>NC_069502.1:287763874-289245124 GCF_027579735.1 Bombina bombina | reverse complement strand
TGTGCATGTGTATTTTTTATATGTGTATGTGAGGGTGTATATGTGTGTGTATGTGTACATATGTGTGTATATGTGTTTATATGTGTATGCGTGGGTGTATTTGTGTGTGTATGTGTATATATGTGTTTTTGTGAGTGGATATGTGCATGTGTGTGTGCATATGTCTGTTTATATGTGTATGTGTGTATAAGTGTTTATATGCATGTGTGTGTATTTTTATGTATATGTGTGTGTTTGTGTAAATATGTGTGTGTGTGTGTGCATGTGTGTGTTTGGATATCTGTTCATCATATGTATGTGTGTATCTTTATGCATGTGTGTGTATGTCTTTGTACATGTGCATGTGTGTGTGTTTCTTTATAGGTCTGTAATTGTGTGTGTGTTTGTGTATATTTAAATGGGTGTGTTTGTATGTATGTATGTGTATGTGCATATGTGTGTGTTTCTGTATATATATGTTTGTATGTGTGTGTGTTTGTGCATGTGTTTTTGTGTGTATATGTGTTTATGTGTGTGTGTATGTATGTGTATTTGTGAATGTGTGTGTACATGTATGTGTGTATATGTGTGAGTGTATATGTGTATGTGTTTGTGTATATATATGCATGTGGGTTTGTATATCTGTACATGTGTATGTGTATGCATGTATATGCATGTGTATATGTGCATGTGTGTGTGTTTGTATTTATATGTCTGTAATTGTATGTACTGTATGTATGCGCATGTGTGTACATCAGTTTGTGTTTATGTGTGTGTATGTGTGTGTGTGTATACTATATGTATGGGACCGAATTATCAAGCTCCGAATGAAGCTTGATGTCCCTGTTTCCGCGCAAGCCTTCAGGCTCGCCGGCAACAGCAGTTATGAAGCTGCGGTCTTAACACCGCTGCTCTATAACTGGTCTGCTGCCTCTGAGGCTGCAGTCTGCAATACCTATATGATCGGGCTGATTGACACCCCTGCTAGCGGCCCATTGGCCGCAAATCTGCAGGGGGCAGCATTGTCCAAGCAGTTCTGGTGAACTGCTTGTGCAGTGTTAAATGCTGACAGTGATGTCTGTCGGACATGATATCATGTCGGACAGATATTGATAAATTTTTATGAAAGTTTGAGCAGACATGATACGATGTAGTGTATCATGTCTGCCGCACATCGATAAATGCCGACAGCATATGTGGCCAATCTGCTGCTAGCAGGGGGTGTCATTCAGTATAGGATCGGGTGGATTGATGTCCGCAGCTTCAGAGCAGGCGGAGAAGTTATGGAGCAGCGGTCTTTAGACCGCTGCTTCATAACTGCTGTTTCCGGCGAGCCTGAATTCGAACTCGGCCCCAAAGTCTGCAATTATGTGTACTTATGCGCATGTGTGTGTCTATATGAGTTTGTGTATTGGTATGTGTTTGTGTATATGTGTGTTTGGGTTTGTGTGTGTTTGTGTATGTATGTGTGTCTATATGCATATGTGTCACACAATATTCTGGCGCATTGCCCCTCCCAATATTGGGCTCTGGATCTGCCCTTGGTGTCTATTTTGTTGTCAATAACCTTTGGTTAGGGGGATTGTTCTCGCCAATATTGTTGCTGCCCAATACAAGGATGGTATTATAATTTGTATTATAGTTTAAATTGTTATCGCTCCGATGTTGAAAAAGGCATATCAGGCAAGAGTCAGTGAAGAAAAAATATATGTTCTAACAAATTAGAAAATGTAGATTTTTCTTTAGGCTAACCCTTTAAAAATACTTATGATTATTTCCACAGCAGTTCAGATTCACTAAAAAAGAGTAATTAAACAGCAATAAACAGAAAGACATCAATAATTATTTCCCCTTTTATGAATGTTTTATCAAGCTGTTTTGAGATGTCATCATTTTAATAGTGTCACAACTGGTGTAATGAAACAGCTTTTTATTTTCAGGGTCATATTGTCAGATGCATCTGAAGGGAGCTGTAAAGCAAATTTTTAATAGATCTGGAGTGCTGATCAGTATTCTTAGCAAGGGGAGTACTCCTATATTTGTTTTCAGTGTAGCTAAAATAATAAAGAGAAAATATACATGAATTTAAACACAGCTTAAGAGATGCTTTCATTTGGTTTAACCTGTGGTTATGAAGTGAATAAATCATACTATTTCATGATTTGCTATAATTATTGTATATCTTCATTGCATGATTAGATGTTTGATTCAATTGCTCAAAATTAACTTTTTCATTAAAATTTAATTATATTTAGTAAGTAAATGTAATAATTTGTAAAGATAAACAATATAATGGCAACAATCAATTAAAAAGTTAACCTCTTAAGGAACACAACATACCCTGTACGTCGCTGGTTGTTAAGGGTTTTCTTGGGTATACAGAAATAGTGCATGTTCCACTGCGCGAGCAGTGTGACAATGATACTATACCCTCCCTCCTTCACTGTTGGTGAGATTGCGCTATTACAAATTCAATACATATAGAAAGACCAGCAACATACACGGTATGTTGTTGGTCCTTCAGGGGTTAAAATTTTTTTTAGTTAAATACAACATTTAAGGGGGTGGGGCCAGCAGCCAAAGCAACAGGACGTGCACCATGAGAGCTCCTGACTTTTTGGGGCTTTTTTTTTAAGATTATTGGCTAAAATTTAATAATATTTGTGACCCATCTATAAAATATCCATGGCAATATAGGCTATTGATACCGGTTTGGAGTTTGGAACATACAATCTGCTAGCATTCTAACTTTTTACCCCTGGATGGGATCGCATGGTTGTTTTGAGGGCCTAGATTACAACACTACGGAAACAGCCATCTGAGTCATTGCTGATCTGGGATCTTAGTTGAATCTTCACCATGGAAGATATTTCCACTATACTGATTGTCACTCCTCAGAGAATTGGACTCCCTACCTCTGATCACCCGCAATAAATACCCAATGCCACCGGAGACAACATGGGGCATTGAACTTACAAACTGCACTGCCCCTAAGCATTCAACGGGCTATATGCTTACCCCAAATGATCAAGGTGGTCTCCCGATAGATCTGTTTAGACTGGAAGATACTACTCCCTCCCTAATCCCCTCCCTGCAGAGAGAAGGAGCTGTGACCCAAGAGTGGAACCTTACTCCTAAAGATAATTACCAGCTGAACACAGTGGAGGTGGACAGGCCATAAACAGTTCAGGGAGCAGATATGTGCGGCGAGGTATGGGAGGAGGATTGAGATATAGCACTTGCAAGACCGATGCAGAAGGGGAATACATTTGTTGACCTATCTGATGCTGGCCTGGGGACCTACCAAAGAAACTCCCGGCCATCTGATCGCAGCAGAGGTGATTTGGGACCATCAAGACTTGAGTCATGTGGAGTCCTGGACCTAGCTGCTCCTAGGATCAAGTCGATACTTACCCTAATGGCAGAATGGAGGGACTGTCTTAGGACCACCGCATGGCTTCATTCTCACTTTAAGGGCTCTCCCCCTTTCAGTATTCCTCCCGCTCCTACTATTAGCCGAAGAGGCATAGGTTAACTATTCCTAACATAGCGCCAGAAATTGTAAAGACCCACTGTTCAGAAGTGCGGTAAGGGTTGTTCCTGCAACTATAATACTACGGACATTCTGATTCATTGGCCTATTTGGACAGTATAAATGGTATACGAACGGTTCATTTAATTTCTATTACCAGGTTAAAAGTTTTTTGTTATTGCAAAGTTATACCCTATACTTGTTGGAATAATATATATTTTTTTTATTGATGTTTATATATCAGCGGTTTGTGTATATGGTGGATCAGCGGACAGTGGAACCTGTCTCCAATATCTAACAAACTCACACCTAGATTACGAGTTTTGCGTTAGAAGCTGTGCGGTGCTAACGAATAGTTTTCCCTCACCGCTCACTTACATGCAGCGCTGGTATTACGAGTTTTTACAAACCCGAAGAAGTAAGCGTTGAGCAAAATTTTGCTCATTTTCGCACTCCAATACCAGCGCTGCTTAAGTCAGCGGTGAGCTGGTGTAACGTGCTTGTGCACAATTTCCCCATAGGAATAAATGGGGAGAGCCGGCTAAAAAAAAGTCTAAAACCTGCCTAAAAGCAGCATAAAACGCAGCCCCATTGATTCCTATGGAGAAATAAAAGTTATGTCTACATCTAACACCCTAGCATGAACCCCGAGTCTAAACACCCCTAATCTTACACTTATTGACCTCTAATCTGCCACCCCAGACATCGCCGACACCTGCATTATATTATTAACCCCTAATCTGCCGCTCCGGACACCGCCGCCACCTAGATTATATGTACTAACCCCTAATCTGCTGCCCCTAACATCGCTGGCAACTACATACTATTTATTAACCCCTAATCTGCCGTCCCCAACATCGCCGACACCTACATACTATTTATTAACCCCTAATCTGCCGCCCCCAATATCGCCGACACCTACATTATATTTATTAACCCCTAATCTGCCGCCCCCAATGTTGCCGACACCTACATTATATTTATTAACCCCTAATCTGCCTTCCCCAATGTCGCCGACACCTAGATTATATTTATTAACCCCTAATCTGCCGCCCCAATGTCGCTGCCACTATATTAAAGTTATTTACCCCTAAACCTAAGTCTAACCCTAAACCTAACACCCACTAACCTAAATATAATTTAAATAAATCTAAATAAATATTCCTATCATTAACTAAATTATTCCTATTTAAAACTAAATACTTACCTATAAAATAAACCCTAAGCTAGCTACAATACAATTAATAGTTACATTGTATCTAGCTTAGGGTTTATTTTATTTTACAGGCAAGTTTGTATTTATTTTAACTAGGTAGAATAGTTATTAAATAGTTATTAACTATTTAATAACTACCTAGCTAATTTAAATACAAAGTACCTGTAAAATAAAACCTAACCTAAGTTACAATAACACCTAACACTACACTATAATAAAATACATTTACTAAATTAAATACAATTAAATAAATTAAATACAATTAGCTAAAGTACAAAAAAAGCCCTACTAAATTACAGAAAATAATAAACAAATTACAGATATTTAAACTAATTACACCTAATCTAATAGCCCTATTAAAATAAAAAGCCCCCCAAAATAAAAAAACCCCTAGCCTAAACTAAACTACAAATAGCCCTTAAAAGGGCCTTTTGCGGGGCATTTCCCCAAAGTAATCAGCTCTTTTACCTGTAAAAAAAAATGCAATCAACCCCCCCAACAGTAAAACCCACCACCCACACAACCAACCCCCCAAATAAAATACTATCTAAAAGGGCATTTGGATGGGCATTGCCCTTAAAAGGATTTTTTTCTACCTTAATTCCGATTGGCTGATAGAATTCTATCAGCCAATCGGAATCTAAGGGACGCCATCTTTGATGACGTCACTTAAAGGTACCTTCATTCGTTGTTAGTCCGTCGGCAGAAGAGGATGGTCGGCGTTTGATGACTTGAAGATGGACCCGCTCCGCGCCGGATGGATGAAGATAGAAGATGACGTCTGGATGAAGACTTCTGCCCGTCTGGAGGACCACTTCGCCTGGGTTAGTGTTAGGATTTTTTAAGGGTGTATATTGTGGGTTTTATTTTTAGGTTAGGGACTTTGGGCAGCAAAAGATCTAACTGTCCTTTTAAGGGCAATGGGGAGCTTGTTTTTCTTTAGATAGTATTTTATTTGGGGGGTTGGTTGTGTGGGTGGTGGGTTTTACTGTTTGGGGGTTGTTTGTATTTTTTTTTACAGGTAAAAGAGCCGATTACTTCGGGGCAATGCCCTGCAAAAGGCCCTTTTAAGGACTATTGGTAGTTTAGTTTAGGCTAGGGTTTTTTTATATTTTGGGGGGGCTTTTTTATTTTAATAGGGCTTCTAGATTAGGTGTAATTAGTTTAAATATCTGTAATTTGTTTATTATTTTCTGTAATTTAGTGGGGGGGTTTGTACCTTAGCTAATTGTATTTAATTTATTTAACTGTATTTAATTTAGTAAATATATTTAATTATAGTGTATTTTTAGGTGTTATTGTAACTTAGGTTAGGTTTTATTTTACAGGTACTTTTGCATTTATTTTAGCTAGGTAGTTATTAAATAGTTAATAACTATTTAATTACTCTTCTACCTAGTTAAAATAAATACAAACTTGCCTGTAAAATAAAAATAAACCCTAAGCTAGATACAAAATAACTATTAGTTATATTGTAGCTAGCTTAGGGTTTATTTTATAGGTAAGTATTTAGTTTTAAATAGGAATAATTTAGTTAATGATAGGAATATTTATTTAGATTTATTTAAATTATATTTAAGTTAGTGGGTGTTAGGTTTAGGGTTAAACTTAGGTTTAGGGGTTAATAACTTTAATATACTGGCGGCGACGTTGGGGGCGCAGATTAGTGGTTAATAAATATAATCTAGGTCTCGGTGACATTGGGGAAGGCAGATTAGGTGTTAATAAATATAATGTAGGTGTCGGCGACATTGGGGGCGGCAGATTAGGGATTAATAAATATAATGTAGGTGTGGCAGATTAGGGGTTAATAAATATAATGTAGGTGTCAGCGACATTGGGGAAGGCAGATTAGGGGTTAATAAATAGTATGTAGGTGTTGGTGATGTTGGAGGCAGCAGATTAGGGGTTCATAAATATAATGTAGGTGGCGGCGGTGTCCGGAGCGGCAAATTAGGGGTTACAATTTTTGTTATAGTGTTTGCGATGCGGGAGGGCCTCGGTTTAGGGGTTAATAGGTAGTTTATGGGTGTTAGTGTACTTTTTAGCATTTTAGTTATGAGTTTAATGCTACAGCGTTGTCGTGTAAAACTCATAACTACTGACTTTTAAATGCGTTAGGGATCTTGACAGGGTAGGGTGTACCGCTCACTTTTTGGCCTCCCAGGACAGACTCGTAATATCAGCGCTATGGAAGTCCCATAGAAAAAAGAATTTACGAAGTTTACGTAAGTCATTTTGCGGTAAGGCCAAACAAGTGTGCGGTTCCCCTAAACTTTCAAGACTCGTAATACCAGCGGGCGTAAAAAAGCAGCGTTAGGACCTCTTAACGCAGTTTTTTTACCCTAACGCACAACTCGTAATCTAGCCGTCAGTTACTAAGTTCACTTTATTCTACAATATTTGGAGCATATCTAAAAGTCTCCCTAGTTCTTTATAATTTTACAGCCTTCGGCTGAAAATAATGTTTGCTGGAAAGTTTAGTAGCAGGGGTAGCTATTTCATACTTGAGAATATTACCAATGTTCCTAATTTGTGCACAGTCTATATTTATTGCAGCTATTTGTATAATACAGCAATATACAATGTCCTTGTGACTACCAGGTCCTTATTTTTTATTCAATTGTTATAAGTATGTTTGCACTGTACTGCTTGGTGGTATTAGTATTTTTCAAGGATGAAGATGTGCTGTCTGCGGCCGGGATGGCATATCTGTACTCATCTGTGTGCTGTTTCACCATGTTATGAGGCTAAAACTGCATCATCTGGTATGTTTTATTCAATGTTTGCTAACCCCAACCCCCACATGCCTAACTTAGAATAGTCCAGCCACATTTTACAAGTATTCTGTGGGCCGTGCTGCTTCACTTGATCCAGTGTAAGCTCTTTCCCACAATGTTAACCATAGGAGACCCCCTTACCCTTAAGTGTGACAGATATAGATATTCTATAACACTGCTAAGCCAGTATTTCATTTGATGTATTGAGCACTGATCTCTGCAGGCTTATTAGGCATGTAGAAATTGAACTTATATGATTGGGAGAGCTTAGTCTTATAGTTGCGTAGACTCTGCTCTCATAGCATTGCTTGTAATATGCTTACCACTAAAACATTCTGCTACATATTAGCTATAAGCTCCTTAATTATCTTTCATCTCCCTTATGGGCCAAGTAGAGACTGACACTTTAAATGGCTGGTTTTATGCTATAGTGGCTGGTTTCCTATTAATATTAGTCTCAGATACTTGTCAGACCCTTTTACTGAGGGTTTTCTGGTACAGTTTAAGCTAACAACCAGCTTCACAGCGATATGACCTAGATAACAAATTCTTCCAACTTTTACTGTACCTTCACTTGTTATAATCTACTACCATGCCTTCTTATTTGTGATGATATATGACCCTGGTACTACAGGTATAGTAATTCATAATTGTTATCAACCTCTGGGAAAAATTGGGGTATTCTTTAATGCCAAGGTATTTTAGTATAATACTAATGACAAACTGTCACAATATATCCTCTAACTTGGATTCACAGATATTAGTCATTGGGAGAAAGGTATATACATAGGATTGCTCCACTGTGCTCAGACCCTAACGACTGGTGGTATATTGAATTCCAACCATTAGCTAGTTCACTGGTACCCCAGTTACAGATATAGCCTAAGAGATACCCCAGATCGAATATTTTAGATTATTTAATTGCTCCATGATCTGAAGATCTTAAATGAGATAAACTGTGTTCATCTCCTGTGCGAAAGTAGCACGGTCCCTCTGACATAGTCAGAAACTTTTGATACTTTTATCACTAAATGTATTGATACAAATTTTCTGATATCTATAATCGTAATCTCATGAGACAAGCTGCTTTCTTGTTACTCTGCCGTTTAACATTTTAGTTTTGTCACTTCCCTTTTACTCGTTACATACCCCTATTATACCTTCAAACCACTATATAATTACATCAGAGGTCCAAGAGAAACCGCCATTTCCCATATGAGGTATCATTTTCTCTAGTCTATCTCAAAGCTTCACATCAGGGGAAAATGATAAGTAAACACGACAACCATCATCATTGGTCTCCTTTTTTTTTCTCAAACTTTATTTAAGGATTGAAATTTTACAGATAAGACGTGTGTCAAGTACAATAGCTCAAATACAAGAAACAGTTGGCATATAAGCAGTGGTGTATTTAGGTTTTGTCCTGCCCTAGGCAATCATAATTCTCTAACACCACCACCCCCCCCCCCCCCACACACACACACACTAGGTTTTAGGCTTTTTTTTGCCCATAATATTTTTAGGTGAGGGTGTAATGTCATTTTCTTTTTTTCGTGGCATTTCCAAAGAAAATGTTCATGTTCAAGAGCGTGTGTGTGTGTGTGTATGGTGAGTGTGTGTGTGTGTGTGTATATGGTGAGTGTGTGTATGTGTATATAGTGAGTGTGTGTATATATGGTGATTGTGTGTGTATATGGTGAGTGTGTGTGTGTAGCGTGTGTGTGTAGTGTGTGTGTGTAGAGTGTATGTGTGTATATGTGAGTGTGTGTGTGTATGGTGAGTGTGTGTGTATATGGTGAGTGTGTGTGTGTAGCGTGTGTGTGTAGTGTGTGTGTGTAGTGTATATATGTGTATATGGTGAGAGTGTGTTTGGTGAGTGTGTGTGTATATGGTGAGTGTGTGTGTGTAGCGTGTGTGTGTAGTGTTTGTGTGTAGTGTATATATGTGTATATGGTGAGAGTGTGTGTGTATTTGGTGAGTGTGTGTGTGTATGGTGAGTGTGTGTGTATATGGTGAGTGTGTGTGTGTATGGTGAGTGTGTGTGTGTAGCGTGTGTGTGTGTGTTGTGAGTGTGTAGGTGTATAGTGTGTAGTGTGTGTGTGTGTGGTGTAGTGCAGTAGATGTGTAGTACAGTGTGTGTGTATGTGTGAGTGTAGTGAACGTGTGTGTATTGAGACTCAAAAAGTGTCCCCCCCAAATCTGCCGCCCTAGGCAATTGCCTTGTGCTCCTAGGCCAAAATATGCCCCTGCATATAAGTGCCCCATACATAAAAGACTATTGTACCATTCTTAACATGTGAAGAAATATCTTCCAATCCTGATTCATAATGATGGAACTATATTAAATAGGAAAAACTTTAATAGCAAATCAGACACTACTATTGTCGTTGTCTACTTTTATGTGCAGGAGAGTGGGTCAGAGTTAGGGATGGGCGAATGTGTTTATATCCGAATTCGAATATTAGAACAAATGTTATTGTAGAAATTCGATTTACATAATAGAATGTTGATAAGAACGAATATTCTTATAAATTCGATTTTCGAATGTTATTTACAGTTTTCAAATGTCACATTCGAATTCGAATGTTACATTCGAATATCACATTCGAATATTACATTTATAAAACACAATTGTAGACTAGAAACACTATTTCGAATGTCACATTCAAATCGAATATCACATTCGAATCGAATGTCACATTCAAATTTGAATATTACATTTATAAAACACAGTATTAGACTAGAAATACTATGTCGAATTCGAATGTCACATTCAAATCGAATATCACATTCGAATCGAATATCACATTTAAAACACAGTATTAGACTAGAAATAATATTTCAAATTCGAATGTGACATTTATTAAACACAGTTGTAGACTAGAAATACTATTTCAAATTTGAATGTCACATTCGAATTCGAATGTCACATTCAAATTCAAATATTAGATTTCGAAAATTGAATGAATACATAGCTAAACATTCTATTATTCGAACAAATATTTTCAAATTTTATTGAAAAATTCAAAAGCTAAAATTCGAAAATAGAATGTTATATAAACATTCGAAATTCGATCTGAACGAACGAATGTATCAAAATTCGTTTTAAATTTCGAATTTTTAGAAACATTTGCCCATCCCTAGTCAAAGTGTAGGTCACAACTCTGATATGATGTTATTTACATTATGCTAATAATCTATCTGCATAATTGATTTTTTTAAAAAGGTATGGCACAATACTAAAGCGACAGGAATTGATGCATTCATCTATACATCTGCTATTTTTCAATCATATTAGCTTTAAACATATATTTGTATGGAAAAGGGTAAGGGATAGAGAAGGACTGAGAGGGGATTAATTAGCACTCTTACTCCTATAAATTGTGTAATGCTGTATTAACACAGCTAGGATGTGTGAAAGAATATAGGTAATTAAAATAATAAACTTTATTTGTACAATTAAAATTGAAGTATAGAAAAAGTGATACAACAATCACCTAAATTGTATCCACTATAGAACTAAGTAAAAACAAAAACAAACACCAAAGAAACTGCACAATTACACTAAGTGCCACCCCCTGTGTTCCTGGCCGATAGCAGGAATCATCGGCATCAGGTGCCAGGGGTAACACCAGGTATTGTTAAGAGGCAACAACTAAGGTGAATGAAATTAATAAAAGAATTATTAAGCCACAAACGCGTTTCGGCCGTTGCACGGCCTTTCTCAATGTGAATTTAGTTCAAAATGACAAGTCGAGTGTCTGCTGCAGCTTCTTTTTAAACCTATCAGAAAAAGTGTGACACCAATCCCCTAAGCCTGATGTTACTTAAATGCTCTATCATTCTTTTTCCAAGACATCTGGTAGTCATTCCTACATATATTAAATTACAATCACAAGAAACACAGTAGATCACGTTGGTACTCTACAGTTTATGTGGTTATCGAAAGTCCACTTCTTTTGGAACCTAGCAATTATGGTTTTCTTCTTAATCATATGTGGACACACCTTACAGCTGCCACATGCAATAGACTCTTTATATAGTGGGGTTTTATTCGCATTTCTGTTAAAGTGACTTGTTGTAAGGCAGTCACTAAGATTGTTGGCCCTTCTGTATGTGAATAATGGTTTCTCAGGAATGAATGTAATGTAATTGTTTGTAATTGTTCATCAGCTACGGACGCAATTGAGGGGCTTGTCTCGTACCAAGAGTCTGATTGGACAATTCTTTTCTTTCTCTGTCCAACCTAGATGTACGTTACACAGCACCAGTGTTCCCTCTAAGGTCAGTTTTGTGTGAGGCCCAGCAGTGAAACAGTTAATTAGTCAACCACACCCTGCAATTAGCAAACACTGCACAATGCTGATGGCAAGTTATGGTTCTCTTGTTAACTGTTTCACTGCTGGGCTGCACACAAAACTGTCCTTAGAGGGAACACTGCACAGCACCATACTAAGATGAGAACAACCTCTCATCATTGGCCAAAATAGAGGTGCGCCGAAATCAGCTTAGTGGATTGGTGCCACACGTTTTCTGATAGGTTTAAAAAGAGGCTGCAGCAGACACTCGACTTGTCATTTTGAACTAAATTCACATTAAGAAAGTCTGTGCAATGGCCAAAACGCGTTTGTGGCTTAATAATTCTTTTATTAATTTCATTTACCTTAGTTGTTGCCTCTCACTCCAATACCAGCGCTGCTTACGTTAGCGGTGAGCTGGTGTAACATGCACAATTTCCCCATAGGAATCAACAGGGAGAGCCGGCTGAAAAAAATAACCTGCAATAAAGCAGCGTATAACTCACTAACGTAGCTCCATTGATTCCTATGGGGAAATAAAATTTATGTTTACACCTAACACCCTAACATGAACCCCAAGTCTAAACACCCCTAATCTTACACTTATTAATTATTAACCCCTAATCTGCAGCCCCCGACATCACCGACACCTACATGATATTATTCACCCCTAATCTGCCACACCAGACACCGCCGCCACCTACATTATACTTATAAATCCCTAATCTGCTGCCCCCAACATCGACGACACCTACATTATTATATTAACCCCTGATCTGCCGCCCCCAATGTCGCCACAACCTACCTACACTTATTAACCCCTAATCTGCCGCCCACAACTTCGCCGCCACTATAATAAACATATTAACATTAGTTAAATATTATTAACCCCTAATCTGCTGTCCCTAACATCGCCAACACCTGCCTACATTTCCTAACCACTAATCTGCCGCCCCCAATGTTGCTGCCACTATTCTAAATTTATTAACCCCTAAACCTAAGTCTAACCCTTACCCCCACTAACTAAAATATATTTTAAATATATGGATCAGCCAATAGGAAAAAAATCCTATTGGCTGATCCAATCAGCCAATAGGATTGAGCTGGCATTCTATTGGCTGTTCCAATCAGCCAATAGAATGCCAGCTCAATCCTATTGGCTGATTACATCAGCCAATAGGATTTTTTCTACCTTAATTCCGATTGGCTGATAGAATTCTATCAGCCAATCGGAATTGAAGGGACGTCATCTTGGATGACGTCACACAAAGGAACTGTCATTTAGTAAGAAGACTTCGTTGGAAGAGGATGCCCCGTGCCGGATGTCTTGAAGATGGACCCGCTCCGCACTGGATGGATGAAGATAGAAGATCCTGTCTGGATGAAGACTTCTGCCTGTCTGGAGGACCACTTCGCCTGGCTTGGATGAAGACTTCTCCCGACTTCATTGAGGACTTCGGCCCGGTTTTGAGGGGGTATTGGGTGGGTTTTAGAGTAGGGTTGGTTGTGTGGGTGGTGGGTTTTAATGTTGGGGGGGTTGATTGCATTTTTTTTACAGGTAAAAGAGCTGATTACTTTGGGGCAATGCCCCGCAAAAGGCCCTTTTAAGGGCTATTTGTAATTTAGTGTAGGGTAGGGCTTTTTTATTTTGTGAGGGGGATTAGATTAGGTGTAATTAGTTTAAAAAAAATTTAATTTGTTTATTATTTTCTGTAATTTAGGCCTAGATTTGGAGTTCGGCGGTAAAAGGGCTGTTAACGCTCCGCGGGCTTTTTTCTGGCCGCACCATAAATTTAACTCTGGTATCGAGAGTTCAAACAAATGCTGCGTTAGGCTCCAAAAAAGGAGCGTAGAGCATTTTTACCGCAAATGCAACTCTCGATACCAGAGTTGCTTACGGACGCGGCCGGCCTCAAAAACGTGCTCGTGCACGATTCTCCCATAGGAAACAATGGGGCTGTTTGAGCTGAAAAAAAACCTAACACCTGCAAAAAAGCAGCGTTCAGCTCCTAACGCAGCCCCATTGTTTGCTATGGGGAAACACTTCCTACGTCTGCACCTAACACTCTAACATGTACCCCGAGTCTAAACACCCCTAACCTTACACTTATTAACCCCTAATCTGCCGCCCGGTAAACCGCCGCAACCTACGTTATCCCTATGTACCCCTAATCTGCTGCCCTAACATCGCCGACCCCTATATTATATTTATTAACCCCTAATCTGCCCCCCTCAACGTCGCCGACACCTGCCTACACTTATTAACTCCTAATCTGCCGAGCGGACCTGAGCGCTACTATAATAAAGTTATTAACCCCTAATCCGCCTCACTAACCCTATCATAAATAGTATTAACCCCTAATCTGCCCTCCCTAACATCGCCGACACCTACCTTCAATTATTAACCCCTAATCTGCCGAGCGGACCTCACCGCTACTATAATAAATGTATTAACCCCTAAAGCTAAGTCTAACCCTAATACTAACACCCCCCTAAGTTAAATATAATTTACATCTAACGAAATTAATTAACTCTTATTAAATAAATGATTCCTATTTAAAGCTAAATACTTACCTGTAAAATAAATCCTAATATAGCTACAATATAAATTATAATTATATTATAGCTATTTTAGGATTAATATTTATTTTACAGGCAACTTTTTAATTATTTTAACCAGGTACAATAGCTATTAAATAGTTAAGAACTATTTAATAGTTACCTAGTTAAAATAATAACAAATTTACCTGTAAAATAAATCCTAACCTAAGATATAATTAAACCTAACACTACCTTATCAATAAATTAATTAAATAAACTACCTACAATTACCTACAATTAACCTAACACTACACTATCAATAAATTAATTAAACACAATTCCTACAAATAAATACAATTAAATAAACTAGCTAAAGTACAAAAAATAAAAAAGAACTAAGTTACAAAAAATAATAAAATATTTACAAACATAAGAAAAATATTACAACAATTTTAAACTAATTACACCTACTCTAAGCCCCCTAATAAAATAACAAAGCCCCCCAAAATAAAAAATTCCCTACCCTATTCTAAATTAAAAAAGTTACAAGCTCTTTTACCTTACCAGCCCTGAACAGGGCCCTTTGCGGGGCATGCCCCAAGGATTTCAGCTCTTTTGCCTGTAAAAAAAAACATACCATAACCCCCCCCAACATTACAACCCACCACCCACATACCCCTAATCTAACCCAAACCCCCCTTAAATAAACATAACACTAAGCCCCTGAAGATCTTCCTACCTTGTCTTCACCATACCAGGTTCACCGATCCGTCCTGGCTCCAACATCTTCATCCAACCCAAGCGGGGGTTGGCGATCCATCATCCGGTGCTGAAGAGGTCCAGGAGAGGCTCCAAAGTCTTCCTCCTATCCGGCAAGAAGAGGACATCCGGACCGGCAAACATCTTCTCCAAGCGGCATCTTCAATCTTCTTCCATCCGGTGCGGAGCGGGTCCATCTTGAAGCAGGCGACGCGGATCCATCCTCTTCTTCCGTTGTCTCCCGACGAATGACGGTTCCTTTAAGGGACGTCATCCAAGATGGCGTCCCTCGAATTCCGATTGGCTGATAGGATTCTATCAGCCAATCGGAATTAAGGTAGGAATTTTCTGATTGGCTGATGGAATCAGCCAATCAGAATCAAGTTCAATCCGATTGGCTGATCCAATCAGCCAATCAGATTGAGCTCGCATTCTATTGGCTGATCGGAACAGCCAATAGAATGCGAGCTCAATCTGATTGGCTGATTGGATCAGCCAATCGGATTGAACTTGATTCATATTGGCTGATTCCATCAGCCAATCAGAATATTCCTACCTTAATTCCGATTGGCTGATAGAATCCTATCAGCCAATCGGAATTCGAGGGACGCCATCTTGGATGACGTCCCTTAAAGGAACCGTCATTCGTCGGGAGACAACGGAAGAAGAGGATGGATCCGCGTCGCCTGCTTCAAGATGGACCCGCTCCGCACCGGATGGAAGAAGATTGAAGATGCCGCTTGGAGAAGATGTTTGCCGGTCCGGATGTCCTCTTCTTGCCGGATAGGAGGAAGACTTTGGAGCCTCTTCTGGACCTCTTCAGCACCGGATGATGGATCGCCAACCCCCGCTTGGGTTGGATGAAGATGTTGGAGCCAGGACGGATCGGTGAACCTGGTATGGTGAAGACAAGGTAGGAAGATCTTCAGGGGCTTAGTGTTATGTTTATTTAAGGGGGGTTTGGGTTAGATTAGGGGTATGTGGGTGGTGGGTTGTAATGTTGGGGGGGGTTATGGTATGTTTTTTTTTACAGGCAAAAGAGCTGAAATCCTTGGGGCATGCCCCGCAAAGGGCCCTGTTCAGGGCTGGTAAGGTAAAAGAGCTTGTAACTTTTTAAATTTAGAATAGGGTAGGGAATTTTTTATTTTGGGGGGCTTTGTTGTTTTATTAGGGGGCTTAGAGTAGGTGTAATTAGTTTAAAATTGTTGTAATATTTTTCTTATGTTTGTAAATATTTTATTATTTTTTGTAACTTAGTTCTTTTTTATTTTTTGTACTTTAGCTAGTTTATTTAATTGTATTTATTTGTAGGAATTGTGTTTAATTAATTTATTGATAGTGTAGTGTTAGGTTAATTGTAGGTAATTGTAGGTAGTCTATTTAATTAATTTATTGATAGGGTAGTGTTAGGTTTAATTATATCTTAGGTTAGGATTTATTTTACAGGTAATTTTGTAATTATTTTAACTAGGTAACTATTAAATAGTTCTTAACTATTTAATAGCTATTGTACCTGGTTAAAATAAATACAAAGTTACCTGTAAAATAAATATTAATCCTAAAATAGCTATAATATAATTATAATTTATATTGTAGCTATATTAGGATTTATTTTACAGTTAAGTATTTAGCTTTAAATAGGAATAAGTTATTTAATAAGAGTTAATTAATTTAGTTAGATGTAAATTATATTTAAGTTAGGGGGGTGTTAGTGTTAGGGTTAGACTTAGCTTTAGGGGTTAATCAATTTATTAGAATAGCGGTGAGCTCCGGTCGTCAGATTAGGGGTTAATAATTGAAGGTAGGTGTCGGCGATGTTAGGGAGGGCAGATTAGGGGTTAATACTATTTATGATAGGGTTAGTGAGGCGGGTTAGGGGTTAATAACTTTATTATAGTAGCGCTCAGGTCCGCTCGGCAGATTAGGGGTTAATAAGTGTAGGCAGGTGTCGGCGACGTTGAGGGGGGCAGATTAGGGGTTAATAAATATAATATAGGGGTCGGCGGTGTTAGGGGTAGCAGATTAGGGGTACATAGGGATAACGTAGGTGGCGGCGCTTTGCGGTCAGAAGATTAGGGGTTAATTATTTTAAGTAGCTGGCGGCGACGTTGTGGGGGGCAGGTTAGGGGTTAATAAATGTAATACAGGGGTCGGCGGGGTTAGGGGCAGCAGATTAGGGGTACATAAGTATAACGTAGGTGGCGGTCGGCAGATTAGGGGTTAAAAATTTTAATCGAGTGGCGGCGATGTGGGGGGAGCTCGGTTTAGGGGTACATAGGTAGTTTATGGGTGTTAGTGTACTTTAGGGTACAGTAGTTAAGAGCTTTATGAACCGGCGTTAGCCAGAAAGCTCTTAACTCCTGCTATTTTCAGGCGGCTGGAGTTTTGTCGTTAGAGCTCTAACGCTCACTTCAGAAACGACTCTAAATACCAGCGTTAGAAAGATCCCATTGAAAAGATAGGATACGCAAATGGCGTAGGGGGATCTGCGGTATGGAAAAGTCGCGGCTGAAAAGTGAGCGTTAGACCCTTTAATCACTGACTCCAAATACCAGCGGGCGGCCAAAACCAGCGTTAGGAGCCTCTAACGCTGGTTTTGACGGCTACCGCCGAACTCCAAATCTAGGCCATAGTGTTTGTTTTTTTTGTACTTTAGCTAATTTTATTTAATTGTATTTTATTGTATTTAATTTAGGGAATTAATTTAATTATAGTGTATAATTAGGTGTTTTAGGTAGTTATTAAATAGTTAATAACTATTTAATAATAACTATTCTACCTAGTTAAAATAAATACAAACTTGCCTGTAAAATAAAAATAATCCCTAAGCTAGCTACAATGTAACTATTAGTTATATTGTAGCTATCTTAGGTTTTATTTTATAGGTAAGTATTTAGTTTTAAATAGGAATAATTTAGTTAATGATAGTTATTTTTATTTAGATTTATTTAAATTATATTTAAGTTAGGGGGTGTTAGGGTTAGACTTAGATTTAGGGGTTAATAACTTTAATATAGTGGCGGCTTAGGTAGGTGTCGGTGATGTTAGGGATGGCAGATTAGGGGTTAATAATATTTAACTAGTGATTGTGATGCAGGAGTGCGGCGGTTTAGGGGTTAATATATTTATTATAGTGACGGCGATGTCCGGTTCGGCAGATTAGGGGTTAAAAATTTTATTTTAGTGTTTGCGATGTGGGGGGCCTCGGTTTAGGGGTTAATAGGTAGTTTATGGGTGTTAGTGTACTTTTTAGCACTTTAGTTAAGAGTTTTATGCTACGGCTTGTAATACCGGCATTATGCAAGTCCCATTGAAAAAATAGGATACGCAATTTACGTAAGTGGATTTGCGTTATTTTCAAGTCTGGCCAAAAAAGAGTGTGATACACCTGTACCTGCTGACTCGTAATACCAGTGGGCGTTAAAAAGCAGCGTTAGGACCGGCCAACACTGCTTTTTAAGCCTAACGCAAAACTCGTAATCTAACCATATGTTTATTATTTTAATTACCTATATTTTTTCACACATCCTAGCTGTGTTAATACAGCATTACACAATTGATAGGAGTTAGAGTGATAATTAATCCCCTCTCAGTCCTTGCCTATCCCTTACCCTTTTCCATTCAGTTATTTAAAGGGGCAGCACCAAGGTTTTATACTTGACTCTATATCCTATATCACATAGTGACACTGTGCCAATATTTGCTAATTTTGCTTAACATATATTTGTGTCACATAGACTAGTTTTAAGCAATTTAAAGAGACAGTATTCTATAAAATTGAATTTGTCCCCAATTATTTATTTTACCTTCTGGAGTTTTTTTCAATGGTCTACAAATAGCTACTTTACCATTATTTTGGCATTTCAAAAAGCTGTCTGTATTATCCCCACCCATACTGTAAACATATCCAGCAGAAGAAATTACACTCCCTGTGGGGGTAGGAGATATAAGTAATAAAATGTTAATTTTCAGTCATTCTCTCAAAGGGCCAATGTTGTAAAGGTTTTTAGATTCACCCAGAGATGCTTCTTTTCAGTCTTGCTAGCCTTGCAAAGCTCTCTCCAAGAGCAAAATTGTCTAAAAAAGTGGGCAGACAGAGGGCAATGTGCCTTCCTTAGGAAAGTATAGGACTTGCTGCTTTTGAATATACATAGCAAATCACCAATTAATTTTGATCTCAGCAGTGTGGAGAGGGCATATTTCAGAACATGTTTACACAAACTACGTGTGTTTCGTAAATATAAAAAAATATTATTTGTAGTATTTCTAATAATCTATATTCAAAGAAAAGTTTCACAGTAAATGAAATATTTTCCTCATAATTGCTTATCTTGCCACTGAAAGGGTGGTGAGATAAGTATGTGTGAAAATGTTAAAAATAAGCAGTGTGTATTGAATAGAACATAAGAACATCCCTGCAAAAATTCCCTATTGTTATACAGGTTACTCCCATAGAATGCCTATAAATTCACTATGGCCCATATTTATCAAGCTCCGTATGGAGCTTGAAGGGCTGTTTTTCTGGCGAGTCTTCAGACTTTTAGTCTTTAGACCGCTGCTCCATAACCCTGTCCGCCTGTACAGGAATCGCCGGAAATCAACCTGATCGAGTACGATCAGGTTGATTGACACCTCCCTGCTGGCGGCCGATTGTGTATGTGTGTATACATAAATATATATATATATATATATATATATATATATATATATATATATATATACACACACACACACACATTATAGCTGTTTCCAGTCAAATATCTTGTCATATACCATATTATTATTAATAATATTATTATTATTAATAATAAACTTTATTTATAAAGCAACAACAAATTCCGTAGCACTGTTCATGGGTACAAAAGATAAATATACCAAATACCTTTTAACCGTAAAAAAAAATGGTATTCATGTTTATATTAAATATTTTTTATCAGAAAGTGTATACATAAGTGTAATAGTTTATTTTAATGTTGTATTTAGTACACATTTACTGTAACCCTTACACTTTACGTTAGGTCTTCACACATGCTAACTCCATGAGTGCAAATTTAGTTTGTGCTTGAGTACAACTGTTTACTTTCAACTTGTAATATACGCCTTAGTTAGCATTGTCGCGATATTGCTTATCACAATCCGTGCTAACTTTAGCGTGTCACTTGTAATCTAGCCCTATATATTTTAAGCAAGTTTGGTATTTAAATAAATGTGTTTTTCATTTTTGGTGTGTTTTTTATATTTAGGAACAATATTTTGTTTAAGGGATATTAATATCCCTTTTAACAACAGTAGCTGCATGTTTTTCGTTTTAATTGTTTCAAAGAACAAAATTGGCTATTTCATGTAAAAAATAAACCTAAATGAAGCAACTTCTCATAAATAGTATACTCTGCGGCTATTATAACAAGTCATTGGAAACCAATTTTATAGTATACTGTACTGTCAATTTAACTTTGAAGATACATTTGCCGGCATTTATCAACTGCCGGACGGATAGTGTTCTCCCTTGTGAACCTGTCCACCCGGGATCACAGAATGCTTTTGCTTGTGCAATGCCTTCCCCTGCTCACACTAACCCAATGGCACGTCAGTATTGGGTTGTTAATAACCCCGGGGCGAACATACCTGGAGTTATTTAAAGGGACATAATACTCATATGCTAAATCACTTGAAACTGATGCAGTATAACTGTAAAAAGCTGACAGGAAAATATCAACTGAGCATCTCTTTGTTAAAAAGGAAGATATTTTACCTCACAACTTCCTTAGCTCAGCAGAGTAGGTTCTGTGTAAAAAGTTATACTCAGCTGCAGGTAAACAAAATAAAAAATGAAGAAATGAACAGCAGCCAATCAGCATCAACAGTGCTGAGGTCATGAACTATTTTACTGTGATCTCAAGAGATTTCACTTAACTCTCATGAGATTTCATTGTAAACTTCCTTACACTGAATAGGGAAATAAGATGAGTGTGCACGAAAGTCCGCTCCGTCCGCTGTCCCGGGACAGACATACTGATTTGCTGCTTAGAAGTCCTTTACAATGGTGTGGCTACTGAGAAACTTTTGAGGTAAAATATCTTTCTTTTTTACATAGAGATGTCCAGGTGATATTTTCTAGTCAGCTTTTTACAGCTATACTGCATCACTTTCAAATGTTTAAACATTTGGGTATTATGGCCCTTTAATTCAGCAAATACTACCTGGATTACTGGTTAAGAAGCTGTGGTCTAATGACCAATGCTTCCTAAGATCCGGCGAGCGTCCAGTGATGGGCCCTCAGTGCTGCATACAAAGCTTGATAAATGAGGGCAATTAAAGGGATATAAAAATGTAATTTCTAATTTACTTCCATTATTGCATTTACTTTGTTCTCTAAGTATGCTGTTTTGAAGATCATACCTAGGAATGCTCAAGACTACTATATAGCATTAGTTTTTGGAATAAGTACCGCTGCCGTATAATTCTCAGAATGCATGCACATGTGGAAAGTTTTTTTTTTTTTACTTCAATTGCACGCTCTATTTGAATTAAGAAAGGTTAATTTGAAGTTTCATGTGCTTTTAATAATTTAACACTGCAATTTTGTTAGCACAATTTACAAGGTTTTGCAAATGTAGAACAGTTAGATACAACTCATAAATCCTCCCAAAAAGCTTGGTGAAGCTCTTTGCCATGTAGAAAGTTGCAAGATCAAACAACTTTCTCCATTTTTAAAAGAATATAAAGCCCAAAATGTTCCTTTCATGTTTAAGAGTGTAATATAAAAAAAATTAAAAAATTCCATTTGATATAAAATACTAAATTTTCGGCAAGGTTACAAGTCTTTCCTGCACGTGATACGGTCTTTAAAAATTGCGATTGCGCACTCGGAATCGCCATCAACTCAGCAATCCTTACTGCGGACGAAGATTTGTATTTAACTTTTTTCCAAAACTAAAAAGTTGCACAAAACACACCAAAGGGCACCAGTGTCGGGCTTCCGGTGGGCGTGAGCGCATTAGACGGATGTGCGCTGAGAAGCACGCTAGGTTGGTGCGCTGTTTCCACCACTTGCAATACCCCTAGGCTAATTTGAGTAGCCAGGCGAAGAACCATCTGAAAGAGGACAGTAATAGTGTCCGGAAGCCCTCAATCATCGAGCCGCAAGTATTTACTTTCGGCAAATCCCTTGCTGAGGAGTACAGGGAGCTGAATGGAGTCCTAAGGAGGAGGAAACAAAAACCTTGATATGGTTGTTGAACGTTGAGGGAAAGCTGGAAATAATCAATACAGTGTCTACCACGGCAACTGCTGCCACTGAAGGAAACGCTTCAGGGTTATATTGCGGTCCCTGTTGAGACTTCATCTTACTGGGGGATAACACCCTCAGTGGTGGGAGACCTCCAGGGTAGGAGCGGCAGTACCTATTAACCGTTGTTACTGAAGTAAGCAAGTATGGTGGCAACAAAATGGGTAGGAAGGTATTGATGAGCCAGCACAGCAAAGTCTGAAGGTATACTAACTTTGTTTCACATACTGCACCTAAGGACTCGTTACGCTCAGTTCCTGAATAAAAATGGCACTTGTATTATTTGTTTAGGATACTAGGCTGTTTGATAAAAATTGTGCCTTTACTATATATCATATAAAAGTATTACTGGTTAAACGCTATGCTTAGCACTCTGGATGCCTGGCCCAGGGACTCTTTTCTAGTGTTTCTGATTTGGGACGCTCTGCTGTTTGATATAAAAGTACATTGTTATACTGCGTCTGCATTTCCTGGAATATTTTGCTGATTAACCAAAAAGGAAGGGAAGATTGAGATATTTAATATGCAGATAAATTTTAATCGGAACTCTCTGTTGACCCTATTTGTTATGGAACACAGTCAGGTCTAACTTTTCCTAACTCTCCTCTTGCTAATATGTGGATGAAATGCTTGGCCTAGGGACTCTTATCTAGTTTATTTAATATGGGACTCTCTGCAGATTGATATAAAAGTACATATTTACACTAGGATGGCATTCCCTGGTATATTTTGCTAGTTAACCAAAAAGAAAGGAAGATTGAGACGATTAATATACAGATAAACCTTTTTGGAACTCTCTGTTGACCTTATTTGTTATGGAACACAGTCGTGTCAAAGTATATGCTGTACTATAAGTAGTGATAATTGAATAGAGTAACCTATATTATATCAATTAAGCTTAAAAAGGGGATAATAAACCCTCTTGCTAATATGTGCATTATATTATAAGTAAGATAATGATGTATTATAATGTGATTATTATATAGAATGTTTACTATCAGCACTACGTCATAAGTTTACATTTCCCTCTTTTTGGTGAATTATCTTATTTCGAGGGGCACTTATGGGAATCAGTGTTAATCTAAGATTTAGTTTGAGACTGCAGTTAAGTCTTGAATTTTGATTTAATATCTACTTAAGATTACACTAGCCTAGAAAGACAACAAGAGTGTTAGCCTCGTGTTTGGGATAGGTCAAACTGTTCAGTGATGTAATTAAGTGAATGGCTCATACAGGAAAATAATCGTATATTATCTAAATCGTTAGAGGTTTTCTTAAACTGGGGGTCTTTTTCTCTCTGTTGCTGCTGTTGTATGGGTTACCCATACCATATATAATGTGAGAGAGTTTAATATCTATCTGTTAATTCAAAGGACAGGCACTTAATCACGTTTTTTTCTTTTTCTTTTTTTTGTTTTCTTAAACACTAGGTTCTCACATACTTTCATTATACATTGAGCACAATAATCTATATACATTTAATTCTGTTATAAGAAGAAAAAAAAAGATGGGGGGATCAGGATAGGGGCACTCTCTATTCATACACTCTACTACACGTTTGTTACATTTTCTTATTTTCATCACAATCACACCATTTATTTACTTATGGAAAAATATTTTCCCAATAGATCACATGCAATGCCTGCATAAAAATAAGGACAAAAAGACTAAAAATAGTTTAGATACTGCTACAGAATCCAAGATAGATATGGGTAGCTCAGCTATAAGTCAGACAGACATAACGGAAATCTCTAAACAAGTAGCAGATCTATTACTGACACAATTTGAACGCTTAAAACAAGATGTAGCCACACTAGCCTCAGAGACTAAACGATTTATTAGTAGAATAGCTGAGACTGAGAATAGAATTTCTAATGTAGAAGATTTGTATTTTAAACAGGATCAATATATTCAAATACATAGTAATCAAATTACAGATATGAATAAAAAAATTGAAGACTTAGAGGATAGATCCCGGAGAAATAACCTTCGGGTTATTGGTCTCCCAGAGAGTGCAGACTTTCAGGATCTGTTATTCTTTGCCTCTACTGCTTTGGTATAGAAATACAAGATAATAATATTTAAGAGCACATAGAATAGGAACAAAGAAGATAATGTCAGGGAATATGATGCATAGAAGGCCTGTAATAATCAAGTTTTTAAATTTCCAAGATAAAGTATCCATTCTAAGAGCCTATAGAGGATGTAACGATTTTGAAATTGTAAATAATAGGATTTTATTATTCAAGGACTTTTCTGCACAAACTTCTGCTAGAAGGAAAGAGATGGCCCCGCACTGTACTAACCTAGTCAAGGCTGGGTTTTTTGCTAGAATGATATATCCAGCAAATATCAAAGTTATTATAAATGACAAATTAACTATGCTGAAATTAGAACAAGAAGTAATAGAATTTCTACGGAAGAATATTGCTCATACTGATAATTAAATAAGATGAATATTGTCTTATTTTAGAACAGTTTTTTAAAATTGTCATATGGAATTAAAAATTATTTTTCTTTTTTCTTTTAAGAGACCAGTTTTTCTTCCCCTCTATGGGGTTTTCCTTTTTTTTTTCTCTCTCTCTTCCTCTCTCACCTTCTCTACCGTATGTCGGGTCTATGTCATACTTTGTTAGGATGGGTCTTTTTATATATATTGCTGATTTGATTGATAATGACCAATATTAGATTAGTGTCCTGGAATGTTGGGGGTATTACCAGCCCAATAAAGTGAAAACTAATTCTGGCAGCCTTGAAAGAGGATAAAACAGATATTGCTTTATTACAAGAGACCCATCTGTCTAAAATAGAAGCAGAAAAATTGAAAACATACTGGGTAAAAGAGGTGATAGCTACGCCATGTGTAGCTAGGAAAAAAGGCATGGCAATATTACTTAACCGTAATCTAGACTACCAAATTGTACAGAAAGAGATGGATGTCAGTGAGAGATATATTATAATCAAAATCCTAATTAAGGATAAAATGTTTGTAATTTGTAATGTCTATGGACCCAACAAGATGGATGTAGATTTCTGGACAGAGCTCAAGTGTAAATTATATGAATTCCTGAGTACTAATCTAATAGTGGTAGGAGACTTTAACATGGTATTCAATAATATAGATAGGTTACAACAAATTAGTATTGATAAAAACAAAACAAAAAGAAAAGTAATAGATAAACCACTGAAAAATTTCTGTAAGGCTTTAAGGTTAAAAGATGTATGGCGCTTCTCTAATCCCAATACTAGGGCATTTACTTGTGAATCCAAGAAATATAAATCTTTTTCAAGACTGGATTTTTTTCTAACCTCAGAGAAAATATTTAGTTTAAAGCCAGAAGCAGATATAGGAAACTTTACGTTATCAGATCATGCAACAATCTCTCTAGAGCTTTCTTGGGGGGAAGGTAATAATGACATTACAAGATGCTATAGTTTTCCACGTTTTCTAGCCTCTAATGTCAAATTTAAGAACTGGTTATTCCAAAAATTGAATATATTTAAAAAAGATAATCAAGCATATATAAATAACTACAAAACCTTTTGGGAAACTGCTAAAGCGGTACTTAGGGGGGAAATTAGAACCTATTATTCTAAATGGAAGAGAGAAGTTAACAAAAATGAACTTTCCATCTCAAATCAACTTAAAAACAGATATAATGCATATATAGGATGCCCCAATCGAGACAATTGGGATAAGTACTAAACACGGACCGAATGGGAGGTGATTAAGGAACAGAAAAATACTATAAAAGATTTAAGAGTTAGTGCTAGATTTTATAGACATGGAGACAAGATATGTACATTTTCTAGCCAAATGTGTAAAATCAAAAGAAAAACAAAAATCTATCAATATAATTAAATTAAATGGTTATCTACTAACAGATCCAGAAAAAATTAGAGAAGAAATTTTCAATTGATACATACAGATCAAACTGGGTTTATCCCAAATAGAAACCCATCTGCTAATCTAAGGAAGGCATTTTTAGCTCTGGATAATTGTGGTAATCTTGGTGAGAAAGAGAGGAAGAGGGATTCCTTGTGTGATGCTGCAATTATATCTATTGATGCACAAAATGCTTTTGACTCTATAATATGGGACCATCTTTTCAC
Organism: Bombina bombina; assembly: GCF_027579735.1. NCBI lineage: Eukaryota > Metazoa > Chordata > Amphibia > Anura > Bombinatoridae > Bombina > Bombina bombina. The sequence continues at coordinate 289,218,618 of NC_069502.1, read as the reverse complement.
CGCTATGGAGTATTTCGGATTTAAAAATCAGTTCCCCAACTTTATTAAAACATTATATAGAAAAGCATCCTCTTCCATTATAATTAATGGAATAAGGACGGCTTGTTTTGAACTATCTAAAGGGACAAGACAAGGCTGTCCAATTTCACCTCTCCTGTTCAATATAGCCATAGAACCCCTAGCTATTAAACTGAGGACCTTACTAGAGGGAATTACAATAGGAAAGACCAGACTGAAGTTACTACTCTATGCTGATGACCTCCTCTTGTTTATTAAGGATGTAAAATCCGAATTACCCTCATTGCTAGATATAATTCGTATATTTAGCTCTATCTCTGGATATCAGGTTAATGCACTTAAATCAGAGCTTTTATGGATCTTCCACTGCTCGAATAGGAAAATTGAAATACCTTTCAAGGAAGTCCATGCCAAATTCACATATTTAGGTATCAATGTATACCGTAATGCACAACAATGGTATGAAATCAATTACACTCCAGCTATTAATAAGGTAAAGCAGGATCTGGAGAACTGGTCAAGACGGCTAAAATAAATCTTATAAAAATGATAATAATGCCGAAATTTTTATATCTTATGCATAACATACCGGTCATCATGCCCAAAAAAGATCTGATGGCTTTGTATAAATTATTTAGAATATTTCTGTGGGGTAAGGGAAGGAGCAAGATAGCTCTAAATAAATTAATGCAGCCAAAAAAAATGGGGGGCTTTCTTTCCCATCTTTTGATATTTATAGTATTATTTGTCTTGGGAAAATTGCGTTAGATTGGCTTACAGAAGGAAATTATATAGCCTCTTTGATAGTTGAAGAGAATATAATATTTCCATACTCTCAGAAGGCATTGCTACACTGCCATATAAGAATTTATCTGTAAAAATTAAAAAACATATCTATTTATTCAATTATTAAAGCTTGGCAGAACCTATGTAAATGGGTAGAAGCTGATCCTTTGATCTCTAATCACTTACCAATTGTTGGAAATCCAGATTTTACTGAAGGTCTGTATATATGGTATTTAAAAAATGGGCGAATAATGATCTGAAATATTTATACCAACTTAAAGAGCCTGATTCTACTAGATCTCTATTTTTTTCTGATCTTAGAAGACAATATAAATTATCTAACCCTGACTTCTATGCGTATCTTCAAGTGCGTCATTGGTCTCAGGGATTCTCCCAAAACCCCAATTGTATATGGATACATACAAGAATAAATTCTGGTTTAATTCTCTATAAGGCAGGTATCCACTCTCTTAAATATTGGTATAATATGTTAAATTATTCAGGAGATTTAAATTTGTAAAAGTTAGTCACAAAATGGCAAGTGGACTTTTCAGGAATAGACTGTAAAAAAATCAGTTGTAGTATTAGTAAAGTTGATATTGCTACACTAACAGCACACAGGGAAGAAAGCCACTGCAAATTAATTAATAGGATCTATATTACGCCAGTAACCTAAAATTTATGGTCCCATACTATAGTTAATAAACGTCCTCGCTGCTCTAACCCTAATGCTGATTTAATTCATATGTTTTGGAGCCGCCCAAAAATCCAAAAATTTTGGTCACCGAATAATTTTTGGCTGACTAAAACATTTCATATGTTGATTAAAAGGACAGTCTACACTAGAATTTTAATTGTTTTAAAAGATAGATAATCCCTTTATTACCCATTTCCCAGTTTTGCATAACCAACACAGTTATAATAATATACTTTTAACCTCTGTGATTATCTTGTATCTAAGCCTCTGCAAACTGCCCCTTTTTTCAGTTCTTTTGACAGACTTGCAGTCTAGCCAATCAATGCCTGCTCCCAGATAACTTCACGTGCACGAGCACAGTGTTATCTATATGAAATATGTGAACTAAAACCCTCTAGTGGTGAAAAACTGTTAAAATGCAATCTGAAAGAGGTGGGCTTCAAGGTCTAAGAAATTAGCATATGAACCTCCTAGGTTAAGATTTCAACTAAGAATACCAAGAGAACAAAGCAAAATTGGTGATAAAAGTAAATTGGAAAATTGTTTAAAATTACATGCTCTATCTGAATCATGAAAGTTTATTTTGGCCTAGACTGTCCCTTTAAGGTAGAGAAACAGCATGTTTTCTTACTTGTTGATTCTGATGTTACTAGATATGTTAATACATGTTTTATTAACTCTGCAATCTTAGGTGGAAGGTATCTGATACTTAAAAACTGGAAGAATAAGAAAGAACCCACTATACATAACTTAATCAATTTAATATTAAAACAAGCAGTAATGGAGCAATTTGATAGTATTAATGGGTCGCACCAGAGTATTAAAAATTATTGTAAGAAATAGCTCAACTTTATTCAAACTCATGAGAATAATACTCAGGCCCAATTTTTGGCGCCTTTTATGACATGTAAATATGTTGAAAATATACTCCAGAGGAAGTCTTTGTAAGTATATGCATTCAGATAGTGGGGGGAGAAGAGAGCCCTCTTTTTTTTTTTTTGGTATTCTTCTGGTCTCTGATTGCAGCGGTAAATTTTTTCCTGTAACTCCTCGATCAGAAGACATCGATAGGGATTTATTTACTTTTTCATGCTTGCCACTACAAAGAGTGACTTGCACGGTAGCTTGTTTTTGACTATTCTTTTCTATTTTTATGTTTCAATTAATCAAGTATAAGTTCTAACTATATTTCCTTCCTGTAATAGAAATAGAAAGAACACGATGCAGATAAAAATAGTCTGGGGGTACTAATTGGCTTCGACGATAAATTTAATTTTCCTTTCACTATAGAAAATTTAAATAATCGATAAGGTAAAATTTAATATAGTAATATAAATATTGTTTTACATGTATGTGATCTAAAACTAAAAATACTATATCTGAGGATGCCTGTAAACATTATGGGGCCCATTTATCAAGCTCCGAACTGAGCTTGTGGTCCCGTGTTTCTGGCGATTCTGAAGACTCGCCAGAAACACAAGTTATGAAGCAGCAGTCAGGAATCGGCGGAAATCAACCCGATCGATCGATTGATTGGCCGCGAGTCTGCAGGGGGCGGCATTGCACCAGCAGCTCTTGTGAGCTGCTGGTGTAATGTTAAATGCGGAGAGTGTATTGCTCTCCACATTCAGCGAGGTCTTGCGGACCTGATCCGCACTGTCGGATCAGGTCTGCAAGATCTTTGATAAATAGGCCCCCATGTATGCTTTGTTGTTGTTCTTTTTTTTATATATATGAGAAATATTGCATCTTTTATGTACCCTGCTTTCTGAAAATAACAATAAAAAAAAAAATTAAATAAAAAAAATACACAAAAAATACCTTACAAAGTACACTTACACCCATAAACTACACTATTAACCCCTAAAATGCCATCCCCCCACAACACAAACACTAAATAAAACTATTAACCCCTAAACCACCATTCCCCCACAATGCAAACACTTAATAAAAGTATCAACCCCTAAACCACCACCCCCCAGAATGCAAACACTAAGTAAAACTATTAACCCCTAAACCACTACCCCCCACAACGCAAAGTATATAAATATGAATCCCTTAAGCGCCATCCCCCCCACATCGCAAACACTAAATAAATCTATTTACCCCTAAACCGCCATCCCCCCACATCCCAAACACTAAGTAAAATGATTAACCCCTAAACCACCATCCCCCCACATAGAAAAGTATCTAAATAACATATTAACCCCTAAACCGCCATCCCCCACATTGCAAAGTAACTAAATAAATATATTAAACCCTTAAACACCATCCCCCACATAGCAAACACTAAGTAAAACTATTAACCCCTAAACCGCCACCCCCCACAACACACAGTACCTAAATATACTATTTAACCCTAAACCTCCATCCCCCCACATTGCAAACACTAAATAAAACTATTCACCCCTAAACAGCCATCCCCCCACATCATGGCTTACAGCTCATGAAAACCCCAAATCTACAATCTCAGAAAATTAGAATATTGCAATATTCTAGGCTCAAAGTGTCCCACTCTAATCAGCTAATTAAGCCATAACACCTGCAAAGGGTTCCTGAGCCTTTAAATGGTCTCTCAGTCTTGTTCAGTAGGAATCACAATCATGGGAAAGACTGCTGACCTGACTGTTATGCAGAAAACCATCAATGACACCCTCCATAAGGAGGGGAAGCCTCAAAAGTTAATTGCAAAAGAAGTTGGATTTTCCCAAAGTGCTGTATCAAAGAACATTAATAGAAAGTTAAGTGGAAGGGAAAAGTGTGGAAGAAAAAGGTGCACAAGCAGCAGGAATGACCGCAGCCTGGAGAGGATTGTCAGGAAAAGGCCATTCAAAAGTGTTGGAGACTTTCACAAGGAGTGGACTGAGGCTGGAGTCAATGCATCAAGAGCCACCACACACAGACGGATCCTGGGCTTCAAATGTCGTATTCCTCTTGTCAAACTACTCCTGAACAACAAACAACATCAGAAGCGTCTTACCTGGGCTAAAGAAAAACAGACCTGGTCTGTTGCTCAGTGGTCCAAAGTCCTCTTTTATGATGAGAGCAAATTTTGCATCTCATTTGGAAACCAATGACCCAGAGTATGGAGGAAGAATGGAAAGGCACACACTGCAAGATGCTTGAAGTCCAGTGTAAATTCCACAGTCTGTGTTGATTTGGGGAGCCATGTCATCTGCTGGTGTTGGTCCACTGTGCTTTATTAATCCAGGGTCAACGCAGCCATCTACCAGGAGATTTTGGAGCACTTCATGCTTCCTTCCGCAGACGAGCTCTATGGGATGCTGACTTCATTTTCCAGCAGGACTTGACACCTGCCCACACTGCCAAAAGCACCAAAATCTGGTTCAATGACCATGGGATTACTGTGCTTGATTGTCCAGCAAACTCGCCTGACCTTTCTTGCCAAGAGAAAGATGAGAGACATGAGACTGAACAATGCAGAAGAGCTGAAGGCCGCTATTGAATCCTGGTCTTCCATAACACCTCAGCAGTGCCACAAGTTGATAGCTTCAATGCCATGCCGCATTGAGGCAGTAATTGCTGCAAAAGGGGCCCAAAACAAGTACTGAGTACATACAGTATGCATGCTTATACTTTTCAGAGGTCTGATATTGTTCTATGTACAATCCTTGTTTTATTGATTGCATGTAATAGTCTAATTTTCTGAGATTGTGGATTTGGGGTTTTCATGAGCTGTAAGCCATAATCATCACAATTATGACAAATGATTATGACAAATGAACTATCTTGCTTTGCATGTAATGAATCTGTCTCATATATTAGTTTCACCTTTTAGGTTGCATTAGTGAAATAAATAAACTTTTGCACGATATTCTAATTTTTCGAGTTTCATCTGTATATATCTATAAAAAAATAGATATACAGGTATAGGTATATACAGATACATATAGAAATATGTTTTTACAATAAAAATAACATTTAATTGTAGGTAAACATTGGATTGTGAAATAGGTGGAGTAAATATACAGTTAAACATAAACACATAAATACATATATACAGACATATATACAAACACACACATATACAGTATATATATGCACATACATATTTAGACATGTATATGCATGTATATATGTTTTTTATAAGATAGTGTTTAAACTTTTTTTAATGCATTACCCTCTATGCAAGGTTTTCAGTCATGCTAACCTGACGAGCATAACATGCGATTGAGCTCCCACAATCGCGTTTACTTTCAACTTGTAATATGAGCACTATTTCCGTTGTGCACAAAAAGACAACATCGCCACTTGTAATCTAACCCTAAGTATGGTAGAAGCACATTAGTCCCTTTAGAGTTATTTTACAGCAAAATCAGACAAGATAAATACTAAATGTATATTGCAATGGTGTTTTGTTTTCCGCATTTTACTTTAGTTTCTCCACTATCAATACTCTTCTCAGCCTACCCCCACTTTCTAATACAACTTCTCTGTCAGATCAAGACTTTTCCAGCCACTTCAATAACAAAATCGACTCCGTCAGAAACTAAATCAGCTCACAACATACTTCCATTCTCTGACCCCCTCAAACCCTCACAATTAACCACAACCCACATAGCAATACATTTAGATCTTTCTCCCCTGTTACTGAGGAAGAAGTTTCTGCACTTATACTGTGCTCTGACCTCACTACCTGTCGCCTTGACCCTATCCCCTCACAGCTACTCCCTCTCTTCTACCCTTACCCCTATACTCACACATTCTCAACCTCTCCTTCAGCACCGGTATATTTCCCTCATCTCGGAATCATGCACTGGTCACACCTATTCTCAAAACCTTCTCTTGATCCAACCTCTGCATCTAACTTCCACGCTATTTCCCTACTCCCTTTTGCCTCAAAGCTTCTTGAAAAGCTAATATATGCACGCCTATCCCATTTCCTTACATTAAACTCCCTCCTTGACTCTGTCCACAGCATTTGATACTGTTGACCACCCTCTTATGCTCCAAACCCTCCAATCCTTCAGCATTTGTGACACAGCCCACTCGTGGTTCTCTTCCTACCTGTCTGTCAGGGTTTTTTCCCTGTTTTGTTTGCCATGTGCTGCTGGCAGCCATTTTACTCACCTCTCTTCCTGACTATGGTGCATTGTGGGGGATGCTGCTCATTTCCTGCACTTCCTTTTATGGCCAGACTGGTGTGCATCATCCATGTGAGACAGGATGCAGTCTCAGAATTGTGATGTCATCACTTATTATTTAAAGGGCCTCTGTTCAGTATGCTTTGCCTTTGCGTTGTCTCAGACCTGTTTGTGAGAGTTCCTGTGTATTACCTGGCTGTCTGATGTCCTTCCTGGTTCCTGATCCCTGGCTTGTTCCTGACTCTGCTGTTTTCCTTGTTGCTGATTCCGGCTCATCTGACTATTCGCATTGGCTCCTGACTCGGCTCGTCTGACTACCATCTCTGGTTTTGACTCCTGGCTTGTTATTTGACTTGTGGACTTTTTTATTATTTTTTGCTATTAATAAAGGTGTGATTATTTTTGCACTTCTCATCTCAGTCTGATTCCTGGCACCCTGACATTACGCAAAGGCCATGAATCCTGATGGTGCTAATAATCCACCTTTACCTGCCATCATTTCCAGGATGGATGTACAGGATCACCGCTTGGATCAATTTGCACTAGCCCTGCAAACCCTGCTGACTCGCACTGCACATTTGGAACAAAGTGTCCCGCAAGTTATGGCTGTTCCTGTTTCCGCTGCTGCACCTATGCCTACCAGGAGCATGTCCAGTTCTGCACCTCTACCTCAGCGATATGGAGGCGATCCTATTCAATGCAGAGGGTTTTTGAACCAGGTGAGCATTTACTTTGATATGTTACCTCAGGCATTTCCCTCTGACAGAGCTAAGGTGGGATTTCTCATCTCGTTACTCTCTGACACAGCTCTTGCCTGGGTTAATCCCTTGTGGGAGACAAATAAACTTGTGATTTCAAATTAGCCTGAATTTGTGGCCTCCTTTCGAAGGGTATTTGATGTTCTGGCTCACTCCTCCTCTGCTGCTAAACGGCTCATGTCCATTCAGCAAGGTACAAGATCTGTTGCTCAGTATGCTATTGAGTTCCCTACGCTTGCCGCAGAGGTAGGTTGGAACAATGAAGCCCTTGTTGCTGCCTTCTTTCATGGGCTCTCTGATGCGATTAAAGACGAAGTTGCTGCCAGAGATTTACCAGAGGATCTCAAGGCATTGGTGTCTTTTTTGATCCTAATTGACATCAGACTTAGAGAGAGGCCCTCTTTCAAGGAGCGCTTGTGGAAGCCTCCTGTTCCGTTGTCTCCTACATGTTTGTTCCCACCCATGCCTCCCTTTCCTCCCATGCCTCCTGGTCCCGAGTCACCAGGTACTGCTGAGCCAATGCAGTTGGGATTCACGCGTCTCTCTGCGGTGGAGAGGGCCTTTAGGAGGAGGGAGGGGCTCTGCCTCTATTGTGGGTTACAGGGCCACCTTTTGAAATCTTGTCCTACACGGCCGGGAAACGCTCAGACCTAAGGTCCTGTCGAGGCAGATCTTGGGTGGTTTATCCTCGTCCCCGGAACCGCTTAAGGAGAAACATTTGGTCATGGTGGTCCTTTCCTGGGTTGACTCCTCCATAGTCACTCAGGCTCTTGTTGACTCCGTTGCTGCGGGCTATTTCATTGACAGTGCTTTTGTATCACAGCACTCCAATCCTGTTTTGCCTTGGTCTGTTCCGCTTGCTATTGAGGCCATTGATGGCCCTTCAGCCCGCACTCGTTACTCACGAAACTGCTCCGTTGTCCATGGCTATTGGGGCTCTCCATTTTGAAACCCTCCAGTTCCAGGTGATAAACTCTCCGCATTTTCTGGTTGTTCTGGGTTATCCCTGGCTCCAAAAGCACAATCCCAGTCTCGACTGGCGCAGGTCCAAAATTTTGTTGTAGTCCCCACAATGTATTTCCACTTGTCTTCGGAAACCAGTTAAAGTCTTGTGCACTTCTTCAGTATCTCAATTGCCAGAGGAGTATCGAGATTGTGCCATAGAGCTGCAACCCGGAGCCATTCCTGCTCGGGGCCGGGTGTACCCTCTGTCTGTTGCAGAGAATTGTGCTATGGAGGAGTATGTTACCGATGCTCTGTCATGGGGGATCATCCGCAAATCCTGCTCTCCTGCAAGGGTTGGCTTCTTCTTTGTGAAGAAAAAGGGTGGCGAGTTAAGACCATGCATCGATTATAGGGGTCTTAATGGTCTTACCATTAAGAATGCTTACCCTATTCCGCTCATTACGGAACTCTTTAACCACCTCAAGGGAGCTACGGTCTTTACTAAACTTTATTTGAGAGGAGCGTACAATCTTGTTAGGATTAAGGAGGGCCATGAATGGAAAAAGGCATTTCACACCAGGAGCGGGCATTATGAGTATCTTGTAATGCCCTTTGGCCTATGTAATGCTCCTGCTGTTTTTCAGGAATTTATTAATGATGTCCTACAAGATATGTTGCAAGAGTGTATTGTGGTGTACTTAGACTACATCCTCATACACTCACCCACACTTGAGGCTCATCGTTCTGATCTTACACGGGTTCTTCAGAGACTACGTGAGAACAGCCTGTTTTGTAAACTCGAGAAATGTAAGCTCCATTAGACTCAAGTAACCTTCCTAGGTTATGCTATCTTTGTTGCATGGTTCTCCATGGATCCTGACAAGTTATCTGCAGTTCTGAAGTGGCCTCGACCATTTGGTCTTCGGTCTATTCAACGTTTTTTGGGGTTCGCCAATTACTATAGAAAGTTTATTAAAAACTTTTCTTCCTTGGTCAAACTTATCACAGACATGACCAGTAAAGAGAATGATCCACTCCATTAGTCACCTACTGTCTTTAAGGTCTTTGATAGTCTTAAGACTGCCTTTGCTGCCGCTCCAGTTCTGGCTTATCCTAACCCTGACCTGCCTTTTGTTCTTGAGGTCAATGCTTCTGAGACTGGAGTAGGTGCCCTCTTGTCTCAACGTCCTACGCCTGATGGTTCCTTGCATCCATGTGGTTTCTTCTCTAAGAAATTGTCTCCAGCAGAGTGCTATTATGAAATTGGTGACAGGGAATTCCTGGCCATAATTTTGGCACTCAAGGAATGGAGGCATCTTCTCAAGGGTACTAGCGTGCCAGTGCTCATTTTTACTGACCACAAGAATTTAACTTATCTATCTGAAGCAAAACTTTGTCGCCCCGACAGGCCAGATGGGCGCTATTTTTGTCTCGGTTTAATTATGTGGTCTCCTACCTGCCTGGTAGTAAGAATGTTAGGGCTGATGCCCTCTCTCAAAAATTTTCGCCTCTGTCCAAGGAGGAGTCTGTACCTACTCCTGTTATACCTCCTGACCATATTTTGGCTACCATACATACTAATTTGACTTCTTCCTTGGGGGAGGAGATCCTGGCTGCACAAACCAATGCACCTCCTGAGAAACCTAGTGGTAAGTGTTTTGTTCCTGAGAATCTTCGAACTAAACTTTTGCATACGTACCACTATCCTAAAACCACAGGTCACCCAGGCAAGAACCATATGATTTGGTCTGTCACTCAACAATTCTGGTGGCCAGGTCTTCGTTCTGATGTTGCTGCATATGTTGCCTCCTGCTCAGTTTGTGCACGGAATAAGACCCCTCAACGTCTTTCTGTGGATCTTCTTCAACCTAATATAAAAAGAAATTCCTGAGGAGGAAAAACCTAAGAGGATGCGCTTGGAACACAGGTTATCAAAGTTGGACCTAACACTTTATGATTGGGTTTGTACCCGTATGCATAAATAAATATAAACAGCACAGTGTTTGGTATGTGTGAAAAATTAATAATAATGAGGAAAAAAAATTGTGAGTAAAACAGGTGCTCTGGACAATTTGTGTATAATATTAGTGATACATTGAAATAATCAGATATCACAGATAAACAATGATATTTGTGGCGATGAGTAAAATATATAAAAAGTACTTATCAATGTCCCAAAAAATGCTGTGATGTAAAAAATAAGTGTCCAATCCTAATATGTGAACGGTGATGTGTTCAGGTGTTTGGCGTGCTCCTCTTGTGTCCCGCGGTGCGATGGGTCAGGGTGTCTAGAATGGAAGATAAACAAGGGGCGTCAACATAGTGTGAATCGTTAAAACAACAAATATAAAAGTGATGTGCAAAAAACTACTCACAAAGAAAGTGGCACCTTAAATGAATAAGGTGCAATAAAGCAGGCTGACATTCAAATTCCAGCAGTCAGTACGCTGGAGGTCTCACCCAGAGGACCTGTGGAATCCAGATAGGTGTCTAGAAAGTAGCACCCACGTTTTTTAGGGCCAATGGCCGGACCAGGTGAGCTGCAAGCTGATAGGTGTTCTCCTGCTGCACTCACGCCACCGAGACTTTTCTCCAAAACTGACAGTGTTAGTGTATGAAAGGTTCCGTGGTAAAAGTCCTGTTTCAAAACAAGTGGATCGTGGAAAGAAGCAAAAATACCGGGTCGTGGTATAAAACAAACAGTATTTATTTTGCAACGCGTTTCTCAGTCTATTCCAGACCGTTTCATCAGGCATCTTCCATGCCTGTTTCCCCAATAAACCTTTTGTCCTCCTGTGGGGGAGGGGTCTTTGAGTGGAGGGTACTGTCAGGGTTTTTTCCTGTTTTGTTTGCCATGTGCTGCTGGCAGCCATTTTACTCACCTCTCTTCCTGACTATGGTGCATTGTGGGGGATGCTGCTCATTTCCTGCACTTCCTTTTATGGCCAGACTGGTGTGCATCATCCATGTGAGACAGGATGCAGTCTCACTTATTATTTAAAGGGCCTCTGTTCAGTATGCTTTGCCTTTGCGTCGTCTCAGACCTGTTTGTGAGAGTTCCTGTGTATTACCTGGCTGCCTGATGTCCTTCCTGGTTCCTGATCCCTGGCTTGTTCCTGACTCTGCTGTTTTCCTTGTTGCTGATTCCGGCTTGTCTAACTATTTGCATTGGCTCCTGACTTGGCTCGTCTGACTACCAGCTCTGGTTTTGACTCCTGGCTTGTTATTTGACTTGTGGACTTTTTATTATTTTTTGCTATTAATAGAGGTTGTTATTATTTTTGCACTTCTCGTCTCAGTCAGATTCCTGGCACCCTGACACTGTCAAACCGTACCATTAGTATAGCCTTCTCTAGGGCCTCCTCTGCCTATGTCACCACTTTCTGTTGGGGTACAGCAAGGCTCTGTCCTCGGTCCCCTTCTCAATCTACACATCATCATTAGGTTCCCTAATAAAGTCCCATGGGTTCCAATATCATTTGTATGCCGGCGACACCCAAATCTACTTCTCTGCACCAGACCTATCTCCTTCCTCTCTAGCCCATTTCACTAACTGTCTTTCTCACATCTCTTCCTGGATGTCCTCTCACTACCTCAAGCTAAATCTATCCAAAATCTCCACCTCAATCTCTCTATAACTATCGACAACTCCATCATTACCCCTACCCCGCATGCCCTGGGTAGGGGTAATGATGTCTTTACTCCTCACATTCAGTCCTTGGCTAAATCCTGCTGCTTCCACCTTAAAAACATCTATAAAATTAGATATTTCCTTTCACAAGACACAACTAAGATTTTAATCCACTCTCTCATCCTTTTCTGCCTTGATTACTGCAAACTCTGTCCTCTCTGGTCTCCCCAGCTGCCACCTAGTTCCTTTACAGTCCATAATGAATGCTTTTGCCAGGCTCATCTTCCTTACACATTGCTCTTCATCTGCTACACCTCTCTGCCAATCCCTTCACTGGCTTCCTCTTGCCTTAAGGATTAAACACAAAATTCTCACTCTGACATACAAAGCCCTCAACTGCACTGCTCCCCACTATATCTCAGACCTTGTCTCCAGATACTCTCCCTCTCGTCCCCTTTGCTCTGTTCATGACCTCCTACTTTCTTCCTCTCTTGTTACCTCCTCACACTTTACAGGACTTCTCCAGACTGGCTCCCATCTTGTGGAACTCTCTGCCTTGCTCCACAAGACTCTCCCTCTCCCCTAGTTTTGAAAGCTTCAAGCACTCCCTAAAGTCTTTACTAATTAGGGATGCATACATCCTAGAGTAACCTTTCTTTATAACAGCTCCTTTCCTCGTTTGCTATCTCCTTGAACCCCCTTAGCATGTAAGCCTAAGGGCCCAGCTGTTTGTAGATCACCTTTTTAAGAGCTGACTACAACAGTGCGACCCTTGGCAAGGCCCTCTACCCGTCTGATCCCTATAAATGTTTCCTATGTTTATAGCGCTGCAGAATCTGTTGGCACTCTACAAATAACGGATAGTAAAAATAATAATAATAATAGTTTGTGTTCCTTATTTGATTTTATAAATGGTTTTCCTAACAAATTTTGGGATTAAATACAAACGTTTTTAACAGCAACATTTAAATAATATGTAAAGGAAAATGCAGCCTAGTAAAAGCATGTGCAATTTATAAGAATCATTTCAGCTAGGAGTAGTTTTACAGCACACCTACTGGTGGTGGAATTGATGGACTATACATCCAGGATAGAAAGTGGTATTTGTGGGTGGAGGACACGTCATCATTTGCTACTTTTTTAAATTATTTATTTTATTTAAATTACTCTTTACGTCTTGTCGTTTGTAGCGAAAATAAAACTAGAAAAGAGACTAATTTACTAAATATGACCTGTTAACCCAAATAAATGCTAACATTTTGAGCCCAAAACTTAAAGGGAAATGAAACTCAATGTTGTTCTTCAATAATTCAGATAGAACATACAATTTTTAACAGCTTTCCAGTATACTTCTATTATCAGATGTGCTTCATTCTCTTGGTATCCTTTGTTCAAGTGTTCAGTTAGCTCCCAACAGTGCATTGCTGCTCCCGAGCCTACTTAGGTATGCTTTCCAAAATTCTAAGAGAAAAAAGCAAATTAAATAATATAAGTAAACTGGAAAGTTGCTTAAAATACCATCCTCTATGTTAATTATGAAATTATAATTTTAAATTAACTGTTGCTTTAAGATCAGTTGTTTTGTGAATATCTTACATGACTGGTTTGCCTTTGTTACTGTAAATCCATTGGTCCCTGGCCTTCATGTCATGAAATCATAATATTTAAACATGTATTTTTGTCCGAAGATGGCTATGTAAAACCTGTATAAAAAGATTTCAAAACAGGTTAGTACTGTATTTCCAATAGAAGCTGCTGCATTGTATTGTACCCTCATTTTTAGCTTTATCTATCTTTCTATCTATCTATCTATCTATCTATCTATATATATATACAGACAGAGAGAAGTGCACTCACAGGAACGAACAACTGGCTCAATAGCATTGTTAGCCTGTTCTATGGCGATTTATCACCTGGGTGCAGCTTTTTAGGCCAGTAATGCTTTTCACAGAGTAGAACTTTCCTGTAGTATATCAGTCTGATCCCGCCTATAACGGTCAGTCCAGCACCGAAATACCAGGCAATTCCTCTATGAACAAGGAATACAGCAACCCCAGACGATTGTTTCGGTCTTCATTGGCACATATATACACATATAAATACATAAATACATGTACACACATATAAACATATATACATATTTAGGCATGTATATGGGTGTATCTCATTGTTAAAACACTTTGCCTACCTTTTTTTCTAACACCTGAAATCTCATATATTTTGACCCTTATAACTTTTGTGTGCATTTTTTTAAATAATCTTTATTAGATAGTAATATTACTAAAAGTGTAAAAGTACTTTGTAATTTTTTTTTGGTGTGTTTTGTGACACTTTTATTTTTGTTTTGCAAAACAGTTAACCAGAGCTCTAAGGGCACAGTAATCATTCTAGCATAAATTGTATTGCACTCATATATTGACACTTTCATCTTGTAATACGAGCGATAAAACCGATGCACGCAAACACCTGCAATAAATCCTTTTCGCTCACGTGTAACTGTTTGCACGAAAGAAGAGGAGGATATGTATGTAAACACGGTAATGAGACAGCTATATAACAAAGAACAATATGAACATACAATTAACATTTAATCCACTAGATAATGTACATACTAAGCTATAATTTTTGTTGAATAATGCTAAAGCAGAGGGACTAATCACAAAAAAAAGATTTGATTATCTGTTCCCCTGTATCCAATAATGCTTATGTTCTATTGTTTACCGAAATTACATAAAGATGGTAAAAATCCACCGGGTGGTCCGATAGTGTCGGGGATAGGTGGTGTTTCTGAAAATGTGGGAAATTTTGTTGATCATTTTTTACTATAACACTTTTTGTTTTGAGAATAAATTATTTTGTCAGCTACAGCAATGGAGGTAACTTGATTTACTTCATTTAGAGGTTTGGGAACTTTCAATGTCACCACATTCGGTACCCCAAATGATACAGTAGAAAAATGGATACAGTTATGGTTACACAATGTTGATGATATTTTGTTTTATGGGAAGGAGAGACAAAGGCCTCTATTTAACAAGGTCTGGCGGACCTGATCCGACAGTGCGGATCAGGTCCTCCAGACCTCGCTGAATGCGGAGAGCAATACGCTCTCTGTATTCAGCATTGCACCAGCAGCTCACAAGAGCTGCTGGTGCAACGCCGCCCCCTGCAGACTCGCGGCAAATGGGCCGCCAGCAGGGGGGTGTCAATCAACCCGATCGTACTCGATTGGTTTGATTTCTGGCGATGTCTGTCTGCCTGCTCAGAGCAGGCGGATAGGTAATGGAGCAGCAGTCTTTGTGACCGCTGCTTCATAACTGCTGTTTCTGGCGAGTCTGAAGACTCGCCAGAAACACGGGCCGTCAAGCTCCTTTCGGAGCTTGATAGATAGGCCCAAAATAGTCTAGATGAATTTGTAAGCTTTCTGAACAAAAATAACTATATCTTTCTAACTTATGAGACTAGTCTAACTAAATGATCCTTTCTAGACATTTTAATTAAAAAGAAAGAAAATGTTTTACATTACAGAAAGCCAACAGCTACAAATACTCTTGTAGAGGCAATCATCTATATTCACTTAAAAAAAGAATTCCTTTTGGTCAGTTTTTACGTTTACAAAGGAATTGTTCCTCAAATTCCAGCTTTGATTACCATTAAAAAACCATGAAAGATAGGTTTCTTAAGTGAGGTTATTCTAAAAGAAATGGTCACAAGATCCTTAAATACAGTAACAAAAATAAAATAAAAAGGGTTGAGGTATTATATACTCAAAAGGAAGAGGAACAGGAACAATATGTGAGGTTTATTACACAATACAATTTTCATTAGATGCATCACATTCTAACAAAAATTGGCATTTTTTTAATGGCTGATAAAAAGATTGCAGGTAAAGAAGGAGAGACACCTCTCTTAACTGCAAGAAAGGCATTTTGTCTGAAAGATAAGTTAGTTAGAAGTCATTATAAAAAAAACTCCTAAACAAATTGATTGGCTACCTATGTATATTTCTAGAAAAAGGAAGTTCTCCTTGTGGAAAATGTGTTTTATATGATTTTATTGTAAAAACAAAACGTTTTAAACTGGTGAAAAAACTTTTTACATTAATCATTTCATTAATTGTAAGACATCAGAAATTATCTATATATTGCACTGTCCTTGCAAAACGTTTTATGTTGGGGAAACCTAGAGACAACCCCTTGACAGGGTCAGGGAACATCACAATGACATTAAAAGTGAAAAAATGACAAGTAGGCCTCTAGTTATCAAGGTCTGGCGGACCTGATCTGACAGTGTGGATCAGGTCCGAGAGACCTCGCTGAATACGGCGAGCAATACGCTCGCCGTATTCAGCATTGCACCAGCAGCTCACAAGAGCTGCTGGTGCAACTCCGCCCCTTGCAGACTCGCGGCCAATGGGCCGCCAGCAGGGAGGTGTCAATCAACCCGATCGTACTCGATCGGGTTGATTTCTGGTGATGTCTCTCCGCCTGCTCAGAGCAGGCGGACAGGTTATGGAGCAGCGGTCTTTGTGACTGCTGCTTCATAACTGCTGTTTCATAGCTTGATACATATGCCCCGTAGTGTTGCCCGTCAGTTTTTGGAATATCATGATTCTAATTCTGACTTTCTCAAAGTTATAGGAATTGATATAGGTTTAACCCATGGTAGATGAGGTGACCAGAATAAATGTCACCTTCAAAAAGAGGCTGGCTGGATTTTTTTAATGAAAGGTTCAAATGAGAAATTAAAATTTGCTTCTTTTCTGTGAATCTTAATTTAACAATAGATATACATTAGCTTCGGGGTTAGAGAAATTGCCAAGTAAGGTTCTTTATTTGAGTCAAGGAGTTTTATCCTAGGCTAGGGTTTAGACCACTGGTTTTAAAACCTGCCCTCAGACCTCCCTAACAGGCCACATTTTGAGGATATCTGAATTGGAGCACAGGTGAACTAATCAGCTGATCAGTAAACATGATTATTTTACCTCCTCTCACCCAAGGGAATATTTAAAAACATGGCCTGTTGGGGAGGTCTGAGGTCAGGATTGAAAACCAGTGGTTTAGACTTTTGTAACCCCTTTAATTTAGTTTATTTTCACTTACTTATAGGGACATAAATTTGTGTGAAATACAAAATGAAAAAAAAAGAGTGTTTGTTTAATAGACCTTTGAAGAGTTAATTGTTACTTTTTTAGGTAGATTTTCGATCTGACTGTTTGAAGTTTTTACTTCGATATTTATTAATTGTATTTTTTTAATTTAATTTTAATTTCATTTGCATATTTTTGGTTTGATCCTTTGGATGAAGATCATATTTAAATACTTTGTTGTGTATGATATTAAGATCTGACTGGTTTTTTGAAAACAATTTATATGGTAAAGAATTAAACTTTTATAATTTCTGAGGGAGTAGAGGAGATTGGCCTATAGAAATCATACTAACGCATGAGGAAGTCCCTTACAAGGAAGGGGATGAAACGTGCATAGGCATTCATGCTGTCTATGGTGGAGACGCTGGTGGTAATGAGGACTGACTGCCTTTCCTGACATGGGTGGGACGCCACCACTGGTACAAGTCAGGTATACAATACACACAGAGATAAAGGAGGATATTGTGAGTAATAATAGGACAACACAGACTTACATGCTGACAAGTGAGACTGTTGTATTCATTGAAGCCATTTTGGCTTCTACTATCAAAATAAATCATATACAATAATTTCACCAAAAAGGCTATTGTTGTATATGCATGTGAACTGTGTGATATGTCCTAACTGTTCTTTGGCTTGGAATGCAAAACTTTGCATCTTTTCTTTTGGAAGTATAAAAGCCAAATGAAACGTAAACACCACTAAAGGAATAACACACTAAGTGGTTATTAAGACTTTTTCTTTCCAAGATCCTATTCTCAGTTTGAATAACTGATATAAATTTATAACGTCACTGGGTTATTACTCTGTGTATACCATTTGTGTATCATAAAGGTACGAGTGATATGTATAATGATTATGTATAAAGTTCCAAGGGTTACTACATAGATCCTCCAACTTATACCAAGGCAACAGTTCCCTTCTGATGCATTTTGGGGCTGCCCTCTGGTAAGGGTGTTGTAGGTTTCCCTTGTGATACTTAAATATGTGCTTATCATATCCTTTATTATTTTTACCTATGTTAATTGGACCTCATTATAGGAGACATCTCCCTGATATATTTTTGTCAGGTCATGATATGTTTGATAACTGGATATATATCTGTACTTGATAACAGCTTCTAGGTATCTAGATAAATGCATGAGCATTGTTTCAACAAATTATGGTATAATGGGAATATGAATTTTGAGTGCTGAATTTTCTGTATTTTTTATAAGGATCACTAGTCATTTGAATCTGTCTTAAATTATTTAGAATAAATATTTTTTCAAGGGTCTGCATTTAATATATGATTAAAAACATGTTTCTCAATAATATAGCTCAATTCAAAATCTAAGTACATTTGTACAGTGTACTATAAAATAGGTTTCAAATGAATTTGCTTACGACTTCCTGACAGCGCTGCGGAATATGTTGGCGGTTAATAAATAAAGTATAATAATAATAATAATAATAATATATCAAATGTCTGTCTCTGCTAATTGAAGCCGTAACTTAATCAAATGGGCTGAGCTTCCAGACTGAGCAGAGCACATTATCTAATTTCTCTATATTTACACAAAATTTTCCTTTTCGCTGAATAAACTGTGAAACCAAGGGCCCAATGATCTAAACCAAGCAATTTGAGACATGGTTTTTCTCGACGACCCTCACAGGCGCACTGGTGACATTTTAATAAAAAAGTGGCAAGATGTCTACTATTGAAAGTTATGGAGCTCGCTGGAAAGGGACACTTTGCACCTTTGTTCAAAGTTATCAGTGAGCAGGGGGCACACTTTAAAAATTAAATCCTGCAGCCAACATAACTCTTACAATCATTTACATTTTTGTATGCATGTGTTTGTCTATTAGGGTTTTAAGTATTTTCAGTGTTTTGAGAAAAGCTTGCTACCTTTTAGTTGGCAAGAAAAAACTGTGAGATCTGAAGTATGAACAAAATAGCATATGAGCCTACCTAGGTTTAACCTTTAACAAAAAATACCAAGAAAACAAAACATTGGAAAGCTGTTTAAAATTGCATGTCCTGTCTGATTCATGAAAGTTTAATTTTGATTTTACTGTCCCTTTAAATGCCTAGGGTATTTAAACATGCACAATAAGACCCATGCAAGTGGCATATATCATTTGAAAACAAGAGACATTATGAAAGTCATTTACATACCCTTTCCCATAATCCCTATAGTTAAAGATTCATTTACATATGTACATTATAGCCACAAAGCTTTATTTTACTTAATGGGACATTGTACACTAGATTTTTCTTTGCATAAATGTTTTGTAGATGATCCATATATATAGCCCATCTCATAGTGTTTTTGTAAAAATGTATAGGTTTTTTTATGTTTTAATAACATTGTGCTGATTTTCAGACTCCTAACCAAGTGCCACAGTAAAATGTATACACGCGTTCACAGATTCTTGCTGGCTCCTGTTTATGTTATTTGTCTTTTTATATGCAGTGATGGTGGCATGGGGGAGTTTCTGCTCATCTTGTTTTTCCAGCCCCTTTCATTGGGTGTCTCAGCCTAATCTCAACAACAGAGCTAAACTGGGAGCGTCTAAGTACATTTTTAAACAGTTTTGTACTGGATTTTTACATCAGTATCTGTGCATATTCTTCTTAATAGTAATGTCTATTACATACAGTTATATGAAAATTAGTGTAAACTGTACCTTCAACAATTTTTTTTCATACCTTGCTTTATATCTCACTTTATTATATAATATATTATTGAATTATTAAATACTGTAAATAAAATGTTGCCTTTCCTCCATGATAAAATGAATGAAACCTTTGGTTCACTGATAGTTTATGCTGTGTTGTTTGATAATGTGATATTATTCTGCTGATTTAGCCAGTGCAATGAAGCATAATACATCCATCTGTAGTCAAAATCCTAGCCCAGAGAAGATAAGCACTAGCAAATAGTAGCCTTAGGCAAACTCTTGCTATTGTTAAATTTGTACTAAATCCCTATTCTCTACATTAAAATATAAAGCAAATAACTTGTTGACCAATCTAATATGCCTACTTACCACTTACATTTTAGTTGATTATTTTTTTTTTTAAATCTAAAATATCTAGTTAACCTGTTAACCCTTGGCATAAAAGTGTTCATAAAAATGAGAATATAAAATCACAATCAAAGAAATTGGCTTAAACTTTCAAAAACTTGCTGGCTCTGAGTAAACTTATTTTGCAGACCACACAGATGATGTAGTCCTCATTAAAGTCTCTAAGCAAAAGAGATAAACACAGATGTTCCTGGGAGCTTGTTTTTCTTTCTAAAGCTATGTAGCTATATTTTCTATCATTATAATCAGCGCATTATCAGTTCTGAGACAAGTTCTCCAACATGCAAATAACAATATAAACGGAAGAAACTCCAGGGACAAAAACAAAAAAGAAAGAAAACCTACAACCAATTCAGCCCACTAGTTGACATTACAAGACAGAAGGGCCTATTTAACAAAGGTCTGTCGAACCTGATCCAACAGTGCGGATCAGGTTCCGACAGACCTCGCTGAATGCGGAGAGCAATACGTTCTCCGTATTCAGCATTTCACCAGCAGCTCTTGTGAGCTGCTGGTGCAACGCTGCCCCCTGCAGACTTGCGGCCAATCGTCAGCCAGCAGGGGGTGTCAATCAACCCGATCATACTCGATCAGGTTGAATTGCAGCTATCTCTATCCACCTGCTCGGAGCAGATGGACAGGTTATGGAGCAGCGGTCTTTAGACCGCTGCTCCATAACTGGTGTTTCTGGCGAGCCTGCAGGCTTGCCAGAAACACAGGCCCTCAAGCTCCATTCAGACCTTGATAAATGGGCCCCAATATTACAAAGTATTTTTTTTCTGTTGACTTTGGTCTAGCTCTTATGTGACTTACTATAATACATAAAAATATAGTTACCACAGAGTTATCTTAGTGGCTCCAATCTCTCCTTCTATGGTTGGCACTTGGATTTAAAGGGACAGTCTAGTCAAAATAAAAAACACATGATTCAGATAGGGCATGCAATTTTAAACCACTTTCCAATTTACATTTATCTTCAAATTTGATTTTTATTTTTGGTTTTGTTGAAAGATAAACCTTGCTAGGCTCATATGTTAATTTTAAAGCCCTCAAAGGCCACCTCTTAACTCAGTGCATTTCGACAGTTTTTTAACAGCTAGACAGTGCTAGTTTATGTTTGCCACATAGATAGCATTTCCCTCACTCTGTGGAGTCAGCACTGATTGGCTAAATTCCAAATCTGTCAAAAAAACTGAAATAAGGGGGCAGTTTGCAAAGGCTTAGATACAAGGTACTCGCAGAGGTAAAAAGTATTTTAATATAACCATGTTGGTTATGCAAAACTGGGAAATGGGCAATAAAGGGATTATATATATTTTTAAACAATAACATTTCTGAAGTAGACTGTCCCTTTAATTTTCTTTCTGGTATTTTAACATGTAATAAAAGGGACATTCCACATCAATCTTCTTTTTCTGTATTTTATTAGGAGAATATTTGTATCCCACTTACTCTCAAACTGCAATACTCATATAGGAGAAGCAGCACAAAGGTTGGATGTCATAGTTTCCAACTTTTGCTTGATTACCATAACAAAAGGTTGATGTATGTAGGTTTCATCAATTTTATGGGAGATCTTTCCAACTGTAATAATATCAAAGGACATTGTGGGAGTGTATAAAGTGATATAGTTTTTTTAGGAGAAATAGGGGTAATAAAAAGGGGAGAGGAATTTGCATACATATTAAACCTAACCTTACACTTACAATAAGGAAGATATTTATGATACAATTAATAATGCAGGGACTCTGTGGGTTGAAATAAAGAGGGGGGAAATAATCCTCCCCAAAAAATATTATCAGGAACAATACAGAACAAGCCCACAACATTTGTGATATGGAGGAAACTCAACTGCTGATGCAATTAGAAAAGGCAATGAAACTAGCGATACAACTAAGGAAGATAGATTTTTAAATATGCTCAAAACTAACTTTATGTCACAGCTAGTAGAGGAGCCAGCTATAAATAAAGCTATACTGGATATAGTCTTGTCAAATATTACAAAAATAACATCAACATGGAAGTCAAAGAACATTTATATTACAATGATTTCAACATGGCTAGGTTTGAAATCGTTTTCCATAAGCTGTGTTTCAAGGGTTCAACCTAGACTTTAATTTTTTTAAATTACATACTACAATGGTTTATGGAAATCATTACAATTTGTAAATTGGGACAAATTATTCACAAATAAAACCAAAAAGGATAAATGGAGAACATTTAAAACATTGTTAAAGGGACAGTCTACTCCAGAATTTGTATTGTTTAAAAAGATAGATAATCCCTTTATTACCCATTCCCCAGTTTTGCATAACCAACACGGTTATATTAATATACTTGTTACCTCTGTGATTACCTTGTATCTATCCCTCTGCAAACCCACCCCTTATTTCAGTTCTTTTGACAAACTAGCATTTTAGCCAATCAGTGCCTTCTCATTAGACATTAGCATATGAGCCTACCTAGGTTTAGCTTTTAACAAAGAATACAAAGAGAACAAAGAAAATTTGATGATAAAAATAAATTGGAATGTTGTTTAAAATTGCAATTTAATTTTGACTTGACTGTCCCTTTAAATAAATATAAATATCAACATATACCACATGATTATAGAAGTAAAATAAATAAATCTAAACTAACTTGGCTACATATAAATGTGTTATGCTTTTAAAGTACTCTTAAAATTAGTATGGATTCATTAATCCAAATATATCCAAAGGAATGTAACAAAACATGCAAAAGAGTGATCAGATTAGCTAAGATTGAAAATGAAAGATTAATTTCAAAGGATTCTAGGACAAATCCTAAAAAGTGTTTTAAGTATATAAATGTAAAAAATTGTAAGAAGAAAAATATAGGTACATTAAAATGTGAGACAGGTGGCATAATTAACAGTGATCGGGGGAAGGCTGAGTTTCTAAACCATTTATTTTCTTCAGTATACACAAGAGAGATGAACCAAAAGGAGAGAAATTGAAACAAACTAGAACACACAAGGCTATACCAATTACTGGGCTCTAGATAATATCAGGAAAAAATCTGGATACTATCAAGGTAAATAAATCTTCTGGTCCAGATGGTATACTTCCAAGGTTTGTAAGGGAATTTAGCACTATCATAAGCAAAAATCTTACTCTTGGAGTAAAGCTACCATGCATTATCCATCACTTTAAAAGAATTCAACATTATATTTATTTTTCTTTTTTTTAATTTGTGAAGGGGCCATTACTTCCTGTCATTACCCTACATGGAGGCTGTGGTCTTTACAGGAAGGCAAATGAGATTTTTTTCCTTTGAAGTGTTGCTAGTAGATTTGATCGCGGTCTGGAGGGCATTCCTAGCGTCATAGGGACGCCCCCCAGACCCAAACCCATCATTGAAATCTGATTTAAATTTGTCTACATTGGAACAGTGTTCCGATGTAGACTTTATAACCCCGGTCACGAAAGGGTTAATAAAGTGTTATACTCTTATGTTCTGCACATAGCAGAAAATGTTCTATGTATTTTTAAATAGATATTCCTATATATCTGTATCTATCTATCTATCTATCTATACTTTACATATGATCTATCTATCTATCTATCTATCTATCTATCTATCTATCTATCTATATATATATATATATATATATATATATATATATATATATATATATATATATTGTGTACCAAAATACTATCAGATATATGTAGAAATATGTATTTATGAATAAAAAGAACATATTCTGCTACATGAAGAACATTGGAATATGAATTTTAATATTTTCATGTCAGGTTAGTGCACTTGAGTATATGAGATCAGGTTTGAACGCGAGTAGGGTTTTTTCCACTTTCTTTCTCCATTGACTTTTATGGGAGAATGCATTAACGTGCAAGATATTTTAACTTCGGCTTTTTGCGCACATCAGGTTAGTGCGCAAGTGAAAACTTTTTTCATTCAACTTGTATAATGAGCGCTACCCAACACGTGCAGAAAGCTTACTTCTAGCACAGTTAGCACTGGGCCATTAAATACTGCTCTACTTGTAAACTGGCCCTTAGTTTCTGTAAAGTACTTATACTTGTTCCAATCAGCCAATAGAATGTAAGCTCAATCCTATTGGCTGATTGGATCAGCCAATAGGATTGAACTTCAATCCTATTGGCTGATTGCATCAGCCTGATTGCATCAGCCAATAGGATTTTTCCTATCTTAATTCCGATTGGCTGATAGAATTCTATCAGCCAATTTGAATTCAAGGGACGCCATCTTGGATGACGTCATTTAAAGGAACATTCATTCAGCAAGAAGACATCGAAAGAAGAGGATGCTCCGCGTCAGATGTCTTGAAGATGGAGTCTCTCCGTGCCGGATGGATGAAGATAGAAGATGCCACCTGAATGAAGCCTTCTGCCCGTCTTGAGGACCACTTCTGCCCGTCTGGAGGACCACTTCTGCCGGCTTCGTGGAGGACTTCGGCTCGGTTGGGTGAAGACTTCTCAAGGTAGGGTGATATTCAAGGGGTTAGTGTTAGGTTTTTTTAAGGGGGGATTGGGTGGGTTTTGGAGTAGGTTTGGTTGTGTGGGTTTTAATGTTGGGGTGGTTGTAATTTTTTTTTACAGGTAAAAGAGCTGATTACTTTGGGGCAATGCCCCACAAAAGGCCCTTTTAAGGGCTATTTGTAATTTAGTGTAGGGTAGGGCTTTTTTTATTTTGGGGGGGCTTTTTTATTTTGTTAGGGGGATTAGATTAGGTGTAATTAGTTTAAACATCTTGTAATTATTTTATTATTTTCTGTAATTTAGTGTTTTCTTTTTTTTGTACTTTAGATAATTTTTTTAAATTGTATTTAATTGTATTTAGTTTGCTACATCTCATGCAACATTGAACTCATAGGTCATATGGTTAGGCAGCCATTTTGTTTTTTTTGACAAATTTTGAGAAACGCTTAAAAATATTCAGCTCTGGAACTGCTCATGTTACAACGTTAAAACTTCCTTTGCTCAGTGCTGCTATGACCTAGATTTGCCATTGTTCAACAGAAATGCCTTGGTCACATGATGTAGCAGCCACCTTGCATTTTGTGAAAATCTTTAAACATCTTCTTCTCTTAAAACGCTTAGTACAATAAAGCGCAATTTTGCACATATGCTCCTTGCAAGGTCCTCTACCAAGTTTGTTAAAATTGCGTTTTTTCCATATTCAACATGGCTTCTGTGAGACATTAACCTTTTTATCGCCATTTAATTGCGTAATTTTGCACTTTATACAATAGTTTTACAATATTTAACCATATTACAGTGTAATAGACACATGATTACACATAGTCATAACCCTTAAAGACAATATTGCAGTTAAAATTCGCATTGCGCAGTCGCCTTCGTGAAATAAAACATTTGCAAATTTTCATGAAACTTCTGCAAATTGTAGAGGTGAGCATTAGTTTGTGCAATTTGAAAGCCATACATTGCATAGCTTTGTGGCCATTTTGTTTTGTATGCGCCATTTTTAAAAACTATAAAAATCTTCTTCTCAGAAACCGCTTATGGGACAGACTTGAAATTTTGTTTATAGAATTATCTTATGACTAACATTCAGATTTGTTCAAGAGAAGTCAATTGGTCATGTGGTTTGGCAGCCATTTTGAATTGTTCAACATTGCTTAACAATATATTTAAATTAATAATAAAACAAAAACCGTTTTACAAAAATGCTTTATTTTTGCCATATTTATTGACATCTCTAGTGAGCACTATTGTGCGTAATATGGAGGCTGCATATCTTACAATCGGGCAGCCATCTTGGTTTACACGAACATTTCGAAAGTCTATTTTCTCTGCAACCGCTTATGTAAGAACTGTGAAATTTGCTGTACAGTCTTATATTGTGACCTAGATTCACAATTGTTCATTATTAGAGAATCAGTCACATGATGCAGCAGCATTATCAGTTTTATGTTTATCGTAATTATTTGTAATTCAATACTGCCTCTTTTAAGTAAATTGCTCACAAAACACAAATTACTTATGCTAAACTCTTGAAATCAGCTATGCTGGTACAACCTATTGCAATGCTACATCTCATTCAACATTGAACTCATAGGTCATATGGTTAGGCAGCCATTTTGTTTTTTTTGACAAATTTTGAGAAACGCTTAAAAATATTCAGCTCTGGAACTGCTTATGTTACAACGTTAAAACTTCCTTTGCTCAGTGCTGCTATGACCTAGATTTGCCTTTGCTCAACAGAAGTACCTTGGTCACATGATGTAGCAGCCATCTTGCATTTTACGAAAATCTTTAAACATCTTCTTCTATTAAACCACTAAGTGCAATAAAGCACAATTTTGCATATATACTCCTTGCAAGGTCCTCTACCAAGTTTGTTCAAACTGCAATTTTTCCTTAATCAACATGGCTGCCATGGGACATTAACCTTTTTATCGACATTTAATTGCGTAAATTTGCACTTTATGCATTAGTTTTACAATATTTAACAATATTGCAGTGTAATAGACAAATGATTACACATAGTCATAACCCTCAAAGACAATATTGCAGTCAAAATTCGCACTGCGCAGTCGTCTTCATGAAATAAAACATTTGTAAATTTTCGGGAAACTAATGCAAATTGTAGAGGTCTATAGTGAGCATTATTATGTGAAATTGGAAAGCCATACATATCAACGCTTGGCGGCCATTTTGTTTTGTATGTGCTGTTTTTAAAAACAACAAAAATCTTCTTCTCTGAAACCGCTTATGGGACAAACTTAAAATTTTGTTTATAGAGTTATCTTATAACTAACATTCAGATTTGTTCAAGAGAAGTTGATAGGTCATGTGGTTTGGCAGCCATTTTGAATTGTTCAAAAATGCTTAACAATATTTTTAAATTAATAATAAAACTAAAACCATTCTACGAAAATGATTTATTTTTGCCATGTGTATTGACATCTATAGTGAGAACTATTGTGCATAATATGGAGGCTGTATATTATATGATCTTGCAGCCATTTTATTTTATGCAAACATTTTGAAAATCTATTTTCTCTGCAACCGCTTATGTTAGAACTGTGAACCTTGTTGTATAACCTTATATTGTGACCTAGATTCACAGTTATTCATGTTGAAGGAATTGGTCACAAGCTGTGGCAGCCATATTGGTTTACGTGAACATTTCGAAAATGTGTTTTCTTTCCAACCGCTTATGTTAATGCTGTGAAATTTGCTGTATAACCATATATTGTCACCTAGAGTTACATTTGTTCATGTTGAAAGTATAGGTCATATGGTATGGCAGCCATTTTACAAAACGCAAACATTTCTAAAATGAGTTTAATTTTATAACTGCTTATGTTAGAACTGTAAAAACTTGTTGTATAGCTTTATATTGTGACATAACTGCTTATATGGCATTGCAAAACTGATACACTGGCCACTTCTATCGCTGCTTGCAGATATATTTTCTTTGTTTTCTTGTTATCCTTTGTTGAAAAGCAGGAAGGTAAGCTCAGGAGTGTGCATGTGTCATCAGCACTATATGGCAACAGTTTTGCAAAAATGTTTTACATTAGCAAGAGCACTAGATGGCAGCACTTTTTCCTGTCATGTAGTGCTTCTGACATATGCACGCAACCTATCTAGAGATCACTTCACTTCAACAAATAATAACATAAGAATGAAGCAAATTTGGTAAAAAAAAGCAAAATGGAAAGTTTTTGAAAATTGTATTCTCTATCTGAATCATAAAAGAAAATTTTGAGTTTCATGTCTCTTTAATTAAATGAAAACATGTAAAAACATTTATGCAATATTCATATTTAATAAAGTGTTATACTGTTTATTTACTGTAAAAAATTCACATTCCAATGTTCTGCACATAAGGGAATATGTTCTAACATATGTATGTATATATCTATAAGGTATAAATATATATTTGTGCAAACATAAAAACATCATTCATATATACTGTATATATATATATATATATATATACCTGTATATATATCTTACACAACCTTAGCACTCCCTGTAAGGTAACAATGGCCAGTGCAACGTCACCAAACACCCTCCAAATAGATAACTGGCACCCGGTTTCTTCAATAGGGATGTTACCAATTTATTCACATATTGTGGTACACTTCACACCCAAAAACATCCGTTTTAGTCCTCCACCTGGGAACTTTATCAAGGATACAACACAATCTTAAACACCCTCCTTAAATAGTATTCCACATAGGGATCTATACACACTTCTCATCTGAATACAGGAACAGCAGGCACCAACTTCCTGTAATGATATCCTCACAAAATTAACAAATAAACTACTAAACTAAAGTTTAGAAAAAAGTACTGAAAGCAAATTTCCACATCAAAATAAACATCAGGAGGGCTAAATCACATCCTTGTGCTACATATTCTATGTATAGATCATCCAAAAATAAAAAACGATCCGTCTTCATGGCAACAGAAAAAAAATCATATTATAAAAACGGAAGTTGCTGCCTCCTATCCCTAGGTTATTTACATATATACACAAAGTACTCATTTTAGTATCAATCAAAGTCACAGTAGGGTAAATCATACTCCGTAAAATAATGAGCACATTACTTACTAATTCTATCTTACACTTATCCTAACTGATTTGAGTAAGATGACCAAGATATATGATCTAAGATAAAACTTAAGCACATAGTTAATGCAATCAAAGAAAACAAAAACAAACAGCAACTAAATTTTCTTTCATCCAAGAAACATGAGAACCATACTTGCTTATTGAGACCCCAGGGTACCATCGTTTGCAACTTATAAATCCACTCAATCTCTCTTCTGATTAGTAATTTACTCACATCCCCACCTAAGGGGGGGGGTCTGTTGACTTGATCTATAGGCATACAGTGAAAGTCAGCAACCATATGTTTCTCTTGAAAAAAATGCAATGCCAATGGCTGGTCACTCTTTCCTTTCTTCTTATGCTTGACCGGTGATTGACCATTCTGTACTTTAGGGGGCACTCCGTTTTGCTTACAAATGTAAGGCCACAGGGGCATTTAATAATGTAGACCACCACCTGCGAAGAACAGGTTAATCTATGCTTCAAATAGATCATTTTGGCCATCCTAGGGCAACTGAACGAATTGCCAACAATAAGGCTGTTGCAGGTTATACATCCATCTGATCTATGGCAGCCTGGGTTAATGTCCCAACTCCTGACGTCATAACTTCGAATAGGGTCAGTTCAAACAAGAAGGTCCTTCAAACTCTTTCCTCTCCTATATCCAATCAGAGGGCAGGTTTTGAAAACACCCTACAGACAGTCATCTATATAGATTGTCCCAATACGTGTATATTGATTGTTTCATCTGCTGAGTGACTAAATTAAACCTAGGGGTAAAGACACATGAAGGTGGTTCAGAGCTTGCAGCTCTCTTGGTAATCTTACTCCTTATTCTGGCACTGTCAACACTTTTTATTGAAAAGCCCCTATCAAGGAATTTGTTGGTCATTTTCTCCTCCCTAACCTTATCTGTCCATCATCAGAGACAATTATATTGACCCTTGAAAATTGGCTAATAGGTAAGCTATCCAATAGTGATTTTGGGTGAAAACTAGAAGCCAAAAGCAGTGAATTTCTATCTGTATCCTTCACATAAAGGTCAGTCGTTAAAAACATACCTACGATTCACCTAGATTTAGAGTTCTGCGTTAGCCGTCAAAAGCAGCGTTAAGGGGTCCTAACCCTGCTTTTGCCGCCCGCTGGTATTTAGAGTCAGGCAGGAAAGGGCCTAACGCTCACTTTCAAGCCGCGACTTTTCCATACCGCAGATCCCCTTACGCCAATTGCGTATCCTATCTTTTCAATGGGATTTTCCTAACACTGGTATTTAGAGTCTTGGCTGAAGTGAGCGGTAGACCCTCTACCGACAAGACTCCTACCGCCCATGGAAAGGCTGTAGTTAAGAGCTTTATGGGCTAACGCCGGTATATAAAGCTCTTAACTACAGTGCTCTAAAGTACACTAACACCCATAAACTACCTATGTACCCCTAAACCGAGGTCCCCCCACATCACCGCCACTATAATAAATATTTTGAAACCCTAATCTGCCAACCGCACATCGCCGACACCTACATAATATTTATTAACCCCTATTCTGCCCCCCCCAAAGTCGCCGCTACCTTACCTACACTTATTAACCCCTAATCTGCCGACCGGACCTCGCCGCCACTATAATAAATGTATTAACCCCTAAACCGCCGCACTCCCGCCTCGCAAACACTATAATAAATAGTATTAACCCCTAATCTGCCCTCCCTAACATAACCGCCGCCTAACTTCAAGTATTAACCGCTAATCTGCCGACCGGACCTAAAGCTAAGTCTAACCCTAACCCTAACACCCCCCTAAGTTAAATATAATTTTAATCTAACGAAATAAATTAAATCTTATTAACTAAAGTATTCCTATTTAAAACTAAATACTTACCTGTAAAATAAACCCTAATATAGCTACAATATAATGAATAATTATATTGTAGCTATTTTAGGATTTATATTTATTTTACAGGCAACTTTGTATTTATTTTAACTAGGTACAATAGTTATTAAATAGTTATTTACAATTTAATAGCTACCTAGTTAAAATAATTACAAAATTACCTGTAAAATAAATCCTAACCTAAGTTACAATTAAACCTAACACTACACTATAAATAAATTAATTAAATAAATTACCTACAAATACATACAATTAAATAAACTAAACTAAATTACAAAAAAACAACAAACGCTAATTACAAAAAATGAAAACAGATTACAAGAATATTAGGCTAATTACACCTACTCTAAGCCCCCTAATAAAATAAAAAGCCCCCCAAAATAATAAAGGTCCCTACCCTATTCTAAATTAAAAAGTAATCAGCTCTTTTACCAGCCCTTAAAAGAGCTTTTTGCAGGGCATGCCCCAAAGTAATCAGCTCTTTTGCCTGTAAAAAAAAATACAATCGGAATTAAGGTAGGAAAAATCTGATTGGCTGATTGATCGGAACAGCCAATAGAATGCAAGCTCAATCTGATTGGCTGATTGGCTGATTCGAGGGACGCCATCTTGGATGATGTAATTTAAAGAAACCTTCATTTGGCGAGTAGGCGTTGGTTGAAGAGGATGGATCCGCGTCGGCTGGAAAGAAGATGGCTCCCCTCCACTCCGGATGGATGAAGATAGAAGATGCCGCTTGGATGAAGATGTCTGCCGGTCCGGATGTCCTCTTCTGCCCGGATAGGATGAAGACTTCTGCCAGTCTGGATGTCCTCTTCTGCCCCATCGGATGAGGACTTTGGCCCGGCTGGGTGAAGAGGACTCAAGGTAGGGAGATAAGGGTTAATAATAAAATGCAGGTGTCAGCGATAGCGGGGGTGGCAGATTAGGGGTTAATAACTGTAAGATTAGGGGTGTTTAGACTCGGGGTACATGTTAGGGTCTTAGGTGCAGACTTAGAAAGTGTTTCCCCATAGGAAACAATGGGGCTGCGTTGGGAGCTTAACGCTGCTTTTTTGCAGGTGTTAGGTTTTTTTCATCCCAAACTGCCCCATTGTTTCCTATGGGGGAATCGTGCACAAGCACATTTTGACAGCTTACCGCTACCGTAAGCAACGCTGGTATTGAGGGTTGAAGTGGTGGTAAATTCGGCTCAACGCACCCTTTTTGGAGCCTAACGCAGCCCTTCAGACAACTCTAAATGCCAGCGTTGTTTGGAAGCAGCAGTAGGAAAAAAAGCTGTGTTAGCTACGTGGGTCTTTACCGACAAAACTCTAAATCTAGGCCATTGGTAGGAATAACCTGAATTTTGCAGGAACTGGTGGGCTATCTAAAAAAAATGTTCACTGGACTTAATTTTGATTGTTGTGGGCAGAAAGCTTTCAGTCATCAGTGAGAGGATTTTGAAATTAGAAGCCATTAACATCCCCATTCTTGTAGAGGATAAATCTGTTAAGTGGGTTGAGAAACTTAAGGAGCAGATTGACTCATTTAAGGAGGATTTAAAAGCTTACAAAAAGAAAAAGGTTGTCAAGGTGAAAAAAGATTATACTGAGCACAGAGTATATAAGTGGCTGTCAGGACAGCCTGAGGGTGTGCCTAACTGGTGGAGAGGCCGCAGAGGTAGGAGGGAGAATAGAGCTGTTGATAGTAATACCACTAGTAGTAGCAGCAATGAGGAAGAGATTAGATCAGGATCCTCTACTCAGAAGGAGGTTTTTCGGGAGCGTGGGTCAGACCCACACGCAGCAGGACCAGGAGGGGAGGTTATTATCACAAGATTAAGAAGTGCCAGATGAGGGAACAAAAAGTAATATATAATTTGAGTGACTATACCCTGTCAGAGGAGTTATTGTTATCAAAAGGTTTGAATTTTATACCGTCTTATGTTCCAAATAACCTGGAGGTTGATATTGAATTAAGATGCAGAGGCTTTTGGCAGTTAAGGAGAGGTTTAGTGGATCTACAGGAGATAGATCTGACTTTAGGGTGAAAAGCGTTAGGATCTTCTCTAGTACTAATGCCAGCATTTCTACCTATTGCTGTAGGGTTACACAAGATGTCATGATGCACCCTAAGAAATGTTTCTCTAATTTAACTAAACCTGAACTGGATGCACTTGACACTTTAAAGAAAAATAACAGTATTGTGATCAGGGAGGCCGATAAAGGTGGGGGCATCGTGGTACAAAACTAATGCTCCTATCAAACTGAGGTTTTGAAACAATTGACAGATACTTCAGTGTATGAGAAGCTAGATCGTGACCCCACCATTGACATCAAAAGAGAAGCTGATAGATTGATCAGTATGGGTGTTGCAGGGGGGCATATTAATGAGAAAACTGCTTTATTTTTTACTTTAGACATTAGACCTATACTATACTGCATTCCCAAAATCCATAAGCATCCATTGGCACCACCTGGCCGCCCTATTGTGTCGGCTAAGGGATCTGTGATGCAGCCCATTGCACAGTTTATAGATTTTTACCTTCAGCCCTGTTTATAGGAGTTAGTGACTGTGATAAAAGACACATCAAGGTTAAAAGATATTGGTGAAATAAGGCCCAATATGATTTTAGTAACCTTAGACATTTCTAGTGTGTATACTAAAATAGACATACAAGAGGGCATTGATAGTGTGCTGGGGGTTATCAGAAAAAGTGGTCAGTATAATGGTCCTTGTAGTAGTTTTCTATTGGAACTGTTGGATTTTGTTTAGTCTAATAATTATTTTAAATTTGAGAAGTCATACTATAGACATAGGGTTGGGACAGCAATGGGTTCAAATGTGGCCACATTGCTGGCCAACATGTTTATGTTTGAATATGAACAGCGACACATCTTGGGAGATATTAAATTTGGTGACAAGATATATGGTAGTGAAGCAGGGAGAGGTGCTACAGACGGACCTTTATGTGAAAGATACAGATAGAAATTCACTGCTTTTGGCTTCCAGTTTTCACCCCAAATCACTATTGGATAGCTTACCTATTAGCCAATTTTCAAGGATCAATAGAATTGTCTCTGATGAGGGACAGATTAAGGTTAGGGAGGAGGAAATGACCAACAAATTCCTTGATAGAGGCTTTTTAGTAAAAAGTGTTGAGAGTGCCAGAATAAGGAGTAAGATGACCAAACTCTGAACCACCTTCATGTGTCTTTACCCCTAGTTATTATTTAGTCATTCAGCAGATGAAACAATCAATATACACATATTGGGACACTCTATCTACAGATGACTGTCTGAAGGGTGTTTTCAAATCCTGCCCTCTGATTGGATATAGGAGAGGAAAAAGTTTGAAGGACCTTCTGGTTCGAACTGACCCTATTCGAAGTTATGACGTCAGGAGTTGGGACATTAACCCAGGCTGCCATAGATCAGATGGATGTATAACCTGCAAGAGCCTTATTGTGGGCAATTCGTTCAGTTACCCTAGGATGGCCAAAAGGATCTATTTGAAGCATAGATTAACCTGTTCTTCGCAGATGGTGGTATTCATTATTAAATGCCCATAAAGAAAGGAAAGAGTGACCAGCCGGTGGCATTGCATTTTTGCAAGAGAAACATACGGTTGCTGAACTTCGCTGTATGCCTATAGATCAAGTCAACAGACCCCCCAGAGGTGGGGATATGAGTAAATTACTAATCAGAAGAGAGATCTAGTGGATTTATAATTTGCAAACAATGGTACCCTGGGGTCTCAATAAGCAAGTCTGGTTCTCATGTTTCTTGGATGAAAGATAATTTAGTTGCTGTTTGTTTTTGTTTTCTTTGATTGCATTAACTATATGCTTAAGTTTTATCTTAGATCATATCTCTTGGTCATCTTACTCAAATCAGTTAGGATAAGTGTAAGATAGAATTAGTAAGTAATGTGCTCAGTATTTTATGGAATATGATTTACCTACTGTGATTTTGATTGGTACTTAAAATAAGTACTTTTGTGGATATATGTAAATAACCTAGGGACAGGTTTATTTTGGGCAATTCATTCAGTCACCCTAGGATGGGCAAAAGGATCTTTTTGAAGCATAGATTAACCTGTTCTTCGCAGATGGTGGTCTACATTATTAAATGCCCATGTGGCCTTACCTTTGTAGGCAAAACGAAGTGCCCCCTGAAGGACAGAATGGCCAATCACCGGTCAAGCATAAGACAAGCCCTGAAGAAAAGAAACATTGACCAGCCGATGGCATTGCAATTTTTGCAATAGAAACATACAGTCACTGACCGCTGCATGCCTATAGATCAAGTCAACCGACCGTCCAGAGGTGGGGATGTGATTAAATTACTTCTCAGAAGAGAGATTGAGTGGATTTATAAGTTGATAACAATGGCACCCTGGGGTGTCAATAAGCAAGTCTGGCTCTCATGTTTTTTGGATGAAAGATAATTTGATTGCTGTTTCTTTTTATTTTCTTTGATTGCATTAACTATGTGCTTAAGTTTTATCTTAGATCATATCTCTTGGTCATCTTACTCAAATCAGTTAGGATAAGTATGAGATAGAATTAGTAAGTTGCTAAAACTTTATGATCTGGGCATTATCATCATACTCTGTAATTGGATCTCGGACTTCCTGACTAATAGACCGCAGTCAGTTAGAATAGGCAATCATACCTCCTCCACTCTGATCCTTACTATACAGGTTGTGTATTGAGCCCTTTACTATACTCTCTCTTTACTTATGATTGCTTACCCAAATTCTTGTCCAACAACATCATTCAATTTGCAGATGATACTACTGTAGTAGGCCAGATTAGTAACAATGATGAGTCAGCTTATAGGGAGGAGGTAAAGCACCTGGTGACATGGTGCGCTGAAAATAATCTGGATCTCAATATTAAGAAGACCAAAGAGATGATTATTGATTATAGAAAGTCCAAACGTTGCATACACATGCCCATTTATATAAATTAATCTGATGTAGAACATGTGTCAAATTTTAAATTTCTTGGAACTTACATTTCCTAAGATCTGTCTTGGACATTGAACATCTCTGTTCTGGCGAAGAAAGCGCAACAACGACTTTATTTCCAAAGAAAACTGAAGAAAGCTCATCTGTCTCCTCAGATTCTGGTAAATTTTTATAACTGTACCATTGATAGTATTCTTACTAATTGTTTTACAGTATGGTATGGTAACTGTATGATTTCTGACCGGAAAGCTTTGGAACGAGTGGTAAAAACAGCCCAGTATATCATTGATGTTCAGTTATCCCTTATTGATGATCTACAGTGCAGGCGTAGTCTTCAAAGGGCTCACTGTATTATTAAAGATTCTTCCCATGCTAGTTACGGTTTGTTTGCCCTCTTACCATCTGGGAGGCGATATAGGAGTCTGCATGGCAAGAAAGACAGACTTCGGAATAGTTTCTTTCTCAGAGCTGTTACCTTGTTAAACACAAACTCCTAGCTTATTCTTGTTTTTAAACCTTTTAAGCTTGTCATTGATTTTATTCATGTTTTTTTTATATTGAATGATTAGGACTTCAATTGCTGCTTATCCTGCACTTTTGCACTTCTTTTTTTTTACTTGCCATGTTAATTCATGGCCAGTACATTGGACTTAAATTGTCCTTTATTGTTTTTTTTACACAGTACACATGCTGTACACTTCTGATGAAATTCCTCACTGATTCAACTGCTGCTTATTTGCACTTTGCACTTTTTTTTATCACATGCATATTGTACACTTGCAGAATTTTTTAATTATGCACTGTCGTGATAATCACGACAGTGCAAGTGTGACTTAGAAACTAACATTAACAGAAAGTGTTTGCTGCAATTTAAATATGTTTGGGTCCTGATATAATCTCTCTCTTCCCTTCTCTTTTGCTCTCTCACCCCCTCTCTTTTGTGCTCTTTCTCATGCCTCTCTTTTGCGCTCTCTCCCCCTCTCTTTTGCGTTCTCTCTCGCTCCACCTCTCTTTTGCTCCCACTCTCTCCCCCTTCTCTTTTGCTCTCTCTCCCCCTCTCTTTTGCTCTCTCCCACCTCTATTTTACGCTCTCTCTCTCCCCCTCTCTTTTGCATTCTCTATTTTGCACTCTCTCTCTCCCCCTCTTTTACGCTCTCTCTCTCCCCTTCTTTTTTGTGCTCTCTCTCTCCCCCTCTTTTAAGCTCTCTCTCCCCCTCTCTTTTGTGCTCTCTCCCCCTTCTCTTTTGCGCTCTCTCTCCCCCCTCTCTTTTGCTCTCTCTCCCCCCTCTCTTTTGCGCTCTCTCCCCCTCTCTTTTGCGTTCCTTCTCGATCTACCTCTCTTTTGCTCCCACTCTCTCCCCCTCTCTTTTGCTTTCTCTCCCCCGTCTCTTTTGCTCTCTCTCCCCCTCTCTTTTGCTCTCTCTCCCCCCTCTCTTTTATGCTCTCTCTCCCCCCCTCTCTTTTATGCTCTCTCTCTCCCCCCTCTCTTTTGCGTTCTCTCTTTTGCGCTCTCTCCCCCTTTCTTTTGCGCTCTCTCCCTCCTCTCTTTTGCGCTCTCCCCCCCCCCCTCTCTTTTGTGCTCTCCCCCCCCTCTTTTGTGCTCTCTCCCCCTCTCTTTTGCACTCTCTCCCTCCCCTCTTTTGCACTCTCTCCCCCCCTCTCTTTTGTGCTCTCTCCCCCCCTCTTTTGTGCTTTCTCCCCCTCTCTTTTGCGCGCTTTCTCACCCCTCTCTTTTGCGCTTTCTCCCCCCTCTCTTTTGCATTTTCTCCCCTATCTCTTTTGCGCTTTCTACCCCCTCTCTTTTGCGCACTCTTCCGGCTCTTTTTTGCACACTCTCCCCCCTCTCTTTTGCACACTCTCCCCCTCTCTTTTGCTGTCTCTCTCCCCCCTCTCTTTTGCTGTCTCTCTCCCCCCTCTTTTGCTGTCTCTCTCCCTCCTCTCTTTTGCTGTCTCTCTCCCCCTCTCTTTTGCTGTCTCTCTCCCTCCTCTCTTTTGCTGTCTCTCTCCCCCCTCTCTTTTGCTGTCTCTCTCCCTCCTCTCTTTTGCTGTCTCTCTCCCCCCTCTATTTTGCTGTCTCTCTCCCCCTCTCTCTTTTGCTGTCTCTCTCCCCTCTCTCTTTTGCTGTCTCTCTCTCCCTCTCTTTATCCCCCTCTTCTGCTCTCTCTATCCACCCTCTTCTGCTCTCTCCCCTCTTTAGAGCTCTCTGTCTCTCGGCATCTGGCCCCGTCCGCGTCAAACCCGGCCAAGCCCACTCCGCACCCGCCCGGCCACGCCCACTACACCACACAACACCAGGTCAGTTGGAAGGCCAGGTGTGTTTGTCCTTGTGCGCAGTCTCTACTGCGCATGACAGCTTCGGACAAACACACTTGGCCTTTTATTATATAGGATGATTCCAAGTAGTCTTGGAATAGTTGCAAAGTTCACTTACATGTCAGAGCATTTTCGTTTTGCATTTTTAGGTCACTTTAATTAAGTATACATTAAAAATACACAAATAATGAAGGCTTAGTGGGCTATGTCCATTGCCCTTGGTTACCATCCTATGCATAACCCTTTAATGAGAGGTGGGCTTGTGAGCTTACAGGCAGAATGAAATATAAAGGTAACTATTGAGAGAGAAAAGTGTTATTTAGAGTGTATCCAAATAGAACAGACTTGATGGGAACAATTGCAACAAAATAAATGATCTTGTTTGTTCACTTGTTTGAATGTGTTATATTAGGATTTAACTAAAAGAAGTTTAAGGGGTTGTCAGATGTACAGCAATATGCCACACATTGACTCAGCCACTAAGAGCTAAATGACAGGGACAGATCATGGAGATGGAAGATCCTTTTTAATAAAGATTTTAAACAAAGAAGCTGAAGGTAAGACTTTTGCTTGCAGAATGAAGTTTAATTGATGTGCTACAATGAAGATAAAGGGTTTCTCAATAGAGTTAATTTAATGTC
Source organism: Bombina bombina (assembly GCF_027579735.1). NCBI lineage: Eukaryota > Metazoa > Chordata > Amphibia > Anura > Bombinatoridae > Bombina > Bombina bombina. The sequence continues at coordinate 289,180,068 of NC_069502.1, read as the reverse complement.
CATAGCAAATTTACAATACTTTGAAAAGGACTTGAAGTTAATAAACTAAAGGTGAAACCCCATTGGCATGGAGGGTAGAACAACTTGCCCTAAAATCAACAAGAAGAAACAATCATTTTGAGAGTAGATATGAGCCAGGGTGGCATTGTATTTTGTAGCAGTGATGATACATAATGGCATTGTAAAATAATTATGCCATCATGTTATTTAACAGCGGCTTTGTACAATTACACTGTGAACATAAAGGCCTCTAGTTATCAAGCCGTCAACCACAAATACGCTGGAATTCTGCAGCGTATTTGTGGCGAGGCTGATTCGCCATAGTTATCAAGCCCTACAGCCCGGCAAAAGTAGAATCTAGTGACGTAACATACGATCCGCCAGACTCAGTCTGACACAGATCGATGGTTACGTAACTCCAGATGTTCCGAACGCAAGTTCGGCACAATCTGACTACTTTGCTAGTTATCAAATACCTACCAGGTACGCTCACCACTATTCCGGGCTAGCGTACCTGGTTTTCAATCTGCTGCCCTGGAGGCGGCGGATCCCGTAGAAATCAATGGGATATCAGACCGCAGCAAACATGAGCTCTAGCTGCTGTCAGACACACTAACATGTACTCCGAGTCTAAACACCCCTAATCTGCCCCCCTTACACCGCCGCCACCTACTTTATACTTATTAACCCCTAAACCACCGCTCTTGGACCCCGCCGCAACTCTAATAAATGTATTACCCCCTAAACCGTTGCTCCCAGACCCCGCCGCAACTAAATAAATATATTAACCCCTAAAACGCCGCTCCCGGACCCCACCGCCACCTACATTATACCTATTAACCCCTAATCTGCCGCCCCCTATACTGCCACCACCTACATAAAGTTATTAACCCCTATCCTGCCAATCCCGGACCCCGCCACAAATAAATTAATTGTTTAACCCCCTAAACCACTGCACCCGGAACCCTCCGCCACCTACATTATATTTATTAACCCCTATCCTGCCCCCCCTACACCGCAGCCACCTACAGTACATTGATTAACCCCTAATCTACCCCCGCTACACCGCCGCCAATATATTAAATGAATTAAGCCCAAAACCTAAGTCTAACCCTAACCCTAATACCCCCCTAACTTAAATATTATTTAAATTAATCTAAATAAATAATCCTATCATTAAATAAATTAATCCTATTTAAAACTAAATACTTACCTATAAAATAAACCCTAAGATAGCTACAATATAATTAATAATGACATTATTTTTTTTTTTTTTTTTTATTTTACAGGCAACTTTGTATTTATTTTAACTAGGTACAATAGCTATTTAATAGCTACCTAGTTAAAACAATTACAAAATTACCTGTAAAATAAATCCTAACCTAAGTTACAAATACACCTAACACTACACTATCAATAAATTAATTAAATTAATAAACTACAATGATCTAAAATAAAATACAATTAAATAAACTAAACTATATTACAAAAAACAAACAAACACTAAATTACAAAAAAATAAAAAAATATTACAAGAAGTTTAATCTAATTACACCCAATCTAAGCCCCCTAATAAAATAAAAAAGCCCCCCAAAATAATAAAATTCCCTACCCTAAACTAAATTACAAAAGTAATCAGCTCTTTTACCAGCCTTTAAAAGGGTTTTTTGTGGGGGCATTGCCCCCAAAGTAATCAGCTCTTTTACCTGTAAAAAAAAAGCAATACAATACCCCCCCAACATTACAACCCACCCCCCACACACCCCTACTCTAAAACCCACCTGATCCCCCCTTAAATAAACCTAACACTACCCCATTGAAGATCACCCTACCTTGAGCTGTCTACTCTTCACCCAACCGGGCCGAACTCTTCATCCGATGCGGGCACAAGTGGTCCTCCAGCTGGGCAGAAGTCTTAATCCTATCCGGGCAGAAGAGGACATCCGGGCCGGCAGACATCTTCATCCAAGCGGCATCTTCTATCTTCATCCTTCCGGCGATGAGCGGCTCCATCTTGAAGACCTCCGGCGCGGAACATCCATCTCTCGACTACCCAACGAATGACTGGTCCTTTAAATGACGTCATCCAAGATGGCATCGTTCGAATTCCGATTGGCTGATAGGATTAGAATTAAGGTAGGAAAAATCCGATTGGCTGATTCAATCAGCCAATCGGATTGAAGTTCAATCAGCCAATCGGAATTAAGGTAGGAAAAATCCGATTGGCTGATACAATCAGCCAATCGGATTGACCTCGCATTCTATTGGCTGTTCCGATCAGCCAATAGAATGCGAGGTCAATCCGATTAGCTGATTGTATCAGCCAATCGGATTTTTCCTACCTTAATTCCGATTGGCTGATAGAATCCTATCAGCCAATTGGAATTCGAGGGATGCCATCTTGGATGACGTCATTTAAAGGACCAGTCATTTGTCGGGTAGTCGTCGGCAGAGATGGAAGTTCTGCGCCGGAGGTCTTCAAGATGGAGCCGCTCATCGCCGGAAGGATGAAGATAGAAGATGCCGCTTGGATGAAGATGTCTGCTGGTCCGGATGTCCTCTTCTGCCCGCATCGGATGAAGACTTTGGCCCGGTTGGGTGAAGACGGCTCAAGGTAGGGTGATCTTCAATGGGGTAGTGTTAGGTTTATTTACGGGGGATCGGGTGGATTTTAGAGTAGGGGTGTGGGGGTGGTGGTTTGTAATGTTGGGGGGGTATTGTATTGCTTTTTTTTTACAGGTAAAAGAGCTGATTACTTTGGGGCAATGCCCCGCAAAAAGCCCTTTTAAGGGCTGGTAAAAGAGCTGATTACTTTTGTAATTTAGTTTAGGGTAGGAATTTTTTTTTTTTTTTTTTTTTAAATATTTTTTTATTGAGGTTTAGTTCAGGACAAACATACAAAACATTTCAGTTAAATCTATTCGCAAAGATTACTGCTAGTTATATGTCCAATATTAATTCGACAAAATATACATAACATTTTGGTATAACATTGATTAGGAAACAACAGTTAATATTGTGTTTGCCCATTAAACTGTATGCCCTCCAAGTGATATCTGAGGCCACTTTTGGACCTCTCTGTTCTACAGAAAGTTACAGAAGACAGACATGAGCCATATGGGACCACTCTTAGATCCCTAATGGTAAACCTTTTTTTTTTTTTTTTTTTTTTTTTTTTAGGGTAAACAGATAAAACACAAACAGTTTGCTCAAATAACACAGAAGTTACATACATTGTGAAATATTGCATAATACAAAGAGCATGATATATTGTCCTAGGAGCAAACCTCAACGCTTCCCTCATTTTACTCCCCTCTCCTAGAAACAACAGAGGCCACTCTTGGGCCAGGATGAACTCTTTAAGTTGGGGTTTTTATAAGAGAAATAGGGTACTCTTTAACCTATACAGGAAAGTTGCACCTCTCATGTCAGTCAGGACCGCCTATGGGTCCATGAGATTTATAGCCTAAAGAGAGGGCATTTCAATTTAAATAGTTAACAAAGAAAAAGTCAGATAAACTGCTAGGCCACTTATGGGCCTTTGGGAGGAATAGAAGACTATGCTTTTCATAGAGATTCTACATATCCAGTATGATGTATTAAGCATTGGATACTTTGCATATTAAGAAGTGCATCTATATGCGCAACATTGGGTGTATGGCCCAAAAGAATCAGGTAATCTGCAGGAACGTTTTCGGGCTTGAAATAAAGACTAGTTAATGTGGCTAATTATCACTGCTCTTGGTACCGAACAGACCACTCCATAACATATTAATTCTTTTTCTACTCTGCTGTACTTTAGGTCATTTATAGGTCCCAAACATCATTTAGATCTAAATGAAGAATTAACTGGGAAACCCAAGCCCCCATTAAAATTAATTTGAACATTATATGGGTTTGTTATATCCTAGACATGTTTGCCATTAAGTTTAGGTGACATATGGGTACTACATAAATAAAGTCTTTACATCATGTTACATCCGCTGGATAACTGAAAGGGATCAGAGAAGCATAATATCTACAAAAAGTTATCTGGTGTGTAGGCTAGGCTTGAATAAGTTGCACACAGTCCCCAGCGCAATAGGAGTGTTGGTACCCCAGCTAGCTAACAGCAGAGTAGGACCCTCAACACATCCAAACCCTTCAGCTGGCTATCCTAACATACATGACACACACGCAGAAGGGCTTGTACAAATTAGAAAGCATACACATTATTAATAACATTGTCACTTAGCATAAAAGCAATACATGAGCATGTCCCTTAGGGGCTAAGTATTGGGTCCTATTAGGGTGGGACAGAGCATCAATATCATAATAAGCAGACCGAGCAGTAAATATGGGAAGTTACTAAACACAAGTCAGATTCTGGGTCCATGGTACAGGGAAGTCTCATAATGTGAGTTCTGAATGCAGCATTCCTAATGAGCTTAAAGTAATGTTGAACTTAGCTAAAAATCATATCAGATACCTCTTTCATAAAAGTCAGTCCAGGTAGATAGGTGATGTAGCCATTTCGGGAACCACGAGACAGAACACTGTCCCTAGCCCACTCCAGCTCTCACAGCAGCATGAGCTCTGACCGATTCCTCAATGGCAAACCATGGGGTAGGATCCCCCCTGAGAGCATCAGGACCCATCCAAAGCAAGCAACCCTCCGCTCCTCTAGTAAGCGGCGGGTTAAGATCCGGTGCAGTCTTTGAAACCTTGAGGCTCCCATCGCCATCTGGAGGGTCGGCCGCAGCCCCCCCGATTGCAGCCGGGAGCAAGATCTGAATCGTTTGCGCAAGCGGCATTCGTCCTCTGCCACTCCTAGTCGTCTCGCCTCTTTCCATGTCGGCTACTCTCTCATGGCAACTAGATGCCGACTCCGCCATCTGCACCGCTGCACCATGTGTGACCCAGGAGACATCCAGCTCAGTCAAATTGCCTGTGCAAACGTGCAAGGTTAGATCTTCACTTTAGGGTAGGAAATTTTATTATTTTGCGGGGGCTTTTTTATTTTATTAGGGGGCTTAGATTAGGTGTAATTAGATTAAACTTCTTGTAATATTTTTTTATTTTTTGTAATTTAGTGTTTGTTTTTTTGTAATATAGTTTAGTTTATTTGATTGTAGATAATTGTAGGTACTTGTAGTTAATTTATTTAATGATAGTGTAGTGTTAGGTTTAATTGTAACTTAGGTTAGGATTTATTTTACAGGTAATTTTGTAATTATTTTAACTAGGTAGCTATTAAATAATTATTAACTATTTAATAGCTATTGTACCTAGTTAAAATAAATACAAAGTTGCCTGTAAAGTAAAAATAAACCCTAAAATAGCTACAATGTAATTATTAATTATACTGTAGTTATCTTAGGGTTTATTTTATAGGTAAGTATTTAGTTTTAAATAGGATTAATTTATTTAATGATAGGAATATTTATTTAGATTAATTTAATTAATATTTAAGTTAGGGGGGTGTTAGGGTTGGGGTTAGACTTAGGTTTTGGGGTTCATTCATTTAATATAGTGGCAGGGGTGTAGGGGGGGTAGATTAGGGGTTAATCAATGTACTGTAGGTGGCGGCAGTGTAGGGGGGGCAGGATAGGGGTTAATAAATATAATGTAGGTGGCGGAGGGCTCCGGGTGCGGCGGTTTAGGTTTTAAACAATTAATTTATTTGCGGCGGGGTTCTGGATCGGCAGGATAGGGGTTAATAACTTTATGTAGGTGGCGGCGGTATAGGGGGCGGCAGGTTAGGGGTTAATAGGTATAATGTAGGTGATGGCGGGGTCCGGGAGCGGCAGTTTAGGGGTTCATATATTTATTATTGTGGCGGCGGGGTCCGGGAGCGGCGGTTTAGGGGTTAATATATTTATTATAGTTGCGGCGGGGTCCGGGAGCGGCTGTTTAGGGGGTAATAAGTTTATTTAGGTGCTGGGGGCTCCGGGAGTGGCGGTTTAGGGGGGAAAACTGTATAGTTTAGTGTGAGTGCTTAGTGACAGGCTAGCAAGAAAGCTGCGAAGAAGCCGATGAGCAGCGAGATCGATGACTGTCAGTTAACAACAGTCCGCTGCTCATCACTCCGTACTTGATGCGCGGATTCTTGACAGCTTTCTTGATAACTTTGGCGAAAGTATTCAGGTCCGCGTTGGCGATGTAAGTCGAGCTTAGGCGAGCGTATTGGGCCAGCGAATGCAGGTAAGTAGACAGCTTGATAACTAGAGGTCAAAATATATTAAAGGCCAAAATGCTTATCCAGTCTCAAAACTCCATATTTAAGTGTAAATTTCCACAATTACCTATTGTGTTTTAAATAATCTACTGTAGTTTAAGGTTCTCCTATGTTATTTTAATTTTAAACATGTTTCACATCAAGTACATGACTTAATTGAGACTTTTTTTAATTTAAAAAAACAAACTATTTACTTCTTCTATGATGTAGTTTTGAATTTTATATTCAACATAAAGACAGTAACATTCCCTACAGAATCTATACTATAATTGTGTTTGTAATGTCAGTCGCCGTCGGCAGTTGCGCACGCATCCTCAAAATAATGTTCGATGCACTCACGCCACCTCCCGGCGTCAGACAACTTCAGGAGCTCCAACTCTCAGCTGTAACATAACATCTGAGAGCTGTAACTTTTGAAGCTTCAGGCATCTGCCGCATATGGAGCCATTGCGCGATCAGTGCTCCACCTCCATATGAGGCCAGATGCCTGATCATTACAGACGGTGACATTGTAAGTGTCACCGTCGTCTGTAATGATCTTCTGCTGGTGCCGGTGGGAGGTGTGGGCAGATGGCGGGTGGGTGGCTCAGAAGGTAAGGGGAGGCAGTGGGTGCGCCCTAATTTTAAAAACAAACAAAAACAAAATGGCAACTCAGCAGGGAAGGGTAGGCAGTGGGAGTGCGCCAATTAAAAAAAAAGGACAGGGGGAGAGAGAACAAAAGAGAAGGGGGGAGAGCAAAAGAGAGGGGAGAGGGAGAGCAAATGAGAGCTTTAGAGAGAGCAAAAGAGAGGGGAGAGAGAGCAAAAGAGAGGGGGGAGAGAGAGCAAAAGAGAGGGGAGAAAGAGAGCAAGCAAAGAGAGGGAGGAGAGAGAGCAAAAGAGAGGGAGGAGAGAGAGCAAAAGAGAGGGGAGAGAGAGCAAATGAGAGGGCAGAGAGAGAGCAAATGAGAGGGGGTGGGATAGCAAAAGAGAGGGGAGAGCAAATGAGAGGGGGAGAGAGCAAAAGAGAGGTGGGAGAGGGAGAACAAAAGAAAGGGGGAGAAAGCAAAAAAGAGGGGGAAGAGAGAAAAAGAGAGGGGGAGAGAGAGTGCAAAAGAGAGGGGGAGAGAGAGTGCAAAAGAGAGGGGGAAAGAGAGCACAAAAAAGAGGGGGAGAGAGAGAGCAAAAGAGAGGGAGAGAGAGAGAGCAAAAGAGAGGGGGAGAGAGAAAGCAAATGAGAGCTTGAGAGAGAGCAAAATATAGGGAGAGAGAGCAAAAGAGAGGGGAGAGAGAGCGCAAAAGAGAGGGGAGAGGGAGAGCAAAAGAGAGGGGGGAGAGAGAGCAAAAGAGAGGGGGAGAGAGAGCAAAAGAGAGGGGGAGAGAGAGCAAATGAGAGGGGAGAGAGAGCAAAAGAGAGGGGGAGAGAGATCAAATGAGAGGGGAGAGAGAGCAAATGTGAGAGGGGAGACAGAGCAAATCTATGATGTCGTTTTGATCTTTATATTCAACATAAAGACAGTAACATTTCCTACAGAATCTATACTATAATTGTGTTTGTAATGTCAGTCGCCGTCAGCAGTTGCGCATGCATCCTCAAAATAATGTTCGATGAGCTCACGCCACCTCGCGGCGACAGACAGCTTCAGGAGCTCCAACTCTCAGCTGTAAAATAACAGCTGAGAGCTGGAGCTTTTGAAGCTTCAGTCATCTGCCGCATATGGAGCCATTGCGCGATCAGTGCTTCACCTCCATATGAGGCCAGATGCCTGATCATTACAGACAGTGACAATGTGTGTGTCACCATCTGTAACGATCTTCTGCTGGTGCCGGTGGGAGGTGTGGGCGGATGGCGGGTGGGCGGCTCAGCAGGGAAGGGGAGGCAGTGGGTGCGCCCTAATTTAAAAAACAATAAAAAAAAAAGGACAGAGGGAGAGAGAGCAAAAGAGAAGGGGGGAGAGAGCAAAAGAGAAGGGGGAGAGAGGAAAAGAGGAGGGGGGGAGAGGGCAAAAGTTGGGGGGAGAGCAAAAGAGAGGGGAGAGGGAGAGCAAAAGAGAGAGGAGAGAGAGAGCAAATTAGAGCTTGAGAGAGAGAGCAAAAGAGAGGGGAGAGAGAGCAAAAGAGAGAGGAGAGAGAGAGCAAAAGAGAGGGGATAGAGAGAGCAAAAGAGAGGGGAGAGAGAGAGCAAATAGAGGGGGGAGAGAGAGCAAAAAAGAGGGGAGAGAGAGCAAATGAGAGGGCAGAGAGAGCAAATGAGAGGGGTGGGAGAGCAAAAGAGAGGGGAGAGCAAAAGAGAGGGGGAGAGAGCAAAAGAGAGGGGGAGAGGGAGAACAAAAGAAAGGGGAGAGAGAAAAAAAGAGAGCAAAAGAGAGGGGAGAGAGAGAGCAAAAGAGAGGGGGAAAGAGAGCACAAAAGAGAAGGGGATAGAGAGAGCAAAAGAGAGGGGAGAAAGAGAGCAAAAGAGAGCGGGAGAGAGAGAGCAAATGAGAGCTGGAGAGAGAGCAAAAGAGAGGGGAGAGAGAGCAAAAGAGAGGGAAGAGAGAGAGCAAAAGAGAGGGGAGAGAGAGCGCAAAAGAGAAGGAGAGAGAGTGCAAAAGAGAGGGGAAGAGAGAGCGAAAAAGAGGGGAGAGAGAGAGCAAAAGAGAGGGGAGAGGGAGCGCACTTCCTTCATTTATGGAATAATGCTAATTACCCTCTGTAGATAATTTATATTCACCTAGATTACGAGTTTTGTATTTGTGTTTTAATGCTGAAAAATGGCCATTTTAGCGTTAAAACAGCAACGCAGCTATTAAGAGTCTTGTCAACGTCAGTCCCGCATTAAAAAAAATGTTTTTTGCGGTGACGCTAAAAAGCTTGCATTCCAGCCTATACCGACACGATCCATTCCGCAATTTGAGAGCAGTAGTTATGAGTTTTACGCAACAAAACTGTTACACAAAACTCATACCTAAACTGTTACAAAGTACACTAACACCCATCAACTACCTATTAACCCCTATTCCGCCGTCCTCCCGCATCGCAAACACTAAATTAAACGTATTAACCCCTAATCTGCTGCTCCCGACATCGCCGCCACTAATAAAATGTATTAACCCCTATTCTGCAGCTCCCCGACATCGTCACCACTATAATAAAGTTATTAACCCCTATTCCACCGCACCCCAACCTCGCCCACATTATAATAAAAATATTAACCCCTATTCCGCCGCTCGCTGACATCGCCACCACTAAATAAATTTATTAACCTCTAGTCTCCCACATCACTGCCACTAAATAAACCTATTAACCTCTAAACCACCAGCCCCCCACATCGCAAAAAACAAAATGAAACTATTAACCCCTAAACCTAACAACCCCCTAACTTTAAATTAAAATTACAAGGTCCCTTTCTTAAAATAAATAAAAACTTAACTGGGAAATTAAAAAAAAAACTAAGTTTAAACTATAAATTAAACTAACATTACTATTATACTAAAATTAAAATAACTATCAATTAAATAAATTAAATTACTCATTAAAAAAACCTAAGACTACTAAAATAAATTAAATCTACAGTTACAAAAAATTAAAAATACTAAATTACAAAAAATAAAAAAATACTAAATTATGAAAAATAAATGAAATTATCCAAAATAAAAACAATTATACCTAATCTAATAGAGCATAGAAATTGGGAGCACCAGTCAGGTTATAGGATAAAACCAATCTTTATTAGTACAAAGTTAAAAATAGGATACTCAGTCCATGAAAGAACAAGGAGGTCAGCAAGATAGCTGTCTATCTTGCTGACCTCCTTGTTCTTTCATGGACTGAGTATCCTATTTTTAACTTTGTACTAATAAAGATTGGTTTTATCCTATAACCCGACTGGTGCTCCCAATTTCTATGCTCTAATTGATTCCTGAGCACAGCCGAGGAAGAGGACACGGATCCCGCACATCGTTCCAGAGAAATTAGAGGAAATTATCGACCGGATTTGGACCAATTGGCAGACAGTGGCCTGGACATACCCCCACAACGTCATAGGAGCCAAAACCTTTTGATTGGCGCATCGAAGACAGAGGGGTTGGCCCACTCCACGTCTATGCCAATTGGGCTAACGGTTACTCTGGCACGCCCCCAGTGATGTCAGTCGCATTCGTCAGCGACAGCAGCGTGGAAGTGATACACGCCAAAGGCAGGGCATTCGATGTGAGGGCATTTCCCCAGCATTAGATCGAGTGAGCCTGGTAAGTCCTTATCGACTGACTGTTATAATACTACAATTGAACATTTTTGACACTGCATCCTGGGGAGCTTTAACGTTGTTGTGCCTAAGACTACTAAAATAAATTAAATCTACAGTTACAAAAAATTAAAAATACTAAATTACAAAAAATAAAAAAATACTAAATTATGAAAAATAAATGAAATTATCCAAAATAAAAACAATTATACCTAATCTAATAGAGCATAGAAATTGGGAGCACCAGTCAGGTTATAGGATAAAACCAATCTTTATTAGTACAAAGTTAAAAATAGGATACTCAGTCCATGAAAGAACAAGGAGGTCAGCAAGATAGCTGTCTATCTTGCTGACCTCCTTGTTCTTTCATGGACTGAGTATCCTATTTTTAACTTTGTACTAATAAAGATTGGTTTTATCCTATAACCCGACTGGTGCTCCCAATTTCTATGCTCTAATTGATTCCTGAGCACAGCCGAGGAAGAGGACACGGATCCCGCACATCGTTCCAGAGAAATTAGAGGAAATTATCGACCGGATTTGGACCAATTGGCGGACAGTGGCCTGGACATACCCCCACAACGTCATAGGAGCCAAAACCTTTTGATTGGCGCATCGAAGACAGAGGGGTTGGCCCACTCCACGTCTATGCCAATTGGGCTAACGGTTACTCTGGCACGCCCCCAGTGATGTCAGTCGCATTCGTCAGCGACAGCAGCGTGGAAGTGATACACGCCAAAGGCAGGGCATTCGATGTGAGGGCATTTCCCCAGCATTAGATCGAGTGAGCCTGGTAAGTCCTTATCGACTGACTGTTATAATACTACAATTGAACATTTTTGACACTGCATCCTGGGGAGCTTTAACGTTGTTGTGCCTAGTACATGTATAGCCCCTGGCATTGAACCCTTGAAATAATTATTTTGGTCCTCTCCTGCAGCACACTACATGCAATAAAGAGTGTGCTTATCGCCAGCTACCTGTTTTACACCCATTGGAGATATCCTTTCTTTTGTTTGCACCTAATCTAATAGCCCTATAAAAATAAAAAGCCCCCCAAAATAAAAAAAAACCCTAACCTACAATAAACTACCAATAGCACTTAAAAGGGCCTTTTGTAGGGCATTGCCCTAAAGAAATCAGCTCTTTTCCCTGAAAAAAATACAAAGACCCACCAACAGTAAAACCCACCACCCAACCAACCTCCCAAAATAAAAAACCTGACTCTAACAAAAACCTAAGCTAACTTTATTATAGTGGCAGCGATATCCGGAGCGGCAGATTAGGGGTTAATAGATTTATTTTGGTGGCGGGGATGTTGGGGGCGGCAGATTAGGGGTTAATAACTTTATTTAGGTGTCAGCGATGTCGGATACAGCAGATTAGGGGTGTTTAGACTTGGGGTTTAGGTCAGGCTTTTTTTTCCCCATAGACATCTATGGGGTGGCGTTACGGAGCTTTTCATTCAACGATCGCAGGTGTTTTTTCCCAACACTTTCACAATTTTGTGCGGTATGGAGCTCATTGCAACCATACCGCACCCACAAGGCGGTTTTTTCAAAACTCGTAATGGCAGCGCTATGGAGGGTGAAATAAGGCAACTTTTGTTGCATTCATTTCGCACCCTCTATAGCGCAAAACTTGTAATCTAGGTGTATGTGAAATAAAACACATTTGGTATAGTGTGATAGCAGTATTAGAAATAATCCAAAGAAAGTTCACACTGTACTGAATAGGTTTACTTCTAATATTGTAGCCACACTGTATCAAACGTGTTATTAATAATTATCATGTTTAGTATAGGGCAATCACTATATTAGTTCTAAACACATACATTACAGTGTGAACTTGTTGAATCAACTACAGCAGAGTGTATGCTGCTGGTTAACCCTTGGTAAGCACAAACTATTTTAAGATAAGCATTTGTTGGACATCTTCAAACAATTTGTATGACAAATATGTAATAATCAATCTTGTCCAGAATAATAATTTATATCATAATAAATATATAATCATCATTACTAAACAAAAGAGTGTGCTGAAATTTCACAAATGTCAACCCCTAACTTCTGCTATCTAAGCTGTTTCACTAACTTTGTCCCGAACATCTTCTAAGATGGCACTAGTACTGTGTGGGTTTTTTTATCTAAATCTTTGATTACCTTGCATAGGGCCAGATTAGAGGGCCAATTTATAACAGCCCAAATAGGGCCATATACACCTGTTTCCGCACAAGCCTTCAGTCTGGCCGGAAACAGGTCTTAAGACCACTGCTAATTAATTTGTCCGCCACCTCTGAGGATACAATCTGGATGATTGACATCCTGTGCTAGTGGGGCGGCATTGCACAAGCATTTCACTAGAAATGCTTGTGCAATGATAACTGCCGACAGCGTATGCTGTCTGAATTTATAGATGTGCGGTGGACATCATGTCTGCTGCACTTTGATAAATCGCCCCCTATGAGTGCAAAAGTTGTCATGCAGTTCTGGGGACCGATCTCAAAAAAAGACATTGCAAACTTAGAAAAAGTTCAGAGAAGGGCCACAAAGCTAATAAGGGGATGGAGAGTTTAAGCTATGACGAGAGATTAGCCAAACTTGATCGGTGTTCTCTAAAAAAGAAAAAAGAATCTTGAGAGGCGACATGATTACTTTATATAAATATATTCAAGGAAGATATACAGAGGTGGCAGAAGCTCTGTTTATTCCAAGTATATTTTTGTGACAAGAGGACTCAATTTAGAGCTGGAGGAAAGGAGATTTAATCTCCTGCAAAGGAAACTTTTTTCATTGTAAGAGCAATAAAATTGTGGAACTCATTACCAGAGAAGGTAGTGAATGCCAATACCTTAGATACATTTAAACATGGTTTGGATACATTTCTATCTAGAAACAGAATTCAGGGATACGATTGCTTGTGTTAAATGGGTCAACTTTTTTAATGGAATAAATTTAAGCTCAGCTGGAGCTTTTTTGTAAGTATATTAGATTTGTATAGGTTGAACTCGATAGACTTCTGTCTCTTTTCAACCTCATCTACTATGATAAGGGGTTTACCGTGGGTGATTGCATGCATTGGTTTTATCGTTAAAGCAGAAAGGGAGAAAAAGAGAGGCGCTTGTGTGTACCAGTAGAATCAATACAGATGGTGATGTGTATCCACAACAGAGTACTCACATTTTCTTAGAGCACTCATACAGTGCTATCAGGCACGTACTGGGTAATCTCAGCAACCCAGCTTGCTGACTTTCCAATGCGTATAGGAACACTTGTGCTTTAAATCCCAAAGGCTGGAACACAGGAACAGTCCCACACACAGCGAGTATGGACACAGGAACAGCCCAACATACAGCAGGCCCACCAGCCTTTGGGATTCAAAGCACAAGTGTTCCTGTACGCACTGGAAAGTCAGCAAGCTGGGTTGCTGAGATTACCCAGTACGTGCCTGATAGCACTGTATGAGTGCTCTAAGAAAATGTGAGTACTCTGTTGTGGCTACACATCACCATCTGTATTGATTCTACTGGTACACACAAGCGCCTTTCTTTTTCTCCCTTTCTGCTTTATAGATGTCACTCTGTTACTGATGTGAGGAGACAGCAGCTTCATAGACCTTCCACTTCAGATTTTTTTCTCAGCACTTTGGTTCTGGAATCCTAATTGGGACTTCTACACTCTGAGAGAGACTTTTTTTGGTTCTATTTTATTTTTTCCATTATATTTTGTTATCTATTATCCCTTTATGTTTATTTTATATATATGATGTGGATTGATTTTGTGGTTTCTAGTATACCAACACATATCAACAGAAACTGATTATTTGGTTCCCTATACCTATATACCTATATCCAATTATTATTATCTTTACGCGTGTGTTCGCATACATATATACATATACACAAGTTTGTGTGTATGCATGCGTAAACATATGTGTGTACATTGTGAGAGCATTCATATCCATTGATACTCCTTATTGATATTGTTTGTTCTACATTTCATTAGTGAATCTCTATTGAGATTCTTGCTGTTATACATTGGTTTTATCGCTTGTATTACAAATTTAAAGTAAACATGATCACTTGAGCACAATTTAAGTTAACGCTCATAGGGTTAGCGTGTCCTCAGAGCTCTAGTTAACTTTTTCGCAAACATTTTGCACAAAAAAGTTATAAGGGTTCATTGATATGAGGTCTCAGGTGTTAGAAAAAAAAGCAGACAAAGGGATTTAACATAGAGATACATACATATATGACATATATATATATAAAACAAGGAATGGGACTGCACTCTCAGACTAGACTGGGTACACATTCCATCACCCTGCAACATGCTCAGCCCTGAGTGCTTAGTGGCACTCACAGGAAGCTGTGCTGTCCCCAGAGTAACAGGCAGTTAACCCCAGACAGGTCTGGGTGCAAGGCCCATAGGGAAAATTACAAAACAAATTAATATAACACACAGAGAAAGTCCAGCACTCGCTTACAAGCTCTCAAATACAATTTAAAGCAAAAATGGAAAGGTTAGTTACCGCATCTGGCCAAATGGGACAAGCCCAGGTACCATGTCAAGGTCCCTTTTAAAACCTGGGTCCCTAAAATACAAATGGGTACATTTCCATGACCCTGCAACATGCTCAGCCCTGGGTGCTCAATGGCACTCACAGGAAGCTGTGCTGTCCCCAGAGTCACAGGCAGTTAACTCCACTTCCTGTGAGTGCCATTGAGCACCCAGGGCTGAGCATGTCAGTGCTGGACATTCTCTGTGCTATATATATGTTTGTGTATGTGTACATATTTATTTATATTTGTATATATGTATTTACAGACACATATACAGATATAAACACATAAATACATATGTACACATAAATAGACAAATATATACTGTAAGTGCTTTGGAGCTAATTGCTTTTAAATTAATGAAAAACTGTAAAAGCATACCATATTCATGTTTAATAAAGTATTATAGTGTGTATTTAATGTCAATATTTTACATTCCAATGTATTTCTAAATAGATCGTCCTACATATATCTGTATATATCTATACCTATATATAATTATAAATAACATAAAGTTCATCTTTATGTGCTCGTCGGTTTAGCGCACGAGCAAAAACTGTTTACTTTCAACTCATAATACGTTAATTAGCACTCCACTTGTAATCTGGCATATTGTTGGAACTTGCAAGTGTAGACCTTAAGTGTATAGAACACAAAAAAATCTATTTACTATGGCGCTAAAAGCTAAGTATAAGTAGTATGAGGCTGCCGATATAAAAATAGTTAACATTTAATAGATGTAAAAACTATTTAAAACAAGATTAAAAAAACAACAGTTTACATAAATGTAATAATAATACAATTAGAACTGATATTTTACAGGAGGACAAGCAATCTGTTTGTGAAAACTCCTAAATCCTGATACGAAACCACCAAAGATTATCCAGGGATCCTGTAGTGAGACACGGAATCCTTGTCAACAGTATGATAGATTGTTCAGAATAGGGTGCAGATAGGTACTTACACCGTATATTGGAAGGTAGTCCTCATTTAGAAAATCCCTCCCTCTAGTGCGGTCCCAGAGCTCGGTGTACAGTGTACAGTGACACGGTTTAAACTTTTTCAGAGTCCGGTGTCCTCGTTTTACTCTGTTTGATTTGTGCAATTGCTTATAGTATACAAACTACGGAAGCCCCAGTAGTACGAAAATAGAGCAACACGTTCCGGCAATCGTGCCTTTCTCAAGCTCTATCTCTACGGTGTATCCATTGCGCTATATACCCTGCTGTTAAAGGGGTAATAACCTTTTTCCACAATTTAACCCCTTAATGACAACAGTACTTTTCCATTTTCTCTCCGTTTGTGACAAAGGCTATTTTTACATTTTTGCGGTGTTTGTGTTTAGCTGTAATTTTCCTCTTACTCATTTACTGTACCCCCACACATATTATATACCGTTTTTCTCGCCATTAAATGGATTTTCTAAAGATAGCATTATTTTCATCATATATTATAATTTACTATAATTTTTTTTTATAAAATATGAGGAAAAAATGGAAAAAAAAACACTTTTTCTAACTTTTAACCCCAAAATCTGTTACAGATCTGCAACCACCAAAAAACATCCATGCTAAAGAGTTTCTAAATTTTGTCCTGAGTTTAGAAATACCCAATGTTTACACGTTCTTTGTTTTTTTTGCAAGTTATAGGGCCATAAATACAAGTAACACTTTGCTATTTCCAAACCACTTTTTTTCAAAATTAGAGATAGTTACATTGGGACACTGACATCTTTCAGGAATCTCTGAACATCCCTTGACATGTATATATTTTTTTTAGAAGACATCCCAAAGTATTGATCTAGGCCCATTTTGGTATATTTCATGCCACCATTTTACCGCCAAATGCGATCAAATACAAAAAATCATTCACTTTTTCACAAATTTTTTCACAAACTTTCGGTTTCTCACTGAAATTGTTTACAAACAGCTTGTGCAATTATGGCATAAATGGTTGTAAATGCTTCTCTGGCATCCCCTTTGTTCAGAAATAGCAGACATATATGGCTTTGGCGTTGCTTTTTGGTAATTAGAAGGCCGCTAAATGCCATGTAGGGAGCTTTTTAGGGTAATTTTAGCTTTAGTGTAGTGTAGTAAACAACCCAAAGTATTGATCTAGGCACATTTTGGTATATTTCATGCCACCATTACATCATTTAGTGATAATTACTTATTTTCAATTTCATCAGTATATTCAGATATGTCACAAAAGGAACAAATACATAGATACATTAAATTAAATTAATCAACATACAGTTTATCATGTATATGCGTACAAATACACATCAGCATACACATAATTTATATCAACTAGTGTGCTTTAATTATTATAGTAAAATGGTTTACCCCATTTAAAATAATTAACATAATTAAATGGTGGGAACAATTGGGGCAGGGTGATGCCCAGAAGTGGAAGACCCATCTGAAAAATATAATGCAATTGTTTAAATACATATATTACATGAATAATTTTAATTTAAACATAACATTCATATTCAGAATCATTTAGAATCTTAAAATGTTGATGCTTCCCAATATTTAGTGCAAAAGTCACAATAATGACTATGTTTAAAGGTATTAATTAATTTGAATCAAGTCTAATTTAGAATATTTTTTTATTGATTCTTGAAACTCTGTTTGCTCACCGATATTTTTTATGGAACGTTTGATAAATACATTTAAAAGCATGTTTCAATGTCAACATTATGTGCTAATCTCTATGGCCTAGATTTAGAGTTGGGCGGTAGCCGTCAAAACCAGCGTTAGAGGCTCCTAACGCTGGTTTTAGGCTACCGCCGGTATTTGGAGTCAGTCAGGAAAGGGTCTAACGCTCACTTTGCAGCCGCGACTTTTCATACCGCAGATCCCCTTACGTCAATTGCGTATCCTATCTTTTCAATGGGATCTTTCTAACGCCGGTATTTAGAGTCGTGTCTGAAGTGAGCGTTAGAATTCTAACGACAAAACTCCAGCCGCAGAAAAAAGTCAGTAGTTAAGAGCTTTCTGGGCTAACGCCGGTTTATAAAGTTCTTAACTACTGTGCTCTAAAGTACACTAACACCCATAAACTACCTATGTACCCCTAAACCGAGGCCCCCCCACATCGCCGCCACTCTATAAAACATTTTTAACCCCTAATCTTCCGCTCCGTACACTGCCGCCAACTACGTTATCCCTATGTACCCCTAATCTGCTGCCCCTAACACCGCCGACCCCTATATTATATTTATTAACCCCTAATCTGCCCCCCACAACGTCGCCTCCACCTGCCTACACTTATTAACCCCTAATCTGCCGAGCGGACCGCACCGCTATTATAATAAAGTTATTAACCCCTAATCCGCCTCACTCCCGCCTCAATAACCCTATAATAAATAGTATTAACCCCTAATCTGCCCTCCCTAACATCGCAGACACCTAACTTCAAGTATTAACCCCTAATCTGCCGATCGGAGCTCACCGCTACTCTAATAAATTTTTTAACCCCTAAAGCTAATTTTAACCCTAACACCCCCTAAGTTAAATATAATTTTATTCTAACGAAATAAATTAACTCTTATTAAATAAATTATTCCTATTTAAATCTAAATACTTACCTGTAAAATAAACCCTAATATAGCTACAATATAAATTATAATTATATTATAGCTATTTTAGGATTAATATTTATTTTACAGGCAACTTTGTATTTATTTTAACCAGGTACAATAGCTATTAAATAGTTAAGAACTATTTAATAGCTAAAATAGTTAAAATAATTACAAAATTACCTGTAAAATAAATCCTAACCTAAGTTACAATTAAATCTAACACTACACTATCAATAAATAAATTAAATAAAATACCTACAATTATCTACAATTAAACCTAACACTACACTATCAATAAATTAATTAAATACAATATCTACAATTATCTACAATTAAACCTAACACTACACTATCAATAAATTATTTAAATAAAATATCTACAAATAAATACAATGAAATAAACTAACTAAAGTACGAAAAATAAAAAAGAACTAAGTTACAAAAAATAAAAAAATATTTACAAACATTAGAAAAATATTAAAACAATTTTAAACTAATTACACCTACTCTAAGCCCCCTAATAAAATAACAAAGCCCCCCAAAATAAAAAAAGCCCTACCCTATTCTAAATTAAAAAAGTTCAAAGCTCTTTTACCTTACCAGCACTGAACAGGGCCCTTTGCGGGGCATGCCCCAAAGAATTCATCTCTTTTGCCTGTAAAAAAAACACATACAATACCCCCCAACATTACAACCCACCACCCACATACCCCTAATCTAACCCAAACCCCCCTTAAATAAACCTAACACTAAGCCCCTGAAGATCTCCCTACCTTGTCTTCACCTCACCGGGTCCCGATCTGTCCAGAAGAGCCTCTGATGTCTTGATGCAAGCCCAAGCGGGGGGCTGAAGAGTGACGTCCATCCTCGGGCTGAAGTCTGGATCCAAGCGGCAGCTTAAGAAATCCATCATCGGCTGCAGTCGGAAGTCCATCATCGGGAGAAAGTCTTCTATCAAGCCGCATCTTCAATCTTCTTTCTTCTGGAGCAGAGCGGAGCCATCTTCTTTCCAACCGACGCGGATCCAACCTCTTCAACCGAGGCCTACTCGCCGAATGACGGTACCTTTAAATGACGTCATCCAAGATGGCGTCCCTCGAATTCCGATTGGCTGATAGGATTCTATCAGCCAATCGGAATTAAGGTAGGAATATTCTGATTGGCTGATGGAATCAGCCAATCAGAATCAAGTTCAATCCGATTGGCTGATCCAATCAGCCAATCAGATTGAGCTCGCATTCTATTGGCTGTTCCGATCAGCCAATAGAATGCAAGCTCAATCTGATTGGCTGATTGGATCAGCCAATCGGATTGAACTTGATTCTGATTGGCTGATTCCATCAGCCAATCAGAATATTCCTACCTTAATTCCGATTGGCTGATAGAATCCAATCGGAATTCGAGGGACGCCATCTTGGATGACGTCATTTAAAGGAAGACTTCATCCCGATGATGGACTTCCGACTTCAGCCGATGATGGATTTCTTCAGCCGCCGCTTGGATCCAGACTTCAGCCCGAGGATGGACGTCACTCTTCAGCCCCCCGCTTGGGCTTGGATCAAGACATCGGAGGCTCTTCTGGACAGATCGGGACCCGGTGAGGTGAAGACAAGGTAGGGAGATCTTCAGGGGCTTAGAGTTAGGTTTATTTAAGGGGGGTTTGGGCTAGATTAGGGGTATGTGGGTGGTGGGTTGTAATGTTGGGGGGGTATTGTATGTGTTTTTTTTACAGGCAAAAGAGCTGAATTCTTTGGGGCATGCCCCGCAAAGGGCCCTGTTCAGGGCTGGTAAGGTAAAAGAGCTTTGAACTTTTTTAATTTAGAATAGGGTAGGGCATTTTTTATTTTGGGGGGCTTTGTTATTTTATTAGGGGGCTTAGAGTAGGTGTAATTAGTTTAAAATTGTTGTAATATTTTTCTAATGTTTGTAAATATTTTTTTAATTTTTGTAACTTAGTTCTTTTTTATTTTTTGTACTTTAGTTAGTTTATTTCATTGTAGTTATTTGTAGGTATTGTATTTAAATAATTTATTGATAGTGTAGTGTTAGGTTTAATTGTAGATAATTTTAGGTATTATATTTAATTAATTTATTGATAGTGTAGTGTTAGGTTTAATTGTAACTTAGATTAGGAATTATTTTACAGGTAATTTTGTAATTATTTTAACTAGGTAACTATTAAATAGTTCTTAACTATTTAATAGCTATTGTACCTGGTTAATATAATTACAAAGTTGCCTGTAAAATAAATATTAATCCTAGTATAGCTACAATATAATTATAATTTATATTGTAGCTATATTAGGGTTTATTTTACAGGTAAGTATTTAGCTTTAAATAGGAATAAGTTATTTAATAAGAGTTAATTTATTTTGTTAGATAAAAATTATATTTAACTTAGGGGGGTGTTAGGGTTAGGGTTAGAATTAGCTTTAGGGGTTAATACATTTATTAGAATAGCGGTGAGCTCCGATCGGCAGATTAGGGGTTAATACTTGAAGTTAGGTGTCGGCGATGTTAGGGAGGGCAGATTAGGGGTTAATACTATTTATTATAGGGTTATTGAGGTGGGAGTGAGGCGGATTAGGGTTTAATAACTTTATTATAATAGCGGCGCGGTCCGGTCGACAGATTAGGGGTTAATAAGTGTAGGCAGGTGGAGGCGACGTTGTGGGGGGCAGATTAGGGGTTAATTAATATAATATAGGGGTCGGCGGTGTTAGGGGCAGCAGATTAGGGGTACATAAGGATAATGTAAGTAGCGGCGGTTTACTGAGCGGCAGATTAGGGGTTAAAAAAAATATGCAGGTGTCAGCGATAGCGGGGGCGGCAGAATAGGGGTTAATAAGTGTAAGGTTAGTGGTGTTTAGACTCGGGGTACATGTTAGAGTGTTAGGTGCAGACGGAAGGAAGTGTTTCCCCATAGAAAACAATGGGGCTGCGTTAGGAGCTGAACGCGGCTTTTTTGCAGGTGTTAGGTTTTTTTTCAGCTCAAATGGCCCCATTGTTTTCTATGGGGGAATCGTGCATGAGCACGTTTTTGAAGCTGGCCGCTTCCGTAAGCACCGCTGGTATCGAGAGTTGCAGTGGCGTTAAATTATGCTCTACGCTCCCTTTTTGGAGCCTAACGCACTGAAAACCCAGCCATTCTGTGAACTTTAAATACCAGCGGTATTTAAAAGGTGCGTGGGAAAAAAAGCACGCGTAGCTAACGCACCCCTTTGGCCGCAGAACTCTAAATCTAGGCGTATGATTTTACAATATGAAATTTCTCTTTTTGATAATATATATCAGTACACATGGATGCATTTGATATTGAAAAGACATAGAGGTCTGTCTCTTATGTGATGTACTTGTCATTGGATCAAATCTCGAATGCAATATTAGATGTGAACAACATACAGTTCTTTTAGACACATGCCTGTAGATTGACACTCAAGAGTCCACCAATTGGATAATATTGGAGTGTGTAATATGAATTAATATAAATGGCCACTCCACATAGGCTTTGAAAAAAAGGTAATCCTTGATATCAAAATAGATTAAGAGGATTGCCTTGGTAATCATAAATATAATTTTTTGAATTTTAACGATTCAATCAATTACTATTCAAAATATATACACGTTAGATACTACCTTTCACATTAACTAATAATAATAGAATGGTATCTGACATAACTTTTTAAAAGTATGTTTTATGAATCTATCTTTTACATTAGGATTAAATGTATGTCATCACAATTTTAATAGACACATTCATAATTGAACTGTTTAGATTAGAGGAATATTAATGTTTGTCTGAGTGAAATGAACAGTATACACATAAATCATGTTAAAATCCCTTGACAGATCATACATCATGAAATTAAATCATAGAATTTCAACATGATTATGTTCTATGTATACTTAGAAATGGCTGATAAGCTCAGACCAATGATGACATAACGAGATGGTGTGCATCTAGGCACTCAGATGATCACCAATGACTGTCTGTACAATTATAAGATGATTATTGTGTGATTGGATATAATAAGCATGTGATATCATGATTTCATTCATGACAATTTATACATGAATACGCAAACATATTCTTAATTTCTATGTTCATGCTGCATGATATAGAAAGGGGGGCAGTAGTGTATTTGCAACTTAATGGGATAATATTTTTGAAAAGGACCAGGCTGTAGACTTTCTTTGGATTCCAAAATATGATTGTGAACAAATACATGTTATATACATGTTGTTAGATATATTTGACTTACCATCAGACTCCAATATTTATAATTAGAGGAATACATTATACGGTTTATTCAAATGGAATGCTCCATCATAATCATGATCTAAAAAATGTTTGTTATTATACCATTCATGACGTATGAATTAGTAAATGGACTTACCATCAACCTGCAAAGGCAGGTCTGGATTAGTGCTGGATCCCTCCGGGTTTGTCACATTAACTTCAACTATTAATGATATAAATAAAAACTTATGTAACAAAATTTGTACATATGCTTTAAAAAAAACATATTTGGCATGAATAAAAATGTATTTTAAACTATTTAAAATGATAACTTTCCAAATGTGAAGAGTAGACCACTAATATGAAAATTCTATTCATTAGTTCATCAAGGTGAGTTGAAAGAAAATTATGTATTTCACAGATTTACTATTTCTTAAAAGATTATACATCCAACTCTTATCATAATCATGTATTGCAAATCTGAAAATATCTCTTGGTCCCTGTTTCAAAATAAATCCAGACAGACAATTATCAATTTGAATAACTGGTGACAACTAATGCATAATACATGTGGCACATATAGATAAGTTTTTTGTATCTTTAGATAAATACAATATCAATATTTGAGACTGTCCCTCTAAAGGAATTGTCTATTGCATATGTTAATTATTATTATCATTTATTTTTATAGCGCCACCAAATTCCGTAGCGCTGTAATGAATCGGACAGAGCATGCTATTTCAATCTAATATATAATTTTCTCCTATCATAATGAATAATGAATTCTCCTTCTATCTTAATTATAAGAATACAATATCTAAGCATATGAGATGTTTATTTTGATATTCAGCACCTGTGTAAATATGTTTTATTGTTGTCTAAATGTAGCCACCAACTGGCGAGCACTACCCAAATGCTGAATCCAAAATGTGCCAGACCATAAAATTACATTCAACTATAGATAAGATTCTGAGGAATATCTTCAAATACAATTAAATTCAGATTTTGATTACAATGGAAATCGATCTCTGAAACATGAAATTTCTTTTTAAATACACTTTGATTTTAATTAGAGGATCCATGTTAATATAGATCAATGGGAATGTATTAGGCAATGTTATGTCCAAATGTGTAAGCCAAAAGTGTAGTATAATGAGACATACCAGACTAGGACAAACCTGAGCTTGAGGGTCCAGCACCAACATCCATATCTGTAGAATATTCAATAAGGATTGGATATCATTAATACATATCATAACTTTGACACGAAAAATCATACATTATTTTTTAATTTGACAAAGTAAAACATATTTTAATTCTGCACGTGAGTGCATTGTTTTTTAATATTTATTTATAAATAAAGAGATCATGTAAGTTTATTTTATAGCTTTAATTTTGTTGACTGTCCCTTTGTGTCATATTATGTATTCTTGCATTGTCATTAATTTTTATACATTGATCTTTCATTTAAAAAGGTATATTGATAGTATAGATCACGTTATTTATAATATTGAAACTGATGATACTGTATTCTTAACATTTATACAAATTAATGTACACATTTGACCAACATGTCTAAAATAATGCCACTGTAACAGCAAACCCATGTTCATGTCTCTGCGCAATTATATCTTCCATGAGCATTGTGCAATAATTAAAAGCGTAATTGCGCATCTGTGATTATGAATTTATTTTGATCTAGAAGTGTGATGAGTATATTTTAGAAATCTTTCACATATATTTACATTTGTGTGTATCATGAAATTCAAATATGATCATTGTAAAAATTTTATGTTAAAAATTAATATTTAAAATTTTTATATGAATCGATATTCAATGTATAATATGGCGGAGGATAGGGATTTCATGGATGCGCACTTTCATTTTAGCTCATATTCGTCATTGCGTAAAAAATAGCATTATTCCTATTTGATGTCTGATGGATCTAAATTCAGATCCTAGGTAATGTCTGTTGTGAAATCTATATATGTTTAAAATATGACTGTATACACATTGCCTTAATATATAATCAAATATTAAAATATTATATAAAGTCTGATCTTTACCTAGTTCAGCCTCTGCCTCACTTCCTCCCAGGTCACTGGTTGGAGCTGCACTTGAGTCTGTGTTGGGAATTTCATGGCCAGCAGCTGGGAGGGGGCCAAGGACTGGGGGGCTGCAAATCTCTGGGGGACACAGAGATTGAGAAAAGCACATAAGGCCTCCTAATGAGGTTTGAGGACAAGTTTCCATGGGGGTGGGCCTGGATTCACACCTCTCCGACGGGCACGAGTCCACTCCCTCATGAGGCAGACTTTATTACGCAGCCACAACCTCATATCCCTGAATCTCTGGAGCATTCGCTTCGGGCTCCTCTGGACATCTGCCACCCCATTAACAGAGAGGGCAACAGATGCCCAGATGGCCTTTTTGACCGGCCCAGTTGTCGCTCTCCTATCAGCCCCATAAAGCTGTGGATAAAACTCCTCGACCGCATACACCAGTGCAGCACTTTCCTCTCTGGTGAACCTGGGAGTAGACATCCTGACCACCAAACAGGCATTAGAGAACTGACAAAAATGGCTACGTGTAATTAACTTTTATATGGGGAAGTAGACATGAGATACACCATGGGACATGGTATCTGTACATCTGATTGGATAAAATACTGTAATTTTGTTACCATGTCTGTGAGGTCATACTGACTCAAGTCATTTTTGTGTGATGAACTCTGATTGGCCGTTACTTAATGGTTCATGGATTCATATTTTTGGAACTTCCATACACATACCTCCAGGGGGTGCTGTTACTACATTTGGCATGTCGACTTTTATTTGGAATTGCTGGAAATGTAATGCGTATGTGACGCATATGTAATATATGTAATCCATAAAATATTAATCTATTTTGTTGACATTTGAAAAATATTTTTTTATTTCATCACGATAGTAAATATATATTAAAATATAAATATATATTAAATGTTTATTTTAAAAAATCAAGTTTAATATTGATCAATAGATGTGTAACAATGTTAAAGTTTTTTCAAAATATGTTTATAATATTTTCAAATCCAGAATGTTAATATTGTATGTATTCCTTGGTTCTTAAATGAATATCGTGACTCATTGGGAAGTTTTGACAGTGCTTCTTTTTAAAATGTATTTACAATCCCAACAATGGAATGTGTGCTAAGCGACAGTGTAAAATTATATTTGACTTTTCATAAATGCGAATCTCATGTTGAAAGATATGTTAACCATATATTTCAATAATGGCGAAATGCGTTCTTCGTATTTAAAATGAACGTTACTTTGAGAAAATAAAAGAACATGTTTTTTAAAAAAAAAAAAAAAAAAATTGTGTGTCTTATTTTCAAAGGATAAAATAGAGCATGTATTTTTCCGAAATATTCACATTAAAATATTTTTAAATATCATTCTCATTGTGTATTAATTTTTAAGGAGCAGATATGCAATACTGTGAAATATCTGAAGACATCTGGCTAACCATTGCAACTATGCATTGTTGCCCACCCACAAATAAGCAGATATCTCCCAGTAATTCTTTGCTGCTCATAAGCCTATGCATATGTTTTTTTTTACTTAGGATAACAAGAGAATGAACCATATGTGATTATCTAAGAAAAATGTTATTTTCGAATAAAATATGCTCAGTTAGAATTATGGAAGATTAACTTTGGGTTGCATTTCCGTTTCACTACAAAGTAAATAGCCAGCACAAGCTATTAACAACAACTAAATAGTTTACATATTTACTTTTACAATATTGCTCTTATCATTGATGAATGCATGTAATACACACTATTCTAATATTAAATATGCAATGATAATGTTTTAAAAAAAACATTTAGATGCAGTGATGACTAAATATAATACTAAATTTAAATAGATGAGTGTATACCCCGTGAAAAGTTGAATACATTCAAAGGGACAGTCAACAAAATATACATATTTACTTTAATACCCATTCAACATTTTGGCATACTCAACCCTATTATATGAATATACTGTACATTTGACCTGTGTGAGGACCTTGTATGTAAGCCAATGTAAACTGGCCACTTATCTCTGTCCTTTGATGGAGCTTTTAATGAATCAGTGCAGACTCTTAAAGGGACAATATACTATAATATTTGGTTATGTTAATGTGTTTACTATTCCGTATTATTTAATTAGCAGCAGAGTATCTAATGTATTAAATTCTATTTTGACAGTTTGTATAGGAATACTTATTTAGTGATTTTAAGCCACAACAAAATATGTTTGTAGGTTGTCGATATAATCTTATCTCCTAACTTTTTTTTACATTGTGTACATATACATGCTTCTTTATCTTATATCTGTGTGTAAACCAATCAACAAACAAATCAATTAAATATTGTATTACCTTATCTCTTGTATGCCCCACTGGCAGTGTAATTTTTTATGATGGCTGGGTTTTCACAGCTTGGCCTTAAGGCCAAAAACCTTCACAATAGTTTGAGATACCTCAAGAGAAATAAGCTATTTTAAATAAATAATGGTAACGGTTAGACTTGTAAATTTCACTTCAGCAGGTAAAGTCTATAATTGTGAACAAATTGAATTTGAAACAAATATGAATTAACTGTCCCTTAAAATGACTCCACTCGATTGTAAACTCATCAATATGGCATACAATAACTAGCTCTGTCTAAAAGTGACAATAAACTTAGCTATCATGTTTTATTTTAAAATAATTTAATCTACCTATGTGATCTTGTAACTAGCGATTGCACAATAACTAAGCTATATTTGTTTCAAAAATATATTAAACTTTACAAAAAACGTGCATGATAAATATTAGAATGGAAATAAAACATTAAGCTAGACTGTCACTTTAATCGAGCAAGTTCACCCTACACATTTATTAAAAGGGACATAACAGAAGTTATTATGTAGTCAACATATAATAATATCTACATATATTATTTAAAATTCTAAATTATACTTCCTAGACTCGTCATTAACCCTTAATTAACATTACACAAATAAAAAATATTATATGGCTGTATTTAACTCCACCCTCACTTTGTTAAAATACAAGACTTTAACACTCATTATCTGCTGGAGCTGTGTTGATATTGCAAAGTAAATTATATATAAAAGCAGGCATGTGCTTGAAAAATAGATACTTTTACAAACAGTCATGGGACTTTTATTTTCTTTCCATGTCCTAATATTAGAAGGAAGGATGTATATATATATATATATATATATATATATATATATATATATATATATATATATATATATATATATATGTCTGATTTAAAAAAAATATGGAATAAATAAAAGAATATATAGCATGTAAATATATTTATTTTGTTTTTAAAAAAAAAAACTTTTGTGAATTCAGCAAACTTGAAAATCTGAAAGAAAAAAAAAGAAAAATAATTATAATATGAAAGCAATTATGTTATTTCATAACACATTACAAAATCTGTAAGTATAACAATTCTAAAGTCATCTTCTGTCTATGTTCTAAACTTTAGGGTTTGTTCTGATATTAAAGGCAGGTTCAGACTGGATATCTATATATATACATAGTTTGAAACTTATCACATTAAATTGTGTAATCAAAAGTTAACTTACATATTAACATTTAAAATTAGACAAATACCTAATATCCTATTTTTTTTAAATATATTACTAAATATTCAATTGTATGAGGGACATAATTGAATGTAATATGTCATGTCCCTGCAAAAAGTAAAATACCTAAATGTGTCCTATAAAATTATTTCATATGAACTGTAACCCTTTATCTGTGTGATCGGTCACAATCATATACATATATGGGGATGTATATGAAATAAATTATATAAAAATAGCATATTGGGCAGACTAATTGTTAGACACATTCTCTATATTAACAAATAATTGCACCAGTATTCCTCCTATGATTCTTAATAGCATGCATTGTGCAAACTAACCTGATGTATGATCTTTAAAAGTCGAGTCTATTCCAAATATCATTTTATCTGCATTATGTGTCAGATTCATCATTTTTAAAATAGAGGATTGTGAAATACCATCTAAGAGAAAAGAGAGGAAACATAAATGTTTCCCATAGGATGTATCCTGCATCCCCCCAGTCTTGTTACCGAAAATGTGTGTGTTGTAGAAGTCAGCATAGTTGAAAGACAATGCCACAGACATGATCACATTGGTATATTTCCCTTTCAGTCTGATATTCTTCACTTTCAGTCTGTAGATGAAGTCAATCTCCATAATCGAAAATAAAGTGTAAATCAAATATCTAATAAAATGGTACATAGTTCTGCATCCCTCCCCCTAACACTAACTATTTCCTAAAATTAGATTAGATTCCTTTTATTGTCATTGCACAAGTAGAAAAACAGGGCAACAAAATGTATTAAAACATCTAACCCAGACATTGCAAATAGATAGTATAAGGTGCAAAATACAATAGTAGCTATAAATAATTATAAAAATGGAATAACTTAGATGATAAATACACATAATATAACGTGCAAAATTCTGAGACTATATAGTAAGAGTGCATAGTGCAAATCGGTATCAAGCAGCAGTCAGTTGTATGAAAAAGAATGTGTAAGACACAGAAGAAAATGTAACAATATAATACAAATTATCAATGTGATTTTAAAAGTGCATAGTGCAAATCAGTATCAAACAGAAGTCAGTTGTACAAGAAGAATATATGAGACACACCAAGAAAAGGATGTGAATATGATACAAGTTATCGATTCGGTATAGAAAAGTGCATGGTGCAAATCAGTATTAGACAGCAGTCACTTGTATAAAATAAATATATAAAGCACTGGAAAAGTGTGATAGTGTAATACAAATTATAAATGTGATATGGATATGTGCATAATACAATCCATGCAATGGCCTGCAGTTTAAAAGATAGGATAATCTACAAAAAAAGAAACATGATAAAAATTTAAGAAAAATCAGCATTAAGTATTTGTATTCAGCAAAACAACAGCTCTGGGAAAAAAACTATTCCTTAGCCTGACTCTCTTGCTATTCAGGCTCCTGTACCTCCCAGATGGCAAGGGAACAAATAGTCCATGGCTGGGATGGGAAGAATCTCCAATGATACAGTGCGCCCTTTGCAGGCATCGCTTATGCTGAAGGTCCTCAATAGAGGGTAGCTGGATACCGATGATGTACTGGGCAGTTTTCACCACCCGTTGTAAAGATTTTTCGGTCAAGATTGGTACAGTTACCATACCACACCAAGATACAGTTGGTAAGAATACTCTCAATGGTGCAGCGATAGAAATTAACCAAAATCTGGGTGGACAGATGTACTTTCTTTAGTCTCCTTAAAAAGTAGAGTCACAGCTGTGCCTTTTTGACTAAAATAGATGTATTCAGTGACCAGGAAAATTTATCATTGATGTTAGTTCCCAGGAATTTAAAACTAGTCACCCGTTCTACCTCAGACCCATTAATATAGATAGGTAAATGTGTACAACGTTTGGTCTTCCTATAGTCCACAATAATCTCTTTGGTCTTCTTAATGTTAAGAGATAAGTTGTTATCAGCACACCATGTCACCAGGTTCGTTATCTCCTCCCTATAAGCCGACTCATCATTGTTACTAACCTTGCCTACCACAGTAGTGTCATCTGCAAACTTAATGATGGTATTCGACACAAACTTAGGCAGGCAGTGATGGGTAAAAAGAGAATATAATAGAGGACTTAGTACACAACATTGCGGGACTCCAGTATTAAGGGTCAGGGTAGAAGAGGTAAAATTACCTAACCTCACAGACTGGGGTCTATTGGTCAGGAAGTCCAGGGTCCAATTAGAGAGCCAGGTATTGATACCTAAGTCATGAAGTTTCACAACCAGCTTTGTAAGAATGACAGTATTAAATGCTGAGCTAAAATCTATAAACAACATCCTTACATAAGTGTTGTTATTATCCAAATGGCAGAATGCAATGCCATAGAAATAGCATCTTCTGTTGACCTGTTCTGGCGGTAAGCATATTGATGAGGGTCCAGTGTACGTGGTAAACAATCTTTAAGATGGGCCATGACCAATCTTTCAAAACACTTCATAATGATTGGAGTAAGTGCTATAGGACGATAGTCATTCAGACTCGCTACAGCAGATTGTTTTGGCACCGGCACAATGATTGCTGTCTTAAAACACACCGGAACAACCGCCTGAGCCAATGACAAATTAAAGATGTCAGTAAAGACCTTGGCTAATTCTCCAGCACATGTCCTTAGCACCTGACCAGGGATGCCATCTGGACCGGTAGTCTTACGTGCATCTACCCTGGAAAGTGCTTGGTACACCTCAGAGACAGAGAGTGTTAACGGCTGTTCCTCTGGGTGAAGCACAACTTTGATGACTGATTCATTATTTTCCCGATCAAAACATGCATAGAAATGATTTAATTCCTCTGGAAAAAAAGCATCTCTAATTGAGGAGATTGTATTTGCAGATTTATAGTTCGTAATGGCCTGGATGCCCTGCCACATACATCGGGGGTCGCAGTTGTTATGAAAGTGATCTTTAATACGCATCTTAAAATCATGTTTGGCACTTTTTATTCCCTTTTTTAAATTTGCCCTGGTAAAGCTTTAGGCTTCAGTATCGCCAGATCTGAAAGCAACATCTCGTGCATCCAATAAAAGGTGAACCTCCATATTCAACCAAGGTTTCTGGTTAGGAAAGATTCTTATCTTTTTAAAGGAGGTCCAGAATAGAGGAGGCATATAATTCAATAGCTATGTGTGAGTCCCCCATAGCTTGCATGGCAAACATGCTCCAATCAGTATATTTAAACTGATGCTGAAGTTTGAAAGTTGCATCTTCTGGCCACACTTTAACTATCCTTACAGATGGTTTTTCCCGTTTGATAAGGGGAGAGTACCTGGGATACAGGAACAATGCACAGTGTTCAGATTTTTCCAGGTGGGAGAAAGGAATGGCCTTGTAGGCATCAGCAATATTCCTCTAGTGACACAGGTGATATTTTGATGAAATTTGGGAAGTACAGTTTTTAAGTTTGAATGATTAAAATCCCCTGCAACGATAAAAGCCCCTTCTGGGTAGGCAGTTTGTAGCCTATTAATAGTACATAAAAGTTCTTCCATGGCTAGTTTAGCGTTATCATCAGGAGGGATATATACTGCAATAGTAATAGTGGTTGTAAACTCCTTAGGCAAATAAAAGGGCCTGCATTTTATCATCAAATATTCCATAATACTAGAGCAGTGACTCTCAGTGATTACAGTGTTTGTACACCAAGTTTGATTGACATAAATGCACAGACCACCACCTCTAGTCTTACCTGAGTCTTCTGCCACTCTATCCGCTCTAAAAATATCACGTCCTTCTAGCTCAATAGCATTGTCAGGGATACTGTCATTAAGCCATGTTTCTGTGAAGATCATTACATTGCAGTCTCTAATTTTCTTTTGAGAGGCAATCCGAAGTTTTAGTTTGTCTATTTTATTTGCCAGAAACTGGACATTAGCCAAGAAGATACTGGGCATGTGGGGATGTTAGGAGCCTGTTGCGAATACCTCCTTGTTTACCACATCTCTGCTTACGTTCTCGCCACCGCCGGCAGACACTTCCTGTCGGCGGACCTTGCTCCACAAACCACGGCAGTCTGGTGATATCCTGGATAACCTGTAAGTTTCCATTTGAGCTTTGTGATTCGATAACCAAAAGTTCTTGCTTGCTGTATACAATAGTTCCCAAGCTGTTCTGGACAAATATGCTTAAAATTATCAGCCAAATAACTATCAGTTTGCTTAGTCTGGGCAGGTGCAGAGCCTCGCAACTTACACGCACCATCATCTAGCTACCCTCTATTGATACTCTCTATTGATGTACACGCGCCGCCATCTAGCTACCCTCTATTGATACCCTCTGTTCATAGCAATAGCTTAATAAGTGTATATGGAGCCTCTGTGTTATGTTCTAACAATCAAGTATGAAGCTGAGTTACATACATTGTGCATACTTAACCTCTGATGTATGACTGTCAATTCGATGTGCTTCAGAGTATTCCTTTATCTGCTATCTGTCACATTAATCCATTTCAGAATATCTAAAATCTAATAATATCTAAACTGAGTAAGACATGTAAACTAATTGTGTGCCATATGATGGATCAGGGACCAACCCCCCGCCCCCGGTCTGGTTCCATACAATGTGTATACTTACAATGTGAAGGTGTCTTTATATGCTGTAGAAGTCAGCACAGTTGAAAGACAATGCCACCAACATGATCACATTGGTATTCTTCACTTTCAGTCTGGTATTCTTCACTTTCAGTCTGTAGATGAAGTCAATCTCCCTAATCGAATATAAAGTGTAAATAAAATATCTAATAAAATGGTACATAGTTCTGCATCCCTCCCCCTAACACTAACTATTTCCTAAAATGTTTATAGCATATAAGCATCTGTTTTATGTTCTAACAATCAAGTGTGAAGCAGAGTCACATACATTGTGCATATTTAACCTCTTATATATGACTTTGGCAATACTATGTGCTTCAGAGTATCCCTTTATCTGCTAACTGAGGCATTCATCCTTTTCAGAATATCTAAAATCTAATGTCTAAACTAAATACTACATGTAAAATAATGTTTAACCCCCACACCCTCTTGGTCCATACATTGTATATACTTACCATCTGATATTGTCTTTAAAAATCAGGTGGTGAAGTCCTCACAGGAGCCAATGCCAGAGTCATATGATGTATAAATTACCTATGATAATAAAATATATTTTAGATTTTGATATAGTCATTTATTGAACAATCCTAACATGTTTGCATGATTCTAAAAGTTTCACATTTTCGCAATGCTCCTATATAACTTATAGTATTTACCATCTGAAGTGGCGGTTGATGATGTTGGCTCTGACATTGACCCCCTCATCCCAGAATGGCCCCTCGAACACTTCATCATCCTCCTCATCTTGTTGGAGGTCTCGGTGCACCTGGAGGTCCTGCAGCATCCCAGCCTGCTGAGCAATGTTATAAAGGATGCTGCAGGCTATAATGATTTTTGCCACCTTATTAGGGCTGTATGGAAGGGCTCCTCCAGACCTGTCGAGGCATATAAAGTGCATTTTGAGGAGCCCAAACATATGTTCCACTACAGCCCTAGTCTGCTTGTGTGCCCGATTGTAGCGCACCTGTGCTTCGTCAGCCGGATTACGCAATGGCGTAATGAGCCAATTACGGCTTATGTAACCCGAATCACCTATAAATAATGAACATTACAAATTGTCAATATTACAAATATCTGATAAATTAAATACATTTAAAAAAAGAAGAAAATGATACAATGCATTTGTGAATATGAAAATCGCAGAAACTCCATGCAATTAAAATAAGGGTTAAACTTTACATAACCTAGCTAAAATGTCTATGTAATAAACTTTAATTGCTCTGCTAGTGACTTTGAAAGACACTAAAATCAGCAAACTGCTAAACAGTCATCTACGTCAGTTATGTTTAAAGAGCTACACCGTCCCTTTAAAAGTATTGTCAAGGCTATGACCTACTACATATCTGTTTGTTTCTAAAACTAGACATTTGCTGAAAGAAACAAAAAATGGTTAAAGCGCATCCTATATCTAAACATTTAAGCTATGACCTGCTACATATCTGTTTGTTTCTAAAACTAGACACTTGCTGAAAGAGAAAAAAATGGTTAAAGCGCATCCTATATCTGCACATTTAAGCTATGACCTGCTACATTTGCTGGAGCCCGCAGTGCAATATGGGTGCAATCTATTGCTCCCGAGACATTGGACATTTCATCTATTGCATAGAATCCCCTCTTGAGTCGCCTCCAATCGTCCTCATTTTGAGGGAATCCTACGTAAAGCCTACTAATTCTTATCATGGTGTTCAGAAACCTTTCAAAACCCACAGAGAAGGTAACATGATACAACCCAGATATGTACCCCTCTGTGGAATAAAAGCTTCCGGACGCCAGGACATGTATGCAGCATAGCATTTTGGACATGCCAGGGATTGCAGTGCACATACGTCTGCGTGGCTCCAGATGAGGCTTCAGTACATCATACAGGCTCAAGAGCTGCTTTCTATTGAGCCTATATTTGTTGAAAACCTAAAAGTTGCTCATGTTATCCAAGGTGAGCCTCACCCTGTGAACACGAGGACCCCTATCAGACGTTCCCCACGCCTCTCTTGGAGACGTCGAGCCCACCTGATTCTGTTGTACAAAACTTATCCAACAGCACCTGCACAATCTAACTGAGGGTTATCCATATTTGCAAAGCCAAGCATCACAAAGCCAAACAGTAGAGCAAACACACAAGGAGTAACAAGGTATGCAAACACACAAAAGCGATTTGATACAATGTTGATCACAAGGGACGCTTTGGCCATGTGGTTTGGGTGATTTATAGTGCAAAATGTCCAATGGTAGCATGTTTGTAATGATTGCTGATTGTATTTGAGTGGTGAAAATGCTTTCAAAGTGGGCGTTTTTTTTTGTGTTTGTTGAAATTTTGTTTTTCCCCAATAAATCGTAATGTGAAAGTGTAAAATCTAACATATACAGTGCATCTTCATAATGTTTGTTCATATGCGTAACAAATACTTAGTAAACGCAATGTTATATTATAAACTTGTCTATAATGTGTGCATAGACATGGCATATAATCTGATTGATCAATGTTGCTGCAATATTGTTGCAAAACGATAAAGTAACGGCTGGCATCTATAATATTATATATATAAGTGATTGGCGAGATTTCAATATTTTACGTGTCCCATTGAAATCACAATAATAATGAAGGTCTTCCAAACCTCTCGTCTACGTATATGTAATATTGAGTGAGAAACTGATGAAAAGGGCAGGAAAGTCCTTATGCTCGAATCTATATGGTTGAAGCTTAGAATGATGTCATCATATTGGCAACATGCCTGTCTACTTTCCAAATCTTCGTTCTTTTGTTCTAGTTTGCAACATTCTTATTGTGTGGTGATTAAAAAGATAAATGTGTGTTATGTTGTTGTGTGATGTTTGTTATGTGTTATGTACATATATGTATGTATTGTGATTCTCTCCCACATATGTTCATTGATATAAAGCAGTATAGCATTGTTGTTCCAAAATAGCGACAACTATAATATTTTCTAAGGCTATATTATAATGATATGGAATTCCTAATGGTATCTTGTTTTTAAATCCTGATGTTAAAGGGACACTAAATCCATAATGTATCTTTAATGATTCAGACATTTAAATGTGTTCATTGTTTATATATGGTTTGTTGAATAAATAGCAATTCACATGTGTGAGGCAATCACAGAAGGCATATATGTGCAGCCACCAATCATCATCTGCTGAGCCTATCTAGTTATGCTGTTCATCAAAGCATATGAAGAGAATAAATCAAATGATATAATGAGACAACTCTTTAAAATTGCCTACTGTTTCTGAATAATGAAATCTAAAAAAGTTTTTTTATGTCCGTTTAAATATGTGTTAATTCTTGAAACTGATTTCGTATTGGTGATGATACAATTGATCGTGATTTATAGTTGACGTAATGTAATTTCATAAAAGATTTTGATGTTATAGCGATGTTCACACATGTAAAACACATAACTCCAGTGCCAAATAGTATATTTTTGTGATCTATTTGTCATTGCGGGACTACGCAAGAATGAATGAATTAGTGCAACAACTATAACCCTGCCATTACGAGTTTAAAAAAGAGAAAATTATTTTGTGCGTTACGGAAAGAGGCCGGTCGCATGCACGAGTATGTAGTCCCCAAAAAAGTCAATGGAGCTTAGAAATTGAAAGAAAAAAACTTCCAAAACTCCTGTTGAGTGCAAAGTGAGTGCCGTCATGTTATTCTGTGAAAAAGTACCTGAAATTGTGATAATTTCATATTTAAAATATGTTTTGTGTACGTAATGTGCTGTATATTGTTTGTATGTAACGAATTCTGTATGTATGTGATGATATTTGTACATAGAAGTAGCTAAATAAGAGTATGTTCATGTATGTCTAAGTAAGTCAATGTAAAATGTGCATTTTTTTTCTAACACCCAAGATCCATTATATTTTAGTGTTAAAAAAAATAAAAAAATACATTTATTGTAAAGTGTTTGTATAAGTATAAGTGTACTTTGTATAATATTTATGAAGTGATTCTATAATGTTTTTGGTTGCAATACATCAATAACTACTGGTCTTGGATAGCGTAATTGATTTGTGCATACATGGCGATTTTTTATGCGCTACAGAGGTTTTTTGAAATTTGTAATGGCTGCATTAGGGAAAATGATGTGTTATGGCCCTTAACGCTACAATTTGAGTCATAACGCTCAACTCATAATCTACCTGTGTATAAACAAAATATTTATACTTTTCCTTATTATTTGTGACACTTTTTTTCTTAACTCCCCTCTTTCCCTGCATGTTATTAAAGGGACAGTAAAGTCAAAATTAGGAACACACAATGGGTACAGGATGCTTAAGCCAAATTATCTTACCATGGCGTTCTTCTGTGCCAGCAATAAGGTACAGGTGGGGGTGTGTGATTCCAGGTGCTCTAGGGTAGGCCCCTGAATAGACCAACCGAACTGAACAAATCACAATGTCCTGGCACTTCCAAAAAAGACAATTCCAAATGAAGAAGGTAAAACTTCAAAAAGTTTATTTCATCCAAAAGAAGAAATGTCAGAAGAAATGGAAAATATTTCCCCAGTGGTTTAAATTCCGGCATGGATGTGGATTTGTTGATTAAACATTAAATATTTCCCATTTCTTCTTCTGACAATGTCTGCACAATACCCTATTTTGCTTCATTCATTATTAATAACTTAAGATGAGGTTAAATATTAACATTATATGTTTTCTTATATTGATGAAAATAGACTTTGTTTTTCTGTTTAGAGTATTCATTTACCACCCCTTTAAGGCCACACTTTTACCATAACCCCCTCATACTGTCAGTGATCAAGTGCTTACTCAGCATAAAAAAGCATCTGATTGGGAGGGGCCATGGTTTCCCCACTTCATTCTTGTTCTTATTTATAACTGTATCCATGTATATTTTATCTTTGGAATAAACTTTTTGAAGTGCCAGGACGTTATGGTTTGTTTAGTTCCTACCCTAGATCACCTGGAATCACACATCCCCACCTGTACTTTATTTCTGGCACAGAAGAAAGTCACGGTAAGAGAATTTGGCTAGAGCATCCTGTACCCACTTTGTGTGTTTCTGACCTTTATTGTCTCTGTTAATGGCTCACCATTTCTCTCATTTCTATTGCATATTGTTTTACTACTTTAACTGTGTGCACATCATATGTTATAGTGCCTACTTCAGAGGTGCAGGACTTTGACACTTTACATCCACACTGATGAACATACCTGTTGTACTGTATGGACTCATTGTTTTGTAGATCCTTCATTTTATGAACTCTTTCATAATATTCTTCCACTAACCTAAAGGCAGTATCCCTTGCAGACACGGATCAGGAGCGATGTTCATTTGGCTCACCTTTGACCCACAAACTATCAGAAGCCTCACTTGAGCATGCACCCACATACTATCAGGTGTAGACGGTGAAGATTGCGGCAGCAGCAAGTGTTCGATGTGAGTGTATAATTTTTTCGATATACTGCAGGGGTGGCATCGATATGGATCAGGAGAGATGCTTCTTTGGTACACGTATTGCCTTGTGACCTATTAGAAGCTCCGTTTGAGTACACTCCCACGTGCAGAAAACGTTTGACGACAGCACACAACTTAATTCTATTTTCAGTATATAATGAGGTAAGTGGCACTTTTATTTTGTTGGATATTCTGTATGTTTTCACCATGGACACATGTGCAGAACTTTAATATCAATGCTTTCTGAACATCAATAATGGATAAAGGGTGTCTATGCTAATAGCATTATTGCATGCATTGTGTATTTTTTGCAACATAACAGTTGGATACAGTAATGTTATGTATCTAAATTTGATAAATCTGAATCCTTATCTGCCACACTTATTTCCATTTGTACATCATCTTTTTTATATGGAGAAAATGGACTGTCAGTATTAGTCCAGGAAATTAACACTATTTGACATTTAATCTCTGTATAACTGACACCTTGTACTTTGACCTGTGCATAATTTAATCTTTAATACATAATAATATCTGTGCCACATCATCCTGTCATGGAGACAACAGGCAATATAGATATTGAACAACCAATAGATCCTACAGAGGGTTTTAATTTGGGGGATTATACTAAAGCCCTTGAAATTACAACACAGGACGTACAAGCCTTGCCCAAGGATGCTAAGCTCAATTTAGACAGTTTGTTTACACAAATGGACAATCTACGTAAGAGGGACATCAGACTTGAGCTTGACATAAAAACGTTTCTTATTTACCAAAAACAACAACATATACCAAGGGGCTTAATTATTAGAAATGATTCCTTCTTTTCATCTTACATGTCAGGAATTCATTGCAAAATGGAACGCAGCTCTATCTGCTTGCTCAATAATTCTTATGGACATTCTTATTGAATATAAGTGAAAACAGAGATTAGCTCTTATACAGCAAATGCGGGTGGTACAGGATGAGTTAAAATCATTTCAATTAGACCCCGACTTTAAGCTATATGACAAGCAATTTAGACAAAATAAGTTGTCTTTTCAAAAACAGTTATAGGCTTTCAAAACACAAAAAATTAACAGAGATAGGGTTGACTATGATAATGACAATGTATATAAATGGTCATACAATACATTATTTAGAACAGACAATTTTAACAAGAACAAGGATAAGACACAAAAGACCAAAAAGAAATAGACAGGTCACTTTCAGTGACACTGAATATGATTATGAGACATCTGACAGTGACTCAAACACAGTAGTTGACTCTGTTACTGACACAATGTCTGCTCTACACACGCCATCTACACCTAACACTGAGCAGTCAAAAAAATAGTTAGTCCCCCTACGTCCTATTATAAAATAAAAAACAAAAAGTACGTAGAGGGGGTAGAAACAGAAACTGGCAGAGACACCAACAGATTTGAGCAATACATGCCCCAAACTATCAGGGTCCCAAGACATTAATCTCTCAAGCTGAGCTAAGTGCACATGAATTATCTATTCTTTCTAAGGGTTTAGGTTATGCTCCATCATGTCACTTCAACCTGTTCAAAATTATTTTGTATGTCAACAGATTTGTAATGTCCCTTACCCTTAAGAAACATTTCTTTGGAGCCTCAGGGGATCTTGGACAGGTTGAATCTGACACATACTTACTTGAGACATTTGACGATGATACTCAAATTCTTACTTTTAGTGAGTTATTTAGCATACATAACAGTGCAGTTACATTCAATAAGCAATGAAGAAACGTTTTGGTCCTTTGGAATCCAATATACATTTTAAAAAATTCAAATGCAAAAGTACTTTTTATCCAGTTCACACCAGAGGTCAAATATTAGAAGTTTCAACATACTATAGAAACTCAACCTACACCTCTCAAACAGAAAGTATCACAATCTTCATCCATTAGGGACAATCTTACCTCTGGATAGAATGGGACTACAAGATCTTAAAAATAACAACCAGTTAGTTATACGTGATTCTGATAAGGGAGGCAACGTTGTGGTTCTTAACAGACAGGACTATATTAGGGAGTCGCTACCACAACTTTTAAACACAGAAACTTACCTTATACTCAAAACAAATCCCACTAGGGAATATAAATTCACACTAAAATCATTGGTTGAATTAG
Organism: Bombina bombina; assembly: GCF_027579735.1. NCBI lineage: Eukaryota > Metazoa > Chordata > Amphibia > Anura > Bombinatoridae > Bombina > Bombina bombina. The sequence goes on along the minus strand of NC_069502.1, from coordinate 289,139,428 downwards.
CGGACAAATGTGGGGCTATTAAGTCCCATATTATTGACTATCTAATACCAGAATATTCTGTGACTGCCATTTGTCATTATTTCCCCAAAGTGCATAAAGATCTTCACAATCCCCCAGGCCGGCCAATAGTAGCTAGCATTGAGCCCCTCAATGAACTGCTTTCAGACTTAGTGGATACATTTTTACAACCCTTAGAAACATCTTTACCTGGGTATATTAAAGACACTACTGCACTAATCCAAGATTTACAACAGATTAAGTGGAAACCGTCCTATCTATTGGTATCTTTTGATGTTGCTTCTTTCTATACCACCATTCCGCATATTAAGGGGTTTATGTCGGTCAAGCATTTTTTACGCAACTGCTCAAATTTTTCAGAGGAAACTTTTTTTACTGGCTAGTGAATATTTACTTACCCACATTTTTTTTGTTTTTGAGGGTAAGTATTATATCCAGGGATGTGGAACCGCTATGGGTGCCAAATTTGCCCCATCATATGCCAACCTCTATTTTGGTTGGTGGAAGCTGCTCCACATCTTTGGAGATAATAACTCCTTCATAGACGACCTTATTCTAATTTGGGATAGACCTGACAACACTATTACTGCTTTTCACAACTATATCTTGCTTATTGATATGAATATAAAATTCACACTTGAATATAGCAGGGTTTCCCTTAACTTTTTAGATCTGTCTCTACTCCCAAATCCAGACACACATTGTATTATGACCAAACTTTATCGCAAGCCCACTGCTGGGAATATAATTTTGAACTCCAAACCCTGTCACTCTCCACACTTACTTAAGTCCATACCCAAGGGACAACAAATTAGGGTTAAAAGGAATTGTTCCTATCCAGATACATATGAAAATGAGGCCAATATTAATATGAAAAGACTTTTAGAAAGAGGCTATGATAAAGTTCTACTTGATAAGGTCAAAGTCGAGGTTTATCAAATCCCTCATGCAGAATTACTAAAAAACAAAAACACACAAAGACACCAAAAATCCACCTTTATATAACAACATGCAGTAGGGAATATCACCAAATCTGTGGTTTAATAAAACAAAACTTACCCATTCTATATCAGACATAGCAGAAAGAGGAGTCAAATTTGTATCCAAAAAAAACTAAAACATTCAGGAATATCCTCTCTTCGTCTATGCTTCATAAACAAATAAACATTACATGGTTAACCCAATGAAAAAGAATGCTATAAATGCTGTGGATCAAGATGCAAAACCTGTGAACATGTTATCCAGGGTAGTACCTTTGAATTTAAAGCTACTAGTAACAAAAGGACATGTGAGATCCGCTATTTTATTAAATGCAACACTACCCATGTGGCTTACTTACTGATATGTATGGGCTGTAATATACAATATACAGGAAAAATCAAGATGGCGCTCAGAGACAGATTTTTAGAACATTTAAGGGCCATAGAGGACCCTTATTCCAACACACCCATAGCTAGACATTTTAGAACTCAACTCTACTCAGATGGTTCTTTTTTAAAAGTCCAGAGAATAGACTTTGCACCAGTGGGTAGGAGAGGTGGTAATAAGAAAGAGGTACTGAACGAGAAAGAGGTGTTTTGGATTCTACATTTGAACACCAGTATGGATGTGGATTTGTTTAATTTGTTCTTATGACAATGTCTGAACAATACCCTATTTTGCTTCATGCATTATTAATAACTTAAGATGAGGTTAAATATTAACATTATGGCCCCTAGTTATCAAGCAGTCAAACTCAAAAACGCTGGAATTCCGCAGCGTATTTATGGCGAGGCTGTTTCGCCTTAGTTATCAAGCCCTAGACACCGGCAAAAGTAGAATTTTGTGACGTAAGCTTCGTTCCGCCGGACTCAGTCCGACACAGATCGATTCTTACGTCACTACAGATGTTCCGCACACAAGTTCGGCACAATCTTACTACTTTTGCTAGTTATCAAAAAACTAGCAGGTACGCTCGGCACTTTTCCGGCCTAGCGTACCTGGTTTTCAAACCGCCACCCTGGAGGCGGCGGATCCCATAGGAATCAATGGGAGTCTGACCATAGCGAAAGTTCATGTTCGCTGCTGCCCGATATCCCATTGATTCCTATGGGAAGTGTGTACACCTAACACCCTAACATGTACCCCGAGTCTAAACACCCCTAATCTGCCCCCCCTACACCGCCGCAACTAAATAAATGTATTACCCCCTAAACCGCCGCTCCCGGAGCCCCCCGCAACTCAATAAAGTTATTAACCCCTAAACCGCCACTCCTAGACCCCGCCACAACTATAATAAATGTATTAACCCCTAAACCGCCGCTCCAGGACACCGCCGCCACCTACATTATACCTAGTAACCCCTATAATGCCCCCCTATACTGCAGCAACCTATAATAAAGTTATTAACCCCTATCCTGTGGATCCCGTACCTCGCCGCAACTAAATAAATAGTTTAACCCCTAAACCGCCGCTCCCGGACTCCGCCGCAACCTATATTAAACTTATTAACCCCTAATCAGCCCCCCCTACACCGTCGCCACCTATAATAATCTTATTAACCCCTATCCTGCCCCCCTATACCGCCGCAACCTACAATAAATGTATTAACCCCTATCCTGCCCCCCCTACACCGCCGCCACTATAATAAAATTATTAACCCCTAAACCTAAGTCTAACACTAACCCTAACACCCCCTAACTTAAATATTAATTAAATAAATCTAAATAATATTTCTCTTATTAACTAAATTAATCCTATTTAAAACTAAATACTTACCTTTAAAATAAACCCTAATATAGCTACAATATAAATAATAATTATATTGTAGCTATCTTAGGATTTATTTTTATTTTACAGGCAACTTTCAATTTATTTTAACTAGGTACAATAGCTATTAAATAGTTATTAACTATTTAATAGCTACCTAGTTAAAATAAAGAGAAATTTACCTGTAAAATAAAAACTAACCTAAGTTACAATGACACCTAACACTACACTATCATTAAATAAATTATTCCTATCTAAAACTCAATACTTACCTGTAAAATAAACCCTAAGATAGCTACAATTAAATTCAATTAAATAAACTAACTAAAGTACAAAAAATAAAAAAAGCTAAGTTACAAAAATAAAAAAAATAATTTACAAACATTTCAAAAATATTACAATTTTAAGCTACTTACACCTAATCTAAGCCCCCAAATAAAATAACAAAGCCCCCCAAAATAAAAAAATGCCCTACCCTATTCTACATTAAAAAGTTACCAGCTCTATTACCTTACCAGCCCTTAAAAGGGCCTTTTGCGGGGCATGCCCCAAAGAAAACAGCTCTTTTACCTTTAAAAAAAAAATACAACCCCCCCAACATTAAAACCCACCACCCACATACCCCTACTCTAACCCAAACCCCCCTTAAATAAACCTAACACTACCCCCCTGAATATCATCCTACCTTGAGCCGTCTTCAGCCAGCCAACCACCGATGGAACCGAAGAGGAGATCTGGAGTGGCAGAAGTCATCACCCAAGGGGCGCTGAAGAAGTCTTCCATCTGATTGAAGTCATCATCCAAGGGGCGCTGAAGAGGTCTTCCATCCGATTGAAGTCTTCATCCAAGCGGCTTCTTCAATCTTCATCCATCCGGAGCGGAGCGGAGCCATCTTCAGATGAGCCGACGCGGAGCCATCCTCTTCTTCCCAACGACTAACGACGAATGACGGTACCTTTAAGTGACGTCATCCAAGATGGCGTCCCTTCAATTCCGATTGGCTGATAGGATTCTATCAGCCAATCGGAATTAAGGTAGGAAAAATCTGATTGGCTGATTGAATCAGTGCGCACTCGTTAAACACAATATTAATTTAAACTATGCAATTCTACAATTCATTTAAACTAACTAAGTATAAAACGACCTTAAAAGTAAAAAGAGTCCCTTAGATTCCTTTGTGCAAAAAATGCTTATAGCAGATATTGGGAGGTGGATCTTATGTCTCACAGTTCATTGGACTCTCTTTTGTCTTCTATTGGCCAATAGGATAACTCTATTATCGTTGTTGTACACTTTAAAAAATGTAACTGTTATCAGTAAAAAGTTACCATCTGTTTCCCAAAACAAAGTTCTTTGTTATAGTATGTTTTGTTTAGGACTTTTTACCTTAATCTTCTGGATTTTCAGTTCTTTTGAAGCATAAGTGTTACTCGTTTTCGATTCCTAACAGAGTGAACCTCAGTTATTGCTTCCAGCAGTTTTGTTTGCGCGCGCCGCTCGTGACCGCGTGGAGACAAGAGAGGCAGACAGCCCATTGTCATCGGAAGGCGGGGGATTTGTTCAAGCCGGATAGTATCAGCTGAGTCTGTTTGTGCTATATTGAATTCACTGCTGGAAGCTCTCTTAGGGTTTATTTTACAGGTAAGTATTTAGTTTTAAATAGGATTAATTTATTAAAGTATAGTGTAGTGTTAGGTGTCATTGTAACTTAGGTTAGTTTTTATTTTACAGGTAAATTTATCTTTATTTTAACTAGATAGCTATTAAATAGTTAATAACTATTTAATAGCTATTGTACCTAGTTAAAATAAATTGAAAGTTGCCTGTAAAATAAAAATAAATCCTAAGATAGCTACAATATAATTATTATTTATATTGTAGCTATATTAGGGTTTATTTTAAAGGTAAGTATTTAGTTTTAAATAGGATTAATTTAGTTAATAAGAGAAATATTATTTAGATTTATTTAATTAATATTTAAGTTAGGGGGTGTTAGGGTTAGTGTTAGACTTAGGTTTAGGGGTTAATAATTTTATTATAGTGGCGGCAGTGTAGGGGGGGCAGGATAGGGGTTAATAAATGTATTATAGTGGCGGCAGTGTAGGGGGGGCAGGATAGGGGTTAATATATTTATTATAGGCTGTGGCGGTATAGGGGGGGCAGGATAGGGGTTAATAAATTTATTATAGGTGGCGACAGTGTAGGGGGGGCAGATTATGGGTTAATAAGTTTAATATAGGTTGCGGCGGGGTCTGGGAGCAGCGGTTTAGGGGTTAAACTATTTATTTAGTTGCGGCGGGGTCCGGGATCGGCAGGATAGGGGTTAATAACTTTATTATAGGTGGCGGCGGTATAGGGGGGGCAGGATAGGGGTTACTAGGTATAATGTAGGTGGCGGCGGTGTCCGGGTGCGGCGGTTTAGGGGTTAATACATTTATAAGAGTTGCGTCGGGGTCTAGGAGCGGCGGTTTAGGGGTTAATAACTTTATTTAGTTGCGGGGGGCTTCGGGGGCGCCGGTATAGGGGGTAGAACAGTGTAGTTAGTGTGGGTGCTTAGTGACAGCTTGTCAATAAAGCTGTCAAAAAGCCGAAGCGCAGCGAGATCGGATGAGTGATAACTATCACAGTCTGCTGCTCATCGCCCCGTACTTGGTGCGCGGCTTTTTGACAGATTTATTGATAACTTTGGCGAAATTTTTCAGGTCCGCGGCGGCGATGGTAGGCGAGCTTAGGCAGACGTATTGGGCCGGCGAAGGCAGGTAAAGTAGACGGCTTGATAACTAGAGGCCTATATGTTTTCTTATATTGATGAAAATATACTTTGTTTTTTGTTTAGGGTATTCATTTACTACCCCTTTAAGGCTGCACTTGAACAAGATAGGAGTTAATTATATGCTATGTTTTAATTGGTGCTTTTACCTTTAAAAGTCTTTTACCATGACCCCTCACACTATCAGTGATCAAGTGATTACTCAGCATGAAACTCATTTGATGCATATTAATACTTTCACTGTGTGCGCATCATATGTTATAGTGCCTACTTCAGAGTTGTGGGACTTAAACACTTCACATCCACAATGATGACCCCTGATGACCCTTTAAAAGTCTTTTACCATGACCCCTCACACTATCAGTGATCAAGTGATTAATCAGCATGAAACTCGTCTGATGTGGAGGGGCCATGGTTTCCCCACTTCATTCTTGTTCTTATTTATAACTTTATTCATGTGCTGGATCCATGTACATTTTTATCTTTGGATGAAATAAACTTTTTGAAGTTTTACCTTCTTCGTTTGGAAGTGTCTTTTCGGAAGTGTTAGGACATTGTTGTAGTTCCTACCCTAGATCACCTGGAATCACACATCCCACCTTTACCGTATTGCTGGCACAGAAAAATGCTATGGTAAGAGAATTTGGCTAGAGCATCCTCTGCTCACTTTGTGTGTTTCTGACCTTCATTGTCTGGGTTTAGTGGCTCACCATTTCTTTCATTTGTATTGCATATTGCTTTAATGCTTTAATGCTTTCACCGTGTGTGCATAATATGTTATAGTGCCTACTTCAGAGGTTTGTGGTTTGTTCAAAGTCAAAATTAGACTTTCATAGATTAGGATAGAACATGCAAACTTTCCAATTTACTTCTATTATCTAATTTTCTTTATTCTCTCTGCATCCTTTGTTGAACAGCACACATAGGTAATCTCAGGAGAAGCAATTCACTAGTGGGAGCTAGCTGTTGATTACTAACTGCACACATATGCCATGTGCAAGAAAATTATGTAATGTATTTTCATATAGTCAATTACATTGTATATTCTAGACTCTCTATACATAGGTACACAGGTAAGCCTATGTCCACACTTTTGTCATTATTATTATTCCCTTTTTCCTTTTATTCCTTTCTCCTTTTTATATTCCCCCTATATACATAATTTCATATCTTTATACATATTGATTCCATGTTGATATATAACTTTATGCCAGTATATGCTCTATGTAAAACCTCATGATTTTTACGACATATCCTCCTCTCCCTGCACACAGACCTCTGTAACACTTTCTGTTCTTTTTCAGAATCCGGTGTTTTAAGATATAATCTGTAAATTAAATTGGATTGGTCAGTATTGCTTCAGATTTGAGAAAGGAAGGAATTATTCTGAAAGCTTGTTAACTTATAAATGTATAGTTAGCCCAATAAAAAAGTATCATTGCTCAATGCAATACGCTTGTTATTTTGATATCTAAATCTCTGGACTAACACGGCTACCCCAATCAACGTATATATATATATATATATATTATATAAATATATATATATATATATATATATATATATATATATATATATATATATACACACACACACACATATATACATTGGTGCCCTTTCCAGTTAAACTCATTTCCATGTACCATATACCATATCACTTATAACACTTTTAAAACACTATCAAAATAAATGTTATTTTTGTTATTAACAAAGTAAATATTTGAGTGTAGTACTTTATTTTAATGTGCTTTGTAAAACATTTTCTTTAACCTTTGCACTTTACTTTTGGTCTCAGGTCATACTAATTATTCTAGAACAATCTGGGCTTTCGCTAAAGCTCAACCTATTACTTTCAACGTGTTATATATATTACTAGAGAAATGTCGGCTGTGCTAAATCTTTTCTGGTAATGCTATTTTTAGCTCAGTCCAGAGATACTACTTATCTTATCCCTTGTTAGCATTAGCGTGTCACTTGTAATCTGGGCTGTATTGCTCTATAAATGTAAGGGCAGCAAATAGTTGTAGTTCAAAAAGAGAACATTTTTAAGATGGACATCTGAAGTACAGCAATATTTAGTAGCATGATCTATGAGAGGGTCCCATCTCAGGATACTGTCTATTTAGCTTATTTATATACTACACATACATAAAACCCTTCTGTTGCATATCAGTGTTATAACATGCACAACATTTTAATTTCAGTCCATCCATATAGTGTAGATAATGTGCATGGTTTCAATAGAGCAAATGTCTTTTTATTTCCTTGCTTCACAGATGTTTAGTTCTGGCATTGGTAGTGCAGTTAATGCTGAATGTATCTGAGACAACCTCAATAGGTCAGTAAAAAAATCAAGTCATGCTGTTATGCCTATATTCTTCTGAGAGACTGTTTCATCATTATAATTATTTGCAGATGGATAATAAATGTATTACATACATAAATTTGAATGTAAATTAACCTTGCCTTAATGCATTTATGCTTATTATTCCCAAAAAATATGTTATTTATTAGTAATATTACTAGAATTTTCTAATTCAAACAGTATTGTAAGCTATTCTATACATATTATGTTCAATTATATTTAAGAATCTATGTGTTATTTGTTTCTTAACAAACAAAATCCTTTTAAAATGGATTATCACATATAACTGAAAGTGTATTGAACAGAGAAACCATGCATTGCGTTGGCTAGGTTCTGGTTGAATGAAATCTGGGATGTGTGCCAAATTAATAGAAGGGAAAAATCCTGTTCTTCCTCTAGAATAGCCACAATGTTCATTATTAAGAAAAGCATATGAACCACAGGATTTTATTTTAATAACACAAATGTCTTAATTAATCTTTGCTTTCTGTTAAGCCTCATTATTGAGTAAATGCAATACCTTTTATTGCAGGATTTTCCTTCAAGAACCACTTTGACCTTATCTTTTATTGTTCTGTCAAGGACTATCAGGTGTGTATGTCATGTTTTTAAAACATACTGTCACTGTTAACAGCTGTATCTTTTTTAAACTTAAGGACAAAAGTGTAAAAAATGAAAGTGAAGATTGAAATTCAAAATTTTTGCAACTCTTATGTCAAGAAGCCTATTTGTATCACCTGCAATGGAGCCTATTTTTCTGAGTTGTTCTTTGGGCTAGTATCTAAATCACCATTGCTGACTGGCTACACTGCTTTGTATCTAGAGAACAAATAATAGCTTTTGTTCACAGCACAAGTTCCTAAACAAACTTAATCTTTCGAACACTGTGACAGATGACATTTAGATGTCCTTGTAACCCTTAAAATGAGCTTTATTGACAATCAGAGAACAAAAAGAAGGCCTTGATAAAGCCCAGTGTTTTATAGTCCTGCTAACAACATCTTAGCTCTTAGTGCAAGAACTAGAGAAAGTCTAAAGTTGCCCCCCATTTCCCCCTGCTTCTCTATATCTCCATGACAACAGATATAGAAATCACTTAGTGACTCCGAGAAAGAAAACACTGTGACACAGTTCCCCTTGTATAGCGAATCAAACTAAAGCTTTCATTCAAATAGCTATTCAGCTTGGGCATTCATGTAGAGGATGGGTGGATTTTACACAGGTAACTACAAGAGAAAGGCCAGCACTCACTCCAGCCAGAGCATATGGTAAAGTCTCTGTTTAATTAATGCATCCTCAAAGGAATTTATTCATTTTAAATGTGTTTTCTTTTACTTGAAACATCATCAATGTAAAGGTCAACATTAATCAACATCTTGAAACTTTAAAGGGCATTAAATAGTGATGCTTTTTATTCCTATAGAACAAAATCTTTTTGAAGCTGTTTTGTTAAGGGTGTCAGAGAGAAGGAAGATTCTGATTGCTTAAAAGATAAATCTAGGGAGGCCTCTACTGGCAATAATATGTCTATGTAGCTTTTTATTGCTCAGAAGTAAAACAAAAACTTGCAGCTTGTTTATCAAACTGTAAACTTTCTTTAATGCATATATATATATATATATATATATATATATATATATACATTTCATTATATATTTAAGAAACTCTAGATTGGTTTTCTGTTTTCTATTATTTACTGAAATATTTCTATTTTGTTCAGACTAATTAAAAGTATTAATCCAAAATTACAATAGCTATAAATGTATACATATAAATATTAATTAATTTGCAATATTGTAAATGATAATTTAGCAAAGATGACATTTTATTATTACATATCATTAACTTAGAAAATAAATATGCATTCAGTTTCAACTAGAGAGAGTTAGCAAAAAAAATGTGACTCCTGTAACTTAAATTTTATTTATTATTAGTTATTTTAATGACCTGCTTCAGGTTTATGAAATATAAATTTGTAAAGAAAGTTTTTATATATGTGTTAAGGAATTCTACTATTCTGGACATAATATATGATTCTCTTTTAGATTATATAAGATTGTACAACAACACAGTTATGAATTTATTTTAGAAATTTTACTCAGATGGCAAAACTATTTTTTTCTTTGTCTTTTTAATAGTTTTGAAACTACAAATAATTTATTTTTATTTTTAATTAGTATTAATGTTTATATTAGATGAAATATGTTTGCTTCTTTTTCACACTACAGTATTTTGTACAAATATGTAAAGTGTGTAAAATGTGTGTCACTTATAAAAGTCAAAAAATAAACAAACAATTGTAATATTTGATTACCAGTTTTAAACAGTTTAAAACTGCAATCATGTATAAGCTTTGCAGTGGTATGTCACTTTTATAATTGTATCACACACAATGATAATATTTGACCTATTTTAACATAAAACTCATTTTAATATATCTGAATTAAGTTGATTATTACATTTTGCAATATTTATATATAAATTAATCAGTAATATACTTTAACATACACTAGCAGTTTAATAATTATTGCTAATGAAGATAATAGTAAAATATAGATAGATAAATAAATAAATAGCAATAGAAATAAAAAATTAATAGATTATAGATAATACACATTGTTACATCATTTAAATATACCTATATTTCCGATATGTATATTGATAAAAGGTGGATGTTAAATGTATGCAAAAACAGAGAGAAAAACACCAATATATAGATTATAAGTGTTTATTAAAATTGATACTCATGGGTGTTTGTAGAAAATACTGACTTGTTGTATTACATTTTTAACCTGAGGAAGGGCATTAAGGAGCAGATGCTGATATAAACATATAAACTTACACACACTCAAATATACACATTTAATACAGTAGCCATTTTAATATATTGATCTATATAAATACATTAGGCACATGTACATATATAGTATATATAGATAACAGAGAGATAGATATAGACACACGCACACACACACACACATATATATATATATATATATATATATATATATACTCTAATTTATTCTTTGTTCTCAATTTTGTATACATATTTATGTTTCTAGGTATAAATTAAGTTGCATGTGCATTTCTCACAGTACTATTTTTGATGCATGTATTACAGCAATAGTTTTTGCTGTCTGGCTATGAACTCACAATAGAAATAAGTTATTTTATGTAAAGCATGTTTAGAGAAAGCTGGAAATGGTTAACTTTTGGAACATAACCATTTCAAAGATTGTCCCTATAGAATATGATAATCACCATCTTCTAGTCATTACAGCAGAGCCTGCTGTGAGAAACTGGACCTAAGACACATTCTAAAATACAAAACATCCTCTTAATCTTTCTTTTCTACAATCCTTACAAAGGAGGGCCGATAAAGTAAACTATGCAATTGCATTGGGACGTGGATCTTTGGCCTCATTTCATGACTTTTCAATGTGCCTGTGTATTTTGATTATTTTACATATGTTCTTTTCTGTTTCAATAGACACAGTCTTTGGCCCTTTTTGTTTATATGTTTTGTTTAATTTAATTATATTAATAAATTATCTCAGAAATGGTTAAGGACCTTATGAAGGATTGTTGCTTTCTAGGATTTTAGTGTAAATATCACCACTAATGACAGCCATGATAAAATTATCCCATTCATGTGTGAAACACATAGCATCCTACATAGCTTGCAACACTTTAACATCAAAAAAAAGAAATACACATTTTCAAGTCTTACATATCTTTTGTATTCACTCTGCAATGTTTCTGCCTCATGGATTAAAAATAATAATAATAATTGGCATGGTTTGATTCTTAATGTTAATCTCCATTTTCACCTTTTTCTTAAATCTATAATGATGTATATTCATTGGTAACCAAACAAAAAAAAAGTCCTTTTTGTTCTTTGTTTGTTTTTTAGTTTGTCCTGTAATTTAAACATAACACTGATGCCTTTTTAAAAATAAAGTAATTTCAAAGAATATCAGTTTTATTCTATTGTGTTGTTTTCTGTTAGAAAATGTTCTCAAGCTAATCATAGTTCAAATCAAAGTGAACACACTAAAAAGTACAGTTGTAACTTTTAGATACATCATTTGACATTGTGTAAAGTTGTTTAGAAAATAAAACAGAATATTGCTTATTTTCAGTTATTTCCCATTTTAAAATTCTACTTTCTGATAACATTACATTTTTTGTTTACCTGCTTATGCTTCATATTATAAAGTATAAGAAGTATATTCTTAAAGGTTATATATATATATATATATATATATATATATATATATATATATATATATATATATATATATATATATATATATATATATATATATATATATATATATCTTAACCTGACACACAAAAAAAAATCACTAACTACAAATTAAATGAAATCAAACAATCAGATTGGATGGAAAAAATACAAAATCCATTTAAAAGTGTATTTCAAGCATACCTATAATATATACAGTTATCTGATTTTCATTAGTGTTGTATATATTTCTATTATCAATTATTCCAGATTATTTGTATACAAATACAAAGTTAATGATATAATGGATGGTTGTTTCCCCCTAGTGGTAAAATTATGATGGAATTTTAATATCTCTAGCTAAATGGTTTTACAGAGGCCTCAGTCTCCCTTTGCATGTGCCTTTTTATTTGTATTATACGACTTTAGCTTTTATTCTGAGACTGAAGTGACCTGAATAATTATACAGAAAGGATAAATACCACAAAAATACACTTTAATTGCTAAATGCTATAGTTAATATTTATTGCAAGACAACAAACTAACTGAACACTACTCTAAACATAATACAGATGTTTATGTGACATAAATATTTAGATAGTTTAAACCAATAAGATGCATAATATTTATATTACAGGATCCCCAAAGATATATAAATATATGCTTCTTCTTGGAAACTAAAAAATCATAAAACGCCATGACCATCTTTAATCTGTTATGTTGTGAATAAAGATTGCAGTTTTTACATTTTAGTCATTATTTAAGTAAATTGCTATTTTTTTTTATTAAATAATAATATTAAATAGGAAAAAAAATAGTTTACCTGTTATGAATACATTTTAAACAAAAAAGATACAATTCATTGGGAGAATATATATATATATATATATATATATATATATATATATATATATATATATATATATATATATATATATATATATATAACATCAGAATATAGATAATATATAGCTGTAAGTACTATAGACTTAAGTTAATACCAGTGAACTTCCCTTTTTTATAGTGCATGGTTAAATTAAAAATGTTTATCTTTTCATATTATATCCATTATATAATGATATAACATATGTTGTTTCTAATACATTATTAAAATAGCATTTTTACCTTATATAGTAAAAAACTAAAAATAATATAATTTCTTATGATATTGTACCAATCTAAATTTTTTCACAAATTGTGTATTTTTCTTCTACATTTTAACACAGACTATACATCTCACTATAAAAACACAGGAAGTAAATTAAGTTTAATTTCGTAGGACACAATGCTACTAGTTTGTCTAGGTGTAAAGAAAGACAATATATATCTGTATACTGCTTTACAATATGATTAGTGTATCCACAACACAAAATGGCGACTTTTGTACACAATTCCAGTGTATTCTAATATAATATAAAATAAAATAATATACACATTTTTATATTCTAATGGCTTGTTGATTTCTAAAGCTGAACATTGTCTACACTTTCAAAGCAGATATGATTATATGCAACAAACCTAAAACATTATTTTTTTAAAGTAATATTTGACCCTTTTTACATTTAGTATCTGAACTAATTTTGTTTTAACTTTTAATTAAAAAGTTAATAAAATAATAGTTTGAATAAAATAAGGTAACAAATGTTAATAATGTATATTTTTATTAATATAATAAAAGCATCATAAAATAAGTGTAACATGAATGCATTGTGGATTGGTATTAAAAAAATTATCTTATACATAGTTTTTACATATTGAATATTCATTGCAAAATAAACTTTTAAAACTGTATGATAAACTTTAGATGTAGAATATGCTTTATTGTAACGTTATTTCCACATATATAATTAAATTAAACAATTGATAAGCATCCCCAAGAAAATTATTTAGTATTAAATGTTTCACTAAAAAAATACACTTACGTTACATTTACTAAACCATGTTTAAGATGTCTTTTTAGTAATTGTTGAATAAGTTCATTAATTAGTTTACTGTAAATAGATATGCCAAAACTAGCATATTTAGTATATTTATAAACTGGTGAAATGCAAAGAAATGCAATTTCTATTTAATACAATCTTGTTCAATTTGAATCTTATGTAACTAATACATCCCATTGAAAAAGTACTTAAAAACATTCTATAAAACTATTTGATTTAATCAAATTATGGAGTGCTGAATTATTCTAAGATTAACTAAATTGACATGTTTAATATGTAAATAAAATAATGAACTGACAGAATACATCTGTGATCATTTTTTAAGATTCTATTCATTGCTGCATGGTGGAGAAAATAACACAAATCGAATCTAGTAAGGAAAAATTACCTGATTTATTTGTTATATATATATTTATATAACCATATTTCTAAGGCAAAATTGCCAGCAAATGTTTTTTTTCATATCTAAGTTTGAACTGCAGAGCTATAAATTTATGTTGCATTGTAATGAATTAATGACCCTTTAATAATCAAATAATGTTTAATAGATATCATGTGTATATACCTCATTATAACCTTCTAAATTAGCTGGGGGGGTATTCACATAGGATATACATTTTTATTATGCTTTTATTTCTGAATAAATTGAGAATTATGAAATTTTCACATTTATGCCAAATTAATGATGACATTTAAAATCCAATCTACTGTGCATGTCTTTTAATTTAATATTGATTATTTAATGAGTCCCATATTTGGTTACCTTATTCATTTACATGTGTGTGTATGCATGTGTGCATGCTATAGAATAACTTTATATTCAGATATTGTTAGTCTTAAGTTAATTAAAGCATGATCTGTTGAAGTATGAATACATAAATATAAAGAGTAGGTCACTATTTCTTTAACAGTCTCTGTATAATGTTATACATACAAGGATAAATAAAATAGTTATCATTTGGCATTCACATACTAGAAAAGTAAATATATAAACAGTAACAGTGACTGCATATCTATGTATTCATTAATCACTTCAAAAATCTTAGGTTCACAATAGCAACTGCATATCTTTTTGTATTAGACTACTATCCCATAGGATTAACACAATCCATGATAAGAATTAAAATTAATCTGACTCCTTTCTTGCTAGAGGGACAGTGATTCATATCTCCCAGAAAGAAAACATGGTGTAAATTAGTTCTATTTTTATACTCTTTAAGTTCAGATTATCTTTGATGAAAAACCTTTACATTTAATCTGAATACATTTGCTCATTAATTGCAAAGGTAAAGAGGGGGATATTTATCAAAGAATGATTTACCAAAGAAACCTTAGTTAGTTAAAAAATAGAAAAATAGAAAAAAATAGATACACATGTTGACAATATTATTGAGTTTAAACTAAAATATTTAAGAAATGTACTTTTTTGTTGTTGAGGGGTATGTATCTACTGCAAGTAAGTTGTGTACACCCATAAAAAAAAACCCACATGCTATTTTCTGAAATGGGAATTCAAAACCTTTTAAAATGGCAAACTCCCCAGAAACTAATGTAAACTGTAAGAAAATATTTGTAATTATATTTTTATTTAATAAACGGTATAATAAAAAAAAGATCTGAATATTAGTCAATCCTCTGTGCATTTGATCTGAAATTAAGAGTAAAAAAGTTTTCCTCTACCACGAAAAAAAGTTTCAGGTTTTTCCTATACAATCTATTTTAATCCAGTATGGTCATTTCAGTTTTATAGTACTCTTGTGTTAAGTTAGAATGTTCGATTGTGCTCTAAAAAAAACTTTTTTTGTCTGGGGAAAAAACAGATCAACCATTGGAGATATAGAAGCCCATCAAAAGCAAATAAACATGTTTAATATCCCTTTATATGTAGTATCCTTGAAGTTTACTAAAATTCTAATTTGGAAATTAATAAATATACCAGAATCCTTTAAAAATTGTAAATAGAAAAGTTTTTTAATTGTTTTCATAGTTCCATTTATTAATTTCATTAAAGGAACTTCATACTATTTTTTTTATCTAAGTTAGCATATTGTAAGGCACATTAGACTTTTCTTTTTTGAAAACCATATATTTAGTAGTAAGAACATGTTTTTTTTTTCTATAATTTTGGAGGCTTGTCCTTTAAAACTGTAGAAGATTTCATTATAATACAAAAAATAACATTGATAGTTGAGTATCAGTTGTGAACAAGCATGCATTTTTATATACAAGATAACAGGAAAGTGATAGCACTATAGTAAGCCTAAACATTTAACTAGTAAAAAAATGTTTATAGTTATTACACAGATTATAGCTTTCCTAAAAAATGCATAACCAGAAGTGTTTCACTCACTTGCTTTTTCATATGGTCACTGGAAATCAGCAAGAAAAAGCTATTAATATGACAATTTAATTTTTTTATTAGCTATAACGTGTAATATTACAGATTGTATATTTTTTTATTTAAATCTTGGGCAAAAAGTACTTTAATGAACAATGTAAATTCACTTAATAAAAGTAAAGCAATAGATATGAATTGCAATAATCATGAAAAATATAAAAACAAAAATGTTGATCTACTCTGGACATAATTTAATTTTTATATTAATTGCTACATAATAATGTACATGCACATAGGCTCTTAGAAAAGTTTATATCATTATTATACAGCATTTATGTTTACAATCACACTCTTATGTATTATAATTAATTTAATGTGTCACATAATTTATAACTAGATTTATGAAAAATATCTTCTTGAGAAGGCTTTGTTATATACAAGAGACACTGTGCAAACAAATAAATTGTTACTTGAATACTCCTATGAAGGTAATTAAAGTATATTAAGCTCTTTAAACATATTACAATTACACAGGTTACAAGTCAATGGTAGAGAAACACTACATATGAAAAAGAACTATCTTACAACTAACCATAAAATGCATACAGAAGTATGAAATATATAAAAGATCATTTGTTATCCAGGTTTCACACCAACAAAATTATTTCATATATATATTTATTTAGTGTGTTCATAGAAAATTGTGCAAATAACTACACTGATTTAAAAATTAAATTGCAGAATTACTTTAAAAGTAATATGATTAAATGGACCCCAAAACCTTCTCGCATGTTTAGATATCTCTAAGTAGTACTAGCTTCAAAGGTACTGCTAAGTTATGCTTCATATAGATAATTTGTATGCACATAAATGACCATATTGCCCTGTGAAATATTTCCCTTTTTATTGGTTAATATTCCATATTATAAGACAATTATTCAATTATTTCCACCCTCCTCTCATTTCTTAAACAGTACACTGCTTGAACTCTCATTGCTTGAACTATTTTACAGAAAAACAGTTTATTTAGCAGTATTTATTTGTCATAATTGTTGATATCTATTAAAATAAAGAATGATGACTCACTTCACGGTCTTTATATTGTTATGGGCTTCTATTATGTGCTTTATGCACCTGAACTGTACCTGTCTTTAGGCCATTTATATTTGATTGATATCATGGTTGTATTTGTAAAATTAAATAGAAATTATGTTGAAAAAATAATGGGTTTACGTTTTGAATTGACTATGACTCAATAATATATTGACTATTGCAGTGGTTTTAAATTGATATTACTTAAAGTATATATTTTTTATTCCTGGCTTTTCAATGTTAGTTTATTAATGGCTAAATTATGAGTGGAGCGGTATTTTGCACTCCCGCTCATGCGTTAACTGTGTTAGAAATAAGCAAAAAGCTGAAGTTAAAATTTTGCGACCGTGCTAATGTATTCCCCATAAAAGTCAATAGTGTAAGAAAAATTAAAAAAAAAAACCTGTGCGCAAACCCGATCGCATTTTCTCAACTGCGCTAACTCAACATGAAAATATTAATATTGCACATTCCAATGTTCTTCACATAGCAGAATATGTTTGTTTTTATTCATAAATACATATATATATATATATATATATATATAATTATTTTTTGTAAAATATATATCTATACCTACATATAGATGATTATATATAGGCATAGATATATACAGATATATATAGGAATATCTATACAAAAATACATAGAACATATTCTGCTATGTGCAGAATATTGGAATGTGAAATATTTACAGTAAATACACAGTATAACACTTTATTAAATATAAATATTGCACACATATGCTTTAGCATGTTTTCATCTACTTCACTACAAAGGACCCCAATGCACTTATATACACGTCTATATACACTATTTATACATATATACTTATGTGTGTATATGTCTATATATGTTTGTAAATACATATAATGTAAAAAATACTAAGATAAGCGCCAAGTATAATATCCTTAGGCTCCCTCACAGGTAATCTTCCCTATGATTAACCCAAAACATATAAGTAAAAAACACCAAAGGATTTAGTTCAGGAGCGCTAAAAAAGCTATAAGGATGGTTTGGAGACTGATATACAATTTTAAAATTGTTTTTAATAAACACAAGTGGTTAATAATACAATTTATTAATCATTTAAAACTGACTGTGGGATGCCTCCCTTAAAAGGTAATTAATAATTGTTGCAGATAAAAATGGATATAAATAAAATAATATAATAATATACTCTGATGTCGATTGGGTTAAATCACCATAATAAACAGTAATTCCACCTCTTTACCAATCTAGCAGCAGGTAAAGTAAAAAAATAAAAAATAAACACTTAGCAATATTTCCACCTTAGATAGTACGATTAACTCAGCATAAATTTTACTGAAATTTGTCGGTGTGTAGCAAAACTTAGGAAAAGTCTGTTTTTGTTTTATACACAGTTTGATACAATGTTGCTTTTCACTGATGTTGATTAAACATTTTTAGATGAACATAGTCTTTTTGCAATATAATGTCTTTATATCTTGCAGTTTAGAATAATATCAGTGATTGTGAGTATTCACTCTAAGCTGTATATTTTAGGAAGGGGCTTACCGGATCTTTTGACACATTCAGTGTCTAATGGTGCTTTAATTTGCCTTACCGGTATATTATTAGGCCTCTCTTTTGCCTTTAAGACTTGTACAATACAATATTCGCCGAATGTTGGAAACCTAGAACACGCTCCTGCGTGTATGGGATTCCGGTATGAAAACACTCTTTCTCAGCTGGAAATATCTTTAGCCTCTGTATATTGGGTATTAGCTCCAGCGGCAGCTTCTTAAGATAATCACTTGCAGTGCACGCTCCAGCGTACTTACAAGAACTTACAAACTTATGGCAGTTTGTTATCACTCTATTCCCCTGTACTCATATGGGTCTGAGGTTATGCAGGGGATAATAGAGCTGAAGTAAAATCCTTGAAGAATAATAGTGTAACGTCTACGCGTTTCGCCAGCAGGCTTTATCAAGACAGATAATGTATAGTGTTGACCCAGTGTTTTAAAAAGCCCTCTTCTTTTTCTAATTGGTCAGTGAATGCTTCTTTTCAATAAGTGGTTTGCTTAAGGTGGATTATGTCAAAAGTATAAGGTGGAATATTTGAACCTCCTGACGAGATTGGTAGTACATATGTTTGTAGACAAAATTTCTCAAACTTTTTTTTAAATTAATCACATTTGTTTGTAATGACAAAAGATATCAATTGAGTTCCTGTAAGTACGCTGGAGTGTGCACTGCAAGTGATTATCTTAAGAAGCTGCCGCTGGAGCTAATACCCAATATACAGAGGCTAAAGATATTTCCAGCTGAGAAAGAGTGTTTTCATACCGGAATCCCATACATGCAGGAGCGTGTTCTTGGTTTCCAACACTCGGCGAATCTTGTATCATACAAGTCTTAAAGGCAAAAGAGAGGCCTAATAATATACCGGTAAAGCAAATTGAAGCACCATTAGACACTGAATGTGTCAGAAGATCCGGTAAGCCCCTTCCTAAAATACTAATTAAGGTGGAAATATTGCTAAGTGTTTATTTTTTATTTTTCACTTTACCTGCTGCTAGATTGGTAAAGAGGTGGAATTACTGTTTATTATGGTGATTTAACCCAATCGACATCAGAGTATATTATTATATTATTTTATTTATATCCATTTTTATCTGCAACAATTATTAATTACCTTTTAAGGGAGACGTCCCGCAGTCAGTTTTAAATGATTAATAAATTGTATTATTAACCAATTGTGTTTATTAAAAACAATTTTAAAATTGTATATTAGTCTCCAAACCATCCTTATAGCTTTTTTAGCGCTCCTGAACTAAATCCGTTGGTGTTTTTTACTTGTAAATACATATATACACATATAAATACATAAATACATATGTACACACACACTCACATCTATATACATACATATACATATTTAGACATGTATATATATATATATATATATATATATATTATATATATATATATCTGTGCTTTAAAGTCCTGTGCATGCGTTTTTTCCATAAGACCTCATATCTTTAAGCCCTTATAGCTTTTTTCGTACTATATCTTTTTTTCTTATAATTTTTATTAGACAGTGTTATTGGGAATTGAACTTTTCAATGTATTTTTTATGTGTTTTGTGACACTTTTTTGTCTCGCGTAACATTTAACCAGAGCTCTGGGGTTGTAGTAATCATTCTATCATAAATTGTGATTGCGCTCACACATTTGCATTTACTTTCAACTTGTAATATGAGTGCTCCTTCTGATTAATGCAAACAGCTGTGATATCGCTTGCACAAAACAGTTAGCGCCCCACTCGTAATCTATTTTATTATTGTTCATTTTAATTAAATTTAAATCATGAATCCAGATATCATAAAGCTACTGATGGAATCAAGATATCATAAAGCTACTGATGTCTATCAACCAATTTTATAACCAATACTAATCCAGCATAGGACTTTATACACACGCACGCACACCTTTGGAAGCATTGGTCAAGCTTGTATTCAAAGATCTATGTCAGTATGCTTCTTTAACTTTATTTTTTTAACAGTTTACTATTTAAAATTTGAGATAGCTGTTGAAGATGTTAAAGGGACAGTCTAGTCCAAAATAAACTTTCATGATTCAGATAGGGCATGTAATTTTAAACAACTTTCCAATTTACTTTTATCACCAATTTGTCTTTGTTCTGGTATTCTTAGTTGAAAGCTAAATCTAGGAGGTTCATATGCTAATTTCTTAGATCTTGAAGGCCGCCTCTTATATGCATGCATTTGACAGTTTTCACCACTTGATGGCATTAGTTCATGTGTGTCATATAGATAACACTGTGCTCATGCACGAGGAGTTAGCTAGGAGTCAGCACTGTTTGACTAAAATGCAAGTCTTTTAAAAGAACTGAAATAAGGGGGCAATATCAAACCCTAGAAAGTTTTGGAAACTCATAAATAACTTACAAAATCCACCAATCCACTCCCAACCCTCCACTGTCAATGTGGACAAACCTTGCAACTTCCCTTAGAAGTAGCAAATGCCTTTAACAATTATTTTGTCAGATGCTCCACCACCCTGATTGACAAACTAATAAATGACACGCATCCTGAAACTAAAAAATGTGGATCAGGCCCCACTAAATCAGCAAAGACCCAATATAGAGAAGTTTAATTTTAGACCTGTACCCATCAATGTCATTAAGAAACATCTTAATAATCTAAAAATGAAAAACCAGTCTGGACCTGATCAAATCCCAGCAATGTTGTTGAAGCTCAGTGCGCCGGCAATTGCTAAACCTGTTACAACCCTAATTAATGAATCCTTGGTGTCTGGATATATACCCAAACTTTGGAAAACTGCAGGAGTAGTGCCTATCCATTAAAGTGGGGAGTTAACCTTGGTTTCTAACTATCGCCCTATATCATTGCTCCCAGTATTGTCAAAAATCTTAGAAAAATGTGTCCATACGCAACTATGTGAGTATAGCCAACAATCTAACTATCTGACCCCTGATCAATCAGGTTTTCGCCCGAATCACTCCACTACAACTGCCCTCCTAAAAGTTTGAAATGACATCCAAACAGGCATGGAACAAGGAGACTTAACTGGAGCTATTTTCCTTGATTTTGCAAAGGCCTTTGACACAGTAGACCATGACATACTACTGCTCAAACTAAAAAAACTCTGGTATTGCTGATCGTCACCTGGTTTCGATCATATGTATCGGATCGATCACAATATGTCTCCATTTCTGACAGTGACTGCCTCCCTCTCCCAGTTACGTGTGGTGTTCCCCAAAGTTCCATTCTCGGCCCCCTACTATTCACATTATTTATAAATGATCTGCCTACTGTCTGCAAATCCTCAACTGTACACATGTACGCAGATGACACAGTAATCTATGCAAACAATTCCAATCTGCTGCAGCTTGAAGCAGTGCTCCAAGATCAGTTAACAGAGGTAGAAAAGTGGATCTCAAAAAGCAAACTCTTCCTAAACACTGACAAAACTGTCACAATGATCTTTGGAACGTGACCTAAATTTCACAAATTACAAATTCCCATCTACGCATCAAAACAAAATCCAATTGCACGCTGACCGCAGTCCACTCTTTCAAGTACTTGGGTATGTTGTTAGACCCCAATCTATCTTTTTGCCTCCACATAGAAAAACTTCCATCTAAACTTTATCCAAAACTAGGTGCCCTTTACAGAAACAAATCCTGCCTCAGCCCTACAGTAAAGGAAAAGATTTACAGCAAATGCTGATGCCTATCATGGATTATGGGGATGTAGTATACGCACCTGCTCCGCAAACTCACCTTAATAAACTAAATACGTTGTATAACTCGTTCTGCCGCTTTGTGCTACAATGTAACTACATGACCCACCATTGTGACATGCTTAAAGAACTAAACTGGCTGACACTGGAATCCAGACGCACCCTGCATCTTTCCTGCCTTGTGTTTGTTTAAGAGCCTTTCTGGGAAGCTCCCACCCTACCTGAACAGAATGCTCTCCCCAACTATTCCCACCCCCTATAACCTCCGATCCAATACCAGCACATTATTTAGCTTGCCTCAATACAAAAAGAAAGCAGCTCGATCATCCTTTTCCTACACCAAAATTATGGAATGACCTCCCACACACATTCAAACTTTCCCCAAGCCGAATATCCTTTAAGAGATCCCTCTCTACATATCTCAAAACAGAATGCACCTGTCATGGTTGATTATATATTTCTTATCTGTTCTATGTTAAATTGTTGCATATATTGTGTATTATTATTGTTTTTGTATTTTATTGTACCCTATTGTATCAATGCAATGTTTTGTGGACCCAGGACATACAGTACTTGAAAACGAGAGAAATCTCAATGTATTCTTCCTGGTAAAATATTTTATAAATAAATAAATAAATAAATTTGCAGAGGTTTAGCTACACGATAATCACAGAGCTAAAAAGTGTATTAATATATTAGTGCTTGTTATTCAAAACTAAGGAATGGGTAATTAAGGGATTATCTTTTTTTTAAAACAATAAAAATTCTGGTGTAGACTGTCCCTTTAACTTCTAAAAGCACAAGGTAAAGCAGCTAATACGTTGACTCATCTGGATACAACATCAGCTAAAATTGAGGTTCAACATTTTAAACACGACAGTTGTAAAATCAAAGGCCCATGAACCAGCTCCATAAATTATGAGATTATTACTTTTTAAATGACCCAGCTTTATCTGTACCATTAATACACTTGCTATATCATTATTTGGATTGGCTGCAAAGCATTTGATCTTTGTTTAAATTAGTTACAACCAATTTTAATAATTGGACAGCCACTTGAAAATGGCTCTATTACCTATTTTGGGATAGATTACAAGTGCAATTCGCTCGTTTACAGGTGCACAATAAATAACCAGCCATTACAAGTGGCTGGTTATTGCTTCCACAAGCTTGTGGTAGCAATTAGCGCTCAAAAAATTAACCAGAGGTCACACCTCTAGTTAATTTTTAAAATGTCCCCTTATTGCCCACAAAATACACTGTAGTGTGTCTTTTTGAAAATAAAAAAATTGGAGCATCTTTTTTGTGTTCTTTATAAATAAACACATATATATATATATATATATATATATATATATATATATAATATATATATATATATATATATATATATATATATATATATATATATGCTTATGGACATATATTTTTGTGTTAATATGTGTATATACACATATAAACACATAAATATATATGTATATATTCATATACATATATACAGGTATTTAACCTTTGCTGCCCAACGCTGTGCGAATTACCCCCTTCGCTGCGCTAGTTCTCATGCTGTGTCCCAAGGCATGAGAACGAGGCTCCCGTTGGAGCCTATGGAAGCACGCTCTAGTGAGCGCAAAGCTTCCCAGCAATGCAAATGCGTGCGCTTGTATTACTGAGTAGAGCGCAAATATTGCAATATTTTGCACTCTATTCGCAATCTGGTTCTTTGTTTTGTGTTTTTATTTTATTTTGTTTTATATTTTTTTCCTTCTCCTTCTTCTTCATTTATTCGTAAAGCACCACAATATTTAGAAAATTGAATGAATACCAGAGTAGAAGGACCCTCCTTCATACAGCTTACAATTTAGAGGTTAGGGGTGAGTGAGACAAAAATAAAAAGTTTGCTTGACAGACTTTGTAGAATTGATTTATAGATGGTAGTGGTGATTGGAGGAAAGTTGGCATATTTACTGAAAATATGTTGTTGTTTTTTTAAAGTGCTTGAAAGTATGAAAGGTGGTAGACAAGCCCACAGGGAGACCAATTCAGTAGATACAGCACAAGATAGGTTTTGAAGATGAGGAATATCTGGACATAAGTTAAAGGGATAGTCTAGTCAAAATTAAACTTTCATGATTCAGACAGAGGGGGGTAGTTATCAACGTGTCTACTTTTCCTGCCTTCGCCGGCCCAATACGCCCGCCTAAGCTCGCCTCACATCGCCGCCGCGGACCTGCAAAAATTTGCCTAAGTTATCAAAAAAGCTGTCAAAAAGCCGCGCACCAAGTACGGGGCGATGAGCAGTGGATTGTGAGAGTTATCACTCATCCGATCTCGCTGCTCTTCGGCTTTTTTACAGCTTTCTTGCTAGCCTGTGACTAAGCACCCACACTAAACTACACTGTTCTACCCCCTATACCGGCGCCCCCGGAGCCTCCCGCAACTAAATAAAGTTAGTAACCCCTGAACCGCCACTCCTAGACCCCGCCGCAACTCTTATAAATGTATTAACCCCTAAACCGCCGCTCCTAGACCCCGCCGCAACTCTTATAAATGTATTAACCCCTAAACCCCAGCTCCCGGACACCGCTGCCACCTACATTATACCTAGTAACCCCTATCCTGCCCCCCATATACCGTTGCCCTCAATAATAAAGTTATTAACCCCTATCCTGCTGATCCAGCACCTCGCCGCAACTAAATAAATAGTTTAACCCCTAAACCGCCGCTCCCTGACCCTGCTGCAACCTATATTAAATTTATTAACCCCTAATGTGACCCCCCTACACCGTCGCCACCTATAATACATTTATTAAACCCTATCCTGCCCCCCACTACACCGCCGCCACTGTAATAAATTTATTAACCCCTAAACCTAAGTCTAACACTAACCCTAACACCCCCCTAACTTAAATATTAATTAAATAAATCTAAATAATATTTCAATTATGAACTAAATGAATCCTATTTAAAACTAAATACTTACCTTTAAAATAAACCCTAATATAGCTACAATATAAATAATAATTATATTGTAGCTATCTTAGGGTTTATTTTCAATTTACAGGTAACTTTCAATTTATTTTAACTAGGTACAATAGCTATTAAATATTTATTAACTATTTAATAGCTTACCTAGCTAAAATAAAGAGAAATTTACCTGTAAAATAAAAACTAACCTAAGTTACAATTACACCTAACACTACACTATACTTTAATAAATTATTCCTATTTAAAACTAAATACTTACCTGTAAAATAAACCCTAAGATAGCTACAATGTAATTAATAATTACATTGTAGCTATTTTAGGATTTATATTTATTTTACAGGTAACTTTGTATTTATTTTAGCTAGTTAGAATAGTTATTAAATAGTTATTAACTATTTAATAACTACCTAGCTAAAAGAAATACATAATTACCCGTAAAATAAATCTTAACCTAAGTTAAAATTAAACCTAACACTACACTATCATTAAATAAATTAAATAAATTAACTACAAATAACTACAATTAAATACAATTACATAAACTAACTAAAGTACAAAAAAAAAAGCTAAGTTACAAAAAATAAAAAAAAATAAGTTACAAACATTTTAAAAATATTACAACAATTTTAAGCTAATTACACCTAATCTAAGCCCCCTAATAAAATAACAAAGCCCCCCAAAATAAAAAAATGCCCTACCCTATTCTAAATTAAAAAAGTTCAAAGCTCTTTTACCTTACCAGCCCTTAAAAGGGCCTTTTGTGGGGGCATGCCCCAAAGAATTCAGCTCTTTTGCCTGTAAAAGAAAAATACAACCCCCCAACATTAAAACCCACCACCCACATACCCCTAATCTAACCCAAACCCCCCTTAAAATAACCTAACACTAATCCCCTGAAGATCATCCTACCTTGAGTCATCTTCACTCAGCCAAGCAGCGATGTAACCAAAGAGGAGACCCGGAGCGGCAGAAGTTATCCTCCAAGCGGCGCTGAAGAAATCTTCCATCCGATGAAGTGATCCTCCAAGCGGTGCTGAAGAAGTCTTCCATCCGGGCGATGTCATCTTCCAAGAGGCGCTGAAGAAGTCTTCGATCCGGGCGATGTTAACTTCCAAGCGGGGTCTTCAATCTTCATCCCGCCGACGCGGAACATCCTTCTTTACCGACGGACTACCGACGAATGAAGGCTCCTTTAAGGGACGTCATCCAAGATGGCATCCCTTCAATTCCGATTGGCTGATAGGATTCTATCAGCCAATCGGAATTAAGGTAGGAAAAATCTGATTGGCTGATTGAATCAGCCAATCAGATTCAAGTTCAATCCGATTGGCTGATCCAATCAGCCAATCAGATTGAGCTCGCATTCTATTGGCTGTTCCGATAAGCCAATAGAATGCGAGCTCAATCTGATTGGCTGATTGGATCAGCCAATCGGATTGAACTTGAATCTGATTGGCTGATTCAATCAGCCAATCAGATTTTTCCTACCTTAATTCCGATTGGCTGATAGAATCCTATTAGCCAATCGGAATTGAAGGGATGCCATCTTGGATGACGTCCCTTAAAGGAGCCTTCATTCGTCGGTAGTCCGTCGGTAAAGAAGGATGTTCCGCGTCGGCGGGATGAAGATTGAAGACCCCGCTTGGAAGATGACATCGCCCGGATAGAAGACTTCTTCAGCGCCTCTTGGAAGATGACATCGCCCGGATGGAAGACTTCTTCAGCGCCGCTTGGAGGATCACTTCATCGGATGGAAGATTTCTTCAGCGCCGCTTGGAGGATAACTTCTGCCGCTCCGGGTCTCCTCTTCGGTTCCATCGCTGCTCGGCTGAGTGAAGACGACTCAAGGTAGGATGATCTTCAGGGGATTAGTGTTAGGTTATTTTAAGGGGGGTTTGGGTTAGATTAGGGGTATGTGGGTGGTGGGTTTTAATGTTGGGGGGGGTTGTATTTTTCTTTTACAGGCAAAAGAGCTGAATTCTTTGGGGCATGCTCCACAAAAGGCCCTTTTAAGGGCTGGTAAGGTAAAAGAGCTTTGAACTTTTTTTAATTTAGAATAGGGTAGGGCATTTTTTTATTTTGGGGGGTTTGTTATTTTATTAGGGGGCCTAGATTAGGTGTAATTAGCTTAAAATTGTTGTAATATTTTTAAAATGTTTGTAACTTATTTTTTTTATTTTTTGTAACAGCTTTTTTTTTGTACTTTAGTTAGTTTATGTAATTGTATTTAATTGTAGTTATTTGTAGTTAATTTATTTAATTTATTTAATGATAGTGTAGTGTTAGGTTTAATTGTAACTTAGGTTAGGATTTATTTTACAGGTAATTTTGTATTTCTTTTAGCTAGGTAGTTATTAAATAGTTAATAACTATTTAATAACTATTCTAACTAGCTAAAATAAATACAAAGTTACCTGTAAAATAAATATAATTCCTAAAATAACTACAATGTAATTATTAATTACATTGTAGCTATCTTAGGGTTTATTTTACAGGTAAGTATTTAGTTTTAAATAGGAATAATTTATTAAAGTATAGTGTAGTGTTAGGTGTAATTGTAACTTAGGTTAGTTTTTATTTTACAGGTAAATTTCTCTTTATTTTAGCTAGGTAAGCTATTAAATAGTTAATAACTATTTAATAGCTATTGTACCTAGTTAAAATAAATTGAAATTTGCCTGTAAAATAAAAATAAATCCTAAGATAGCTACAATATAATTATTATTTATATTGTAGCTATATTAGGGTTTATTTTAAAGGTATTTAGTTTTAAATAGGATTAATTTAGTTAATAAGAGAAATATTATTTAGATTTATTTAATTAATATTTAAGTTAGGGGGTGTTAGGGTTAGTGTTAGACTTAGGTTTAGGGGTTAATACATTTATTACAGTGGCGGCGTTGTAGTGGGGGGCAGGATAGGGGTTAATAAATGTATTATAGGTGGCGACGGTGTAGGGGGGGCAGATTAGGGGTTAATAAATTTAATATAGGTTGCGGCAGGGTCCGGGAGTGGCGGTTTAGGGGTTAAACTATTTATTTAGTTGCAGCGAGGTGCGGGATCTGCAGGATAGGGGTTAATAACTTTATTATAGAGGGCGGTGGTATAGGGGGGGCAGGATAGGGGTTACTAGGTATAATGTAGGTGGCGGTGGGCTCCGGGAGCGGCGGTTTAGGGGTTAATATGTATAGAGTAGCTTGCGGTGGGCTCCGGGAGCGGCGGTTTAGGGGGTAATAACTTTATTTAGTTACGGCGGTGTAGGGGGGACAGATTAGTGGTGTTTAGACTCGGGGTACATGTTAGGGTGTTAGGTGTAGACATCTCCCATAGGAATCAATGGGATATCTGGCAGCAGCGAACTTGTACTTTCGCTATGGTCAGACTCCCATTGATTCCTATGGGATCCGCCGCCACCAGGGTGGCGGTTTGAAAACCAGGTACGCTGGGCCGGAAAAGTGCCGAGCGTACCTGCTAGTTTTTTGATAACTAGCAAAAGTAGTCAGATTGTGCCGCACTTGTGTGCGGAACATCTGGAGTGACGTAAGAATCGATCTGTGTCGGACTGAGTCCGGCGGATCGAAGTTTACGTCACAAAATTCTACTTTTGCCGGTTTCTAGCCTTTGATAACTAAGGCGAATCAGCCTCGCCACAAATACGCTGCGGATTTCCAGTGTATTTGAGGTTGACAGCTTGATAACTAGGCCCCAGAGCATGCAATGTTGAGCAACTTTTTAATTTACTCCTATTATCAATTTTTCTTAAACATTCGAAAAAAACTTTCAGCACTACCCAGGTGCTGAGCCAAAAATGGACTGACTCCTGAGCTTACATTCTTGCTTTTTCAAATGAAGATATCAAGAGAACAAATAAAAAAATATAACAGGAGTAAATTAGAAAGTTGCCTAAAATTGCATGCTCTATCTGAATGATAAAAATTTAATTTTGACTAGACTATCCCTTTAAGAAATGTAATTTAGTTCACAAGTCTTTAGAGCTAAGTTAAGTATTTTAAATGTTATTTTAAAGGATAAAGGGGCAACTTTTTAATTCAATATATATTTTTTTTAATTCTCATGTTGTATTTTAAGTCAATGTCATTACCTAGGGGTCGATTTATCTAACTGAGGCGGACAGGGGACGCACATATGCGCCCCTGTTCACCGCAGATCACCTCTGGTAGGCTGAATTCCCCTGGCGCAATTCAGCATTGCAAACGAGCACTATTTTGCACTCGCATGAAAACCCGCCCCTGCCCGCGCACAGCAAATCATGCGCGGGGAGGAGATGTCAATATCCCTGGTCGGAATACACCAGGGAAATTGAAATTCGCCACCTAAGAGGTGGCAAAAGGGTAGGGAAGCAGCGGTCTGATGACAACTGCTTGTTAAATACGGCTTACAGGTTCTCTTGTGAGAACCTGGAGTTGTAGGCAGGTGAAAGCCTGCCGAAGAGGTTGATAAATCGACCCCTTAAAGGTCAGAACTTTGTTTTACAATTTAACCATTATCTTTAATTGTTCTGAGTGACACCTGACATTCCATCAAACATAAAGCTTGTAAAAGTGGTATTCTTAAGAACTTAAAGGGATAGTATACACCGGTTTTCATATAACAGCATGTAACAGACACTACTATAAAGAATAATATGCACAGATACTGATCTAAAAATCCAGTATAAAACCATTTAAAAACTTACTTAGAAGCTCCCAGTCTAGCACTGTTAAAAAGGTTAGATGGAACACCCACTGAAAGTTGTTCTTTAGCAAAAAAAAAGTAGACCTTCCCCCCTTCCTCTGCATATGAAAATACTCTTTACACAAACAGGAGCAAGCTGAAGTAGGTATATATCAGTATTCTCATAAAACTGTGGGGCTTGGTTAGGAGCTTTAAAAATCAGTGCAATTATATTAAAAAATAAGCAGAACTATACATGGATCATCTACAAAACATTTATGCAAAGAAAAATCTAGGGTATAATGTCCCTTTAAAGGGACCGTCTACTCTAAAATGTTTATTGTTTAAAAACATAGATAATCCCTTTTATACCTATTACCCAGTTTTGCACAATCAACATTGTTTTATTTATATACTTTTTACCTCTTTAATTACCTTGCATCTAAGCCTCTGCAGACATGGCCCTTATCTCAGGGTTATTAATAGACTTTAATTTTAGCCAGTTAGTGCTGGGTCCTGCACAACAGGAGTGTGCACAATGTTATCTATATGGCACACATGAAATAGAAGTGTCTTGCTGTGAAAAGCTAATAAAAATGCATGAGATTAGAGGCGGTCTGTAGTGGCTTAGAAACGGGCAGGAATTTAGAGGTTTAAAAGTTATAAAGTATATTAAGATAACAATGTTGGTTGTGCAAATCTGGGGAATGGGTAGTAAAGGTGGTATCTACCTTTTTAAACAATACAAATGTTGGAGTAGACTGTCTTATAAAACAGGAAGTCAGCTGATCAAAGATCATGCAACTTGAAATCAGCAACCCTTGTTTGAATGTTAGTTGGATTTTAGTAAGTTGCAAGTCTGTTCTTTGTGTATAGCAAACTTTGCATGCACGTTTTAGAAAGCCATCTGAGTTTCTGACAAAGCCAGTTTGAATTGAGCTGTGGGAATCAGTTGTTAAATATTACTCAATAGTGACTTGACTTAAGGGAATAGCCATCTGTTTCACCCAACTTTAGAAAAGTTAGCATCAAGACATGGATATTTTGCATCTTTGTGAATAGACTACATTCTATGACTTGTATGTGCAAAAAGCTTTTCAATTAAAATGTTTAATTTGTGTTGTTTCTCTGTGGATCCAATATTTAGTCCAATATTTAGTTGTTGTTTTTTTTAATGCACATTGGATTCACTTATCTTGTTTCAAAATGTGTTCATTATTGCCAGGAGTGAAAAAAATAATTCCACTGTAGCCCTTCATCTAAAAAATTGGATAATCTAGTTTTATACAAATATAAAGACCCTTGAATAATGGAAAATTTAAAGCAGATCAAGTACTGATAGAACATAGTAACTCACCAGTGGATTAAAATTGTATTTACATTTTTTTTTTATTATTATTATTAATATTATTATTATTATTTTTATTAGTATTATTATTACTATTATTATTATTATGTGAAAAGTACAAAGACAAAAAAGTTTGCTAACTTTAATTTTACATCTGCTGTAATAATGACAAAAAATCCCTTTAGTGGGCTTGCACTAATTTTTGAGGCATTTTCATCATTGTACTGAACTGTTTTTGAGTTTTTAGTTGTTACTCATTTAAAAGCCTGTTGTAGGCCATTTTCACTGAGAAACCTACACATAGGGCTCCATGTACGAAGCAGCGAATGCTTCTTACACCTTACGCTACCTCTGAGGTGGTGAGGGGAAATCACAGAGAGCTCGCTCTCGGTGATTGACAGCCCCTTCAGTCGTGGGATTGGTCATGCGAATGAAGGGACGGGCATTACACACTCCGATGAGTGTGTAATGATACATACGGGCAAGCGGATCAACAGACAGCTTCGCGAGTTGAGAAGCTGTCCGCCCGTCACTTAGTACATAGAGCCCATATTATATATTATTTAAAAACAAACAAACAACAACAAAACCCCACATACACCTATTATGTGTATATAAGTGTCACATTTGTTTGAACTGTTGTTTTCAACTATGCCTAAATTTTAAGCCCAAAGATACAGACAGTTTGAAGGATTACCTTTTAAACACTGGGTTTTGGGAGTTTCTAAGGCCTAAGGGAGCTGAGTTAGAGGGGCTTAAATGCTTACTCTCCCCTGAGTATCTAGGGCTTAAGGGAGCTGGAAAGTGCAAAACGTGTCAAAAGTTGTGGCTAATATTATTGTGTGATATCACAATATTGATTTTACATTTTTGGTAGACTTTTTAACCCAGGTTAATTGTGACTTTTTAAACTACAAACAGCACTTTCTCTAGAACCCCCTGCATGCGTGGCGCTAAGTGCAAGTGAGGCATCTACCACTGCAACATAAAGATGTGTGTAAAAGCACTTTCCATGTGAAGTAACCATCAAGGCTTTTGAATCCAGAAGGGTTAAGATCCACAAGCTTACAAGTACTAACTACAAACATTATCTAGAGACACCGTGCTGTTGTTCCTGAAGGCAATAATTTTAGTTCTCTAGATTATGAGCTCTATATAATGATAAGAAAATTTGATCCCTCCATCACCCATAAAGATTTATGCTGCTCCATAAGCAAGATCATCCCGTACTTTACCTGTTGGTATAACAGTTTTTGTGACATAAGACATTCAAATGTTTCCCACTCATACAAAATTAGCGATTATCTGAAGCCAAGCTCAGAAATTATATGGCATACACTCTGACACTGGGGCTAAACATCCAATTTCACTAGCTGGTTCATGTGGACACAATGGACATAAAAAATAAAATTAGTTACAAAACTTCTTTGAAAACAGAAAATGAGCAGCTGTTGCAAAACAAAAAGAATAATGCAAGGCACATTACACTAGTAGTTAATTACAGCTGCACTGTACAGAAAATATATACAATTACTGTAAGATTTGCAACCAATTCTCATAAACCATTCCATATTAAAAGCTTCAGCCTCCAATGCTGGTATGCAGATAGTGATCCAGCAACAAAAGTTGGGCCACAGAAAACAGCGCCATCATGGGGTAGCATAAAGAATAACACTAAACCTTAGTATACATATCTGCATATCATATAAGTATTTGGTGATAGCACAATAGGTTACAATAATAAAGTATTTGAAGCTTATGCATGTTAGCAAATAATGTATTTAGGGGTCAGATTCTATAACGCTTTCACGGCTTATGAGATTCTATAACAAATCTTGACAGTACTATGAAGCTCCTGTCCTAATTCTAAGGCAGCTTTTACCTTGAAACCAGTGAATCTTGCAAAAGTGTGTTCTGTGCTTTGTATGGGAAGGTGATGCATACTTTACAAAACAACTCACAAAAAATCGTAATGTAAAAATTGTATAAAAAAAATAAATTAAATATTGAAATAAAATTATGCAGTAAAAATTGTATTGGTCAACTGCATTAAACATTGTAATGAAATAGTTCGGCAAAAATTGCATTTTATGAAAAATAATAAAATTTGTATTGAAATTATACAGGAAAGAAGGTATTTAAAGGCACAATAAAAATCATAATAAAACTTCACTGCACATGTGAAACGTGCATTTTTAATACAAAGTATATTATTTTCTTTATTGTAAAATTAGCTACTGGGCTAAACAGGGGCATTCAATGAGTGTGGTTGAAATTTCTCTTCCAGGTCTGGCGTATTTAGCTAACATTTTCCCTTGCAGCTCTCGCTGCTTTTTCATGCAAACTAAAATGTGGTGAGATTGTGTCAAAATAGGCAAAACACTTATTACCCTAAGAGAAAAACATATGCATATGAAAATAGAGGACATTTTAAGATACTATACATTGAAAGCAAAGTAATCTGGTTTGTATTGGCTGTGGGATTTAATTTTTATAGTGCCCCAAGGCTCCCTGCTAACTTCACACTCCTTAGCAAAGTTTACCTTTCTAGCAAGCTCCATTATCTTTTATTGAATACATCTTACAACTCGCAGGGAAAGCCCTTTTTAATATAATGAAAGAATATAAAGTGAACACATCCAGTGGATCACCTTACAACAATTTAGATAATAGCTCCACATGATTTAGCTAATTTCCTGAATTGCACAATTTTTGTGTATGTACTCACATGTACAATTGTACATGAACATTTATACACATCTTCTTGCACATTGATATGCATATCATTCCAGCAGATGTATGACTGTGGCTGAGTCACTAATGTAATGACTGTGACATGCTTAGTTGTCTGCAGACATAAGTCCAGATTGGCTCCCCCCAAAAAAGCCATGTGGTGGGTGGTGTTTAGCTTTTGAAAAACATTTGCAGCGTACACAAAGATAAGATCTAGACATCTGCATGCTACCTACCAAGGTATCTATTCTACAAAGAATATCATGAGAACAAAGCAAATTTGCTAATAGAAGTAAATTTGTATTCTCTATTTGAAACAGGAAATAAAAATGTTGGGTTTCATGTCACTTTAAGTCATACTTAGTTAAAACCATCCCAATGATCAGTATTGTTTAAGAGCTTAAAGGGACAGTATACTCTCATGTTCATATAACTGCATGTAATAGACACTACTATAAAGAATAATATGCACAGATACTGATATGAAAATCCAGTATAAAACTGTTTAAAAACTTACTTAGAAGCTCTCAGTTTAGTTCTGTTGAAAAGGCAGTTGGAAAGCCCACTGCAAGTGGGAAATAAGACACTCCCCCTCCCCCTTCTTTTGCATATGAAGAGACCCTTTACACAAACAGAAGCAAGCTGAAGTAGGTATACATCAGTATTCTCATAAAACTTTGGGGATTGGTTAGGAGTCTGAAAATCAGAGCAATGTTATTTAAAAATAAGCAAAACTATACATAAAAAAACAACTTTGTAGGCTATATAAATAGATCATCTACAAAACATTTATGCAAAGAAAAAAATGAGTGTATAATGTTCCTTTAAGAAGTAATACAACTCTCCATTAAAAACTATATGCTGTTATTTTGGCACCTAAATTACTAGACTAATACAGCTAATCCAATTTAAAGGGACATGGAACTCCAACTTTTTCTTTCATGATTCAGATAGAGAATAACATTTTAAAAAGTTTCCAATTTACTCCTATTATCAAATTCACTTTCTTCTT
The DNA here is from genome assembly GCF_027579735.1 of Bombina bombina. Lineage (NCBI taxonomy): Eukaryota > Metazoa > Chordata > Amphibia > Anura > Bombinatoridae > Bombina > Bombina bombina. The sequence continues at coordinate 289,103,903 of NC_069502.1, read as the reverse complement.
ATGCTATTCTTTGTTGAAATGATATCTAGATAGATAGCATGCACATGCCTGGGGTACTACATGACAGGAAATAGTGCTGCCATCTAGTGTTCCTGCTAATGTATAACATTGTTGCTAAACTACTGCCATATAGTGCTGCAGACACGTGCACACTCCTGAACTTACCTTTCTGCTTTTCAACAAATAATAACAAGAAAACTAAGAAAATTTGATAATAGAAGTAAATTGAGCCCCAAGAGAGACCATCTTAACAGGCCAGATATCAATTATATCTTAACTAGAGCACATGGAAAATAATCAGTTGATAGTTGAGCTAATTATTTCACCTGTGCTCTCGTTAAGATAGAATTAATATCTGGCCTGTTAAGGGTCGTGGGGACTGGGTTTGGGAAACACTGAGTAAGAGAAAAAATTAACCGATTCATAACAGGTACAATAAATTAGTTCATAATTCTAATATTTTTTTCTCTGTTGCACCTAAATTAAGAAAAGCAAAAGGTGAGTCCCGGTTCACTTAAAACAGATTCTTCTTTATTGCCAAAAATACAGGGTAAAACAAGCTCTCCATGTGTTAAATCCACGAAACACACACATATCCATGAAAGTTAAGTAGAGAGGTGCGGTCTTATGCGTTTCAGCTGTACAGGACTGCCTTAATCATAGACCATACCGGAACCTCTCTCACCTGGAATTTAACACCTGATAACAAGTAAACTCCCATTAGTTTTACTCCAATCACCTTGTATTAAGGAAAAAAGGGGGCAGACTTAGAGGATCAGATCTATGACGAAAGCTACAGATTGCCATATTGAATACATCTAGCACAGTACTTGTCATAAAAGTTACGATGTTTGTATATAAATAAATAGAGAACTTCACAATGTGTATTATAGATTACATAAAGAGCTGAAATACAAAATTATTAGACCCTTCAGTAAAACATTAACTACTTTATTTGTGAACCTAGATTATGCTAGCAAATAAAGCTTATCTTCGTAACAAAATAAGGTTGTTACTGAATGTTACTGAAGGGTCCAATAATCTGCAGCTTTCTTCATAGATCTGATCCTCTAAGTTTGCCCCCTTTTTTCCTTAATACAAGGTGATTGGAGTAAAAGTAATGGGAGTTTACTTGTTATCAGGTGTTAAATTCCAGGTGAGAGAGGTTCCGGTATGGTCTACGATTAAGGCAGTCCTGTACAGCCGAAACGCATAAGACCGCACCTCTCTACTTAACTTTCATGGATATGTGTGTGTTTCGTGGATTTAACACATGGAGAGCTTGTTTTACCCTGTATTTTTGGCAATAAAGAAGAATCTGTTTTACGTGAACCGGGACTCACCTTTTGCTTTATTTACCTATTTGCAAACGGGGAGGAGTTTGCTACTGAGTCCTACGTCACTTGAGAGCGGCTAATGCAGCTGTGTGCAAGGAAGTGGAGTCCAAGGAGAAACTGGATCAGTAAAAAGGATCACCCGGTAAAGCAGAATCCGCAAGAGTGGAAATGAGAGTAAGTGGAATAGGTTTGCTATATGAACGTCACCAGGTAAGACCTGCATACTTCTTGGAGGGAGCTCGCAAACAGAAAGAAAAAGGCGAGCAGAGGCAACCGCCAGAAGGAGCGGGGTGAGTTAATAAGTTTTGCAATTTCCTTTAATACCACTATATCACTACAGCTGCTAGGGTTTGACCGGTATCATCATATTGTGTTTCCTTTTAATCTGCACACTAAAGTCTGGTTTGTAACTATGGTATATTCAGGACTGAGCTACCATTTTTTGTTCTGACCTAAATTAATACTCACAGTTTTATTATAGATTCAAATGTGCTGAAAAAAATCTCCTTGACTCTTTTTTAAACCAAGGATATATGCAAGGATATATGTCACAGATCATCAAGAAAACTGTAGGGCTTGTCCTTATCATACAACGTGCAATCTGACCACAGCGATGCCTATTACAAAACATGCACTTTACATTTTAAAAACAAATTGAATATATTCAATTTAATCTTTATTTACTCAAAATATGCTTTAACTAGTTAAAAAAGTGGTATATATATATATTATATATATATATATATATATATATATATATATATACAGCAGGTAGTGGCAGGTGCACTCTCACTAACACTTTGATTCCAAATGCCAGGGTGCTAGAATATGGTGTAGAATATGGAAATCAGGAGACAGCACTCACTGGTCTTGACAATACTGGATTTATTCAGTGACGTTTCTGGGAATACACCCCTTCATCAGACCATATATATATTACTACTGGAACTAACTAGTGTGGATTGATTGTTTATTCCTACATTTACTTTAATGTGCAGCTACTGCTATCTCTTAGTATTGGGAATGCTTAGCAGAAGTGCAGTACTTCTTGACCAGACAGTAATTGCTTTATTCAGCACTGACAATTGACATTGGAGTAGATTTATTATCCAATCCCATGCATCTCAGAGCTTGCTGTTCTATTGGAACCCTTCCTTACTGAAGCTATATACAATTAAAGGGACATTGAAGTAAAAATGAAACTTTCACGATTCAAATACAGCATGAAACTTTAAGAGACTTTCCAACTTACTTCTATTATCATATTTTGCACAATCTTTTTATATGAATATTTTCTATTTTCTGAGGCACCAGCTCCTACTGAACATGTACACAAGTTCATAGTTTATACATATATTAGTCTGTGATTGGCTGAAGGTTGTCACATGATACAAGGTGCCTGTGAGTGATACACTCAGCGCCTACTCCAAAAAGACCCTGGCTTTGGGTATTGACTCCTAGTAGTCAATAATTATAATAGAAATATGTTGAACAATCCAAAGCGCCTATAAGGCCGGGTCTAAAGCTAGTTGAAACAAATTAACAACTATATATAAAATTATATATAAAAATAACACTTTATTATTACAAGCATGGATCCATGTTACAATTGAAAAACATAAAATAGAATAAAACGATTAAAAGAATAGAACCAAAAGTAGCGCCTTATCAGACCGATCCCCCTAGTGTGGGATTTCTTCTATCACCTTGCTACAGGTGGGGGTCGCCTCGTTAGGGGCTGTTTAGAAAGCCTTGTGTGTTCCTCGGTGTAATAGTAATGCCCACCCAGAGACTATTTTGAGATGTGGTGTGCAGTGATAATGCAGCAGAAAATTCTCAACCTTGCTTAGGGTAGTGATGGATATAATAAACCTAAGTGGCAGTAATGTGATGAGAAATTTGCAAGTGTGTCCTACATACACATTAGTGTTACCTAATAATCAAAGTTGGTGACAAGTGTGAGTGGTGCGGTAGTCAGTGAATCACATTTGAAAATGTACAGTCAATACAAATCAATAAAATCAAATAACAAATTCAAAAACAAAATACAAAAGCAATAGCAAAAAACAGTCCTTTGGAAAAAATATAGCAAAAAACAATCCTTTGGAAAAAAATAATATTCAATCCAACCAATCCTACGTGTACAAAAGTGAAGAAACAGTGGCCACTGTGATAAAAACGGTTGCTGTGTTCCTGATAAATTTCTATTAACTCCTGTGAAATAGTGGCCGCCTGAAATAATACCAGGTGATAGTGCTGTAAAAATAAATTTTCATCAAGGGCCCGGCCGACCCGAGAAACCTAAAAATGGAAAACAAACACACAATAGTGCAGAGCGTATAAGTCCCAAAAGTAATAAGAAGGAGCTAGACTCACCAGTCGACGCGTTTCGGTCTGTACTAGACCTTTTTCAAGACTCAAGTCTTGAAAAAGGTCTAGTACAGACCGAAACGCGTCGACTGGTGAGTCTAGCTCCTTCTTATTACTTTTGGGACTTATACGCTCTGCACTATTGTGTGTTTGTTTTCCATTTTTAGGTTTCTCGGGTCGGCCGGGCCCTTGATGAAAATTTATTTTTACAGCACTATCACCTGGTATTATTTCAGGCGGCCACTATTTCACAGGAGTTAATAGAAATTTATCAGGAACACAGCAACCGTTTTTATCACAGTGGCCACTGTTTCTTCACTTTTGTACACGTAGGATTGGTTGGATTGAATATTATTTTTTTCCAAAGGATTGTTTTTTGCTATATTTTTTCCAAAGGACTGTTTTTTGCTATTGCTTTTGTATTTTGTTTTTGAATTTGTTATTTGATTTTATTGATTTGTATTGACTGTACATTTTCAAATGTGATTCACTGACTACCGCACCACTCACACTTGTCACCAACTTTGATTATTAGGTAACACTAATGTGTATGTAGGACACACTTGCAAATTTCTCATCACATTACTGCCACTTAGGTTTATTATATCCATCACTACCCTAAGCAAGGTTGAGAATTTTCTGCTGCATTATCACTGCACACCACATCTCAAAATAGTCTCTGGGTGGGCATTACTATTACACCGAGGAACACACAAGGCTTTCTAAACAGCCCCTAACGAGGCGACCCCCACCTGTAGCAAGGTGATAGAAGAAATCCCACACTAGGGGGATCGGTCTGATAAGGCGCTACTTTTGGTTCTATTCTTTTAATCGTTTTATTCTATTTTATGTTTTTCAATTGTAACATGGATCCATGCTTGTAATAATAAAGTGTTATTTTTATATATAATTTTATATATAGTTGTTAATTTGTTTCAACTAGCTTTAGACCCGGCCTTATAGGCGCTTTGGATTGTTCAACACATGATACAAGGTGCTTGCAAATAGGGAAAACATTATTTGTCAGACAAAAAATATACTACTGCTGATATAAAATTCAAAGTAAGCGTTATTATATTATCTTTTTATTATGAAATTGTTAATTTTGCAATTCTACTGTATTTCGTGATCCTTTAAATAGTTAGTATCCAATATGCTGTATTGCACAGAGGTTTATCAGTATGCTGTATTAGAGGTTTATCAATATGCTGTATTGCACAGAGGTTTATCAATATGCTGTATTGCACAGAGGTTTATCAATATGCTGTATTGCACAGAGGTGTATCATTATGCTGTATTAGAGGTTTATCAATATGCTGTATTGCACAGAGGTTTATCAATATGCTGTATTGCACAGAGGTTTATCAGTATGCTGTATTAGAGGTTTATCAATATGCTGTATTGCACAGAGGTTTATCAATATGCTGTATTGCACAGAGGTTTATCAATATGCTGTATTGCACACAGGTTTATCAGTATGCTGTATTACACAGAGGTTTATCAGTATGCTGTATCCAGCTCAGTTGCGAAAACACTGTGCCTGTTATGGCTTTTTCTCATTTGGGGTTGTGCAGCTATTACAAGTTGCAAAATAACTTATTTTGTGTACACGTTAAGCCGCGGAATCCAAACAGCCAAATTGCATGCACGTTTACGTATTACCTCATATTGTAAGAATGTTTTTATAACTGAATATGTTCTATTTACTTATAAATACATATTTCACTATAAGAAATCCATGTTTCTATATGAATGTGTATGTATCTCAATGTAAAATCCCTGCGTCTGCTTTTTTTTTTCTAACACCCGAGATCTCCTTTCTTTTAGACCTTATAACATTTGTGTGTAATATTTTTTTAAATAATTTTTATTAGACAGTGTTAATATAAGTGTGACTGTTCTTTATAATGTATTTTTTTAGTGTTTTGTGACACTTTTATGTTGCATAAAACTGTTAACTACAGCTCTTTGAGCGTTAAAACGATTATTGCGTAAAAGGCGATTGTGCATGCTCAATCGCAAATTTTCAAGACTTGTAAAACCTGCGCAATGGGAATTGATTGCAAACAGACCATATTGCGCGTGGAAAACCCATACCGTGGGACTTGTAATCTTGCCTATGGTCTTCTATGCACCTGATTCATTAAAAATCATACATGTCTCTGTTCTTTTATTAACAAAAAACAAAGTTTAACCGTACCCTATGTAGACACCTTTGGCTATGGGTGTTGTTGGTTATATCTTCGCTGACTTTTGTCTGTTTGCTGAAACCCTTTTTATATATATCATACTTATCATGTATCATATTTATGTAGTCTGCATCTTTACAAATACTATTATATATATATATACAGTATATGTATACAGCATATATATATACAGTATGCATATATATACATATATATATATATATATATATTATAAATACAATTTGTGGTATAATTAAATTATTAAAACGTTAGGATTAAATGTGATACTACTAAACAAAATCATTTGTTGAGAAACATTTATTTAACTATACTGAACAACAAAATGTACAGAGAAAGATTTATCAAACTATTTGTATAATTTATATTGTTTTTCTCTATTTCTTTTGACAAATGATTTGCTGCCAAAAATAGAAAAAAAAAGAAAGAAAACCCCCACAGACCTTTGTCAATAAAATAGCAGCATATTTAAGTAATGATATATTTTATAGTACATTCCATTTTATACTCATAATTATTTTTTGGGTCATTGTTTTATGTCCTCTTCATATCAACTAATCTCTAAAAAATGTTGGGATAACCTTGAGCTATAAGTAAATGAATATTGCTTTTTATAATATGACAGTTATTCAGTGCAGTGATTTGGAATACATGTTCAAATTACCCTTTCACTGCTGGTGTAAGAAATCATATTGTAAGATCTTCTAAGGTAATTAATATACAAATTCGAGCCTGCTAAGGAAAGCTACATGTATACCAATTGCGCACTTAATAATGTAAATGGATTCTTTTAACGGAAATAGGAGGTAATGTCATTCTGCTTTTTATCCGACTCAGTCATTTTTGCCCCCTAAAGTATTCGGTGGATAACTATGAGGTTGATAAAGCTATGGGTCAGAAAACATATGATTAGTCTTTTGTGCATGTGTCTTTTTTTCTAGAGACCTGTAAGTATTGCACAGCGTGCACTAGACAGAAGTCTAATGCCCTGCTGTGTCTTATTAATGTTCCTAAAACATTTTTTGCTTCTTTAAATATAAATGATTTGTGAGGAGGTGCATCATAGTTAAATAACGTCCAGGTTCATAAATATAATTATGGGTATGCATTTTGTTTATATATTAAATTCTGAGAAACATTCATATTAAAAATATTTAAACTGGATCCCATTTTTATTCCCATTGTGCCTGCAACAAATATTTCATAATTGAAATCACAGTTAGCAGAATTACTGTAGAAAAAAATATAATAATTGGTTTAATATTAAAGCAGAAATTGCAGGATCTCTATTCCAGTTTGTGTTTTAGGTTATGTAATATTTAGTGATGGAATTTCCTATAAATATAATATTCACATTCATTTTAAGAACTGTAAAATGACCCAAGTATTCTATACCCTATACTTTTTGTGATGTCATTTGAAAGATATGAGATGACAACTGTAAAATATTCTTGAGGTACCTATTAAATATTTTTAGTTATTATAAAAAACCATGCTTTTGTGCGTTGATTAAAAAAAAACATATGCCATTTGTACTGAAAGGGACAGTGTAAAATTAGCTTAGTCTCTGGACTTGTTTTACCGGCTGCAGAGTTTAAAATACATGGGAAATTGCTCCTTTAGGTATATTTTGTATATGAAATTGGTGGATCTGCTAATTAAAACTACAAATCAAATGGACTGAGCTTAAAGGGAGAGCTTATCTCTAAATTTACACAAAATCATCCTTATCTTTTCTCTTACTGTATACACAGTGAGACCAGTAATTAGGGAGAACAATGGAAAAATTAACATTTCATTAACTCTCTGTACCACCCACCCCCTGGAAGCTTGATTTTTTCCCTCAAATTTCTTGTTTACACAACTTCTCTATAACCAGTACTTAAGAATTGAAAGTCACAATATAGGTGAGACACAACAGGCAAAAGCAGCTATTTCAAATTATAAAATAAATTAAAACTATTTCATACACACCAACAAGTATAATGTATAATTGCAAGCATGTTAAAGAGGAAAAAAAAATATCACAGTACACTGTTCCTTTAATATACAATTGTCTAGATTCAAGAAGGTTATTTATAAAACTACACTATTTCATGTTGTAATGTAGTAACAACATCATAAGGAGCAAGGTGTCAAAATGAAAATGTCATATCATTGTCTTTAGTTTAGTTGGAATTTCCTCATGAGTTAACCCGATGGTGCGCTAGATCAAGTTCTCTAAAGCTAACGGTGCACTAAGAAATACTTGAAATAGTATTGTTCTTCACTCAGAAGACAATATTATTTTTAATTTTAAATATCTATCTATTAGCTATATATGAAGACCTCGAAAAAGGGATGTTTCACATGCAGAAGTTGCGTGACGTGCAAAAGCATGTTGAGAGGTCAGTCATTCCAAAATCCGCATAACAACAAGCGGTATACATTTCGCCACAGACTTACATGTACAAGAAAGCATGTTATATACATGCTCATTTGCCCGTGTTCCTTGGTATATATTGGAAAGACAGTCATGACCATTAGGGACATGATGGCCAACCATCGTTTTGCCATTTGTGATGCCTTAGCGAAGGGTGATTCGGAACAACCAGTGACATGCCACTTTGCTAGACGTAACCATGGTGTTTCCAGTCTTAGGTCAATGATAATTGATCATGTCCCTCCCCCTGGCTAGAGGGGGTAATAGAGCTAAAAAGTTGTTACAATTGGAGACTAAATGGATACACATATTGGACACCCTAATCCCGAGGGGGCTTAATACCTTTCTTGATTTTGGGCCATTTTACACCAAATAATTGGTACTGGACGGATACAACTGATGAATCAACTTGAAATGGTGAACAACCCGCTAAAGTTCCACATGAATATTCGTTCTAGTGGGTACCCATGGGTTTCTACCAATATTCTTTGAGGCTTGAAGGAACAATGACATGGTGTGCATATAGGAATAGGTGCAGGCCTCCATAATTTCTGTGTGTGATACAAGCTAATGGATATTTTTTTTTAATTGTATATAATTGATGTAGGGATTCTTGTATAGGCAGACAACCTCATGTCCTCAGCAGTGAATAGCTGGTGTCATGATCAATTGTATAACAATGAGCTAATTGTGTGAGCCTTTGGGTAATGATCCATAGAAATTCCATGTCATTGACACTTGTTCATATGTCTAATACAACGAATATATAATTTAGATTAATATTTGACATAAGAACTATATATAGAGGCTGAGGTTTACGTGATGTAGTCTTGCTTTTACTGATCGCCAAATCAGGTTGTTCATGACGCTTTGTTTAGCTGTCGCCATGACTACCTGGTATGAGCTGATTGGTGGTGACGCATCACGCCAGCGTTAGTACGTGATGATGTCATCAAAATGAGATTTTATGAAATTACAAGGTTTGTAAGTATATAAGGCGGGTGAAGGTGTTTTGGGTTATATGTTTTTAGGTTCTGACTATAGAACTGGTATTTTGACATTCGACAAAGGTGTTAGGCAATCACCAAAATGTTATGTCTCTTTTTTATTAATATAATAAACATTATGTTTTATCATATAAGACCAGCGAGTGCTTTTTTTGTGATGGAGTATTGAACTGATTTTTGGAAGCGCACCCTGGCAGTTGTGAAAATTTTTAAGACAGTGCTTATCCTTATTTGGGAATTTGTTTATATATACAGTATACAACAGAAGTGAGTACACCCCAGTGCAATATCCCTTAAATTATTCATAATTGTATATCCTAACAGTAACTGCATTATGTCTAAGTTTTACAGTAGGGTATTAGCTCTTATGTAAAATTAAAAACTAACAGTTTAGATTTACTATATTAAAAATACCAACCCCAAAGCAGGAAATCAATGCAACAAAAGTAAGTGCACCTTTCATTACTGAGATTCAAATCTGTTATTTTTTTCAATACTTTGCATGTCCACCTTTATTTTTGATGACAGACTCAATCCTCCTTGGCATGGAGGAAACCAGTGTCGTACAAATTTCTGGAGAGATGTTCTGCCCTTTAGAGATAAAAAATTTCAGAGGCTCTTTGCTGGAGGGGTTGAATTGCTCTACCATTTGCTTTAAAATACCCCAAGGGTGTTCTACTGGATTCAAGTAAGGTGACATACTTGGCCAGGTCATAGTTTTCACTTGTTTCTCCTTTAGAAACACCTTTGTGATCTTGGCAGTGTACTTTGGATCGTTATTATGCTGGAAAATTCGTCTTCTGCCAAACTTCAGGAGACTGGGAGTCATCTTGTCAGCCAGTATTTTAGTATATTTCAGAAAAAATGTATCAAAATGCGCCAAAGGATTGTACCACACAAACTTGTCTTAAATTAGACGAGATCTCCCAACCAGATCTCAAAGAGATAAGAAAGAAATGTGCCAAAAGAAAAGCGCTACACTCCCTATTAAAGTGCGTGTTGCTGAAGGTGGTGTCCACGCTATATGTCAACGTGTGAGAATTCAATATTAGAATTCAATATTAGAAGATGTAAGGGTTAAAAAATTATTTTATTACACCTCTTAAAATCAGATTAAAAATCAACAAAAAATTACAATGAAAAACACCATCAATTGAAAGTATACAATCAACAATGGCATTGAATTACAATACAATAGCAATAAAATTACATTAAAATTACAGTTATATAAAAATACTTTAGAGCAGTGATGATATACTTTAACAGTGGTATTGCGTTGTTAAAGTGGTACGAATAGGCTATAATTGCAATAATCAATTGGAATAGCGAAGATGTTAATCTATTGCATGTGTGCTGATCCAAATGTGTAAATAGTGTTCATAAGGTGATGACAAAATAATAAAATTAAGCAGTGTTCAAATGATCCTAAAAAACTAATAAATTGTTTACAAATTTTGTTGTGTATAATAAACGAACATGTTCGAACAAGAAAATCAAATATCTCCAAAAAAAAAAAAAAAAAAAAATGATTTTAAGTGGTGTAATAAAATAATTTTTAACCCTTACATCTTCTAATATTGAACTCTAATATTGAATTCTCACACGTTGACATATAGCGTGGACACCACCTTCAGCAACACGCACTTTAATAGGGAGTGTAGCGCTTTTCTTTTGGCACATTTCTTTAGTATTTTGGTATATCCCAGGCATTCATGGTGCCATCTATAAATGTCATCTCCCCAACATCTTTTGAAGTCATGTAGCCCCATATCGTCAAACTCCCACCTCCATGATTCACTGTTGGGACTATGCATTCACTGTAATAATCCTGAACAGGTTCACACCAAACATGCTGCACCCCATCTGCGTTGAAAAATTGTATTTTGGTCTTGGCCATCTTATCAAATAATGTGCTCCCAGTATTCATTAGGCTTTTTATGTTGTTTAACAAAGTTTAATCTTGCAGTGTTGTGCTGAAGAGCAAGCAATAGTTTTTTTCCTTGGATGCTGTCCATAGAAGTTGACATTATGAAATGTCCTTAGCACTGTCTGATCTGTCACAGAAACTTCTATTTCTATCGATAATCCCTGAGCCAAATCTGAAGCACTTGCCTGTTGCCTGTTTTTCAGAGCTAGATTGAGCAAGTAGTGCACTGTCCGTGGTGTCATTTTAGGAGGACAGCCACTGCGGCTCTGATTTTTGGCACTGTGTATCGATCTATACCTCCTGATTACTGCTGCGAATGTGTTTTGACTGATTTTTAGTTGGTCACCAATCTTCCTGTATCCTTTTCCATCTTTGAGAAGTCTCACAATCAGATTTTTCAATTCCTCTGGCAATTCTTTTCCATGTGGACACATGATGCAGACTTGCAGATAGATACAGCCCATTGGTCAAAAAATTAGATTGTTCTGGTAACTATGCTCATGCAATTAGGCTATTTGGAAATCATAGGTGTACTCAATTTTGTTTCAGTGATCTAACTTGTGTGTCAGTGACCACAGGTGTATTCACTTTTGTTGCATTAAGTTTCTACTTTGGGGCCTGTATTTTCAATATAATCTTTCTAAAGTATTTGTTTTTGATTGTTTATAATAGCAAATGCTCTACTAAAATAAATTATTGAGAATAATTTGATATTTAAGTGATATTTTCCAGGGGGTGTACTCACTTCTTTTTTTTTTTTTTAATAAATATTTTATTTATAATCCTAAAATATAAATACATGGCCTCTCAATTGGGCTTACCTTTCACCTCGCAGGGTGCATTACCGAATGTAAATAATAAACAAATGAACAGCCTTTCTTTCAGGCCCGCTTTTCACCATGCAAGGTGTAAAACCATTTCCCGCTTTATACAACCTAAGCCCTTGTGATTTAATCCTAAAGCTTACTTTTTATCCAACGTTATTTCATACAGTGTAAGCCATCCTACGTTCTGTACTTATATTAGGATAATTTTATTCCCTCATATCACCCTACCCTAAACCAAAAAAAAAAAAAAAAAAAAACAGAACTGACATACAAACACTCAGGCAAGAAGAAAGAAAAAAAAAAAAATTAGATGTAAATAATCTCTCTCCCCCGGCCCCCACACCACTCGCACTACAGCTTCCTCTTAGGTTTCGGCTGTTTTCCTAAAAGAATACCAGAATTGTTCTTGTATAGTGTTTGGGAGGGAATGTATCAATTTTTCCCATTTCTTCCTATATTCTCTGCTGGTAAAATCATTCAATTCTTGAATATCAAATTGTTCAATAATAGCTTGTTTTATCAGAAAATTTTTCCAGTCTACGAAATTAGGTTTTTTACTATTCTTCCAATTTCTAAAGATTATACTTCTAGCCGCAAGTATTGAAATATTTATAAATCTCCAGTCTTCCCCCCATTCTTTAACCCTTAGTAAAAGTATTATGTGTTCTAATGTAAAGATACTAGATCTCTTTAGTATTTTACGTTGCCAAAACTCAATTTTAAGCCAGAATTGTCTAATTATAGGGCACTCCCAAATCATATGTATTAAATCCGCTTCAGTTTGACTGCATTTAGGACATTTATTAAATTGTGTATTACCCCACTTCGTGCCCCTCTCTGGCATGTAGTAAGTGCGGTATAATAACTTTAAGTGAGCTTCTCTCCAGGTTTCGGATATTGTTGTTTTAGCCACTTGGGAGATTGATTCTTTTATCTTTTCATTAGACTCGCCTAATTCGGTAATGAAGGGACTCCATCTATTCGTTATATTACCTAAGTTATTTAGACCTTCTTTAACAGAGATGAGTTTATACCAGGGTGAAATTGAACTCACTCCATGCATAACCATTTTTATCCATGATTCAATTTTTCCCATCCCCAATTCCACCCATTTTCCCTGATCAATTGCTGAGCATAATGCCTGACCTGGAGATAAGCGAAAAAATCTCTGTTATCTATGTGGAAATCAGTTTTCAAAGAGTCGAATGATTTAACAGTCTTTCTTTCTTTATCTAGTATTTGCCAAATAAATTCTAACCCTTTAGCCCCCCAGCTCTGAAAAACAGTGGAATTAAAGCCCCCTGGGAAAGCTAAGTTATTTTGTATTAATAAATATTTGGACATCTTATATTCTATTCCTAAGATAATACACAACTTCTGCCAAGCTATGATGGGATTTACAATAGTTTTTATATTTTTAATATTTGTTGGCAGTCTTCGCCATGGGCAGTGTATCAAATTCACCAAGTTATGTGGCATACAGAAATTCCTTTCAATTTCTGGAATTGTGAAGTACGAGACCCCTGTTATCCATTCTACCACTATTCTACTTAACATTATCCAGTTATAATGTTCCAAGTTTGGGAGAGCTAATCCCCCCCATATCTCTTTGTAAATATAATTTATTCATAGCTATTCTTGGTTTCTTATTATTCCATATGAATTGCCTTACCGCCACCGAGATCTCTCTGATGTCTTTCTTTGACATCGGGATGGGAACGTTTTGAATTAAATACAATATTTTTGGGAACATTATCATTTTAAATGTGTTAACCCTGCCAGTGAGTGATAAGGGTAATTTAGACCAAGCTTTTAAATCTTCTTTTAATTTTCTAATCAGGGGTGTATAATTTAAGCTATACAATAGGTCCTCTTGAGTTGAGATTAAGATTCCTAAGTACCTTATACTTTCTCGAGCTAGCTTAAAATGATTTCCTGGGCTCCAATCTTTATCTTCCCTTAGTATCATCAATTCAGATTTGTTTATGTTAATCTTATAGCCTGAAAAGGTACTAAAGTCTTCTATTATTTCCAAAACTAATGGGATATTAACCTTGAGATTGCGAACGTATAACAATAGGTCATCTGCATAAAGGGAGACTTTACTCTCATATTTGCCCACCATTATGCCCTGTATTCTTTCTCTTAACATTATGGCTAGTGGCTCTATAGCTACATTAAATAGTAGCGGTGAAAGAGGACAGCCCTGTCTAGTGCCTCTCTCTAACAATAGGTTTTTTGATACCTGGCCATTCACCAAAATTGCAGTGCATGGTTTTCTGTAAATATTTTTAATCAATTGTATTATAGTTTCTGGGAACCCAAACTCTGACATTGAGGTGAATAAATGGTCCCATTCCACTGAGTCAAAGGATTTCTGTGCATCTAGGGAGAGTATAGCTAAACTAGGTCTGTCCCCTTTCATGTTTTTATCTTTATGTTTTTGAGAATGTTTTTCACTTTTCGTAGAATCTAGCACTAAAAACAATTTTCGTAAATTGGAGGCGGAGTTTCTTCCTACCATAAAGCCCGTCTGGTCAATATGAATAATAGATTTTAATACTGCCTGAAGTCTGTTTGCGATAATACCGGTTAAGATTTTGTAATCCGAGTTCAACAAGGATATGGGTCTATATGATTCCATCAGTGTGGAATCTTTATCAGGTTTTAAGATTAACGTGGTCCAAGATGCCGTGAAATTGGAAGACATTTCTTTCCCTTTTATAAAGTAATGGTTAAACAGTGTAGTTAAAGTTGGAACTATACCCTCTATTAATAATTTATAATACTCATTAGGTAATAGATCTGGACCTGAAGCTTTGTTATTTTTTAACTTCTTGATGGCGTTGCTAACTTCTTCTTCTGATATTGGTTTGATAAGTTTGTTTCTTTCTATTTCATCAAATTTTGGTTTTGTTATCTTAGCCCAGAAATCATCCTTATTTTCGAGGTTCAATTCTCCCGAACCATAAACCTTTTGATAATATTCTTTAAACAATCTTAAAATGTCTTTCGTCTTATGTTCTATCTTCCCCTTTGTCATTATCCCGCCAACATGATTATGTCCTTTAGCTCTCCTTACCAAGTTAGCTAGGAATTTCCCTGTTTTATTTCCATGTCTGTAAAATTTTGCTGACAGCCTAAGTTCTTCTTGGGTAGTTTTATTAAGAAGCCAGATGTCCCTAGCCTCCTTAGCGTCTATAAAGTGTTGCCAGTTGGTGCTATTTGATTCCTCCAAATACTTATTATATGCTGAAGATAATCTTTTTAACATTTCCTTTTCTTTAATTTTTTGTTTTCTCTTTCTGTTGCTCAAAAAAGCAATAACTTCACCACGCATTACTGATTTTGATGCTTCCCAAAATATCTCTGGTTTTTCCAAGTATTCTACGTTATTTGTATAAAAATCCTGCCATTTTGTCATCAACATATTTTTAAATTCTCTGTCATTAATCAAATACTTAGGAAACCAGAATCTTCTAACGGGGGAGTTATCATTATCCAGGCTAATTTTAAGAATTATTGGGGCATGGTCTGATATTATTATGTCTTTTATTTCTGCATCGACCTCGAGGCCAGTTAATTTCTCTGAGATCATAAACATATCTATCCTTGAAAACGTCATATGAGCCTTTGAGGCACACGTATACTCCCTGCCAATTGGACTCCTCTCTCTCCAGATATCTTTCACTTTAAGATTAGCTATAAATTTACTGAGTAACTTAGCCTCAAGCTTATCTCTTCTAGTTTTCCTCCCGGTATCTCCTTTTCTAGCTCTGTCTAGAGGGATTTGAAACACCATGTTAAAGTCACCCCCTAGGATAAGAACCCCCTCTGCCTTTTCCAATAGCTGGGATTGGAGTTCTGACCAGAATATTGGATTGTAATCGTTGGGACCATAGACGTTACATATAGTAAATTTTCTTCTCTCAATTACCAATTTTAGAATCATATATCTTGCTTCTGAGTCTAGCTCAGTGGATAAAATAGTATATTGTAATTTTTTATTCAAAAGAATTGCTACCCCTTTCTTTCTTTTGCTGCATGGGGCTCCCACTACTTCTCCCACCCAGCCTGCTCTCAGTTTGAGCAGTTCTACTTCTTTCAAGTGTGTCTCCTGGATGAGGGCAACATCTGCCTTCAGACTCTTAAGCTGAGCCAAAATTGTTTTCCTCTTCATCGGGGAGGTGATGCCGCTCACATTCCAGGAGACACATTTAATTTGATTAATCATTTAAACTATAGTAAAAGTGCCCACCTGAGTGCGAGTAGCGTATAGGGCACGGGGAGAGAGAAAAAAAAGAAAAAAAAAAAAAAAAAAGAAAGAACACCCCCCCCGCCCCGGCCCACATTTCCCCGCTCCCCAAAGAACTCTACATTCTCTATCTATCTTGTCCATCAAATATATTCAAACCTTTTTTTTATTATGATTAACCACTGTTATATAACCTCTTCTCTCATAAAGGCTTCAGCCTCCCTAGGGTTTTCTAGCAGTCTATTCCCTTCAGTGCCTTGTACACGGATTCTAGCAGGGTATATTAATGTGGCATTGTAACCTTTATTGATCAGCTGAGTACATGCAGGCGCCATTAATTTCCTCTTGCTAGATACCTCTGCCGAGAAATCCTGAAATATAAGGATCTTTTTCCCTTCAATAACTATGTCTCTCTTTTTCCTAAAGTGCTGTAGTATTTTCACCTTATCTTGGAAATTGAGGTATCTAGCAATTATTGGTCTGGGTCTGTCGGAATTACTATCTTCTCTTCTATGCCCTATTCTATGTACTCTCTCCACTGTAAGAGGAAGATCTGTTGATGGCACATCTAGTAATTTTGGTAGAATTTCAGACATAAATAAATTTAGATCCTTATATTGTGTGTTTTCGGGTAATCCTATAATCTTTAAGTTGTTCCTACGTGCACGGTTTTCTAAGTCCTCAACTTTCTGCTGTAGTCTATCCAAATCTTTTCTCATGTCAGTGTTGCTTAGCTCATGCCCTTCCACCCTATCTTCCAAATCTGATATACGTTGTTCAGCTTCCCCTAACCTTTTGGAGAAGTGTCTAACTTCATTAGCAAGGCCAGATATCTCAGATTTAATTAGTTCAAACTGGGGCAAGAAAATGTCTGACATCGTTTTAGTTAGTGCTTGTGTATCTAACTGGTTGATACTCTCATTTATGGTTTCAGATATATTTTCACTACCTCCTTTATTTTTTTTCTCCCTGCTCCTGGCTGCTATAGCTGGGGATTTATTTTTGTATTGTGAAACAAACTTGTCCATAAGGGATCACACCGCCGTTTGTTGAAATACTCTGACAGGTTTTTTTTTGTTTTGTTTTTTTTTCCCTCTCTTCCCCCCCCCCCCCCCCTGTCTGCTTCAACTGTTGATGATTCTAAAACTTAACCAAGAGTATGTTTTCCAGACAGTCTTTTACCCCTGATTATATTCTATGGAGTTTAAGTTGTTATGCTAAGCTACCAAGATCAGACAGGGTTAGAGGCACGCCTGGCCCTGTGATACTCTGCTCTGTATAGTGTCACAATTTAAAGAGCAAAATGTAATATATCACTCTTTGAGTATACTTATTCTCCTAAGCTTCGGCTAAAAATAGGATGTCCCTGCTTAACTTTCGAGATCAGACAGGGTCAGGTGCTCATATTAGTACTATAAAAACTATTAGGGAATAAGCTTTAACCATTATACCATTCACTATAAAGACTTCAAAAGCAAAATATGTCTAGGATGGCACTATGTAATGTATAACTTTTCTGAGAGCTAATTGCTCTAAATCTAGGGATGCTCTGCTTATCTGATACCCCTTTAAAACAGAAAAGATTGTCAAGCCCACTGCTTAGCTTTTTACAACTGAGATCTATACGTTCAGCAAGTCTGCCCTCTGGCCTTTAAGCACATTCAATTTTCAAAGAATCCACAACTCAGACAGAATTCACATAATATATATCACATTTCAACATATTCTTTAAAGTGGTATTTAACAATTGTGTCACTCAGTACTTTCTCTGCCCCCTTTATTTCCTCTTTCTTCCCCCCTTTTTTTTTTTTTTATTATTTTTTTTTTTCCCTTCAGAGGCAGATATTTATCAAAATTGTAACAGTGTCTTTTATCTTGTGCACTTCAGAGAAAAAACCCATATATCATAAATCCAACTCCTTTTAACCTTAACCAACTATGTTAACCTGTTTTCTGTTGCTAAACAGCTCACCAGCAAATAATGTCCAAATAATGTTCATTGTACTACATATATATACATATGCAAGTGTCTATTGTCATTTTCTGTGATAGAGAAAAAGGCAAACATATGATATAATGGGAAAGTCAGCAGGAATAGAGTTCTGAAAGGACCAGCTCCTCCAGGCACAACAGTTGCTCAGTAAAGTTCAGAATTTCCCCATGACCTTCCTTAAACGTTGCTTTAGCAAACAGTCATGTCAAAGTTTAAAAAGAAAGCTCTCTGTTGTTGTCCTACCTTCCGGATAGACAGTGAAGGAAACAGAAAAGAAAAAGTTACCTGAGTGATGAGTAATCCCTCACCACCATTAAACCTGCATTCAGGCTTGTTCCATGTAGGAGATGCAGTCAGCCGCAGTCAGCCATTCTCTCGCTGCTTCTAGCTACAGTTTCCTTGCTACTGCAGCGTCCTAGGAAGCGGCAATTCTCCTCCTCAGCTTTACTCGGTGTACACAGGGCTTCCACCTCTGCCTGCTGTGTGGATGTCAGCTGTCACTGCTACGCGGGTCTCAGTTACTCCAAGTGAGCTCAGGGTTTCAGCCTCCTTCTGCTGAGCGGGTGTCAGTAGCCCACTGGTGTGCGGGTATGCGGGTCTCAATTGCCCCCTTTCATGCAGCATCAGAAAGATACGGGCTTCTCCTGCACACTAAGCCAAGCCTATCTCTCAGACTTGCCTGGTTAATGCCTGTTTCCCCTTTTGCGCCTCTGCACTTCCTTGGGGCCAATCCTTTCCTTCGCCTCTCGAATGTAGAGGACTTCAGGTGTCTTCCGACACGCGGATCTTTCGACCCTGACCCGGTTCCACTGCTGGCTCTTAGGGTCCGTAAGGAGGGCTGTACTATCAGCGTCTCTCACACATGCGGCAGACACGCTGCAGAGCTGCAGTCAACCTACACGCTCCTCCTCCAACTGGAAGCCACGCCCAGCGGGGGTGTACTCACTTCTGTTGTATTATATATATATATATATATATATATATATGTATGTATATATATGCATACACACTCATTCAAATATACATACATATACATACACCTTTGAGCCCTTCACAGTCCATCACCTTATCATATACTTTATCCCATTAAAACACTTTTAGTATATTTATTTCAATAATAAACATTTATTTTACATTTAATATGTGTATATATAAGCATAATACCTTATTTTAATATTTTATTTTAAAAATGTTATATTTTAAATGTGTTTATGTATACTGTTATTCTAGACGTAACACTTTACTTCCAGTCTTTTTTACTTTTAAAGTTACAGTCTATTTCAGAATTTTTATTGTTTAAAAAGATAGATAATCCCTTTATTTCCCATTCCCCAGTTTTGCATAACCTACACAGATATATTAAAGGGACATACTACTCATATGCTAAATCACTTGAAACTGATGCAGTATAACTGTAAAAAGCTGACAGGAAAATATCACCTGAGCATCTCTATGTAAAAAAGGAAGATATTTTACCTCACAATTTCCTCAGCTCAGCAGAGTAAGTTCTGTGTAAAAAGTTATACTCAGCTGCAGCCCAGCTGCAGGTAAAAAAACCAGCAGCCAATCAGCATCAGCAGTGCTGAGGTCATGAACTCTTTTACTGTGATCTCAGGAGATTTGACTTAACTCTCATGAGATTTCATTGTAAACTTCCCTACACCGAATAGGGAAATAACATGAGAGTGCACAAGGCTCATCCCTTTGGCTGTCTCGGGACAGACATACTGATATGCTGCTTAGAAGTCCTTTACAATGGGATGTGGCTACTGAGAAACTATTGAGGTTAAATATCTTTCTTTTTTACATAGGGATGTTCAGGTGATATTTTCTAGTCGGCTTTTTACAGCTATGCTGCATCACTTTCAAATATTTTGGTATTATGGTCCTTTAATACACTTTTTACCTGTGTGATTACCTTGTATCTAAGCCTCTTCAGATTGCCCCCTTATCTCAGTTATTTTACAGACTTGCCTTTTAGCCAATCAGTGCTGACTCTTAAATAACTCCATGGGAGTGAGCACAATGTTATCTTTATGGCACACATGAACTAGCCCTGTCTAACTGTGAAAAACTGTCTACATAGGTTTAGCTTTCAGCAAATCATACTCAGAGAGCAAAGCAAATTTGATGATAAAAGTAAATTGGAAAGTTGTTTAAAACTGCTTGCCCTATCTTAATCACGAACGTTTAATTTTGATTAGAGTGTCCCTTTAACTCACAACTAACAATATGAGTGATGTTTAGTGTGCCCGCACTTTCCATTGAAATCATAGGGCATGCTAAAGGGATGTCAGTCCTGCAAAACATTCTTTGGTTATTCTGTTTTACCATGGACTTGTAATTCCAAAATGCACACTAAGCTAAGCATGGTCCTGCGATCTTGAAACACATCCTGAGCTATCAATAGCTCTCCACTTGTATCTAGTCCTCACTTTTTATTTACCTTTATTGGGTTTAGCTGTAACCTAGAGTTATCTGAGGATGCTTGAACTATTAAAAACAAAAACAAAAAAGTCTTAATTTTAGTTCAGTAGTTGGATTGGAGAGAGAGAGGCACTGGCAAGCTATCCAGTGGATCTGGGACTGGATGGTAAGATAGGAGACCGAGGGCTAGATTTATCAAAGGACAAATGCCCCAATCATCTGCAGACTTGCTCATGTGAGCCTACACATTTTGAAGCAGGTATAATGGGTCAAGGAATTAGAAAATATCATTTTAATTAAAGGGACAAGAAACACAACAATTGTCTTTCATAATTAAGATAAAGCATACAATTTTAAACAACTTTCCAATTTTCTTATTTTATCTAATTTGCTTCATTGTCTTGGTATCTTTGTTGAAAAGCATACCTAGGTAGGCTCAAGAGCTTGCAGCTAGTTGGTGATTGGTGGCTGCACATATATGCTTCTTGTGATTGGCTTACCAATTTGTTCAGCTAGCTCAAAGTCGTGCATTGCTGCTCCTTCAAGAAACAATAACAAGAGAATGAAGCAAAATTAATGATAGAAGTACATTGGAAAGTTATTTACCAATGTATGCTCTATCTGCATCATGAAAGAAAAGTTTTGGGTTTCATGTCCCTTTAAGGGGATCAGACTTTAGAAAATTATATCTATTACTCTTTTATTATGTCAGCACTTTTCGAAAATGTTTTATGAGCATAAGTTATTCAGATTAAATAAAGAAAGTAAAAAAATCAAGTTTTATATTGATATGAAGATATTTTACTTAAAGGACCAGTAAACACAGTAGATTTGCATATTCAACAAATGCAAGATAACAAGACAATATAATAGCATTTACTCTGAATTTCAAATGAGTAGTAGATTTTTTTCTAAAAAATTTCAAAGTTATGTATATTTCCACTCCCCCTGTACCATGTGATAACAATCAGCCAATCACAAATGCATATACGTATAGTCTGTGAATTCTTGCACATGCTCAGTGGGAGCTGGTGACTCAAAAAGTGTAAATATAAAACACTGTGCACATTTTTTTAATGGAAGTAAATTGGAAAGTTGTTTAAAATTACATGCTGTATCTGAATCATGAAAATGTAATTTGACCTGAGTGTCCCTTTAAGTTAAACAACTAAGGGCAAAATTACGAGTGGCACGCTAACTGTTGCGTGTGAGAAACAAAGGGTTTATAGTGGCTCATCGGAAGTAGCATTCATATTACAAGTTGAAAGTAAATACTGTATGTTCGCTTGAGTGTGATTGAATTTAATGTGTGTCGGGATACAGCGACTTCAGAGCTTTGGTTAACTGTTATACTTGACAAAAAAGTTGCAAAAAACACATCAAAGTGCATTGGAGCCCTTTGCAGTCAAGTAGCTGAAAACATATAAAATCATATTTATGCAATATTTAATAAATTGTTTAACTGTGTTTGTATTGTAAATATTTTGCATTTCTATGTTCTTTACATAGGTAACTATATCAACTAAGGCCTAGATTTAGAGTTGGGCGGTAGCCGTCAAAACCAGCGTTAGAGGCTCCTAACGCTGGTTTTTACCGCCCGCTGGTATTTGGAGTCAGGAAAGGGTCTAACGCTCACTTTGCAGCCGTGACTTTTCCATACCTACATTATACCTATGTACCCCTAATCTGCTGCCCCTAACACCGCCGACCCCTATATTATATGTATTAACCCCTAATCTGCCACCCCTGCTATCGCTGACCCCTGCATATTATTATTAACCCTATTGTTCCGTTCATCCCAAAAGAATGCAAGCTCAATCTGATTGGCTGATCCAATCAGCCAATCGGATTGAACTTGAATCTGATTGGCTGATTCCATCAGCCAATCAGAATTTTCCTACCTTAATTCCGATTGGCTGATAGAATCCTATCAGCCAATCGGAATTCGAGGGACGCCATCTTGGATGACGTCCCTTAAAGGAACCTTCATTCTTCAGTTGGACGTCGGAAGAAGAAGATGTATCCACGCTGGAGGTCTTCAAGATGGAGCCGTTCGTCATCGGATGAAGATAGAAGATGCCGCTTTGATCAAGATGGTTGCCGGTCCGGATCTCCTCTTCTTCCCGGATAGGATGAAGACTTTGGAGCCTCTTCTGGACCTCTTCAGCTGCCGCTTGATAGAAGATTTTAGCCGGATTATGGATTGCCAGCCCCCGCTTGGGCTTGGATGAAGACTTTGGAGGACGGATCGGTGAACCTGGCATGGTGAAGATAAGGTAGGAAGATCTTCAGGGGCTTAGTGTTAGGTTTATTTAAGGGGGGTTTGGGTTAGATTAGGGGTATGTGGGTGGTGGGTTGTAATGTTGGGGGGGGTATTGTATGTTTTTTTTTACAGGCAAAAGAGCTGAATTATTTGGGCATGCCCCGCAAATGGCCCTTTTCAGGGCTGGTAAGGTAAAAGAGCTTTGAACTTTTTTAATTTAGAATAGGGTAGGGCATTTTTTTATTTTGGGGGTCTTTGTTATTTTATTAGGGGGCTTAGAGTAGGTGTAATTAGTTTAAAATTGTTGTAATATTTTTCTAATGTTTGTAAATATTTTTTGTAACTTAGTTCTTTTTTATTTTTTGTACTTTAGTTAGTTTATTTCATTGTATTTATTTGTAGGTATTTTATTTAATTAATTTATTGATAGCGTAGTGTTAGATTTAATTGTAGGTAATTGTAGGTAGTTTATTTAATTTATTTATTGATAGTGTAGTGTTAGGTTTAATTGTAACTTAGGTTAGGATTTATTTTACAGGTAATTTTGTAATTATTTTAACTATTTTAGCTATTAAATAGTTATTAACTATTTAATAGCTATTGTACCTGTTTAAAATAATTACAAAGTTGCCTGTAAAATAAATATTAATCCTAAAATAGCTACAATATAATTATAATTTATATTGTAGCTATATTAGGGTTTATTTTACAGGTAAGTATTTAGCTTTAAATAGGAATAATTTATTTAATAAGAGTTAATTTATTTCGTTAGATTTAAATTATATTTAACTTAGGGGGGTGTTAGTGTTAGGGTTAGATTTAGCTT
The DNA here is from genome assembly GCF_027579735.1 of Bombina bombina. Taxonomy (NCBI): domain Eukaryota; kingdom Metazoa; phylum Chordata; class Amphibia; order Anura; family Bombinatoridae; genus Bombina; species Bombina bombina. The sequence goes on along the minus strand of NC_069502.1, from coordinate 289,080,042 downwards.
TAGGGGTTAATACATTTATTAGAGTATCGGTGAGAGCCGGTCGGCAGATTAGGGGTTAATTATTGTAGGTAGCTGGCGGCGACGTTGTGGGGAGCAGATTAGGGGTTAATAAATATAATATAGGGGTCGGCGGTGTTAGGGGCAGCAGATTAGGGGTACATAGGTATAATGTAGGTTGCGGCGGTGTACGGAGCGGCAGATTAGGGGTTAATAATAATATGCAGGGGTCAGCGATAGCGGGGGCAGCAGATTAGGGGTTAATAAGTGTAAGGTTAGGGGTGTTTAGACTCGGGGTACATGTTAGAGTGTTAGGTGCAGACGTAGGAAGTGTTTCCCCATAGAAAACAATGGGGCTGCGTTAGGAGCTTAACGCTGCTTTTTTGCAGGTGTTAGGTTTTTTTTCAACTCAAATGACCCCATGGTTTTCTATGGGAGAATCGTGAATGAGCACGTTTTTGAAGCTGGCCGCGTCCGTAAGCAACGCTGGTATTTAGAGTTGCAGTGGCGGTAAATATGCTCTACGCTTCCTTTTTTGGAGCCTAACGCAGCCATTCTGTGAACTCTAAATACCAGCGGTATTTAAAAGGTGAGGGGGAAAAAAAGCACGCCGTCTAACGCACCCCTTTGGCCGCAGAACTCTAAATCTAGCCGTAAGTATTTTAAAATAGATATTCACATATATAACTGTATATATATATATATATATATATATATATATATATATATATATATACAGGTATCCCTCAGTTTACGCTGGGGTTAGGTTCCAGAAGGAATGGTTGTAAATCGAAACCGTTGTAAATTGAAACCCAGTTTAAAATGTAAGTCAATGGGAAGTGAGGGAGATAGGTTCCAGGCCCCTCTCAAAATTGTCATAAGTAACACCTAATACATCATTTTTAAAGCTTTGAAATGAAGAATTTAAATGCTAAACAGCATTATAAACCTAATATAATAATCACACAACACAGACTTCACTTGCATTTTTCTGCAAACAGTTCTTTCTATGCATTCCAATCTGGACTGAATTATAGACAGGAAGCTCTTGTTCCTTTGAAATCTGCTTGATAGCTCAGGTCTAGTTAAACTGATTAATTTCAGCTTGCTTGGCTTTGCTGCAACACAAGCGGACAGTTCCACCTACAGGCTATTTTAGTAAATGCAATGCTTCTCAATGCTTTTCAATAGCAGTCACATGACTGGAAAAAAGGTTGTGATTCTGAAACAGTGTAAATTGAACCGTTGTAAAATGAGGGCCACCTGTATATATACATATATATATATATATACAGTATATATATATATATATATATATATATATATATATATATATAAATATATATATAACTATTTACTGTATATATGCTTTTGTACATACAGTACAGTATTTTTGCTGTATCCAGCTCTTCTGTTGGAACTACCCGCTGTCAGCAGAGACTCCGTTATCCATTGGAAGTTACAACAGATGCACTGCTCTACTGATACCATTGTTTGACGAGCATATCATTGAGGTTTTGATTTGTAAGTGTGTTTTATCCTGTTTTATGATACCTAAATAAAGCGTGTTTCACTATTATCGTGTGTATGTTCTGTTTCCCGCATACATTACATGAGCACCTGCCCCTTGACTGATTGAGATCCGAACATCAAGTGACTCGATGCAATCAGGGATTTGTTTGGAGCCCAAAAGTCTGCTCTTCGCATATGACTTACCTCATAAGTTTGAGGTTTTATATCGTAAGTAGATCCCCTATAGGGGCTTCATACCTCACACTTCTTCACCTCTGTGTACCGACCATCTTCATGAAATCTACCACCGGTGTTGGTAGAAATTAACCCTTTTGCCGCATAACGGACCTAATATTCATATGTGTTATTTATATCAGACTTTTAACTACTGATCAATATTCTTCAGATTCTGAAGTTTTGAAGGAGGAGAGATCCATGGGTTCCTCTACTGGGGTAACTGGAGCTGTTGAAGGGGTAGAGGGTACTGCTGAAGCCGGACGCATAGGAGGATGGTAGGCAAGGAGCCTCCTGGTTCTGTCTCTTTCGGCTTGTCTCTCCTGGAAGAGAGAGTGTAGACTAATACAAAGCAATATAAAGTCATCCAAAGAAGAAGGAACGTCACGATAAGTGAGTTCATCTTTGATGAGTTCATGCAGACCCCTCCTAAAGGCTGCCTTGAATGCACTGCCATCCCAAGTGGTTTCAAGTGCCAAGGTGCGAAACTCGATGGCAAATTGGGCCACAGTTCTATTGCCCTGGCGGAGAACCAGGAGAGAAAATTCTGCAGCAGAGGTACGGTCAGAAGTCCCAAAGACAGAAGATAATGCAGAAATGAAATCATCAGCATCATGCAGGAGTGGAGCGTTCTGTTCAAAAAGGGGAGAGCCCCAGGCTAGGACCTTGTCTTTCAGTAAGGAAATGATAAAGGTCACCCTTGACTGGTGAGACTGAAAGGTGTGAGGATCATTGCGGAAGTGCAGCCTGCATTGGTTAAGAAAACACCTGCAGTCCATAGTACCTTCGTATTTATCAGGCAATTGTATCCGGGGTATACTTCCAGACAGGGCCGCCACTAGAAATTTTGGGCCCCTGACTTAACCATTGATCAGGCCCCCCCCCCCCTTGACATGTGCAATTTTTGACCAAGTGACTAAAACGTGTATGCACTTAATTCGTAAGTGTAGTCTAACTTGGAAATATTGTAAAGTAGTTAGTAACACAGAAACCCACAGACACACTCATACACTGAAACACACACACTCACACATAAGGATTCAAATATAGACACTCTAGCAGACATGCAAAGAAACAAACAAACACACTCAGACACAGACATTCAGCACTTGTTTATATTGACCCGACAAAGTAATGAGGTAGACTACAGTTTTGTCAAAAAAGGAGATTTACAAAACAAAATATGGAGTTCTGATTATCTTTTTGTCAAGGAAGATGCAAACTATATGATGACAACAGCATGCAGTGGCTGGAAGGAAGGGCCCTGAACTGCCTAAACAATAATTTAAAGGTTCAATGTTGGATTGGTGACTTCCAGAAAGGTCTCATTAGTCTCAAAGTCTGTAGAAAGATGTGAATAATCAGTATTAAGGTCAAAATGTCCTAAAAAGGAACAGACAATGGACACAAACACACACACAGAAACTCAAACAGAAACTTGCACATATACCCAAGGAAACACCGACAGAGACAGCCTCAGAAAACACACAAAGACATATACAAACACACCCACAAAAAACACACATAAACATACACACACAGAGAGAAAACCACATAAAACACAGAAAGACATACATACACACCCTCACTGAGGCATCCACAGAAAACACACAAAGACATACACACACTCTCACAGAGACACTCACAGAAAATGCACAGACATACACACACCCTCACAGAGACACCCTCAGAAAACACACACCCTCACAGAGACATCCACAGAAAACACAAACATACATACACACACACACTCTCACAGAGACATTCATAGAAAACACAGAGACATACACACCCACCCTCACAGAGGCATCCAGAGAAAATACACAAAGACATACATACACACCCCCTCAAAGAGACAAAAAATAGAAAAAGCACAAAGACATACGCACACACCCTCACAGACATCCACAGAAAATGCACAAAGACATACACATCCACCCTTACAGAGAGTCCTACAGAAAAAAAAATACATACACACTCATAGATACACAAGCAAAAGCACAAAGACATAAGCACAGACACCCACAGAAATACTCACAGGAAGTAACATTTCTGCACATTGCATCCCCTAAATCAACAGTTAATTAAGAGATCACTTTTTAAAGAATCATATCTGTAAATGTGCAAACAAAAATAATTCTTTGAATTCAAAATTGTACATTAATGATCTGGGTAGATGACTAGATGAAGAAAAACACTTTTAAAAGGTTGACATATGTTTGTTTTTTCCCCAACCAAGAGCACCACTTATATATAGTGTACAAATGTTCCCATCTGTCAGCTGTACTTATGGATTTTGAAAATGCTGTAATCTATATGGTCTTGCTGGAACCATAAGTTGTGGTACTCATACCATTAGATCTGGTTAAATGCAGGATTTAGGCGTGTTTGTAAGTATTTCAAAATTAAGTCAGATGTAGTGTAAACTGAACAGTTTTAAGTTAACCTGTCTCATTTCAAACGCTGAGCAATCTTAGTCTGAGAGTATAACATTTTATGCAGATGTAAAAATCTTAGATAAAATGCCTCCTTATATCTGGAAAGTCCTTACATAAAGGGGCAGTAAACTGGAATGTAATTTATATATATATATATATATATATATATATATATATATATATATATATATATATATATATATATTAATTAAAAAAAACACATATCTGCCAAAAGGGCACCTACCATTTGTGTATTGAGGAGGAAACATTTCTGCATGGCTTTAAATATAGAATTTCTACAGCATTGTCAAATAATCATAAATACACTGCTGCTAAAAAAATGTGTTTTTATGGACCTCTGGCCCCACCATACAACTACTACCACACTGAAGTTACAATCCGAAATTGCACAAAGAAATAAAAACATTTACTAAGTAAGTCCTACCTCCTCTGCAATGCTGTCTGACTCAGACAAACACTGTACAAGCAAAGTGTCAAGTGTGTCTCACACTGTGCATAGTGGTTTAGTGCACACTCAGAAATAATCTCAAATGCTAATATTTTACTCCTTGTAATAACATTTCCCATGCTCAATTAGCACTCTGCTGTAGTTCCCACTGGTGGCTACCAAAATAAAAAAAAAATGGAGTCACCCCTGTCACCCCCTGATGGCGGCCCTATTTCCAGAAGCAGAGGAAGAAGCCATAGTACTAGGAGTAGAGACTGGCGGTACAACAACAGGAGCGGCATTCCTTGCTGTACTAGTAAGGAGAGTTGAGCGGTAATAGCCTCTAGCTTGGAATCTATATTCTACAACTGTGTAGTATGGGTTCCCAACATCTATCCCTGTAGATAAACTGCTCGTGCCACCTCATCTGGCTCCATGGCCCAAGTATAATGTAATGCTCGTGGGATACTCCTCTATCAGACCAAACTCGGCCAGTAGTCTTCTTATCCCGGTGTCAAGCCGGAATGATAGGGAATATCCCAGAGCAGAGAAGGTTTGCAAGGAGAGATAAGTGACACCACAGGCAGGACAGTCCTTGGCAGTAACAGACAGGAAACCAGAGAAAGGTAGTTCAGGGGTAAACCACTAGGATGGTCAGGCAGGCAGGGTTTGGTAACAGTAAATCAATCCAGCAGTTAAGGGTTAAACAGGCAGAGTGGTCAGACAAGCAATGTTCAGCAGCAGTATATCAATCCAGCAGTTTAAGGGTTAAACAGGCAGAGTGGTCAGACAGGCAAGGTTCAGCAACAATATTATAGTCCAGCATACAAATAAGCACAACCCAGGAGAACAGTAAGAAACACCTATACTTGGGTAGTGATAGGTAGGAGTGACGTTACTTACATAGGCGCAGAATTCGTGCCACAGGAGATCCAGACCTGCTTCTGCAGGAGGAAGCGTGCGGCTATGATGTACCCGCCGCACGCAGAGAGGAGCCGACACCCCCCTAGGCAATGAGCAGACAGCAGGTGCCACGTCCCTAGCAACAACTAGAGCAGTGCGGTGCGACTGTACATACCCAGATGTACTCTTATTTTGAAAACAGGCGTGCTGACAATGTTGATAATGCGGACAATGTCTAAAAATTATAAACTTTTAATTAAACCATATACAAAATTCACAGCACTGTTTAATATGGTGAATAGCTACATTTATTACACCATGACTTATCATTCTGTTCAAATGATAACCATTTTATCATTTGAAAATAATGTTTGAACATATTAATATACCACTTAAAGGTTTAAGAGAAGTGACAAAGGTTTAAGAGAAGTGACTCTGGTTATGAAAAGCTATTTTATGAATACCTGGCTGTATATTTGTGTCCAATTGTCAATTGTATATTCCGAACGGCTGTTTGTGAAACATGCAGGACCAAACAATTGGTCTAAAATGTTTGCCAAATTTATTTTGTAACATAATAATATGAAGTATTAATATTAAGTAACTAGATGTTGCTGGATAAAAGATAATTTGTTTAACGAACGTCATTATTGATATGGCTTGATTCTTAGTAAATTAGAACGCCACCGGTAATGTAACCCGATCTGCATGCATTCTCAATCAACCCATGCTGTATTAAATATAGTTATTCACCTGATAAAACTGTCCAATAAGACTGAGACACGTAATTTTTGCACCATTGTGATGCCTTCTTTCTTTGATGTCATTGCCAATTGAGGGATTGAAAAAGCCAGCTGCCGCGATCTAAATGAATCCATGAACTAATCTGAAAGTTTTTTTACTCTTTACTACAGGATGGACTGGTTGTATAATAGTAATCTTATATAATCCTTAATCATACAAATATTTAATTTTGTAAAGTGCAAGTTATTCAACTACACAGTTCACTACAAGTACTGGCGCATCCAGTAGTTACTATGGCCTAGATTTAGAATTGGGCGGTAGCCGTCAAAACCAGCGTTAGAGGCTCCTAACGCTGGTTTTTACCGCCCTCTGGTATTTGGAGTCAGTCAGGAAAGGGTCTAACGCTCACTTTTCAGCCGCGACTTTTCCATACCGCAGATCCCCTTACGTAATTTGCGTATCCTATCTTTTCAATGGGATCTTTCTAAGTCCGGTATTTAGAGTCTTGGCTGAAGTGAGCGTTAGAAATCTAACGAGAAAACTCCAGCCGCAGAAAAAAGTCAGTAGTTAAGAGCTTTATGGGCTAACGCCGGTTTATAAAGCTCTTAACTACTGTGCTCTAAAGTACACTAACACCCATAAACTACCTATGTACCCCTAAACCGAGGTCCCCCCACATCGCCGCCACTCGATTCAATTTTTTTAACCCCTAATCTGCCGACCGCCACCTACGTTATACTTATGTACCCCTAATCTGCTGCCCCTAACACCGCCGACCCCTATATTATATTTATTAACCCCTAACCTGCCCCCCACAACGTCGCCGCCAGCTACCTACAATAATTAACCCCTAATCTGCCGACCGCAAAGCGCCGCTACCTACGTTATCCTTATGTACCCCTAATCTGCTGCCCCTAACACCGCCGACCCCTATATTATATTTATTAACCCACAATCTGCCCCCCTCAATGTCGCCTCCACCTTCCTACACTTATTAACCCCTAATCTGCCGAGCGGACCGCGCCGCTACTATAATAAAGTTATTAACCCCTAATCTGCTTCACTCCCGCCTCACTAACCTTATAATAAATAGTATTAACCCCTAATCTGCCCTCCCTAATATCGCCGACACCTAACTTCAAGTATTAACCCCTAATCTGCCGATCGGAGCTCACCGCTACTCTAATAAATTTTTTAACCCCTAAAGCTAATTCTAACCCTAACCCTAACACCCCCCTAAGTTAAATAACCAACTTATTGAACTTGATTCTGATTGGCTGATTCCATCAGCCAATCAGAATATTCCTACCTTAATTCCGATTGGCTGATAGAATCCTATCAGCCAATCGGAATTCGAGGGACGCCATCTTGGATGACGCCATTTAAAGGAACCGTCATTCGGCGAGTAGGCGTCGGTTGAAGAGGATGTTCCGCGTCGGTTGGAAAGAAGATGGCTCCGCTCCGCTCCAGAAGAAAGAAGATTGAAGATGCGGCTTGATAGAAGACTTCATCCCGATGATGGACTTCCGACTTCAGCCGATGATGGATTTCTTCAGCCGCCGCTTGGATCCAGACTTCAGCCCGAGGATGGACGTCACTCTTCAGCCCCCCGCTTGGGCTTGGATCAAGACATCGGAGGCTCTTCTGGACAGATCGGGACCCGGTGAGGTGAAGACAAGGTAGGGAGATCTTCAGGGGCTTAGTGTTAGGTTTATTTAAGGGGTGTTTGGGTTAGATTAGGGGTATGTGGGTGGTGGGTTGTAATGTTGGGGGGGGTATTGTATGTGTTTTTTTTACAGGCAAAAGAGCTGAATTCTTTGGGGCATGCCCCGCAAAGGGCCCTGTTCAGGGCTGGTAAGGTAAAAGAGCTTTGAACTTTTTTAATTTAGAATAGGGTAGGGCATTTTTTATTTTGGGGGGCTTTGTTATTTTATTAGGGGGCTTAGAGTAGGTGTAATTAGTTTAAAATTGTTGTAATATTTTTCTAATGTTTGTAAATATTTTTTTATTTTTGTAACTTAGTTCTTTTTTATTTTTTGTACTTTAGTTAGTTTATTTCATTGTATTTATTTGTAGATATTTTATTTAAATAATTTATTGATAGTGTAGTGTTAGGTTTAATTGTAGATAATTGTAGGTATTGTATTTAATTAATTTATTGATAGTGTAGTGTTAGGTTTAATTGTAGATAATTGTAGGTAGTTTATTTAATTTATTTATTGATAGTGTAGTGTTAGGTTTAATTGTAACTTAGGTTAGGATTTATTTTACAGGTAATTTTGTAATTATTTTAACTATTTTAGCTATTAAATAGTTCTTAACTATTTAATAGCTATTGTACCTGGTTAAAATAAATACAAAGTTACCTGTAAAATAAATATAAATCCTAAAATAGCTATAATGTAATTATAATTTATATTGTAGCTACTGTATATTAGGATTTATTTTATAGGTAAGTATTTAGCTTTAAATAGGAATAATTTATTTAATAAGAGTTAATTTATTTTGTTAGATTTAAATTATATTTAACTTAGGGGGGTGTTAGTGTTAGGGTTAGACTTAGCTTTAGGGGTTAATACATTTATTAGAATAGCGTTGAGCTCCAGTCGGCAGATTAGGGGTTAATGTTTGAAGTTAGGTGTCGGCGATGTTAGGGAGGGCAGATTAGGGGTTAATACTATTTATTATAGGTTTAGTGAGGCGGATTAGGGGTTAATAACTTTATTATAATAGCGGTGCGGTCCGCTCGGCAGATTAGGGGTTAATAAGTGTAGGCAGGTGGAGGCGACGTTGTGGGGGGCAGATTAGGGGTTAATAAAAATAATATAGGGGTCGGTGGTGTTAGGGGCAGCAGATTAGGGGTACATAGGGATAATGTAAGTAGCGGCGGTTTACGGAGCGGCAGATTAGGGGTTAAAAAAAATTTGCAGGTGTCAGCGATAGCGGGGGCAGCAGAATAGGGGTTAATAAGTGTAAGGTTAGGGGTGTTTAGACTCGGGGTACATGTTAGAGTGTTAGGTGCAGACATAGGAAGTGTTTCCCCATAGACAACAATGGGGCTGCGTTAGGAGCTGAACGCGGCTTTTTTGCAGGTGTTAGTTTTTTTCAGCTCAAACAGCCCCATTGTTTTCTATGGGGGAATCGTGCACGAGCACGTTTTTGAAGCTGGCCGCGTCCGTAAGCACCGCTGGTATCGAGAATTGAAGTTGCGTTAAATATGCTCTACGCTCCTTTTTTGGAGCCTAACGCAGCCATTCTGTGAACTCTCAATACCAGCGGTATTTAAAAGGTGCGGCCAGAAAAAAGCACGCGTAGCTAACGCACCCCTTTGGCCGCAGGACTCTAAATCCAGGCGTATTTTTTTAAATATGACTACCAGTGTATCCAGTATCTTTAATCTGGTATCCTGCTTCAGCACCCTATCCCTACAGAGGGCATCTGCCAAGCACCGGTATCCTGCTTCAGCAACCTAGTCCTGCAAAGGCCAAATGCCAAGCACAAGTATTCTGTTCCTATACCCTAGCCCTGCAGAGGACATCTGTGAAGTACCGGTAATCAATACTCTAGCCCTGTAAAGGGCATCTGCCAAGCATCCTGCTTCAGCACCATAGCTCTGCAGAGGACATCTGCCAAACACCGGTTTCTTGCTTTAGCACCCTCATTTTGCAGAGGGCATCTGCAAAGCACCACTATTCTTCTACAGTACACACGCCCTGCAGATGACATCTGCCACGCACCGTTATCCTGTTTCAGCATCCACACCCTTTCTTCCACCCTCAAGTGGGCACTTCTGTCTTTGTCCCTCAAATGGGCGCTCTAGTCTCAGCCTTAGAGTAGGCGCTCCTGTCTGTAGCCCTCAAGTGGGCAACTTAGTCTCGGCCTTAGAGTCGGCACAACTTCTGACCTAGCTCTGGAGATGGCATTACTACTGCCTAATTCTGTTTCCTAAATCCAACTCTATAGTTTCCTGTACAATAAACTTGCCTTGTATCTGTTTTTTCAATCATGCCAAAATGGAGTAGTTCCGCAAAGAAGCCTATTCCATTGGTCCCTTTTAGTTCACAAGATGGAACAAAGTTTGGCACCTCTACACATGAGCTCCAAACACCTGAGCCCACTATGCCGAGCATGACAGGCACACATTTACACATGAATAAAATCATATTTAAATATTTGTAATCTCTCCCTCAGCACTTGTATATTTCCCTCATCTCTAAAACATTCACTAATCACACCCATCATCAAAAAACAATTTTTTGATCCATCAAACACATATATCACATTATATTTCACCCTTGATCTATTGCAATCTGAATTTCACCCCAACACTCCACAGAAACAGCCATCATTGAAGTAAATAATGACCTAGTTATAGCAAAATCTATTTTAATCTTTCTCAATCTGTCTGCAGCCTTTGACACTGTTGACCACCCTCTCTTACTCCAAGCCCTCTAATCTCTCAGCATCTGTGACACAGCCCTCTTGTGGTTCTCCTCTTACCTGTCTAACCAGACCTTTAGTTTAGCCTTTTTTTGCACATCATTTGACTCTTTATCACTTCTTTTGGGGTACCACAAGACACTGTCCTTGGTCCCCTTCTCTTCTCAATTTATACATAATCCTTAGGTTCCTTAATAAAGACCCACAGGTTTCAATATCATTTGTATGCTGATGATACCCAAATCTACCACTCTTCACCAGACCTATCCGCTTCCTTACTTACTCCTGTCACTAACTGTCTTTCTAATATTTAATCCTGGTTGTCCTCTCACTACCTTAAGCTAAATCTCTCCAAACACTGAGCTCCATATTCCCCCCTTATTATAAAATCTCTACCCCCCCAACTTTCTATAACTGTTGATAATAACATTATTTTCCCAACCCCATATTCCCAATGTCTTGTGGTCACACTTGATTCAGATCTTTCTTTCACACCCCAGATCCAATCATTGGCCATTTCCTGCTGCCTCCACCTTAAAAACATTTAGAAAATTTGCCACTTTCTCACAATAGGGACACAACTAATACTTCAATCCACTCTCTCATCATTTCCTGCCTTCAATATTGCGACGCCATCCTCTGGGGCCTCCCTAGCTGCCATCTATCTCCCTTACAATCCATAATAAGTTCCAGGCTGATCTTCCTTACACATCATTCCTTATCTGCTACACCTCTCTGCCAATCCCTTCACTGGCTTCCTCTTACCTCCAGAATAAAACATAAAATCCTGATTCTGACATTCAAGGCTCTTAATAACACTGCTCCCCCCACTATATCTCTGACTTCCTCTCCAGATACTCCCTCCGATCCCCTTCATTCTTCTCATGCCCTCCTCTCTCTTGTTCCTCACATTTATGTCTACAAGACTTCTCCAGATTAGCCCCTATCTTGTGGAACTCTCTGACATTCTCCACAAGATTCTATCTTAGTTTTCAAACCTTCAAGTGCTCCTTTAAGACTCTACTGTTCAGGGATACATGCAATATGCACTAATATTTCTAATCTCTATTCCTTTGCTCCTTTTGCCTCTTGAACCCCCTTATTATGTATACCTACAAGCCAAGCTACTTTGTAGATCCCCTTCATGAGAGCTAATTTACAACAGGGCAACTCTTGGCAGGGCCCTCTACCACTTTGTCTCTCATAATTGTCACCTTGCATATTAGACTCATTTTTATAGGACTGCAGAATTTGTTGGCTCTCTACAAATAACTGATAATAATAATAATTATAATTATATATGTATATGTGTTATGTACATGATATCCTGTAGAGCTAATGGGATCTACAGGAAAAGTCATATCAGAACCCCAACATCTACAAATTGCTCTTTTTCAAACGTGCTACCCTTACAGCTTACTTTCACAGTTTTTTTCATACATCGAACTGTCTATAATGCACCTTAATACTCTCATAGTGCTACCACCTAAATTCCATTTAGTGTAGGCCAAAGTACCAACCAGAAAGTACCTTGGGGCCTTACAATATGCTTCAAGATCAACAGCTAGGGCACAATTTTATTACAATCGCTTAGTTAAAAATAATTTTGCTAAATTTTTGTTTTTGTTTTTGTAAACTTGTTTAGCAAAATATTTTAGTACAATATAGCCCTAGAATAATTTACAATGGAATAAGCTTTAGTAGTAACGTATTTAGGCTTGACTTTTTAAAAAATAACTCTTTTAGGACATATGCATGTTCTGAGCGTTCTGCGTTTGCTTGTTAACAAAAATTTGTTTGTCCACTATATAATACGGGAAACATTTTCAAACAGCAGAGGACCAGAGGTATAGCAGCGTAAACTTAAAAAAATAAATAAGTAGTAGCTTGCAGAGATGTGCATTCGGTTAGTTACAAATGAACAATTATGAAAAATATATGGATATTCAAGAATTAGATTAGTGAGGCTGGATCCTGGAGCCTGCACTAAAGGAGAAGGTCCTTTAGAGCAAGCTTTTGGATCCACAACACTAATCCACCTATTAGTGCAGCCTTGGACTCTGTGAATAAGGGTATAATTAGCAATGCCCCCACTACACTATAGGTAAGTAATTTAACGTACAGGTAACACAGTGTCACCTGCAACAATGGAACATTTACTTTCATTTTAACAAAATTCCATATTTATTTAATTTTTAACTAAACAAATACCAAATAGTGCAGCACACAAATATTCTGAAAAACTAATTTTTCAGAATATTCGTTCCTAATGATTTCTCTGAAAGGAATATGTGCTTCACATCTAGTGTCTAGTGCTACAAGCCAGCAGAATTAAGAACCTTTTTTTTATTAAATGTGGTCAGGAGTGGCCAAAAACAAAAGTAAAGCTAACATACTTATTGGCTGACACCAGAATCAATGAACTAACAAGCGGCTAGATTACGAGTTTTGTGTTATGGCTCATAACGCTGCTTTTTCACTACCGCTGGTATTACAAGTCTTGTAGGTATAGCTGTACCGCACACCATTTTGGCCGTAATGCAACGTAACTACCGCACCTTTCAATAAGCCCTTTTTCAATGGGACTTCCATAGCGCCGGTATTACGGGTTTTGCCTGTCCGGCCAAAAAGTGAGTGGTACAGCCTATAACTACAAGATCTGTACCACAACCTTAAAGTTAGTAGTTATTATTATTATTATTATTATTATTATCAGGTATTTGTAGAGCGCCAACAGATTCAGCAGTTATGAGTTTTACGCTACAAAGCTGTAACATAAAACTCATAACTAAAGTGTTACAAAGTAAACTAACACCCATAAACTACATATTAACCCCCTAAACCGAGGCCCTCCCGCATCGCAAACACTAAAATAAAATTATTAACCCCTAATATGCTGCTCCGGACATCGCCACCACTATAATAAACAAATTAACCCCTAAACCACCCACTCCCGCCTCGCAAACACTAGTTAAATATTATTAACCCCTAATCTGCTGTCACCGCCACTATACTAAAGTTAATAACCCCTAAACTTAACCCTAAGTCAAATCCTAACGTAACCCTAACACCCACTAACTTTAACCTAATTGAAATAATTCAAAATAAACATTACAATTAATACCTAAATTATTCCTATTTAAAACTAAATAAATACTTACCTGTAAAATAAAACCTAAGCTAGCTACAATATAACTAATAATTATATTGTATCTAGCTTAGGTTTTTTTTTTATTTCACAGGTAAATTTGTATTTTTTTTTAACGAGGTTGATTAGTTAGTAAATAGTTATTAACTATTTACTAACTACCTAGTAAAAATAAATACAAATTTACCTGTAAGATAAAACCTAACATGAGTTACGCTAACACATAACATTACAATAAAATTAAATAAATTAAATTAAAAAAATACATTTATCTAAATTACACAAAATAAAAAAGAAATTATAAAAATAAAAACGAATTACTCCTAATCTAATAGCCCTATCAAAATAAAAGAGACCCCCCAAAATAAAAAACTCCTAGCCTACACTAAACTGCCAAAAGCCCTTATAAGGGCCTTTTGTAGGGCATTGCCCCAAAGAAATCAGCTCTTTTACTTGTAAAAAAAAATACAAACAACCCCCCAACAGTAAAACCCACCACCCACACAACCTAACCCCCCAAATAAAATCCTATCTAAATAAACCTAAGCTCCCCTTTGCCCTGAAAAGGGCATTTGGATGGGCATTGTCCTTAAAAGGGCATTTAGCTCTCTTACAGTGCCCAAAGTCCTTAATCTAAAAATAAAACGCACCCAATAAACCCTTAATAAAACCTAACACTAACCCCCTAAGATCCACTTACAGTTTTTGAAGACCGGACATCCCTCCTCTTCCAGCCGGGCAAAGTCTTCATCCAAGCGGCAAGAAGTCGTCCTCCAGGTGGGCAGAAGTCTTCTTCCAGACGGCATCTTCTATCTTCTATATTCATTCTTCCGACGCAGAGCAGCTCCATCTTCAAGACATCCGACGCAGAGCATCCTCTTCATACGGTCCCAGCCGTACAATTATAACTGAGATGGATCTGAGGCGCAAAAGCATACGCATCACCGTAATCGATTGCCAGGATCAGAGTTTGTTGTATAATACGTTCATAACCTCAAGATTTAGACAGGATTTACTTTTAGAAAGGGCTAGAATTTTAGGGTACAGTTTGTACAATAGTTGAGGTCCAAATGACAGGTTATGATAAAGACAAATACCAAGATACTTATAGGACTTGACAGGGAATAGCCTACAGTTTGATAATGTAATTATGTTTAACACTGCGTTATTTGATTTTTGTTAATATTTGATTTTTTACCAAAAACCAGGGTTACAGTTTTGTCAATGTAGAGGTTTATTTTTACAAATCCATCTTTTGACCTCTAAAACGTCCTGCTGCAACACAGCCTAAAGTTGTAATATGTTTGGTTTTGTTTTATATATTATAATGTCATTTGGACAACAGAGGGAGTAAGGTTATACTGTAGGCCTATAGTTTGAGACTAGGGTCTTATCTCCACATTTGTGGACCAGAACAACCCTTGCTGTTTTCCAATCCTTTGGGATAGAGCAAGACATCAGGGGGGTGTTAATTAAGGATGCAATGGGAAGGGCAGTAGCTGGTGCACTGAGCTTTGGGAGCATAGCAGGTTAATGGTCGGGGCCATTTCTAAATTTTGGAGATGATCCGTTATTTCATTAGTGGATACATGTACGGAATTAAATTTATTTGTGCTTTTGCTGTTGGTTGGGAAGTGAGTTGCTGAGTCTCTGATATTAATCTCTTACATCCTTCCTTTTACATTTAGCAATCAGGGAGATGACACATGAGTTAGCAATGGCTATGGGGTGCTTTAGTATTTTAACTTTTTGCAGCATTTCATGTCCGCAGAAAAACCTCTCACCATTAGAGTAACAGTTTTAATTGCACAAACAAATCACCTTGTTTGAAAACAAATACACACCTACATTACATAGATAGATAGATAGATAGATAGATAGATAGATAGATAGAAGAGCAACAAAGTTATTTTCTCCTTTCCGTGTGTTTACGGACACAGCTTCACCCCTCACCCTGTCATCAATAGTTAAGCTTCACATAGCAATAGAGATAGTGGCATGAACAGCGGTTAATACTCACAAGTCGGCGCTTCTGTGCTTGGTCCTGGGGAAGCAATAATCGTCCATTAGCGGTGTCTCCGACTTCACCGTCTGCTCCCCTGTTCAAGCGACCAGGGATCCTCGACATCAAGTGGTACCGTGCGGCCAGTTCCAGTCGGCGTCTGACGTCACAGGGCAGACCCGCTTCTCAAACCGATTGGATGGGTGAGGGGGCTTGACCTGGAGTAGTGTAATCGAATATCCTCATTGGCTTGGTATAAACAGGAACAAAGATGTAGGGGAAATATGATACAACTTGGTGCTTTTCCAAACTTGATATTTATTGCGATTAAAACAGCAACTCCAAACAAAACGAAACAAACACACTACAGCAGTGTACACAGTTACAGGATGGTGGTCACTAATGCTGACGTGTTTCGGCTTCCCATGCCGTAGTCATAACATGGTTAGTGACCATCAGTACCGGCTTTAAAAAGGTGTTGCTTGTATCCCATTGGTTAAGATCACAAACAAACCTCCTCTACAATAAACTTCAATTACGCCTCTTATTTAGGGCTGAATGGCAGCAATGACATTTAGAGTAATACGTGAATATCTGGATATAGTGAATATACACTAACAGAGGTAATTGACAGAAAGTGAAGTAAATATTCATACATATATCATTCAATTTCGGATAGCAGTTACGTTGAAACATCACAGAGCAATTTTGTAGCGTGATATAAAATATTAATGCATTAATAGCACATGAATATATAAACCAACAATTTTCCAATAAGTGCTGATGCTACATAATATATCTTGGTGATTTGCTTGATTCAAATAAATTACCCCTCAGAGGTGTGCATTGGGTAAATGAAAAACATTTTGTGTTAGAAGAGATGAAAAGAAAGGACGTGGGAACTGTGCCTAATGCCAAAAATTTATGAGATCAAACTCACTGTTAAGCCCATGAGGCTTCCTGGTTTTTAGCTTTAGTATCCAAAACACTTCTTACCTGGCTAGTAGTGATGTCGCGAACTTAAAATTTTCCGTTCGCGAACGTCCGCAACTGTTCGCGAACGGACGAACCGGGCGAACCGCCATTGACTTCAATAGGCAAGCGAATTTTAAAACCCACAGGGACTCTTTCTGGCCACAATAGTGATGGAAAAGTTGTTTCAAGGGGACTAACACCTGGACTGTGGCATGCCGGAGGGGGATCCATGGCAAAACACCCATGGAAAATTACATAGTTGATGCAGAGTCTGGTTTTAATCCATAAAGGGCATAAATCACCTAACATTCCTAAATTGTTTGGAATAACGTGCTTTAAAACATCAGGTATGATGTTGTATCGATAAGGTAGTGTAAGGGTTACACCCGCTTCACAGTGACAGACCAAACTCCCCATTTAACGCACCGCAAACAACCGCAAACAGTCCATTTGCACAACTGCAAACTCCCCATTTGCGCAAGGTTGGATACCAAGCTAGCCATGTCCCGTTCCTTGTCCTCACTGATGTCATTGAAGGTCTCTTCCTCCACCCAGCCACGTACAACACCAAGTGTCCCCGAAAGGTGACAACAAGCCCCCTGGGATGCCTGCTGTGTTTGGTCTTCCACCTCCTCAAAGCCACCTTCCTCCTCTGACTCCTCTTCTTCAGACTCCTCTCTCTGCGTTGCCTCTCTCTGTGTTATTATAAGGTGTGTTAAGTAGTACTATTCTTATCAGTTTAATTCCTGTTCCGTCCCCTATCAGGGGACGTGTATATGGCATGGATTTTAGGAACCAGGAGATGGAAAAAGATGCTTGGTCGGTCCTCCTACTTCAAATTTGGGGCACTGCGCGTGCAATCGTGGTCGGATTTTTAGCCGACGGACATTTGGCCGATGGACATTTGGCCAAAACACAAGTGGCTGTCAGATAACAGTCCGGCTACGAGATAGATAGATTTGATAGATAGATAGATACATAGATTAGATAGATCAATAGATGTAATATATACATTTGATATATACGATAGATAGATAGATAGATAGATAGATGATAGATTTGATAGTTAAATAGATAGATTTGATAGATAGATAGATAGATAGATAGATAGATAGATAGATAGATAATTTCCCAGACAGAGAATTACAAGACGTGCGGTCTGGGACCCATGGTAAGGTTCCCAGAGGCAGTTGCGGCACCAGGGGACGTGTATATGGCATGGATTTTAGGAACCGGGAGATGGAAAAAGATGCTTGGTCGGTCCTCCTACTTCAAATTTGGGGCACTGCAAGTGCAATCTACTGTGCCACCAGATAGGAGTGGTGTGTTAAGTAGTACTATTCTGATCATTTTAATCCCTGTTATGTCCCCTATCAAGGGACGTGTATATGGCATGTATTTTAGGAACCGGGAGATGGAAAAAGATGCTTGGTCGGTCCTCCTACTTCTAATTTGGGGCACTGTGCATGCAATCGTGGCCGGACTTTTAGCTGATGTACAATTGGCAAACGGACATTTGGCCGATGGACATTTGGCCGAAACACAAGTGGCTGTCACAAAACAGTCCGGCCACGAGATAGATAGATTTGATAGATAGATACATAGATTAGATAGATTGATTTGATAAATAGATAGATTTGATAGATAGATAATTTCCCAGACAGAGAATTACAAGACGTGCGGTCTGTGACCCATGGTAAGGTTCCCAGAGGCAGTTGTGGCACCAGGGGATGTGTATATGGCATGGATTTTAGGAACCTGGAGATGGAAAAAGATGCTTGGTCGGTCCTCCTACTTCAAATTTGGGGCACTGCACGTGCAATCTACTGTGCCACCAGATAGGAGTGGTGTGTTAAGTAGTACTATTCTGATCGGTTTAATCCCTGTTACGTCCCCTATCAGGGGACGTGTATATGGCATGGATTTTAGGAACTGGGAGATGGAAAAAGATGCTTGGTCGGTCCTCCTACTTCAAATTTGGGGCACTGCGCGTGCAATCGTGGCCGGACTTTTAGCCAACAGACATTTGGCCGAAACACAAGTGGCTGTCACAAAACAGTCCGGCCACGAGATAGATAGATTTGATAGATACGATAGATAGATACATAGATTAGATAGATAGATCAATAGATGCAATATATACATTTGATAGATACAATAGATAGATAGATAGATAGATAGATAGATAGATAGATAGATAGATAGATTTGATAAATAAATAGATAGATTTGATAGATAGATAATTTCCCAGACAGAGAATTACAAGACGTGTGGTCTGTGACCTATGGTAAGGTTCCCAGAGGCAGTTGCAGCGCCTGGGGACGTGTATATGGCATGGATTTTAGGAACCGGGAGTTGGAAAATGATGCTTGGTCGGTCCTCCTACTTCAAATTTGGGGCACTGCGCATGCAATCTACTGTGCCACCAGACAGGAGTGGTGTGTTAAGTAGTACTATTCTGATCAGTTTAATCCCTGTTACGTCCCCTATCAGAGGACGTGTATATGGCATGGATTTTAGAAACCGGGAGATGGAAAAAGATGCTTGGTCGGTCCTCCTACTTCAAATTTGGGGCACTGCGCGTGCAATCTACTGTGCCACCATATATGAGTGGTGTGTTAAGTAGTACTATTCTGATCAGTTTAATCCCTGTTATGTCCCCTATCAGGGGACGTGTATATGGCATGGATTTTAGGAACCGGGAGATGGAAAAAGATGCTTGGTCGGTCTTCCTACTTCAAATTTGGGGCACTGCGCGTGCAATCTAATGTGCCACCAGATAGGAGTGGTGTGTTAAGTAGTACTATTCCTATCAGTTTAATCCCTGTTAAGTGCCTTTTTTTTGGTTTGGATTTTGAAGCCACAGTGCTGCACCAGAGGCCAGAAAAATTTGGCATGTACACATGCCTGAAAAATTAGGTATTGTTGCAGCCGTTACTGTAGCAGCGGCCAGAAAAATTGATGTTTGTTTCCCAGGCAGAAAGTGCGCTAAAACATTGCGGCTTGAACCCTAGTTGTTGGCAGATAAGTCACGCAAATCATCCGGCATTCGAAGATAAAATACAGCAGCGTGTGGACCATTTTTAGCCCAAGGCAGCTCATCTCATCAGGCCTTTTTTACTCGAATGTATCGCCCAATGTCAGTCCCTTCGGGATCCATCCCTCATTCATCTTAATAAAGGTGAGGTAATCTAGACTTTTTTTGACCTAGGCGACTTCTCTTCTCAGTGACAATACCTGCTGCTGCACTGAAGGTCCTTTTTGACAGGACACTTGAAACGGGGCAGGCCAGAAGTTCTATTGCAAATTGGGATAGCTCAGGCCACAGGTCAAGCCTGCACACCCAGTAGTCAAGGGGTTCATCGCTCCTCAGAGTGTCGAGATCTACAGTTAAGGTGAGGTAGTCTGCTACCTGTCGGTCGAGTCATTCTCTGAGGGTGGACCCCGAAGGGCTGTGGCGATGCATAGGAGTTAAAAAGCTTTGCATGTCCTCCATCAACAACACGTCTGTAAAGCGTACTGTCCTTGCCGGCGTGGTTGTGGGAGTCGGAGGATTACTTTCACCTCTCTTCCCCTGTTAGATTCCCGTTGTGCTGTGACATCACCCTTATACGCTGTGTAAAGCATACTTTTTAATTTATTTTGGAACTGCTGCATCCTTTCCAACTAGCGTGGACACCCAGTACAGGTCGTTCTCCTTCAGCTTTTTTATACGAGGGTCACTCAACAGGCATGACAGCATGAAAGACCCCATTTGCACAAGGTTGGATGCCGAGCTACTCATGTCCCGTTCCTCGTCCTCAGTTATCTCACTGAAGCTATCTTCTTCCCCCCAGCCACGTACAACACCACAGGTACCAGATAGGTGACAACGAGCACCCTGGGATGCCTGTTGTGGTTGGTCTTCCTCCTCCTCCTCAAAGCCACATTCCTCCTCTGACTCCTCTTCCTCACAATCCTCTTCCAGCATTGCCGCTGGTCCAGCAAGCGATGCTGATAAGGCTGTTTCTGGTGGTGATGGTGACCACAACTCTTCCTCTTCATGCTCATCTATGGCCTGATCCAGCACTCTTTGCAGGGCACGCTCCAGGAAGAAAACAAATGGTATGATGTCACTGATGGTGCCTTCAGTGCGACTGACTAGGTTTGTCACCTCCTCAAAAGGAAGCATGAGCCTACAGGCAGTAACGTGGCAAAAAAATTCTTAGCTCCGCAGAGGCTGTCCTAGCACCCCGGTCATACAAATACTCGTTAACGGCTTTTTCTTGTTGGAGCAGGCGGTCGAACATTGGCATGTTGTTTCGCCGCTGGATATCGGAAAAGTGTGCCATGGCCGTGTAGGAATGCCTCAAATGGCCACACACCTTCCTGGCCTGCTTCAGGACATCCTGTAAGCCTGGGTACTTATGCACAAAGCGTTGTACGATCAGATTACACACATGTGCCATGCACGGCAAATGTGTCAACTTGCACAATTTCAATGCCGCCACCAAATTACTTCCGTTTTCAGAAACCACTTTGCCGATTTCCAGTTAGTGCGGAGTCTGCCACTGATCCACCTGTGTGTTCAGGGCGGACAGGAGTGCGGGTCTGGTGTGACTCTCTGCTTTCAGGCAAGTCAACCCCAAGACGGCGTGACACTGCCGTATCCGGGATGTGGAAAAGTACCTGCGGAGCTGGGTGGGTGCAATTTATGTGGAGCAAGATGCAGCAGCAGAAGTGGACTCAGCCGAGGAGGTTATGGAAGAGGATGGAGTAGGAGGAGTAGAGGAGGTGGCAGCAGGCCTGCCTGCAAGTCACGTTGGTGTCACCATTTCCTCCTCTACAGAGCCACACATTACATGCTTGGCAGGCGTCAGCAGGTTTACCCAATGCGCAGTGTAGGTGATATACCTGCCCTGACCATGCTTTGCAGACCAGCTATCAGTGGTCATATGGACTCTTGCCCCAACACTGTGTGCCAGACATGTCATTACTTCCTTTTGCACAATTGAGTACAGGTTGGGGATTGCCTTTTGTGCAAAGAAATTTCGGCCGGGTACCTTCCACTGCAGTGTCCCAATAGCAACACATTTTTTGAATGCCTCAGACTCCACCAGCTTGTATGGTAAAAGCTGGTGGGTTAAGAGTTCAGACAAGCCAGCTGTCAGACGCCGGGCAAGGGGGTGACTTTGTGACATTGGCTTCTTACGCTCAAACATGTCCTTGACAGACACTTGACTGTGGGCAGATGACCAGGAACTGCTATGTAAGAGAGACTGAGTGGCGGATGGTTGAGAGGGGGCAAGGAGGACAGCAGTGGTTGACGTGGCTGAAGATGCTGGACCAGGAGGAGGATGGCGGCTTTGAGTTTGTGTGCTGCTTCTACTCATGTGTTGATCCCATAGGCATTTGTGATGTGCGATCATGTGCCGCAAAGCAATTGTACCTAGGTGGGTGTTGGACTTCCCAAGACTCAGTTTCTTTTGGCACAGGTTGCAAATGGCATCGCTGTTGTCAGAGGCAGACACATAAAAAAAATGCCACACTGCTGAGCTCTGCGATGACGGCATTCTGGTGGTGGCAACAGCATGCGTTGATTGGCGTGCTGTCTGGCTGACCCCGGGTGCCGATGCATGCTGTCTGACTGTGCTACTAACTCCTTGCAACAACCTCCCCCTGCTTCCAACTCGTCTCCTCCTCCTCCTCTCTGTCTCCCCATCTGAACTTTCCCCCTCTTCTTCTTCTCTTCTAGCGGGCACCCACATGACATCCACGGACGCATCGTCATCATCAACCGCTTCACTTGTATCTGACAAACCAACAAAGGAAGCAGCAGCGGGTACAACATCATCATCAGCACACCGTACGTCCATGTCTGTAATGCTGCCTGACTGAGACATATCACTGTTATCTACATCTTCTGTCAATGATGGTTGCGCATCACTCATTTCTTCCAACTGATGTGTAAAAAACTCCTCTGACAGATCAAGTGAAGCGGCTGTGGTGCTAGTGTTGGTAGTGGCGGCAGGCGGGCAAGTGGTAACTTGAGAGGTGCCTGAAGATAAGCTGGAGGAGGATGGTGCATCAAGGTTCGGAGCGGAAGCTATAGAAGAGTGGGTGTCCTGTGTTATAAAGTCAACTATTTCCTCAGAACTTTTCGAGTTCATGGGACGTGGCCTCTGAACACTGGGCATTATTCTAGTGCCAAAGGGAATCACAGCACCACGACCACAATGGCACCTGCGGGGTGGCCTGCCTCTCATAAACAAGATATGAGTGGTGGCACTGGGCAAGTGGGTCCAGTATAAGCTGTGAGCCTGAAACAAAAAAGCAGATTGATGTTTCACAGTCCAAAAAGTTTTTTGTTTTTTTTAAATGTACACTTACACTACTATTAAACAAGATATGAGTGGTGGCACTGGGCAAGTGGGCACAGTATACGCTGTGAGCCTGACACAAAAAAGCAGACTGATGTTTCACAGTCCAAAAAGTTTTTTGTTTTTAAATTTACACTACTGTTACACCAGATATGAGTGGTGGCACTGGGCTAGTGGGCACAGTATACGCTGTGAGCCTGGCACACACACTGGCAGGCAGGCAACTGCAATTAGATTACACAAGCAGACTGATGTTTCACAGTCGAAAAAGTTTTTTTTTTTAAATTTACACTACAGTTACAACAGATATGAGTGGTGACACTGGGCAAGTGGGCCTGGCACACATGCTGGCAGGCAGGCAACTGCAATTAGATTACACTAGCAGACTGATGTTTCACAGTCAAATAAGTTTTGTTTTTTTTAAATTTACACTACTGTTACACCAGATATGAGTGGTGGCACTGGGCAAGTGGGCCTGGCACACACGCTCGCAGGCAGGCAGGCAACTGCAATTAGATTACACTAGCAGACTGATGTTTCACAGTCAAAAAAGTTTTTTTTTTTTAATTTACACTACTGTTACACCAGATATGAGTGGTGTGGCACTGGGCAAGTGGGCCTGGCACACACGCTGGCAGGCAGGCAACTGCAATTAGATTACACTAGCAGTCTGATGTTTCACAGTCAAACAAGTTTTTTTTTTTTAAATTTACACTACTGTTACACCAGATATGAGTGGTGGCACTGGGCAAGTGGCTTGGCAGGCAGGCAACTGCAATTAGATTACACAGGGAAAAAAATGATTTTCTAGCCCTAAAAAGGGCTTTTTTGGGTGCTGTGCTTACAGCAGAGATCAGATGAGTCATTCAGGACTGTAGTGGACACTGAATACACTAGCCTAGCTATCAATTTCCCTATTAAATCACCAGCAGCTACACTGTCCCTCCTCTCACTAACAATGCAGCTACCGAATGAATCTAAAATGGCTGCTGTTCAGGAGCTGGGAGGGTCTGGGAGGGAGGGTCTGCTGTTGATTGGCTGGAATGTGTCTGCAGACCGTGAGATACAGGGTCGAAGTTTACTCAATGATGACAAATAGGGGGCGGATCGAACATCGCATATGTTCGCCCGCAGCGGCGAACGCGAACATGCTATGTTCGCCGGGAACTATTCGCGACATCACTACTGGCTAGTAGTGTGTCCCTGTCACCTCCTCTGTACGGGGGTAAGACATGCTTCACTATAGTCCACTGTAGGGATTCAGTGTTTTTTTTATGAACCATTGAAAGTGATTTATTAGGGGAGTGGTGAGGGTGCCCAATTTGAGGTTGTTGACATGTTCACGTATTCTAGACCTCACTTTCCGTGAGGTCATACCCACATATTTTAAATTACAGTATCTGCATGTAAGGAGGTAAATCACGTAGGTGGCCCTACAGTTAAAACATCTGTCATGTTCAAAGGTTTCTCCAGTTTTTGTGCTGGTAAAACCATTGCCTGGGGATAGATGGCTACATGCTATACAGTCTGCATAATGGCATCTAAAAACTCCCTTTTTACTTTGCCATGAACTGGGGACTTCTCTGTTTTCAGTTCTGTTTAGGGTAGGTGCGACCATGTTTCCTAACGTTGTGCCACGTCTGAAAGCAAAACGACAGCTCTTTTTGACTACATTTATTAGCCCCTCATCAGCTTGGAGTAGGGGGAAGTGTTTAGACACTATACAGTACTACAGATCTCGTCATATTGATCACTGTAGGTTGTCATGAAAGTGGCCCTGTCTTGTGTTCCCTTGTTCCAGTCATTGTTTTGGTTCGATTGTTTGTTTGGCACTAATAGGCTATCTCTATTCCTTTTGCTAACTTCTTTCTTAATACCTAATATTTCGTTTGTTGGATCTTTTCTGAGTAGTATATATTGTTCAGTATCTGTTAATTGTCTCATTGCTTCAGATATAAATTGGCTTTTATTCTGTACCACTATTGAGCCCCCCTTATCCGCTGCTCTGATCACTATGTGTTCATTTTTCTGTAGCTTTGTTAATGCCTCAGAGAGCAGTGAGGTCATCTTCTATCCTTTTTTGAAAGGTTTCTAGAATTTGGCCCCTGTTTTGTAAGGGGTAAAAAGTGGAGTTACCCTTAAATTTGGGTAAACTTGCATTGTCTGATGAACCCACTGCTCCTGCCAAATATAGATCCTCCAAAGCTACCCTGTCACAGTCCTCATTAAAAGTGAGGTTCGGTCTGGGATTAGTGTTAGTGCCCTCATGATCTCTGTCTGAGTTGTCTGCTTAAAGAACTTTTTTAATGTCAGAGATCTAATTAACTTGTTAACATCAAATAACATTGAGAAGAGGTTAAAGTTGGAATTAGGGACAAAACTGAGTCCTTTATTTAAAACTTTAATCTCAGTTTCAGTCAATGTGTAGTCCGATAAGTTAATTATATTGTTGTCTACTGATATTTTGTATAGTAACCTCTCTTCTGACTTCTTTGGGGGTATCTGTTGGATCTGCCCTGGTCTGTTTAGGTTTGTTCCAGTGTTGGTATGTTGGGATTCTGATTTTGTACCTGTTTGGTACCTTTTGGCCCTCCCCTTCTAAACCAACTGGGCCCAGGCAAAAACCTTATCAACCTCGATATTCGACCTTGTTTGCACACCTTCATTCCTAGATGAGGGTACATATTTGCTATTACTCACTATCCCTTCCGTGTTGTATGCAGTTGTTGGGGGTTGTGGTGGTGGTAGGTGGGGGTTGGACCAAGATTGATTTAATTATTGGTTTAACCACAGTTTCTCCAGACTGTTCATAATTTTGGCCTGATATGACAGTTTGATGTGCTTTCTCTGAGTGGTATAATTCATCCCCTGAGTTGTTGACATGTTCACGTATTCTAGACCTCACTTCCCGTGAGGTCATACCCACATATTGTAAATTACAGTATCTGCATGTAAGGAGGTAAATCACGTAGGTGGCCCTACAGTTAAAACATCTGTCATGTTCAAAGGTTTCTCCAGTTTTTGTGCTGGTAAAACCATTGCCTGGGGATAGATGGCGACATGCTATACAGTCTGCATAATGGCATCTAAAAACTCCCTTTTTACTTTGCCATGAACTGAGGACTTCTCTGTTTTTAGTTCTGATTAGGGTAGGTGCGACCATGTTTCCTAACGTTGTGCCACGTCTGAAAGCAAAACGACAGCTCTTTTTGACTACATTTATTAGCCCCTCATCAGCTTGGAGTAGGGGGAAGTGTTTGGACACTATACTACAGATCTCGTCATATTGATCACTGTAGGTTGTCATGAAAGTGGCCCTGTCTTGTGTTCCCTTGTTCCAGTCATTGTTTTGGTTCGATTGTTTGTTTGGCACTAATAGGCTATCTCTATTCCTTTTGCTAACTTCTTTCTTAATACCTAATAGCATTTTTTTCGGGTAGTTTCTAGATATTAGCCTATCTGTCAGTTCTTTGGATTGTGTTTCAAAAGTTGTTTTCTCAGAGCAATTCCTGAGTGTCCTGACATATTGCCCCTTGGCAATTGCTTTGAAAACTCTATTTGGGTGATTACTTTTGGTGTGTAGTATTGTATTCTTAGCTGTTGGTTTGCGAAATACGCTTGTGGTAATATAACCTTTTCCCCCTGTAGTTACTCCTAACAAGGACACATCCAAATAGTTGATAGTGTTCATGCCAGTCTCAAAAGTGAAACTTAGGCCTATATTGTTATCATTTAGCCCATCAATGAAGTGCATTATTAGATTCGGGTCTCCCTGCCAGATCAATATGAGATCATCTATGAATCTCTTGTAAAATTGAATGTGGTGTTTATACAAGTTTCTATCTCCATAGATGTGGGACTGCTCCCACCACCCCATGAAGAGGTTGGCGTAAAAGGGGGCAAACTTAGCCCCCATAGCAGTCCCACATCTCTGGAGATAGAAACTGTTTTCAAAGCAAAAATAGTTTTGAGTTAACAAGTAGTGTGTTACACGTATTATGAATTCACATTGTTCATCTTCAAACTGACCCGATCTGGTCAGAAACCATCTGATGGCTTTCAAGCCCTCTTTATGTGGTATAGATGAATAAAGTGCTTTGACATCTATGGTCAACCACATGTTTGAATTTTGCCAATCATCGTCTTTTAGTAGCCCTAAAACTAGGTGTTTCATATCTGACAGATGGCTCGGCAGGTCTTCTGCAAATGGCTGGAGTATTGCATCCAGCCATTGTGAGAGTCTCTCAGTTAGAGACCTGATACCACTTATAATTGGCCTGCCATGTCTCTGTGCCAGGTTTGTGGACCTTAGGTAGATGATTAAAGGTGGGTCTTATAGGGAATTCCACCTGTAGATATTTGTAATTGTTGTCATCAAACATCCCTATGTCTCTCCCTTCATCTAGTAGGTCCATCAATTCTGAGTGATATTCGTTTGTGGGATCTTTTCTGAATAGTGTATATTGTTCAGTATCTGTTAATTGTCTCATTGCTTCAGATATAAATTGGCTTCTATTCTGTACCACTATTGAGCCCCCCTTATCCGCTGCTCTGATCACTATGTGTTCATTTTTCTGTAGCTTTGTTAATGCCTCAGAGAGCAGTGAGGTCATTTTCTATCCTTTTTTGAAAGGTTTCTAGAATTTGGCCCCTGTTTTGTAAGGGGTAAAAAGTGGAGTTACCCTTAAATTTGGGTAAACTTGCATTGTTTGATGAACCCACTGCTCCTGCCAAATATAGATCCTCCAAAGCTACCCTGTCACAGTCCTCATTAAAAGTGAGGTTCGGTCTGGGATTAGTGTTAGTGCCCTCATGATCTCTGTCTGAGTTGTCTGCTTAAAGAACTTTTTTAATGTCAGAGATCTAATTAACATGTTAACATCCAATAACATTGAGAAGAGGTTAAAGTTGGAATTAGGGACAAAACGGAGTCCTTTATTTAAAACTTTAATCTCAGTTTCAGTCAATGTGTAGTCCGATAAGTTAATTATATTGTTGTCTACTGATATTTTGTATAGTAACCTCTCTTCTGACTTCTTTGGGGGTATCTGTTGGATCTGCCCTGGTCTGTTTAGGTTTGTTCCAGTGTTGGTATGTTGGGATTCTGATTGTTTGGTACCTTTTAGCCCTCCCCTTCTAAACCAACTGGGCCCAGGCAAAAACCTTATCATCCTCGATATTCGACCTTGTTTGCACACCTTCATTCCTAGATGAGGGTACATATTTGCTATTACTCACTATCCCTTCCGTGTTGTATGCAGTTGTTGGGGGGTGGTGGTGGTGGTGGTAGGTGGGGTGGGGGTTGGACCAAGATTGATTTAATTATTGGTTTAACCACAGTTTCTCCAGACTGTTCATAATTTTGGACTGATATGACAGTTTGATGTGCTTTCTCTGAGTGGTATAATTCATCCCCTGAGCTGGAGAATTCATCTGTGGACTCAGCTTCACTGTCACTAAATCTGACTCTTCTATTGTCTGATTGATAGTAATTTCTACCCCTTCTTCCCCTACCTCGGCCTCTTCTTCCTCTATTGCCTCTGTTTTGAAATGAGAAATTTCTAGACATTTTTTCCCTTCAATTCCAGACATATACTCTATTTAAATCATAATCAGTCTGGTCTCTAATGTATTTCTTATGTTTTATCTCTAGAAGTAATCTTTTTGCTTCTAAGATACTCTCTGATAAAATTTTATCAAATTTTAGAAAATCCTCAACTTCTCTTCTTTTGTTTAGTTCAGATTGGGTTAGCCCAATTTGAACTGCTATTTCTTTTAACAATATAGACTTGAATTCAACAATTAACAAAATGAGTTAAGCTCATTAACCTTTTTCTTAATAATTTGAACGAACTTTAGATAAAAAACAGTAGCGGTTTAACAGCATCAAATACAAGAATTGACTTTATACCACGTAAAAGTGATCAAGCTACATAAATAAGTCTTGATTGATTTTTTGGCTACAAACAACAACTTACAGCTACACTAACTTTGACTGACATACAGGAAATATGTGAAATCTTCTCGTTAAAAACATCCACAGAGAGAAAAGGAACTGACATTGAATCAGACAAGGTCTTTACAACAGACAAATCACAATTAACTTTGAGTAGTTTATATGACGACATGGAACTTTTGTTAAGAAGGGAAATGAAAACGTGACATACAAATTTTGATGAGATACCATGAGATGGGAATAATACCTTGGGGTCTCCGTATGAATAAATTCCCCACCTTCATTACCGAAGACAAAGAATTCATCTCACGCTGGAATGAGACTTTGTCAGACTGTTCCTTGAAACTCATTTTGTTAATTGTTGAATTCAAGTCTATATTGTTAAAAGAAATAGCAGTTCAAATTGGGCTATATAGTTGAGGATTTTTTAAAATTTGATAAAATTTTTATCAGAGAGTATCTTAGAAGCAAAAATATTAATTCTAGAGTTAAACATAAGAAATACATTAGAGACCAGACTGATTATGATTTAAATAGAGTATATGTCTGGAATCAAAGGGAAAAAATTTCTAGAAATTTCTCATTTCAAAACAGAGGCAATAGAGGAAGAAGAGGCAGAGGTAGGGGAAGAAGGGGTAGAAATTACTATCAATCAGACAATAGAAGAGTCAGATTTAGTGACAGTGAAGCTGAGTACACAGATGAATTCTCCAGCTCAGGGGATGAATTATACCACTCAGAGAAAGCACATCAAACTGTCATATCAGGCCAAAATTATGAACAATCTGGAGAAACTGTGGTTAAACCAAAAATTAAATCAATCTTGGTCCAACCCCCACCCCCCCTACCACCACCACCACCCCCAACAACTGCATACAACACGGAAGGGATACCAAACAATCAGAATCCCCACATACCAACACTGGAACAAAACCAAACAGACCAGGGCAGATTGAACAGATACCCCCAAAGAAGTCAGAGGAGAGGTTACCATACAAAATATCAGTAGACAATAATATAATTAACTTATCGGATTACACATTGACTGAAACTGGGATTAAAGTTTTAAATAAAGGACTCAGTTTTGTCCCTAATTCCAACTTTAACCTCTTCTCAACGTTATTGGATGTTAAAAAGTTAATTAGATCTCTGACATTAAAAAAGTTCTTTAAGCAGACAGACAACTCAGACAGAGATCATGAGGGCACTAACACTAATCCCAGACCGAACCTCACTTTTAATGAGGACTGTGACAGGGTAGCTTTGGAGGATCTATATTTGGCAGGAACAGTGGGTTCATCAGACAATGCAAGTTTACCCAAATTTAAGGGTAACTCCACTTTTTACCCCATACAAAACAGGGGCCAAATTCTAGAAACCTTTCAAAAAAGGATAGAAGATGACCTCACTGCTCTCTCAGCCAATATTAGATCAAACTTGGGTAAGTCAAATCTAACCAGGAAAGAAAAAGAGGCATTAACAAAGCTACAGAAAAATGAACACATAGTGATCAGAGCAGCGGATAAGGGGGGCTCAATAGTGGTACAGAATAAAAGCCAATTTATTTCTGAAGCGATTAGACAATTAACAGATACTGAATAATATATACTACTCAGAAAAGATCCCACAAACGAATATCACTCAGAATTGATGGGCCTACTAGATGAAGGGAGAGAAATAGGGATGTTTGATGACAACACTTACAAATATCTACAGGTGGAATTCCCTATAAGACCCACCTTTAATCATCTTCCTAAGGTCCACAAACCTGGCACAGAGATACATGGCAGGCCAATTATAAGTGGTATCGGGTCTCTAACTGAGAGACTCTCACAATGGCTGGATGCAATACTCCAGCCATTTGTAGAAGACCTGCCGAGCCATCTGTCAGATACGAAAACATAATTTATGCTTACCTGATAAATTTATTTCTCTTGTAGTTTATCCAGTCCACGGATCATCCATTACTTGTGGGATATTCTCCTTCCCAACAGGAAGTTGCAAGAGGATCACCCACAGCAGAGCTGCTATATAGCTCCTCCCCTAACTGCCATATCCAGTCATTCGACCGAAACAAGCAGAAAAAGGAGAAACCATAGGGTGCAGTGGTGACTGAAGTTTAATTAAAATTTAGACCTGCCTTAAAAGGACAGGGCGGGCCGTGGACTGGATACACTACAAGAGAAATAAATTTATCAGGTAAGCATAAATTATGTTTTCTCTTGTTAAGTGTATCCAGTCCACGGATCATCCATTACTTGTGGGATACCAATACCAAAGCTTAAGTACACGGATTATGGGAGGGACAAGGCAGGAACTTAAACGGAAGGAACCACTGCCTGTAGAACCTTTCTCCCAAAAACAGCCTCCAAAGAATCAAAAGTATCAAATTTGTAAAATTTTGAAAAGGTATGAAGCGAAGACCAAGTCGCAGCCTTGCAAATCTGTTCAACAGAGGCCTCATTTTTAAAGGCCCAGGTGGAAGCCACAGCTCTAGTAGAATGAGCTGTAATTCTTTCAGGGGGCTGCTGTCCAGCAGTCTCATATGCTAAACCGATTATACTCCGAAGTCAAAAAGAAAGAGGTTGCCAAGGCCTTTTGACCTCTCCTCTGTCCAGAGTAAATAACAAACAGGTGAGATGTTTGGCGAAAATCTTTAGTAGCCTGCAAGTAAAACTTCAATGCACGGACTACGTCTAGATTATGCAAAAGACATTCCTTCTTTGAAGAAGGATTAGGGCATAATGATGGAACAACAATCTCTTGATTGAAACCACCTTAGGTAAAAACCCAGGTTTTGTATGCAGAACTACTTTATCTGAATGAAAGATCAGATAAGGAGAATCACAATGTAAGGCAGATAACTCCGAGACTCTTCGAGCCGAGGAAATAGCCATCAGAAAAAGAACTTTCCATGATAGAAGTTTGATATCAATAGAATGAAGGGGTTCAAACGGAACCCCTTGAAGAACTTTAAGAACCAAGTTTAAGCTCCATGGGGGAGCAACAGGTTTAAACACAGGCTTAATTCTAACTAAAGCCTGACAAAATGCCTGAACGTCTGGAACTTCTGCCAGACGCTTGTGTAAAAGAATAGACAGAGCAGAAATCTGTCCCTTTAAAGAACTAGCTGATAGTCCTTTGTCCAAACCCTCTTGGAGGAAGGACAATATCCTAGGAATCCTAACCCTACTCCATGAGTAATTCTTGGATTCACACCAATGAAGATATTTACGCCAAATCTTGTGGTAAATTTTGCTGGTGACAGGCTTTCGTGCCTGTATTAAGGTATCAATTACTGACTCGGAGAAGCCACGCTTTGATAGGATGAAGCGTTCAATCTCCATGCAGTCAGTCTCAGAGAAAGTAGATTCGGATGATTGAAAGGACCTTGTATTAGAAGGTTTTGTCTCAGAGGCAGAGTCCATGGTGGAAAGGATGACATGTCCACTAAGTCTGCATACCAGGTCCTGCGTGGCCACGCAGGCGCTATCAATATCACTGATGCTCTCTCCTGTTTGATTTTGACAATCAGACGAGGGAGCAGAGGAAACGGTGGAAACACATAGGCCAGTTTGAAGAACCAAGGCGCTGCTAGAGCATCTATCAGTGCCGCTTCTGGGTCCCTGGACCTGGATCTGTAACAAGGAAGCTTGGCGTTCTGGCGAGACGCCATGAGATCCAGTTCTGGTTTGCCCCAACAGAGAACCAATTGAGCAAACACCTCCGGATGGAGTTCCCACTCCCCCGGATGAAAAGTCTGACGACTTAGAAAATCCGCCTCCCAGTTCTCTACCCCTGGGATATGGATCGCTGATAGGTGGCAAGAGTGAGTCTCTGCCCAGTGAATTATCTTGGAGACTTCTGACATCGCTAGGGAACTCCTGGTCCCCCCTTGATGGATGATGTAAGCCACAGTCGTGATATTGTCCAACTGAAATCTGATGAACCTCAGTGCTAACTGAGGCCAAGCTAGAAGAGCATTGAATATTGCTCTTAACTCCAGAATATTTATTGGGAGGAGTTTCTCCTCCTGAGTCCATGAACCCTGAGCCTTCAGGGAGTTCCAGACTGCACCCTAACCTAGAAGGCTGGCGCCTGTTGTTACAATGGTCCAATCTGGCCTGAGAAAGGTCATACCTTTGGACAGATGGACCCAAGATAACCACCAGAGAAGAGAATCTCTGGTTTCCTGATCCAGATTTAGTAGAGGGGACAAATCTGTGTAATCCCCATTCCACTGACTGAGCATGCATAATTGCAGCGGTCTGAGATGCAGGCGCGCAAATGGCACTATGTCCATCGCCGCTACCATTAAGCCGATTACTTCCATGCACTGAGCCACCGTGGGGCGCGGAATGGAGTGAAGAACACGGCAAGCATTTAGAAGTTTTGATAACCTGGACTCCGTCAGGTAAATTTTCATTTCTATAGAATCTATCAGAGTCCCTAGGAAGGAAACCCTTGTGAGAGGAGATAGAGAACTCTTTTCTTTGTTCACTTTCCACCCATGCGACCTCAGAAATGCCAGAACTATCTCTGTATGAGACTTGGCAATTTGAAAGCTTGATGCCTGTATCAGGATGTGGTCTAGGTAAGGAGCCACCGCTATGCCTCGCGGTCTTAGAACCGCCAGAAGTGAGCCCAGAACCTTTGTAAAAATTATTGGGGCTGTAGCCAACCCGAATGGAAGAGCTACAAACTGGTAATGCCTGTCTATAAAGGCAAACCTCAGGAACCGATGATGATTCTTGTGGATCGGAATGTGAAGGTAGGCATCTTTTAAGTCCACTGTGGTCATGTACTGACCCTCTTGGATCATGAGTAAAATGGTTCGAATAGTTTCCATCTTGAATGATGGAACTCTGAGGAATTTGTTTAGGATCTTTAGATCCAAAATTGGTCTGAAGGTTCCCTCTTTTTTGGGAACCACAAACAGATTTGAATAAAACCCCTGTCCTTGTTCCGTCCGCGGAACTGGATGGATCACTCCCATTACAAGGAGGTCTTGCACGCAGCTTAGGAATGCCTCTTTCTTTATCTGGTTTGCAGATAATCTTGAAAGGTGAAATCTCCCTTGTGGGGGAGAAGCTTTGAAGTCCAGAAGATATCCCTGAGATATGATCTCCAACGCCCAGGGATCCTGAACATCTCTTGCCCACGCCTGGGCAAAGAGAGAGAGTCTGCCCCCTACTAGATACGTTGTCGGATAGGGGGCCACTCCTTCATGCTGTCTTGGAGGCAGCAGCAGGCTTTCGGCCTGTTTGCCCTTGTTCCAGGACTGGGTAGGTTTCCAGGCCTGCTTAGATTGAGGAAAAGTTCCCTCTTGTTTTGAAGTAGAGGGAGCTGATCCTGCACCTGCCTTGAAATTTCGAAAGGCACGAAAATTAGACTGTTTGGCCCTTGATTTGGCCCTGTCCTGAAGAAGGGTATGACCCTTACCTCCAGTAATGTCAGCAATAATTTCTTTCAAACCAGGCCCGAATAAGGTCTGCCCCTTGAAAGGAATGTTAAGTCATTTAGACTTTGAAGTCACATCAGCTGACCAGGATTTAAGCCATAGCGCCCTACGCGCCTGGATGGCGAATCCGGAATTTTTAGCCGTTAGTTTAGTCAAATGAACAATGGCATCAGAAACAAATGAGTTAGCTAGCTTAAGTGTTCTAAGCTTGTCAATAATTTCAGTCAATGGAGCTGTATGGATGGCCTCTTCCAGGGCCTCAAACCAGAACGCCGCCGCAGCAGTGACAGGCGCAATGCATGCAAGGGGCTGTAAAATAAAAACCTTGTTGAATAAACATTTTCTTAAGGTAACCCTCTAATTTTTTATCCATTGGATCTGAAAAAGCACAACTGTCCTCAACCGGGATAGTGGTACGCTTTGCTAAAGTAGAAACTGCTCCCTCCACCTTAGGGACTGTCTGCCATAAGTCCCGTGTAGTGGCATCTATTGGAAACATTTTTCTAAATATAGGAGGTGGGGAAAAGGGCACACTGGGTCTATCCCACTCCTTACTAATAATTTCTGTAAGCCTTTTAGGTATTGGAAAAACATCAGTACTCACCGGCACTGCATAGTATTTATCCAGCCTACACAATTTCTCTGGCACTGCAATTGTGTCACAGTCATTCAGAGCAGCTAATACCTCCCCAAGTAACACACGGAGGTTCTCAAGCTTAAATTTAAAATTAGAAATCTCTGAATCAGGTCTCCCCGATTCAGAGAAGTCACCCACAGACTGAAGCTCTCCGTCCTCAGGTTCTGCATATTGTGACGCAGTATCAGACATGGCTCTTACAGCATCTACGCGCTCTGTTTCCCCAGAGCTATCGCACTTGCCTCTCAATTCAGGCAATCTGGCTAATACCTGTGACAGGGTATTATTCATGATTGCAGCCATGTCCTGCAAAGTAATCGCTATGGGCATCCCTAATGTACTTGGCGCCATATTAGCGTGCGTCCCTCGAGCGGGAGGCGAAGGGTCCGACACGTGGGGAGAGTTAGTCGGCATAACTTCCCCCTCGACAGACCCCTCTGGTGACAATTCTTTTATAGATAAAGACTGATCTTTACTGTTTAAGGTGAAATCAATACATTTAGTACACATTCTCCTATGGGGCTCCACCATGGCTTTTAAACATAATGAACAAGTAGTTTCCTCTGTGTCAGACATGTTTGTACAGACTAGCAATGAGACTAGCAAGCTTGGAAAACACTTTAAACAAAGTTTACAAGCAATATAAAAAACGTTACTGTGCCTTTAAGAGAAACAAATTTTGGCAAAATTTAAAATAACAGTGAAAAAAGGCAGTTACACTAACAAAGTTTTTACAGTGTATGTAACAAGTTAGCAGAGCATTGCACCCACTTGCAAATGGATGATTAACCCCTTAATACAAAAAACAGATTAACAAAACGAAAAATATGTTTTTTAAACAGTCATAACTGCCGCCACAGCTCCTACTTTTGAAGCCTTTTGAGCCCATCAGAGATATCCTATAGCATGCAGGGGACTGCTGAGGGAAGCTGAATGTCACAGTTTGTAATTTTAACTGCACCAACTGTAACTTTTATACTATAACAGTGGAAAGCCTCTGTTTCTAGGCAAAAATAAAGCCAGCCATGTGGAAAAAACTAGGCCCCAATAAGTTTTATAACCAAAGCATATATAAAAACGATTAAACATGCCAGCAAACGTTTTATATTACACTTTTATAAGAGTATGTATCTCTGTTAATAAGCCTGATACCAGTCGCTATTAAATCACTGCATTTAGGCTTAACTTACATTAATCCGGTATCAGCAGCATTTTTCTAGCAAGTTCCATCCCTAGAAATATGTTTACTGCACATACCTTATTGCAGGAAAACCTGCACGCCATTCCCTCTCTGAATTTACCTCACTCCTCAGAATATGTGAGAACGGCAATGGATCTTAGTTACTTGTGCTAAGATCATAGAAATCACAGGCAGATTCTTCTTCTAATGCTGCCTTTGATAAAACAGTACACTCCGGTACCATTTAAAAATAACAAACTTTTGATTGAAGTTAAGAAACTAACTATAATACACCACTCTCCTCTTACTACGTCCATCTTTGTTGAGAGTTGCAAGAGAATGACTGGATATGGCAGTTAGGGGAGGAGCTATATAGCAGCTCTGCTGTGGGTGATCCTCTTGCAACTTCCTGTTGGGAAGGAGAATATCCCACAAGTAATGGATGATCCGTGGACTGGATACACTTAACAAGAGAAACACCTAGTTCTAGGGCTACTAAAAGACGAAGATTGGCAAAATTCAAACATGTGGTTGACCATAGATGTCAAAGCACTTTATTCATCTATACCACATAAAGAGGGCTTGAAAGCCATCAGATGGTTTCTGACCAGATCGGGTCAGTTTGAAGATGAACAATGTGAATTCATAATAAGTGTAACACACTACTTGTTAACTCACAACTATTTTCGCTTTGAAAACAGTTTCTATCTCCAGAGATGTGGGACTGTTATGGGGGCTACGTTTTCCCCCTCCTATGCCAACCTCTTCATGGGGTGGTGGGAGCAGTCCCACATCTATGGAGATAGAAACTTGTATAAACACCACATTCAATTTTATTCATAGATGATCATTTTATTCATAGATGATCTCATTTTGATCTGGCATGGAGACCCGAATCTAATAATGCACTTCATTGATGGGCTAAATGATAACAATATAGGCCTAAGTTTCACTTTTGAGACTGGCATGAACACTATCAACTATTTGGATGTGTCCTTGTTAGGAGTAACTACAGGGGAAAAAGGTTATATTACCACAAACGTATTTCGCAAACCAACAGCTAAGAATACAATACTTCACGCCAAAAGTAATTACCCAAATAGAGTTTTCAAAGCAATTGCCAAGGGGCAATATGTCAGGACACTCAGGAATTGATCTGAGAAAACAACTTTTGAAACACAAGCCAAAGAACTGACAGATAGGCTAATATCTAGAAACTACCTGAAAAAATGCTATTAGGTATTAAGAAAGAAGTTAGCAAAAGGAATAGAGATAGCCTATTAGTGCCAAACAAACAATCGAACCAAAACAATGACTGGAACAAGGGAAAACAAGACAGGGCCACTTTCATGACAACCTACAGTTACCAATATGACGAGATCTATAGTATCGTGTCTAAACACTTCCCCCTACTCCAAGCTGATGAGGGGCTAATAAATGTAGTCAAAAAGGGCTGTCGTTTTGCTTTCAGATGTAGCACAACGATAGGAAACATGGTCGTAACCAACCCTAATCAGAACTAAGAACAGAGAACTTAGTCCCCAGTTCATGGCTAAGTACAAAGGGAGTTTTTAGATGCCATTATGCAGACTGTATAGCATGCAGCCATCTATCCCCAGGCAATGGTTTTACCAGCACAAAAACTGGAGAAACCTTTGAACATGACAGATGTTTTAACTGTAGGGCCACCTACGTGATTTACCTCCTTACATGCAGATACTGTAACTTACAATACGTGGGTATGACCTCATGGGAAGTGAGGTTTAGAATACGTGAACATGTCAACAACATCAAATTGGGCACCCTCACCACTCCCCTAATAAATCACTTTTCAATGGTTCATAACAAAAACACTGAATCCCTACAGTGGACTATAGTGAAGCATGTCTTACCCCCGTACAGAGGAGGTGACAGGGACACACTACTAGCCAGGGAAGAAGTGTTTTGGATACTAAAGCTAAAAACCAGGAAGCCTCATGGGCTTAACAGTGAGTTTGATCTCATAAATTTTTGGCATTAGGCACAGTGCCCACGTCCTTTCTCTTCATCTCTTCTAACACCAAATGTTTTTCATTTACCCAATGCACGCCTCTGAGGGGTAATTTATTTGAATCAAGCAAATCACCAAGATATATTATGTAGCATCAGCACTTATTGGAAAATTGTTGGTTTATATATTCATGTGCTATTAATGCATTAATATTTTATATCACGCTACAAAATTGCTCTGTGATGTTTCAACGTAACTGCTATCCGAAATTGAATAATATATGTATGAATATTTACTTCACTTTCTGTCAATTACCTCTGTTAGGGAATATTCACTATATCCAGATACTCACGTATTACTCTAAATGTCATTGCTGCCATTCAGCCCTAAATAAGAGGCGTAATTGAAGTTTATTGTACAGGAGGTGTGTTTGTGATCTTAACCAATGGGATACAAGCAACACCTTTTTAAAGCCGGGACTGATGGTCACTAACCATGTTATGACTACGGCATGGGAAGCCGAAACGCGTCAGCATTAGTGACCACCATCCTGTAACTGTGTACACTGCTGTAGTGTGTTTGTTTCGTTTTGTTTGGAGTTGCTGTTTTAATCGCAATAAATATCAATTTTGGAAAAGCACCAAGTTGTATCGTATTTCCCCTACATCTTTGTTCCTAGATAGATAGATAGATAGATAGATAAATAGATAGATTAGATATATAAATAAATAAATAGATAAATGTTTCATTATTTTTCTGATTTGAATACACATTTATATATATATATATATATATATATATATATATATAGAGAGAGAGAGAGAGAGAGAGAGAGAGAGAGATAGATAGATAGATAGATAGATAGATGATAGATAGATAGATTAGATAAATAAATAAATAAATAGATAAATGTTTCATTATTTTTCTGATTTGAATACACATTTTAAATGTGTACATGGTTTGTAGTTACACTATTATACATTTTTTGCAAGTTGCTCTATTAATTCACTCCTTATATAATTAAAGGGACATAAAACCCAATTTTTTTTCTTTCATGATTCAGGTAGAGAATACAATTTTGAAAAGATTTCCAATCTACTTCTATGATCAAATTTGCGTCATTCTCATGTTATTCTTTGTTTAAGAGATATCTAGGTAGATAGCGTGCACGTCTGGAGCTCTACACTACAGGAAAAAGTGCTGCTATCTAGCGCTCTTGCTAATGCATAACATTGTTTCAAAACTGCTATATATTCCTGCAGACACGTGCACACTACTGAACTTACCTCTCTGCTTTTCAACAAAGGATAACAAGAAAACAAAGAAAAGAAAAAATAGAAGTAAATTGGAAAGTTGTTTAAAATTATATGTTTTTTTCTGAATCATAAAATAAATGTTTTGGGTTTTATCTCCCTTTAAATACATAGCCCATTGATACTGTACAAAAATATAGGTTTAGTTTGAAAAACTGGCATTTGGGTGCCCAATATGTTAGCTGTTAGCTGATCACAAAGCATTGTGTCCAAACATTGTCACTTTGCATATATTACATTTTTTCTTGATACACTTAGGGATAATTTTTCACCTAGTAATAACATTTTTTTTTTATTTAATTGTTTTCATTGGGCTTTGAAACAGCTGCGCCAATGTTTCTTTACTGAATATTAGCTTTATGTATGTAATAATAAAGAAAAATATAATATAAGCATTCCACACTATCATTTTAAATGATTACCACGTTAATTAATTCTATAAAAATATCTATACATTATTTATATAATAATTACATAAAAATGTCAAACATCTAATTTTGGTTGTGAAAGATTGCCATGTTTTATTTTAGTAGTGCATGTATGCTTTATAAAAATTATGTTATAGACAATAACATAATTAAACAGAATCCAATACTAAGAACTGTTCCTTAAACAGTCCATTTATATGTTCTAAGATGTTACTATTAAAAAGTATTATTACAATAGATGTTTCAACGTTTAAGACACTTATAAACCTCCTTTAGTCTAAAACAAAACTGTTTTATGTTTAAATGTGCATATTTTTTTTATTTATTTTTTTAAACATTTACCTAAGATAAAAAATGGATTGAATTTGTGGATAAAAAAAATATCTTACTAGAGAAAGACATTATCAAAAAAGAAAGTGATATGTAGACAATTATCATTTAAACACAGAACTATATTTACAACAGCAGTAATATATTTATTTTATGTAAAAAAAATATATAATGAAAATTGTATAGACAATTTACAA
Organism: Bombina bombina; assembly: GCF_027579735.1. Lineage (NCBI taxonomy): Eukaryota > Metazoa > Chordata > Amphibia > Anura > Bombinatoridae > Bombina > Bombina bombina. The sequence continues at coordinate 289,039,350 of NC_069502.1, read as the reverse complement.
AATGCAGCCTCCAGAAATGGTGTTGGTTTTGTTGTTGTATTGCAGGCAAGAAAAGGTTTATTTTTACACAAGAGTAATTTGACAAGGTTGCCTCCAGTCTGCCTTCCCTCTGAGTTCTGGGGCCTTCATGAGCCTTCAAAATTCTCCCATTTGAGCTGCATCAAAGTGAAGGAAATTCAAGGATCACTAACGTCTCAGATGGAAGCACTTGCCCTAACAACCAAGGTTCAGGAATTCTTTGGAGCAGGCTGAGGTCATTTTTCTCCCCTTTTTTTTTCTAATGCTTTTCTCTATTAATCAGAGCTCACAGCTAAGATTGGTCTTCAACTTCCTCCCAATCCTTGCTAAGCCTGTCATTTCTAGCTATTATTTACTTTAATGGACTTTGGCTGATCCCTTATGAAGCTTTGGATCTGAGAATAATAAGGCTGGAGAGTAACGGGCAAAGACATGGGTGTGGGTTTGCTTGCAGATTAACCGTGGCAGATGGGCTTTATTGCGGTTTCCTGTGTGCTGAGTGTTGATTGAGAGGGTATAATAAGAGAGGTGGTGTCGGAACAATGGCTGCAACCACTTCATTGCACCTCACTCCTAAACAACCCATTTTCCTAAATCTATTGGTTGTAAAATTTTAGGAAGTCAGAGCACAAGAACAAGTACAAAAACAACTGTAAATAACCATGAATGTTAATCCATCATTAATTGTCCTCTAGTTTAATTAAAAGGTATATGTTGTATTATTATTTTTTAAGCTAAATCTGTTCATTAGAAAGTTATTACGTCTTTCAGTTGTAACAATATTTACTCCAAGCCTGTCTGTGTTATACAAAAATATATAAGCATAATTATATTTTAGAGACTAAGAATTTATAATTATTATTATTATTTCTTTCAAAATAAAATCTTCTTATAATTGGAACTCCAAAAAATATTTTGATAAATTGAATGTTGGTTTAAATATTTAATATTCAGTCCTAATTGAACAGCAGTACACAAAATACAAAATTGTATATTTCCACAAAATAGATCATTGTATATGGTATTTTATGAATATATATATATTTTTATTTTATTTTTTTAGCTGAAAGTTAATACAGCTATTAATATTAATATTGTTATAGTATAAAGAATAAATAAGAAATTATTTGCATTTTTGCTAGTGCAGTATTTGCTATTCACATTCATTTTTAATTCAGCTTCAAAGCTAACATTTAGGGAAAAATCTAAGGCTACATTTTAATAAAATATACTATTAAGAACACAAAGCACAGAAATATGATAGCCTTCTCTTTTGAGGAATTAAATCCTTACTATTGATTTTTTTTTTCTTTTTTTCTTTAGGGTTTTTCCCATATGGTTTAATGGTCTCATCATAGCACCCATGTGGCTGACAGCACCATTCTGCAAAGAAACTACTGAATGTACGAAAAGACTATAGGTCAAGTTTGTGTACATGAGTTTAATTTTTTAGTGACAGTCCATCCATACTGATGCCTGAAAGTTTCCACACAGTTGTGAACAAGCAAGCACCACCAATTATCCTGCTCCTTTGAAAACCTTTATCAAGAATTTCAAAACTTCTTTCATTTCACTGTTGTCATTGAATGAAAAGGAAACTAACCAGCATGTCAAGATTACTCAGCTGCCTAGCAACCACCGAGCCACATTTTAATTTCTCGTTGTTCTTTGGTATCAGCTAATGGAAGGGGTCTATGTTAGGCCAGTCAGTAGAGCTGTTTGTCAACCTTGAAATGCAAACAAAACTAGATTGTTGTTGAATCCATGAGGTGGGGTCAATGAAGAGATTTACTACAACATTTGTTATACCTTGTATATTTGTAGGATTGATGTCATATCTCTTCATGCTTTGTTAAGAGACTTACAACACATAAAAAGTAATGCTTTGTGTCTTCAAAGACTTGAATGTTTTTTTTTTCTTCTTCACTGAATTGAGCTCAATATCCTTCTGAGATCTACTGAAACAATTCAACATGTGTCAGCGCTATACATAAATTATTTTAAAAGGGAAAAACTGGCAAAGGAAGAATATATTAACCTTTTGTTGCTGGGGTAGTTATATTATTTTCAAATGTACATCTGGACATTAGTTAAAAAACACTAAAAATGATAAAAAAATAAAAAAATAATGCGGGAAACATCATTTTGAATGGATGCATTATTTAATTAAAGCCATTGTTTAAATGTCATTTTTAAAAAAAAAAAATTTATCCTTTTTTTATAACATATGGAAATTGATGTAAAAAAGGCTGAATTTAGTAATATAAATAAGAAAACAAATACCTTTTTAACAGCAACCTTCTCTGGACAGGGGCCACAATGAGGGACCTTTGTGCTGTTTATGTGACTATCACATGCCCACATCACTCATGTAACTTATATCTCCCCATAAGTAATACACAGTAAACTCATTTTTGTTTTATCTGTATAGATTTAATGTAAGGGTTTCTCTTCATATTTTACATATTTTTGAAACTAAACAATTGTTCTATTGATTTTTATAGAGAGAAATACATATTTATATTTGCTTATATGAAAAGTGTAACATTTCTTCACTGGCCCTTCCAAAGAGAAGAAAAAAACAATGTGACCCTTTATTTTATTCTCTCTGCTTAGAGGTTTTATTATTAGGGAAGCAGCAAAGCAATTGTTTAAAATATATTTGTGCAACTAATAACATTTTAAATGAAATGTTGTTTAAACAGATTGTCTAAATATATGGTCTACATAATCTTTTTTATTATAAGTAGTTATTGAACTAGTTTTTTCTTTAAAATCACTTACATTTTTTAACTGGGTTAACTAGAAGAATCATAAGATTATGGGATCCATTCATATGCCCTATAAACCTAATCAAGCCAATCAGAAAGCAGCCAACTTGCATGATCCATTTTGAGCTGGTAATAAAAAAACATAAATACCCAACTTGCTTTTAAAAGTATAGCAGCTCTTTTATGCAAAAATAACAATTACAGAATGAATCAGGTGTAAAATGGCTAGAAACTGGTAATTAGTTATACCAATCATTAAACGCTAGATTATAGTTGGAGCACAACGCTCCCATGCACTCCTGGTTGGGGCAAAAATATGCCTTTTTGTGTACAAATAAAAGCTACTTATATTACAAGTGGGTAGTAAATGTAGCCGTGAGGTCACAATTGTGTTTTACACATTGGTAAACACCATGAACTCAGACCTCTGGTTAAGTGAAAAAAGTGCAAAAACACCTCAAACATACATTATAATGTACAGTAACACTCATATTAAATCTCCTGATAAAATTTGTTTTATATAAATATTGCACAGATAAGTTATAGGAGCTCAAAGTAAGAAGTTGTGAGGTGTTCGGAAAAAAAATAGGCTGAAAGGGATCCTATGAGACACATTTATCTTTAAATATATAAAAATATGAATTTATGCATAAATATTTATCTATTTATATGTATGTGTATATATATATATATATATATATATATATCTTTATACATATATATTCATACATATATATGCATTGAAACACTTAAATATATATGTATACATTCATATACATATATATTAATATGTATTTGCGACCGGGGTCATGCCTGTTAGACTGTTAGAAAGAATATTAGGCTCCATTGAAGTCTATGGGGGAAAACTTAAAATGTGAATGAGCGGGTTTTTGAGCGCAAGGATGCAATTGTGAGGGAGTGATATTTCCACCTCCCAACCATAATCACACACTAAGTAGAGTGCATGGAAATTACAAAATTTACTGCAGATTACCAGTTCGCGGAAGCACAAATATGCACTCAAATCGTAATCTATCCCTAATCGAGATGTATTATTGTTTAAAGGGACATAAAACCAACATTGTTTTCATGATGCTGCTAGAGTATGCAAATGTAACAATCTTTCCAATTTACTTCTAGTATATTATTTGCTATGTTCTCTTGTTATTAATTGTTGTAAAGCATGCTTAGGTAGGCCTATTGTCAATGGCTTACTCAATGTGTTCAGCTAGCTCCCAGTTTCAGATAGCTCCCAGTAATGCACTGCTTCTCCTTCAACAAAGGATACCAAGCAAATTAAGCAACTTTGATAATAGAAGTAAATTGTAAAGTTGTCTAAAATTGTATGCTCTATCTTAAGGGATAAACCTCCTATTACGTCTTACCTGTACCCAACTTAAATAAACTTAAATACCATATATAACGATAGATTAGAAGAAATAAGACACTTGACACATGTTAAATGGGCAAAAGACCGGTCACGGTCACATTTATTATAACATAAGCCTTTAAAACTAGGCCTATGTAAATATGCCAATTAGGCAACAAAATCCTTCAATAGGAGAACTGTAACAGTTCTTTGCTGGTGGTGGCAATAAACTAGCTAAATTAACCCCTACTAACAGACGGCCAGGGCCCTACACGGTGTGTGCAGCGTGGCACGATTGCCACGCCCAATTGGCAGAGAGAGAGAGCGAGCTGTAAGCTGAAAGAGGTATTTGCCTAAGATTCGTAGGGGGAGTAACCCCTAGGTCGGCACCTAGTGGGTGTCACCTCCCCCATCCCATGACATCACTCATCTCTCTCCCTGCCCGCTCTCTGGGCCCTGCCCGACCGCCACAAGAGCCAACCGCCTCTTGCCGCCACAACTGACAAGCTCTAACCATATATATTAAAACAATAACAATAAACTTTAACTGCTAAACAATAATTCAAACAAACCCTAACAATGCTTTTCTAAGATCCCCTAGAAAAATGTCCAGACCCACCTCTGTAAGGTGAACGCCATCAGGGCGATAGAGAGCCTTGTTGTCAGTCGTCAACTCGTCATGCCTAATGGCAAAACCACCTAACGCCGTGACCGTCCGCCCCATCTCCCTATTAAGCTTCTTTCTTACATTATACGCTGCCCTCTGATTTACGATATGCCGCCAACGCAGTCGTGCAACTAAGTTGGACCAACCAATCTGGACATCAGGAAGCCAAGCAGACAGCCAGCGTATGTCAGAAGCCATCCTCCGAATCATCCCTCCCAAGTGCAGCACAATAATGTGAGGTTTCCCCCACCTCCTGTGAGCGTCCTGAAGCAAGGTGGGTAACTCTTCCCAAGTTAACCCCCTGCACCCTAGCCACCGTACATTAGCTCTGGATGCTGCAAAACCCAAATGCTGCCCGTCCGGTCTCTGCGACGCCCTGATGGACGCCCAGTGCACGAAAGAATGCCCCACTATCCACACCCGTTTCGTGGGAGCATTCTTGCCTGAAACATAGGATACAAAAACTGAGCCAAGCATGACCTACAGTTACATATTTCCATACACCACAAATCCCCCTACTGTTTGGCGCCCTTCCTAAATCAACGAGCGAAGCCTAATGGGGTTCGTAACCCAAGGGACGAATATATGATTTAAAACGACCTGACTTCCAGCGCCCTAATTTCTTGATACCGGACTCCAAAACACCGCTAGACGCCGCGCTCGTGGCTGCCCCTATCCTAAAGGAATGGGACGCGATTTTCACAGGATCCAGCCCGGCGGCAACCGCCGCCTTTGCTAAGACCTTTTTAAATTGAAACAACGACAACGCTGATCCGTCTTCATGAATAAATAACTGACGCAATCCCTGCGGCCTAAGCTGGCAATAATCGTGGAAACTCCTAACTGGGCAACATTCCGGGAATTCATGCCTTCCCAGCCGAAGCCAAGTTCCCTTGCCTTCGGGGTCCGTCTTGGACCTAGGCACAAGCAGCAGCAGCCCCTCAACCGAGGGCCGCACGTGCTCCCATTGGATCCCACCCATTTTATCCATCTTAGATGAAGCCACAATTTCACCGACCCTCAGAGCCCCAGCCAAGGCAAATGAGAAGGCCGCCCTAAACAGTGCTGCCTCAAACGATGACTAGCACACTGACTGCAGTGTACCCACCATGTCACGCAATCTAAGAGGTGTAATAGGTTCCCTACGGTCTTTTTAGCGTGGGGACATCCGACCCCAAACCTTCATTACTTGCTTCACAAGAAATGCCCGGGAATAATCTGCAATGCCGAACGTCTTATTGAAAAATGCAACGGCCGAAAGCCTGCTCTGAGCAGACAGTCTGGATACGCCCTGACTATGTAACCACGCAAGCCAGTCAAGCACCTGTACCTGTGTCGCTGTATGTACGGCAAACCCTTGTTGCCCGGCAAAGCAAACCCACGATCTCCAGTGTTTTTCATAAGCACACCAAGTCTTGGGAGCCAAGGACGCCCTTACTAGGGGGATGACGCTCTCCCAGCCCCCGCCATCTGCCAAAGAAAAGGAGGGCAATTTAGACCGTTTCTCGCGGCCCCTGGTGCCACCCTCCTAAACTGATCCCATTGAAATCAGGACAGAGCATCCGCTATGACATTCCTAACCCCCGGCACGTGCCGAGCCGTGAAACGCACGTTCCACTGTAAGCAACGCAACACTAGGTGGCGCAGGTACGTAACCACCCTAGGTGACGATGCGGAAAGCCGGTTGATGGCATAGACCACACTCATGTTGTCGCACCAAAATACCACCGCCCGATTGGCCAGTCTCAATCCCCAGAGCTCAACCGCCACAATAATTGGGAAAAGTTCCAGCAATGTTAGGTTCCTGGTCAACCCAGCCAGAACCCACTCCCTTGGCCACGGAGCAGCGCTCCACTCGCCATCGAAGTAAGCCCCATAACCAAAGCCACCTGCTGCATCCGTGAATAGATGAAGTGAATGACTGGTCATGGGGCCCTCTCACCAAATGCATACTCCGTTGAATTTCTTTAGAAATTCCTCCCATACCCAGAGATCCTCCCTCATCTCCGCTGACACTTCCACCCTGGAAGCCTTCCCTTTCGGGCCCTGCAATTGACCCTCCAGCCTCCTGTTGAATACCCTTCCCATAGGAATAGCCCTTCCTGCGAAGTTCAGGAGTCCCAGCAAGGACTGAAGTTCCTTAACGGAAATCGTCTTAGCACTACGCACAGACAAAACCACCTGCAACAGGCGGTCGACTTTGTCCCGTGGCAGCCTACAGGCCACCGCCTCGGTATCTATCTCTATACCAAGAAAAGTAAGGCAAGAACAGGGACCCTGTGTCTTATCCTCTGCCAACGGCACGCCGAATTTACCCATCATGTCTTGCATGATAACCATCATGCGTGAGCATTCATCCGAACCTGCTCTACCTACCAACAGGAAGTCGTCCAGGTAGTGGGCCACGGCTCCACCCCCAGAGGCCCTCTGCACCACCCAATGCAGAAAGGAACTAAAGCTTTCGAACAATGCACATGATAGCGAGCACCCCATGGGAAGACATTTGTCCACATAGAAGGCCCCATCCGCCTTCATGCCCATTAGCCGAAATGCAGACGGGTGCAGGGGCAGCAAACGAAACGCTGACTCTATGTCCAGTTTCGCCATTAGCGCCCCTGCTCCTTAGAGCGTCGTCAAAGGACTGGTAGTGTACCGTGCTCATGTCCGGGTCGATGGCATCATTCACCGACCCCCCTTTTGGAAATGACAAGTGATGTATAAGCCGAAACTTGCCCGTGTCCTTTTTGGGTACCACCCCTAATGGGGATACCACTAAATCAGGCAGCGGCCTGGCCCTGAAGGGGCCGGCCACCCTGCCCAACGCCAGCTCCTTACCCAGTTTTTCCCGCACTACCTCAGGGAATTCATATGCTGACTTAAGGTTCCTGTGTACCACGGAACCCACCACGTCTCCCCCCACCTAAATCCTAAATCCCTCCCGTAACCCGGACCTCAGCAGTTGAGCCGCCTCCTGGTCCGGGTAACGCGCCAGCCACGGCTCCATGGCTGGCAACCTAAGTGGGGTTGGGGCCCTTGTACCCAGGACCGCCCCTGGATGCCGACTTGTCTGCGCCGGCATCCTTCCTCTTGACGCAATCCACCCCTGAATGTGGCCCACTGCAGAATTTGCAGATGTGACGAAAGGAACAACTAGCTCCTCTGTCACACTGTTTATCCTGGAATTTCCAGCATTCCCTGCCCCGGCGCTTTGGCCTCTGCGCCACTTTGCTGATGCCTAGCCTCGGCCCAGGGGTGCTGCCTGCACCCCCTTCAAGCCCCAGTTTGGACCATAGGTCGATATCCTTGGTTCCAAAATGCAGGAGAGGGTTACCCACCATCTTCCTGCGGAAGGCCATGTCGTACTCCCGCCACGCACCTTCCTTAAACCTAGCTCGGATATCGTCAATGGTATCCTCGTATTTAAATAGATTATGACCCTGAGTGGGCCATTTATCTACATAACACGTGGCTAACACCCTAAAGCATTTGTGCCACTCCTCGAATGTCTCCGGCCGCTGGACCTTTTTTGGCCCCTTGCCGTAAGCCGCGCGTTCCCTAGCCCTACACGCCTCCGGTGAAAGTTCAAAGATGTTGACGTAACGTCCATCCTGAATCTTTTTGACCACCTTAGATTTCAGGTGTCCATATAGGGAGTGCACCAAGCATGGGTAAGTGTCGCCGTGAGACGCCACATGCCATGACATCGGGGTTGCTCCCATGGCCGGGAAACCAATGCTAGAGTCCTGAGCTAATGGAACTACATGACTACCCTCCGCTCTAGGGACCTTCCCTTTTACCTGCGCCGCTACCAGCTTCTTTATCATCTTAAACATCTCCTTCTGCCCTTTTCCAACTAAGCCTAAGTCACCCTCACTCTCAGATCCAGACCCACAAGAGGATGAACCCAGCCCCATGTGTGCAGATGTGTGTAAGAGAAACTCACTGCTGGGGGCCAAAGGCGGCGCAGCTCCTGCCTGTGACTGCTGGTATCTGTCCTCTGCAGCAGCTGGAGATGAAGTTGCAACCGGTATTGCTCCTTGCCTGGATGTAGAAGCCATAGCTGGAACAGACGTATCCATGGACACACCCTGCGGAAACAAAACATTTTGGGGAGTACTCCTTGCGGATGAATGGACCCTGGTGGGGTTCCCCACCTGCTCCCCAGACAGACATACCCCCAGTGCAGCCGAAACAGCCCTCCTTATCATCTCCTCAGTCCCACTGGAAATATGTCCCTGTGAAACATTCACACTCTCATTGCCAGACCCACGAATCATACCAGGTGTTACCTGCCTACTAATGTCCCTGGCAAATATTCCCCCAGCGGCAGTCCCTGCCACATCAAGGTATTCGGTATCCCCATGCAAAGCCCCTTGCCTAGCCACAGTTATCCCCCTGTGGACCCCAGTGCTCGATCTAGCCTGAGCAGCACGACCGGGGATTACCCCTCTACCCCTCTGCCTCAACAAAGTAGCTCTCCTGCCACCAGGCGTTTTACCCAGTGCCTTACCAGCCACACCAACAGACCGCACATTCGCACGCACTCCCACCACCCCAGGTACCCCACCTGCTCCTGTGTGGCACGCTGCGCACTCTACTTCTGCCGCGCTCCTCCCTGTCTGAAACATCACTCAGGGAGGATGCGTGTGACGTGGCGCCGGAAGGGGCGTGGCTACGGCCCGACGCAAGCCCAGGGACATTGAGAGCCCGGACCACGTGGGCGCCATGCCGCTCGGCCTGCTCCCCAGGGCCAATGACTGGACCACCAGGGGGAAAGTTCCCGCCAGGGCCTGCGCCATAGCCAGAACCGAGGCCAAGGCCTCGGGTGAAAGAGCCTGGAGCTGCTGCCAGGATGCTTGCCTGGCCGCAGCATGGCCCGCTTGCCCCATATCCCCAGGAGGGGGATTAGTGTGAGACTCGCTAAGGTTAGGGTAAAGGGGAGGGGGGAATCCTGTTGGATTAAGGGAACACCGGGCAGTGACCCCACCCTAAGAAATGAAGGCCCAGGCCTAACTGAGTCGGAGGCCGGAACCCCAGCAGCACCAATCGCATCAGGGTGCGGGGGTTGAGTGCTTGAGGAGGGGCCCTGGGACCCAGAGCTCACAGCAGTGGCTCCAGTTCCCAGCCCCCCCTCTTTGTAGGCCTTTTCTGGACCCTGGGGGCCGACTTGGTTTTTGAAACTGGGGAAGGGGGTACCACATCCTCAGAGGCTGATCCACTTTCTCTTGCAGCTCCCCTCATGCCAGGAACCACCTTCACCACTTCACTGTACCGCTTTGGGGGCACAGACTTTCTCTTGGCCCGCTCCATCTCCACAGAAAATTTCTTCCTTGAAGTCTGGACAGGAACAAAAGAGGGCTGGATTCCCTGCAGTCAGGACCTATAAAGGTAAGCAGAAACACCCGCCCCTCCACTTGCAACAATGTAACATCTAGTACCTTCCAGACTTCAACTCAGTTATCCCTTAATTTTGTTACGTGCCCACTTCCAGAACCATGAAAGAAATTTTTTGAGTCTTATGTCCCTTTAATACAAATATTTATGACCAATACCACTGTAAGCCAAAGGCTTAATTTTATAGAGCTCTTAACCATTCCAGATATTGTGGGGTTGGAAGTTCCATCTGTTGTTCCCCCCACAGCTTTCCCTATCAAATATCCTTGTCTCTAGTAACTTACCTAGTTCTGACCACAATATACACCTCCTGTCAAAGCTGCTCACACAAACCAACAGCGATATACAACCTTAAAGTCCCTCTCATCTTCCTGCCCCAGAAAGCCTTATAGAAATGTTGGAAAGCATGATTTTAAAGTGGCTTCATTTTAAAAATTGTTTATTTTTTCTAAATTGATTAAACTGAAATTAAAGCTACCAAGTTTAAGTGACTTCAGTTGATTTTCCAAATAATTTGTTTATAACAAGTCTTCAGGACAGTTGGCTTTTAAAGGATATATGTGCAGCACTGGGAGTAAACAAATGGATAGGGGCATTCATGTGAAAGTAAAAATATTAAAGTGCAGACAATTATGTTAGGCTTACATATACAGTAAGAAACATCAAAACAAAAGCAGAAAACTCACTTAAAAAAGCATTTATTATAACCATGATTTTTACCTTTTTGGACATCCCCTGGTAGGATGACCAATAGGAAATTGTGCCATCCGTTTGCTTCTGCTAAGGAGGCAAAGGGGTTCTATACCAAAAGTGCACATGCACATTTAGCATTGCATCACAGTGAATCACTATGATTTAGCAAATGATCTGTTTACTTTTGTGGGACAAGAGACAATGCCAAATATACATTTACACTTTTGCTTTGAAAGTCTTTGTTTCTCAAGCAAAGGATGGGAGTGCTTACCCAAAGCATAAGTGGTACAGATTTCTATTGGCTTTCCCACCCTCCTTGTGAATATGAGAACAATGACAGAGTAGAAGGGGATGAAAGTTGCATATCTGAAATGAGAAAAGTTGAGTTAAAAAAATATAAGGGTTGTAAGTGATTTTTCTGCTTTCTATTGTATTATATCTGATATTTGCTTTGAATTATCTTTATATACAGGTAGGCCTCAGTTTACACCGGGGTTAGGTTGTAAATCGAAACCGTTGCAAATTGAAACCCAGTTTATAATGTAAGTCAATGGGAAGTGAGGGAGATATGTTCCTGGCCCCTCTCAAAATTGTCATAAGTAACACCTAATACATTATTTTTAAAGCTTTGAAATGAAGACTTTACATGCTAAACAGCATTATAAACCTAATAAAATAATCACACAACACAGAATATATAATTAAACTAAGTTATCTGGACTGCTTTATAGACTGCAATCTGGACTGCTTTATAGACAGAAAGATCGTGTTCCTTTGAAATCTGCTTGATAGCTCAGGTCTGGTTAAACTGATTAATTTCAGCTTGCTTGGATTTGCTGCAACACAAGTGGACAGCTCCCCCTATTGGCTATTTTAATAAATGCACCGCTTCTCAATGCTTTTCAATAGCAGTCACATGACTGGAAAAAAGGTTGTTATTCTGAAACGGTGTAAATGGAACCGTTGTAAAACGAGGGCCACCTGTACATAATTTATTTAGTGTGGAAATACTTTAATTTAGTGGGACATCAAAGTATTTTGTATATAGATAGTAACACAGCCCTGTGGCCAATTAAAGGGACAGTCTACTCCAAATTTTTTTATTGTTTAAAAATATATATAATCCCTGTTTTACCCATTCCATAGATTTGTATTACCCACACTGTTACATTAATATACTTTTTACTTCTCCAATTACCTTGTATCTACCTGCCCCCTTATCTCAGTTCTTTTGACAGACTGACATTTTAGCCAATCAGTGCTGAATCATAAATAATTCCACAGAGTAAACACAATGCTATCTATATGGCAGACATATGGCACACATGAACTAGGAGAAATAAGAGGCGGCCTTCAACGGCTTAAAATTAGCATATGAGCTTTCCTAGGTTTACCTGTCAACAAAGAATAACAAGAGAAAATGCAATTTTGATGATAAAAGTAAATTGTAAAGTTGTTTAAAAGTGCATGTCCTATATCAATAATGAAAGTTTAATTTTGACTTGACTGTCCCGTTTAGAAAAATATTTAAATAAGTTCCTACACTGATTAAGCAATACTTCTGTAGAATGCTACTGGTTTAGTATTTAGAATGCTAAAGGATCCAGGATCTTCTTCAAACTCTTTGGGGTTTGTGGGAATAAATACAATTTTCTGAAAAAAAGGTAAAATTATTAATGAAAATATATTACAATTTTATTTCACTGCATTTAATGGAGAAATTAAATTTGAATTTATCATCAATTTAATTAAATCCAATGAATTGTATATAAACATGAAGAATATTCTAAAAATGTTAGGAAAAGGGAAAATATCCAGATTTATATTTATTTTTTAATTCCTAATCTACCCATGAGCCGATGGATTTTATTTGTTGAAAATAGCAAATATTAGTGATTAAAGTACAAAGATATACTGATTATTTTTCAAAGCAGTGCTTCATTTCTCTATACAACCCAAAACAATCCCTTACTGAAACATAAACACCATCTATTTAGTAAAAAATGCATTACACTCAGTTGCCAAGGTAAGTCTGACCACCAACCTAGACTTGATGATTCGGTACCTCATTTCAATTGCACAATGTTTACTTTGAGGGTTGTTTTCTTTGCTATTCTATATATGATTTGGTAAAAGTATACTTGTGATCTCATCTGCATCCATAATTCATTGTGTAATTTATTTTAATGATGCACAAGAAGATGTTTTGTAAGATTCAACCCTAAATAAATCTGCCAAAATAAACAAGCAGCTTTTTCCAAAATGAATAGTGCTTTGAAATAAAATATTTTTATTCTATTGCATGTAGCTAAATTTGTGGTTATTCCTATGAAAGGTGTCTAAATTGCAGTGTCCTAAATTACGGTTATAAATATTTTTAAGAATTAAAGTAACTGGCAAAAATATTTCTTAAATTATAATGTTGTTTTAACTTAAAAGGACAGTAAACATATTGACCTAGATTTGGAGTTTGGCGTTAGCCGTGAAAACCAGCGTTAGAGGCTCCTAACGCTGGTTTTAGGCTACCGACGGTATTTGGAGTCACTCAAAATAGGGTCTAACGCTCACTTTTCAGCCGCGACTTTTCCATACCGCAGATCCCCTTACGTCAATTGCGTATCCTATCTTTTCAATGGGATTTTTCTAACTCCGGTATTTAGAGTCGTTTCTGAAGTGAGCGTTAGACATCTAACGACAAAACTCCAGCCGCAGGAAAAAAGTCAGTAGTTAAGAGCTTTCTGGGCTAACGCCGGTTTCTAGAGCTCTTAACTACTGTACTCTAAAGTACACTAACACCCATAAACTACCTATGTACCCCTAAACCGAGGTCCCCCCACATCGCCGACACTCGAATCATTTTTTAACCCCTAATCTGCCGACCGCCACCTACGTTATCCTTATGTACCCCTAATCTGCTCCCCCTAACACCGCCGACCCCTGTATTATATTTATTAACCCCTAATCTGCCCCCCTCAACGTCGCCTCCATCTGCCTACACTTATTAACCCCTAATCTGCCGCCCCTGCTATCGCTGACACCTGCATTTTATTTTTAACCCCTAATCTGCCGCTCCGTAAACCGCCGCTACTTACATTATCCCTATGTACCCCTAATCTGCTGCCCTAACATCGCCGACCCCTATATTATATTTATTAACCCCTAATCTGCCCCCCACAATGTCGCCTCCTCCTGCCTACACTTATTAACCCCTAATCTGCCGACCGGACCGCACTGCTATTATAATAAAGTTATTAACCCCTAATCCGCCTCACTAACCCTATAATAAATAGTATTAACCCCTAATCTGCCCTCCCTAACATCGCCGACACCTAACTTCAATTATTAACCCCTAATCTGCCGACCGGAGCTCACCGCTATTCTAATAAATGGATTAACCCCTAAAGCTAAGTCTAACCCTAACACTAACACCCCCCTAAATTAAATATAATTTTAATCTAACGAAATTAATTAACTCTTATTAAATAAATTATTCCTATTTAAAGATAAATACTTACCTGTAAAATAAATCCTAATATAGCTACAATATAAATTATAATTATATTATAGCTATTTTAGGATTAATATTTATTTTACAGGTAACTTTGTATTTACTTTAACCAGGTACAATAGCTATTAAATAGTTAAGAACTATTTAATAGCTAAAATAGTTAAAATAATTACAAAATTGCCTGTAAAATAAATACTAACCTAAATTACAATTAAACCTAACACTACACTATCAATAAATTAATTAAATAAACTACCTACAATTACCTACAATTAACCTAACACTACACTATCAATAAATTAATTAAATACAATTCCTACAAATAAATACAATTAAATAAACTAGCTAAAGTACAAAAAATAAAAAAGAACTAAGTTACAAAAAATAAAAAAATATTTACAAACATAAGAAAAATATTACAACAATTTTAAACTAATTACACCTACTCTAAGCCCCCTAATAAAACAACAAAGCCCCCCAAAATAAAAAATGCCCTACCCTATTCTAAATTACTAAAGTTAAAAGCTCTTTTACCTTACCAGCCCTGAACAGGGCCCTTTGCGGGGCATGCCCCAAGAAGTTCAGCTCTTTTGCCTGTAAAAAAAAACATACAATACCCCCCCCCAACATTACAACCCACCACCCACATACCCCTAATCTAACCCAAACCCCCCTTAAATAAACCTAACACTAAGCCCCTGAAGATCATCCTACCTTGTCTTCACCTCACCAGGTATCACCAATCCGTCCTGGCTCCAAAATCTTCATCCAACCCAAGCGGGGGTTGGCGATCCATCATCCGGTGGCTGAAGAGGTCCAGAAGAGGCTCCAAAGTCTTCATCCTATCCGGGAAGAAGAGGCGATCCGGACCGGCAACCATCTTGATCCAAGCGGCATCTTCTATCTTCATCCGATGACGACCGGCTCCATCCTGAAGACCTCCACCGCGGACCCATCTTCTTCCGGCGACGTCCAACTGAAGAATGACGGTTCCTTTATGGGACGTCATCCAAGATGGCGTCCCTCGAATTCCGATTGGCTGATAGGATTCTATCAGCCAATCGGAATTAAGGTAGAAATATTCTGATTGGCTGATGGAATCAGCCAATCAGAATCAAGTTCAATCCGATTGACTGATCCAATCAGCAAATCAGATTGAGCTCGCATTCTATTGGCTGTTCCGATTAAAATAAATATCAATCCTAAAATAGCTATAATATAATTATAATTTATATTGTAGCTATATTAGGATTTATTTTACAGGTAAGTATTTATCTTTAAATAGGAATAATTTATTTAATAAGAGTTAATTAATTTCGTTAGATTAAAATTATATTTAACTTAGGGGGGTGTTAGTGTTAGGGTTAGACTTAGCTTTAGGGGTTAATCCATTTATTAGAATAGCAGTGAGCTCCGGTCGGCAGATTAGGGGTTAATAATTGAAGTTAGGTGTCGGCGATGTTAGGGAGGGCAGATTAGGGGTTAATACTATTTATTATAGGGTTAGTGAGGCGGATTAGGGGTTAATAACTTTATTATAATAGCAGTGCAGACCTCTTAATGCAAACCCTGCTACATGTCTTTCCATGATAGGCCTCAGCAGATGACAACTGCAAAACAATGCACCTTATACTATCATAATGACAAGTTTTGTACAGAAGTGAGACATTTGTTTCGGAAGAATCTTTCAGAACAAATTTAAAAAAAAAAAAATAGTTTTTCTGAATATTCGACTGCTGCACTATTTGGTATTCGTTTAATTTAAAACGAAACAAATACTGAATATTCTGGTTTATGGGCTCTTTGAAGAAGGATCAGGATTATTGCGGCTCTCCAGTGCGCTACAGGTAAGTATTTTACCCTTAACAGCTAATTTAAAGGAAACTAAGGAATACTGATGAACTTTAAATTAGTTAGTGCTTTTGTTTGTATATACATTTTGTGAAAACTAAACAAACTATCTGTAAATACTTAAAGGGGCAGTCTAGTCAATAATAAACTTTCATGATTCAGATAGGGCATATAATTTTAAACAACTTTCCAATTTAATTTTATCATCAAATTTGCTTTGTTCTCTTGGTATTCTTAGTTGAAAACTAAACCTAGATAGACTTATATGCTTATTTCAAAGCCATTAAAGACCGCCTTTTATCTCAATGCATTTGACACTTTTTCACAGCTAGATAGTCTTAGTTCATGTGTGCCATTTATATAACATTGTGCTCATGCCCGTGGAATTACTTATGAGAGGGCACTGATTGGCTAAAATGCAAGTCTGTCAAAAGATCTGAAATAAGGGGGCAGTCTGCAGAGGCTTAGAAACAAGGTAATCACAGAGGTAAAAAGTATATTAATATAACTGTGTTGGTTATGCAAAACTGGGAAATGGGTAATATTGGGATTATCTATTATTTTAAACAATAACAATTCTAGAGTAGACTGTCCCTTAAGGCAGTGGCAGTTCTAGACAAATTTTACTGGGGGGGGGCAAGGTGGGGCCAGTGTTTAATAAGAGGGTCACATTAAAAAACGGAAACAAATTATATTTATATATATATATATATATATATATACACACGTATACACACACACACACACACACATATATATTTATTTATTATGTATATATATATATATATATATAGTATATGTATATATATATATATATATATATATATATATATATATATATATACAGAGAGAAGTGCACTCACAGGAATGAACAACTGGCTCAATAACATTGTTAGCCTGTTCTATGGCGATTTACCACCTGGGTGCAGCTTTTTAGCCCAGTAATGCTTTTCACAGAGTAGAACTTTCCTGTAGTATATCAGTCTGATCCCGCCTCTGTGAAAAGCATTACTGGGCTAAAAGAAGCTGCACCCAGGTGGTAAATTGCCATAGAACAGGCTAACAATAGTATTGAGCCAGTTGTTCGTTCCTGTGAGTGTGCTTCTCTCTGTGTGTATTTAGTCTCCCTATGAGAAAAAGGGGAGACAAGACGTGGACTCCTTGCTCAGTGTGCTTAGAGGAATATGGCTACACCTCACTGACGAGGCCCAATGAAGGCTGAAACGATCGTCTGGGGTTGCTGTGTTCCTTGTTCAGAGAGGAAATGCCTGGTATTTTGGCGCTAGACTGACCGTAATAGGCGGGATCAGACTGATATACTACAGGAAAGTTCTTCTCTGTGAAAAGCATTACTGGGCTAAAAGAATCTGCACCCAGGTGGTAAATCGCCATAGAACAGGCTAACAATAGTATTGAGCCAGTTGTTCGTTCCTGTGAGTGTGCTTCTCTCTGTGTGTATTTAGTCTCCCTATGAGAAAAAGGGGAGACAAGACGTGGACTCCTTGCTCAGTGTGCTTAGAGGAATATGGCTACACCTCACTGACGAGGCCCAATGAAGGCTGAAACGATCGTCTGGGGTTGCTGTGTTCCTTGTTCAGAGAGGAAATGCCTGGTATTTTGGCGCTAGACTGACCGTAATAGGCGGGATCAGACTGATATACTACAGGAAAGTTCTTCTCTGTGAAAAGCATTACTGGGCTAAAAGAAGCTGCACCCAGGTGGTAAATCGCCATAGAACAGGCTAACAATAGTATTGAGCCAGTTGTTCGTTCCTGTGAGTATGCTTCTCTCTGTGTGTATTTAGTCTCCCTATAGGACAAAGGGGAAACCAGACGTGGACTCCTTGCTCAGTGTGCTTAGAGGAATATGGCTACACCTCACTGACGAGGCCCAATGAAGGCTGAAACGATCGTCTGGGGTTGCTGTGTTCCTTGTTCAGAGAGGAATTGCCTGGTATTTCGGCGCTGGACTGACAGTAATAGGCGGGATCAGATTGATATACTACAGGAAAGTTCTTCTCTGTGAAAAGCATTACTGGCCTAAAAGAAGCTGCACCCAGGTGGTAAATCGCCATAGAACAGGCTAACAATAGTATTGAGCCAGTTGTTCATTCCTGTGAGTGTGCTTCTCTCTGTGTGTATATATGTATATATATAACTTCCATGTGTGTCTGCACTCACAATGCAATAGGGACATCAACCAGGGTGCCAAGTCAGGTATATCAATAATCCATTATAGAAGAGGACTGCACTCACTGGATTTGGTATATAAAATAATTTTTTTTTATTAAGGTGACGTTTCGGGGTACGCAGACCCCTTCCTCAGACCAGGCAACAGTGCAAATGAACAGTGTGTAATATAAAGCAACATAGCCCCTCCCATCAAACAATTAGTGAAATTGCGCCAAAACCTATGTAACCATGACAACAGGTGAATCACCTAATTAACATTATTCCTACCTTTACTAATGTGATAGTTAAAAACAGTATAATTGTGCAAACCATATAAGTGTATCTTAAAACTATTCTCAAACAATAAATGACATGACATATGAGTAGCACCTAAAACACTCAAGGTGCACACAAAGAAATAAAATGTCCCCCTACATAGTGATGTGTGACATACTGAAATAGCTACCACAAAGAAACAACTTAACATCGATAAAGGCAGTCTATAGGAAACAGCGCTCAATAAAATATAGTTGCAGGACCTAGGCAGTATATCAGCATTTAAACATTAGTGCATCAGTATCTCTCAGTAAAACATACTTCTCAGTAAACAAAGGACAAGTAGAGAAAAAGGACAAGTAGAGAAAAAGGGCTCATAGCCAGAAAAACACGTATGTCAAGATTTAGGCAAGCATGTAGATGTGTGTGTCAATTGTTGAACATCAGTAGGTATATCGTATAGCATCCATAGACTAATCTTAGAGAGAAAGAGGGTGTCATCACACCATCACCGACTACTGAGCCTAAGGGGTAATATAGATAATTTCAAAGCAGTGTGATTGCAATACATACAAAGAGTCAGCAACGTAAGATCGCTATTTATATCTCAAAGGGGAAAAAATATATCTCTCTACCAGCCAGCACTGTCTCTAGTTCAGGTAACTTACTTGGCATGAGATGTGATAGATACTGTCAAAGTGGTTGCAGCATGTTGCAGAGAGGGAGCTGGAGACAAGATATGTCAGTTAGAAGTTTCAAAAACAGGCGCGGATCAACACAGTCCCGTGTCTGTGTCAACGGTGTCAGCGAGCATGGCTAATTTGCATAGCCGTCTGACGTCATCAGGGGGGGGGGTGTATCAAGCAGTCAGAAAACATAGATGACAGCTAACCAATGTTAGCCGCAACTGCTGGGGCAAGCCAAAAAAATTATTGTACATACCTACACTTGTAGGAAAGGGGCGAATTGTATAAACATCTGAGTATATATTACAAAAACAACAGCATAACATGGGTCTATATTGCTTGTATACTTCTATCATATCCCAAAAAGGCTAAGAGAAGCCGTCTGACTTGAAGATAGTTGTATGGATCTGAGAGCCTTAGTCTGCCCAAAATGTGCTAATGTATGTTATGAGTACCATATCTATCCAGAGAGCCATATGTGTACGAAACAGTATAGGTATAGGGTTAGTAAATGTACTTAAAGAGAGCATAGTCTACCAGAATGTTGGTGCTAGAGCTAATCATGATACAAAATAAACAACCAAAAATCCTATACTGGTAAAACATATGCCAGAGTCTTGTGCCTGAGTAACATGTTACTCTTACAGTGGGATCTCAGTGTTACAATCATAGTTCCCCTGTTACAATTGGCAATCAAGTGTGGTTATATGCAAAAGATAAAATCAGGGTTATATTAACAGCGAGCCATGGTATCCAGATAAATCAATAAAGCAAAGTGGGCAAATTTTGGAAGTAAAAGTAAAACATCATATCACTATGCAAACAGATATTGATGATATGGCCAATGTATGTTCTTGCCTAAATCAGGAAACCTTGCCATATAGGGTAAGGTATCATGCACAGTCCGAGGAAGGACCATTGCTGGTTACACAGATATTATAGGAAACAGTGCCAGTCATTGAACATATTAAGTCCCCTCGGGTATAGGGTGTCAAGTCTGTGTATCCACTTGGTCTCCCTCTGCAGGAGTATTCTATCCCGATTACCCCCCCGCCGTAGAGGTGAGACGTGGTCAATGAGGATAAAACGTATGTCTGTTACCTTATGCTTGGCCTGTAGGAAGTGTCTAGCCACTGGTTGGTCTGCTGTTCCCTTATCCAAGCAGTACAAATTGCTGAACGGTGATTTGCCATTCTTATCCATGCGTTGTCAGATGTTTTACCAACGTAATATTTTCCACAACAGCAGCTTAGAAGGTATACAACGTGACTTGTTGTGCATGTGATGAAGTGCCTTATGGTGTACTTCTGTGTGGTATGTGGGTGTCGAAACACCTTGCAGTGGATCATGCCACTGCAGGTGGTGCACCCCAGGCATCTGAAGCAACCTGTTTTAGTGGATTTTAGCCACTTCTTTGTATAGCTTTGCTCGGGGTCCGTCTGCATCAATAGATCCCTGAGGCTTCTGCCACGTCTGTATCCCATGATTGGTGGCGGGTCCAAGTGTCCAAAGGGGAGCGTTTGGTCGGTGCCAAGGATTTCCCATCTGTTTTTGATAGAATCAGCCAAGACCTTTTTCCCTTTGTTATAGGTGGTTGTAAAAACCATTCTTGGTTTCTTGTCAGCAGGGTTTGTTCGTTCGTTTTCAGACATTAATTCTTGTCTTAAAATGTCTGAAAACCAACGGTCTGAGGAAGGGGATACTCTGTCTCCGAAACGTTACAATAAATGTTTGGTGTTTGGAAAGACCAGTGAGTGCAAGTTTTTGTTACCGATATCTACTATTCACTAGCACCCTGGCAGCTGAATTTGGAAGTGAGAGTGCTCATCTATGGGACTATATATATATATATATATATATATATATATATATATATATATATATATATATATATATATATATATACATATATATATATATATATATATATATATATATATATATATATATATACATATATATATATATATATATATATATATACACATATATACACACAGAGAGAAGCACACTCACAGGAATGAACAACTGGCTCAATACTATTGTTAGCCTGTTCTATGGCGATTTACCACCTGGGTGCAGCTTCTTTTAGGCCAGTAATACTTTTCACAGAGAAGAACTTTCCTGTAGTATATCAGTCTGATCCCGCCTATTACGGTCAGTCCAGCGCCGAAATACCAGGCAATTCCTCTCTGAACAAGGAACACAGCAACCCCAGACGATCGTTTCAGCCTTCATTGTGCCTCGTCAGTGAGGTGTAGCCATATTCCTCTAAGCACACTGAGCAAGGAGTCCACGTCTGGTTTCCCCTTTGTCCCATAGGGAGACTAAATACACACAGAGAGAAGCATACTCACAGGAACGAACAACTGGCTCAATACTATTGTTAGCCTTTTCTATGGCGATTTACCACCTGGGTGCAGCTTCTTTTAGCCCAGTAATGCTTTTCACAGAGAAGAACTTTCCTGTAGTATATCAGTCTGATCCCGCCTATTACGGTCAGTCCAGCGCCGAAATACCAGGTAATTCCTCTATATATATATATATATATATATATATATAGTTCTTAATGTTTTATGTTATGTATTATCCATAACCCATGTCCATGTTCATTCAAAACTGATGTTTTTTTCCCAGCAGCAAGCAAGCAGCCAGAAAGAACCAACCATAGCAGCTCCCCTCCCCCACCCAGAAATTACACCTGGGGTAACCTGGGTTCTAACTTCTTCACATAACATAAGTCTCAAGTGATGAAGTCAAGTGCAAGTGGTGAATGTGATCATGTCTTTGTGCAAGTGTGCATAGCCGCCTAGGCTCTATAGATAGGGTCAGGGACTAAGAGTGACTAATGTCATATGTAGTAGTAATAATATAGCTAGGTTTAGAATTAAATACAGTCATCTTATAATTTATATAAATAAATAAATCATCACGCGCCAACGGTCCCCAACCTACCTCTCTCACTCTTTCAGTACTGTGGTGTCAGTCTCTCTGCTGGCCATCAGGGGGGGGGGGGGGGCTCACGTGGTTGAGGCTGCCTCAGCCTCAATTTCAAAATCATAGGTAGTGTGTGAGTGACACAAGTACAGTCACGGGGCGCCAGCATCCTCATGTGTGTTTCCCCACAGAGAGGCTGCTCCACTGCCTTAGCCGCCCGCCTCCAGCATCTCACGTCACTGACTGACAGTCAGACTTAGACTGTGCACGTAAAGCAGTGAAAGTGAGTCAGTCTCTAGCAAGTCAGATAGGCGGGACGGCCGTTACTTACGCACACTGAAGTGGAGTGCCGATGCGCAGCAGGCAGGCGCAGCCGCCCAACTTGACTCAAGCTCTCTGAACTGCCCAGACTAGTGCCAGTAGTGCCCACACACACCCAGCAACCTTTAGACCCTGCCCTGTCCATCATCATGCATAAATAATGCTAGATCCAGCGCCCCCCTGGACCTGTCCCCTGTTTGTATATTATTCAGTCAGCTTAGTGGCCAGCTCAGGGGGGGCACATTTACAGGGGCACTGACCCCTGTAGGCCCCTGTGTAGAACCGCCACTGCCTTTAAGCCTGTATTGGCCTCTCCAAATAAGGCAAGTAGCAGGTGGAGTTTGTCTATTGAAAACAAATTGCAGTAAACAAGGTGTTAATGTATTTTAAAAATGTTTAAGCTTGGCTGATAAGTTATTTTATAACAGGACAACACAAATGTATGGTAAATACAAGATGCTTACAGTCCCTTAAAATGATTAGCTGAATGTAAATTTTGCATTTTTAATCTCTGCTATTATTTTGTTGGTTCATGTACAATAAATATAAAACAAATGTGGATTATTATCATGTTATTTTACATTGTATAGCAATGTATATATATATATATATATATATATATATATATATATATATATATATATATATACTGTGCAAAAATTTAGCATGGACTTCAGCACTATTTTTAGAGACTTTGAAAATAAACTAAGCTTTTCATTCATATGAGTGACCAGTAATTATAATATATAAGTTGTCTGCCAGTCACATAATTTAATTACAAGTTTCTTTACTTAAATTCTTGCTAAAGTAACTATTGTGCTGCATCTAAAAATGTATTGCAGTTTTCAAGTAACCTTTTTGTCCCTCAAGACACACCCATGTACTTTATTTTTACTTTAATTTAAAAAATGTTTCCCCTGTAAAATATTTATAAATATTTAAATATTGCTCTTTCATATGTGGTAGATTTTTTTCAAGTGTTATATCCCTTTAACATGTATCCAAACAACTTTGACCAAACATTTACATAAAAAAACTCGTATTTTAAAAGGTAAAGGTCAAATGTTTATTACAGGAAAAAGCTTTTTAAATCAACCAACTTTCATTGGTGACATTTGTAAGCACACAGTTTATTTATTCTTTGTCAAAAAGTATTTTTTAAATAATAATTACAAAGAAATTTGTTGCAGGGAAATATTTTGTGTAAAAGGTACTAGTTTCTTAAACTACCAACCTAAATAATGTACATTTCAGTGAAAACAGATTGAGGGCAAATAAATTGTTTGAAATTGTACATCAACAATATTTTTTTTTCCATCCGTAAGTCTCATAAAGCCTCCTGTGTTTTCGTGGCCTTGAGTTATAGGCATGGAGCATATGTCCTCTCTTGTAAAAACAAATGATCTCTGCTACTGTACAATGATATATGAAGGAAACGCACACGACATGTTATGCAGTAATAAAGACATATGCACATGCCTCAGGTTCTTTAGAGACATCAGGACAGTCTGCCTTCAGAGCCCATGAAGTGAATGGACGTTTTAATAGCAAGATGAAAATATGTTACCACTGGAAATAATTGATGTCACGCCATTAAGTAAAAAGATTAGGATTTTAAATATTTCTGTATATGTATATAAATATATATATATATATATATATATATATATATATATATACACACACACACATATATATATATATATATATATATATATATATATATATATATATATATATATATATATATATATATATATATATATATATATAGCTCCAAATAAGTGCACTCTCACTCGCCAACCCAAGCACAGACCAGGGTGCTAAACAGGATATTCAATCAGGGTAAGGATTAGCACTCACTGGATTTAAATCCAGTGAGTGCTAATCCTTACCCTGATTGATTATATATATATATATATATATATATAGCTCCAAATAAGTGCACTCTCACTCGCCAACCCAAGCACAGACCAGGGTGCTAAACAGGATATTCAATCAGGGTAAGGATTAGCACTCACTGGATTTAAATCCAGTGAGTGCTAATCCTTACCCTGATTGATTATATATATATATATATATATATATATATATATATATATATATATATATGTATGTATGTATGTGTCTGTGTGTATATATATATATATATATATATTTATATAAAAATATATATTTATATATATATATGTGTGTATATACAGTATATATAGTGTAACTAACTATAAAAAAAAATACTGATTCAAGTTAATACAAAAATATGAAGAAAAAAAATTATCTTTACACTATTGCCCTATGTTCCACACCAAAAACTAAAGAATTGAATGTCGCCATCACAGTCTGGAGTTTAAACAGGATAGGCAGTGTTGAGGGTAAAACATCTACTGTTAAATGGGCATTGCACATCCCCTGCTTTTGCACAAACAGCAGTACCTCTCTCTCACATTCCTTAGAGTCCAAAAAGCAAACGGCTAGATTACAAGTTTTGTCGGTAAAAATTTGCGGAGCTAACGCACCTTTTTTTTCCCAGCGCTCACTTTAAACAACGCTGGTATTACAAGTTTTCTGAATGGCTACGTTAGCCTCAGAAAAGTGAGCGTTGAGCAAAATTTTGCTCCACTTCTCTTCTCTTAACTCAGCCCCATTGTTTCCTATGGGGAAACACTTTCTAAGTATACACCTAACACCCTAACATGAACCCCAAGTCTAAACACCCCTAACCTTACACTTATTAACCCCTAGTCTTATTAACCCCTAATCTGCCGCCAGTGGCGTAGCGTGGGTTGTCAGCGCCCAGGGCAAGGCAAGTATTGCGCCCCCCCCAACCCCATTTTAGATATGCTGCTTCTTCTTACATTTGGGACAAATCAAGCAAAGACCCAAGCCTGGTAGATCGCATAAAGCAAGGGACACTGTCTCCTCTCCCACAAAATGCTCCCTTAACCATCTTTACTGGATAACTGTTATTGCTGATGATACCCATATCCCCAAAATATGTCCCTTGTCATAAGCAGCTGCTAATCAGTAGCGCCTTACAAATAAAGCCATGAAAATAATATATTGGCAGTACAAGAGGGAGTGGGTGAATCCTGCAAGCATTATGTGCTATCCCCCTGTGATCAAACCCTGTCTGCAGCTCTCCAGAGCTGGGCAAATATATACAATATTAAATTTTAAGATTTATTCTCGTTTTACACATGGGGGAAAGCCCCCCTTAACCCCCATCTGGTGGTGACATGTCATGATCTGTAAAACTTCATGGTACAAATACACACCCACATTGCAGCAACCCATATTGTATATGTGGTGCAATAGGTTTTTGGTAAGTCGTTAAAAAGAGGAAAAGGGGACACACAGGTTGGCAGCTGTTACATAAGGTTGTCCCTGCTGGGCAGACTGTCTTTTGGGTGCCAATGACATATAAAAGTGGGGTATATATTCTACCTTAATAAATATAACAATTGTAAGTAATCAATATAAAAGGGGCATGGGACAGACAACCCAGCATTACATACATATATGGGGGGAGGGTGTATGGTATTTAGGGGGGTGCTGTTAAATTTATTTACTACACAAATTATAGTTATTTTGTTTTACTTTAAATGCAGTAAGGGTGGGTTTAATGTAAATAAAAAAGGCAATGAGCACCAAAACCCTAAAAATCGGTAAAAGTCCACACCTCAGGAGTCCAGCAAGAAATAGATTCAAGATGGTGAATTCATAGGACTTCTTTGATAGGAGACAAACAAAGTGAAATGCCTGGTGAGCAGCACAATCCTGGTGCCAGACAGCACACAAATCCCTAAATCTACTTCTGCCCTAGGAAGATCATGGAGGGGAAAAATCAAATAAGGAAACAAGGTCTCATTTTTGTCAACTGTCACAAATATACTTTTTTTTTGTGCAAGGACAAGATGGCGTAAGTTGTAATCAGAATCCGGTCAAACATGAAAGTATGGTCTCTGATCACCCCACCATCCCACTAACTAGGTAACTGGGGTTAACAGAAAGGCAGAGCCCAGCCATGCTGCCACCAGTGCCACGGGTTTGAAAGAGATTTATTGCACTTTTTAAGGATTCCCCCCCCCACCTCTGCTTAGAGATCCTTAAAAAGTGCCCCAGGCAATGCATGGCATTCTGGCTCTGGGTCCTTTGTTGGAAGGGAACTTACTTGTTGGGTAATAATAGAACCGTAATTAAGCTGCATTTTGGGTGTTGCTAGTATCAGGCAAAAACAGGGCTATAAGTAAGTCTGGTCCTGACACCTTACCTTAGTCGCGGCATCACCACATTCCTGACAGGTCACAGAACAGAGCTGGGGGCCCGTCAGAATTTTTATCCTCCCTTCTTCCCTTTGCTAAGTTGAGGCTGGAAGCGCCCCTCAGAATTATGCGCCCGGGGCAACCGCCCCTGTTGCCCCCCCACGCTACGCCACTGTCTGCCGCCCCCGCTATTGCTGATGTCACAGATATCAGATGGCTAAGGCTACCCCCCACCCCCCTACAACCTCACCCCTGTTGTTTCTCAGTGGTTTTGGGCTTCTCAGAGCAACTACCATCTCTGGAAGCTGTTTGTTTGCTTTGTGTTGGCTTGTTTTTGTGTTCAGAGAAAAGTTGGTGTATGACCAGGAAAATCCTCCTAGGCTGGCCTGTCTCCTGGAACTCCCGGTCGGCCGCCTTACAACGGACACCCGCCTAACCCCTCTCAGGCTGGCCAGGCTCCTGGAACTCCCGGTCGGCCACCGGACAGCAGAACACCTGCAAACTTTAACCCAGGTCGCTCCAGCAACCATGTACCCCAGAGCTCCGCTCTTTTGGAGATTAGTAGCCCCTGGGGAGTACAAGGGGTGGGGGAATTGCCGGAGGGGAGCTCCTTTGGGAACTGGGGGTTTTGGACACCCCTATCCCCATAACTTCATTGGACTGTAACTCCGGTCCCCAGTAACAAATCATGCTGATTTTTGGACTGTGAAATCTGGGGACAGAGAGCTTTAAAATGACTCCCTGGAAGTGCCGCCGCTCCACAGGGATCACCCCGAATTTGCCACCCATATGTATTGGGATTATGTGGGACTGTGGCTCCTATGGAGGTGCCGGGCTGTCTGGAGGGGCGGGAATGGCGGGAAAATAGTGGGATTGTCCAGGGTCTTATCAAGATGAGCTGACTGTATAAAAGGAGTGTGTGTTTTCAATAAAATCAGTTCCTGTTAAACATGAATGCTAGGCTGTCTAGTTATTTGGATTTGCTCCAGCTACAATCACTTTTCCTGGGCTATATAGCAGCCTGTTCCAGGCAGAGGAAGGAAACTCTGACAGAGCTACCTAGTCTGGTAGCTGGAGTCTGCCACAGGGTGGGACCCTGAGTACTGGTGCTGTCGGGCATCAGGGCTGGCTACAGGCTGTGGTCACTTGCCAGCTACATAGCTGCAATCAGCAGGGAGGAAGCAGGACCCGTTTGGCGGAGCTACCCAGTCGGGTTATCCGGGGGTATCCGTCACATTGGCTGGCAGCGGTGGGATCTGCTTCGTTTACAAGGTTCCTGCTGACAGAGGAGACGTACCACAGTAGCCGGTAAATATGGAGGCAGAGTTCCTAGGGAGAGTACAAAAGATGCTGACTGGAACAAAGGATCCTTGTTCGGAACAGGACGTTCTGACATGGAGGAACCTTGCCCTCTGAGACCTTTGGTGGGAGGCTCTGCAACAGGAGCAGGAAAATGGAAAGTTCCTCCCCACGAATGACACGAGATTCCGGGTACGGTGGACCGTGAGGCTGCCTTTCCTGGGAGAACAGCCAAAGAAGGAATGGCTAGCTGTTCTACATAGACTGATCCAGCAAGAGATGTGGGTGGAGGACGGCTATCGAGCCCTCCAATGGCTCGCTATGCAAGCGCAGCCATGGCTGGAGGAAGGATCCCCCACAGAGGGCTTTGGCTTCAGCGGCCCTGGATTGTTGTTTACAAAAAGGACAGAGGACCCACAGTTTGGGAGCGAGACAGACCAGAGTCTAGAGGATATCTCTTGGCTCCAAGAGGAACTGCTGGATCTCTTGGAGGAGACCTGGCTGCTGGACGATCTGGATTTTATAATTCACCAGGAAGAGGCACTGGTCAAGGAATACAAGAGGCTGCTGGAATTGCTCAGCAGCGTGCCAGGGGCATACAGATCTGGGGTGCAGCCCTCTGGGATTCATGGAGCTTGACTGTGGAGGAGTGGCAGCAAAGAGAAAGGGAACAACGGCTCCTGGATCCTGATCAGAAGTTTGGCTCTGAGATTATAGACTTGGACAAGGGAGAGATGGATGTTGATAACTCTCCCCAGCAGCAGAATCCCTTCCTGGGAGAGGAGACAGTCGGTCTCTCTCCCCAGTGGCAGAGCCATCCCCTGGGAGCGGAGGTAGTCGTCCTCCCTCCCCGTAAGCAGAACCCCATCCTGGGAGAGGAGACAGTCGGTCTCTCTCCCCAGCAGCAGAGCCAGGAGCCGGGAGAGGAGACAGTCGGTCTCTCTCCCCAGCGGCAGAGCCATCCCCTGGGAGCAGAGGTAGTCGTCCTCCCTCCCCGTAAGCTGAACCCCTTCCTGGGAGAGGAGACAGTCGGTCTTTCTCCCCAGCGGCAGAGCCGGGAGAGGAGACAGTCGGTCTCTCTCCCCAGCGGCAGAGCCATCCCCTGGGAGCGGAGGTAGTCGTCCTCCCTCCCCGTAAGCCGAACCCCTTCCTGGGAGAGGAGACAGTCGGTCTCTCTCCCCAGCGGCAGAGCCAGGAGCCAGGAGAGGAGACAGTCGGTCTCTCTCCCCAGCGGCAGAGCCATCCCCTGGGAGCGGAGGTAGTCCCCCCCCCGCCGCTTACAGAGAAGCCCTTGCAGGGAGAGACGAGTATCGATATCTCTCCCCAGCGGCCAAACCCCTTCCTGGGAGAGGAGACAGTCGGTCTCCCTCCCCAGCGGCAGAGCCAGGAGCCGGGAGAGGAGACAGTCGGTCTCTCTCCCCAGCTTCAGAGCCAGGAGCTGGGAGAGGAGACAGTCGGTCTCTCTCCCCAGCGGCAGAGCCATCCCCTGGGAGAAGAGGTAGTCGTCCTCCCTCCCCTTACAGAGAAGCCCTTGCAGAGAGAGACGGGTATCGATATCTCTCCCCAGTGGCCAAATTCCTTTCTGGGAGAGGAGACAGTCGGTCTCTCTCCCCAGCGGCAGCACAGTTTCCCATGGAGCGGAGGTAGCAGACCTCCCTCCCCAGCAGTAGATCTCCTTCTCGGGAGAGGAGACAGATGGTCTCTCCCCTCAGTAGCTTGGCAGGGTCTATATCCTTTTCTTGTCCTGGAGTATATCTCACAGGGGGCAGGCCAGGGGGTACCCGCTCATGCAGTTGGTGCCACAAGTTTGGGCACCCGAGTTTTGCCTGCCCCACCAAGGAGCAACTTCCACCAACAGTCTGGGGTGGGTATATAGCCGGGAAACCGGTACTGGCTTTGTTTGTGAGTGGGTCAGCTTGTACTCAACAGAGTGTCACAGAGGGAAACAGTTTGGCCATGGAACTTAAGGACACTGGAACTTGTGGAACAGCAATTATTTGGGAGCCGGCCTTAGCAAACTTGTTTGGGACTTTGCATTTTGTGCCAGCAGAAACCCCCCAGGATGCCCAAAGCTCAGGAGAGATGGGATAACCTCTCTCAGCAACCGAGAAGTGAAGGGCCACTGTCGGACAGCCCCAGGCCGACCCGTTAAGGGTCTAGCCGGGTCTGCCAAACTGGAGGGGGGAGATGTCACGGATATCAGATGGCTAAGGCTACCCCCAACCACCCTACAACCTCACCCCTGTTGTTTCTCAGTGGTTTTGGGCTCCTCAGAGCAATCACCATCTCTGGAAGCTGTTTGTTTGCTTTGTGTTGGCTTGTTTTTGTGTTCAGAGAAAAGTTGGTGTATGACCAGGAAAATCCTCCTAGGCTGGCCGGTCTCCTGGAACTCCCGGTCGGCCGCCTTACAACGGACACCCGCCTAACCCCTCTCAGGCTGGCCAGGCTCCTGGAACTCCCGGGCGGCCACCGGACAGCAGAACACCTGCAAACTTTAACCCAGGTCGCTCCAGCAACCATGTACCCCAGAGCTCCGCTCTTTTGGAGATTAGTAGCCCAAGGGGTGGGGGAATTGCCGGAGGGGAGCTCCTTTGGGAATTGGGGGTTTTGGACACCCCTATCCCCATAACTTCATCGGACTGTAACTCCGGTCCCCAGTAACGAATCATGCTGATTTTTCGACTGTGAATTCTGGGGACCGAGAGCTTTAAAATGACTCCCAGGAAGTGCCGCCGCTCCACCGGGATCACCCCGAATTCGCCACCCATATGTATTGGGATTATGTGGGACTGTGGCTCCTATGGAGGTGCCGGGCTGTCTGGAGGGGCGGGAATGGTGGGAAAATAGTGGGATTGTCCAAGGTCTTATGAAGATGAGCTGACTGTATAAAAGGAGTGTGTGTTTTCAATAAAATCAGTTCCTGTTAAACCTGAATGCTAGGCTCTCTAGTTATTTGGATTTGCTCCAGCCACAATCACTTTTCCTGGGCTACATAGCAGCCTGTTCCAGGCAGAGGAAGGAAACTCTGACAGAGCTACCTAGTCTGGTAGCTGGAGTCTGCCACAGGGTGGGACCCTGAGTACTGGTGCTATCGGGCATCAGGGGTGGCTACAGGCTGTGGTCACTTGCCAGCTACATAGCTGCAATCGGCAGGGAGGAAGCAGGACCCGTTTGGCGGAGCTACCCAATCGGGGTATCCGGGGGTATCCGTCACATCTGACACCTACATTATATTATTATATTATTAACCCCTAACCTGCCGCTCCGGACACCGCCACCACCTACCTACAATTATTAACCCCTAATCTGCCGACCGGACATCGCCGCCAATATAATTAAAATCTGATTGGTTGATTTAATCAGCCAATCGGATTGAAGTTCAATCTGATTGGCTGATTGGATCAGCCAATAGAATTGACCTCGCATTCTATTGGCTGATCCAATCAGCCAATCAGATTGAACTTCAATCCGATTGGCTGATTAAATAAACCAATCTGATTTTTCCTACCTTAATTCCGATTGGCTGACAGATTCCTATCAGCCAATCGGAATTCGAGGAACGCCATCTTGGATGACGTTATTTAAAGGAACCTTCATTCGTCGTTAGTCAGTCGGCCGAGGAGGATGTTCCGCGTCGGAGGTCTTGAAGATGGAGCCGCGGATGTATGAAGACTTCTGCCGGATGGAGGACCTCTTCTGCCCCACTTGGATGAAGACTTCTGCTGGATGGAGGACCACATCGCCCGGATTGGATGAAGAATTCGGCCCGGCTGGGTGAACACGGCTCAAGGTAGGGTGATCTTCAGGGGGTTAGTGTTAGGTTTTTTTAAGGGGGGATCGGGTGGGTTTTAGAGTAGGGGTGTGTGGGTGGTGGGTTTTAATGTTGGGGGGGTCTTGTATTTTTTTTACAGGTAAAAGAGCTGATTACTTTGTGGCAATGCCCCGCAAAAAGCCCTTTTAAGGGCTGGTAAAAGAGCTGATTACTTTTGTAATTTAATATAGGGTAGGGAATTTTATTATTTTGGGGGGCTTTTTTATTTTATTAGGGGGCTTAGATTAGGTGTAATTAGATTAAAATTCTTGTAATATTTTTTTATTTTTTGTAATTTAGTGTTTGTTTTTTTTGTACTATAGTTTAGTTTATTTAATTGTATTTTAGTTTAGATAATTGTAGGTCATTTATTTAATTAATTTATTGATAGTGTAGTGTTAGTTGTATTTGTAACCTAGGTTAGGATTTATTTTACATGTAATTTTGTAAAATCGCGGCGGTTTAGGGGTTAATAATTTATTATAGTGGCGACGATGTCCAGTCGGCAGATTAGGGGTTAATAAGTGTAGGTAGGTGGTGGCGACGTTGGGGGGGCAGATTAGGGGTTAATAAATATAATATAGGTGTCGGCGATGTTAGGGACAGCAGATTAGGGGTTCATAAGTATAATGTAGGTTGCGGCGATGTCCGGTCGGGAGATTAGGGGTTAAATTATTTTATTATAGTGTTTGCGATGTGGGGGGCCTCGGTTTAGGGGTTCATAGGTAGTTTATGGGTGTTAGTGTACTTTTTAGCACTGTAGTTAAGAGCTTTATGTTCCAGCGTTAGCCCATAAAACTCTTAACTACTGACTTTTTTATGCGGTAGGAGTCTTGGAGGTAGAAGCTGTACCGCTCACTTCTTACAAGACTTGTAATACCTGCGTTAGGCAAATCACATTAAAAAGATAGGATACGCAATTGACGTAAGGGGATTTGCGGTAGCCAAAAGTCATGGAAGAAAAGTGAGCGGTATACCTTTACCTGCCAAACTCTTAATACCAGCGGGCGATAAAAAGCAGAGTTAGGACCCCTTAACGCTGCTTTTTAAAGCTAATGCAGAACTCGTAATCTAGGCGAAAGTCTTTAACTAAGGTTTTTAAAATACCGCAAATCAAATTGCTATTTTAGAAAATTTGCAGCACTTTGAAAACCTAGGTTATAGGCTATACTTTTTATACTCATTAGGAAGTGTTGGACAAGCACATTTTTTAAACAAAAGTAAGAGGTTTTAATGTCTCTTTACCAATCTAATTCTAATTTTAAATATTCCAGATGCATGAAACTCCTGATTGTGTTGCTGTGATATGATATAGTAGTGCAAAGTTTCACATTCTTAATCAGAAATGAATTAAAAATATATGGGTCTATGGGATTTCCATTATATTTATGCATCCTGCCAGTAAAGTATATCTTATATCTCAGACGACTGTTTTAGGTGTTTCTAATTCTCACTATCCTACTCAAGGTCATGGCCTGTTATTAACCAAAATAATAACAACATCAAACTATATACACTCTATAGTGAATTTTAGACATTTGTTTGTCTGCATCAGAGCCTCAATTCTTTTTGGTGTTAAAGGGACTCAAAACCCAATCTTTTGTCTTTCATGATTCATATAGAATATATAATTTTAAACAACTTTTCAACATATTATCAAGTTTGCTTCATTCTCTTGGTATTCTTTGTTGAAGAAGCAGCTACACAGTACTAGGAACTAGCCGTACACATCAGGTGAGCAAATGAAAAAAGACATGTGCAGCCACCAATTACAAGCAAGTTCCCAGAAGTGCATTGCTGCTTCCGAGCCTACCTAGGTATGCTTTTCAACAAAGAATACTAAGAGATCTAAGAAAATTAGATAAAATATGTCAGTTTTAAAGTTGTCTGCACTGTCTAAATCTTTAAAGAGAAATGTCATGCCATTTTAATGAATTTACATTGAAACCATGTGTACATGAATTAACTCCTATTTTCAGACTCGACAAATATAGTTGCAACAATTACAGTTTTTTTCCCTATCAAATCTTTTACAAAATCTCACAAAAAACAATATCTTTTGTTAAATTTAATTTCATTGCGTATATTACCAACTAAGGACTCATTTCCATAGAGTCGTTAAAAATGGAGCTGTAAGCTACCGAAGTGGCCGACAGCTAAAAGTAATTTGCGGCTCCATTTTAGTACCAGGTTTCCATTGAAAAATTTTCCACTTTGCGTGCGATCGCTTTTTTCGTGTAGGTATAAGTAAGCGTTGTGTTAACGCTTCCACCCGATGCCAGACTTCTAAAACATTAATAGGTTACTATGATAACCCGACCTTATGCATATACTGTGCCACATACTAGTGTGGCACATATATTTTACCCATCACTTGCTGTTAAAATAAAATTAAACACCTAACGCATGCACAATATCTACCTCTCAAACGCAACCCCCCCCACCGCAATAACTAATGTATTAACCCATAATCTGCCAACCCCCATATCTCAAAGTATCTATTTAAACTATTAACCCCAATCCTGCCATGCCCCACAAAGCAATCTAGCCATTTAAACCATTAACCCCTAATCCATCATGCCCCACAACACAATCTAGCTATTTAAACTATTAACTCCTAAACCGCCATGCTCCATATCGCAAAAAATGAATCACTAAGCCCACTGACCTAACACCCCTAAATTAACTCCATTACATAAATTAAAATAATCCTAAATTGCAATTAAAATACTAAATCCTAAATTACAATTAAAATAAAAACCTAACATTACTTTAAAAATAAAAAACCTAAATTTAAATTAATCTAAAATTACAAAAAATAAACAAAAGTCGAACATTAAAAAAATGATACCTAATCCCTATGAAAATAAAAAGCCCCCCAAAATAAAAACAATATTCTAATACTAAACTGCCAATCTCCCCTAAAAGGGGGGGCATTGCCTTAAAGGGACATTAAACCCACATTTTTTCTTTCATGATTCAGATAGAGAATACCATTTTAAACAACTTTCTCATTTACTTCTATTATCTACTTTGTTTCATTCTCTTGATATTCTTTCCTGTAAAGCATATCTAGATAGGCTCAGTAGCTTCTGATTGGTGGCTGCACATAGATGCCTCATGTGATTGGCTCACCCATGTGCATTGCTATTTCTTTAACAAAGGATATCAAAAGAATGAAGCAAATTCGATAATAGAAGTAAATTGGAATGTTGTTTAAAATTGTATTTTCTACCTGAATCATGAAAGAAAATGTTTGGGTTTAATGCCCCTTTAAGTTAAACAGCTCTTTTACCTTTAAAAAAAACTTAATTCCTCTTAACAGTAAAACCCACACCCACCAAACCCCCCCAAAATAAAAAAAACCTAACACTAAAAAATCCTAAACTACCCATTGCCCCTAAAGGGGCATTTGTATGGGCATTGCCCTTAAAAGGGCATTCAGCTCTTTTACTGCCCTTAAAAGGACATTCAGCTCTTTTACCGCCCATTAAATCCCTAATCTAAAAAAAATAAAAATAAAATAAAATAAAAAAAAAAACCTAAGTCTAACCCCCAGGCAGGTACTCACGGTTCCTGAAGTTCAGCGACCGAGGACCGTGGAACTGAAGACCAGCGACCAAGGAACTGAAGACTGACGACCGAGGAACTGAAGACCAGCAAATGCGGAGCCAAGGAGCGTGGAGGATCCTCTTCCTACGATCACCGCCATACACTGAATATTGAATGCAAGTTACGCGTTTAAATATGGCGTACCTTGCATTCCTATTGGCTGATTTGATTCTTCAAATTCAAATTAGCCAATAGTATGAGAGCTACTGTTTCTATTTTGGGGGGGGGGGCTTTTTATTTTCATAGTGATTAGATATAATTTTTTTATTTTTGATAATTTGGTTTTTTATTTTATGCAATGTTAGACTTTTTTATTTTTTGTAATTTTAGATTAATTTAAACTTAGTTTTTTTATTTTTAAAGTAATGTTAGTTTTTTATTTTAATTGTAATTTAGGATTTATTATTTTAATTGTAATTTAGGATTATTTTAATTTATGTAATGGGGTTAATTTAGGGGGTGTTAGGTTAGGGGGCTTATTGATTTGTTATTTGCGATATGGGGGCATGGTGTTTTAGGGGTTATTAGTTTAAATAGCTAGATTGCGTAGTGGGGCATGGCGGATTAGGGGTTAATATTTTTAATGGCTAGATTGGGTTGTGGGCATGGTGGAATAGGGGTTAATAGTTTTAATAGCTACAGTAGTTTGCATTGTGGGTCATGGCAGATTAGGGGTTAATAGTTTTAATAGCTAGCTTGCATTGTGGGACATGGGGGTTTAGAGGTTAATACATTTATTATAAGTTGCGATGTGGGGGGGATAGCGGATAGAGGGGTTTTGACGTGTCAGGTTAGATTTCAATTGGGAAAAGGTCTCAAAAAGCACCTTTTTCCTGTTTTACACCTAGTTGAGCTTGGTGTAATTTTTGTTACTGTATCGGCAGCCTCCGGCAGTGTATTAACGGTTTGCGCTGCATTGGAAAATGGGTATTATTTAAAGATTAGCGGCTTCTGATACTTTGTATGGGATACGATAATGTTTTCGGCAGCTGGAGTCCGGTTGCTGAAATTGAGTTATAACGGGCCGTTGGAAGCAGTCGTGAATGATATTGCTTCAGACAGCTTATTTAACGGTTAGCGAGTGCACGCAAACAAAATTACAGAAACGAGCACTAATTAATTAGCAATTGGTCATAACAGAAGCCTTGACAACCTTCAAAACCTTAAAGTGATTGTAAAGTTTAATGAATAAGAGCTTGGTATCTAAAAATACTCTTAAAAACAGGGGCACTTTAATTTATTAAACTTTACAAAGACGCTTATTTTTTTTAAAATACTTACCTTTGCATTATGGTAAGCATAATGCCGATCCTCCATCCACAGCTCCAGATCGATGACTAATCCAGCTTCTTCCAATCTTTGTGTGCCCCCTTTGGCGTCCAGCTTGTGAGGCACACAATGATTGGAGGAAGCCGGATCATCATTGATATGCTAATGAAAGCAGGAGCTGGGGGAAGAGGATCGGCGTTATGTTTACCATAACGCAAAGGTAAGTATTTTTAAAAAAATAAGCGTCTTTGTAAAGTTTAATGAATGAAAGTGCACCTGTTTTTAAGAGTATTTTTAGATACCAAGCTCATATTCATTAAACTTTACAATTAATTTAACCAATGCAAAAAAAAAAAGAAAAGAAAAGAAAAGAAAAAAAGAATGCAAATATCTTTTTTAATTAATACACAACATGTATTACCAATGATCATATGAGCAATGTACCATAACAGAACTCTTGCTATCCTTCAAAAACTACAAAAAACTAGCATTTTTTAACATACCTAACGACTATAGGAAATTCTTTTAATATACCTAACCACTTTTAACATACCTAACCACTATAGGCAATTCTTTTAATAATTCCTTGGCAAGAATGGGGATACCAACTACAGATCTCCCAGTTGTAGCTATTTGAGAGTGAAAGTCCCTAATTCTGAGCTTTATCGCTTTGTCCCTCTGAGACAGACATATGTCCTGATTTGCAGAATTTCCCTCTGCCCCACAAATAGGCTGCCTAGACACAGAATCACCCAGACATGCCCACTGATGTATGGAAAAGAGTCCTCAAAAAGCTTATTTGTCCTCTTTTGCACCTAGTTGAGCTGGGTGTAATTTTGTTAATGTATTGACAGCATCTGACAGTGGATTAACAATTTGCACTTTCAGTGGAAAGTTGGTGTAAATCATCACTTAACGGCTTCTATTACTTTCTATAGGATGTTTAATTATTTTCGGTGTAATGCGCCATCAGAAGATTTCAATATGCAAAATTGCTTCCGTCAGCATATTTACCGTTGTGCGACCTTGCCCAAACCTAATTACAGCTCAATGGAAAAGAGCACTGTATAGGCAAATAGTCTTTCAATGCATTGCTGCTTAAACTAGAAGCCAAAGGGTTAACATACAAACACTCTGAAATTCTATTAAGTGAGGTTCTTTACAGTTTTCCCAGCATTCTAAAACATTTAAGTCATCAAGACATTTGTGAAGCAATATCCTATGTAGATGTGAGAAGATAGAGAAATTATCACTTCAAATTGCATTTGACAGTCTTCATCATCAAATTCAAACTGTGAATAAAATGCTGTTCTTAATGATGCGTGAAACTTTACATCCCAGTACAACTTAAAATAGCAAAGCTAACACGGACCCATTATATGTCTGTAAATTCTTTAAGATACTTGAGCACTAATTACAGTATCTCAAATATGAATTCATTTCTAAAATCTGTGTTTGCATAACACTCCAATCTATTGATGGCCTTGTGCAAAAACAGAGATGTTCATATACCTTCCAGCTCAAAGAGATTTGGTGATCTGGATTTGCATTTAAATAGGTAAATCTGATTTAAAAAGAAAATAAAAATGGGATCCAAGTGCTGAGGACACAAATGTTCATACATTACAGATGGGATTACAATGAAAGAGGTTTATAGTGATTTAAATGCTCTTTAATATGTGACTATGAAATGATAAATTGAAAAGAATATTAGTATCTACGAGTAGTAGTTGAAAAATTACACATGTACTGAATGTAGGGCTTAAGGGGACAATACAATAAAAAAAAATCTAACAGACAAGTAAATTTTTTACAATTATATGTTTGTTTTTTTTGATGAACAAGAAATGTATGTTTTGTGCACAACAGGTCCATGAAATAAAATGTATTGGTTTATGAGGACAACTCCTGCAGCTCTAGTGATAGACAAAGAAAATAAAATGGCTTATTATCATTTAGCAAAGGAACATCCAGTTTTCAAACAGCAAAAAATGTAATTTAAAATGTCTAATTTTAGATGCAGCAAAATAATAAAAAAAAAAGGTTGAATGACCTTTTAACTATATGAAGGGGTTAATAACTACGCATGGGCTTTGTAGCTATCACATAAATATGTCCACTGTATAAACTTCAGAGACGTACTTTGGGCTCGCGTAATATCATAGCAATCATTGAACCCACTCACCACATATGTTCTCCTGCTAAATAAACATCAAAGGACATCTGTAACAGTATTTATTTTGCCTCTTTTTTACTCTTATAAAAATCCTGTGTTACAGAAACACGTGCACCTAGTCTAGCATCATCAGGATATCACCTGTTTATGGATGTAAAAAAAACAATTGTTTGTTTCAAGACTTTACACAATTTACAGCACTAAATAGTTAGAAAGAGTGATTCTTAACCAACCACTTGCAATATGAGCGTGAGTTTATGCTTTGTGATTGTCATTAAAATAAAAGGAAGCATTATTTATCGCTAGTTTGCGTGAGTGAATTTTTATTAATGCTCTACTTGTAAATTGATTTGAGCTGAAAAATTATTGCAATCTTCTGATATTGTTTGAATGACTTGCGATACCGATAGCACTTAATTTGTAATCTAGGCCTTCGATTTAACATATTTAATAAATAGTATTTAAATGTAAACTAATATACCAGTTATCAGCTGTGCAACTCATAATAATTCTGATTGGCTTATAGGTAAGTCTTACTAATGCTCATTAAAGGGACACTGAACCCAAATTTGTTCTTTCTTGATTCAGATAGAGCATGCAATTTTAAGCAACTTTCTTTTTTACTCCTATTATCAATTTTTCTTCGTTCTCTTGTTTTCTTTATTTAAAAAAAGAAGGCATATAAGCTATTTTTTTGGTTCAGGACCATGGAAAGCAGTTGTTTATTAGTAGGTGAATTTACCCACCAATCAGCAAGAACAACACAGTGTGTTCACCAAAAAAGGGCTGGCATCTAAACTTACATTTCAAATAAAGATTGCCAATGGGCAATAAAGGGATACATAAAACATTTCTTTCCCATTGTCTTCCAAATGACTTGCTATACCTACTGCAGAGTATTAAATCTATGGGAAATTGTTCTTTCATGTATATTGTTGTATTTATTCATTAATCAATCACATTTTGTTCTCAATCACATGCTCATAAAAATAGGCTTAGCCTGCAGGTAATGCAGACATGTTAAAGGAACCCTTTTAATGCAAATACATATTTTTCCTATAGATAAATTACTTTTATGGGATTTTTTTTTAGGGGGGGTGTCACTGTTTGACATATGCACACAAGAGACCTCAGACCCTATAGCCCTGCAGACTCACTGTCACATTCCCACATTATGCATCAGTTCAGATACCCTGGCCCTGCACCCCCTCTGAAAATCACATGACCTTGTACTTTTTATATAAAATCAAAATAAATCAGGCAAAATGTATTTTTCCATATTTTATATACTAGTTACAAACCAAACATGTTTATGTATTCTTAACCTGATGGTTAGCACAGCCCATGGTGGATATAACAATAGAATAAAAAGACAATGATAATGAAAGCAGAATTTATGCTTACCTGATAAAATTATTTTCTCCAACGGTGTGTCCGGTCCACGGCGTCATCCATTACTTGTGGGAAATGTTCTCCCCCACAGGGAAAGGCAAGGAGAGCACACAGCAAGAGCTGTCCATATAGCTCCCCCTCTGGCTCCGCCCCCCAGTCATTCGACCGACGGTTAGGAGAAAAAGGAGAAACTATAGGGTGCCGTGGTGACTGTAGTGTATAAAGAAAAAAATTTCAACCTGATTAAAAAAACCAGGGCGGGCCGTGGACCGGACACACCGTTGGAGAAAATAATTTATCAGGTAAGCATAAATTCTGCTTTCTCCAACATTGGTGTGTCCGGTCCACGGCGTCATCCATTACTTGTGGGAACCAATACCAAAGCTTTAGGACACGGATGAAGGGAGGGAGCAAATCAGGTTACCTAAACAGAAGGCACCACGGCTTGCAAAACCTTTCTCCCAAAAACAGCCTCCGAAGAAGCAAAAATATCAAATTTGTAGAATTTGGCAAAAGTGTGCAGAGAAGACCAAGTCGCTGCCTTACATATCTGGTCAACAGAAGCCTCGTTCTTATAGGCCCATGTGGAAGCCACAGCCCTAGTAGAGTGAGCTGTGATACGGTCAGGAGGCTGCCGTCCGGCAGTCTCATAAGCCAAGCGGATAATGCTTTTCAGCCAGAAAGAGAGAGAGGTAGCAGTAGCTTTTTGACCTCTCCTCTTACCGGAGTAAACGACAAACTAGGATGAGGTTTGTCTAAAATCTTTTGTTGCTTCTAAATAGAACTTTAAAGCACGAACAACATCTAAATTGTGTAATAAACGTTCCTTCTTTGAAACTGGATTCGGACACAAAGAAGGAACAACTATTTCCTGGTTGATGTTCTCGTTGGAAACAACTTTTGGAAGAAAACCAGGCTTAGTACGCAAAACAACCTTATCTGAATGGAACACCAGATAGGGTGGATCACACTGCAAAGCAGATAATTCAGAAACTCTTCTAGCAGAAGAAATAGCAACCAAAAACAGAACTTTCCAAGATAGTAACTTAATATCTATGGAATGTAAAGGTTCAAACGGAACCCCTTGAAGAACTGAAAGAACTAAATTTAGACTCCAAGGAGGAGTCATGGGTCTGTAAACAGGCTTTATTCTAACCAAAGCCTGAACAAAAGCTTGTACATCTGGCAAAGCTGCCAGTCGTTTGTGCAACAAACGGATAATGCAGAAATCTGTCCTTTTAGAGAACTAGCTGACAATCCTTTATCCAAACCTTCTTGGAGAAAGGAGAGAATCTTTGGAATTTTAATCTTACTCCAGGAGAATCCTTTGGATTCACACCAACAGATATATTTTTTCCATATTTTATGGTAAATCCTTCTAGTCACAGGTTTTCTGGCTTGGACCAGAGTATCAATCACAGAATTTGAAAACCCACGCTTGGATAAAATCAAGTGTTCAATTTCCAAGCAGTCAGCTGCAGAGAAACTAGATTGGGATGTTCGAATGGACCTTGTACTAGAAGGTCCTGTTTCAAAGGTAGCTTCCATGGTGGAGCCCATGACATATTCACCAGGTCTGCATACCAAGTCCTGCGTGGCCATGCAGGAGCTATCAGAATCACGAGGCCTTTTCCTGTTTGATCCTGGCTATGAGCCTGGGGAGGAGAGGAAACGGTGGAAACACATATGCTAGGTTGAACGACCAAGGCGCCACTAATGCATCCACTAGAGTCGCCTTGGGATCCCTGGATCTGGACCCGTAGCAAGGAATCTTGAAGTTCTGACGGGACGCCATTAGATCCATGTCTGGAATGCCCCATCATTGGGTTAACTTAGCAAAGACCTCCGGATGGAGTTCCCACTCCCCCGGATGGAAAGTCTGATGACTCAAATAGTCCGCCTCCCAGTTGTCTACTCCTGGGATGTGAATAGCAGATAGATGGCAGGAGTGATTCTCTGCCCATTGGATTATCTTGGTTACTTCCTTCATCGCTAGGGAACTCTTTGTTCCCCCCTGATGATTGATGTACGCAACAGTTGTTATGTTGTCCGACTGAAATCTTATGAACCTGGCTTCCGCTAGCTGAGGCCAAGCCAGGAGCGCATTCAATATAGCTCTTAGTTCCAAAATGTTTATCGGGAGAAGCGACTCTTCCCGCGACCATAGGCCCTGAGCTTTCAGAGAGTCGCAGACCGCGCCCCACCCCAAGAGGCTGGCGTCGGTCGTGACGATGACCCACTCCGGTCTGCGGAAACTCATTCCCTGAGACAGGTGATCCTGGGTCAACCACCAGAGAAGTGAGTCCCTGGTTACCTGGTCTACTTGAATTTGGGGAGACAAGTCTGTATAGTCCCCATTCCACTGATTGAGCATGCACAGCTGTAATGGTCTTAGATGAATTCGAGCAAAAGGAACCACATCCATTGCTGCGACCATTAGTCCTATTACTTCCATGCATTGAGCTATGGAGGGTTGAGGAATAGAGTGAAGAACTCGACAAGCTTTTAGAAGCTTTGTCTTTCTGACGTCTGTGAGAAAGATCTTCATTTCCACAGAATCTATTATTGTTCCCAGAAAAGGAACCCTTGTGGACGGTGACAGTGAACTTTTTTCTATGTTCACTTTCCACCCATGAGATCTGAGAAAAGCCAACACAATGTCTGTATGAGCCCTCGCTTTGGAAAGAGACGACGCTTGGATTAGGATGTCGTCTAGATAAGGTGCTACAGCGATGCCCCTCGGTCTTAGGACCGCTAGAAGGGACCCTAGCACCTTTGTGAAAATTCTGGGAGCAGTGGCTAAACCGAATGGAAGAGCCACAAACTGGTAATGTTTGTCCAGAAAGGCGAACCTCAGGAACTGATGATGAGATTTGTGGATTGGGA
The DNA here is from genome assembly GCF_027579735.1 of Bombina bombina. Taxonomy (NCBI): domain Eukaryota; kingdom Metazoa; phylum Chordata; class Amphibia; order Anura; family Bombinatoridae; genus Bombina; species Bombina bombina. Next base: position 288,995,981 of record NC_069502.1, on the reverse strand, counting down.
TATGCAGATACGCATCCTTCAGATCCATGGTAGTCAAAAATTGACCCTGCTGGATTGTTGGTAAGATTGTCCAAATGGTGGGGAGACTTCCGGTACAAGGCGGAGCATGCAGGTGGAGTGAAGCTGGTGTGCTGCTCGGCGCCTTACAAACACCGACACTTGGATGCGCAATTACCTTGGCCAGACCCCGGAACGGCCCGGATCCAATTTGGGAGGAAGCGCAACGGAAGTCCCATAGCAGCGATTGCTTCGTGGCTGAAGCGGCTCTATTCGATAGGCCAAGGGCAGGGTATTTGGCTGGTTACTACCCCTGGCTGCTCTCCCCGGGTTCCTAGATGGGATACACAGTTGGCGTGTGACGTCATCAACCTCAGACCCGGCTCAGACGGCGGCAGAGACAGCAAACAGAGGGAACACACAAGGAGAACGGTATCATTTCCTTTCTTTTGCTACATGCACCTGCTATTAACTTTAAGGCACTAACAAGTAACAAGCATATAGAAGGAACGCTTTTAACAAATGCTTAACGCTCCTTTTCATACAAACTTGCTATACTAAACATAGCTGCTTTACTGGACATATACCTGCTTGCTATAACTATTGCAACTGCTCAAACACTTAGCAACTAAGCATATAGACTATGACTGAAACTCGCCACTAAGTGTCTAAATGCCGTTGACTCTACTCCATAACAAAATACAGTTGCTCCATTGGACATATGCTAGCTTGCTATAAAAACATAAGCTATCCTGCACTAAAGAGTAAAGGCAGTAATCTAAGCTGAACTGTAAGTCAATCACTGTTCAAGATAACTTTATGCTAGACTGGGCGTATTAAATAACTCGAATCCCACTTCTGCATAAAATAGGGGTAAACCCCCAATTCTAGAATCACTATAAAAATAATCCACTGGACTCTCCCATAACCCTAAGGGTAGGAGTAGAATTGGATCAATCTATAATAGTCAGTGGACACAGAAAGATCTAGAATCTCAGACTGCACAGTCTCAAAATAAGAAGAAAGGAAGGAATACTTACTGGAAACGCTTAACTGTTAAAAATCTGAGTAAGCTTGTGCTGGGAAATTCTAACCTAAGAGGCAACTGTGCACATGGAAATTGGCCCTCCCATAACCCAATGGGTAGGAGACTGTAGAAGGCCAAAACATATCCAATTAAGTCAGTAGTCTGGTTGAATACCATCCCAAAGGACGAACACTCTCAGAAAAAAGAATAAAACAAGACACTGGACATACTATTGTAACACACTTTTTATGTAAAACCTAGAGAGGTTAACTATATAAAAGGGATCTGCATAATATAAAATAAGTCTCTACAAACAAGGAAGAAGAAGAAAGTGAAAGCTCACTGGCCTGGCTGACGTGGCAATAGACACTAATCACGGTTTTGTTTTTTTGCTTTGTTTGTTTTTTTTCTTCTTTTATTTAACAGTGTTTTTTTTTCACTATTATTAGTAATTTCTGTCTTAGTTTTGAGTACACTATCCCTGCACTTATACACCATAAATTAACTCACTGAACATAATACACACTGGTATTAGTTTAAATTGGTAAAATCACACATATAAATAAATTATATAACGAATTGCACATTTCACTAAAGAAAAACAAAAAAAAAACAAAAACACATATATTCATTTTATCCTTTTTCTTTTTTCCGGATGGAAAAATATATGGCACCTTCGAAAGGTAACTCACCAGCCATGCCGCCAAAGACCAGAGAGAAAAAACACACTAAATTAACAGAGACACATTTAGATCAATCACAAGAACAATCAGATATAAGTCTTACTAATACAGGCATTGCAGATATAGTGGCACAAATAACTAAAGCTATCACACCCTAGAGTCCCTCAAAATAGAGATTAAACAAGAGATCAACACACTAACAAATGAAATTAGACAATTTGCTACAAGGATGAATGAGGTGGAAACCAGGGTTTCCGACTTGGAAGATAGGATAAGCCACTTTGAACACATTGACTCACAATATAGTAAAACCTCACTTAATTTCCAAACAAGATTAGAAGACCTAGAGGATCGCTCTAGGCAAAATAACATAAGAATTATTGGAGTCCCAGAGACCATAGAGTATCAAGACTTAATGTCCTTTGCTATAGATACACTCCCAAAACTACTTAATATGACACCATCTACACACCCTATCCAAATAGAGAGGATTCATAGAATAGGCCCTATACGGAAAAACCCAGATGGAACAATTAGGCCAAGACCAATCATCGCTAGGTTCTTAACTTCCAACAAAACAAATTATCTTAGAAGCTATAAGAGGAACATCCCCCTAAATATACAACAAGGAAAAATCTATCTTTTTCAAGATTTTTCGGTGGAAACTTCCACCAAATGAAGGGAGATGTCCCCCTATTGCTCAAGATTAATTAAAGCCAAAATCAATGCTAAACTAATATACCCAGCAAAACTAGTTATAACAAAGAATGGAGACACAACAGTCTTAAAAAATGTACAAGAAGCACAAGATTTTTGTAAAAATATGGGCCTAGAGTAATTTGTTTGCTATCCTGGTTTTGTCTTATCATAAGAATAGAGTACTATGATTTTAAGTTTTTTTTATATAATGATTTTGGCAGATTAATTTTTTTACTGCTCTGTTTATGTATGGTATCTTTTTATTTTTGTTTTGTTGTTTTTTATTAAGGATATAGATGTGAAGCCCCAGAGAATATATGTAACGACAATGTATATATTAGATTACGCTTGCAACATGTATATGTGTCTCTCTCTCTCCCACCCCTCCCACATATTCAGGGGGCTATGCCCCTCGTTTATTTCCGGAGTATATTAACACTACACTATATAATGTTACCATATATACATAAAGAATATGCTTAAGATTCTGTCTTGGAATGTAGGGGGGGTTACCTCCCCAATTAAGAGGAAGGCAATTATTAAAGAATTAGCACAATATAAACCAGATATAGCAATGCAACAGGAAACTCACCTGAACACTCAGGAAGCAAATAAACTAAGATACAGATGGGTTGGAGAGGTTCTTTCCTCCCCAGGCAAAGAAAGGAAGAGGGGAACAGCTATTTTAATAAGTAAACACCTGACATACCAAATCTTAGACCAAATAACAGATACAGAAGGTAGGTTTCAAATCATAACTATCAAAATAGATAAAACTGATTTTACTTTTTGTAACATATATGGCCCTAACAAAACTGATAACAACTTCTGGGATAATTTGTCATTAAAGTTGATGGAATATACAGGAAAGAATCTGATAGTGGGGGGAGATATGAACCTAACACTTATGGCAAATATAGATAGAATAAGGATAAAGCCCACAAGAAACAGGGAAATACGTATCTTACAGAGATTCTGTAATAAGATTGGTTCGCGGGATATATGGAGAATCCAAAACCCAGACTTAAAAGCATTCACGTGTATATCAAAAGGACACCAAACTATGTCCAGAATAGACATGTTTCTAATATCAGATAGATTGGCAGGTTTAGAAGTTAAAACAGAAATTCACGATATATGCCTATCAGACCACGCCATCATATCACTAGAATTACAAAGAAAAACACTCCAACAAATTCAATCCAATAACTTTTTCTTTCCCAAATATCTCACACATAACCCTAAATTCCAGAACTGGTTAAAAAATAAATGGCAGGAATTCATGAGCTTTAATCAGGCGTCTACAGAGAAAATAGAAATCCTATGGGAGACCGGGAAGGCGGTAATGCGTGGCGATATTAAAGCATATCTATGTGGTCTTAAAAAAAAATACAGACAACAAAATGTACAACTATCAAATCATGTTAAGAACACATATAATAAATATCTGGCCTCACACAATAGAAATAATTGGGATAAATATATAAATGCGAAAACGCAACGTGACCTTTTTTTAAAACAAAATATAATCCAAGAAGAACTGCGTCTTAAGGCACTATATGGAGGATTTAGGGGCAGATCAGCCAAATATTTAGCACACATTACAAAGCAAAAAATGCGCAATCAGATTACAGCAATCAAAGTAGGCCCTAACAGATACACTACAAATACAGATATCAAAAAAAAATTCCATAACTTTTTTAAAACAATATATAAAGAAGAGGGAATTAATGAAGAACAGGAAAGCATGTTCTGGAGAGATGTTAAAATACCAAAACTACCAGATGAAGTAGTTCAAGAACTAAACCAAACAATAACTATGCAGGAAATAATAAATGAGATTAAAGCAGCCAAATCAAATAAAGCCCCTGGACCGGATGCCATTCCAATAGAATTTTATAAAATCCTATATCAACAGGTGACACCGAGTCTACATAAATTGTACAATACCTATTTTAAGACAGATAACTTCATCACATCCAATATAATATTAATACCCAAAAAAGATAGAGATTTAGAAAATCTAACATCTTACAGACCAATAGCCTTACTTAATGTGGACTACAAAATTTTGACATCAATAATTGCTAATCGGATAAAGCCACATTTACATAAGATAATCCATGAAAACCAAACTGGATTCATGCCTAATAGGAACCCAGCAAGGAACATACGTAAGACTATGTTACTGTTAGATTTTTTTTGGAAGGAGCACAGATACAAAAAACTATCTAAAAAAGAGAGTATGGCAATTTTAACAGTCGATGCTGAGAAGGCATTCGACTATGTAAATTGGGACCATCTATTCCATACACTGGAAAGATGTGGCTTCTCAGGTAACATATATAATTGTATAAAACTAATCTATAATAAACCAACATCAGCTATCATAGTTAATGGTCTGGTCTCTGAAAGATTTCAACTGTTTTGAGGTACTAGACAAGGCTGCCCACTCTCACCCCTTCTTTTTAACATCTCTCTGGAACCTCTAGCAATACGACTCAGACAACAATTACATGGCATTAAAATAGGTGGACAACAATTTACCCTCTCTCTATATGCAGATGACTTAATACTATATCTAAGTAACCTAGAAATAACCCTCCCAATACTGACTAAAACTATACAACAATTTGGAACTATAGCAGGATACAAGATTAACATGGAAAAATCAGAACTGTTATGGTTAAACAAGCCAACAGAATTTACATACAAACATCCATTTAGAGAAGTACGAGCAATAAAATATTTAGGCATAACCCTAACACGAGATCCACAGGAATGGTATGAAAACAATTTTACTCAATTCTTCTCATATTGCAAAAAGAAAACCTTAGATTGGATGAGTCTTCCAATCTCTATCACAGCGCGAATAATGTTAGTCAAAATAATTTTATTTCCTAAATTATTGTACCTATTACAAAATATTCCTCTCCTTTTAAATAAATCAGATATAAACAAGTTCAACCAAACATGTACAAAATTTATATGGGGAGGAAAAAGAGCACGAATCTCCATAAACAAACTGATGAGGACTAAAGAATATGCCGGCCTAGCTTTCCCAAACATAGAATTTTATAATTTAGCTGCACTTCTTAAATTTGCTCTAGATTGGGTAACTGAACAGGATTATGTGACATTTTCCCAATGTGAAAATAATATTATTGCGCCATATAAGTTAAAAGCGATACTTCACTGCCACAAATCTAAATTGCCAGTAATAATCACTAACATGTACACTTTTAAGCATATAATATTGGCATGGCAAAAGTACTGCCTGGAAAATAAGATCAACCCCCACTGTTCAAATTATCTAACTATTATGGGGAACCCAGAATTTACACCAGGTCTTTCCTATGGGGTTTTTTCGCAATGGGAAGCCAAGGGTCTAATATACATTAAACAACTATTACTACCAAACCTAAGTATTGACTCCTTCCAAAACATAGCAACCCAATTTAATTTACCTAACCGAGACTTTTATGCTTACTTACAAATCAGGAAATATATCAATAAGCTACAAATAAAGCACAATTCAACATGGACATTAGGGGTATTAGAAAGTAGAATCAAACTATTTCAAGGTGGAATACACTCAATAGGTACAAAGAAAAAAGAAGTGTGTGTATGCGCTAAACAGCTATGGGGATGAAAAATAATCTGCAAATATATAATAGTATATTAAAGATATGTATTATAAAACCACTTGGTGTGGCATACAAATTTTATATAGGTGTTACAAAAAATAACTTAGCATCTGAAATAAATCAAATATCAAAGCAATATGTATATCAGAATAAAATTTATTTATCTCATTTAAAATAACATGAAAATATCTAAATATTATCTATTGATAATATGACCGGTCATATATAATTACAAACACTATGCTAAAACTATGTAAAATATGCTAAAAATAGCTAAAAATAGCTGGATATTGATTTGAGGCAACTAGGTCTAAAAAGATATTGGAATGGTTGCCATATATATAAGTGTAAATCCACCTATGGAATACTGGCTCGTATGAGATTATGTCACAGTAAGAGTTCCGTTTGGAAATAGGTAGGTATAAAAGTTCTGTCTAGGAATGAAATAATGTTAAAGTTCCGTTATAGGAATAAATGGGTGTTAAAACACCGTATGGAGATATTTGCAGTTCCGTTAGATGTTCCAAATAATAAAACAGGGGTTATTAGCAGTTTCTGTGATAATCACAAGATGATATCTTCTTTACGGAATTAAGAATAACCTCTGACAACCACGCTGCAGGGCCGCTACACCTCTATGGTGCCTACCTGCTCCTTTCTCGAGCTGAATCCTCCGTCAAGGTACGGCACAGGTGTCCAGCGCGGCTCACAACAGCTGGTGACGTCAGGAACGCTGGATGCGTGTCAAATGTAGGTCCGGTCAGGAAGAGAAACCTGTAAAAATAAGATAATCAATAAAAATTTTTTATTGATTATCTTATTTTTACAGTCACAGTTCATTTAACATATATGGCATTTTAGTAAATATAATTGGGATCCACAAGTATTACATAATATACACATACATATAATAATAAGAAACTTTTGAACCAAATAGGTCATACATATTCTGAAATTAAAGACATTTATGGGACTTTTTATTTCATAGGACCTACTATTAAGTACTGACATCTAGGGTTAATAACGGTTTAACAACAATAAAGTTGTATAATTTTTAACTCATACACGCTTTATGTTAATACTGATAGAAACAGCAAAAGTTCTAATAAATATAGATGTAAGCTCTAATTACATTAGTCCCAATTTTGGATGCTTTATAAAATATATGCATAAACGACGAGCCTACATTATGCATGCATTTGTAACATAAAACTTTGTATATTATTTTATAATATCTATAGTATTTTATTATAAATTGTACATATATAAATACCACTATGTTTGCATTATATTAACCCCATTTAGATGTTTTAAAGAATGTATCTATAAAGATTGTACACATATTAATTGAGTAAAAAGAATGAATCTTTAATGTAAAGACTTTATATTTTCACACTATAAGAAATTGTATATATACAATATTATTTCTAGATAAACTGTATCAAATGATAGAAGGAAATAGCTCTATATAATACAAAATAAGAACCTAGGAAATCCACCTTTAAGTAAATCCACCTTTAAGTAAATCCACCTTAAGTAAGGAATGTCCTTAAGGAATCAACAATTCAACAATTAAACCATGACCAATCACAGATGAACTATACATTTATAAAGGATCTCAGAACTAGCTTAAACCATCTTGATAAAGCCATGTTATATGGCGAAACGCGTTGATGGACCTAGATGATTAATCACAAAGTGATAATACATTATTATCTACAAGGATTGCAAAGGATTCGTTGGGACTACTTGATCCACTTCTAAAAATACTCTGCGCAGAGTTTCTCTTCCTGACCGGACCTACATTTGACACGCATCCAGCGTTCCTGACATCACCAGCTGTTGTGAGCCGCGCTGGACACCTGTGCCGTACCTTGACGGAGGATTCAGCTCGAGAAAGGAGCAGGTAGGCACCATAGAGGTGTAGCAGCCCTGCAGCGTGGTTGTCAGAGGTTATTCATCTTGTGATTATCACAGAAACTGCTAATAACCCTTGTTTTATTATTTGGAACATCTAACGGAACTGCAAATATCTCCATACGGTGTTTTAACACCCATTTATTCCTATAACGGAACTTTAACATTATTTCATTCCTAGACAGAACTTTTATACCTACCTATTTCCAAACGGAACTCTTACTGTGACATAATCTCATACGAGCCAGTATTCCATAGGTGGATTTACACTTATATATAGGGCAACCATTCCAATATCTTTTTAGACCTAGTTGCCTCAAATCAATATCCAGCTATTTTTAGCTATTTTTAGCATATTTTACATAGTTTTAGCATAGTGTTTGTAATTATATATGACCGGTCATATTATCAATAGATAATATTTAGATATTTTCATGTTATTTTAAATGAGATAAATAAATTTTATTCTGATATACATATTGCTTTGATATTTGATTTATTTCAGATGCTAAGTTATTTTTTGTAACACCTATATAAAATTTGTATGCCACACCAAGTGGTTTTATAATACATATCTTTAATATACTATTATATATTTGCAGATTATTTTTCATCCCCATAGCTGTTTAGCGCATACACACACTTCTTTTTTCTTTGTACCAGTTCCTTTATTATCTGCTTTATGGGAGCAGATTAGTGTGTATTGCAAGGGGTAGATTTGTGCACCATATACCCACCCCTTTTCTTAGAATACACTCAATAGCCCATTTATACAGCCTGATAAACTCCAACTCTAATTTAACTCAGATAGAGGGAATTACAAATAAATGGCGGGAGGATTTTCCAAGTATAAACAGTTCAGATGTACAGGAGAGTTTTAGAATAATAAATAAAACATGGGTACCAACAGTATGGCGTGAATCACACTTGAAAGTAATAAATAAAGTATATATAACAGCACATAATCTTAGAAAGTGGTATAAATCAAAGCACACTTGCCCGAAATGCAATACACAAGTAGCAGATACAGTACATTATTTTTGGGCATGTCCCAAAATCCATCAACTTTGGCTACAAATTAATTACTGGCTGAAAAAGAATCTATTAATAGGCCATGAAATCCTAAAACAATATGTGTTTTTCCTAGTAAAATATTCAGAACAACACAAAGATAATAATTTAATTAATACTATAATATTACTAGTACGAAACCTCATATTAAAAAGATGGAAATCTCCAAAAGCACCTAAGTTCGTAGTATTTAAAAAGACATTGATAAATCAATGTGTCATTGAACAAATATCGATACAACACCCCAGTAACATTCAGATTCAAAATTATTTCAAAAAATGGATAAAAGTCATTAAAAGCTTTCCAGAAAACGTGCAAATTCAATTAGTTAAGCCATTTAGTACCACTGAATATGTATTGCAAAATGTATATGCAGGTCACTTTCCGGAATATTGGGCACCGATATAGATTATGGCTGTGGGAGGGGGGGTGGCGGGAGGAGAGAGGAGTTACATATATACCTTTTTCTTTTTTTCTCCTTAAGCTATGGGAAAAAACGAGTATTATGGCACTTGTTTATTTCAATCCCAATACGGAAAATGTATGTAATGCTTTGCTTTTGTTGTGTTGTTTGTTTGTTGTTTTTCGCTTTTTCTTTCTGATCTGTGAATCTATCTGAAAATTAATAAAATACTATATAAAAAAAAAAAAAAAGATTGTCCAAATGGTTTCCATCTTGAAGGATGGAACTCTGAGGAACTTGTTTAATATCTTTAAATCCAGAATTGGCCTGAAAGTTCCCTCTTTTTTGGGAACCACAAACAGGTTTGAGTAAAACCCTAGACCTTGTTCCCCGGAGGGGACTGGGTTTATCACTCCCATCTTTGATAGGTCTCTTACACAATGTAAGAATGCCTGTTTCTTTATCTGGTCTGAAGATAAGCGAGACAGGTGGAACCTTCCCTTTGGAGGAAGTCCCTTGAATTCTAACAGGTATCCCTTGGAAACTATCTCTAGTGCCCAGGGATCCAGAACATCTCTTGCCCAAGCCTGAGCGAAGAGAGATAGTCTGCAACCTACCAGATCCGGTCCCGTATCGGGGGCTACCCCTTCATGCTGTCTTGGTAGCAGCAGCAGGTTTCTTGGTTTGTTTACCCTTGTTCCAGCCTTGCATGGGCTTCCAAGCGGGTTTGGGCTGGGCCGCGTTACCTTCTTGTCTAGCGGCAGTGGAGTTATTAGCCGGTCCGTTCCTGAAATTGCAAAAGGAACGAAAATTAGACTTGTTCTTAGCCTTAAAAGGCCTATCCTGTGGGAGGGCATGGCCCTTACCCCCAGTGATGTCTGAAATAATTTCCTTCAATTCCGGCCCAAAAAGGGTCTTACCCTTGAAAGGAATATTCAGTAACTTAGTCTTGGACGCCACGTCTGCCGACCAGGATTTTAGCCAAAGCGCCCTCTATACTACTATAGCAAAACCTGAGTTTTTCGCCGCCAATTTCGTTATTTGAAAGGCGGCATCCAATATAAAGGAATTAGCTAACTTTAATGCGTGAATTCTGTCCATGACTTCTTCATAGGAAGTCTCTTTCTGGAGCGACCTTTCTAGTTCTTCGAACCAAAAGGACGCCGCTGAAGTGACAGTAATAACACACGTAGCTGGTTGAAGGATGAACCCTTGCTGAACAAAAATCTTTTTAAGCAATCCTTCCAATTTTTTATCCATAGGATCTTTGAAAGCGCAGCTGTCCTCTATAGGAATAGTTGTGCGCTTCGCTAGTGTTGAAACAGCTCCCTCAACCTTCGGGACCGTTTGCCATGCGTCCCTTCTAGGGTCTACTATGGGAAACATTTTCTTAAATATAGGAGGTGGGGCAAAGGGTACACCTGGCTTCTCCCACTCCTTTTCCACAATGTTCGCTACCCTCTTAGGTATTGGAAAAGCGTCGTCGTGCACTGGGACCTCTAAAAATTTGTCCAATTTGCACAACTTCTCTGGTACTACCATGGAATCACAGTCATCCAGAGTAGCTAATACCTCCTTAAGCAAAGCGCAGAGATGTTCTAGCTTAAACTTAAATGCCACTAGATCAGGTTATGCCTGTTGAGAAACTTTTCCTGAGTCTGAAATTTCACCCTCAGACAGCCCTTCCCTCACAGCCAATTCCGATTGATGTGAGGGTAAAATAGATAAGGCATCGTCAGCGTCTGATTGTTCATCCTTTTTATCTGTATTTAAAACTGAACAATCACGCTTTCTCTGAAAAACTGGCAGTTTGGATAAAAGATTTGCTATAGAATTATCCACTACTGCTGATAATTGTTGCATAGAAATAAGCACTGGCGCGCTAGGTGTCGCCTGCGCGGGCAAAGCTGGTATAGACACAGAAGGAGAGGATGTAGAGCTATCCCCAATACCTTCATTAGATAAATCATCTTGGGCAACATTATGAAAAATAACAGAGCTGTCCTGATTTTGTTTGGACGCTATGGCGCAATTATCACAAACACTCGAAGGGGGAACCACATTTGTCTCTATACACACAGAACATAGGTTATCTGATGGAACAGACATGTTAAACAGATTTAGGCAGGCAAACAATGCAATAAAAACGATTTTAAACAAAAACGTTACTGTCTCTTTAAATAATAAAATGACACATTTATTTCTGAATGTTCAAAAAACTATGAAGGCAATATCCGATTTTTCTGAAATTTGGACCCCAGTGTCTTAATGCTTAGAAAGTATTGCACAGCAAATATGGAGAGCTTTTTACCTTCCTTAGGGGTCACCATTCACAGAAAAAAGCCTTTTGGAGTCACTTTCTGAACCACAGGACCCTCTCACATAAATCTGCATGCACTGCCTTGAAATTCAACTGCACAGCTGAAGTGCAAAAATGAGGCTTCCTCCCTCAGCACACTAGAGTGAAGGGGCCTTCCTGACTAGATTTAGGTATCTAAAACAAGCCAGATCAATAAAAAACGTTCCCAAGTGTATGTGAGCTTATAAAATATTTCAAATGGTATAATATTGTAATAAAAACCAATCGATTTAGCCCCTAACAGTGTCTACCAGCATAAAAAACAAAAAGGGGAAGCCTGTTATCTTTTTTGCTGAGGTGAAAGAAAAATGGCTTACCGTTTCCCCTGAGGGGAAAAATGACTGTCATCTAGCATTAGCCTCTGTTGTTAGAAGGAGACTAGTCATACCTGAAGCAGATGAGTCTGCAAACTGTTACCCCCAACTGAAGTTCTCTTGTTTCAACAGTCCTGCGTGGTAACAGTAATGGATTTTAGTTACTTGTGCTAAAATCATAGCCCTCTTAAACAGAAATCTTCATCACTTTTCTGTTATAGAGTAAATAGTACAAGCCAGCACTATTTTAAAATAACAAACTCTTGATAGAAGAATAAAAAACTACAACTAACACCACAAACTCCTCGCCATCCCCGTGGTAGATGCTACTTGTTCAGAGCGGCAAGGAGAATGACTGGGGGGCGGAGCCAGAGGGGGAGCTATATGGACAGCTCTTGCTGTGTGCTCTCCTTGCCTTTCCCTGTGGGGGAGAACATTTCCCACAAGTAATGGATGACGCTGTGGACCGGACACACCAATGTTGGAGAAAAGGGATTAATGTTTTAACATCAGCTGCCCTTTTATTACATGTACTAAGGTAATAAGTACTGGCATCACCTCTGCCTACAGTTTGAATTTGAAAAATCTTGCCAAATAGACCTTATAAAATGGATGCCCCCAAGACATCACTTTGGCATGTAAATACTCAAAATACCTTCATGGAAATTAATTTTAAAGGACAAATAAAGCTTTCAATTAATGTATATAACTGAATTACAAAAAAAAAATGTTTTTGATGACACAGTCCCTTTAATGTTAATATCAGAGCCTTCATTCCCACATAAAATACAAAGACATATAAGACTCAGGTTTAAAAGAGGAAAAGTCTTTCTTTCCAGTGTGGGATCTCATACCCCTGTAGGCAATTTTTTTAATGCCAGTTACCTACCTACTGTAATTTAATGAATGGGGGCGGTGGCCCCAAAGGTGGCCATATCTTCTAAAGAAAGCATACAACACACATACACACAATAACCCTCACATGACCATAATCAAATGAGTGGTCTCATGCCCCTTTAAATGGCAGGTGACTGCCATAGAAATGTCAATCACCTGTATACTTGCTTCTTTTTATTGTAATCTGGGCTATAAAAGGAACTCTTGCAGACCAAAAATATGACATCAATGGGGATAGTGACCCTTTTTTAAAGAAGTGAGAAAGGAGGGGTCAAATGCCTAGAAGGCACATTTCTAGGTGGTTATTCTCTGAACATTTTGATCACCTGTCAGAACCATAAACATATGGAAAACCATCAGGGTTTGGGCTATCCCCCATGCTTCCCCCCCCCCCACACACACACAATACATAAATAAACTTGAGACCCTTTCTTTGAAAGCAACAATCCTACTATTTAAAATCAGTGGTCCTGTATCCGCCTGCTGCAAGCAGATTGTTATTACAATGATAAATACTTCTCAACTTTGGTCCTATATGTGGAATTCTGATGCATTTTAAGAAGCCTTTATCTCACCATAATAATATATCCTAAAACCCGACATTTGAAATAGTGAGGTTTCACAATTCAGTTCAGAGGTCTCATGTTCTCATAGCTATGACATGATGACCACAGTAAGACTGACAACCTGGCAGTAACCCCTAGCTTAATGTTTTAATGCTGTCAATATTAGGGCTCATAGATCAATGTTTATTTCAACCAATAAAATAAGAATCAAAATAAATGGGAGAACTGGGATAATGTGTAAAAGGGTGATTTGTGAAATTCTAAATAGGACTACTTTTGCTATGGTGAGTGATTTTGAACAATGGTGGCAACATGCATACATTGTCAAAACAGGTTAAGCCACTGCTCTGGGAAATCAGAATTTTTTTATAATTTTAAATGTATTTAATATTTATATGTTTAGATATTTTATACCTACTTATTTTCTGCATAAATTCCAAGATGGTGAATGACAAAAATAACAATTGTCTTTTCTAATTTGTATAAAATCATAAATTATGCTGTTTTGGGAAGGTAAACTGATGCTAAATGTGGAACAATAAAATATGTATTTGAAATATTTAGGAAATAATGTCTCCCATGCTGTTATTACTATGTACACCACAGAAAATGACACAAAGATTTAATTTATTTAGAATTTCATATGCGGGTGTATTCTCATATTATGCTATTTCTGCAAACTAAAGTTAATTCTAAAAATGCTTGGTCTGCTGAAAAAAAATTAGGTAAAGTGTGTGTGGGTTCCTCATAGAAACAAAAATTAACATTTATGTGTAAATGCAAAGAGGGCCAAACAAATCACCTGTAGCACAGAGGTGTGAAAATGGCTCAGCAGTTAAAAGGTTGCAATTTGAGCGTTAGTTTCTACTATGTGCGTTCATTAAAAGTAAAGGAAGCATTATTTATCACTAGTTTGCATACATGATTTTTTTGTAATGCTCGGCTTGTTAATGGATTTGAGCTGAAAGTTATTGCAAACCTTGTGATATTGTTTGCATGACTTGCGATACCGATAGCACTTCATTAAAAATCTAGGTCTTTCATTTAAAAAAAAATAAATAATTAATTAAACTCCAGTTTGGCCCTCCAGTGTTTTATCTGGACCTCATACACTGATCCTGATGTGCTGAAACATAAGAGGTCTCCTCTTTCATGCAACTAATTCCTTCATGTGTGAAATGTAATATATGTTTCGAATTGTATGCGTCTGATTTGAAGTACTCATGCTTGTTCCTTTTTTTGCTTATTTCTACAGAAGTACATATGTTTGCTTTGCATACAACATTCCAACATGCGCCTCATTTAAAAAGGTTGGGTAGCTGGTTTTACATCTCCTCTATTAACTCGATTTTCAAGCAAATTCGTTGCTTTAATGCCAACTTTATAAAAACGTAGGAAATAGCAATGCAATCAGTTGACTTTTAATACAACTCTTTCTTTTTTTTCATTTTATAATTTTCCATACAAAGAAAATAGCGGTATGTGAATTAATGTTAACAATAAAGAACGATTCAATAATATTATGGAGAGTGTTCTTCTATTTTAAGACATATGACTAATTTAGCTGTTACTTGTAGTAATTTGCATAGTATTATAAGGCCTACCAGCAGTATAATCATCAAAATATGAAGAGCTATACTGTGAGTGTTCCTGCACATTGGGTTCTTTAGATTGACAGCTTTAAGGACTTGGATTGCTAATGATGAATTCTGCATGAAATTATAACTGATTGTTTTATTGGCATAGTCTTTTGAATTTAAATGTTAATGTTTACTGATTTGTTTTAGCAAGAACACACACACACACAATTTTGATTAAAAAAATAAAATATTGTAGTGTTACCAGATGAGAAATAAGGAATGGCTAGAAAGATTGATATATAGATAGATGATAGATAGATAGATAGACAGACAGACATATAGATAGAGACAAATGATTGATAGATAGGCCACCATTTATCAAACGCCAGGTAAACAATGCTTTCTCCAGGGAACCTGTCCGCTCCTTCAACCAGGTGCACAGGTACCATTCCCACAGTTATGATAATACCAGCCATATCCTATTCTCCCATGCAACCTATCGCATGAGAGTATCATGGTCAGATCTTAAGGCTGCTGATACTAGCATTGTAGCTTGCATCGCTCAGGCTCTGAAGCTTCAATCACACATTAATAAATGGGGCAAATAGACAGATGATAGAATGTTAGATAGAGAAATAGAGAGATGATATCTAATAGATGATAGATAGATAGATAGATAGATAGATGATAGATAGTTTCAAGTGTTATAATTTGTGATATATTGTTTCAAGAGGGAAATTGATGTAAAATGTAAAAAAATGTAAAAATGTTTTTATTATTCTTCAGGCTCAAAACAGTAGTTTAAAACCAATATAGGTTGTCGCTATAATTATGTTATAATTATTTTTTTTAGCAAGAAAATATGATGTGTGTGTGAGTGTGTATGATTGTGCATGTGTGCATATTTATGTGTATGTGTGTTAAATTGATTGAAAAACCTTATTAAAGGGACATTCCAGTCAAAATTTAAATGCATATAGATGAATTACATCTTTGAAGAGAAACATAATTACAATTTTATTCTTTGCACGTGCACATAAAGCATAGCTTGTGTCATGAGATGCAGGACACAGCATAGAAGGAACAACGCTATTTTATTGCAGAGTATAAAAGTATATGGCTTGCACAACACATCTCACCTCAGTAAGTGCGACATAGACAATAACAACCCTAAGCCCCACCCCCATCTGGTGACATCACTTCCCACTCTCATCACATCTTCCCCCTTTTCAAAGGACAAAGCATACATTTTTTTTTAGAATACCTCAAATAACAAGGTAAACAAGAAGCATACAAAAATAGTTTTGTTTAGTATACAACAAATAACAAGCTAAAGAGAATATATATATATGAACAACAAGAAATACAATCCTGACTTGAAAATTGGGGTAGACTACCCTAGTCCACAGTGACCATGGGATTATTCTGCCCATTCTTCTGGTCACTGCTCTAACTAGTGCTAATCCCGATATCAGGCTGGAAGTTTCACCACTGTTCCACTTGATGTCATTTTACATGAACTGTCCTCTGATACAGAAGAAGGTGATTGAGAGTCTGCTGGAAGCAAAGAAGTATCCCCACTGTGATCTTGCTGAGGGGAAGGCACCCCTCTTAAAACAGGGGATCCCACCGGCTCTGAGGCATCTAGTCCCAAACTCTCAGGTACTGGCTGAAGATGTCTTCTATTTCGATGTGTGACTGTCCTGCCATCAGTAACAGGCATCTTCCATTTCTTCTCATTATCCAGTTTAACTCTGATGCTTCTTCTACAAGTGTTTTCTGTCGTAGAAGAATCTATAACCCCTTTTTGCCTCTTCATCCCTCCTAAGGACCTCGTCCAGAGGAACAGAGCTGGTTGGCAGAGGGTAAAGTGGTGCGAATCTGATGTCCTAGCATTAGCTGTGCTGGGCTAAAACCTGTGGCTTGGATGAGAGTCGCCCTATAGGCCAAGAGAGCTAGGTATGGCTCAGATTGCTTCAAAATGAACTTTGTTGTTTGAACTGCCCTTTCAGCCATTCCATTGGCCTGTGGGTAATGTGGACTTGACATAGAATGGACAAAATCATATTCACTGCTGAAAGAACTGAACTCCATGGAAGCAAACTGCATTCCGTTAATACTCACAAACTCCATTGGTATGCCCCACTGGGTGAACAAGCTCTTGTGACGAGTGATAACGGCTTGACTGGTGATCACATTCAAGAGTGCTATCTCCAAATATCTGGAATAGTAGTCAATCATGACTAGGTACTTTTTCCCGTGCAGTTCACACAAATCAGCAGCTATTTTCTGCCATGGGCCTGCAGGCAGCGGAGTAGAAATCAAGGACTCCCTTCTCTGAGTAGGTCAGCTTTCCCGGCAAAAGGCACATTTTGACATGGGGCTTGCAATGTCGGAAATGATCCCAGGCCACCATACTGCCATAGATGTCCTTTCTCTGCACTTTGTAATGCCCAAGTGGCCATCATGAATCCTGCTTAACATTTCCTGCCACATGCTAACAGGAATAACAATGCGGTCCTGGAAAAGCACCAAACCATCCTGCTCCATGAGCTGCGACCTCTCAAACTGGTAAGATCTTAAAGATATCCAGACTGCCCGGCTCTCGGGCCAACCTTCTTTTATGCGCTTAATAACTTCTTGAAGGTCTGTATCTAAACGCATCTCCTTCCTTATTTGCTCTAGCTTCCCTGATGAAATGGATTTGGATGCCAGAACTGAATCCACATACACTTTCACATCTGATTCCATTGAAGATTCTTCAGCAGCAGTCGGCGGGAGCCTGTAAAGTGTATCTTCCACTACCAGTTGCTTCCCCAGCACATGCACTGTCTGAACGTTGAACCTAAGCAGCCTCATTAGAAGTCTCTTGCATCTTAGGGTTGTTTTGTCAATATCATAGGAGTTGATTAGAGGGACTAGCGGTTTATGGTCAGTCTCCAGACTAAATTTCTCCAAACCCACTAGGTAACGCTGGAAGCACTCACAGGCCTAAACTGTAGCCTGGCACTCTTTCTCAATTTGGGCATATTTCAACTCAGCAGCCGTCAGTGTACAGGAACAGTTGGCGATGGGCTGTACTTTGTTCTCATTCAGATGCAGGAGGACGGCCCTTAACTCATAACTGCTCACATCAGCACTAACCACAGTCTTTTTAGAAGGGTTGTAGAACCCCAACACTGGGGCAGACCCCAGCAGGGACTTGACCTGCACAAAAGCTTCTTCCTGTGAAGGTCCCCAGACCCAGGCAACATCTTTCTTAAACAACTTTGTGATAGGGTGTAGTACTGTGGATACATCTGGAAGGAACCTGCCAACATAATTCACAAGGCCTAATATTTGTCTCAGCTTGTGTACATCAGAAGGACTTTTTATCTGTTCAATAGCAAGGATTTTATCAGGTTCCGGCTTGATGCTATCTCCATTGATGATATGCCCAAAGTAAAATAACTCAGCCTTTCTAAAATGGCATTTCTCCTTATATAATTTCAGCCTGGACTCTCTTATGGTCTGCAGCACACAGCTCAATCGCTGATCATGTTCTACCAATGTAGACCCATACGCTAAAATGTCATCCATAACGACTGCCGTGCCCTAGTGGTCCCATGGAAGAGAACTCATCTCTCTTTGAAAGATTTCAGGAGCAGAGGATATCCCGAAAAGGAGCCTGCAGAAGCAAAACCGACCTACCGGTATAATGAAGGTAGTCAGTTTGCGGCACTTTGGATCTAGAGGTATCTGCCAGAAGCCGCTGGAAGCATCCAGTGTAGAAAAGAACTTCGTCCCAGCCAATTTTGGAGCTATGTCTTCAAGTGTCAGCAGCACATATCTCTCTCTCTCTCTTCACCGCCTCATTCAGCATTTCTAAGTCTACACAGATAAGTACCTTCCCGTTTTTCTTCGCAACAGGCACAATGGGGACACACCAGTCAGTTGCTTCAACAACCTCTTCAATAACTCCCATAGTCTTCATACGCAGAAGTTCCTTCTCCACTAGAAGCATGAGTGGGAATGGAATTCTACGAGGAGTGGTAATGCTGTATGGGACTGTGTCACCTTTAAGCAATATACGGACTGGGTTGCAATTCACCAAACATGTCTTCCAAATTCTCATTCGCTCTGGCGACCAGGCCCAAAACACAGACTGCTTTTCTGCTCAATAGGTTGTTAACACACTGACCTCTAATCACATGTACCCACATGGTGAATTTCCTTTGCTTGTACTCGCAGCTAGCAAGAAATTTCCCCACACAATCGATGCAGCCACCAGGACTACAAACTTTTGTTGCAGCTTTTGACAGCTGAGACTGTCGAGGCAGTTTAATGAATGTAACAAGGGACATAACAGTGATGTCTGCTCCTGTGTCAAACTTGAAGGCAACTTTGGCTCCCATTGCAGTAAGGGTAACCCGCCAATCTTCGTCTGAACCAGACCGTTCAACAACAGACCATACTAAGGACACTTTTGACCCTCCTGGTCACTATCCACCTGCATCTCCTTAATGTATTCAGTTTTACACGCCACATCAAAATGGCTCATTTGGTTACATTTTCTACATCTTTTATCTTTAGCAGGGCATATGATATTCTGATCATGGGTACAGTTACACCGCGTGCAGTGAGCCTGCTGTGCCCATCCGCTTCTGGGCATATCTGTTGCCCTTGGTCTACCGCTCACAATGTGCCTTTCCCTGCAGCTCTCATGAACTGCTGTATTTCATCCACAATACTCTCAGAACTCAGATCAGCACTTTGCTTTTTCACCAGTTCACTCTGGCGGGTATTCCTAATAGCCCCATTTAATGTTAACTCAGCCTCCAACTGTAGTTTCATTGACACCTCAGCATCTGCAATTCCTGTGACTATTCTGTCTCTAATTTGCTCTTCTATAGCAACATCAAACCCACAGAATTCAGCGAGTTCCTACAGGCTGTACACAAATGACTCCACAGATTCTCCCACACGCTGAGCACGTTTGTGAAAACAAACCCTCTCATGAATCACATTTCTTTTGGGCACAAACGGCTAGATTTAGAGTTTTGTCGGTAAGGACCCGCATAGCTAACGCTGGCTTTTTTCTGGCCGCACCATAAAAATAACTCTGGTATTGAGAGTCCACATAAAGGCTGCGTTAGGCTCCAAAAAAGGAGCGTAGAGCATATTTAACGCAACTGCAACTCTCGATACCAGAGTTGCTTACGGACGCGGCCAGCCTCAAAAACGTGCTCGTGCACGATTCCCCCATAGGAAACAATGGGGCTGTTTGAGCTGAAAAAAAACCTAACACCTGCAAAAAAGCCGCGTTCAGCTCCTAACGCAGCACCATTGTTTCCTATGGGGAAACACTTCCTACGTCTGCACCTAACACTCTAACATGTACCCCGAGTCTAAACACCCCTAACCTTACACTTATTAACCCCTATTCTGCCGCCCCCGCTGTTGCTGACCCCTGCATATTATTATTAACCCCTAATCTGCCGCTCAGTAAACCGCCGCTACTTACATTATCCCTATGTACCCCTAATCTGCTGCCCCTAACACCGCCGACCCCTATATTATATTTATTAACCCCTAATCTGCCCCCCTCAACGTCGCCTCCACCTGCCTACACTTATTAACCCCTAATCTGCCGAGCGGACCGCACCGCTACTATAATAAAGTTATTAACCCCTAATCCGCCTCACTAACCCTATAATAAATAGTATTAACCCCTAATCTGCCCTCCCTAACATCGCCGACACCTAACTTCAATTATTAACCCCTAATCTGCCGACTGGAGCTCACCGCTATTCTAATAAATGTATTAACCCCTAAAGCTAAGTCTAACCCTAACACCCCCCTAAATTAAATATAATTTTAATCTAACGAAATTAATTAACTCTTATTAAATAAATTATTCCTATTTAAAGATAAATACTTACCTGTAAAATAAACCCTAATATAGCTACAATATAAATTATAATTATATTATAGCTATTTTAGGATTAATATTTATTTTACAGGTAACTTTGTAATTATTTTAACCAGGTACAATAGCTATTAAATAGTTAAGAACTATTTAATAGCTAAAATAGTTAAAATAATTACAAATATACCTGTAAAATCCTATATCAATAAATAAATTAAATACAATTCCTACAAATAAATACAATGAAATAAACTAACTAAAGTACAAAAAATAAAAAAGAACTAAGTTACAAAAAATAAAAAAATATTTACAAACATTAGAAATATATTACAACAATTTTAAACTAATTACACCTACTCTAAGCCCCCTAATAAAATAACAAAGCCCCCCAAAATAAAAAAATGCCCTACCCTATTCTAAATTACTAAAGTTCAAAGCTCTTTTACCTTACCAGCCCTGAACAAGGCCCTTTGCGGGGCATGCCCCAAGATGTTCAGCTCTTTTGCCTGTAAAAAAAAACATACAATACCCCCCCCCAACATTACAACCCACCACCCACATACCCCTAATCTAACCCAAACCCCCCTTAAATAAACCTAACACTAAGCCCCTGAAGATCTCCCTACCTTGAGTCGTCTTCACCCAGCCGAGCCAAATTCTTCATCCAAGCGGAGCAAGAAGAGGTCCTCCATCCGGTAGAAGTCTTCATCCAAGCGGGGCAGAAGAGGTCTTCCATCCGATTGAAGTATTCATCCAAGAGGCATCTTCTATCATCATCTATCCGGAGTGGAGCGGCAGCATCCTGAAGACCTCCGACGCGGAACATCCATCCTGGCCGACGACTGAACGATGAATGACGGTTCCTTTAAATGACGTCATCCAAGATGGCGTCCCTCGAATTCCGATTGGCTGATAGAATTCTATCAGCCAATCGGAATTAAGGTAGGAATATTCTGATTGGCTGACGGAATCAGCCAATCAGAATCAAGTTCAATCCGATTGGCTGATCCAATCAGCCAATCAGATTGAGCTCGCATTCTATTGGCTGTTCCGATCAGATGATGGTTGCCGGTTCGGATCTACTCTTCTTCCCGGATAGGATGAAGACTTTGGAGCCTCTTCTGGACCTCTTCAGCTGCTGGAAGATGGATCACCAACCCCCGCTTAGGTTGGATGAAGATTTTGGAGCCAGGACGGATCGGTGAACCTGGTGTGGTGAAGACAAGGTAGGATGATCTTCAGGGGCTTAGTGTTAGGTTTATTTAAGGGGGGTTTGGGTTAGATTAGGGGTATGTGGGTGGTGGGTTGTAATGTTGGGGGGGGGTATTGTATGTTTTTTTTTACAGGCAAAAGAGCTGAACTTCTTGGGGCATGCCCCGCAAAGGGCCCTGTTCAGGGCTGGTAAGGTAAAAGAGCTTTGAACTTTAGTAATTTAGAATAGGGTAGGGCATTTTTTTTATTTTGGGGGGCTTTGTTATTTTATTAGGGGGCTTAGAGTAGGTGTAATTAGTTTAAAATTGTTGTAATATATTTCTAATGTTTGTAAATATTTTTTTATTTTTTGCAACTTAGTTCTTTTTTATTTTTTGTACTTTAGTTAGTTTATTTCATTGTATTTATTTGTAGGAATTGTATTTAATTTATTTATTGATAGTGTAGTGTTAGGTTTAATTGTAACTTAGGTTAGGATTTATTTTACAGGTAATTTTGTAATTATTTTAACTATTTTAGCTTTTAAATAGTTCTTAACTATTTAATAGCTATTGTACCTGGTTAAAATAATTACAAAGTTACCTGTAAAATAAATATTAATCCTAAAATAGCTATAATATAATTATAATTTATATTGTAGCTATATTAGGGTTTATTTTACAGGTAAGTATTTATCTTTAAATAGGAATAATTTATTTAATAAGAGTTAATTAATTTCGTTAGATTAAAATTATATTTAATTTAGGGGGGTGTTAGTGTTAGGGTGAGACTTAGCTTTAGGGGTTAATACATTTATTAGAATAGCGGTGAGCTCCAGTCGGCAGATTAGGGGTTAATAATTGAAGTTAGGTGTCGGCGATGTTAGGGAGGGCAGATTAGGGGTTAATACTATTTATTATAGGGTTAGTGAGGCGGATTAGGGGTTAATAACTTTATTATAGTAGCGCTCAGGTCAGCTCGGCAGATTAGGGGTTAATATATGTAGGCAGGTGGAGGCGACGTTGAGGGGGGCAGATTAGGGGTTAATAAATATAATATAGGGGTCGGCGGTGTTAGGGGCAGCAGATTAGGGGTACATAGCTATAATGTAGGTGGCGGCTCTATGCGGTCGGCAGATTAGGGGTTAATTATTGTAGGTAGCTGGCTGCGACGTTGTGGGGGGCAGGTTAGGGGTTAATAAATATAATATAGGTGTCGGCGGTGTTAGGGGCAGCAGATTAGGGGTACATAAGTATAACGTAGGTGGCGGTCGGCAGATTAGGGGTTAAAAAAATTTAATCGAGTGGCGGCGATGTGGGGGGACCTCGGTTTAGGGGTACATAGGTAGTTTATGGGTGTTAGTGTACTTTAGAGTACAGTAGTTAAGAGCTTTATGAACCGGCGTTAGCCCAGAAAGCTCTTAACTACTGACTTTTTTCTGCGGCTGGAGATTTGTCGTTAGATTTCTAACGCTCACTTCAGCCACGACTCTAAATACCGGAGTTAGAAAAATCCCATTGAAAAGATAGGATACGCAATTGACGTAAGGGGATCTGCGGTATGGAAAAGTCACGGCTGAAAAGTGAGCGTTAGACCCTTTTTTGAGTGACTCCAAATACCGGAGGTAGCCTAAAACCAGCGTTAGGAGCCTCTAACGCTGGTTTTCACGGCTACCGCCAAACTCCAAATCTAGGCCAAAGTGAGCACTGAGTTTGTTCATAACTATTTCAAAGTCGAATTCTTCTTGGAAAGTAAAGGCATTGAACACTGGTTCCACATCTTTCCCCATAGAGTATAAAAGAGATCTAACTTGTACTTCACCACTCTCCTTGTACAGCTTGGAAGCAATCCTGAAGCGTTGAAACCGCTGATGCCATGTGGGCCAAGCTGCAGGCTGAGAGAACTCAAAAGGCTCAGGTGGGGTAAACTTCGACATCGTCATTAATCAGGAAACAGAAGTGCAGGGAAGTACTTCTGACACCATGTCCTGAGATGCAGGACACAGCATAGAAGTTACAACTCTATTTTATTACAGAGCATAAAAGTATACGGCTTGCATCTAACTCAGTAAGTGCAACATAGACAATAATGACCCTAAGCCCCGCCCCTATACAGTGACATCCCCTCCCACTCTCATCACAACTAGATATTCTCATTTTAAATACTGCAGCTGCTCAGAGAGTCAGTGGGACTTGTGTTATGTCAGAAATTAAAAACGGGAGTCATTACCAGATGGTACAAGCACCTTAGGTTCTCTGAGCAAGTGATGTGTTTAAAATGCTGATGCAAGGTGCATACTTAAATATATTTTTTAAACAGCTATAGCTTTTATTAGAAGCATTTTGCTAATACATGTATTTTTGGCTGCAATGTCACTTTAAATTGAAACTAAATAATAATCTGGAATTTATGAATTTCCTAATCATTTGTTGAGAGAAAATAGTTATGTAACACCAAAATAGACATGAAAACCTTATTTATAATATTCTCACTTTTGTTTTTTGTTTTGGACAGTTTAATGTGGTATGATAATCAAATCAAATCAAATCAATCTCAATTTATTTCTTTAACAGTTTTTTTGCTATTCGATTACAATTGGCCCCGTTAAGTTGCCAGATGATTACAATTTGGACTACTCACAAGTTCTATTCCAAACTATTCAAAAAAAGAAATACAAACTTTGTATAAGAAATCCTGGCTTTCCACACCAACATTTTTTGGCTTCTAATCTCAAGTATTCTTAGTTTGGTTTGCATTTTAAAATATATAAAAACTATAAAAAATATAAAAGAAAATTAAATTCAAACTGATACTCATGCTTCTACTTATACAGATATATATATATATATATATATATATATATATATATATATATAAACATATTGATAAAGATATATATTATTGTGGTTGGCACTTTAAACATGAATTAAATGGAAATTAAACTCATAGCATACGTATATCAACCAGGTTGCATATATTTTCCTGGTCTTCCTTTATGTAGCCTGTTAAAATTTATATTAGCTTGTGGTCTGAGATAGCCAATCACTGTCCAGAATGTTACAGGATAAAGTAAACTATACAATACTCAAATATAATGCCATCATGACTGACTCTCTAGGAGGAAGTGGGGGGACAAAACATACTTTTAAGAGTTATTTCACAGCAAATGCAAGATAAAGGCTACATTACATTTTCACATCAGCAAACGAGGGTATGTATGAAAAAATATGGAAGCTTTTAGTCAAGCACAGACTTGGTAGTCTGACAAAAGTGAGGTGATGAGAGGTATAGCCTGTCAAATAGTCCAATGAAGATTGTGCTACAGAAGAACTGTCAGCAGACTAGTACACCTCTTATTGTTAGTCATAACGGCCCATGATTTTAATAATGATATAATTTATTCTTTGATGTCAGATGTTCCGAAACATTCTAAAATGCTGTTTTCTGCTTCAAAGTTTTGTGTTAGGTCATCAAATTAAAAATACTCTTAGGGTGGGGGGAGGAGCCAACTATCATCGAGACAGGACACACATCTCAGGATCTCCTGATATATACAATATTTCTATAGGCTTTAATACCACTTATAACCTTTTGTTGGAGGTGTATAGGGAGCATTGACTTTTTATTGCTTCCTGAGAACTTCATAACAATCATTAATGATCTACAACCTACACTTTCTAGCTTGTATTTGCCTAAAGTAGAGGCATGAAAAATATGGCCGCGCTTATCTTAAGACAAATAACCGACTTACTAGAACATCATAACCAAACCCCCCTAGAGGAAGTGGATGAGGCTTTCAATTCTCTTACTACTCATGCTGCCTTCTTAACTGCCCTAACTATTTATGAGGAGGAGTGTGGTGACACGGAGGGTACAACGGATCCCCAGCAGCCGCCATCTTTAACACCAAGACCGGTACACAATTTATTATGTTGCGACACGATGGCGGTAAGAGAGATCACTATCCCAGATGAGGAATGGGAATCAGATGCCGAACTGCGTGGCTTGCAATTGGATATACCTCATAAAAATCTGCTGGGACTTCCGGAATTTGACTGCTGCTGCGGGTTGGCGGCCATTATCGGAGCGTTTACAACAAGTGCAGCATGTTACCTGCGGCCTCAGAAGTGGAATCGGCTAAACCTACCTTTGCGGTCGAGAGACCGGGAATGGGATAACCACGCTGTTCTTATAATATACCTTAAAGTCATTGTTGCAATATAGTATAAATGCACACAGACACAGGAGTACTGAGAACGGACAATAGTGCAAAATGATTTCTCTTCACTGCAGTATCCTGATTATTCTTCCCTCTGTCTCCACCATGCTGCCAGCATTGGTTAAGGCAATGAGACTCTTTGCAGTAACTGGGAAATAACTTCTCAACATATTTGGTAACTCTTATATGGACCTTATAGACTCAAGATATGTATTGGTACCACTATAGATATCTAGGCTTATAAAGACATCATTGCTGTTTGATGACAACGTTATTGGTTGATATATGTTTAGTTCTGCTTAAATGGTTGCTGAGCTTTGTATTCACTTATCTCCAACGCATCTAATTAAACTTATACACTGTTCTAGGTACAATTTATTGCCCGCAATTGGAGATGTGGGAGCACTGGTGGCAAACATCTTGTTTGGATTTCTAAGTGCGCAACTTATTACTGAGCCTTTATTTTATTCAGCTCTTACCACATTGTAGTCCTGGAGCTCGGCATAATCACCACTATGCCTATTGACAGCTTATTTGAGATAACTCAGGTCGTGTAGTAACCTATATGTTAA
This sequence comes from Bombina bombina, assembly GCF_027579735.1. Classification (NCBI taxonomy): domain Eukaryota; kingdom Metazoa; phylum Chordata; class Amphibia; order Anura; family Bombinatoridae; genus Bombina; species Bombina bombina. Next base: position 288,968,931 of record NC_069502.1, on the reverse strand, counting down.
CTTACTATATAGTATTTTTGTTCACTAGGTAAGGAGAGAACATGCAAAGTCACTTCTGAGAGGTTTACGTAGCTTTTTATTTTGGTAGTTCCTTAATAATTGAAATAGCCACCTGTTGCTGGGTACAGGGCCCATGCCCAGTCGGCAGGATTGGTCCATGAGAGAGGAAATTAATGTTCTTCTTTCTATTTACAGTTACAACCTCATGCTTTATATAACAATAAGCTCGCATTCTATTGGCTGATGGGAACAGCCAATAGAATGCGAGCTCAATATGATTGGCTGATCGGATCAGCCAATCGGATTGAACTTGATTCTGATTGACTGATTCCATCAGCCAATCAGAATTTTCCTACCTTAATTCCGATTGGCTGATAGAATCCTATCAGCCAATCGGAATTCGAGGGACGCCATCTTGGATGACGTCCCTTAAAGGAGCCTTCATTCGTCGGTAGTCCGTCGGGCCAGCAGGATGTTCCGCGTCGGAGGTCTGCAAGATGGATCCGGAAGAAAGAAGATTGAAGATGCCGTTGATAGAAGACTTCAGCCGGATCATGGACCTCTTCAGCTCCCGCTTGGATGATGACTTCAGCCGGATCATGGACCTCTTCAGCTCCCGCTTGGATGATGACTTCAGCCGGATCATGGACATCTTCAGCCCCCCGCTTGGGCTTGGATCAGGACATCTGAGGAGCTCTTCTGGATCAATCGGTGAACCTGGTATGGTGAAGATAAGGTAGGAAGATCTTCAGGGGCTTAGTGTTAGGTTTATTTAAGGGGGGTTTGGGTTAGATTAGGGGTATGTGGGTGGTGGGTTGTAATGTTGGGGGGGGGTATTGTATGTGTTTTTTTTTTACAGGCAAAAGAGCTGAATTCTTTGGGGCATGCCCCGCAAAGGGCCCTGTTCAGGGCTGGTAAGATAAAAGAGCTTTGAACTTTAGTAATTTAGAATAGGGTAGGGCATTTTTTTATTTTGGGGGTCTTTGTTATTTTATTAGGGGGCTTAGAGTAGGTGTAATTAGTTTTAAATTGTTGTAATATTTTTCTGATGTTTGTAAATATTTTTTTATTTTTTGTAACTTAGTTCTTTTTTATTTTTTGTACGTTAGTTTATTTCATTGTATTTATTTGTAGATATTGTATTTAATTAATGTATTGATAGCGTAGTGTTAGGTTTAATTGTAGGTAATTGTAGGTATTTTATTTAATTAATTTATTGATAGTGTAGTGTTAGGTTTAATTGTAACTTAGGTTAGGATTTATTTTACAGGTAATTTTGTAATTATTTTAACTATTTTAGCTATTGTACCTGGTTAAAATAAATACAAAGTTACCTGTAAAATAAATATAAATCCTAAAATAGCTATAATATAAATATAATTTATATTGTAGCTATATTAGGATTTATTTTACAGGTAAGTATTTAGCTTTAAATAGGAATAATTTATTTAATAAGAGTTAATTTATTTTGTTAGATTTAAATTATATTTAAGTTAGGGGGGTGTTAGTGTTAGGGTCAGACTTAGCTTTAGGGGTTAATAAATTTATTAGAATAGCAGTGAGCTCCAGTCGGCAGATTAGGGGTTAATGTTTGAAGTTAGGTGTCGGCGATGTTAGGGAGGGCAGATTAGGGGTTAATACTATTTATTATAGAGTTAGTGAGGCGGATTAGGGGTTAATAACTTTATTATAATAGCGGTGCGGTCCGCTCGGCAGATTAGGGGTTAATAAGTGTAGGCAGGTGGAGGCGACGTTGTGGGGGGCAGATTAGGGGTTAATAAATATAATATAGGGGTCGGCGGTGTTAGGGGCAGCAGATTAGGGGTACATAGGGATAATGTATGTAGCGGCGGTTTACGGAGCGGCAGATTAGGGGTTAAAAATAATATGCAGGGGTCAGCAGAATAGGGGTTAATAAGTGTAAGGTTAGGGGTGTTTAGACTCAGGGTACATGTTAGGGTGTTAGGTGCAGACGTAGAAAGTGTTTCCCCATAGACAACAATGGGGCTGCGTTAGGAGCTGAACGCGGCTTTTTTGCAGGTGTTAGGTTTTTTTTCAGCTCAAACAGCCCCATTGTTTTCTATGGGGGAATCGTGCACGAGAACGTTTTGAGGCTGGCCACGTCCGTAAGCAACTCTGGTATCGAGAGTTGCAGTGGTGTTAAATATGCTTGTACGCTCCCTTTTTGGAGCCTAACGCAGCCATTCTGTGAACTCTCAATACCAGAGTTATTTAAAAGGTGCGGCCAGAAAAAAACCAGCGTTAGCTACGCGGGTCGTTACCGACAAAACTCTAAATCTAGCCAATACTGTTCAATTTAAAATATTTCAATCTTTTAGATATATAATCGCTGAATCTGTGAATTTACCCTATCTCATGTTAACTAATGGCCTCAAGCAACAAGTATACCTTTGCTATAACTTTTGTGTTCTTTGAGGTCACTTTATAAGTGTGAAATGATTACTTTGTATTATTTGAAAAACCCAATAAAAATTATTTAAAAAAAAAAAAAAAATACTCTTAGGGTAAAAACAAAAATGGATTTATCTAGTGGTAACTTCAAATGTAGTGTATATTCACTTATTATATTGCATAGAATTACTCAGAAATTCCCTTTAAAAATGACAATTAAAGGTCAAGGTTAAATTTGCATAATGTTACCACTCTCAAGAAATCTGGTGAGAAAGTAAAAATGAATTAAGGTCACAGTTACCTTTTGGTGAACTTTTTTTTCTATGGGAACACATTAAAAATAATTACAGATTGTATGGTGTATTTCCAAAGAAGAAAATCCTTATTTGTACATATAAGTAAACACGGGTGTTTGAGACCTCAGGGTATTATGGAATAAGATTTTAGTAAATACCTTTGATCCTGAAAACAAAACACAAGAAGGTAACAAATCATCACCTCTAACACTCACAAAAACACAAAACAAAGTCCAGAAATTATATTTACAGCATAAATTTGCATCAAATGAATGTCAGTTTTTAAACATAATTAACTCTACTTTGTTCTGGGTGTTTGTTCCCCAAGCTGCACCTCTAAAAAGGGGGCCACATTATTTCTGTTTCTCTATCTAATTGTCTTTTTTATTTTATTTATTTATTTATCAATTAATTTTTTGCTACTTAGTGGGTAAAAGTCTGCAAAAAATCCTGTTATGTACATCTTAATGCACATGTAGGCAATTACTTGTATGAAATGTAGGTCACTCTGTCTTTAAATAGTATTGGCTCCATGTACGAAGCAGCAAAAGCTGCTCCGGAGCCTCTGCAGGGCAGGCTCACATATGCTCGCTCGCTCTCTGTGATTGACAGCCCCTTCAGTCGTGTGATTGGTCACGCGAATGAAGGGGTGGGCATTACACACTCCGATGAGTGTGTAATGATACATACGGGCAAGCGGATCAACAGATCCGCTGCCCGTGTGTAGCAAAGGCGGGTGGACAGCTTCGCGAGTTGAGAAGCTGTCCGCCCGCCGCTTAGTACATGGAGCCCTATATGTCAACAGTTTATCACATTTTATAAGGAATAATAAACATTTTATAATGATGGCAAAAAAAAAAATAGCTGATGAAGAGAAAATTACAATAGAAACCAAAAAGACTGGAATACATCTTGAATATTTGGGTAGAAGGTTAAATGGACATGAGACAAGATCATACAATTTTAACCTCTTCACTACCGGGACTTACTGAGAAGAACTTGCCCAAAATACCAGAGAATTTGTAGCATTTTTGCTATCACTTCATTTGAACAGAAATAGAGCCTTGGATTTTTAATATTTACTTGTCAAAACTATGGGCCAGATTACAAGTGGAGCGTAAATATTGCTTTGATGTGCGCTGGTATTACAAGTTTTCGGCAATGTGAATGTGACCTCACGTTCGCATCGCTAGAACGCATTTTGCTCATGAGAGCGTGCTTCTATAGGCTCCTATGGAAACCTTGTTCTAATACAGTCAGATACAGCATCATACCTTCAGTTCCAGCAAAGGGGTAAGTTGTGAAGCATTTGCCCATTTGCGGGCACGTGATGACTTAGCGCTCCATTTGTGATCTAGCCCTATATATTTTTTAAGTAGACAACCCAAGATATTGATCTAGGCCCATTTTTGTATATTTCATGTCAATATTTCACTGTCAAATGCTATCACATATGAAAAAATTGTTAACTTTTTCGCAAACGTTTTTCATGGAAATTATTTACATACGGGTTCTGCAATCTTGGCACAAATTATTGTAAAAGCTTCTCTTGGATCCCCTTTGTTTAGAAATTGCAGAAATACATGGCCTTGCCCTTGCATTTTGATAATTAGAGGGCCACTAATTGCAGCTGGCACCACACGTATCGTTGGTTAGGAACCCGCACACTCTCCCACCCCACTTTTATCTGTAGCATAACTCCCTATCCCTCCCTGTCCCTTTATTTTTTTTTTCCTGAAGATTGGGCCATCCCACACCCTCCCCCTCCCTCTGCTGCTGGACCACCCACCCACCTCTCAGATTCCCTCCTACACCTACTGCCAGCACCAGCAGATGATCATTACAGACGGTGACGCATACAGTGTCATTGTATGTAACGATCTGGCATCTGCCTTCATATGGAACCAGAGCACCAATCGCGCTCCGGTTCCATATGCAGGCAGATGCCATGAGCTCAGGAACTCCAGCTCTTAGTTGTTATGTAACAGCTGAGACTGCTAGAGCTTCCTGCAGCTCCGACGTATATATACGTTGTGAGGTACAACAAGCAAAGTACTGTATGAGGTATATGTACGTTGCATTGGGTTAATCAACTTTCTAATTGTATTCTATTATATAATATGCTTCATTCTCTTTGTGTCCATTGTGAAAGGAGCAGTAATGCACTACTGGGAGCTAGCTGAAAGCCAATAGGAAGAGTCATATATGTGCAGCCACCAATCAGAAACTTCTGAGTTTACCTAGGTATACTTTTCATTAAAGGATAAAAACAGAGCAAAACAAATTAGATTATAGAAATAAATTGGAAAGTTATTTAAAATGAAATGCTCTATCTGAATCATAAAAGAAAAAAATGGGCTTTATGTCCCTTTAAAACATATTGCACCATTATGGGCGCCATGTACTAATCATCAAAGTGACCCTTCGTCTGTATTTCCGCATCAAAATTCGCTCACGATCTGCATCTCTTAGTTACCAATCTGCGATTGAATTGAAAAACCACTATTTTTCATCAGCGATCGTAATTTTACGCAACTAATCGTTCCTAAATCCTAACCCTTTTTCCACTTACTACATGATCAATCGCACGGAAATTTGCTATATTCGGAAATTATCAATGTTACAAGTAATCCGTCCGCTATAACTTTCACTCTAACTTTGCATGATTTGCTTCACGACCATTTAGGTAGCGAATACAATAGAAAACTATAGGGGGTATAAAACTTACGCCAGGTTGAAGTACTTAAGTGAAAAGACTAGACTACAATAGTTTCATTATTGGTTTTTGGATCACTGAATGAAGATGGAGACACTTTTACATATCTTTCTATTCAGATTGATTCAATTACGAGGAAGAAGGGCTACACAAGCACCAGTTGAAAACAATGGATTTCAAAGAAGGAGAGGTCGAAGACTGAGAGTCCCTAGAGTTTTCCTTCCACGTATGGGTTTGGAAGCCATTTCTGATCGGGAGATTATCCAGAGATTCCGTTTGGACAGAGAAGCTATTATGGAACTTTACAATGAAATAGCAGAATACCTGGAGCCTATGACAGCGCGTTCACAAGCCATACCCGAACTATTAAAACTGTTGGCAGCCTTACACTTTTTTGCCACTGGTTCATTCCAAGCTGTGTCTAGCGTTATAATTAGCATCAGCCAGTTTGCTTTTTCAAGGCACCTAACCAAAGTCATTGATGCATTGATGGTGGTCTTTCCAAGGTACGTGTGCATTCCATCGACTCCTGAAGATTGGCAAGCTGTGAAGTCTAAGTCAAAAACACATAAGAGAGGCGCACAACGAGTTAAAGATTTAATCTGTATAAAAAAAATAAAGTGACACATAAGCACTTACATCTAAAAAAGCAACATCCAATTTGTTAGTAGCTAGAACCCGGTGATATCTCAGGAGCTGTGTTCAGACACCTATTGTCAGCGTGTTAGTTCAGTGGAATATTTTTCCTCGACCGCACACATTCCACTGAACTAACACGCTGACAAGAGGTGTTTGAACACAGCTCCTGAGATTAACATAATAATGATTTGGATTTTTTTGGCAATAACAGAAACCAATAAAAGTGTTGAAAATGAAGAAAAAAAGGTTCAGAAGAATATTGCAATTATCTTCTACAGAAGGTATTTTTCGAATATTTGGTAACATTAAAAATATTACAGTGATAATTTTTTAATTGTGTTATTCTGTAATCATTCATAGATAGTGACAATGAGGAAAATAATGCTCCTCAAAAGGATGTCAGTAACTTCACCCTCAATGCAACTAGGTAAATGTTTAATATCGGTAAATTTACTCTATTAATAAAGATTATACTACAATCTAACAATCTATATATGTATCAAATTATAAATATATATTACAGATGCAAGTAGTGAGAAAAACTCAACAAATATTTCTGATACTGATATTGACTTGGAAATATCTACCAATCCATTAGGAGCCTTCTAAGGACATGTACGTTTATTAAATTGTTTTTAGATTAATATTAGGTTGTACGCTATTTAGATATCATCGTGAGCTTTCCTGTGTTGCTATACATGACTTTAACATGAATATATTTCTTAAAGGCACAATAATAAACTATATTGGAATTGTTATCGATCTATACATGGAATCTATCTATACATGGCATTGTTATCAACTTCATAATTAAATAAGATTAAAAAATGTTCATAGTTATCTTGATATCTTTATTTAAAATGCAGTAATGTTATGCTTTGGAGCCTAACCCATGTTAGATTCATAAACTTTTTTAAGCTTGCTTATTGGTGGCAAAATCTAATCCTCCAATAAGAAATTGCTATGCATGATGCTGAAACTAAAATGTGCTTGTTTTTCAAAATTACATCCCAGCTTTAAAAAAATAAATAAATAGAAGTAAAAACAATAAAACAATTATTATTGTTTTAAATTATAAATGTGTTAAAAATGTCAGCATCGATATGAACCATGAAAGAATAATTTTGGTTTAAGTGTACCATAATTATAATTTTGATGTACATACGGGCTCTTTGAAGTTATCTATTAACATTATGATTTATGGTTTTGTAATTTCTATTTTTAAAGAAATTCTAAGAACTATAAACATAGTCTAAACAAGATCTACAATTTGAGCAAACTAAGAAACAATGATGCCTGGATGAAACTTTTACTTACAAAATTTAAATTTATATTGCAACTAATTTTATTTATAAAACTATTTACATTACAATACTTTTTAAAAATACAAATTTAGTAATCGTCCAGCATACATCAGCAATTATTAGGGACTTGATGATTGTTTTACACTTTTTGAATACAAATCACAATTCTACAATGTTCTTTATTTGTCACGGTTATGATATAAAAAATATATATTTTTTTAAATATCAGATTGTATTCTATTATTTAAAGGGACACTGAACCCAATTTTTTTCTTTTGTGATTCAGATAGAGCATGGCATTTTAAGCAACTTTCTAATTTACTCCTATTATCAAATTTTCCTAATTCTCTTGGTATCTTTATTTGAAATGCAAGAATGTAAGTTTAAATGCCGGCCCATTTTTGGTGAACAACCTAGGTTGTCCTTGCTGATTGGTGGATAAATTCATCTACCAATCAAAAACTGCTGTCCAGAGTTCTGAATCAAGAAAAAAGCTTAGATGCCTTTTTTTTCAAATAAAGATATCAAGAGAATGAAGAAACATTGATAATAGGAGTAAAATTAGAAAGTTGCTTAAAATTGCATGCTCTATCTGAATCACAAAAGAAAAAAATTGGGTTCAGTGTCCCTTTAAATAGATGTATTCTCTTTTTATGTTATATAAATAAATTAAAAAAAATCGAAGAGAAAATTTAAATAATAGAATATTTATTCTTTACCTTTATCAATTGGACATGTAAAATTACATGTCCCTTTTAAAAATGAAAACTTAAATAGCAAAAATAGATTTAGTAATCTTGTTTTGTATATCTGTATTCACTATTTCAGATAAGAAGAAAGAAAATGTTTGTGGTGCTCCTCCTCCACGTTATGTAAGGCCTATTCTAAATTTGATACCTCGCAGTGAGGCTAGATCCCCGCCCTTGCCACTGTCTTTGCTTGACCGAGAATTGTCTCCACAGAAAGGAGGTGTCAGGCGCCTAACAATCGTACATACACCTCAAGGTACAAAAGGAACCATAAATTAAATATCTAAAGTTACAGAACTTATTAACATAATAATGATTTGGATTTTTTTGGTAATAACAGAAAAAATAAAAGTGTTGAAAATGAAGAAAAAAAGGTTCGAAAGAATATTGTAATTATCTTCTACAGAAGGTATTTTTAGAATATTTGGTAACATAATTTTTAAATTGTTTTATTCTGTAATCGTTCATAGATAGTGACAATGAGGAAAATAATGTTCCTCAAAGGATGTCAGTAACTTCACCCTCAATGCAACTAGGTAAATGTTTGATATCGATAAATTTACTCTATTAATAAAGATTATACTACAATCTAACAATCGATATATGTATCGAATTATAAATAAATATTACAGATGCAAGTAGTGAGAAAAACTCAACAAATATTTCTGATACTGATATTGACTTAGAAATATCTACAGTTTCTAAATCTACACAGACAAGTCCAGCTATGGAAAATACCTCCTCTAATCTAAATGGTAATAATGTATTAATAACTGCTTCTTAATACCCTTTTTTTTTTTAAATTGTGTGACAATCCATAACTTTTTAAAAAAAAAAATTCTTATCTAGATTCCGGGTTACAAGTTGCATCACAAGTACAATCCTCTGTTTGTGAAGAAATTAAACAAATAATGGATTATATAAAGAATTTAAATACCCAGGTTCAAAATCTCTAAAAAAATATGTTATGGAAAACATCTAAGCAATTATTGAATTTTAATATTGTAATATTTACAGTATTGATACTGTTTATATATATATTATAAGAATTTTTTGTAAGATCCAAATAGCTATTTAATTTGCACTTTGATGACATTACAATTGTCTTTTTTTTCTATTCAAAAGTTCAATTACCACCCAAAAATTACTGTAGTGGCCAGGAGGACCCTCAATGTTTTTTTTTTTTTCAAATGCTTTTTTGTTTCTTAATTTTTCAAATTCAGTTTTATATAAATGTTAACTTTGTTCAATATGATTTGTCTTTGTGTCACATTATTTCAAAACCTTTAAATGATTTCAAGTCAATGGGAAACAAAATACATAATAAATTAAATAAAAATAGAGAAACTTTAATAAACATATGTACAAATAACAATTACTAAAACAAATAAAAATAATAAATTAAACCATTCAATTAACTGCACTAATGGAACCTTTGTCTCTTAGGATCTGGCGACTCTTGGTTCTGCTGTCTATCTCTTATTATATCTAACTTACACCGAGATTACGAGTTTTGCGATAACAGGGGTGCGTTGCTAATGAGCCTTTTTTTCCCACCGCTCCCTTAAGACAACCTGGCGTTAGCCGCAAAAAGGTGAGCGTAGAGCAAAATTTAGCTCCACATCTCACCTCAATACCAGCGTTGCTTAAGTCAGCGGTGAGCTGGCTAAACGTGCTCGTGCACGATTTCCCCATAGGAAACAATGGGGCTGAGCTGGCTGAAAAAAAACCTAACACCTGCAAAAAAACAGCGTTCAGCTCCTAACGCAGCCCCATTGTTTCCTATGGGGAAATTAATTTTATGTCTGCACCTAACACCCTAACATGAACCCAGAGTCTAAACACCCCTAATATTACACTTATTAACCCCTAATCTGCCGCCCCTGCTATCGCTGACACCTACATTATATTATTAAACCCTAATCTGCCCCTCCGGACACTGCCGCCACCTACATTATACTTATGAACCCCTAATCTACTGCCCCCAACATCGCCGACACCTACATTATATTTATTAACCCCTAATCTGCCCCCCCCAACGTTGCCGCAACTATATTAAATTAACCCCTAAACCTAAGTCTAACCCCAACCCTAACACCCCCTAACTTAAATATAATTTAAATGAAATAAATAATTAAATAAATTAATCCTATTTAAAACTAAATACTTAGCGATAAAATAAACCCTAAGCTAGCTACAATATAACTAATAGTTACATTGTAGCTAGTTTAGGATTTATATTTATTTTACAGCAACTTTGTATTTATTTTAACTAGGTAGAATAGTTATTAAATAGTTATTAACTATTTAATAACTTCCTAGTTAAAATAAGTACAAAAGTACCTGTAAAATAAACCCTAACCTAAGTTACAATTACACCTAACACTACACTATAATTAAACTAATTACCTAAACTACCTACAATTAATTACAATTAAATTAAATAAACTAAATTAGGGAAAAAAAAACACTAAAAAAAAAAAAGAATTACAAGAATTTTAAACTAATTACACCTAATCTAATCCCACTAATAAAATAAAAAAGCCCCCCAAAATAATAAAATTCCCTACCCTATACTAAATTACAAATAGCCCTTAAAAGGGCCTTTTGCGGGGCATTGCCCCAAAGTAATCAGCTCTTTCACCTGTAAAAAAAAAAAAATACAATACCCCCCAACATTAAAACCCACCACCCACACACCCAACCTTACTCTAAACCCCCCAATCCCCCCTTAAAAAAACCTAACACTACCCCCCTGAAGATCACCCTACCTTGAACCGTCTTCACCCAGCCGGGCACAAGTGGACCTCCAGAGGGGCAGAAGTCTTCATCTGATCCGGGCAGAAGAGGTCCTCCAAGCAGCAGAAGTCTTCATCCAGGCGGCATCTTCTATCTTCATCCATCCAGAGTGAAGCGGGTCTATCTTCAATCCAGCCGACGCGGAGCATTCTCTTCAAACGAAGTCCAAGCGAAGAATGAAGGTTCCTTTAAATAATGTCATCCAATATGGCGTCCCTTGAATTCCGATTGGCTGATAGGATTCTATCAGGCAATCGGAATTAAGGTAGGAAAAATCCAATCAGCCAATAGGATTGAGCTCACATTCTATTGGCTGTTCCAATCAGCCAATAGAATGTGACCTCAATCGTATTGGCTGATTGCATCAGCCAATAGGATTTTTCCTACCTTAACCCCTTAATGACAACTGACCTACCAGGTACGTCATGCAAAAACTAACAGTTAATGACAATGGACGTACCTGGTATGTCAGTTGTCTAACAGAGTGCTGGAAGCGATCACAAAAGCTTCCAGCAGCTCTGAGGGTATTGCAGTGATGCCTTGATATGGAGGCATCCTGCAATACCACTTTACAAGCCTCCGATGCAGAGAGAGCCACTCTGTGGCCCTCTCTGCACCAGTAGCGATGGTGCCAGACTGCCAGAGTCCGCCGGTGTGAGGGTGCGCGCGCGCATGCACGAGGGGCGAGTGTGCACGTGAACGTGCGTGTGGGCGTGCACGGGGGCGCGCGTGCACGTGCGCACATTAGTCACACTGACACCAATGAATGAGGGAGGAAAGGGATTAAAAGGTAAAATTTTTTTTTTTAATATAAAAGGATCTGGGAGGGGGAGGGGGTGGGGGTATTGTGGGGGGCTGCTACACTACAGAAATAGTTTTTGAGTTAAAAATAAAATAAAAATACTTTTGGGGGGATTTTTGGGGCCAAACTAGTTACTGGCAGACAGCTGCCAGTACCCAAGATGGCGGTAATTAGGTAGGGGAGAGGGTTAGAGAGCTGGAGGGGGGATCAGGGAGGTTGGGGCTAAGGCAGGGGTCCATCACAGCTAAAATATTTTATTATTTTTATTTAAAAAAAACAAACAAACTCTTATTTAGTACTGGCAGACTTTCTGCCAGTACTTAACATGGCGGGAACAATTGTGGGGTGGGGGAGGGAAGAGAGCTGTTTGGGAAGGATCAGGGGGTGGGATGTGTCAGGTGGGAGGCTGATCTCTAAAATTAACCCTGCAAGCTCCCTACAAGCTACCTAATTTAACCCCTTCACTGCTGGGCATAATTAACGTGTGGTGCGCAGCAGCATTTAGCAGCCTTCTAATTACCAAAAAGCAACGCCAAAGCCATATAAGTCTGCTATTTCTGAACAAAGGGGATCCCAGAAAAGCTTTTACAACAATTTCTGCCATAATAGCACATGCTGTTTGTAAATAATTTCAGTGAGAAACCTAAAATTGTGAAAAATGTAAAGTTTTTTTTTTTTATTTGCTCGCATTTGGCGGTGAAATGGTGGCATAAAATATACCAAAATGGGCCTAGATCAATACTTGGGTTTGTCTACTACACTACACTAAAGCTAAAATTAACCCTACAAGCTCCCTACAAGCTCCCTAATTAACCCATTCACTCCTGGGCATAAAACACGTGTGGTGCGCAGCGGCATTTAGCGGCCTTCTAATTACCAAAAAGCAACCCCAAAGCCATATAAGTCTGCTATTTCTGAAAAAAGGGGATCCCAGAGAAGCATTTACAACCATTTGTGCCATAATTGCAGAAGCTGTTTGTAAATAATTTCAGTGGGAAAAAAGTGAACTTTTTTTTTTTTTGGATTGCATTTGGCGGTGAAATGGTGGCATGAAATATACCAAAATGGGCCTAGATCAATACTTTGGGTTGTCTTCTAACAAAAAATATATACATGTCAAGGGATATTCAGGTATTCCTGACAGATATCAGGGTTCCACTGTAACTAGCGCTAATTTTGAAAAAAAGTGGTTTGGAAATAGCGAAGTGCTACTTGTATTTATTGCCCCATAAATTGCAAAAAAAAGGCAAAGAACATGTAAACATTGGGTATTTCTAAACTCAGGACAAAATTTAGAAACTATTTAGCATGGGTGTTTTTTGGTGATTGTAGATGTGTAACATATTTTGGGGGTCAAAGTTAGAAAAAGTGTGTTTTTTTCCATTTTTTCCTCATATTTTATTATTTTTTTTTTTAGTAAATTATAAGACATGATAAAAATAATGGTATCTTTAGAAATTCCATTTAATGGCGAGAAAAACGGTATATAATATATGTGGGTACAGTAAATGAGTAAGAGGAAAATTACAGCTAAACACAAACACTGCAGAAATGTAAAAATAGCCATTGTCATTAAGGGTAAGAAAATTGAAAAATGGTCCGGTCATTAAGGGGTTAATTCCGATTGGCTGATAGAATCAGAGACAGTTCTGCCAAACACTATCCCTGAGTTTCTCAAGGGCCTCTTTTGTTTCCTTCTGGGGCCTTCATCAACTATGGACTTATCTATGGACAGAGCCCACAGGGCTCTCCGGCCAAAACCCCCAGACCAAGCGCCTCCACGCGACATTGTTTTAAAACTCAAAGAATATCAAACCAAAGAAGAAATTCTCAGGGCTGCCAGACGTCTTAAAGACATCTCCTTTCAAAATTACCACCTGCAAATTTTTGCTGATATAGCACCTCGCACTCTTCAGAGGCGGAGAGAATTTCAACCATTCACATCTCTGCTTAGAACAAAGGAGATCCCTTACCGCTGGGGGGACCCCAGACGACATCGCAGAGACCTGTGCCGCCTTGGGACTAGCTCTTCCATCAGCCGCAGCTACAGAAGCAGTTCCTGATCTTCCTACCAGCTTTATCCCAACTAGGCCACCTCGATCCCTGTGGCAGCAACACAAGAACAAGAAAACCAAGAAGGGGCAGGATACCCCACAGGACAGTACTACCTGAGAGATCCAGCTCATCAGATGGGTGAGATTACTTTGTGTTTTAGCTCAGGAGGGGAGACGTGATGAACGTTTGACCCTTCTTTTCTATCCGGGCTCTGCAAAAGTCGAGACTGAACTATTTCTATATTTATTGCAATACAGCCCTATTTTGACTGTCAGTTTAAATTTGAACATTTGTCCTCTAAATGTTTTACTATCGAATTTATATTGGGATAGGCTATTCTTCCCTACTGTGTGTGTGACATTTTATGTCAAATTGTTTATTTGAATTCATGCTATTGTTTTGTTGTTTGCATGTTGTTTATTTTTTTCATCCACAGATAATTGCTGTACAGTTCGAGATCAGGTATGATATTACCACAATACTGTTTGGTACACTTCCATGTATTTATATTTGTGATAGGCTTAGAAATGATGAGTTCCCAGTTTTACCTAGAATACATCGACCTCTAACTTGGTGTGAGTAATGACAGCTTAGAAACAGATAACATTCATGACACAAAATGTCAGGGGTTTTAACAACCCTCATAAGAGATGAGTTGCTTTTGCTGATATTGTCCATAAGCAGGTTGGAATTTTATTTTTACAGGAGACACATTATTTAAAAGATCAAGAGCCTAAGTTTTTCACAACCTCATACCCCATCCATTATCATAGCAGCCACTTAGATAAAAAAAATTTCGGGAGTTAGCATCCTAATCCACAAGTCCTTAATATTCCATGTACAACATGTAGAAAGAGATAATGAAGGGAGATTTCTGGCTATACGGGAATTACTATATGGCAAACCTGTTACATTAGTCAACATTTACGCCCCCAACACACGTCAGGCATCCTTTATCCGCAAGATTACTACTGACATCCTAGCTTTTTACATGGGGTAATTAATCATTGGAGGGGACTTTAACACTCCATTAAACCCATCACTAGATAGCTCCACTACCCAATCTCAACTTTCAAAAAAAGCGCTTAAATCCATTAAGGATGACCTGACGCTTTTAGGAGTACATGATCCATGGCGTATCCAACACCCCAGAGGGAGAGACTTCACCTTTTATTCCGTGTCTAAAAGTTCCCACTCACGCATTGACTATATCCTCATAGACCACATAGCTATCTCATAAGTGGTACACACTGATATCTGCCCCACGGCCTGGTCAGACCATTCCGCAGTCATCTGTACCACTCACTGGACATCCCTTCCTTTCAAGCCCTACCAATGGCGCTTTGATGACACCTTACTTAATGATACCCTTATTTTACAACAAATTGAGAAATCGATAAGTGAATACTTCTCAATTAATACCACTCCAGATATGGCCCCATGTACTGTTTGGGAGGCTCACAAGTGCTTTGTAAGAGGCGAGTTGATAAAGATTAAGGCAACACAATTCAAAAACCATAAAATGCGTCACCAAGACCTTACAGACAAATTCCAACAACTTGACAGATCCTATAAACAGAACCCCCAAGACAAAGCACTGAAGTCTCAAAGAGAACAGGCTAAAAACAAGTTGACAACATTCTTGGAACACTCGGCCCACACACAAGCTATGAGGTTAAAACAAAGATTTTTTGTTGAGGGTAATAAGCCTGGCAAGCTGCTAGCCAGAGCACTTAAAGTTAGACAAGCGACACATTTTATTAGCATGCTACAAGACTCAAATAGAGAAAACACTGTAGAATCACATAGAATGGCTGAAATATTTAGAGATTATTATTCTACTCTTTATAACTTGACTCCTAATAGAAACCTATAGGAACATCAAACACACTGTCTCCGATATCTGGAGCAGGTGACTGTGCCTTCTATCCCATTAGATGACCTAGAAACCCTTACCTCACTAATCAGCTCAGAGGAGATTAGCGCAGCTATACACTCTCTAAAACTAGGAAAAAGTCCAGGCCCAGATGGACTTACAAGCTCTTACTATAAAACGTTTAAACATTTACTAATACCGCAAATGCTTGCAGTTTTCAATCCGGTCGACCGAATGTCTGCGTTCCCTTCCTCTATGCTTGAAGCGATAGTAACGGTCATACCAAAGCCAGGTAAAGATCCTACAATCCCTTCGAACTACCACCCGATCTCACTTCTAAATGTAGATGTGAAGATCTATGCAAAGATCTTAGCTACTAGGCTCAATAAACTTTTGCCCTTACTCATCCACCCAGACCAGGTGGGTTTTGTACCGCAGAGAGAGGCAAAAGATAACACCGTAAAGGTTCTTCATCTAATGCAATATGCTATAAATCATGACATACCCTCCGTTTTACTCTCGACTGACGCTGAGAAAGCCTTTGACAGACTAGACTGGACTTTTTTTAAATTGACCTTAAAGAAATTCGGCTTCCCTGACAATTTTATCTCAAATGTATTTGCACTTTACTCAAGACCGACAGCTAAAGTTAAAGTAAATGGGATACTATCCACCCCCTTTCCAATTCTTAACGGCACTAGACAGGGCTGCCCATTGTCCCCTCTATTATTTGTTTTGTCTATGGAGATCCTGGCAACAACTTTACAAAATGACCCGAACATTTACGGACTCACCATAAGCTCTACTCCTCATAAACTTGCGTTATACGCTGATGACTTGTTGTTAATTTTGACGCGCCCAATCACTTCTCTCTCTGCGGTGCGAAGCTCCCTGGAGGCGTTTGGCCATTGCTCCAATTATTCGGTAAACCAAAATAAGTCAGAGATTCTCCCCATCAACTTAAATAGCACTGATATACAACACCTTAGATCACAAGTACCCTACCAAATACAGCAATCTACTTTTAAATATTTAGGCATTTATCTAACGGATGACAAACAGAAGTAAATCGATCTAAATTATGAAGCCCTAATGACCAAGGTTTGCGGAGACACCTCCCTATGGTTACATAAGCAAATATCCTGGCTTGGTAGAATTGGAGTAACCAAAATGACTATCCTCCCTAAGATACTTTATGTGTTCCAGACCCTCCCCATACCCCTCCCAGAAGCATACATTTCTAAACTGCAAAAGGTGTTGAACTCCTATATCTGGAGAAAGCGCCCACCCAGAGTGGCTAGATCCACCCTCTACTTACCAAAACAATTTGGAAGCTTGGGGGTTCCGGACATAGCCAGATATCGTAATGCCATATTTTTAAGAAGAGTGATAGATTGATGCACACTCCCCATAAATCATATAGACTCTGGGTGGTGCTGGAACATGACCTTACCAATTCAGCGCAGTTAGGAACATATTGTTGGCAGCCTAAGGGAAGCCAACCATCACTAGTTAAAGATTACCCAATCATAAAAGAAACATTTGAAATTTGGTATGGTGTTTTACATGGATATCCACATATATCCACTATCCCCTCCCCCTTGACAACAGTGTTCTCAAATTCTGACTTTCCCATAGGGTTACCATTGACGCCAAAAGTACCAGGGGGATTGGATGGTCTAATCCCATTATGCTCTCTACTTGAAGAGGGTAAACTGATCTCAAAACAGCATTTAGAGGAATTGGAGGTCACACAATTCACACACTGGTTCAGATACCTTCAACTCAGTCACTTTGTTGACTCCCACAAATTCAAACACCAAATCACAAGAGAATGTACCACACTTGAGAAACTTTGCATTCAGGACTCCCCACTACCGCACGCCATCTCCCTCCTATATCAACTCCTAGTCACTGCTCCCGAGACTTTACACACTTCAACAGTCAATTCCTGGCACAAAGAACTCCCCTACACTCTTACAGAACAAGAATGGCTAAAGATCTTTCAGAATACAGCTAGATCCGCCCATTCAGCAGCCCTTCTGGAAACAAATTATAAATTCCTACTCCGTTGGTACCTTACCCCTCACAGGTTGAAATTTATATTCCCCGAAGCATCTGACAGGTGTTGGAGAAAGTGTGCAGGAAAAGGAACCCCTTTCCACATTTGGTGGGAATGCCCCAAGATAGCAGATTATTGGAAGAACATCAACATAGAGATAAATAAGTTGCTGAATTTTAATATTCCATTAGACCCCTTAGTATACCTGTTTCATACAATCCCTAAATTCCCCTTCAAGCAATACACATCACTTCTCCAATTAGCCATATGTAGTGCAAAGCTGGTCATCCCTAGACTTTGGAAATCGGATACAGAACCCACAGTAACTATGTTGATAGCGCAGATGAAAACTAATTTATCATTAGAAAGATTCTATTACTACACAGTAGGTAGATTGGATTACTTTGCAGAGATGATGTTCCTCTGGGACTCCTACTATCATCCTAAAGCCGAAGGGAGGTAGGATCTACAGGATTAATCTAGATATTTGCCCATAATGAAATTATTCTTGCAGAACTAATTGTCTCACTAGTAAAGACAAGAAGACTGTGGATAAACAATCCTATAAGCAACTTGTTGATGTAATATTCTGAGTGTACTGGTTTATGACTGTTTGTTTGTATTGTTATGTGGTACTATACCTTGTGAACTCTGGAGATAAAAACAAACTAATGGACTTGAACAGAAATGCGAACTTGACAAAGCAACAATTTTCTATTCTGTGGAATTTTCCTTTTTGAACTGTTTGTAATTTCCTTTTTGTTTCTTTATTGTTAAATAATTTTTGAATCACCTAAATAAAGAAAAATTAAACTAAATTATATTTAAGTTAGGGGGGGTTAGACTTAGGGTTAGACTTATGTTTAGGGGTTAATAAATTTAGTATAGTAGCGGCGACGTTGAGGGCGGCAGATAAGGAGTTAATAAATGTAGATAGGTGTCGGCAATGTTAGGGACGTCAGATTAATGGTTAATAAAATTTAACTAGTGTTTGTGAGGCGGGAGTGCGGCGATTTAGGGGTTAATATATTTATTAAAGTGGCAGCGTTGTCCGGTCGGCAGATTAGGGGTTAAATAATTTATTTAAGTGTTTCTGATGTTGTGAGAGCCTCGGTTTAGGGTTTAATAGGTAGTTTATGGGTGTTAGTGTACTTTGTAGCTCTTCAGTTAAGAATTTATTGTTACGGCGTTAGCCCATGAAACTCTTAACTACTCACTTTTAAATGCGGTAGGAGTCTTAACAGGAGAGGGTGTACCGCTCACTTCTTCCAAGACTCGTAATACCAGCGTTAGGCAAATCCCATTAAAAAGATAGGATACGCAATTGACGTAAGGGGATTTGCGGTAAGCTTGAGTCGCGGAAGAAAAATGAGCGGTACACCTGTACCTGCCAGACTCGAAATACCAGTGGGCGTTAAAAACCAGTGTTGGGACCTCTCAACGCTGCTTTTTAAGGCTAATGCAAGACTCGTAATCTAGGTTATTTTTGGCTATTGCCAAAGCCCTGGTTATTTGCTGGTTCCTTTCTCTGTCCATTTCTCTTTGCCACTGAAAGATTTCACGGTCCAGTTCCAGTTGTTGCTGGTTGTTGTTATCAAATCTTTCTAAATGTGCAGACAAAATATCATGAACCTGTCTACTGTCTGCTCTATATCCTCTGGCAAGATTTAGCATTTCATTTAGAGCAACATCTTCCAAAGGTGCCGGCTCTTGCAGTATAGGTTGAGCAGGTGCAGGTTCAAAAGCTTCAATTTCCGGCTCTGCAACAACATCATGAGGTAGATTTTGATTGTCATCCTCATTAAAGGGGTTTGTTACAGGTCATGAATAGCAAAATCCTGATCTTGTGCTATCTGTGAGAGGTCAGGAGTTAAGCTTCCACAGTCTGGAGATATAACCTCTGGACTATGTGCTCTAACAGGAACAAGATTCAGAATGACCTCTCTAGAAGAATCATCCTCCTCTTCGATTTCTTAAATTAAAAAAAACAGAAAAATATAATTAGAAAAATCGAAATCAAGCAATTAAAAGAAGACTAACCAACATTATGTAACATCAGATTACAATTTGTTCCTACAGTAATGGTTAGGGGGTTAATGGTTAAACAGTGTGACTATACATAAGAAATTTATACAGTACTGTTGGCTGTAAAATGTCACTACTATAGTCGTTATATGTAAATCATTTGCGGTTTGTGGCAAGCTAGCCATCTCATCCTAAGATTTGATCATTGTCCTTGAGTACAGTGATATTGTTTTTTATTTATAGCCATTGTCTTTTTGTTTTGTGTTTGGATGAGTGCATATGTATGTATTCCACAATTGTGTATTAATGCAGTTTGTTGGTTTGTGTCAGGACAGCCATCAAGGTGTGTATTCACGCATTTATGTCAGTCTTTGTTTTTTGGTTTGAACAAGAAGATTAAAGGCCTTCTTAATAAATAAGTGTGATTTTGCATGTTTAAACTGTGTTAATATAAAATCACAATACATACAATAATATTGGATGGATGTAACATGAAACAGACTAAAGTGTACAATATATTAAGTACAGGGGTGTTTAATGTTAGTCTATCCATCTCACAGTAAAAAAGAAAAAAAAAAAAAATTTTGGTTACTTTATACCGAAATCAGGTTTGTTATCATCCTATATTTACTTTCCAAAAGTAACTTACCATCAAAAAGTGGTACAGAATCTGTCACCATAGCTGGGAATAGACATCCAACATCCGCTGAAAAAATAAAATATATATATTAAAGATTAATATTTAATTTATATTTAAATATTTAAAGGTGTATATATAAGTGGATTCAAACAATATACCAGAGCTTCTTCCAACCGCTGTGCCCGGTGTACTGCTCCTTACATCTGGAAGGGTATCAGCAGACGATAGGCTGTGGCTTGTATTTGTTGTGGAGCGTATATATTGTCCATGTTGTGGTGGTTGTCTAATATTCACATTTTCAATTTGATGTGATGTCGACGGACGTGGTTCCTGTCCTATAGAGGTAGATAGGGTATTGACACATGCAGAAGTCAATGATCGAACAGAACCACCTATGAAATAGCAAAAAAAGATTTCAATTAACACATTACATAACATATTACATATCTGTCCAGTATGCATCTTTATTGAGGCATGTACATTATTGAGGCACATGAAAACCCCCATTGGATGTGTAAGTATGCAGCAATATAACACCATAAGAATTTTAAAATTTAAAATAGATAAATAAATAAAACACAATTTGTGTAACTCATGATTGCTATCTCATATTAAAATTAAATCCGTTACCATTTTACATTGTATTATTGAATTTCAATAATTATCTTGGTATCATTGAAAAAATAAGCACCAAGTCCATAGTGGATTTCAATTGAAATAACGGGTGAGCCAGTAACAATATAAATTGAAATGTATACACCAATCAACAGATAGAGCATATGTTCTATGTTGCTCATAAGCTTGCCTTGATAAACATTAAAGGGACATTGAACCACATTTTATTTCTTTTGTGATTCAGATAGAGCATGCAATGTTAAGCAACTTTCAAATTTACTCCTATTATCAAATTTTCTTAATTCTCTTGTTATGTTTATTTGAAATGCAAGAATGTAAGTTTAGATGCCGGCCCATTTTTGGTGAACACACTGTGTTGTTCTTGCTGATTGGTGAATAAATTCACCCACCAATAAACAAGTGCTTTCCATGGTCCAGAACCAAAAAAATAGCTTAGATCTTTTTCAAATAAAGAAAGCAAGTGAATGAAGAAAAATTGATAATAGGAGTAATTAGAAAGTTGCTTAAATTTGCATTCTCTATCTGAATCATGGAAGAAAAATTTTGGGTTCAGTGTCCCTTTAAAGAAAACGATAAACAGAGAAGTAATCAAATTACATAACCAATTTTAATGTTTTTATTTTTTATAATACTATTGCATATATGAGTGAGGAAACTGAAATGTTGGGTTTTCATATAGCTGTAACTCTAATTGAAATGATAAATGTATTTAGCATTGGTGTGATTAAAGGGACACTAATCATTTTTTTCTTTCATGATTCAGATAGGGCATGCAATTTTAAGCAACTTTCTAATTTACTCGTATTATCTATTTTTATTCATTCTCTTGCTATGTTTCTTTAAAAAGCATAAATAGGATGCATAGGAGCATGCCCAATTTTTGTGGAGAACCTGGGTTATGCTTGCTTATTGGTGGTTAAATGTCAACCTCCAATAAGCAACCGCTATCTATGGTGATGAACCTAAAATGTGCTGACTTCTAAGATTTTCATTCCGGCTTTTTAAATAAAGATAGAAAGAGAAAGAAAAAAATTGGATAATACGAGTAAATAGCACATTAAAAAATGGTTAATAATGTTTTTAAAAAACATTAACGTAAGAGACACATTTTTGGTGCAGACAATTAAACAATATAAATATTAATTTGGACATTAATTTATAATTACCTCGAATATCGCTATCACAGTCATCAGTTATGCCCTCATTGACCTCCGTGCCAAGCCTCTGTAGAACTTTTCTTTCAAAGTCAGTCAAATCTCCAGTACCACGTGCATATTGCTTTTCTTTGGCAATTTTGGATTTAGTTTGACTCTTGATATAATTGAAATTTTTTTTGCAGGATTCAATATCTTTTTTCGTTGGTCCTTGAGCACTTACAGCGTCACTAATTTTTTCCCAAATAATCTTCTTATGGACACCAGAGGTTTGCTTGACTCGACTACCATAAATATTATCATAGTATTCGAGTACTAGATCAACAAGTACAACATTCTGTTGATGCGAGAAGTTAGGGTTGTGAGTATTCTTGGAATCAGCTAAATCTCCTGAGCAAGCCATCTTCTCAAAGTAAATACCGAAAAGTAAATAAACAATATTCTAAGATTTCTGGGAAATGCACATTCTTATACATGTCAGTAGCTTAACGTTTCCACTTGTATGACGATTATGATACCTAGATGATCACGTGGGTTAAGAACTAAATCAATTAGATTGTAGACTGCTTAGTAACTTTGTTTTTTCGCTCTGGACGAAGCTTCAAAGTTATCAATAATCCGATTGTCTTCGAGACAGATTAGACGCAAAATTTTACGGCTTGGTTTTTAGTACATTTATGTATCTATCCGCATGGTGCGAATGCCGGCGGATTAATTCGATACAGTCTGTGCGAAAATTTTGATGCCTTAGTACATGGTGCCCTATGTTCTTAATTGCACATTTACAAAAAGAAAGAAATATAAACTTTCAAGTAAACCTGTATGACGGAGTTATTTTAAAATGTATAGTAAAATGCTAATTGTTATTTTCCTCCAGCTCATTTTTATATATCAGTTGTCTTGCTTTAAAAAAAAAAATTAATAATAACAGAAATAGAGAGTGACAGAGAGAAAGTAACTTTTTGGTAAACCTTGTATTCTTAGTTCAGTGCACATGTTGAATTTTCTGTGGATGTATTTGCAACTATTCTAGCAATCATCACTACAATATCAATGTCCCAATTAGTTTATTGAAGTTAATTATTTGCTTCCTTCAGGGCTTTTCACAGAATGAATAAAAGCCGCCCTTACATGTCAAAGGATAACCCTTTGTTTAAATAGCTGTTATCAAAAAGTCATTCATGAATTAGTTACAATACTTCAATGCTTTTGCAGATATATTGCATAAGTTAACACTTTCCGTTGTGCCTTCGTTCTTTTTTTGTCTCTCACATTGTGGCAGATTAACACAGATTTAGTCTAAACATCGGAGCTAATGCTGTTAGCTATGTTGCCATCTGTTTTTAATGAATATCTGGGGTCTATTTCTCAGCTAAGCTTTTCTTATTGTGTTTGTATGTTGCTTTTTTTGGAGCTATCTGCATAATTGTTTAAAGATTTTACATCAAAATTAATATCCTCCTGTGTTTAAGGGAACATACCAAAAAAATAGGGTGACAGAGTTTCTGAATTGAGGTGAGAGACAAATTCAATTTTTACTTGCACTATAGAAACGATGCCAGGACTTGCATTATCTAGTAATCTACATCTAAACTTTAACCTGTAGGGGGGCTTTTTGTGTCAGTTAATGCAAGCATAAAAAGCTGGAATCGCTAATCAGATTAATGATATTGTGTAAGACTCAGAAGCTTAATTTAATGAACCTAGTATCTTAGCTACATATTGCAGATAAAAAGTTTGTGGTAAGAGGAATGTTTGACAAGGAAAAAAAGTAATTAAAATAAATTTCATACATCAATTACACATTTCTGTCTTCATGAAGACTCAAAAAAATGACATTTACTTTTAGTTAAAGGGACATTGTACTAAAAAAAATGTATACAATGTAAATGAAAGAGCAACATTTACACATGTCAAAATATATTTCTTTTTACCTGAAAAAAATGTTAAGTAAAAGTTTAAATTAAAATAAAACTAATACTGCAATATTGGCTCTGAACTTCCTGTTAATCTTAACTGGCTGATAAAAACTGTCACTGGTTTATTGGTGGAGAGGTACAATTCTCTGCCAGTATTGCAAGAATGTGATTTATTCAGGAAATAAACTAGTTGTTTTTTAATCCTGCAATATATTTTGAAATGTGTTGTATTAGATGAAATAATTAGAAAAATACTGCATTGCCACTTGAATCTTTACAGAATAACATACAGAAATGTAAAATTTGATCAAATTCAGATATCTCTAATATAATAAACGAAAATAAATTTCCATGCTCACTCAAACGTAGGCATCTCTACTATAATCAAAGAAAAATACATTTCAATGCTCAAACTCAGGCTTCTCTAATATAATAAAATAAAAAAAAAATCTCCATGGCTCAACGCCTTATTTTCTGATTAAGAACATGAAAAAGTGAAGCATCCATTTTGTGACCATGAAAAGAAAGAACATTTGTGCCAAACAACATAATCATAATACTGCTATGAGGTCTAGAAGCAGGGTGATACACAGTGCCTTGTTGCAAGAAAATGTGGCAAACAGCATCAAAACACAAATTGTACAAAAATGAATACCATTCTATTTTTCCATTTCACTGCAAAAATCAATAGTAGTTTTGGACAGTAAAAGTATAAGCAATCTTCTAAAAGCATTCTCTCGTGTGGCCCTGTACGTTATGGTACTGTGAGAGCAGTGAATAAAATCACATCATGTAAACAATAATACTAAGTAATCATCACTAATGTGTCGATCCTTGTATGCCTGTTAATGATAAAGTATAGTCTGAATGACCTTAAAATAGGTATTGATGATACATATGATTACATTTATAGCAAACAGCAGAGGTAAACAGTAGCTGCTTTGTTATTAAATGAATATGTTTTAGGGTTTTAACATTATACCATGTGTTCAATAAGAATTTAGAGAGCTTGCAGTAAAATAAATCTCTCCAGGAACTACTATATTAATCTGATTCACTAAAGCGTGAAGGAGATACCCAAAAGATTGCAGAGTTTTGTCACATTAAAGAGTTAATTATTAATTTTTAAACTTTGAGTAAATTCCTGCTACTTATTCAGAATGCAGTGTAATTTATATGTTTTTATATTCCCCAAAAGGTCATTAAAGTAATTTTAGTTCATGCACAATGCATATAACACATTAATCACTGCATTAAAAATATACACAAAAGGGGCGGAGCAAGCTATGAAACTGAGCGGTCGCATAGTACTGCAGCTCCGACAATATAACTCGCAAATCCATTGCACGACCGCTCAGTTTTGTCTATAATTATACTTAAAGCCTGGCTAACATACTCCATCAAGCATCTACCTTAAAAAGAAACTGAGATAGAGGCGAGAAAAGAAAAAAATGCAAATCTCTTTGGCGCTCTATGTTGAAGTAAAGCTATCCCTAAACGTGCAGCTAGAACAGCTACATCGGGTAGCGCAGCTAGTGAAGACACTTCCATGTAGACAAACCTATTGTGTTGGCAGAGTAGATAAGCAGCCTCATGATATCCCATCCCATTCTACCTAGGCCACGACCTTCCTGGCCTAAACGCTAATGGAGGATATCACACAAGTATTTAACGCCATCTTCGTAGAGTTTGAAGTGGAAATACTACGAAGCTTTAACTGCTTGATACAGAGCAAACAGTATGGGGAACAACACCACCAGAATTGTAAGAAATCATTCCCAGAAGTGCAGATACTCATGGAACAACAACAGCGATCTACTAAATGTATTTTGTCACCATGGGAAGATCGGACCATGTGGGATGTGGTTGAACCATGGGAACAGACCGTTGATCATTTAACCCACAAGATTAAAGATTTGGTGAACATACAGGGTAACTTCCAAGGCAATCCAATAAACCAATCTAGTTTGATGAGGTCGGCAATGATGGGCCCTAGCTGCTTGACCATAGATCATCAATTACCAATTTGGATGGTCCTTACAGAAGTGACCACTAAGTATTCACCCAGTACAGCAAGATGGGTTGCATCAACTCTACTAATGGAGCTATACTCCCAAGAGGCAGAGGAAATTGACCTACAAGCTTCGTTGAATCCCTGTACTGCTTCCCTGAGACAAGAGTTATGGAGTATAGACGTGGGGTAGGATGCTATCTCCCACTTGGAAGTGAATGCATCACTATATCAGCGCGGTAACTTGCTTAGTTTCTTAATGTACTGCTTTCTAGTAATTGAACTGGAACTACCTATGAAGACTGTGATGTCTGAAACCCCAGCTCTTTAATTATATATGGCACCCTATACTTTAAACCCCACCGCTACTGTATTAATGACCCTACACATGTAATTCTGTTTGTTTTCTATATAAGTTTTATTATCTGTTGAAAGTTTTATTCAAATACCTTTATTCAATAGTGTTTATCTCCAACACAATTTATTCTCAAGAGTCTGAATATTATACTACTGGGACTGTTGCTACTATGGCCTGAACCTTACTGTATGACAAGTCCTGATAATTTACTACTGGGCCAATACCTATGTTAAATGTCCTACCTATTTAATTTCATATAATATCTGCTATTGCAACTCTGTTAATTCTATCGGCAATATCTACTTAGATTCAGAGTTTAATAATGCATATATATATATATACTGTAATATTGTCATGTACCCCCTTAAATATTGATTGTGCAATACTGTAAGTCTATGATTGCGACAGAATCTGGTATAGACATTACATAAAGGTGTGCTAGTCTGATCCTAGAGTCTATAAAAATATCCATTTTGCAATTACCCATATAAATGAAATATAGTAGTTTGGAAAAGAGATCACACTGAACTAGGGATATTGCAGTACCTTTGAAGACTACATTAGAGGCATACATTTTCTGTTTGCTTTTTTGCATTTGATGACAGTATTAAGCTGTGTATAGCCTTATGTTTCTTGTTTGTGTTTGTTAGCCTAATTGTTGTTTTTTTTTTTATTAGCTAAGGCATCCCTAGATATGCCAGACGTTCACTATTACATATTATAACCTACAGCAGCATTGCCGAATAATAATTACTAATATAGAACTAATATTTTCTTCCCATAGAACCATTATAATATCGATAGAGAATCTGAAGGCTGAGGTGAATAGCTACATAGCTCTCATATAGGCTACTAAGCTATATTCTTAATAGTTAAATCCCTATTACTCACTTTAAGATACAGAAGTAAAGAGGCATGCTATATATATATTGCTATGATCTTGACATTATGTTTGTGTTTATAGTTTCATCCAACACTGTATGGCTCACTGTTTATATTGTTTATCTCATGCTATTTACTGGATACCTTATAATGACTTTTCTATTCCAAATATATAAGCCCACCACAAATAATAATATTACTAGCAGAGGTCTAAGTAGACATATCTTTACTTCCCTACTAAACATTTAAATGTTATTTTAAAAGGGTTGAATATGCTTACTATGATTTCAATCTCGTGCTTAGAGATTCTATGTATACTTTCAGTACGTCCCAATGTAATTATTCAGGCTTGTATACTATTTATGACTGTTTGCATGTACTGTTCTTTAAGCAAAGTATATTCTATGCAGTCTCTGATGGGAGTTATTATATAATAGAGATGTGTTCTAGCAATGTTCCCTTAAGAGTGTCCCACTGAAGAACCAGATTCCAAGATTGGGAGCAACCAAAGCATGTTCGTATAAAGATTTACACTTGTACTTAGAATGAATCTTCCTCTCTGTTTCAATAAGATAATGATTACAGGGCTTTAGCAGTAGTCATATCTCTGGGATGCTGCTTGCGGCCGGGGCAGTGTCACAAAAATACAATAATAACACCTTCTAGAGCATGTCTATGGTATACCAATAATGAGTATATATACTTACATGATCTTCCCATATTTGAGCATAATTTTTCCACAAATTGAAGTCTGGTCTTCTGGAATGGGGTATTTTAACATCTGCATATTTACAATGCTTGCAGTTTGATGGTTACACAATGAGACCTTATTACTATATCTCTAATGACAGTCTGCTTTTTATATGCCCATACTTAACATAGTGGATCCCTTCTTTATATTTAGACTGTGGTATTCCCTCCTATAATATTGACTTGAGTAACCTCTATATTTAATTGATTTTTCCCTCTTTTTGGTTTGAAGCCATAAATTTAGTCACTGATTCATATAGTATTCAGAGCTGAAATGAGTTTTCATTATACCCATATTTCAATCCTATATTACATAGTTCCCTTTTATGTATATCACCCACTAGCTTATACTGCACTTAGCTCCTAAAGTTCATATTCACCAAATCTAGCTCCCTCCCCCCATCTATAGCTTACTGGATAAGCTTAGAAAAATGTATCCTACACAGTTCTTTATCCCCAAACATTTAAAATGTATGCTTAACCATAGTGGTAACTGATAATCCCTTCCCTTAAAATAAGAAAAATAAGAATCACTGATTGGGACCCAAGAGTAGTTCTAATAGCCTTCTTTAGCATAATATATTTCTATGACAATGTGAGGTCCAAGAGAAGTCTCGTAGTCCAGTTAGAGGGCCTATAGTTCAATAGGCATAATCCACATATTTTTATTCTACAAATGCATTACAACCCTACTATGTTTTTTTTGTTTAAGTTTGTTTATTGATTGAATGTCTTGAAACAATTTCTATGTACACTTTGCAATGTCATTTCAGCTTTGTATGCCTTGAAGGGAGTCTCAATACAAACATTTAAAAAATAAATATATATATATAAAAAGTAAAAAAAAAAATATCATTTTGTTAAAGGATTACTTTCTGTTATAATTTTTAAGCTAAACAACTAACATATTAAAGTTAATAAACATTAATTAAAACCTACTGACCTATATTTTCTCCAAAACGAAGTTTCATAACGTTCTAAAAGTTATATTTTTTATTCGCCGATGATGTCACGTTATCCTGCCCACTATTTTCAGCACTGCATGTTCAAAATACTTAAACCAATAACTTTGTGTTTAAAGCACCATTTTGAAACCTAGGTATTGTAAACGGATTGGTACAGAGCAAAGGATACCCATGGAGTGGGTTTGGAAAACAATTAAATTTGCAGACAAGATTTCTGATATACGGTAGAGATATGTTAATGAAATGCTATTGATAAAAAGCGTATTTGGGGTAGTTAGTTAGTTAGTAACAGGCATAGAACATTTTTACTTACAGTGGCCCTTTAATGACACCTCTTGAAAAGCCACTTTAATATGCTTATCACATCTTGCCTGCTGTGGCCAATTAGAGAAAGATCTCTTGCATAAAGCATACATTATTGCACCATTTTGAAACCTAGGTATTTCAAACGGATTGGTACAGAGCAAAGGATACCCATGGAGTGGGTTTGGAAAACAATTAAATTTGCAGACAAGATTTCTGATATACGGTAGAGATATAGAGTAGGGTTGTATCCGTAGTTCGCATAAAAAGGTGAGTATTTAGTAGAGGAGTTGACAGAATTGTTATAAGCGAACTCTGCATAAGGAAGGTAATCTGCCCATTTATCCTGTTGTTCATTACAATGAGAGCGTAGGTATTGTTCCAACCATTGGTTGGATCTCTCAGTTTGTCCGTTGGACTGAGGATGGAAAGCAGAACTGAGTCTTTGGTTAATGTTTAGTTGGCTGCAGAGCTCCTTCCAAAATCTGATGGTAAATTGGCTTCCTCTATCTGATGTTATGGTATCAGGTAATCCATGAAGTTTAACTATGTTAGCAAGGAATAGGCGAGCAGTGATGGAAGCAGTTGGAAGTCTTTCTGTAGGGATAAAATGATCCATCTTTGTGAATAGATCTACGATAACTAGTATGGTTGTATATCCTGAAGAGGATTTGTGTTGGGGGAAAGGATGGTAGCACGTTTAGAGAACCTTTTAAACTAGGCAAAGGGGGGGGGGAGGGTCAGTAAGAACAAAATAGAACAGAGAGATCAGTCTGTGAATATGACAATCCCTTAATATCTCAAGGAAGGGATGACTTAAGAAATGTCACATTAGAAAATATAGAGGAAAGCACACAGAGTAGCAGCAGAAAGCACATGAAAATTAAATGTATGACAACAAATGCAAGAAGCATGACAGGTAAAATGGGGGAGCTGACGCTCTTAGTTGCAGAAGAGGACTATGATGTTATCAGTATAAATGAAACTTGGTGGGATGATTCACATGACTGGGCAGTTAACTTAGAGGGGTATACATTATTTAGGAGGGACAGGAATAATAAAAGGGGTGGAGGAATCTGCATGTATATTAAACCTAACCTTAAACCTACAATAAGGGAAGATATTTATGATACAAGTGACAATGTAGAGACCCTGTGGGTTGAAATAAAGAGTGGGGGGAAAAATCCTAAAAAAAATATTACTAGGAACATGCTACAAGTCTCCCAACATCAGTGACCCGGAGGAAACTCAACTACTTATCCAAATAGGTAAGGCTGCTAATAACAGTGCTGTAATTATGGGAGATTTTAACTACCCTGATATAAACTGGGCCAATGAAACTAGTAATTCAGCTAAGGGGGATAGATTTTTAAATGTTCTCAGGGATAACTTCTTGTCACAATTAATAGAGGAGCCAACTAGGAGTAAAGCTATATTGGATTTAGTGCTATCAAACAATACAGATATAATATCAAACATAGAAGTTAAAGAACATTTGGGTAACAGTGATCAAAACATGGTCACATTTGAAATCTATTTTCAAATGCAGTGTTTTAAAGGCTTAACTAAGACTTTTAATTTCAAGAAAGCAAAATTCAATGATTTAAGGAAATCATTAAATAATATAAATTGGGACAATGTATTTTCTAATAAAAATACAGAGAATAAATGGATAATATTTAAAAATGTGTTAAATAAATATACATATCAACACATACCATATGGTTATAAAAGTAAAAATAAAAAAACAAAGCCGTTATGGCTAAATAAAAATGTGTTAAGAGAAATTAGGAAAAAACGTAGGGCATTTAAATTATTAAAAGAAAATAGTACAGACTCAGCATATAATATTTATAAGGAATGTAACAAAGCATGCAAAAAAGCAATCAAATTAGCCAAAATTGAAAATGAAAAATTAATTGCTAAGGATTCTAAGTCTAACCCTAAAAGGTTCTTTAAGTACATAAATAGCAAAAAATCTAAGAAGGATAATATAGGTACATTAAAATGCGTGGAGGGTAGCATGATAAATAATGACAGGGAGAAGGCTGAGGTACTAAACCAGTTTTTTTCTTCAGTATACACAAGAGAGGAACCATTGAATCATACTTTGGAACAGAATAGAACATGCCAGTCCATACCACTAACTGGGTTTTGTTTAGAGGATATCAGGAAAAAACTGGAAAATATTAAGGTAAATAAAACTCCAGGCCCAGATGGAATACCCCCAAGGGTGTTAAGGGAACTTAGCACTGTTATAGACAAACCTTTACTCTTAATTTTTCAAGACACATTATCCTCAGGCATGGTACCCCAGGATTGGCGTAAAGCTGATGTGGTGCCACTCTTCAAAAAGGGAAGCAGGGATGATCCAGGAAGCTATAGACCAGTTAGTCTGACATCAATAGTGGGGAAGATATTTGAAGGGATTATAAGGGATTATATTGATGCGCATATTCGTGTAAACAAGATTATGAGTTCTAATCAGCATGGCTTTAGGAGAAATAGATCATGTCAAACTAATCTAATTAGATTCTACGAGGAAGTAAGTAAAAATATAGATAAAGGGGAATCAGTGGATGTAATATACTTAGATTTTGCAAAGGCATTTGATACAGTGCCACATGAGAGATTAATGCACAAAATTAAGGGACTGGGAATAGCTGAAAATGTTAGCTCATGGATAAATAACTGGATAAAAGATAGGGAGCAACGAGTAGTAGTAAATGGATCATACTCAGATTGGACAAAGGTAATCAGTGGCGTCCCCCAGGAATCAGTACTGGGCCCTGTTCTTTTTAATATTTTTATAAATGACTTGGAGCAAGGATTAAATAGCGACATCTCTATTTTTGCAGATGATACAGGCGGCTAGATTTGGAGTTTTGTCGGTAACGACCCGAAAAACTAACGCCCGCGTTTAACTGGCCGCACCATAAAAATAACTCTGGTATCGAGAGTCCACATAAAGGCTGCGTTAGGCTCCAAAAAAGGAGCGTAGAGCATTTTTAACGCAGCTTCAACTCTCGATACCAGAGTTGCTTACGGACGCGGCCAGCCTCAAAAACGTGCTCGTGCACGATATCCCCATAGGAAATAATGGGGCTGTTTGAGCTGAAAAAAAACCTAACACCTGCAAAAAAGCCGCGTTCAGCTCCTAAAGCAGCCCCATTGTTTGCTATGGGGAAACTCTTCCTACGTCTGCACCTAACACTCTAACATGTACCCTGAGTCTAAACACCCCTAACCTTATGCTTATTAACCCCTAATCTGCCGCCCCCGCTATCGCTGACCCCTGCATTATATTATTAACCCCTAATCTGCCACTCCGTAAACCGCCGCAACTTACATTATCCCTATGTACCCCTAATCTGCTGCCCCTAACACCGCCGACCCCTATATTATATTTATTAACCCCTAATCTGCCCCCCTCAACGTCGCCGACACCTGCCTACACTTATTAACCCCTAATCTGCCGAGCGGACCGCACCGCTACTATAATAAATGTATTAACCCCTAATCCGCCTCACTAACCCTATCATAAATAGTATTAACCCCTAATCTGCCCTCCCTAACATCGCCGACACCTACCTTCAATTATTAACCCCTAATCTGCCGACCGGAGCTCACCGCTACTATAATAAATGGATTAACCCCTAAAGCTAAGTCTAACCCTAACACCCCCCTAACTTAAATATAATTTTAATCTAACGAAATTAATTAACTTATTAAATAAATTAATCCTATTTAAAGCTAAATACTTACCTGTAAAATAAATCCTAATATAGCTACAATATAAATTATAATTACATTGTAGCTATTTTAGGATTAATATTTATTTTACAGGCAACTTTGTATTTATTTTAACCAGGTACAATAGCTATTAAATAGTTAAGAACTATTTAATAGTTACCTAGTTAAAATAATAACAAAATTACCTGTAAAATAAATCCTAACCTAAGTTCTAATTAAACCTAACACTACACTATCAATAAATTAATTAAATAAAATACCTACAATAAAACCTAACACTACACTATCAATAAATAAATTAAATACAATTCCTACAAATAACTACAATGAAATAAACTAACTAAAGTACAAAAAATAAAAAAGAACTAAGTTACAAAAAATAAAAAAATATTTACAAACATCAGAAAAATATTACAACAATTTTAAACTAATTACACCTGCTCTAAGCCCCCTAATAAAATAACAAAGACCCCCAAAATAAAAAAATGCCCTACCCTATTCTAAATTAATAAAGTTAGAAGCTCTTTTACCTTACCAGCCCTGAACAGGGCCCTTTGCGGGGCATGCCCCAAGAAAATCAGCTCTTTTGCCTGTAAAAAAAAAAACATACAATACCCCCCCCCAACATTACAACCCACCACCCACATACCCCTAATCTACCCCAAACCCCCCTTAAATAAACCTAACACTAAGCCCCTGAAGATCTTCCTACCTTGTCTTCACCTCACCAGGTATCACCGATCCGTCCTGGCATCCGGTGCTGAAGAGGTCCAGAAGAGGCTCCAAAGTCTTCCTCCTATCCGGCAAGAAGAGGACATCCAGACCGGCAACCATCTTCTTCCAGATTGAGCTCGCATTCTATTGGCTGATCGGAACAGCCAATAGAATGCGAGCTCAATCTGATTGGCTGATTGGATCAGCCAATCGGATTGAACTTGATTCTGATTGGCTGATTCCATCAGCCAATCAGAATATTCCTACCTTAATTCCGATTGGCTGATAGAATCCTATCAGCCAATCGGAATTCGAGGGACGCCATCTTGGATGACGTCCCTTAAAGGAACCGTCATTCGTCGGGAGACGCCGGAAGAAGAGGATGGATCCGCGTCGGCTGCTTCAAGATGGACCCGCTCCGCACCCGATGGAAGAAGATAGAAGATGCCGCTTGGAAGAAGATGGTTGCTGGTCCGGATGTCCTCTTCTTGCCGGATAGGAGGAAGACTTTGGAGCCTCTTCTGCACCGGATGCCAGGACGGATCGGTGATACCTGGTGAGGTGAAGACAAGGTAGGAAGATCTTCAGGGGCTTAGTGTTAGGTTTATTTAAGGGGGGTTTGGGGTAGATTAGGGGTATGTGGGTGGTGGGTTGTAATGTGGGGGGGGGGTATTGTATGGTTTTTTTTACAGGCAAAAGAGCTGATTTTCTTGGGGCATGCCCCGCAAAGGGCCCTGTTCAGGGCTGGTAAGGTAAAAGAGCTTTTAACTTTATTAATTTAGAATAGGGTAGGACATTTTTTATTTTGGGGGTCTTTGTTATTTTATTAGGGGGCTTAGAGTAGGTGTAATTAGTTTAAAATTGTTGTAATATTTTTCTGATGTTTGTAAATATTTTTTTATTTTTTTGTAACTTAGTTCTTTATTATTTTTTGTACTTTAGTTAGTTTATTTCATTGTAGTTATTTGTAGGAATTGTATTTAATTTATTTATTGATAGTGTAGTGTTAGGTTTTATTGTAGGTAATTGTAGGTATTTTATTTAATTAATTTATTGATAGTGTAGTGTTAGGTTTAATTAGAACTTAGGTTAGGATTTATTTTACAGGTAATTTTGTTATTATTTTAACTAGGTAACTATTAAATAGTTATTAACTATTTAATAGCTATTGTACCTGGTTAAAATAAATACAAAGTTGCCTGTAAAATAAATATTAATCCTAAAATAGCTACAATATAATTATAATTTATATTGTAGCTATATTAGGATTTATTTTACAGGTAAGTATTTAGCTTTAAATAGGAATAATTTATTTAATAAGAGTTAATTAATTTCGTTAGATTAAAATTATATTTAAGTTAGGGGGGTGTTAGTGTTAGGGTTAGACTTAGCTTTAGGGGTTAATCCATTTATTATAGTAGCGGTGAGCTCCGGTCGGCAGATTAGGGGTTAATAATTGAAGTTAGGTGTCGGCGATGTTAGGGAGGGCAGATTAGGGGTTAATACTATTTATGATAGGGTTAGTGAGGCGGATTAGGGGTTAATACATTTATTATAGTAGCGGTGCGGTCCGCTCTGCAGTTTAGGGGTTAATCAGTGGAGGCAGGTGTCGGCGACGTTGAGGGGGGCAGGTTAGGGGTTAATAAATATAATATAGGGGTCGGCGGTGTTAGGGGCAGCAGATTAGGGGAAGATAGCTATAATGTAGGTGGCAGCGCTTTGCGGTCGGCAGATTAGGGGTTAATTATTGTAAGTAGCTGGCGGCGACGTTGTGGGGGGCATGTTAGTGGTTAATAATTATAATACAGGGGTCGGCGGGGTTAGGGGCAGCAGATTAGGGGTACATAGGGATAATTTAGCTGGCGGCGCTTTGCGGTCGGCAGATTAGGGGTTAAAAAAATTTAATCGAGTGGCGGCGATGTGGGGGGACCTCGGTTTAGGGGTACATAGGCAGCTTATGGGTGTTAGTGTACTTTAGAGCACAGTAGTTGAGCTTTATAAACCGGCGTTAGCCCAGAAAGCTCTTAACTACTGACTTTTTTCCTGCGGCTGGAGTTTTGTCGTTAGATGTCTAACGCTCACTTCAGAAACGACTCTAAATACCGGAGTTAGGAAGATCCCATTGAAAAGATAGGATACGCAATTGACGTAAGGGGATCTGAGGTATGGAAAAGTCGCGGCTGAAAAGTGAGCGTTAGACCCTATTTTGAGTGACTCTAAATACCGGCGGTAGCCTAAAACCAGCGTTAGGAGTCTCTAACGCTGGTTTTCACGGCTACCGCCAAACTCCAAATCTAGGTCTAAGTTAAGTAAGGTCATAAGGTCAGAGCAGGACGAACTGTCTTTACAAAGGGATTTGCTAAAATTAGAACTATGGGCAAGTGAATGGAAAATTAGATTTAATACGGAAAAATGCAAGGTTCTACATTTTGGAAGTAAAAATAAGCAGGCTACGTATTTTTTAAATGGGACAAGACTTAGCCAAACACAGGAGGAAAGGGATTTGGGAGTAGTAATAGATAACAAGCTAAAGATGGGTGCACAATGCAGGGCAGCGGCTACAAAGGCTAATAAGATACTAGCATGTATTAAAAGAGGCATTGATTCAAGGGAGGAAAGCATAATTCTGTCATTATATAAAGCCCTGGTAAGACCTCACCTTGAGTTTGGAGGGCAGTTCTGGGGACCAATTGCTAAAAAAGATATTGCAGAACTAGAAAAAGTTCAGAGAAGGGCCACAAAGCTAATAAGGGGATTGGAGAAATTAACTTATGAGGAGAGGCTAGCCAAACTGGGTCTGTTTTCTTTAGAAAAAAGGTGCTTGAGAGGTGACATGATTACTTTATATAAATATATTCAAGGCCCATATACAGAGATGGCAGAAGCTCTGTTTATTCCAAGAAAATTGTTTCTGACAAGAGGTCATAATTTAAGGTTGGAGGAAAGGAGATTTAATCTCCTGCAACGGAAACATTTTTTCACTGTGAGAGCAATAAAATTGTGGAACTCATTACCAAAGGAGGTAGTGAATGCCAATACCATAGATACATTTAAAAATAGTCTGGATAAATTTCTGTATATAAACAAAATTCATGGATATGATTGCTAGCATTAAATGGGTCACATTTTAATGGGGTTATTTAAGCTTAACTGGAGCTTTTTGTAAGTATTTTAGATTTGTATAGGTTGAACTCGATGGACTTCAGTCTTTTTTCAACCTTATCTACTATGTTACTATGTTACTATGTTAGGATGGTAATTCAACAATATAATCCATAGCTATATAACTCCATGGTCTAGTTGAAATTGGTAGGGAGAGTAGCAAACCATAAGGTTTTGTGCTGTGGCTTAGTTTGTATACAGATAGGACAAGTTTTTAGGTAATTACTAATGGTGTGGGTCATGTTTGGCCACCAAAAGTTACGCTGTAATAATTCTAAGGTTTTCTTCTCACCCGGATGGTTTGAGAGAACATAATCATGAACATAAGATAGTACTTAATTTTGAAGTTGTGGAGGTATGTACAACATCTGGTCATGGTAATACAATCTATCTGGATGTATTGCTAGTTTATGCAGAGGTTTTCCTTATCTTGATTTTGTGCTACACGAACTTGTTGTTGGAAGGATATGTTCATAGCAATTATATGAGTATTTGGTATAACAGAACCTGGTGTAGTATTTTTAGTTGGTTGAGGTGGCAACCTAGAGAGTGCATCAGGTTTTCCATTACGAGATCCGGGTCTATGCATTATAAGATAGTGAAACCTGAATAGAAGATCCAGCAAACCTGCCGTGCGAATAAGGTACTCTAAGTTTTTGTGATTGGTATATATTATGATTGGTTTGTCTGTACCCTCTAGGAGATGCCTCCAATGTTCCAATGAAACTTTGATTGCCAATAGCTCTTTCTCATCTATTGGATAGTGAAGTTCTGAGGAGGACATCGTCTTGGAATAATAAGCGATAGGATGCATAGGATGTTCCAAAGATTCCTGTTGAGATAAAACGGCTCCAATGGCGTATTCACTTGCATCCACTTCTAGAATGAACTGTAGATTATGGTCCGGAAAGCGGAGGATAGGAGCAGTGGTGAACTTAAGTTTTAGGAGGTCAAATGAGTGTTGTGCCTGGGGAGTCCACTGGAATTTTGTAGCTGTACTGGTCAATCTGGTTAGTGGTTTTACTATTCCAGAAAAACCCTGTATAAATTTTCTATAATAATTAGAAAAACCCAGGAATTTTTGCACTTGTTTCCTTGAGTTGGGAACAGGCCAGTTAGTGATTGCTGTGATCTTATTATCTTCCATTTTTATGCCCTGGGGACTGATGTTATAACCAATAAATGATAACCGAGTAGTATGAAATATAAAATGTTTCCGGTTTTGCGAATAGGTGATGCTTCCTGAGCCTATCCAGCACTATTTTTACATGTTGTATGTGTTGTTCTAGTGTCTCTGAGTATATCAGTATGTCATCTAGGTAAATAATAATGAATACATCCAATAAATCATGAAATATGTCTTTCACAAAAAACTGAAATGTGGCGGGGCATTACACAGCCCAAACGGCATAACCCTATATTCATATAGGCCGTATCGTGTGCGAAAGGCGGTGAGCCACTCATCACCACTTCTGATCGTCACTAAATTATAGGCCCCCCTTAGGTCTAATTTAGTGTATATCTTGGCTGAGGAAAGTCTTTCTATTAATTCCGGTATCAGCGGTAGCGGATACCTGTTCTTTTTTGTAACCTTGTTTAGTGCTCGGTAATCAATAATAGGGCGTAATGAGTTGTTATTATTACGGACAGAAAATATTCCAACACCCTCTGGGGAAGTGGATGGTGTTATAAATCCTTTCCTAACATTCTCATCTATATATTCCTTGAGGTGTTGTAACTCAGGCTGTGATAAGGGGTATACACGACCTACTGGTATCGGTGAACCAGGAAGCAATTCAATGTGACAGTCGTATGTCCTATGTGGAGGCAGAGTTTCTGCCTCCTTTTTACTGAATATGTCGGTGTATTCTAGGTATTGTGTGGGAATTGTGTCATTAGTGGTGGAAGCTAGAATGTGACTGATGTAACAATTATCTTTGCAATAGTCTGAATCTAGTGTGATAGTGAGCGTGTCCCAGTTAATAACTGGTTTGTGGAGTTTAAGCCATGACAGACCTAATACTACAGGGAATAATGGTGAACAGGTAACATCAAATACTATATGTTCTGTATTGCCCTCCTTTGTAGTGAGTAGTAACGGTGTGGTTTGATGTGGGATGGGACCATTTGAGGAAGAAGTACCATCAAATACACGCAAAGCGACTGGATATTGCTTTTTAACAGTGGGTATTTTATTTACAGTGATGAGTGATGTGTCTATGAATACACCTGAGGCGCCAGAGTCCACTATTGCTGTGACTTCAGTCTGATGGTGTCCCCACTGTAAAGTAATAAGAAGATGACAGTAATGGGAAATAGAGAGGTTACAAACAGTATAATAATGAATGTCTTTTTTGTTACCTTTCTTAGTCCTTGCCAGGGCAGGGCAGTCCTTAACCCCATGTCCCTTGGTTCCACAATATAAGCATAAATTCAAGAGTTGTCTCCTTGCCTTTTCTTCAGGTTTGAGGGGGTCCC
This sequence comes from Bombina bombina, assembly GCF_027579735.1. NCBI lineage: Eukaryota > Metazoa > Chordata > Amphibia > Anura > Bombinatoridae > Bombina > Bombina bombina. The sequence goes on along the minus strand of NC_069502.1, from coordinate 288,929,471 downwards.
TAGCCAACCCCACTTCCATAGGTTCAGATGTTGATGGGTATGAGGGGGTGTTGTTGTAATGTTTGTTTTTAATTGGTTCTAAAGTGCCTTTTTCTCTTTCTCTTAACCTCCTGTCAATATTAATACTTAGTAACATTAATTCATCTAAAGTGTCAGGAATCTCTACTCTAGCAAGCTCATTTTTGACGGCCTCAGACAGACCAATTCTGTACTGGTTTTTTAGGGCAATATTATTCCATTCACTGTCTCTAGCCCATCTTTTAAAATCAGCTATATAGTCCTCTACTGGCCGTCTAAGCTGTTTCAGAGATCTCATGTTATTTTCTGCTGTTAACTGCTTAAGTGGATCATCATATAACAATGCCATAGCTCTAAAAAAATGAGTCTAAGGAATTAATAATGGGGTCATTATTTTCATAAAATTAATTTGCCCATGACCTTGGTTCTGCACGGAGATAAGATATTACAGTCAAGATATTTTGTTTTTCTGTGGCATACGTTTTTGGCTTAAGGTCAAACATCAAATTACATGAGTTGTAAAAATCTCTGAAAAGGGATCTATCCCCATAGTATTTCTCAGGAGGGCTAACATTAGGTTCATTAGTAGCTTCAGTTAACTGAACTTTTTGTGTTGCTGTGTCTTTAATTACACCCCTTAATGTTTCATTTTGAATTTGTAATTCCCTTAGTCCCTGTGCTAATTGTTCTACCCTTTAGTTTAGTTTGTGCACATGTGAGGACAGCTCTGTAGGATCCATTTTTTAGGCTTGTTATTTTGTAATGCTGTTTACTGAATCTATTTTTACAGAGTTAAGGAATTAGGGGTTAATCTCATTTCTTATGTATTTGTAGCCTGCTTATGATCCTTATACAAACTTTTATATAAGTGTCAGTAAATAGGCAGTTTAGTATGTTAACCCTTGATAACATGTGAGAGCAGGTCATATATTCACATAGCCCCAAGCGCCACAAAGGGTTAATAGCATAACAATTGTTATCAACACTGGTTAAGGATACAGGTAGGAAACCACAGGAATAGAAATCAGACTACAGGAATGTGGATTACTATTAAGGCTGTTAGAATAATACAAATTACACGTTATAAATTTTTACTTTAGACTAGTAGCAAAATAAATTTCATTAGTCACGCAATATTGCTTATAGTGTAGTTACCGGTGCTGGGATCCCAGATAGAGCAGGCTCTGCTTAGAGGAGACACGCTGTTATGGCGGCTGATGCAGTCTGCAGGTCTGGTTGTGATCCAGGTTGTGAGAAAGGTGTGTCAGAGAAAGGCAGAGCTGCACACAGCTGATTGCAGCTACTGAGTAAATGAAAATCCTGAATGCTCAGAAAATGAGCAGGCAAGTCTTGTACTTCAGTTAATACAAATGAATAGGCTTTAGGTGCTGTATTCCAGAGAAGTGAACACATGCCACAATAACAAGCAACTAAAAGTTATCAGAGGTGTGGTTAAATAGGCAGAGTGAGAAAAGGGTGCATGCCTCTAATTAAAGGGACAGTAGCATGACAATATTTGACTGCTGACTTATAACTACAGTGTTTGTTCTGGAGTTGTCTTTATGATTTTTACAGTTTTACATTTTTAAGAGTTCTGTTTTATAGTTGAACTCTGGCTTATTTGTGTGTATGTATGTGTATAAACAGTCATGGCCAAAAATATTGGCACCCCTGCATTTCTTTCAAATAATGCACCACTTCACTCAGAAAATTGTTGCAATTACAAAATTTTAGGCATTCTCCTGTTTATTTCTTTTGTTTGTATTGGTATGACACAAAAAAGTGGAGTAAAAATACCCAAATCTGACACATTCCACGCAAAACATCTAAAATCGACTGAACATAATTATTGGCACCGTCAATTTAATATTTGCTAGCACACCCCTGAAAAAATAACTGAAATCAATTGCTTCCTGTAACCATCAATGAGTTTCTTACACCTCTCTTCTGGAATTTTGGACCACTCTTCTTCCGCCAACTGCTCCAGGTCTCTCAGATTGGAAGGGTTCCTTTTCCCAACTGCTGTTTTGAGATCTCTCCACAGATGCTCTATGGAATTGAGATCTGGACTCATTGCTGACCAGTTCAGTACTCTCCAGCACTTTGTCTTAAACCATTTCTGGATGCTTACTGTCATGATCCAGCCTATAATTGAACCTGGGACCTGTCTCTATTTCTGCTGCTGTTGGCTTGATCACAGGTTAAGAATATTGGGTTTGATGTTGGCTGCAACTTTGGCTCTCTGGCTCCACCTGCTTACCAGCTGAAACAAATCATATAATCAGCAGCCTGCTATATCTGGGAAGTTTGCTTTCAGTTCTAGGCCTTGACATTGAGTGTTGCACTCTAACAGAGCCTCTGGTCTTGATTCCTGTGTGAATACAGATTTTGTTGGATTTCCTGGTACCTGATTTCTGCTTCATTTACAGACTGCTCTTCTTGGTTTTCCCTTGGCACTGTGTTCCGTTTCTGGACTGATTTCCTGGCAATTGATCTTGGCTAATCCCCTAATATTTCCTAAGGACTGCCTCAGGTACTTTTGCTTTCTTGTTACCTGTTACTACAGAGTTCCAGTTTGCAGTCAATGCAAGTTTCCTGTCTGTTATTACAAAGATCTGCATTCCTGCCTGTTACTACAGAGTTTTAGTCTATAGCCTATAGTTCCAGTCTGCAGCATATGCAAGTATCCTGCCTGTTATTACAAAGATCTGCATTCCTGTCTGTTACTACAGTGTTCCAGTCTACAGCATATGCAAGTATCCTGCCTGTTATTTCAAAGACTGCATTCCTGTCTGTTACTACAGAGTTCCAGTTTGCTTGCTCTTGAAAGCTCAGTTGATCACAGCAATTTCTGTGGGCTCTAATAAACTGTCCTTTTGCTATAGCTTTAAAAACCTAATTGGGATGTCCACTCTTTGCATGCAGCAGGGAATTACCCACTGAGGAATTACAATAAATTTTAGTATCAATCTGATAACCCTTGAGAGAAGTAGAACCTGTGAGAGTTACATCCAAATAATTAATTTGAGGTTTGTTAAACTCATGTGTAAATGAAAGTCCTATGATATTATCATTAAGTTTATGCATAAAGGCTTCCACCATGGACTCATCACCCTGCCAAATCAAGATCAGGTCATCTATAAATCTTCTGTAAAAAGAGATGTAGGGTTTGAAGGGGTTGCCATCTCCAAAGGTGTGGGCCTGCTCCCATCAACCCATGAAAAGGTTGGCGTAGGAGGGAGCAAACTTTGCTCCCATCACAGTGCCACATCTCTCGAGATAGAACACTCCCTCAAACCTAAAATAATTGTGGGTTAAAAGGAACTTAGTTACCCTCATTATGAAATCACAGCTAGTATCCTCGTGATCTTCTTAAAAATAAGTCAATTGCTTTTAATCCTTCCTTGTGAAGAATGGAGGAATATAAGGCTTTGACGTCTATAGTGAGTCAAGCTTGGTCTTCTAACCAACAGGGTTTGGTATCTGTGAGGTGACGGGGTAGAGCCCCCACAAAGGGCTGGAGAATGGCATCAAGCCATTGGAAAAGGTGTTTCATCAAATAACCAATTCCACTTACAAGTGGACGACCCTGTACCTTAGGGGTTGGTTTATGGATTTTGGGAAGGTGATTAAACATAGGGATAACAGGATTGCTGACAAGTAGGTATGTATAGGTGTTGTCATCTATAATGCCAATATCCTTCCCCTCATCCAAGATATGTTTAAGTTCCTTTTGATACCTAAAAGTGGGATCATCTCTAAGGCAAATTTACTGATCCTTATTTTTAAGCTATCTAAAGGCCTCATTAATGAATTAATCCCTATTCATGACCACAAAAGAGCCACCCTTGTTGGCTGCTCTGATGATTAAATTGTTGTTCTCTTGTAGTCATTTCAGGGTATCCCTTTTAATTTTTGTTAGATTATTTTAAGTATGTTTAAACACTACATTCTCAGCTAGATCTGTGTGATCCCAGTTTCTACCCTTTTTTGGAATGTTTCTAGTGTAGCAGGATTAACACTAGCAGGTGGCCCCTACTAGTAAGGTAAGGCTTACTTGAGCATCAGGCCCATCATTAGAACCAATCAAAGAAGATCTATCTGTGGTTTATTCCCCCTTATAAAATTTTCTCAAAGTTAGATTTCTAATACAATAACAAAAACGAGGAGAGGCACCGGGTAGTTTCACAAGCAAAAACGTCCTTTATTAAGGTAATAAAACACAACAGGACTTCGGTTAAAGCTTTAAACCTCTGGGGCAAAGGTGGAAAGGCGGTACCCCACGTACCCTGATGCTGACATGTTTCGGCAAATGCCGTAATCGTAGCTAAAGGGTGTAAGCCTAATTACTTATTTAAAGACACAGATCACCTGTGATAGGTTAAAAAACTCATATGCTACGTGGGTGACACCCACCTCCACCTATATATTATACACCTGCCCTAATTTAGGATGTAAAACCATACTATCCACTTTGTGCAAAGATTTTTATACATTATGAGCAAACCAATTAAATGTAATATTAATATTGTCATTCACAAAACATTCCTTATCATGTATATGTGAATGAAACAGTAAAGAAAATGCAAAAAAGAAAGATAAATAATAAAAATAAAAATACACAAATACAAACCTATATACACACAATACTGGAGGCACCAGAGAATTATTATCATCAGCTTATACATGTTAGCATTTTTGTATGTAACCATATTGCTCTAATACCCATATACTAGGATGCATTGGATGAGGTTTGCTAACATCCAATACTACATAAGCTAACCGTGTGCTATGAAAACTGGACAAGGGTGGGTTATATATCTATATAGTATTCCTATATTCATTCATTTGCTTACCCAAGTGATTAGTTACTTAGGGGAAAGGAAAAATGTATCCATAGATATACTTGTACGTATGTCTCAGCATTTGGTGTTTTATCGCGAATACACAGGCTAACACCAGAAGTTAATTAGGTCATATTCAGAATTAAGCCCATTGGGCACCCTGGTGTGCAGCCTGTGTATCCAAAACACCTCCCTTTTAAGGAGCAAATTCTCCCTATCACCTCCCCTATTATGTGTATTTACCACTTCAATAATTGTCCATGACAATGTCCCTGGATCTTTATTATGTTTTATCTTGAAGTGGTTCACTAGGGGGGTAGTGAGTTTGCCTTGCTTGATATCATTTATATGTTCCCTTATCCTGGTTCTGACTTGTCGAGACGTTTGACCAGTGTATTGAATGTCACATGTGTCGCAGCTGAGGAGATAAACTGCATATGTGGATCTACAATTGAAGAGCGCCCTGTGTGCAAATGTCTCACCTGTGTATGCACTCCTAAATATATTGCCCAATTTTACATGTCCACACGCTATGCAGCTACTAAAACTGCACTTGTAAACCCCTTTATACCTTAACCAAGAGGATGTATTTGTTTCATCTTGTTTCAATTGTGTGGGGGCTACATAATTGCCTATGGTTTTGCCTCTTCTGAAGGCAAACCTCACATTCTGTGTGGCAATATGTGCAAGTTCATCATCAGCCTTCAGCAATGTCATATGCTTATGTATAATATTGCACACCTGATAGTATTGCCTACTGAACTGAGTAACAAACGTAAGCTGTTCAGATTTAGTGTCACATACAGGTTGTTTCTCACTGAGTAGGGTGGCCCTTTTTATGGCCCTTACTTCCTCCCGGGCCCTACATATATCCTGTCTATGGTACCCTCTCTCTTGAAACTTAGTAACGAGTTCAGTTTCGTGCTTGAAGTGTTCACTATCCCGGGTACAATTCCTCTTAACCCTGGTGAACTGGCCCTTCAAGACTGACTTAAATACCTGTTTTGGGTGGCTGCTATGAGCATGTAAGAGAGTATTTCTAGTTATTGGTTTTCTGTAGAGCTCAACTTTTACATGTTCTGATTTCACACCATGAAGGGTAACATCCAAGAAATTGATGCTAGTAGATCCAAACTCATGGGTGAACTGTAAACCAGCATTGTTAACATTCAAATACTCTGCAAATGTCTCTGCTTCCTCCACACTCCCATCCCAGACAAAGAGCAGATCGTCTATATATCGACGATAATAAACTATTTTGCCCCTTTGTCTGTTTTTATCCCCATAGATGTGGCACAGCTCCCACCAACCCATATACAGGTTGGCGTAAGAGGGAGCAAATTTTGCTCCCATTGCTGTGCCACACCTCTGGAGATAAAAAACGCGTTCAAACACAAAAAAGTTGTGCGTAAGGAGGAATTCAGTGACCCTGACAACAAACCTGGTGAACTCGTCACTGTATTCAGTAGATCTCCTTAGGAAGAAGGCTATGGCTTCCAAACCTAAACTATGTGGAATTGATGAATATAGTGACTTAACATCCACTGATAGCCAGCCATAGCCCTCTTTCCAAGATATCATTTCTATCTCTGTAAGGAGTTGTTTAGTGTCCCTCAGGTGACTAAGGAGTTCCCCCACTAGGGGTTGTAGAAGGGAATCTAACCATCTGGATAATGGTTCCAACATTGAACCTATACCGCTGACGATGGGCCTGCCTTCAACATTCTCCAAGGTCTTATGTACCTTGGGGAGAAGGTTGAAGGTAGGAATTCTGGGGTGACTATTATATAAGAAATCACTAGTGCCATCATCAAAAAAAAACCCTTCCATCCCATCATCAATCAGGTGTGAAAGTTCCTTTAGGAACCTAGATGTGGGATCAAAATCCAGTATGGTATATTGTTTGGGATTATTTAGTTGCCGCAGGGCTTCTTTGGTGAAAAACTCCCTATCCATTAGAACAACAGATCCTCCCTTGTCTGCTGCCCTCACCACCAAGTTCTTATTTTCACTTAAATCTTTAAGTGCTTTTCTTTCCTTTGCACTAAGGTTACCTTTAGTTCCAAAGCCAGAGGTGTATGCCAATTTGTTTAAATCTTCCTCCACCCTCCGCTGGAATTTTTCCAGGATGGGTCCCCTCGACTGAATGGGGTAAAATTTGGATACACCTCTGAATCTGGGACCAATGGTATTGGTGTGGGCAGAATTCGTGTCACCACAAAGGTTCTCCCTCTGTAGTGACTCCAGGTCCACTACATCACAACATTCTTCAAAAGTTAAATTCACTCTTGATTCTTTAGCTGAATCTCCTATAAAGATATCCTCAGCCTGGTCATTTTTGAAATGCTTCTTTAATGTTAATGTTCTGATGAGTTTGTTTACATCAACTAATGTAGTGAATAAATCAAAGTTATCAGTTGGTACAAAATTTAGTCCCAAACCTAGGACTTTTTCCTCAACCTTACTCAATGTATGGCTAGAAAGGTTAATCACTGGTGTCAGTTGTACTTCCTGCCCTGATATCTCCTCCTGGATGAGGACCTTGTTTTTAAATGATCTCCACCTTTCCCCCCCCCTTCTTGTCCTACGGGGGGCCTGGAAAAAACCTGCTCAATCTCTCCCCTCTACCGTTCCATAGAAGTGGCAGTACTAGGTACGGGGGCATCATTTGCTCTATCCAGATCCTGATATCTGGATTGTCTACCCCTACCTCTTCCCCTGCTACCTGTGTTAGGCTGTACTGGGGTGGGATTTGTAGCTCTAGTTTTGTTTGAGGTGACTAAAGGTGCTTGTGTATTTTCATCACCTGAGGAGGCACCAGTATTATAATCCTCTTGTGACTCTACCTCACTGTCAGAGAAAGTGACTTTTTTGAGTGTAGAATGTCCCTTCTGACCCCCTTGTCCCTGAGATTTAAGTTTGTTGTCTTTCTTAAATCTATGTGTAAGTGACCTTTGTTTTCTGTTCCAAATATAGACTCTATTGTTGTCATAATCACTTTGGTCCCTGAGGTATTTCTCATGTTTAGTACCCATGATATTATTTTTAGCCTCATCCAAAGTGTTTCTCAAAATGCTATCATATTGTGAGTATTTGATACATGTGCTGCGTATGCTTAATTCTGACTGCAGTAATTCAATATCAACAGTTATACTCTGTAACAGCTTTTTCTTATAATCTATAAGCATATTAATTAAGCGTATCGAACAGTCTGTTAATATGGCATTCCATGCAGAAATGAATTCCACATCCTCCACAGGAAAAGTGGGGAACTTGGCAATGCGTAGCCCCCTGGGTATAATCCCCAGGCTAAGATATTTTTGTAATGTCCAAATGTCCCATTTGAGACGACATTCTTTTGTCAAGAGAAATTCAGCCTCCTCAAAAAGCTTACTGAGTGGAAGGTGAGCTCGATCCGTGACAAACAAAGTCTCAAGTTCAAGTTCATTTAACCCTCTGTCCTCCAGTTTAGAGAGTGAATAGAAGTGTGTGGATACATCCAAGCTTTGATTAGCCTCCATGTTGATTGTATATATAAAGCAGGTTTGGTATGGCAACAACAATATATTGACAGTGCAAGCTAAAGAATCACTGGGACATACAGTGTGATGTATACAAACAAGAGAGAGTCTGCAGCACCTGTAAGCGTATTGTTGTAGTTGCTTGTTTATGTAAGAATACACCCCTAGTATATGACACCTGCTTCAACTCACATTACAATGACCCCCAACTGTTCCGTGTGCATACATACGACCTGCAATCAATACGCTGATGTAACGCTGATTCTGGGGACCCACCTTGAACCTTCTTTGCTCCAGATCCCCTCTCTCAGAATTCTGTGCATCCACAGTAGTATCCTGGAAGTCGAGCCGCGGCGTGGGTCCCTACAGCGTCTCAGCGTGTGTACGGTCAGTCCGGAACTGTGTGACGTCACAACTGGGAGCGGAAGGATCCGCAGGTGAGGAAAGTCCACGGCCAAGGGAGACCGTTATTCCAGCGTAGTACTGTGTCTTACCGGGGTGATTCACTGCTGCTCAGGAAATGTGAGTACCCGTGCCTTTAAAGCATATCCAGACAGCAACAATAACAAAAACGAGGAGAGGCACCGGGTAGTTTCACAAGCAAAAATGTCCTTTATTAAGGTAATAAAACACAACAGGAGACACTTCGGTTAAAGCTTTAAACCTCTGGGGCAAAGGTGGAAAGGCGGTACCCCACGTACCCTGATGCTGACATGTTTCGGCAAAAGCCGTAATCGTAGCTAAAGGGTGTAAGCCTAATTACTTATTTAAAGACACAGATCACCTGTGATAGGTTAAAAAACTCATATGCTACGTGCGTGACACCCACCTCCACCTATATATTATACACCTGCCCTAATTTAGGATGTAAAACCATACTATCCACTTTGTGCAAAGATTTTTATACATTATGAGCAAACCAAATAAATGTAATATTAATATTGTCATTCACAAAACATTCCTTATCATGTATATGTGAATGAAACAGTAAAGAAAATGCAAAAAAGAAAGATAAATAATAAAAATAAAAATACACAAATACAAACCTATATACACACAATACTGGAGGCACCAGAGAATTATTATCATCAGCTTATACATGTTAGCATTTTTGTATGTAACCATATTGCTCTAATACCCATATACTAGGATGCATTGGAAGAGGTTTGCTAACATCCAATACTACATAAGCTAACCCCGGTAAGACACAGTACTACGCTGGAATAACGGTCTCCCTTGGCCGTGGACTTTCCTCACCTGCGGATCCTTCCGCTCCCACGGCTCGACTTCCAGGATACTACTGTGGATGCACAGAATTCTGAGAGAGGGGATCTGGAGCAAAGAAGGTTCAAGGTGGGTCCCCAGAATCAGCGTTACATCAGTGTATTGATTGCAGGTCGTATGTATGCACACGGAACATTTGGGGGTCATTGTAATGTGAGTTGAAGCAGGTGTCATATACTAGGGGTGTATTCTTACATAAACAAGCAACTACAACAATACGCTTACAGGTGCTGCAGACTCTCTCTTGTTTGTATACATCACACTGTATGTCCCAGTGATTCTTTAGCTTGCACTGTCAATATATTGTTGTTGCCATACCAAAGCTGCTTTATATATACAATCAACATGGAGGCTAATCAAAGCTTGGATGTATCCACACACTTATATTCACTCTCTAAACTGGAGGACAGAGGGTTAAATGAACTTGAACTTGAGACTTTGTTTGTCACGGATCGAGCTCACCTTCCACTCAGTAAGCTTTTTGAGGAGGCTGAATTTCTCTTGACAAAAGAATGTCGTCTCAAATGGGACATTTGGACATTACAAAAATATCTTAGCCTGGGGATTATACCCAGGGGGCTACGCATTGCCAAGTTCCCCACTTTTCCTGTGGAGGATGTGGAATTCATTTCTGCATGGAATGCCATATTAACAGACTGTTCGATACGCTTAATTAATATGCTTATAGATTATAAGAAAAAGCTGTTACAGAGTATAACTGTTGATATTGAATGACTGCAGTCAGAATTAAGCATACGCAGCACATGTATCAAATACTCACAATATGATAGCATTTTGAGAAACACTTTGGATGAGGCTAAAAATAATATCATGGGTACTAAACATGAGAAATACCTCAGGGACCAAAGTGATTATGACAACAATAGAGTCTATATTTGGAACAGAAAACAAAGGTCAATTACACATAGATTTAAGAAAGACAACAAACTTAAATCTCAGGGACAAGGGGGTCAGAAGGGACATTCTACACTCAAAAAAGTCACTTTCTCTGACAGTGAGGTAGAGTCACAAGAGGATTATAATACTGGTGCCTCCTCAGGTGATGAAAATACACAAGCACCTTTAGTCACCTCAAACAAAACTAGAGCTACAAATCCCACCCCAGTACAGCCTAACACAGGTAGCAGGGGAAGAGGTAGGGGTAGACAATCCAGATATCAGGATCTGGATAGAGCAAATGATGCCCCCGTACCTAGTACTGCCACTTCTATGGAACGGTAGAGGGGAGAGATTGAGCAGGTTTTTTCCAGGCCCCCCGTAGGACAAGAAGGGGGGGGGAAAGGTGGAGATCATTTAAAAACAAGGTCCTCATCCAGGAGGAGATATCAGGGCAGGAAGTACAACTGACACCAGTGATTAACCTTTCTAGCCATACATTGAGTAAGGTTGAGGAAAAAGTCCTAGGTTTGGGACTAAATTTTGTACCAACTGATAACTTTGATTTATTCACTACATTAGTTGATGTAAACAAACTCATCAGAACATTAACATTAAAGAAGCATTTCAAAAATGACCAGGCTGAGGATATCTTTATAGGAGATTCAGCTAAAGAATCAAGAGTGAATTTAACTTTTGAAGAATGTTGTGATGTAGTGGACCTGGAGTCACTACAGAGGGAGAACCTTTGTGGTGACACGAATTCTGCCCACACCAATACCATTGGTCCCAGATTCAGAGGTGTATCCAAATTTTACCCCATTCAGTCGAGGGGACCCATCCTGGAAAAATTCCAGCGGAGGGTGGAGGAAGATTTAAACAAATTGGCATACACCTCTGGCTTTGGAACTAAAGGTAACCTTAGTGCAAAGGAAAGAAAAGCACTTAAAGATTTAAGTGAAAATAAGAACTTGGTGGTGAGGGCAGCAGACAAGGGAGGATCTGTTGTTCTAATGGATAGGGAGTTTTTCACCAAAGAAGCCCTACGGCAACTAAATAATCCCAAACAATATACCATACTGGATTTTGATCCCACATCTAGGTTCCTAAAGGAACTTTCACACCTGATTGATGATGGGATGGAAGGGTTTTTTTTTGATGATGGCACTAGTGATTTCTTATATAATAGTCACCCCAGAATTCCTACCTTCAACCTTCTCCCCAAGGTACATAATACCTTGGAGAATGTTGAAGGCAGGCCCATCGTCAGCGGTATAGGTTCAATGTTGGAACCATTATCCAGATGGTTAGATTCCCTTCTACAACCCCTAGTGGGGGAACTCCTTAGTCACCTGAGGGACACTAAACAACTCCTTACAGAGATAGAAATGATATCTTGGAAAGAGGGCTATGGCTGGCTATCAGTGGATGTTAAGTCACTATATTCATCAATTCCACATAGTTTAGGTTTGGAAGCCATAGCCTTCTTCCTAAGGAGATCTACTGAATACAGTGACGAGTTCACCAGGTTTGTTGTCAGGGTCACTGAATTCCTCCTTACGCACAACTTTTTTGTGTTTGAACGCGTTTTTTATCTCCAGAGGTGTGGCACAGCAATGGGAGCAAAATTTGCTCCCTCTTACGCCAACCTGTATATGGGTTGGTGGGAGCTGTGCCACATCTATGGGGATAAAAACAGACAAAGGGGCAAAATAGTTTATTATCGTCGATATATAGACGATCTGCTCTTTGTCTGGGATGGGAGTGTGGAGGAAGCAGAGACATTTGCAGAGTATTTGAATGTTAACAATGCTGGTTTACAGTTCACCCATGAGTTTGGATCTACTAGCATCAATTTCTTGGATGTTACCCTTCATGGTGTGAAATCAGAACATGTAAAAGTTGAGCTCTACAAAAAACCAATAACTAGAAATACTCTCTTACATGCTCATAGCAGCCACCCAAAACAGGTATTTAAGTCAGTCTTGAAGGGCCAGTTCACCAGGGTTAAGAGGAATTGTATCCGGGATAGTGAACACTTCAAGCACGAAACTGAACTCGTTACTAAGTTTCAAGAGAGAGGGTACCATAGACAGGATATATGTAGGGCCCGGGAGGAAGTAAGGGCCATAAAAAGGGCCACCCTACTCAGTGAGAAACAACCTGTATGTGACATTAAATCTGAACAGCTTACGTTTGTTACTCAGTTCAGTAGGCAATACTATCAGGTGTGCAATATTATACGTAAGCATATGACATTGCTGAAGGCTGATGATGAACTTGCACATATTGCCACACAGAATGTGAGGTTTGCCTTCAGAAGAGGCAAAACCATAGGCAATTATGTAGCCCCCACACAATTGAAACAAGATGAAACAAATACATCCTCTTGGTTAAGGTATAAAGGGGTTTACAAGTGCAGTTTTAGTAGCTGCATAGCGTGTGGACATGTAAAATTGGGCAATATATTTAGGAGTGCATACACAGGTGAGACATTTGCACACAGGGCGCTCTTCAATTGTAGATCCACATATGCAGTTTATCTCCTCAGCTGCGACACATGTGACATTCAATACACTGGTCAAACTTCTCGACAAGTCAGAACCAGGATAAGGGAATATATAAATGATATCAAGCAAGGCAAACTCACTTTCCCCCTAGTGAACCACTTCAAGATAAAACATAATAAAGATCCAGGGACATTGTCATGGACAATTATTGAAGTGGTAAATACACATAATAGGGGAGGTGATAGGGAGAATTTGCTCCTTAAAAGGGAGGTGTTTTGGATACACAGGCTGCACACCAGGGTGCCCAATGGGCTTAATTCTGAATATGACCTAATTAACTTCTGGTGTTAGCCTGTGTATTCGCGATAAAACACCAAATGCTGAGACATACGTACAAGTATATCTATGGATACATTTTTCCTTTCCCCTAAGTAACTAATCACTTGGGTAAGCAAATGAATGAATATAGGAATACTATATAGATATATAACCCACCCTTGTCCAGTTTTCATAGCACACGGTTAGCTTATGTAGTATTGGATGTTAGCAAACCTCATCCAATGCATCCTAGTATATGGGTATTAGAGCAATATGGTTACATACAAAAATGCTAACATGTATAAGCTGATGATAATAATTCTCTGGTGCCTCCAGTATTGTGTGTATATAGGTTTGTATTTGTGTATTTTTATTTTTATTATTTATCTTTCTTTTTTGCATTTTCTTTACTGTTTCATTCACATATACATAATAAGGAATGTTTTGTGAATGACAATATTAATATTACATTTATTTGGTTTGCTCATAATGTATAAAAATCTTTGCACAAAGTGGATAGTATGGTTTTACATCCTAAATTAGGGCAGGTGTATAATATATAGGTGGAGGTGGGTGTCACCCATGTAGCATATGAGTTTTTTAACCTATCACAGGTGATCTGTGTCTTTAAATAAGTAATTAGGCTTACATCCTTTAGCTACGATTACGGCATTTGCCGAAACATGTCAGCATCAGGGTACGTGGGGTACCGCCTTTCCACCTTTGCCCCAGAGGTTTAAAGCTTTAACCGAAGTGTCTCCTGTTGTGTTTTATTACCTTAATAAAGGACATTTTTGCTTGTGAAACTACCCGGTGCCTCTCCTCGTTTTTGTTATTGTTGCTGTCTGGATATGCTTTAAAGGCACGGGTACTCACATTTCCTGAGCAGCAGTGAATCACCCCGGTAAGACACAGTACTACGCTGGAATAACGGTCTCCCTTGGCCGTGGACTTTCCTCACCTGCGGATCCTTCCGCTCCCAGTTGTGACGTCACACAGTTCCGGACTGACCGTACACACGCTGAGACGCTGTAGGGACCCACGCCGCGGCTCGACTTCCAGGATACTACTGTGGATGCACAGAATTCTGAGAGAGGGGATCTGGAGCAAAGAAGGTTCAAGGTGGGTCCCCAGAATCAGCGTTACATCAGCGTATTGATTGCAGGTCGTATGTATGCACATGGAACATGTGGGGGTCATTGTAATGTGAGTTGAAGCAGGTGTCATATACTAGGGGTGTATTCTTACATAAACAAGCAACTACAACAATACGCTTACAGGTGCTGCAGACTCTCTCTTGTTTGTATAGATTTCTAATAATCTTATTGACATCTAGTACTGTCTGGAAGAGGTTAAATCTAGCTAAAAGTACAAAGTTTAATCCCCTATTTAAAACAGATCTTTGTTGGTTAGTTTGGGTGTAATCAGAAATGTTTACCACATTGTCTATTTGTATTTGATTTGGAGATGGTCTCTTATCTGAGGGTACTTGTACAAGAGTGAGAAGATCAGTCTTGTACGAGGATACTAACTGTGATTTTATTTTAAGGGTAACTAATTTCCTGTTAACAAATAATTATTTTAGGTTTGAGAGGGTGTTCTATCTCAAGAGATGTGGCACTGCGATGGGAGCAAAGTTTGCTCCCTCCTACTCCAAACTTTTCATGGGTTGGTGGGAGCAGGCCCACATCTTTGGAGATGTTAACACCCTTCAAACCCTACATCTCTTTTTACAGGAGATTTATAGATGACCTGATCTTGATTTGGCAGGGTGATGAGTCCATGGTGGAAGCCTTTATTCATAAACTTAATGATAATACCATAGGACTTTCATTTACACATGAGTTTAACAAATCTCAAATTAATTATTTGGATGTAACTCTCACAGGCTCTATTTATCCCAAAGGTGGCCACATTGACACGAAAATTTATCGTAAACCATCAGCAGGTAATTCCCTACTGCATGCAAAGAGTGGACATCCCAATTGGGTTTTTAAAGCTATAGTAAAAGAACAGTTTAATAAAGCCCGCAGAAATTGCTGTGACCAACTGAGCTTTCAAGAGCAAGCAGATGAACTCACTGATAGATTAGTATCTAGGTCCTACCCTGATCCAATGGTAAGAGGGAATAGGAAATCAGTTGAATCCCGAGCTAAAGAAGAGTTCTAGCTAAACAAGAATAGATATGGGACCAAATCAACTAATCAGGCAAACAAAACGACCTTCATTACTGCGTATAGCAACCAATTTCACCAGGTCTGCAGAATAATTATAATATACTTTTCAGGGGGAACTTCCGGGAGGTGGCCATGATAGGTCGCACATTACCACTCTGCTCTAGCCTTTTCATAATTTTTGCTCAAAATAACATCCCAGATGTCTCATTTATATGCTACACAGCCTGATTTTTGAAGCACTACAGATCCTGCTTTAGATGAGCCTATTAACTCTCAGATGATTGTGACATTGAGTACCCGGAGCACATTCTAAGGCTGAGGCCTTTTATCCACCCCCCGGCGAGGTCCAACTGGGCCTTGTCGTTAGGCAGCACGTAGTGCTGAAATCGAAGCATCCCATCTCTAATCTGCCTGACTACAGACCTATATTGAAGATAATGGAATGCGCTACAGATATCTTGAGGGAGCTGAATCATCTGTTAATGGAACATCATGCTGCATTCAAGACTATTTTACACAAAACCTTTAATCCCGGGGACAACCACTTGCCCCATGCAATCACTCAGTGGGAGCTTGTATTGACAGAGCGGGAGAACGTGGACATTCGTAATGGCAGTTTGGAACCCTGGAGCCCGTTACCCACTCCTACTAGATTGGTGAGGGACTTAAAAAGTACTCTTGTGGTGCCCAATGGAGTGGCTGAAAGAGCTGAGCAGCTAGACGTTAGCGTGATTTATTGCAGTACCAAACCAGGTGTTTGTATGTCTATTACACTGGTGAGCCAACTAACTTTTATATTGCAGTAGAGGGCTTTAGATCAACTATCAGTGCACTCTCCAGCAAGTGACTTTCCCTGGAACAGTTTCTACAAGCAGCTGGAAGAAACACATTGTTCTATACTGCCTAACATCCTTCTTTATGCAGTATAACTACATCTGCAATGGGATCCTGGCAGTCTGATTCAGGCTGCTTCCTTCTTGGCAGAAACGGAGGCTGGAACAAGCCAGTCAACTTTTGTCCCATTACAAATTTCATGAATACTTTACTTACCAGATACCTGTTCCTATCTAGCCTTGCTGCACTCTGGTTGGGTTCCTGTCGGATCGCATTGGTCTGTTCCGTGTGACTATAATAACAAAAATAATGGTGATTCATTACCCGCATTTATATACTCTTGATATATTTGTGTTGGAACACTGAAGTTTGATATCACCAGGCTTAAAGGACAAAACACCCCTTATTTAGCGATATTATGTCTAGTGTCTGGGTTACTTGATATCCTAGATAAGATTTTATTATGTAGATGGCAACTGTTTTATCATGAGAGTGTGGCTATGGTTCCCTTGTTATAACAATTTATATGCCAGTATTTCATGCAAGACCACTTTAGGATCTTATGGTGAACCCTTCAAAGTTTAAAATATCTATGGCACACTAATTGTCTCACATCTAGCAACACCTTGTGATCTGTTTAATGTTTACCACCATCCATCTATATATACATAATACTCTTTGTTCTCCAAGATGTTCTGATTTAACATTGCTATACCGTTTATCCCGACAGTTGTAGCTTTTAAGGTTACCTCTTTATACATTTCCTTGCCATGAGATGGTATAATAATTCTTAACGTTTTTATAGGGATGTCAAGCTCAGTAACATAGCAGGAGCTTATCATATATCATGCGCCCTGTATTTTATATATATTAGTACTTAAATCCCGTTTGAGCAATGAGTATAATATTTCCAAGAAAGTGTTGTGGTGACATAATAGTATTTACTGCTTATATAAGGATATCAAGCTCAGTGTAACATAGTAGGAACTAATCCTATGGGTATTAAACCCTATAGCCATTGTGTTCTGTATTTCATGTGTGTTTAATCTGTTTATCTGAAATGAGCATATAACCACTTAGGGACTACCTATCCACTATTTACAGGTCCCCTACATATTTATGACTTATTTATCGCTTACCAATACACACTGGTATGTCCACTTCTTAAATGTTGCATTACTTATATACTCCTTTACAGCTTCTCTATAGAAAGGGTATTTAGCCACCTCTTCATTTAAGCCCTAGATCATATTACAGCCTTTGAACCCTACTTACACCCATAATGCTTTAATGAACCATTTTAAGGTGGTGTCTTGTTCCCAGCGGCCGGGGTAGCAGGACATCTATCTATCTCTTTACTTCTCTAGTTCTTATTAATCACTTATAAAATCCCAATATGGGTGGATATTTACTCTGGAACATGTTCTGGATATGATTTGTCACTTTAGACTTTGGCTGATTAATATCTAATCCACACTGGGTTTAGCAGTGGGGAATCCTTTGTGGCAACCTCACATATAACCCCCTCTTACTCTTTCAACTTCTACGTCATATGTAGCTATAATCTTTTTTTTTATATAAATAATTTTTGTTTTAATGAAAATATATCAAAGTAAAGTGATAACAGCAAAATTATCGATACAGTGCGTAGATGACATATATCAATCAGAAACATTTAGATTGAAGAACAGCAAAACAATTCACATCATTTTAAAGTGCCAGAGTAGGTATATGTATACAATACATAATCAGAATCAAGATCACAATATTAACCTCCAACATATTTTCAAATATATATCTAGAGTGCTGACAACATAATCTAGAGCAAGCTATAAATCTAGTTAAGTATATTAAAACATGTCATCTAGTAGGAATACAAAGGTATGACGACAAGTGCCAAAATTCGTTAGCATGTGACCATCAATATCATGCAAACCTCTGGTAGTGTAGTCATATTATATCCAATTATAATCGCTATCCAGGCAGGGTACAGTAGTTGGGAGGGGGGGAAGGATTGAATCAGGAAGCATCAAGTATGATTAGTGATTATTCAGTTAATAGAATATATTTAGTTTATCCAGGGTGGTCCTGGTAGTGGAGCCAGGGGTCCCAAATAGCCCAATACAGGTCCTATCTATCCCTTTGTGAGTAGATGGGGTTTTTTTCGATTTCAGCAAAGTATGTAATATTTTGGATTAATTCCGCTATGTCTGGGGATATATGTTGTTTCCATGTTCTTGCTATGGAGAGCTTCATAGCAGCAAATATGAAAATAGCCAATTTAGATTTAACAGGAGATGGGGATTTTGGGAACAGATGTGGAAAACCTTATTTTACATATGTGGAAAACCTTACATATGTGGAAAACCTTATTCCAGCATGATGTCAGACCTGGGCAACTCCACCAAACATGCAAATCAGTACCTTTTTCGCCACAACCCCTCCAGCAAGCAGGGGAGGAGAGCAGGAATATCTGAGATAATTTAGCAGACGTATAGTACCACCTAAGAAGCAATTTCATATGTGACTCAATAGAATTTGCACAGTGTAAAGTTTTCTTAGTCAATGTCATGGCTTTTTGTAAGTCAGCATCAGAGATGCTTATAGATAGGTCATGTTCCCATGCTTTGAGTTGACAGATTCTCTCTGAGTTTGTTGATTTCTGAATCAAGCTATAATGTGTAGAAATTGTCTTAGTGAGTCGGGTTTTCGACTTCCAGAGTTTTTCCCAAGTTGTCACTGGTCTGTCATCTGCTTTAGGGAAACCCCAAGCTAGTAGGAAATTGTATAATCTGGCATATTCAAAACCTGCACAAGATGGCAGGTCCCGTATCAGGGATTCCAAGTGCTGTGGAGGAGTAAGAGTCCCAGATGGGTAGAGCTGATTAACTAGTTGGATGTTCCATTTTTTCCAATGTATATAGTGCATGTCCGGGAGAGTCACCAGTAAACTGGGTACTGAGTGAACCGGGGATGGATGAGGCGCCAACTCAGGAAGATGTCTTATAGTGTGCCAAATTTTTAAATTATCTTTTATAATTGGGTTCCCCATCCCTAGACTAGGAATCCGATGAACTGGGATCCAGAGGAGGTCACCTAGCCCCAGTCCAGGTGGCAATTCTGAAGCTTCCATATTCTTCCACCTCTGTGGTTCTCCTTTATTTGCCCATGCAGAAATATGAGTCAGTCTGGCTACTTCATAGTAGGTCTGAATATCAGGCATGGCTACTCCACCCTGCCCATACTGCTTGTGTAGTATTTTCGAAGCTATTCGGGGTCTAGAAGATCCCCATACATATTTTAGACATAGAGATTGGATTCCGCAGATAAATTTCTTAGGGACATTGAGAGGTAGACATCTAAGATAGTAGAGAATCTTAGGAAGTATAGTCATTTTAAGGGAGGAAATACGCCCCAGCCATGAGACTTCTCTGAATTCCCAGGATTTGAGAAGTGAGGAAATTTCCAAGAGAAGATTATTATAATTTTTGTGAACAACTAGGTTGGGGTCGGGGCCCAATTGATGTCCTAAGTATCTTATGGTTTCTGAAGACCATTTAAAAGAATAGGTTGACTGTAAAACTTCTAATTCAAAAGATGGGATACAAACAGGTAATGCTTTGGTTTTTAAAAGGTTAATTTTATAGTAGCTGTATTTCCCAAATTCAACTAACATGTTAAACAGTATGGGCATTGAGCCCAAAGGGTTGGTCAAAAAGAGTGTTACATCATCGGCAAAGAGGGCAATCTTCTCCTCTCTCCCTCCCAAGTGTACTCCCCGGATCATTGGAGAGAGTCGTATAAATTGTGCCAGAGGCTCAATTGCTAAAACAAAGATAAGGGGCGAAAGTGGGCAACCCTGTCTAGTACCATTGGATATGGGGAACTCCGGGGAGGAAAAGCCCAGCCCTTTAACCACTGCAGAAGGATTCATGTAGAGCTCTTTAATAGCCGATATGACCTCATTTGGAAAACCAAATTGTGCTAAGACCTGCCATAAATATTCCCATCTGACCCTGTCAAATGCATTCTCGGCATCTAAAGACAGGGCCAGCATGGGGGACCCACGTCTATTAAGGACTCTGCGAGTATTATCCGGACCTTCTCTCCCAAATGTAAACCCTACCTGATCGGGATTCACGATCCTCAGCAGGATGAGTTTAAGGCGATTAGCCCATACTTTTGCATATATCTTGGCATCGGCATTTATTAGTGAGATCGGTCTGTAGCTACTGCATTGAGATAAATCTTTGTCAGGTTTTGGGATTGGTAATATAATTGCCTGAAGGAATTCTTTCCTCCAATTACCCGTTTCACGCATCTCCGCGAATACTTTCAGAAGGAGTGTACATACATCCGACTAAAAAAGTTTATAGAAGTCCGATGGGAAACCATCCGGAGCCAAGGCCTTATTGTTTTGGTGGTTTTAATAGCTAGAAAGATTTCAGCTAGTGTAAAAGGGGTGCTCAGTGTGTTTTTGTCTGCTTCCAAAATCGATGGTATGTTTAGTTTATCAGGGAGGATGTTATAGATTGAGTCGGGGGTTCTGAGTGTATTCCCGAAGATTTGAGTTTATATAGTTCAGTGTAATATTCTGTGAACAATTCTCCTATTTTCCTAGGGGCAGTAGCTACCTTCAGACCTTTTCTGAGTAATAAGATTCTCGCTGCTGACGTCCTACCGCAGAGTTTACGAGCTAACAAGGCAGAGGCTTTATTCCCCTGATAGTACATCAACTTTTTAAAATGTGAATATGCTGCCTGCACTCTTTCCAACTCCTTCTCTGCTAATTGGCTTCTAAGAGTATGGATCTCATCCGCCAATTGCGACGAGGGGGAGGTCTTGTTATGGAGCTCTTTACTTCTCAAAGAAACAACTAGCTGCCCCATCGAATAGCCTCTTTAGTTCCGGTTAGATGCTTGAGTCTTAATACAGAGGCCTCGTATGAAAGCTTTAAGAGAGGCCAAGGAAGGAAGAGGAAAACAGATTTACCCTGGAAAGTAGACATAAACCGTAAGATAAACTGAGATAAACACTTGGGTATGAAAATTCTTGGAACATATCCATAAGGCACAGTATGAATGTAAATATACAGTTGCGGGGGAGGGGAGGGGGAGGAATAGGAGAAGAAAACATATTTAACCCTTAACTTAAATGCCACTGACGCATACATACAAGCTATAATATGAATCTAAGTATGAAGTGATAGACATGATTCATAAATGTACATTTGGGTATGAAACACCTTACAACACAGTCAGAAATCCCATGATGCGCTCAAATATAGAGTTGAGTGTACTATTGAGGGCGGGGAAGGGAAAAAGGAGGGGGAGGAGGGGGGTTGGGGGAGAAGAGCAAAAGAAATCATATGTACCATCTATATAAGTAATAACATAAATACAGGTCTAGGGCTTATATGGAGAGAGGGAGGGGGGAGAAGAGGAGGGGTGGAGGGGGAGGGGGGTAGGGGAAGGGGGGGAAGGATGAGGAAAACACATTTATCCTTTACAGTAGACATTAACCATAAGATGAACTGAGATATACACTTGGGAATGATAATTCTTGGAACATATTCACAAGGCATATTATGAATTTAAATATATAGTTGTGTATAATTGAGGATAGGGAAGGAGCAGGAAAAGGGGAGGGAAGAGGTGGGGAGGGGAGGGGGGGGATAGAGAGAGGGACAAAGGGGAGGGGGGAGAGGAGAAGAAAACATATTTCTTAAACACAACTGTAGCATATATGCAAGTCATAATATGAATTTAAGTATAGAGTTTATTGATGGGGGGAGGGGAGAGGGAAAGGTGTGGGGGAAAGGGAGGGGAGGGGGGAGAGGGGGGGGTTATACCATATATGACCTGCAGCATAGACATGAGTGCTATTATAACATTAAATAGAAAATGGAGTGTCCCTTTCAAGTATTAGGCCTTTGAGGTAAGGGGTTCCACTCAGGGGCCCCAGGTTGAAGTCTAGAAGTTGAGGGAGCTTTTGCCAAAGATGTAGGAGATGTTGACATCCCCCATTCTTTAAGTAGACTAAGGTCCTCTGTAGGGGTAATGATAGTGTGGGTGTCTCCATTTCTAGTGACTATTAATTTGGTGGGATATCCCCATCTGTATCTAATATTTTCAGCTCTCAGGGTTTGAGTGATGAATCTGAATGTCCTTCTTTTTTGGAGCGTATAGCTGGATATGTCCGGATAAATGGCCAATTGTTGGAAGTTAGTCGGAAGTTGTGGTTTATTCGCCATCTCCCTAAGGATATTTGATTTATGAGAAAAGAAGTGGATTCTAGCTAGAACATCCCTAGGCTTATCCTGTGAGACATTTCTGGGTCTAGCTACTCGATTAACACTGTCCAGAATCAGACCAGGGGGGTCTAGTGAGGGTAACAAGTGCTTACAGAGTTCCAAGATATACTTTTCCAAGTCTTGAGGACCGATTTCTTCTGAAATTCCACAAAATCTTAAATTGTTCCACCTAGATCTGTCCTCCATGTCTGCCAATTTAAGTTCCAGATCTGAAATTTGTAAAGAGAGATTTTAGGAGTAGGATAGGAGGTTTGCATGATCCACCGCTAGGTCTTCATGTTTGTGTTCAAGGGTTTCCATGCGCTCTCCTAGCGCAGCTATATCTATACGCAATTCGGCAGTAGAGCCTTTGATTTCCTTAGTTAGAGTGTCCTGCAAGGTGGTCATGCGCCTAGATAAAATCTCTACAATATTGGAAGAGACAGTTTCATCCAATGGCGATTGGGAATCCATACTGCTCTCTGAACAACTTAACTTAAAATCTTGATTTGAATTTCTAGGTGAGCGATCCTTTGAGAAAGGGCATTCTATAAAATGATTTGCAACAGTTTTTTTTAGGTGTTTGTGCAGGTTTAAGTTTGTGCCTTGCAGATTGAGACATATTATAGAAGCAAATTTCCTAAAATGGAGTGTAGAATAGGAGAAGAAGCACTTTAAAGCAGATTCCACTTAAAAATAGGAGCATTGAAGGATACAAAAATATTAGTGTAAGATTACAAAGTCCCCCTGGTGTCAATCGCGACTTAGCAACTCATGGTCAACTGTGACATCTAAGAGAGTGATCTAGTGTTAAACCTCTCCGGGGAGAGTGTCATCTAATGACGATGTGGGGTAGAAGATATTGGATATGACCCACTAGGATTTTCCTAGCAGGAAATAGGAAGGGAGAGGCTCGAATTAACTCAATGGTGATAACTCCTGGGTTATTAAGTTAGGTGAATAGTTTAGCTGCTGCAATCTGAGGACAGACAGTAAGATACACTGTAGTTAAGGATGAGAAGGTCCAAGTTGTTCTAGGTTATCCAAATGTATACACTTGCAGTGTGTAGGACGTCTTAACTATATTCTTGCTAGTATATATACCAATGGCCATTGTTTTGAGCAGTTATAGAGAGCATCAAATATACAAAAATGAAAGTGTGATCGGTGCAAGCAGTGCATGTCCCCCATAGGAAGATGTCCCCTTGGACTCTATGGTAACTACTATATCTATGGTAACTACTAGATTAGCTGTTAAAGAAGCCCCAGCATTGATATAGTTTACTTTCTTTTGAGGGTATTCCAATATGGCCTCAATTCGCGCCAAAATCCTCAGCCGTTTTTGAAAAGTAGTAGTCGTCCAAGTTAGCTAAATTTGTGGGCCTGCAGTAGTTATGTGAGGTTCTAATCCTCTTCTGTTGCTATGTTTTAATGTTTTTAGCTGGACCTCAAATGGGTCATCCGCATATGTGGGAATAATATTGCGGTTTGTCTGCAGGTGGAAAGGGCCTCACAGCCCACGAGGGAAATCAAGCCAGGGCCAGTCTAAAGGCCGTGTATAGAAGGGGGTCAATGGTTATATTCAGAGATCTTACCCTCTTTCACTAGCCTTGGTTCGATGCTTGCTCCGGTGTCTGTTTTTCTAGATTCAGTTCTATAGCAGGGCAGGCCGCTGTACAGATGGAGGGTATTCGTGCCGGAAAGCTGGTGGTGCAGTTAGAATCAGTAATCTCCACCGCCACTTGTAAAGTCACCTCTATAGCTGGTCCCACCGGCAGATGATACAAGCCAGGAGTAGTCCCAATGAAAGGAATCCTGCCGAGCAGAAGCGATATAGGACTTTGGTCAGTAAGCCAAATAGCCTTGTGTAGATCCGAGCCTTCAAAAGGCCAGCCTATCTCCAGTCCCTCTACGGTACAGCCAGGTGTAACTTTAGTACTCTGGAGCGGAGCCCCAACCCTCCGGAGTGCAACAGTTTAGCAGTTGCTTGTCTTCTGTCCTCAGAGTAGATGGAATGGTACCGTAAGTGCCGTTACCTTCTACGACCCAAAACTCTTCTCCCGCTGTCCTCCTAGTATAAATGCTGTATTTACATTTCCAGGTCTCCTTAGTATATATGAATGGCTGCTATATTTTTAGAAAACTTGTCCAAATTTGCAGAGTTTTATAGAATAAAATGAGGAGCTCACACAAAACACGTCCTCTCAGATTGATGGTTAACTCCGCCCCCCATTTTAGTAGTATTTTAATGTTATATTCCAATTATATTTCAGGCAGAGCTCTACCTATAATATTTTAATGTTATTCTACCCTGTTAAAGTGATCATCAGAAATATAGTATCAAAAAGTAAAAAACAAGAAGTCATTCACTTGGGGTCCATGAGTGGCCCTTTCACATTAATGTTTACCTACCTTATATTATGTTAGCTGCAACTGTGTGGTCAAAAATTGGCCACTCAAAACATTTGGTGGGTATACAGTTTGAGCAGCATTTATTGCCTGTATTGACAGTGTAATTTGTCATTTAATCGTATTGTCCACTTCCTTGATCTGTTTTAGTAGCTTACCCTGTAACATTTTTTTTTCCGTATGTGTGTTATGGCAACTACTAATTGTCTGTTTTGAAAAGAACCTCAATAAAAAAAAAAATACACTTTTCAGTGTTGTCTGCAGATAATGATCTAGTGGAATTATCTAGGACTGATACCCAAAGCTCATGGCTCTCTACTAAGGGGGTTTATAGATATCACTTTTTAAACTATAAGGCTTGTGAGTTTGTACAGTTGGGGATGTTTTTTCTAGTACAAATACTGGGATCCATTATACCCACAAGATTTGCTACAACTGTAGAGCGACATGTTATTTACCTATTAACTTGTACACAGTGTAACCTACAATATGTATGTATGACCTCCAGGGAGATCAGATCCCTGATACGGAAACATATCTGTAACATAAAAAAGGCACATTGACTACACCCCTCATTACTCATTTTAAATATGTTCATGACAAAAAAACAGATGGATTAAGGTGGGCCATCATTGACCATGTACCCAGATTGAAGTGTAGGGGTGACAGGGATCTTCAACTTGCTAAGCAAGAGGTCTTTCTCACATTTAAGGCCAGACAACTGCTGGGACTTAACAGTGAATATGACCTTATCAATTTTTGGCAGTGAATGCCTATCTGAGCAAATGAATAATAATAATTAAAAATACCCTTATTATATATACCCCAAAAAACATATATGTTAAATCCTCAATGAGAACTTTTTTTAAACAAAAATGACTATTATCACCTATGCTTCTCAATCTCATGGAACAAATGTTCATCTCTTCTTCATAGATAGAGGCAGTACAGTACAATTATTATTATTATTATCAGGTATTTGTAGAGCGCCAACAGATTCCACAGCGCTGTAAACATAGTCGGTGTATAGGATAATTTTTGTAGGGGTCAGGTGGGTAGAGGGCCCTGCCGAGAGTTTCATTGTTGTATCGGCTCTTATGAAGCGATATGTAAACAGCTAGGCCCATAGGCTTACATTCTAAGGGGTTCAAGGGGAAAGCAATGAAGTTAGGAAAGGTTAGTGTTGGTTGAATGCATCCCTGAATAGTAGAGTTTTTAGGGAGTGCTTGAAGCTGTTAAACTAGGGGAGAGTCTTATGAAGCGAGGCAGGGAATTCCACAAGATGGGGGCCAGTCTGGAGAAGTCCTGTAAACGGGAATGTGAGGAAGTAACAAGAGAGGAAGAGAGGAGGAGATCCTGAGCTGATCGAAGGGGACGGGAGGGAGAGTATCTAGAGACAAGTTCTGAGATGTAGGGGAGAGCAGTGCAGTTCAGAGCTTTATATGTCAGGGTGAGGATTTTATGCTTAATCTTAGAGGCAAGAGGAAGTCAGTGAAGGGATTGGCAGAGAGGTGCAGCAGATGAAGATCGACGAGTAAGGAAGATGAGCCTGGCAGAGGCATTCATAATGGATTGTAAAGGAGCTATGCGGCAGCTAGGTAGACCAGAGAGGACGGAGTTGCAGTAGTCGAGGCGGGAAAGGATGACAGAGTGGATTAAAATCTTGGTTGTATCTTGTGTAAGGAAATGTCTAATTTTAGCGATGTTTTTAAGGTGGAAACGGCAGGCTTTAGCCAAGGACTGAATGTGAGGAGTAAAGGAAAGATCTGAGTCAAGTGTGACCCCAAGACATCGGGCGTGCGGGGTAGGGGTAATGATGGAATTATCAACAGTTATAGAAATTTTGGGGGTGGAGACATTGGAAGAAGGGGAAAAAATAAGGAGCTCAGAACCTAGTGATGATGTGTAGATTGAAAAGAGAAGGGGACCAAGGACAGAGCCTTGAGGTACCCCAACAGAAAGTGGTAACGGGGAAGAGGATGCTCCGGAGAAGGCTACACTAAATGTACGGTTAGTCAGGTAGGAAGAGAACCACGAAAGAGCTGTGTCACAGATGCCGAAGGATTGGAGGGTTTGGAGCAGAAGAGGGTGGTCAACAGTGTCAAAGGCTGCAGACAGGTCAAGGGGGATAAGCAGAGAGAAGTGGCCTTTGGATTTTGCTGTAAGTAGGTCATTGGTAACTTTGACAATTGCTGTCTCTGTAGAGTGATGGGAACAAAATCCAGATTGCAGTGGGTCAAGAAGAGAGTTTAGTGTAAGGAAATGGGATAGACGTGCATAAACTAGCTTTTCGAGGAGCTTTGAGGCAAGAGGGAGTAGGGAAATAGGGCATTAGTTGGAAGGGGAGGTTGGATCGAGGGAAGGTTTTTTGAGGATAGGTGTGACCAGTGCATGTTTTAGAGATGAGGGAAATATACCAGTGCTGAGGGAGAGGTTGAGAATGTGTGTGAGTATGGGGGTGAGGGTAGAAGAGAGGGAGGGGAGTCGATGTGAGGGGATGGGGTCATGGGGACAGGTAGTGAGGTGGAAGGACAGTATAAGGGCAGAAACTTCATCCTCGTTAACAGGGGCAAAAGAGCTGCATTTTTGGATATATGGGTTTTGGGTGATCGTGAGCTTTTAAGGGGGTGGGAGATTGGAAGTATGTTGAGAGCTGATTTCACTTCTGATGGAGTCAATTTTGTACAATACTATTATGTACTAAGTTAAGTTTAACTTGTAACACTGTAACTGTGTCATACTCATCTGTCCGTTCTCTTTCCACATTTGAGCTTATAAGGGAATTGATAATCATCAATGTGTATATATTGCTTTAAATTTCAATTAGCAAGCAAGATAGGATGATGTATTTTTGTTTTTAACCAATCAGAGTGTGCTACTGGTTTTAAAATACACAGGTGTAACAGTCAGTATTCATGCTATGACTACGGCATGATAGCCGAAACATGTTAGCGAATCTGACAGACACACCATCCCACTATTGTTCTGCTTGTACCTGTTTTAGTGAATTTAATAAAAGAAGTCTGACTGCTTTTAAAAGAAACCACTTCTATCTTTTTCTATTTGCCTTTGACCTGTTTTCGTTAGCCATTGGGGCCCATTTATCAAGCTCCGAACGGAGCTTGTGGGCCTGTGTTTCTGGCGAGTCTTCAGACTCCAGTACATCCAAGACTTGCCAGAAACAGCAGTTATGAAGCAGCGGTCTAAAGACCGCTGCTCCATAACCCTGTCCGCCTGCTCTGAGCAGGCAGACAGGAATCACCGGAAATCAACCCGTTCGAGTACGATCGGGTTGATTGACACCCCCTGCTGGCCGCCCATTGGTCACGAGTCTGCATGGGGCAGCGTTGCACCAGCAGCTCACAATGCATATTGCTCTCCGCATTCAGAAATGTCTTGCGGACCTGATCCACACTGTCGGATCAGGTCCGCAAGACATTTGATAAATAGGCCCCAAGGGGTCAACCCTAGAGGCTGTTCCTGTTCAACTAATGAGATGCTACCAGTAGAGTGCCATTTTAGGTACACGCCAGGAGGCGAGGAGGATCCGTCTTTAAGAGGGATGTAGTGCCATCCCCCAGGACCAAGCAGATTCCTTAATTACTAGCCACTAGTGTCCTGCTGTGAGGAGGAGCCGTCTTGATGAGGGGAGTTACCGGAGGCTGACATAGTGCCATCCCCTAGGACTGAGCAGATTCTCCAACTTCAAGCAGTGAGTCCCTTGCCATGAACCGGCTTATCCTGTTAATCATTTGACTCACGCATCACAGAGTGGCTGACAATCTTGTTAACAGTGGTGACACTTATCCTACTCTCATACCCTGGGTAATCCTCAGTCTTTACCTTATTTTACACAAGCTGACAGATGACCATATGGTTTAGCGGAGTAACAGAGGATACAATTGCACTCATTTGGGATATGATACTGTGGGTTATTAATCTCAACTATGTTATAGGTGTGCACATGGACTTGTTGTATTGAAATAATGTAACACCTAATTTAGTATTCTTTTTCTAGAAGCTGGGATTTAAACTTATCACCCTGAATAATGTATGTGTAAGTTTTACACCTAGAAGCACAGCATCTGAAACATCCTTTTTTTTGTCTTAACCAAGTAGATTGTTGCACTTTGGGTAACAACTATGGAGACAATATATTCCTAAGGGTCCTAACTTTTCTGTAAACAAATTTACAGCCATCTTGCACCACTTTAAAGAGACTTGGGTGCATCTGTTAATTAGGAAGATGTTGTTTTAAAAGACCACATATTTGATTTGATTAGAGAAGTAATCTGGCAAAATTACTTCTCTGACCATGATCCCCAGTTTTCTGTTTGTATTGTAGCTCTTGTGTAGAGGGTATTTGATCATCCTGTTTCTTACCATCTACAAAAATAAATCTGTCCATCAAATGTGGTGGATGGGCAGATTGGTAAATCTAAATGGCATTACCCAAAGTCGGATTATGATACAATTTAACAGATAACTGATTTGTATCTCTATCAAGCTTAATCCTTACATCCAAGAAGAGGGCGCAAACTTGGCACCAATAGCAGTTCCACATCTTTGTAATTTCACTCAAATAAAACAAAAATTTCTAGGAAAATTTTCTATAGTTGCTAAACCCTTATCATGAGGGATCATAGTATATAGGGGATGAAGCATCCAAACATATGAGCACATATGTATCGCTCCACCCTAGGTATTACATATCATGTACAAAAGATGTAGTGTCTTGTATGTTGCTAGGGAGAGCAGTCATTAAAGGCTGTATGATAGGGCAGCCAAGGGAATCTAATCCACCATATGGGATTTAATAATGCCACGCTTTAAAGCATATTCCACGATGTCCCTAAGAATCTCTCTCTGTATTCATGTACAGGATTAAATGGCAAAACTGAATATGTATTAGTAACAATTGACATAAAGCTTCGATAATGTGGCCTGCCAGTTTAATATAACTACATTGCCCCCTTGTCTTAGTCACCTATGACTATTTATTTATAAAATGTTTTCATTATTTGGCATCTTTGACACAGCTATGTCATGGCTCTCCTCTTACCTGTCTAACCAGACCTTTAGTGTTACCTTCTCTGGCACATCCTCTGACCCTTTACCACTTTCTGTTGGGGTACCACAAGGCTCTGTCCTTGGTCCCCTGCTCTTCTCAATTTATACATAATCCTTAGGTTCCTTAATACAGCCCCATAGGTTTCAATACCATTTATATGCTGATGATACCCAAATCTACATCTCTGCACCAGACCTATCCCCTTCCTTACTAACCCATGTCACTAACTGTCTTTCTAATATTTCATCCTGGATGTCCTCTCACTACCTTAATCTAAATCTCTCAAAAACTAAGCTCCTTATTTTCCTCTCTTCTTCAAAAATCCCTACCCCCCAACTTTCTCTTACTGTTCATAATATCGCTATTACTCCAATGCCACATGCCCGATGTCTTGGGGTCACACTTGACTCAGATCTCTCTTTCACTCCCCACACCCAGTCTTTGGCCAATTCTTGCCGCCTCCACCTTAAAAACATCTCCAAACTTCACCACTTCCTCACACAAGACACAACTAAGACTTTAATCCACTCTTTAATTATCCCCCACATTGACTATTACAACTCCATCCTCTCCAGCCTCCCTAGCTGCCGTCTATCTCCCTTACAATTCATAATAAATAATTCTGCCAGACTTATCTTCCTTACACGATGCTCATCATCTGCCACACCTCTCTGCCAGTCCCTTCACTGGCTTCTTCTAACCTCCAGAATAAAACATAAAATCCTCTAACTTTTAAAGCTCTCAATAACACTGCTCCATCCTATATCTCTGAACTAGTCTCCAGATACTTGCCATGCCATTCCCTTTGCTATGCTCATGTCCTCCTTCTCTCCTCCTCTCTTATTACCTCCTCACATTCCCGTCTACAAGACTTCTCCAGACTGGCCACTATTTTGTGAAACTCTCTGCCTCGCTCTTCACGACTCTCCCCAATTTTTTAAACTTTCAAGTGCTCCTTAAAGACTGTACTGTTTAGGGATGCATATAATATACACTACTATTTTCCTATTTTTGTTCCTGTCCTACTTAAGTTATCCCCTTGAACCCCCTTAGCATGTAAGCCTACGAGCCCAGCTGCTTTGTAGATCACATTCATGAGAGATGATTTACAAAAGTGAAACTCTTGGCAGGGCCCTCTATCCCTTTGTCTCCTATAACTGTCACCTTGCATATTCGACCCATGTCTTTAGCACTGTGGAACCTAGAGGCGCCAACATGGCCTAATATCGCCAGGGAAATGAAACACAGCAACACAGATGAGTAGGATACTCACAAACAAAAAGCACCCAGCTGGTGCATGTGTAGCAGGCTGAAACTTTTGCAGTGGTCCAGCTCACTGTGTCCTTGGCACAAAGGCAGTTGGAAATCCTCAGAAGGTCCAGATATCAGATGCCTAAATGAGCAAGAGAAAACAAACCAACATGGCCAAATATCATCTGGACAAGGAGAATAGGACCCAGAGTGATTAAACTTACAAGATAATCTGCACCTGTGGGTGCAAATTCAGCAAACTGGAACCAAAAAAGTCGCCCAGTAGACTACTGCAAAGGCAATCCTCAGCAAAAACCAGGAACAGATATGTAGTGGTCACAGAAGTGATAGACCACACAATAGCAAGCGTATAAAATATTAAAAACTTTATTAATACAGCGACGCGTTTCTCAGCCTGCTCAGGGCTGTTTCATCAGGCTATGAAAAAACATTGTTATACACTTGCTATTTAACAGATAGTCTATAACAAAAGGAACTAATGTGATTGGTTGAGTAATTAACAATTAACTGACCACACCTATAACACATCTCATGAATGTGGTTGCATGGTAACAGTTGTATACAAAAGTGGGTCAGATATTGTCAGGCATGTATTAACTAATACATAAAAAATGATAACAATGACCACATATATAAACTGCGGTTGGCTCATCACATACTGATAATCCCCACAATACACATAAATAAAAACTTCATTAAAAACAATTTTGAAAATATTCAGTAGATAACCCCTAATATAAACATTCTATAAATTAAAATTATATATTTAGTACTAGTACAAAAAACATTTATTATGCCATCATAATATAAACATCCTATTAATCAAAATGTGTGGTGAGTATATATGCCTAATGGAGTCAGTTTGTACACTGACACCATTCCTATCAAGTTTGAAAAAAAAAAAGGTTTGGGAAAAAAATTGGTCGTCAGAGATAAATATAAAGAGAACCGTCAGAACATTAACCCACTAAATAGGAATTTTCCTCCAAATAGAATATCCAAATGCTGTAGGAAACGATGTGGAATGTGCAAATTCATTCTACATAGGGCGATAAGTTTCCAATCACATACCACAGGAGACATTTTTAAAATAAAGGGTTGTATGACATGTGAGTCATCTTTCGTCATACACCTCCTGAGCTGTTACTGTGGGGTCCAATACGTTGGACGCACCTGTCGCAAGGTGAAAAAGAGATGGAGTGAACATCTATATAACATCAATAAAAAGTCTAAATCTCACAGGCCTAGATTTAGAGTTCGGCGGTAGCCGTGAAAACCAGCGTTAGAGGCTCCTAACGCTGGTTTTAGGCTACCGCCGGTATTTGGAGTCACTCAAAATAGGGTCTAACGCTCACTTTTCAGCCGCAACTTTTCCATACCGCAGATCCCCTTACGTCAATTGCGTATCCTATCTTTTCAATGGGATCCTTCTAACGCCGGTATTTAGAGTCGTTTCTGAAGTGAGCTCTAACGACAAAACTCCAGCCGCCGGAAAATAGCAGGAGTTAAGAGCTTTCTGGGCTAACGCCGGTTCATAAAGCTCTTAACTACTGTACCCTAAAGTACACTAACACCCATAAACTACCTATGTACCCCTAAACCGAGGTCCCCCCACATCGCCGCCACTCGATTAAAAATTTTTTAACCCCTAATCTGCCGACCGCCACCTACATTATACTTATGTACCCCTAATCTGCTGCCCCTAACCCCGCCGATCCCTGTATTATATTTATTAACCCCTAACCTGCCCCCCACAACGTCGCCGCCAGCTACCTACAATAATTAACCCCTAATCTACCGACTGCAAAGCGCCGCCACCTACGTTATCCTTATGTACCCCTAATCTGCTGCCCCTAACACCGCCGACCCCTATATTATATTTATTAACCCCTAATCTGCCCCCCACAACGTCGCCGACACCTGCCTACACTTATTAACCCCTAATCTGCCGAGCGGACCTGAGCGCTACTATAATAAAGTTATTAACCCCTAATCCGCCTCACTAACCCTATCATAAATAGTATTAACCCCTAATCTGCCCTCCCTAACATCGCCGACACCTAACTTCAATTATTAACCCCTAATCTGATGACTGGAGCTCACCGCTACTATAATAAATGGATTAACCCCTAAAGCTAAGTCTAACCCTAACACTAACACCCCCCTAAGTTAAATATAATTTAAATCTAACGAAATTAATTAACTCTTATTAAATAAATTATTCCTATTTAAAGCTAAATACTTACCTGTAAAATACATCCTAATATAGCTACAATATAAATTATAATTATATTGTAGCTATTTTAGGATTAATATTTATTTTACAGGCAACTTGGTAATTATTTTAACCAGGTACAATAGCTATTAAATAGTTAAGAACTATTTAATAGTTACCTAGTTAAAATAATAACAAAATTACCTGTAAAATAAATCCTAACCTAAGTTATAATTAAACCTAACACTACCCTATCAATAAATTAATTAAATAAAATACCTACAATTACCTACAATTAACCTAACACTACACTATCAATAAATAAATTAAATACAATTGCTACAAATAACTACAATTACATAAACTAACTAAGTTACAAAAAATAAAAAAATATTTACAAACATAAGAAAAATATTACAACAATTTTAAACTAATTACACCTACTCTAAGCCCCCTAATAAAATAACAAAGACCACCAAAATAAAAAAATGCCCTGCCCTATTCTAAATTAATAGAGTTAAAAGCTCTTTTACCTTACCAGCCCTGAACAGGGCCCTTTGCGGGGCATGCCCCAAGAAGTTCAGCTCTTTTGCCTGTAAAAAAAACATACAATACCCCCCCCCAACATTACAACCCACCACCCACATACCCCTAATCTAACCCAAACCCCCCTTAAATAAACCTAACACTAAGCCACTGAAGATCTTCCTACCTTGTCTTCACCATCCAGGTATCACCGATCCGATTGAGCTCGCATTCTATTGGCTGATCGGAACAGCCAATAGAATGCGAGCTCAATCTGATTGGCTGATTGGATCAGCCAATCGGATTGAACTTGATTCTGATTGGCTGATTCCATCAGCCAATCAGAATATTCCTACCTTAATTCCGATTGGCTGATAGAATCCTATCAGCCAATCGGAATTCGAGGGACGCTATCTTGGATGACGTCCCTTAAAGGAACCGTCATTCGTCGGGAGACGCCGGAAGAAGAGGATGGATCCGCGTCGGCTGATTCAAGATGGACCCGCTCCGCACCGGCTGGAAGAAGATCGAAGATGCCGCTTGGAGAAGATGTTTGCCGGTCCGGATGTCCTCTTCTTGCCGGATAGGAGGAAGACTTTGGAGCCTCTTCTGGACCTCTTCAGCACCGGATGCCAGGACGGATCGGTGATACCTGGATGGTGAAGACAAGGTAGGAAGATCTTCAGGGGCTTAGTGTTAGGTTTATTTAAGGGGGGTTTGGGTTAGATTAGGGGTATGTGGGTGGTGGGTTGTAATGTTGGGGGGGGGGTATTGTATGTTTTTTTTTACAGGCAAAAGAGCTGATTTTCTTGGGGCATGCCCCGCAAAGGGCCCTGTTCAGGGCTGGTAAGGTAAAAGAGCTTTTACATTTATTAATTTAGAATAGGGTAGGGAATTTTTTATTTTGGGGGTCTTTGTTATTTTATTAGGGGGCTTAGAGTAGGTGTAATTAGTTTAAAATTGTTGTAATATTTTTCTTATGTTTGTAAATATTTTTTTATTTTTTGTAACTTAGTTCTTTTTTATTTTTTGTACTTTAGTTAGTTTATGTAATTGTAGTTATTTGTAGAAATTGTATTTAATTTATTTATTGATAGTGTAGTGTTAGGTTTTATTGTAGGTAATTGTAGGTATTTTATTTAATTAATTTATTGATAGGGTAGTGTTAAGTTTAATTATAACTTAGGTTAGGACTTATTTTACAGGTAATTTTGTTATTATTTTAACTAGGTAACTATTAAATAGTTCTTAACTATTTAATAGCTATTGTACCAGGTTAAAATAATTACAAAGTTGCCTGTAAAATAAATATTAATCCTAAAATAGCTACAATGTAATTATAATTTAAATTGTAGCTATATTAGGGTTTATTTTACAGGTAAGTATTTAGCTTTAAATAGGAATAATTTATTTAATAAGAGTTAATTAATTTCGTTAGATGTAAATTATATTTAACTTAGGGGGGTGTTAGTGTTAGGGTTAGACTTAGCTTTAGGGGTTAATCCATTTATTATAGTAGCGATGAGCTCCGGTCGTCAGATTAGGGGTTAATAATTGAAGTTAGGTGTCGGCGATGTTAGGGAGGGCAGATTAGGGGTTAATACTATTTATGATAGGGTTAGTGAGGCGGGTTAGGGGTTAATAACTTTATTATAGTAGCGCTCAGGTCCGCTCGGCAGATTAGGGGTTAATAAGTGTAGGCAGGTGTCGGCGACGTTGAGGGGGGCAGATTAGGGGTTAATAAATATAATATAGGGGTCGGCGGTGTTAGGGGCAGCAGATTAGGGGTACATAGGGATAACGTAGGTTGCGGCGGTGTACGGAGCGGAAGATTAGGGGTTAATAATAATATGCAGGGGTCAGCGATAGCGGGGGCGGCAGATTAGGGGTTAATAAGTGTAAGGTTAGGGGTGTTTAGACTCGGGGTACATGTTAGAGTGTTAGGTGCAGACGTAGGAAGTGTTTCCCCATAGGAAACAATGGGGCTGCGTTAGGAGCTGAACGCTGCTTTTTTGCAGGTGTTAGGTTTTTTTACAGCTCAAACAGCCCCATTGTTTCCTATGGGAGAATCGTGCACGAGCACGTTTTTGAGGCTGGCCGCGTCCGTAAGCAACTCTGGTATCGAGAGTTGCATTTGCGGTAAAAATGCTCTACGCTCCTTTTTTGGAGCCTAACGCAGCATTTTTTTGAACTCTCGATACCAGAGTTAATTTTATGCTGCGGCCAGAAAAAAGCCCGCGGAGTGTTAACAGCCCATCTACCGCCAAACTCCAAATCTAGGCCACAGTGTCTCTAGACACTGCTATACTTGCCATAGTAATCTTAAAAATCCGATGAAAATTATGCCAATAGAGACTATTTCCAGAGCCCTACCTGATGCTTTCTCTATTCTTCGCAAAAGAGAGAGTTTCTGGATTAGAAAATTAAAGACACTCCAACCAGACGGTCTTAATGAAAATTATGATATGGCAGTATTTTGAAACAGACCATTAAGATCTCTGTTGTTGTGATACCTATAATTCAATAGGGTATATTGATCCAATCATATTTTACATCTTGGATGAAGCCTGTCTCTAATTTCACATAATTACTCTGACATACATAACTAACTTTATCTATCTCACATAAATATTTGTGCACTATAATGTTATCTCTTGTTATACTTACAAGGGGAAATATTATTAGATATGAATTAAATCACTATTTTATTTTTTAGTTACATATATTCATGACCCTATTGGAATATAGGAAATTTATTATTTTTTAATCTATCACTACACCTTAAAGAGACAGTATACACTCATTTTCATATAACTGCATGTAATAGACACTACTATAAAGAATAATATGCACAGATACTGATATAAAAATCCAGTATAAAACTGTTTAAAAACTTACTTAGAAGCTGTCAGTTTGGCTCTGTTGAAAAGGTAGCTGGAAAGCCCACTGCAAGTGGCAAATAAGACACTCCCCCCCTCCCCCTTCTTTTGCATATGAAAAGACCCTTTACACAAACAGGAGCAAGCTGGAGTAGGTAGTCGAGCGTATTCACATAAAACTTTGGGGCTTGGTTAGGAGTCTGAAAATCAGAGCAATGTCATTTAAAAATAAGCAAAACTATACATTAATTTTTAAAAAAAAACTTTATGGGCTATATAAATAGATTATCTACAAAACATTTATGCAAAGAAAAAATGAGTGTATAATGTCCCTTTAATGTGAGGACTGATATCACTGTTATATAGGACTTATCACCATACCTTAGCTGCAAGTGTCACCAACATTTAGTGGTAAGTGTCATTAACAAATAAGGAGCACGAATACACCATTTATATTATTCACTTATCACATTCCACCTAATCTTTTACCAGATTGATGAAATCTGTAGGATAATCTACTTTAGCTGCAAGTGTCACCAACACCTAGTGGTGGGTGTCATTAACAGATAAAGAGCACTAATACACCATTTATATTATTCACTTATCACATTCTTCCTAATCTTTTACCAGATTGATGACATTTGTAGGATAATCTATAAGACTCTCTGACTTAGATTACCCTACATAATTCTTTAATGCTCACAGCACCAGCACATAGTTCTTCATACTATATTAGTAAATATACACACAGTACTTTACATTTCACTCAATATATACTTTTATATTTCACAATTTATTTTTAATTATTTTGTATTTTCTAGTAGCACGCACTTATATATTTATCTACCATTTATTATTTTTCCACCAGTTAGATAACTAACACACTGGTTATATTATCGTTATATGTATCTCTATCTCCACAGACATCCTTTCTTATCTCTTATGTTTACCATGGTATTTGATCAAGCTATTATTATATATATATATATTATATTATTATATATATATATTACATTCCTTTATACTAGTACATCACTCTCTATTACACGGACACCTTAGGTCCATTATGTTAGGTGTTATGATTGAGCTAGATTGCACTGCCAATTTGAGCCTGCGTGTCTGCCCTTATCCCTAACATTTTTTTGACAGTACATCACTGAACTAGTGGAGGCGCAAGTGTTTTGCACACGGACTGACATGCAAGTTTAACTTCTATTGCTGACACACTATAGCATATTTCCTGTGAAGGAGAGAGGCTTACCAATCTGTGGGGATTTTCTTACATCTGATCGTATTGGATTTTCATTTTTTGAAATATCACTCTAGCATCGTGATTGGCTGGATAAATCACACTACAGATTGGTGACTCTGGGACACTCCCTTATCAGTTAGACGCACCAGCTATAGTTAGACATGGGTTTACAAATTTATATACACACAGCTGATGCAGTCCTCCCGCTGTGCAATGGAATGGAGTTAAGTGTGATTACTTAGTTACCTTTATTTTTAAATAAGCAACGATTACATATAATTAATCAACAATGCCAACATAAGATCTCACAATATTTGAGATAGTCAACAATGCTAACTTAAGACCTTATATAAATATGCACATAAACCACATGCAAATATCTTTTATACTTTGTATCAATTTTTTTCCCAAACCTTTTTTTTCAAACTTGATAGGAATGGTGTCAGTGTACAAACTGACTCCATTAGGCATATATACTCACCACACATTTTGATTAATAGGATGCTTATATTATGATGGCATAATAAATGTTTTTTGTACTAGTACTAAATATATAATTTTAATTTATAGAATGTTTATATTAGGGGTTATCTACTGAATATTTTCAAAATTGTTTTTAATGAAGATTTTATTTATGTGTATTGTGGGGATTATCAGTATGTGATGAGCCAACCGCAGTTTATATATGTGGTCATTGTTATCATTTTTTATGTATTAGTTAATACATGCCTGACAATATCTGACCCACTTTTGTATACAACTGTTACCATGCAACCACATTCATGAGATGTGTTATAGGTGTGGTCAGTTAATTGTTAATTACTCAACCAATCACATTAGTTCCTTTTGTTATAGACTATCTGTTAAATAGCAAGTGTATCACAATGTTTTTTCATAGCCTGATGAAACAGCCCTGAGCAGGCTGAGAAACGCGTCGCTGTATTAATAAAGTTTTTAATATTTTATACACGTGCTATTGTGTGGTCTATCACTTCTGTGACCACTACATATCTGTTCCTGGTTTTTGCTGAGGATTGCCTTTGCAGTAGTCTACTGGGCGACTTTTTTGGTTCCAGTTTGCTGAATTTGCACCCACAGGTGCAGATTATCTTGTAAGTTTAATCACTCTGGGTCCTATTCTCCTTGTCCAGATGATATCTGGCCATGTTGTTTTGTTTTCTCTTGCTCATTTAGTCATCTGATATCTGGACCTTCTGAGGATTTCCAACTGCCTTTGTGCCAAGGACACAGTGAGCTGGACCACTGCAAAAGTTTCAGCCTGCTACACATGCACCAGCTGGGTGCTTTTTGTTTGTGAGTATCCTACTCATCTGTGTTGCTGTGTTTCATTTCCCTGGCGATATTAGGCCATGTTGGCGCCTCTGTGTTTTACTCTTTTTCAGATTTTGTACATCAGGATTGCCATCCTTTGACAGAGTGCTGCCTCCACCTTTGGATCATCAAGGATATATAGACTTTTATATATATTATTTTTTTATTTTTTCTTATTATTTTTTAGGTTTGTTGATATTGTGATTATTTTATTGTGTATCATCTTATGCTCTATATCTATTGTATCTGGCACTGCCATCTGACTATTTAAAATTAGTATACTTATGACCACATAATAAGAAATATTTGCTTGTAAATCTTACTAATCGTTGTGAATATTTATAATTAAGGAAGCGCCCCCTAAGGGTGTGATGTGATAGTAGTTCACATCACTCTTTCTATATAT
Organism: Bombina bombina; assembly: GCF_027579735.1. NCBI lineage: Eukaryota > Metazoa > Chordata > Amphibia > Anura > Bombinatoridae > Bombina > Bombina bombina. The sequence goes on along the minus strand of NC_069502.1, from coordinate 288,889,415 downwards.
ATTGCACTGTGGAACCTGTTGGCGTTCTACAAATTACTGATAATAATAATAAAGTATGTCCTGGGGTATGCCAGCAATACATTACATATTGTACAAATGGTAAAAATTTTACATAGCTATACACAGACACAAGGTAGGTCTTTTTATAATATATAGTCTTTACAAGATTAATCTGTTTATTTTACAATTTTTCGAAGGGCAAATCTGTCTGACAATGTTAAACTATCCCCACATTTGGTCTTATTTCTACTCCTAGTCCCTTCATTAGTCTGAATAAGATGCTAGTACATATTGATTAATTGTGTTTCAATGGTTTGTCGAAAAACTTTTTTGCTTCTAAATTTAGTAAACACAACATCTGACTAAGAGGGACCATGTCTAACCATAATACCCCTTAACTTCTGCAATTCTTCAATGTCCTTATAATACAACAAAGTTTTTGAAAACCAAGCTTCTGTGTACAGTCTTTGCTGATATCTTTCTCCCCCATATTCATAATAACCTGCTTACTACCCGGTTCCTGAAAAAGGTGTCTTTTTAACGTAAGAAATTGCAAATATTTGTTAACGTCCAGTATGGTCTGAAAGAATAATGAGGGAGCAAAATGTAATCCTTTAACCAGAACCCTGCAATTTATCCTATCAAAACATATAGGGCCAGATTACATGTGGAGTGATATTTAATGCTACTGTTTGTATGCTATCTCAGCTAGAAGTAAGGTTTTTTCCAGGTAGCACTCGTTTTACAAGTTGAAAGTAAAACGTTTTTGCTTGTGCACTAACCCGATGTACACAAAAGGCTTCTTTTAAATATCATGATTGTGTTAACATATTCCCCCATTTAATTCAATGGAGCAAACAAACACCCTACTCACACGCAAACCCAATCGCATATTTTCAAGACAAGAAAATATGAATATTTCCCATTTCAATGTTCTTCACATAGCAGAATATGTTCTATTTATTCATAAATACATACACCTAGATTACGAGTTTTGTTGGTAAAGCTGTGCATGGCTAATGAGCAGTTTTCCCTCACCGCTTACCTACAGTAACGCTGGTATTACGTTTTTTTTTAAACCCGGCGTTAGCAGCAGAAAAGTTAGAGAAGAGCAAAATGTAGCTCCACATCTCACCTCAATACCAGCGCTGCTTACGGTAGCGGTGAGCTTGCTAAACGTGCTCGTGCACGATTTCCCCATAGGGATCAATGGGGCAGAGCCGGCTGAAAAAAAGGCCTAACACCTGCAAAAAAAGCAGCGTTCAGCTCCTAATGCAGCCCCATTGATTCCTATGGGGAAATAAAATTTATGTCAACACCTAACACCCTAACACGAACCCCGAGTCTAAACACCCTTAATCTTACACTTCTTAACCCCTAATCTGCTGCCCCCAACATGGCCGACACCTGCATTATTATTATTAACCCCTAATATGCCTCTCCGGACACCGCCGCCACCTACATTATAGTTATGAACCCCTAATCTGCCGCCCCCAATGTCTCTGCAGCCTACCTACACTTCTTAACCCCTAAACTGCCACCCACAACATCGCTGCCACTAAAATAAAGTTATTAACCCCTAAACTGCCGTACTCCCGCATCACAAACACTAGTTAAATTTTATTAACCACTAATCTGCCGTCCCTAACATTGCCGCCACCTAACTACACTTATTAACCCCTAATCAGCCGCCGCCAATGTCGCCGCCACTATAATAAATATATTAACCCCTAAACCTAAGTCTAACCCTAACACCCCCCTAACTTAAATATAATTTAAAATAATCTAAATAAAATAACTTTAATTAACTAAATTATTCTTATTTAAAACTAAATACTTACCTATAAAATAAACCCTAAGCTAGCTACAATATAACTAATAGTTACATTGTAGCTATCTTAGGGTTTATTTTTATTTTACAGGCAAGTTTGTATTTATTTTAACTAGGTACAATAATTAACTATTTAATAGCTACCTAGCTAAAATAAATACAAATTTACCTGTAAAATAAAAATAAACCTAAGTTACAATTACAACTAACACTACACTATAATTAAATTAATTCCCTAAATTAAATACAGTTAAATACAATTATCTAAATTACGGGAAAAAAAACACTAAATTACAGAAAATAATAAAATAATTACAATTTTTTAAAACTAATTACACCTAATCTAATCCCCCTAATAAAATAAAAAAGCCCCCCAAAATAATAAAAATCCCTACCATATACTAAATTACAAATAGCCCTTAAAAGGGCTTTTTGCGGGGCATTGCCCCAAAGTAATCAGCTCTTTTACCTGTAAAAAAAATACAATTCCCCCCAACATTAAAACCCACCACCCACACACCCAACCCTACTCTAAAACCCACCCAATCCCCCCTTAATAAAACCTAACACTTACCCCTTGAAGATCACCCTACCTTGAGACGTCTTCACCCAACTGGGCAGAAGTGGTCCTCCAAACGGCCAGAAGTCTTCATCCTATCCGGACAGAAGAGGTCCTCCAGACGGCCAGAAGTCTTCATCCAGACGGCATCTTCTATCTTCATCCATCTGGAGTGGAGCGGGTCCATCTTCAAGACATCCGACGCAGAGCATCCTTTTCCTTCCGACGACTAACACTAAATGACGGTACCTTTAAGTGACGTCATCCAAGATGGCGTACCTTCGAATTCCGATTGGCTTATAGAATTCTATCAGCAATCGGAATTAAGGTAGAAAAAATCCTATTGGCTGATCCAATCAGCCAATAGGATTGAGCTTGCATTCTATTGGCTTCTCCAATCAGCATTCTATTGGCTGCTGCAAGGGTGCACAAATTGTTTCCCCTGAGACAACCCATTACAGGTCACACACCCACTACACCTGTAACATCCATTTCTCTCAGAGCCTAACCAGGTTCTGTTAGTGTAACTTTGTCTATTGTTGGTATGTAGCAATAGGTCACGTAAAGACCTCCCTTTTCTATATCCTACCATGGGACCATCAAAATTATTAAAAGGTAAAGATGTATCAGTTTTTACAATGTACCAGTTGTTCTTAAGTATATAAGGTATATCCAATTTATCAGGCGTATATTCAGTAGAGAATACAAGTCTCTTATTAACAGATTCTCTCTCGTTCTTGATTAAGGCCTGTTGCTGTGTCATGGACAAGGACTCACCAGGTGGCACCTGTAGGTGTTTAATGTCATATCCTCTCTCTTGGAATTTATGACACATCTCCCCCAGTTGTATGGCTTTCTTAGTGGGATCGCTATTATTTCTCACAACTCTTTTAAACTGGGATTTAGGTAATGCCCATTTTAAACTTGGATGGTGACAACTTGTAGCGTGAAGCAACGAGTTGCGGTTTGTAGCCTTGCGGAATAGTGTGGTGGTCAATCTATTTCCTGCTTTGATTATCCTAAGATCCAGAAAGTCAATTGTAATCTTATCACAGTTAATTTTGAAAGCCAAATTAGGATTCTGTAAATTTAACATCTGAAACCATTCATTGAGTTCCTGCTCGGATCCCCCCCAGATTAGGATGAGATCATCAATGTATGTCCTAAATAATTTAAGACTGGGGTCTTTGAATGCTAATGTATCCTCCTCTTCAAAACATGCCATGTACAGGTTGGCATACGATGGGGCCACGTTTGAGCCCACCACTGTACCAGCAATCTGGAGATAATAGCCATGTTCAAATTTGAAATAGTTATACTTCAAGCAGTACTCAGTTAGATCCAAAATAGCATTTATGGGTGGACTGATGTATGGATATTGAAGCAATTTACTCCTAATAGCTGACAAGCCCTCACCATTTGGAATTACAGTATAAAGGCTGGTAATGTCGAGTGTTACCAACAAGTCATCGGGTCCCACATCAGGCATACTTCTTATTAGTTGAATGACCTCGATAGAATCCAATATAAATGAGGGCATGTGGCGTACTAACGGCTGTAATTGAGTATCCAGATATGTGGCAATGGGTTGTAATATAGATCCTCTAGAAGGCCCGGTCCGTATACCATTTATACAATATGCAACTGTACTTAAGGGTGTAAGTCCAACCTCTTTGCATTCCATAGTGTATGTTTGATGGTCCATTGTATGCATTCGATAACTTAAGTTGTTTTGTAAGTTATGGCTTCAAACGATATGTGCTTTGTAACATTTTTATGTAGTATGTGTAGTAACTGCATCTTGCCATCTGTTTTGAATTGATTTTAGGTTTGATATGTTGGCCCAGATGGGGACCTGTAGCCCTACCGCTGCATGCGCAGTAGCGCTGTGTGTGTCCTGCGGGGACCCGGATGTGGCAGAGCATTTGCACTTGGGGAGTAGAACGGTAGCACACATAAGGTGGTAAGTGAATGTATTCTGTATGTCTGAGGACGGGCTTAGGCCCGAAAACGTTAACTGTATGCTTTATATTCAGTAAAAAAACTTTTTGTTAAAACGCCAGTGAGTGCCTACCTTTGTGGACTATTGTGTACTGGAATGTGGCTGGCACCCTGGGGGTTGGATCAGTGAGCGAGTGCTGGGTTCCCTTGAAGATTTATATATATATATATATATATATATATATATATATATATATATATATATATATATATACATGATTATATATAGGTATAGATATAATCATATATACTGTACATAGGAATATCTATTTATAAATATATAGAACATATTCTGCTATGTGCCGAACATTGTAAAGTGAAAATGTGAAATATTTACAGTAAATACACAGTATAACACTTTATTAAATATGACTATAGTATAAATATGCTTTTTTCATCTACTTAACTGCAAAGGGCTCCAATGCACTTAAATATATGTCTATATTTATGTACATATGTATTTATGTGTTTATATGTCAGCCTGAGACCTCATATCTTTGAGCTTTTATAACTTTTTTGTGCAATATTTTTTTATTAGATAGTGTTATTATGATTGTAAATGTACTTTTCAATGTATTTTTGATGTGTTTTGTTGCATTTTTTTTAATGAATCAGTTAACCAGAACTCTGAAGATGCACTATCCGGATGCACGATAACTTCAATTGCGCTCATGTGATCGCATTTACTTTCAACTTGTAATATGAGCGCTACATCCAACATGTGCAAACACCCGTGATAAACTCTTTTTCGCTTGTGCGTAACTGTTAGCGCACCACTCGTATTCTGGCCCATAGTGGCAGATATTAGTTACTGTATGTTCTTTGTACGTATTTATGATTCAGTTTGGTTCTGGGTCTTTGTGGGTAGTGCAAACACCTTTCTATAACTGCTTCTATTACTTTTTGGCCCCCCTCAGCCTATTTTTTTTCTTTTGACTTTTAGAATGGAGTCTAATGTAGTAGAGTTGTTTTTTGACTCTTCTTTTGGTTTAATAGAGGAAGTGTGCAGAGCTGATATCTTATCCGTCTCAACTTCCAGACCTGTATCTGAATCCCTATCTGAGGTTTTAAAGTCATACTCTGTATCACTAACTGATACATGTCTGCTACATTTATATCTCTTACACCTAATTTTCTTATCTTTGTAAGATTAAGAATTCAAAACTGTATGTGACAAACTATACACATTTTTTGAATCATAGTTCATTTTGTCTCAGTTGATCTTATAAAGTTTATAAGCCAACAGTTCCTTTTGGAAAGACAGCATGTTCTGCTTGAACTGCTTATCATATAGTTTGAAAGGACTTAAAGAGCAATAGTGCCCTATTTTTTTTACCATTTAATTTGTTACAGATTATTATTATCAGCTAGATAACAAGTTTTGCGTTGCGGCTTGTAACTCTGAAAATATGGCATTTTCAGCGTTAAAACAGCACCACAGCTATTCCAAGTGTTGTTGGTATAGGTGTACCACAGACCTTTAAGCCTGTAACGCAACGTCAGTCCTGCTCATGTAAAAATTAAGTTTTTTCATGGGATTCCCATAGCATCGGTATTACGAGTTTTGCGTTCTGGCTAAAACGTGAGTGTTACAGCCTAAAATGACAAGATCTGTACCGCCATCTAAAGTCAGTAGTTATGAGTTTTACGCTACAAAGCTGTAGCATAAAACTCATAACTAAACTGTTACAAAGTACACTAAACACCCATAAACTACCTATTAACCCCTAAATTCGAATTAGCCAATAGAATGCAAGCTGCTTGAATCCTATTGGCTGATTTGAACAGCCAATTGGATTTTAGCAGCCCTAATTCCTATTGGCTGATTCAAAATTTTCAGCCAATTGGAATGCAAGGGACGCCATTTTGAATTGCGTCCCTTGCATTGACGATTCAGTGTACGGCGGTGACCATATAAAGAGGATGCTCCGCACCGGATGTCTTCAGGATGGACCCGCTCCGCGCCGGCTGGATGAAAATCAAAGAGGCCGTCTGGATGAAGACTTCTTGGCCGCCTGGATCAGGACTTCGCCAGCTGGATGAAGATAGAAGAGGCCACCTGGATGAAGACTTCGCCAGGATGAAGATCGTTCAAGCCGGACTTTAAAAACTGTAAGTGTATCGTCAGGGGGCTAGTGTTAGGCTTTTTTAAGGGTTTATTGGGTGGGTTTTATTTTTTAGTTTAGGGTCTGTGCAGTAAATGTCTATACAAATGCCCCTTTCAGGGCAATGGGTAGCCTAGGTTATTTTAGATTTTAAGGGCCATTGGTATTTTATTCTAGATTAGGTTTTTTATCTTGGGGTGTTTTTTTTTTATGGGTATTAGAATAGGAATATTTTTTTTATTTTTGATCATTTGTTTGTTATTTTGTGTAATGTATATTTTTGTATGTGTTTATTTTTTAGCAAAAGAGCTGTTTAACTCAGGGCAATGCCCTACAAAAGGCAATTTTAAGGGCCCCCAAAAGGCCATTTTAAGGGCCCTTGGTAGTTTGGGGGTGGGGGTTTGTATAGTGTTATGGGGGTTTATATTATTTTGGAGTAAAAGAGCTGTTTATCTCAGGGCAATGCCCTACAAAAGGCCCTTTTAAGGGCCCTTGGTAGTTTGGGGTGGGGGTTTGTATAGTGTTAGGGTTTTTTGTATTTTTTTGGAGTAAAAGAGCTGTTTATCTCAGGGCAATGCCCTACAAAAGGCCATTTTAAGGGCCCCCCCAAAAGGCCCTTTTAAGGGCCATTGGTATTTTGGGGGGTGTGGGGTTTCTATAGTGTTAGGGGGTGTTTGTATTATTTTTGGAGTAAAAGAGCTGATTATCTCAGGGCAATGCCCTACAAAAGGCCCTTTTAAGCCCCCCCCCCAAAAAAAAAATGCCCTTTTAAGGGCCCTTGGTAGTTTATTCTAGAGTAGTTTTTTATTTTGGGGTGTTTTTATTTTTTAAGGGTATTAGAATAGGATTAATCTTCATTTTTTGGATATATTTTTTTTTGTAATGGTAGGTTTTAGTGTAAGGCAGCTTAGGTTTTATTTCACAGGTAAGTTTGAATGTATTATAACTAGGTAGTTAGTAAATAGTTAATAACTATTTACTAACTAGTCTACCTAGTTAAAATAAATACAAACTTACCTGTGATATAAAAATAAAACATAAGCTAGCCACAATATATTTATTAGTTATAGCTTAGGTTTTATTTCACAGGTAAGTATTTAGTTTTAAATAGGTATTATTTAGTTAATAATTGTAAATTTAACTTAGATCTAATTTAATTATGTTAAAGTTAGGGAGTTAGGGTTATGTTTAGGGTTAGGGTTATGTTTAGGGGTTAATATAGTTTAATATAACTTCTTGCAATGTGGGGGGGCTGGAAGTTTAGGGGTTAATAGGTTTATTTAGTTAATAATTGTAAATTTAATTTAGCTATATTTTTATTATGTTAAAGTAAGGGGGTGTTAGGGTTAGGTTTAGGGTTACATTAGGGTTAGGGTTATATTAGGGTTAGGGTTACATTAGGGTTAGGTTTAGGGGTTAATATAGTTTAATTTAGCTTGTTGTGATGTGGGGGGCTGGCGGTTTAAGGGTTAATAAATGTAGTATAGGACTGGGGGCGGAGTCTAGCCACACTGGAAGATGGCTGCAAGCTAGAAGGGCTCCTATCCACCAAACCGACTTAAAGCACTTTAAGATGGCAATAATCCCCAATCTCCCTTCCCTTTAGTGCCTGAATAACCGCCTGAATAACAGCTGCTGTCGACACTGATTTCTGCAGAACGCTGCTCTCTACTCTGCCACACAAACAAAGAAGCTCCTGCCTGGGGCCTAGCTCCTTGTCGACTACACTCAGATTGAGGAGCTGAGCCCGGCTGCGACTTACCCGACTCCGACAAGAAGAGCACTGCACAAATACCGGCTTGGCTGCAGGGGGTCCACCGCAGACGGAAACATCAAGGACTCAGGTGAGGGAGCCGAGCTGCAGCTTTTGGCTAATGTGGAGTGCGCCGCTGCACGGAACCCCTTAAGGCCTTCTCACTACACTGACAGCCTGCGCATCTGACACGCACCACTTCTGACCCAGGTTATGATCAAGCTGCGTTAGTGCCCATCACAACCTCTGCTGCGTTATAGCTCTCTCACAGAGAGCCTCTAGTATTGGGAGGCTGATATATAACGGTCTCACCTACCGCATATCCCTTTTTTTTCCTTTGACTCTGGTTGTGGGACATAGCTAGGGCTAGAGCTTCCCTAAAATTACATAGCGCCATTTACTGAAATCGAAGGGCCAATTAAAGGAAGGTCCACTGAGGTGATAGTTTGCTTTTACATAGAGGCACAGTCCCTTCCATACAGGCACTTAATTCACATCAGAAGCCATAACAAAGTCACAGGGCAGTGCCTTAATCACTTTTTTTATGTCCTTGACAGTGGTCTGATATATCTGTTGCCCTTGGATATTTTATAATAATCAAGTCATCTCCTCTGTATCAACTTATTATACCTGCCTGGATAGGTGTGTGATGCCTTGTAAAAGGCAAAATAAAGGAGATAAAACCACCTCCTCAAAACCTCTTAGTCAGTTTCTAAAGCCTAGAGACTTACAACCTTCTCTTGGCCCTGAGGGAGCTGTAGAAATGCAGACTCCTACCACAAACCCGCCAACGCTGGGAGACTGCGATATGGGATCCTTTCTCACAAAAAAAGATATCACGCACCTGTCTTCAAAAGACGATATCAAAGTAGTTTTACACGAGATGAGGACATTATTCGGGGATCTCAGAAAGGATTTAGGGGCCATGGAAAAAAGAGTAATCTCCCTAGAAAATAAACAAGAGGCCACTGCTGCTGAGGTTCATTCAAACTCCTCTAGCATTCAGGAACAAGAGATCAAAATACAATCACTAGCCGAAAAACTGGAAGACCTGGAAAACAGGACGCGCCGAAATAATCTCAGAATCAGGGGAGTTTCTGAAACTATCTTTCCCCCGGCGATCGAGGGTTATCTTCAAGCCCTGTTTAGGGTGATCAAAGAAAATCCGTCGGCTAGTGATATTCAAATAGAACGAGCCCATCGGGCTCTGCGCCACAAACCTCCACCTAAAGCCCCTCCTAGGGACATAATTGTGAAATTCCTTAAATATAAGGACAAAGAAGATCTACTCTGCTGTGCCAGAGAGAAAAATCCAATCCTACATGCAGGAGAAGAAATTCAACTATTTACGGATTTGTCTCCTACTACTCTTCAAAAGAGAAGGGACTTGTCTCATATCACTTCTACCCTGAAAAAGCACAAAGTCTCGTACAGATGGGGCTTCCCGGTATCACTGATAGCCTCAGCTAACAACAAAACAGCTATCTACAGACCGGGCTCAGATCCTTATCAGTTTTAAAAAGAACTGGCTCTGTCGCCCACCCCTGAAGGAGAGGACTTTATACCAACTCCTGGAGAACAACGGAGATCCGCAGAGCTGATGGGTAATAGCTCCACTTCAAGTTGACATTTATCAATTTGCTTCTCTTTTTTCACTTACGTCAACATGAATGCAGAATCCCTGCTGTAGGGACGGGGAGGTAAGTGCATGAACAGAGTTGAGGGACTGTCAGCTGAAAATAAGTCTATGTTCGTGCTTATTGCCTCTACGCTGCTGGAGTCTCCACTCTTCAGGACTACAACCTCTCCGTGACTGAGTACTCATTTGCAGACAGGGAGAACTCATACTGTCAAAGTTAATGGGTATGTCTTGTTGCTACCCCACATACTCCCCAAATCTGTCAGTCACCTGTCTGATGAGAGGTTGTGTTGCCTAACGCTCGCAAATCTTACATAAGACACAGGTTTTCTGCTCCTTAGTGCACCTTCCTTACGCTTTGTTATGGCAGGACAAAAAGTTTATTGTTAACAGTTGCTAACTCATTTAAATGCTTTTGTGGTCTATAATGTTTATGATTTTTTACTGTGTATTTGCTGTTGGTAGGAGAAATACCTCTCTTGCTACGGAATACACCCTCCCCTACATATCTCTTGTTATAATTGAGTACTTCTCAACATTGCTTAATTCCCTGCCATTATCAAGGTAACAAAGGGCGCTCTCCCCTCCCCCCTTCCCTTCTAACCTCCCCCTCCCTTTCCTTACCTCATCTTCCACATCCTTTCCCTCTCCCTAATTCCTTCCTTTTCCCTGCCCCTTCCGCCTCACACCTACCCTCTTCCCTAATACCTTCTCCTACAAAAAATTTACCTACTGCAGCCCACACTCTTCTCTTGCAGACAGGGCAATTCCACATGGATATAATAATATGTTGCGGCACGCTGTTACCTTTTGTGCTCCCCAAATTTATCAGTCACGCATCTGTTGAAGAGTATAGTTGTTTAACGAAAAATACTCAATGTCCTAGTTATCAGTGACTTGATATGGACACATCTTTTTTCAGGTACCTATCTTCCATTTCATTGTGGCCGACCAAAAGGTTCATTGTTAACAGTTGACAGTTCATTTAAATGTTTATAGGTACTGTAATGTTTATGCTTATTATTGTGATTCTAAGGTTGAAATGTGAATTATCTCCTCTGATACTGTGTCCACCTAACCCTATATGTCTCCCCTGACAGCTAGATGATTACTACTGCACCAAGTTTAACTCTCTGTTATTATCCATGTAAAATAGGGTGCTCCCCCCCTTCCCCTCCCCTCCTCCCCCCTCCAACCTTCCCTCCTCATCTCCTCCTTTCAACATACGTCTTTTTCCTATACCCTTCCCTCCCCCCTAGCCCCTCCCATTCCCCTGTCCCTTCCTGTCCAACCCTAGCCCCTCCCCCCCGACCCCTTGCCATCAAAAATATATTTATCGCAAATCATTCTCTCCACCTAGTCGGTTGTGGAGATGCTTCCCCAGTGTAGACACCTCAATCAAGGCTTTTAGGCTTTGATAAGAAATTTCTCTTTTTTTTTATTTCTCATTCTTATACAAATCTTTCTCAAGGACCATTTAGAAGTACTATTCTTACACAGTGTTTTCTTGCTCCTCGTAAGACTACTTTTCTCTTCTAAATTCTTTTTTCTTCTACTTCCTACTCTAACTCTATTTGCCCTTTTTTTTTTTTTTTTTTTTTTTGTTCTCTCTCTCCATCATGCCTAACAACCATAGTAGATTTCAGGAACACTCTTTTAAAATAACATCTATTAATGTTAAAGGACTTAATAACCCAGGTAAAAGGTCTATTGCACTTAGAGAGTTAAATAAATTAAAAAGCCAGATTATATTATTACAGGAAACCCACTTTCAGAAAGGAAGGGAGCCACGTTGGTCGCCCAAGCACTTTACAAAATCCTTCTTTGCCTCAGGGCCAGATAAAAACGGAGGAGTGGGCGTCCTTATTCATAAATCTTTGCCCATACAGCCAACTTACATTCATAAAGATCCAGAGGGACGTTTTATACTCCTGGTAGGCACATTGTTTGGCCAGTCTTTCACAATACTAAATGTGTATGCCCCCAACCAGGCTCAGAACAAATTCTTTAAAAAAATCTCAAATCTTTTGTTGGATCATGCTAAAGGTGTGATCTTTCTGGCTGTGGATTTTAATATCCTACTGGACTCAAGTTTAGATTCCTCAAGAGGGACAACTAATGCTCCAAAATCTGTTTTGAGAGCAATAAAGAACTCTTTGTATAGTCTTGACCTTCACGACACATGGAGAACTTTACATACAACTGAAAGAGATTACACGTATTACTCCCCTCCACATAACTGCTATACGCGGATTGACTATACAATGACGGATTCCCACGGTCTCTCCCTTATTAACCAATGTGATATAGGTAAACTTACTTGGTCAGACCATGCACCAGTAACTTGCTCCATCCAATGGCCAGATCTACCAATTACTAATAGGTCCTAGAGACTGGATGATTCCCTACTAGATAACTCAGTCATTCTGGAAGAGATAGAAAGGGCTTTAACTGAATACTTCTTAATGAATGAAAACACAACCTCGTCTCCTCAATTGGAGTGGGACGCACATAAAGCAGTGATCCGAGGCCTTTTCATTAAACATAGTGCGAGACTGGCTAGACAAGCTAGGGTACAACACACAAATCTTTTAGACAGGATCAATACTTTAGAAAAGGCACACAAGCAAAACCTAGTTGACAAAGACCTTAAATTAGATTTGATTGCCGCTAGAGCGGACTTAAAACAATTTCTCACAAAAATACACCAACGTCACGCACTTTATCTTAAACAGTATTACTACAAAGGGGGCAATAAACCGGGGAAAATCCTTGTGAGATCTCTCCGCAGAAAACAATTATCAACATATATTCATTCCATAAAAGCTAGGGATGGCACTTCTGTATCTAGTAGTAAACTTATAGCTTCCACATTCAGGGACTATTACAAGTCTTTGTATAATATAGCTGACCAGAATAAAATAGCACACTCACATACAGAACCAGACGCTCTCAGTGGACACATGGACGGCTACTTTAAAGACATTGGTCTCCCTTCCTTAGATGATAAGGCGAAAACACACCTTGCATCTCTTATCACACTAGAAGAACTGCAGTTAGCCATTCAGGACATGCCTTCTGGCAAATGCCCTGGCCCGGATGGCTTCACCCCCAGGTACTATAAAATGCTCAGTAAAAAACTCTCTCCACACTTAGTTAGGCTTTTCAACACCCTAAGAGACTCTCCCACCCTATCAGATCCACTTTTAGAAGCACATATTACTGTCATCCCTAAACCTGGGAAGCCGGCCTCATGTCCGGAGAATTTTAGGCCCATCTCACTAATAAACACTGACATGAAGTTGCTGGCCAAGGTCCCCGCTAACAGACTAAATAAATATTTACCAAACCTAATTGCCACAGACCAAGTTGGCTTCGTCCCGGGACGGGAGGCCCGGGACAATACCATCAAAATTCTGCAACTAATAAACCATGCCAAGGTCACGAATACCCCTTTAGTACTGTTTGCAACGGACGCGGAGAAGGCCTTTGACAGAGTCCGATGGTCTTTCCTGCGCAGGACAATGTTGGAAATGGGCATCCCATCGCCATTTCTAAACATGTCCATGGCCTTATATTCCTCCCCAAATGCAAAAATTAGAATCAACGGTACTCTTTCAGAACCTTTCAAAATTAATAATGGAACTAGACAGGGCTGCCCATTGTCCCCATTGCTCTTTGCTATGACCATGGAGGTTCTTGCCCAAAAAGTTAGGAAAAACAAAGATATAACCGGATTAGTGGTGGGAGAGGTTGAACACAAACAAGCTCTTTATGCTGATGATGCTCTTTTCTCACTGACAAATGCTGAGACATCTATTCCTGCACTTTTAGAGGAAATGAATAAATATAGCAAGGTTTCAAATTTGCAACTCAATATTTCTAAGTCTGAACTCCTTAACATCAACGCAAACCCAAATCATACACAACACTTATGCAATAAATTTCATATCCCCATTGCCCAACATAAACTCAAATATCTAGGGATTTATCTAGCCACTTCCTCTCAGGATTTATATAAGCTTAATTAACATAAAAAACGAGATAACCAGAGATTTATCGTCATGGAAAAACAAAAAACTATCGTGGCTCGGCAGGATTGGAGTTCTGAAGATGATTGTCCTCCCCCGCATTTTGTATTTGTTCCAAACACTTCCTATATCACTCCCTGAGGGATATCTAACCCAGTTACAAAAAGGCTTTTGAACAGTACATATGGGATGGAGCTAGACCTAGAATCCCAAGAAAAAACATGTATTTACCTAGAGATAGTGGGGGTCTGGGAGTCCCATGCTTACAGTCTTACAAACAAGCAATAGCGTTACAGCACATAGTGGAATGGGCACATAATACTAATGACAGAGCTTGGATTCATATAGATAGGCATATTCTTAAAATAAATAATATGGCAACAGTGGCCTGGAGACCGCGTCAAAAGAGACCCAAATTAATTGATAATTATCATGTCACGGCAGGTATACTCTTAGAATGGGACAAAATCTTCCTCATGTTCTGCTCCGCTTACACCCATTCTCGAGCACTCTGATCTTCCATACTCTCGGTTAGGTTTTACTACACTTCAACCATATAGCCTTAGGACAGGCTCTGTGCACTTTATTTCCGTTGAGGGCAGACTGAAGACTCATTCGGAACTAGAGGAAGCACACGGGGGGATTTTCTCCTTGTGGCTTCATTATCACCAACTGATTCACTTTGTTTCCCACCACAAAAACAGAGAAGATCTTGGTAGGAAGCTCACATCCTTAGAATCCCTATGCATTTCACCTACCGCTCCTGTACATGTCATCTCTAAGCTTTACAAAATAATATCAGGTAGTGATTTATTAAATCTTCCTTCCTATACATACTCATGGAAAAAAGACCTAGGTTGTGAGATTGATGAGAACGCTTGGCACCGCGCCTTCCATTTAATTAAAAAATCTTCTGTATCAGCAACAATTCAGGAAATTCATATAAAACTCTCGTGTAGATGGTATTTAACACCTTCACGCCTCCACAAAATCTTTCCTACACTTAACAATACCTGCTGGAGAGGGTGCAGGGAGGAAGGCTCTCTCCTTCACATCTGGTGGTTGTGCCCCAGTTTGGGGGGATTTTGGCCAGCCATCTTGTTGGAGATTTCTGAGATCCTGGGATCTGAGATTCACCACAGCCCAAACACAATTCTGTTTCTTGATCTCCCCAAATTGACTGGGATGGGTAAACAACCACTACTTTTAATCATGCTTACTGCGGCTAAAAAACTCATACCAAAACATTGGAAATCTCAAACAGTTCCCTCCAAAGATGAGTGGACAGTAACGGTCTCTCACCTTCTTTCTCTTGAGAGATATCATTATCTAAAAACGCATACACTAGAGGTGCATGAAATGATGCTGGCACTCTGGTCAAAAACAATATAATTCCAAAAATCTCACTCAGGTCAATTGTTTCCTAAAACGTATATAGGAGTTGGAGAGGGGGGGACTTTTTAGTTATACATTTTTTTTTTTCCTCTCTCTTCCTTGGTTCTCTCAAACCCCTGCTTTCCTCTTTTCTTTTCTTTCCTCAAGTTTGCAAATTTCTTCAAAAGGTTGAATTTATCCTAGTTAAATATATGGAAAAATATAAAATACACTTAGCTTCTTGAGAAAGTCCACTACCGAATATAATGCTGACTTATTGTTCATATTTTCTCTTGTACTTACAAGTATTTTTAGAATGATTAACTTTGGATTCTCATGTATACATGTGGAGAACTGAGACCTTCAGCCTCATATTATAATGTGCAAAGTTATCTCACATGTTTACTCTATATATGTGTCTAATTATGTTACCTTGTTATCATTCTCAATATCTTAATAAAGATTTAATTAAAAAAAAAGGGAAAAGGAAAAAAAAGGAAAAGGGAAAAAGAAGAAGGAAAAAAATAAAAAAAAAAATAAAAAATAAAAATAAAAAAAAAAAAATGTAGTATAGTGGCGGTGATATCGGGAACGGCAGATTAGGGGTTAATAACTGTAGGCAGGTGTCAGCAATGTCGGAGGCAGCAGATTAGGGTTGTTTAGACGAAGGGTTTATGCTAGAGTGTAAGGTTTAAACAGTATTTTTATTTTCCCATAGACATTAATGGGGCAGCGTTACAGAACTTTTGTTTCCACCTTCGCAGGTGTTCGTCTCAGCAGCGCTCTGATTGTGTGCGGTATGCAGCTCAACACAACCATATCGCACGCAAAAGGGGTATGTTTGAATCTTGTAATGGCATCGCTATCGGAAATTAAATAACGTAACTTTTGTTGCGCTCGTTAATTTTTATATAGCGCTCAAAACTCGTAATCTAGCTGTATGTGTATCAAATCAGCATTTTAAATTGTGTCTATGGTATCCCTACCTATAATGAAAAATTCTATACTTAAGTATAGGCTATTGACAAGCTATGTTAACATAGCCAGCAGAAGAAATTGAACTCTCAGTGGGGAGTCTGAGAGATAAAGTTTTCAAATTTTTATTTTCATTCTTTCTAAGTATTGTATTGTAGAGACAGGGATAAAAAATGGTAGCATCTGAGTGATAAGAAAAGGATATCTGATCTCGCTGCATGCTTAGCTTATTTTGAAGGGTTGTGCTTTCAAAGGGCTAATCCAGCTATTTCAAGTCATTGGAAACACATTAAGGGGAAACCAATTTTGCAGTACACTATCCCTTTAAGATACTATTGAATGGCTTGAATTTATGGAATAAGTGCAATTTTTGGTTTTCTTTAATATTATTAATATTATTTGTTATTTGTAGAGCGCCAACAGATTCCGCAGCGCTTGAGAATATCTATTAGTGTTTGTGAACATTTCATAAGTGCAGTATTCGATTTGGTAATAAATTCCAAGCAGATCAAATGAAAAGAGGGACTTTTTTATCTGTATACCTCTAGGTATGCTGTATGTTGTCATTACTGATAAATTATAAATTCTTTGTATCCATTTATAATCTTTTATCCTTCTTTCTTAAGTTGTCTATTTGTATAAATAAACAATCCAAATTTAATTCCACATCCTTAATCAAATCCTGAACCTCATCAGTCATGATATTAAAAGTCTCCTGGCCATCAAGACATCTGTCAATTCTGCTTACCAGTTAAGTTAATAGTTGAATAACATTGCTCAGGCTTGCAGTAGGTTGACTTAGGTTTTCAGTGATACATAGAAAAATGAGTTACAAAGTCTGTAACAAAAAAGAGTGTTTTACCCCTACAATTATGTAGAAAAAATTCTCACTGAATAATACAGAACGATTTTTTAACCATTCATACTTTATCTTTATTGGTTTAACTATTCAATCATACATGTTTAAATACACTTAAACTCACTAGATCAATATAGCATAGGTGTGTGAATAATACCTCTAAGAATCATGTATCTAGATGTGAAACATTGTAATTGGTTTGTAAAATATCAAGCAGTCAGATACAAACAACCGGCTAGATTACGAGATGTGCGTTAAAGTAAAAAAAACAGTGTTAAGAGGTCCTAACGCTGCTTTTTTACGCCCACTGGTATTACGAGTCTTGCAGGTTTAGGGGCACCGCACACTTCTTTGGCCTTACCGCAAAACGACACGTAAACTTCGTAAAGTCTTTTTTCTATGGGACTTCCATAGCGCTGATATTACAAGTCTGTCCTGGGAGGCCAAAAAGTGTGCGGTACACCCTACCTCGTCAATTGCCCTAACACATTTAAAAGTCAGTAGTTAAGAGTTTTATGGTCGAACGCCGTAGCATAAAACTCATAACTAAAGTGCTAAAAAGTACAATAACACCCATAAACTACCTATTAACCCCTAAACCGAGGACCTCCCGCATCGCAAACACTATAATAAAAATTTTAACCCCTAATCTGCCGCTCTGCACATCGCCGCAACTATAATAAACATATTAACCCCTAAACCGTCGCACTCCCGCCTTGCAAACACTAGTTAAATATTATTAAACGATAATCTGTCGTCCCTAACATCGCCGCCACCTACCTACATTTATTAAACCCTAATCTGCTGCCCCCAACGTCGCTGCCACTATACTAAATGTATCAACCCTTAAACCTAAGTCTAACCCTAACATCCCCTATCTTAAATATAATTACAATAAATCTAACTAAAAATTCCTATCATTAACTAAATAATTCCTATTTAAAACTAAATATTTACCTATAAAATAAACCCTAAGCTAGCTACAATATAACTAATAGTTACATTGTAGCTAGCTTAGGGTTTATTTTTATTTACAGGCAAGTTTGTATTTATTTTAACTAGGTATAATAGTTATTAAATAGTTATTAACTATTTAATAACTACCTAGCTAAAATAAATACAAAATTACCTGTAAAATAAAACCTAACCTAAGTTATAATAACACCTAACACTACACTATAATTAAATAAATTAACTAAATTAACAACAATTAAATAAATTAAATTAGCTAAAGTACAAAAAACAAACAAACACTAAATTACAGAAAATAATAAACAAATTACAAGATATTTAAACTAATTACACCTAATCTAATAGCCCTATAAAAAAAAACCCTAGCCTAAACTAAACTACCAATAGCCCTTAAAAGGGCCTTTTGCGGGGCATTGCCCCAAAGTAATCAGCTCTTTTACCTGTAAAAAAAAAATACAAACAACCCCCCCAACAGTAAAACCCACCACCCACCAAACCAACCCCCCAAATAAAATACTATCTAAAAATCCTAAGCTCCCCATTGCCCTGAAAAGGGCATTTGGATGGGCATTGCCCTTAAAAGTGCAGTTAGCTCTTTTGCGGCCCAAACCCTAATCTAAAAAATAAAACACACCCAATACACCGTTAAAAAAACACTAACCCCCTGAAGATCGACTTACTGTTCTTCAACGAAGCCGGGAGAAGTCTTCATCCAAGCCGGGCGAAGTGGTCCTCCAGACGGGCAGAAGTATTCATGCAGACGGCATCTTCTATCTTCATCCATCCTATGCGGAGCGGCTCCATCTTCAAGACATCCAACGCGGAGCATCCTCTTCAAAAGAAGTCTTCTTACTGAATGACGGTTCCTTTAAGTGACGTCATCCAAGATGGCGTCCCTTAGATTCTCATTGGCTGATAGAATTCTATCTGCCAATCAGAATTAAGGTAGACAAAATCCTATTGGCTGAAGCAATCAGCCAATAGGATTGAAGTTCAATTATATTGGCTGATTCAATCAGCCAATAGGATTGAGCTCGCATTCTATTGGCTGATTGGAACAGCCAATAAAATGCGAGCTCAATCCTATTGGCTGATTGCATCAGCCAATAGGATTTTTTCTACCTTAATTCCGATTGGCTGATAGAATTCTATCAGCCAATCGGAATCTAAGGGACACCATCTTGGATGACGTAACTTAAAGGAACCGTTATTCAGTAAGAAGACTTCGTTTGAAGAGGATGCTTTGCGTCAGATGTCTTGAAGATGGAGCCGCTCCACGTCGGATGGATGAAGATAGAAGATGCCGTCTGGATGAAGACTTCTGCCCCGTCTGGAGGACCACTTCACCCGTCTTGGATGAAGACTTCTCCCGGCTTTGTTGAAGAAGTCGATCTTCAGGGGGTTAGTGTTAGGTTTTTTTAAGGGTGTATTGGGTGGGTTTTACTTTTTAGATTAGGGTTTGGGCCGCAAAAGAGCTAACTGCCCTTTTAAGGGCAATGCCCATCCAAATGCCCTTTTCAGGGCAATGGGGAGCTTAGGTTTTTTTAGATAGTATTTTATTTGGGGGGTTGGTTGTGTGGGTGGTGGGTTTTACTGTTGAGGGGGTTGTTTGTATTTTTTTTTTACAGGTAAAAGGCCCTTTTAAGGTAAAATGCCCTGGAAAAGGCCCTTTTAAGGGCTATTGGTAGTTTAGTTTAGGCTAGGTTTTTTTTTGTATTTTGGGGTGGCTTTTTTATTTTGATAGGGCTATTAGATTAGGTGTAATTAGTTTAAATATCTTATAATTTGTTTATAATTTTCTGTAATTTAGTGTGTGTTTTTTTTGTACTTTAGCTAATTTAATTTATTTAATTGTTGTTAATTTAGTTAATTTATTTAATTATAGTGTAGTGTTAGGTGTTATTGTAACTTAGGTTAGGTTTTATTTTACAGGTACTTTTGTATTTATTTTAGCTACATAGTTATTAAATAGTTAATAACTATTTAATAACTATTCTACCTAGTTAAAATAAATACAAACTTGCCTGTAAAATAAAAATAAACCCTAAGCTAGCTACAATGTAACTATTAGTTAGATTGTAGCTAGCTTAGGGTTTATTTTATAGGTATTTAGTTTTAAATAGGAATTATTTAGTTAATGATAGGAATTTTTAGTTAGATTTATTGTAATTATATTTAAGTTAGGTGGTGTTAGGGTTAGGGTTAGACTTAGGTTTAAGGGTTAATACATTTAGTATAGTGGCGGCGACGTTGTGGGCAGCAGATTAGGGGTTTATAAGTATAGGTAGGTTGCGCCGACATTGGGGGCAGCAGATTAGGGGTTAATAAATATAATGTAGGTGTCGGCGATGTTGGGGGCAGCAGATTAGGGTAAATTAGTGCAAGATTAGGGGTGTTTAGACTCAGGGTTCATGTTAGGGTGTTAGGTGTAGACATAAATTTTATTTCCCCATAGGAATCAATGGGGCTGCGTTACTGAGTTTTACGCTGCTCTTTTGCAGTAGTGATGTCGCGAACAGTTCTGCCGCGAATAGTTCGCAGCGAACATAGCATGTTCGCGTTCGCAGCGGACTGCGAACATATGCGATGTTCGATCTGCCCCCTATTTGTCATCATTGAGTAAACTTTGACCCTGTAGCTCACAGTCACAAGACACATTCCAGCCAATCAGCAGCAGACACTCCCTCCCAGACCCTCCCACCTCCTGGACAGCATCCATTTTAGATTCATTCAGAGCCTGCATTCTTAGTGAGAGGAGGGACAGTGTAGCTACTGCTGATTTAATAAGGAAATCGATAGCTGGGCTACTGTATTCAGTGTCCACTACAGTCCTGAACGACTCATCTGATCTCTACTGTAAGGACAGCACCCCAAAAAGGCCTTTTTAGGGCTAGAACATCAGTCTGCTTTTTTTTTTTTTCCCTGTGTAATCTAATTGCAGCCTGCCTGCCAGCTCAGGCTAACAGCGTATACTGTGACCACTTGCCCAGTGCCACCACTCATATCTGGTGTAACAGTAGTGTACATTTAAAAAAAAAACTTTTTTTAATTTGAAATAATAGCAGTCATTTTCCTTCACACGTGTGCATTTGAGGTCCTGCCAGGGCACAGTGTGACACCAGTGCAAGTCATATCTGCTAAAACAGTAGTGTACATTTAAAAAAAAAAAACAACCTTTTTTTAATTTGAAATAATAGCAGTCATTTTCCTTCACACGTGTGCATTTCAGGTCCTGCCAGGGCACAGTGTGACACCAGTGCAAGTCATATCTGCTAAAAAAAGTAGTGTATATTTAAAAAAAAAAAAAAAAACTTTTTTTAATTTGAAATAATAGCAGTCAGTTTCCTTCACACGTGTGCATTTCAGGTCCTGCCAGGGCACAGTGTGACATCAGTGCAAGTCATATCTGCTAAAACAGTAGTGTACATTTAAAAAAAAAGAAAAAACTTTTTTTACTGTGAAATAATAGCAGTCAGTTTCCCTCACACGTGTGCGCTCCAGGTCCTGCCAGGGCACAGTGTCACACCAGTGCAAGTCATATCTGCTAAAACAGTAGTGTACATACATTTAAAAAAAAAAACTTTTTTATTGTGAAATAATAGCAGTCAGTTTCCCTCACACGTGTGCGCACCAGGTCCTGCCAGGGCACAGTGTCACACCAGTGCAAGTCATATCTACTAAAACAGTAGTGTACATACATTTAAAAGAAAAAAAAAAAAACTTTTTTTACTGTGAAATAATAGCAGTCAGTTTCCCTTAAAAGTATGTGTTCCAGGTCCTGCCAGGGCACAGTGTCACACCAGTGCAAGTCATATCTACTAAAACAGTAGTGTACATACATTTAAAAAAACAAACCTTATTTTACTGTGAAATAATAGCAGTCAGTTTCCCTCACACGTGTGCGCTCCAGGTCCTGCCAGGGCACAGTGTCACACCAGTGCAAGTCATATCTACTAAAACAGTAGTGTACATACATTTAAAAAAACAAACCTTATTTTACTGTGAAATAATAGCAGTCAGTTTCCCTCACACGTGTGCGCTCCAGGTCCTGCCAGGGCACAGTGTCACACCAGTGCAAGTCATATCTACTAAAACAGTAGTGTACATACATTTAAAAAAACAAACCTTATTTTACTGTGAAATAATAGCAGTCAGTTTCCCTCACACGTGTGCGCTCCAGGTCCTGCCAGGGCACAGTGTCACACCAGTGCAAGTCATATCTACTAAAACAGTAGTGTACATACATTTAAAAAAAAAACTTTTTTTACTGTGAAATAATAGCAGTCAGTTTCCCTCACACGTATGTGTTCCAGGTCCTGCCAGGGCACAGTGTCACACCAGTGCAAGTCATATCTGCTAAAACAGTAGTGTACATTTAAAAAAAAAAAAAAAACACTTACACTACCTGAACGATACAACATCATACCTCATGTTTTAAAGCACGTTATTCCAAACAATTTAGGAATGTTAGGTGATTTATGCCCTTTATGGATTAAAACCAGACTCTGCATCAACTATGTAATTTTCCATGGGAGTTTGCCATGGATCCCCCTCCAGCATACCACAGTCCAGGTGTTAGTCCCCTTGAAACAACTTTTCCATCACTTTTGTGGCCAGAAAGAGTCCCTGTGGGTTTTAAAATTCACCTGCCTATTGAAGTCTATGGCAGTTCGCCCGGTTCGCAAACTTTTGTGGAAGTTCGCGAACGCAAAATTTTAGGTTCGCGACATCACTATTTTGCCGGTGTTAGACTTTTTCTCAGCCACTTTTTCTCAGCCGGCTCTCCCCATTGATTCCTATGGGGAAATCGAGCACCAGCACGTATGACCAGCTCACCGCTGACTTAAGCAGCGCTGGTATTGGAGTGCATTAAAGAGCAACATTTTGCTCTACGCTCACTTCTTGCCTTTTAACGCCGGGTTTGTAAAAACCCGTAATACCAGCACTGTAGGTAAGTGAGCAGTGAGAGCAAACTGCTCATTAGCACTGCACAGCCTCTAACGAAAAACTCGTAATCTGGCCGAATATATTTTGTAGCAGGCTATTAATAAATTCAGAAATAATTCTGTAACAAGAGGACCTGTTAAAATGTCAGATTATGAGATTAAAGCTATCTAGCTAATACAAACCAAGTACAATGTTTCACATCTAGATACATGATTCTCAGAGGTATTATTCACACACCTATGCTAGATATCTAGAGATTTTAAGCAGACAGAATCTATTACACTGAACAGTTGTGCTAAAGTTAACTGGGCAAGCAAGGACTTTATAATTACAGATAGAGTATTAGCTAGATAGCTTTAATCTCATAATCTGACATCCCACATATTGCTTGCACAGTTAACTTTAGTACAGCTGTTCAGTGTAATAGATTATGTCTGCTTAAACTCTCTAGATATCAATATATAGCATAGGTGTGTGAATAATACCTCTGAGAATCATGTATCTAGATGTGAAACATTGTACTTGGTTTGAATAATACCAAGCACTTAGATACAAACAATGTCTTTTGTAGCCGGCTATTAATAAATTCAGAAATAGCGTTGTAACAAGAGGACCTGTTAATATGTGGGATGTCAGATTGTGAGATTAAAGCTATCTAGCTAATACAAACCAAGTACAATGTTTCACATCTAGATACTTGATTATCAGAGGTAGTATTCACTCACCTATGCTATATATTGATATCTAGATAGTTTAAGCAGACAGAATCTATTACACTGAGCAGCTGTGATAAAGTTAACTGGGCAAGCAAGGACTTTAAAATGACAGATAGAGTATTAGCTAGATAGCTTTAATATCATAATCTGACATCCCACATATTAACATGTCCTCTTGTTACCACATTATTTCTGAATTTATTAATAGCCAACTACAAAAGATATTGTTTGTGTCTGACTGCTTGATATTATACAAACCAATCACAATGTTTCACATCTAGATACATGATTCGGGGTAATGCTTTATTTTTTTATACAGACTTTGTAACTAATTTTTCTATGAGTCTCCTTAGTGCTATATTGCCCCCCTAACATGTACAGGTTGATTACAAAAAGATTTGGCACCTACTTACCATTAGGACTACTTTACCTACTATTTTGTTACTATAGTTTTCAGTGATATCGCTGATTGGCTTTAGGACTGTCATTAGCTGCCTAATGTTACCCTAATGTACTGCCAAGAAGACATAGGGGGCGATTTATCAAGGGCCGAATGGACCCTAATGCCCCTGCTTCCATGCGAGCCTTCAGGCTCGCCAGAAACAGCAGTAAAGAACCTGCTCCTTAACTGGTCCACCGCCTCTGAAGCTGCGGATATCAATTTGTCCCATCTCATACTATCGGGTTGATTGACACCCCCTGTGTGATTGGCCACAAATCTTTAGGGAGCAGCATTGCACAAGCAGTTCACCAGAACTGCTTTGCAATGTTAAATGCCGACAGCGTATGCTGACAGCATTCAGCGATGTCTGGCGGACAGACATTTGATAAATCGGCCCCATGGAATCTAGTACCCTCTGATTTTAAAAGAAGTGCTCCAGCATTTTCAAAGTGCAGTTCTATCTTGTGATCCTTCACACTGCAGTGGAAAGCCCATTAATCATGCAATACCACTCAATAATGATGGTTATCCTGCAATGACCTTTGGTTTGGAAGAGAAGCCCTTACAAAGTATTAGATAGTTTGCACTGCACAGTATTCACCAACCAGTTCCCCATCTCTTAAGGGTTTTTACATTGTTGGTAGCTCCATAAGACACAACAATTGTAATCTCATCTTTGGACTTGTCATGCTTTCAACCCAGCATGTAAGAATTTTTTGGAGTAAGGGCATGAAATAAAGAAAGACTAATAGCATTGCTGCCTTTTTGTCCCACTGGTGCTTCCTTTTTAAGGGATGTTGTCTATCTACAAATGCACTGTAAAGGACAATAAGGTGCGCACTGCCCTTGGTGCACTACATAGGTTTAAGATTAAGTGTTTATCTAGCAGCCTTTGACAGTTCTTCTCTTATATGAGTCTTTCATAAATAGTACAGGGTACTGCATTACTGCTAAAGGTGTTACAAGAAAGCAATCAGTACTGTGGGGCAAGATCCTTTTTTAATTGCTTGAAGAATTCTCCTTCTATCATGGGGAATGAAGCCTCTCCAACATCAATCAAGTATCCAATAAGCCATGTAACTTTAATGATGTTTGGAAATTTAATGGAAACCAGTGAATAGGTTAAAGAGTAGGCTTCTGCTGGAATCCCTGCCCCATCATTCACGTGACCCAGATATTGTGAGGCCAGTGAATGTTGAATCTTCAATATAACCTCTGAAAGGGCTAATAATTAGAAACATACAAGGGCAAAATATTTGTTTTATCTGAAAGATCCAAGTCAGATTTTTTTGACAGGTTTGTTTCGACATTTTCTCAACCTTGATGGCATTTGGATCCTCAGAATATTTGGAAAATAATTTTGTTTACCATTAGTGCTATTTTAAATGGTAGACCCAGATAAAACTAATAGTAAAAATGGCAACATTAGATTATGGGATGACAATAATTAAATTAATTACAACCAATTACCTTTAGAAAGACAATTCAAAGAATACAGTGAAATTAAAATCATGATAGTTAAATGAATGTCAATTAATCATGACGTTTAATACCTTTTTCCACCACCCTATTTACTTACCCCCTTCTACACTCTGTGCCGAGATATTCTTTCATTGCACTCCATATCTTAGCAGAAGGAATTTAGTGTGGCACTGAAAGTAGAGTGCAAGGTACCACATTCACTACCTTCCAACTCTCCAACTGCATAACAAATTTGTAGTTTTCCTTAGAGACTCAGCTCAGAGATATGTTTACAAAGACATTGTGAGCAAGAGGAAAATCTCTCAGAAGTGTAACTTGAGGGAATGGGTGAGATCCCAAATGAAGCATTGGTAGAGGTAGGAATCTTTGGAGAGATGCACAATGGACTGTGGATTACCCTGAATTGCAACAGCAGAAGCAGCAGCAGTTAGCTCAGTTACTGAAGTAGACCTCTGATTATAGTGCACCAACCACATAAATTAGATCACCAAGGAAGGTTTACAAAGATTTATTGTGAGACACTTGGACAAAGCAGATTGCATTACCTAACATATTTAGCATTGAATGATGATGACCACCACAGATGCAGAAGGGCAGAAGCAAGAGGGACAGCAGCTGGCAGCAGATTAACTGATGTAGGCCTCTGATTATAAAACACAAACCATGAAAATAGGAAGGAAGGCAAATAAATGCTTGTCTAGAGTCTCTTGGACACAGCAGATAGAATATCCCTAATGATTTGGCATGGGCTGATGACCACCACATAACATAAAGGGAAGGAGCAGGTATGGCAGCAGGAGGCAGCAGAGTTATTGAAATAGGCCTCTGATTATAGTACACAAACCCCAAAAATGAAATATACCTTCCAGAAAAAGTTCCATGGACACAGCAGCTAACTATTCTCTATCTTCAAAACCAAAACTTGAATTGAATGCTTCTATTTTAGCAAGTTGGTCCATGTTCTTTGGTTTGTTCTTACCAAATTAAATTTCGGTTCCACTTAAAACACAAGTAGAAATGGATTGCAAGACAGTCAGTTTTTACTACAGCTGCAACTCAACTTTGGAGGTGGTGGAATGGATTTTGGAGCAGCTCTCCACGCTATGGCTTCTGATTAATTAATTGGGATTAGGAGCCAATTTGTCAAAGATGAGTAGACCATGATTGGTCAGTTAGTGGCAGTCCTAAAGCCTTTTAGGGATGTTACCAAGAACACTGCCAGTCTGGGTCAAGTCATACCCTTCTTCAGTCATTTCTTGAGCAAGATGGATGCCTTCCTCGAAAATTTTGAAGTGGTTCCTAGTAGTGTCATAATTAGTAAAATAGCAGCACGTATCAGATGGTTGAAGGAGCAGCTGAAAGGTTGCATGCAGATGTGTCTAAAGAAGCTCCTGCATTCAAAAAGTTTTTAACAGTAAAAGTCTGCATCCAGAAGTAAAATGACTTGAAATGCGTACTTCCATTATTCTGACCATAACATTAAGGGAAGTAACTGATCTTACTGTGTTTTATTTAGTTCTCACTCAAGAGGGAAATACTGTTTGGCAAACTTAGTTAAATGATAAAAGAAAATGTACAAAGAGCAGATGAGAAATAATCGATGGGGATATGTATTCAAACTGCGTTCTTATCATATGCCCTTAACAACTTTACAAGCTACAAAAGGACTGGTACAAGCAGGGAACTGTATTGTTAAATGGTCAGCTAGACTAATGTCCTTTAAATATAAGTGCAGGCATGAAACTGAGACAGCTGATTGACTAATATGCTTGCCTTTGCCATCACCAGCTATTCCAATGGAGGATGATGTAGAAGTTGTTGTACTTCCTAAAAGCACTCTCACTGCAGTAACACAAGAACAATTTTAAACTGTCTGTTTAGTATGCCCAATTCAGCAAGAATTTTTGAAATTCCTGTTAAAATAATAGCCAAGCGCTTAGGTTTCAAGGACTTGATTCTGCATTGCTGAATTATGTTAGAGTGTGTGAAAATAAAAAAAATATTGTGTGCAATGAGGCACACTGGCTACTTGTGCCAAAAGAATTACAGCCCACATTGCTAAATCTTTATACACAGCTGAGAAACAACACTATCACTCTAAATATCCACAGTCTGCACAAGAAAAAATGCTTACTTTCAGAGTTCCCCCATTACCCCAACTTGAATCCAAAGTAGAAATAAAAGCGTTAGGGGGCAGCATTACACACAAGGTGAAGTGTGCAATTATAAATTTGCTAGCCATGTTGCTCTTCCTTTATCCTGTGTTGCAACATCTTTTGTACTTACCTGGCTTCCTGATGCATTTACCTGAATCCTGCTGTACCAACTGCACTTACCTGGTATCTCATGCCAGCCTCACCAACTGTACCTGCTAGGTTTCCTGTGCCTGCTAAATGTCCTGCACTTGATGTACCAGTTGAAATACACCTGAATCCTGCTGTACCAGCTGCACTTACCTGGTATCTCATGCTAACCTCACCAACTGTACCTGTTGGTTTCCTGTGCCTGCTTAATGTCCTGCACTTGATGTACCAGTTGTAACTTTCCTGAATCCTGCTGTACTAGCTGCTGTTACATGGTATCCTGTGCCAGTCTCACTAACTGCGCCTGCTGGGTTTCCTGTTCTTTTTGAGTCTTCTGTACTTGCTGTACAAGTGCCAGCCTCACCAACTGTACCTGCTTGGCTTTGTGTGCCTGCTGAGGCTTTTGTATTTGCTGTACCTGTTTCAACTTAACTGAATCATGTTGTACCAGCTGCACTTACCTGGTAATCTCATGCCAGTCTAACCCACTGTGCCTGCTGAGTCTCCTGTATTTGCTGTAACAGTGACAATTTACCTGAATCCTGCTGTATCAGCTGCAGCTGGCTGGTATCCCATACCAGTCTCACCAACTGTACCTGCTGGGTTTCCTGTACATGCTGAGTCTCCTGTACTTGTTGACAGCTTACCTGAATCCTACTGGACCAGCTGCACCTACCTGGTATCAATATCAGCCTCACCATCTGTACCTGCTGTGTTTCCTGTTCCTGGTGAACCTCTTGTACCTTGTTTCTGTACTGATCTCATGGTACCTAAGCTTTGGCCTGTCCTTGGACTCTGCTCTTGCCTTATCCCTTGGTAACTTGTTGCTGGACTTTTCTCCTTGTACCTGACCCTTGGCCAATTCTCAGTTTCAGTTTCACATGAGCCCCACTCACCTAAACCACTCACCTAAACCCTCACACCAATAATTTGAACTCTATGAGTCCCATGATATAAAGCTCTCCACTCAGTCGAGATAACCTATGAAGCCTCAACAGTATGTCTAGGCCCCTCAAAAATATTTAATAACACAAATGTCATCTTGAGACATGTTTATGTCTCTATGTAGTATTCTTTATGTGGAGGAGATACTCCTATATTACAATATAAGGTCTTAAAAAATCCCAAAGATTTTGTATGATTTCCCTCTATGCTGGCAAGTTTCTGAGGTAAATCTGGTTTAAATTAATAAATACTTAATTGTTTCACCCCAATTACTCCAAAAAAAATAAATTGGGGTGTACCCCCAGTGTATAATGATACAACTACACAGTTTATGTTTTATTACCTCTGAGTTTTCAATCATGAGTAAATATGCACTTACAAACACACTTGTTAGTCAGGATTTGTATTATAATTTAAGAAACCATTTAGTATATGTTGCATTGATGTGCTTTTTAATTTTATATCAATTGCATTTTTACCTGGGCCAACTGTTCTGTTTAATTCATTATTATAAATCACATCTTTTTCTTTAACAAAAATGTTTGAATTAAACAGTCATATCTCAATAGGTTTTACTGATTTTGCCCAACAGTTAAAATAGTTTTTTAGTAATATGTCCTGACTCTTGTTACTACGCAACAAGAGTAGACACGTTTTAGCTGAATACATCTTCATTCTACATGTAAATATTCAGATTTCCAAATGTTCAAATATTGTCTAATTGGAACTTTCTAAAAAAGTACAAAAAAGCAAATGGCATCAAAAACTTCAAAGACAGGTCTCCATTTTATGTCTGAAGTTGTTCAGCTATGTACTGTCTTTGAAGAAGGATTCCTGGTGATCAGAATCCTTTGAAATTATAGAAAACAGGCATTTATAATTACATAAAGGTGCAGTGTCCAACAGAGATGGTTGAAGACATTACTTAGGATTTGAAGAAATAGATATGGGCAAGACAAAAGTTTGGTTATCAACAATCACTTGACCCATTGCATTGTGATAATGGGAAGGACAATCATAAGAGGTGTCTTTTAAATACAGCAATTAATGTCCTAAATAGATAATACTATTTTATAAATTAAAGATATTACAGGTGCACATTTTCTCAACTACAGTTTAAGTTTCATGTACCATTTTATGTTAATTTTTTTTTAAATATTTATAACTTTTGCCTAGAAAATTATAGAAAATGTTATATGCAATACTAGATTAAATAGCAAGTTGCTTTAAATATACTACTTGGTAATCTTAAAAGACAAAACAAGATATTTGTGGTGGTGTGATGATCTGATTGTGGTGGTGTGATGATCTGATAGTGGTGGTGTGATGATCTGATAGTGGTGGTGTGATGATCTGATTGTGGTGGTGTGATGATTGCAGTGGTGTGAAGATCACTTGTTAAAAATAAATGACTTGCAACTTGAATACTTTTTTTAAATAGTGCCTTTATTTTAAAAGTACAAAGATGTCAAAATGTTGTGGTTTTAAATAGCATGTTTTCACATTTTAAAACAAACATTGTGCAAATATTCAGACTCCCAAATGCTATCGTCACTGTTGATACCCAGAAAGATAGTCTTCAAACTAGGAGTAGCAAACTTGAGTAGGGATAAATGGTAGATTAAAAGAATAAAAAGTTTGTGGCACAAAAAGTCTTAAAAGGATTCACAAGACTTTAATAGCACAACGTTTCTTGGTCGTACCTGACTGTTTCCTCAGGTGCATATACATAAGATAAAATGACTACTAACTTATAACACCGTATTCGGCGTCTTCAATTGGAAACTGCGCATGCGTGTAGGTGTGTCGTCAATTAAAATTGTATTTGTATTATTTTATGTATATTGATTTTTTAATATATATTTTTTAAGAATTTTAGATTATGAATATGGTTAATGTTATTTGTATTTATGTGTAACATCAACATTTGTATTGCATTATGTATTATTATTAATTTTTGCTTATTTGTAGTTTTCTTGTATTTAGGATTAAATTGTGTCTAAATTGCGATATTTATTTCCATCATGTTTTCACATATAATTTATTCCGGGGAGAGTTTGTCATTTAATATTATCCCTGATTGTTATTTTTATGTTCTTAGTGTATGGGGCTACGATGCACAAGTAGATGTCTGAATATGGAGTTCATCTTTGATAACAACACATTGTATGATTTTTTAGGAAACTACCTGAGCTGTTTAAAATTCACTGACAGCTATCATATCGGAACGTATACTATGAGTGGCCTCATTGTTTAGAATACGGAGAGGTTGGTTTGTTTAACAACACCCGATTGGTGTTTAATCCTCCAATAGGAACTCCATATTGTCGACACACCTACACGCATGCGCAGTTCCCAATTGAAGATGCTGTATACGGTGTTATATGTTCGTGGTCATTTTATCTTATGTATATGCACCTGAGGAAACGGTCACGTACGACCGAGAAACGTTGTGCTATTAAAGTCTTGTGAATCCTTTTAAGACTTTTTGTGCCACAAACTTTTTATTCTTTTAATCTACCATTTATCCCTACACAAGTTTGCTACTCCTAGTTTGAAGACTATCTTTCTGGGTATCAACAGTGACAATAGCATTTGGGAGTCTGTTGCAGAACCTCCATTGTCATTCCCAGCAGACATTGTTTTGTGTCTAGCCCAGGAGAGCACTGGATTTACACGGACCGGGCTCCCAGCCAGTACGGGAGTGTGAGTCAGCTGGACGACTCATAAGAGTCCAGGAGGCGCTTGTGACACTTCTCAAGTGTCTGAAATCCTGTAAGTACAGTATCATTTGTACTAACGGCGTGTCATGTATTACTGTTCACTATGTTGGCGTCTTCTTTTATATCATTTTATCTGTAGATTTCATTGTCTTGGGCCACCAACAAGATTTTTTGAAGAAGCAGCTTGCCACCACTGTATGTAACCAACACCATTGACGTTGGAAACACAGTTTGGACATTGAACTGTTCTGTACTTATTATTGCTATTCATTTGCAGTACATTGACATAGCACTTTAACATGAATTGTTTTGTTTGCTTTGGCACATTTTTGTGAGTATAGAGTCCATTAATATTTAACATATAAGTGAACCACATCTTTTGTGTAACATATATACATTGATCCATTGAGGCTATTTATATAAATATTAGTTATCTGTGTTCCTAGTTTAAATTCACTTTGTTGGCACACTGATTTATTTGGTTTTTGATTATATTGTGCAAATATTGCTGCCATATAGTGCTAAAAAAACACAAATGCTCATAAGAATACCTAAGTATGTTCTCATGGAAAGGAGTAACATTTCAACAAAGCATACTAAAAGAAAGAGGTACATCTAATAATAGAAGTAATTAGAATTTTTTGTGTGTGTTTACACCTTGCACGAATCATGAAACTTTAATTCTGATTATCCCTTTAAAGGGGAAAATAATATGCTTTCACCATTACGAGCTACTATGTAAACTAGTTAAGTATTTATGTTCAAAGTTATGTATTTGACCTGCAAAACCAGACAGTTCATCAGAGAGCAGGTAGTGTGAGCACACATTTTTATTTTCTATAAAGCTTGCGTTACAGCTTCTGATTGTCTATAGAACTATGTTTCAGGAAGACACAAAGCAAGAGTGGATTAGTGGAGATGAGTAATATAAATAAGGATAAAGGGAAATTGTTCTTATTTTGTTATTGATATTATATTTATTTCTAAACAGAATTTGTAAAGTAAGCATCACATCTATTTATTGCTAGGTTTTCATGAGGCCTGTTAAAGGGACACTGTACCCAAATTTTTTCTTTTGTGTTTCAGATAGAGCATGCAATTTTAAGCAACTTTCTAATTTACTTCTATTATCAATTATTATCAATTATCGTTCTCTTGATAACTTTATTTGAAAAAGAAGGCATCTAAGCTGAGGAGACTGCAAATTTGTGGTTCAGAACCATGGACAGCAATTGTTTATTGGTGCTGCCCAATCAGCATGGACAACCCAGGTTGGTCACCAAAAATGGGCCGGCATCTAAACTTAAATTCTTGCTTTTCAAATAAACATACCAAAAGAATGAAGAAAATTTGATAATAGGAGTACATTAGAAAGTTGCTTCAAATTGCATGCTCTATCTGAATCATAAAAGAAAAAATTTTTGTACAGTGTCCCTTTAAGTGTTAGTTTTTTAAATATTTTTTTTAATTTTGCTAACAAACTTTGTTTCCAATAGAATTATAGATGTCTAAGAATAATTTAATC
Source organism: Bombina bombina (assembly GCF_027579735.1). NCBI lineage: Eukaryota > Metazoa > Chordata > Amphibia > Anura > Bombinatoridae > Bombina > Bombina bombina. The sequence continues at coordinate 288,856,233 of NC_069502.1, read as the reverse complement.
AAAGCTTTGCCAATCAAATAGTGAGTAAAGAATCTGAGCAAAGATTCAGGAATGTCTGTATAACCTGCAATGGATTTTGCCAGAACTAAAGGAAGGAAAAACCTAAAAAAAAAACTAAAAAAAAAAAAAAAAACTGTGGGCATCATATTGTGCTGTAAATTTTTACCTTCCTATCTAAAACATCAAATCTCTTTTTAGCGCAAAAAATTACAACTATTTAGTTTTATTAAGGACAACATAAATAAATAATGATATGAATATTTTTACATTTATATACTTTATACTTCATGATATCAGTCCATGGCCCATATTTAACAAAGGTCTGTCGGACCTGAGCCGACAGGGCGAATCAGGTCCGACAGACCTCGCTGAATGCGGAGAGCAATACGCTCTCCGTATTCAGCATTGCACCAGCATCTCTTGTGAACTGCTGGTGCAACGACAACCCCAGCAGGTTCACGGCCAATTGGCCCCAGCAGGGGGTGACAATTAACCCGATCATATTTGATTGGGTTGAATTGCGGCGATGTCTGTCCGCCTGAAACACGGGCCCTCAAACTCCATCCGGAGCTTGATAAATGGGCCATTATAACTATAATTTCATTACCAGCAATATAGGAATATTTAGCATGTTATAAATACTAATAAATCATGTACATGTAGAAAAAGATATAGATATAGCAATATTTAAAATACAAATCATATATATTTTTTTAAAATTTAAAGACAGCAAATCACATTATTTTATTTAATACAAGAGTAGCTTTATCAATCAGAGATCAGGTATGCCTCTAGGTTGATGTACAGAAATAGGAAACGACACACTAAAGTAGTTGTAAAGAACCAGTCAGTATTCAGTCCAGCTGTATACATAACACAATAGGTTCGATGAATGTTTATACAGTATTGAGCAAGGAAACAGGAATACGTAATTCTTTACTTACAGTCTTTCACTTATAGTGTAAGTCAATTTAGAATTGTGTACAAGAACAGCAGAAAAGTACTATAAAAATGGTTGGGGAAAGTCATCAGGAAAATCCCAGACAATGCAGGCAAACTGGCCCAGATTACAAGTGGTGCGCTAATGCTAGCGCAGGATGTTACAGTAATATCGCTAGACCAAGCTAAAATTTGTGAGCAAATTGATCGTACAAGTTCATGGTAAAACAGATTTACCAAAGAAGGTTTAGAGGCCAATTTAACAAATGCCTTGCGGACCTGATTCGACAGTGCGGATCAGGTCCGCAAGACATCGCTGAATGCGGAGAGCAATACGCTCTCCGTATTCAGCATTGCACCAGCAGCTCACAAGAGCTACTGGTGCAACGCCACCCCCTGCAGACTCGCGGCCAATGGGCCACCAGCAGGGGGTGTCAATCAACCCGATCGTACTCGATCGGGTTGAATTCCGGTGATCCCTTTCCGCCTGCTCAGAGCAGGCGGACAGGGTTATGGAGCAGCGGTTTTTGTTACCGCTGCTCCATAACTTGTGTTTCTGGTGAGTCTGAAGACTCGCCAGAAACACGGCCGTCAAGCTCCATTCGGAGCTTGATAGATAGGCCCCTTAGTGTGTCCGGCATTGTTCTAGAGCACCCATTACTTTTTAACGAATATCGCAACTCTGCCAAATAGGACTGATAATACAAGTTGAAAGTTATGAGTTGCGTGAAAGCCCAATAGCACTGAAAGAATAAATACAATCTAAGACCTGAAGTAAAGTGTAAAGGTTAAAGAAACTGTTTCACAAAACACATGTAAAACACATTAAAGAATTACACTCAAATATAAACATTTTTAATTAAAAAAATAATAAGTTTTATATTGAATAAAATGTTTTAAAAGGGTTAAAAATATATATATATATTCTCAAGTCTGAAGCAATACTCATCAATTCAATGGAATTTACAGATTATACTAGCAAGGTGTACCTTATAAAGTATACATGTGTAAATATAATACTGTTGATCCCTTCCCAGTCAAATACCTTGAACTATGCAATATTATTTTTAATACATTTTAATATGTTTTGTGCTTTTTCACTTCACTTAGAAGAAAATATATATATATTTTTAAATATATATTTCTCTCTATATATTTATTTTCTCTCTCTCTCTCTCTCTCTCTCTCTCTCTCTCTCTCTCTATATATATATATATATATATATATATATATATATATATATCTATCTATCTATCTATCTATCTATCTATCATAAATACTTAAGACTCAGAACTTACTCTACATTCCACTTTATTGGTGAGGTTTCAGGGTTAAACCTTCACCTTGCTTAGTCTCTAAGTCTGAGGAAGGGGAAGGTTTATCCCCGAAACATCAACAATAAAGTGGAATTGGGAGTGAGTGCTCAGTCTTACGTATTTATTGGGTGTTTTTCTCTCAAGCACCCTAAAGCTGTTTTGTTAAAGTGAGAGTGTACTTTTTTGGGAATTTACTTTATATATATACAGTATGTGTATATATATATATATATATATATATATATATATATATATATATACTGTATATATTCCTCTAAGTGAAGAACATAGCAATGGGAAGTATTCGTCTAGCACAGCTTCGGGTTATCATATGATCGATAAAATGAAAAGGCTTTCTTTATCATGCCTCACAGAAGTTTATGGGGAGAGGGAGTTAGTTTGGTTATGATAACCAAATTCCAGATGTTAGCAGGCATGAGTCACTAGTGTGCAAAATGTTTGCTCTTAACTTGGAATACCAGAGCTAACTTTGGAGCACCAATATTTTATCTTGAGCACAGTTAACACTCATGAGCAATAAAATGTTATTTCACTTGTATTCTAAGATAATATTTTTTAAAATGCAAGACATGCCTGGGTCTAAAGCCTATACAAAAGTAGGCTTTAATTAAATGTGGTCCTAGCTCAGTGCAGTACACCATCATTTTTTTGTTTTTTTTGTTTTAGTATGTGTTTTGTTTTTTTACAGTTATGATTTCTTAAATATTTCAAACTTTATGTATCAACATTTAGCATAAACTTGCCTTCTCAGAACATTATACCTATATAAAAAATATCAAAATTGCTATCTGAAAATTAGAGTTCTTGGCTGTACTATAAGATGAGGTCAGGATTTGTCACATTAGTTTGAGGGTGGCCATCCTTAAATTAAAGGGTTATATGACCCCCATCTAAAAGACATTCATTTATTTTTTTCAAATAAAAAGTGTTATTCCTCTTAATTAAATCAGATATTGAAATAGGGACAATGTAACATACCCTTCCCTCACTTTAAATTTAATATTTTTAGCAGTTGGTCACTTCCATCCTAGAGTAACAATTAATCTGTAATTTTAAAGGGAGGTTGATACCCTTTAGAAAAGAATATCAATTGTCTGTCTATGTTAAACAGGGGTAGATAGGGGTTACATTAGAACCTCCACCCCAAATCTGCCAAAATTGTAGTACATTGTTTTTTGTTGCTGATTGACTTATTTTATGGCAATCAACTTTACACTAGATAAACATCAGACCAGGAGAGAAAGAAATATTTGTGTTTCTTTAGATGGGGGGAGCAAAGATAAGGGGGCCTATTTATCAACCCGTCAACTGTGCTGCATTCGCCGGCACCAATACGCTCGCCTAACATTGCATAACATTGCAGCCGCGGACCTGAATAAGTTATACATATTTAACAAAAAAACTGTCAAAAAGCCACGCACCAAGTACGCCATCTTGGATGACGTCATTTAAAGGAACCTTCATTTGTCGGTAGTCGTCGGAAGGAAGAGGATGCTACGCATTGGATGTCTTGAAGATGGAGCCGCTCCGCGCTGGATGGATGAAGATAGAAGATGCCTTCTAGATGAAGACTTCTGCAGGTTTGAATGAAGACTTCGGCCGCATTGTTGAGGACTTATCCCGGCTTCTTGGAGGATGGATGTCGGATCTTCAAAACTGTAAGTAAATCTTCTGTGGTTAGTGTTTGGTTTTTTTTAAGGGTTTATTGGGTGGGTTTTAGTTTTAGATTAGGACTTGGACCTGCAAAAGAGCTAAATGCCCTTTTAAGGGCAATGCCCATCCAAATGCCCTTTTCAGGTTTTTTTAGATAAGTTTTATTTGGAGGGTTGGTTGTGTGGGTGGTCGGTTTTACTGTTGGGGGGTATTTGTATTTTTTTTTACAGGTAAAAGAGCTGATTACTTTGGGTCAATGCCTCGCAAAAGGCCCTTTTAAGGGCTATTTGTAGTTTATTGTAGGCTAGGGTTTTTTTTTTATTTTGGGGAGGCTTTTTATTTTCATATGTGTAATTAGTTTAAAGCTTCGATAATTTATTTTTTTATATTTTGTAACAATCACCTAGATTACGAGTTTTGCGTTAGAGGCTGTGCGGTGCTAACGAGCAGTTTTCCCTCACCGCTCACTTACCTGCAGCGCTGGTATTATGGGTTTTTACAAACCTGTCGTTAAAAGACAAGAAATGAGCGTTGAGCATTACCACGCTCCAATACCAGCGCTGCTTAAGTCAGCTTGTGTAACGTGCTCATGCACGATTTCTCCATAGGAATCAACGGGGAGAGCCGGCTGAAAAAAGTCTAACCTCTGCAAAAAAGCAGCGTAAAACTCCTTAACGCAGCCCCATTGATTCCTATGGGGAAATACTTTTTTGTTTACACCTAACACCCTAACATGAACCCGAGTCTAAACACCCCTAATCTTACACTTATTAACCCCTAATCTGCCACCCCCGACATTGCCGACACCTACATTATAATTATTAACCCCTAATCTGCCGCTCCGGACACCGCCGCCACATACATTATACTTCTGAACCCCTAATCTGCTGCCCCCAACATCGCCGACACGTACATTATATTTATTAACCCATAATCTTCCACCCCCAATGTCGCTGCCACTTAACTACACTTATTAACCCCTAATCTGCCGCCCCCAATGTCGCCTCCACTATAATAAACATTTTAACCCCTAAACCGCAACACTTCTGCCTCGCAAACATTAGTTAAATATTATTAACCCCTAATCTGCAGGCCCTAACTTCGCCGCCACCTACCTACATTTACTAACTCCTAATCTGCCGCCCCCAACGTCGCCGCCACTATATTAAAGTTATTAACCCCTAAACCTAAGTCTAACCCTAAACCTAACACCCCCTAACTTAAATATAATTAAAAGAAATCAAAATAAATATTCCTATCATTACCTAAATTATTCCTATTTAAAACTAAATACTTACCTATAAAATAAACTAATAGTTACATTGTAGCTAGCTTAGGGTTTATTTTTATTTTATAGGCAAGTTTGTATTTATTTTAACTAGGTAGAATAGTTACTAAATAGTTATTAACTATTTAATAACTACCTAGCTAAAATAAATACAAAAGTACCTGTAAAATAAAACCTAACCTAAGTTACAATTACACCTAACACTACACTATAATTAAATTAATTCCCTAAATTAAATACAATTAAATACAATTAAATAAAATTAACTAAAGTACAAAAAAACCCCACTAAATTACAGAAAATAATAAACAAATTACAAGATTTTTAAACTAATTACACCTAATCTAATCCCCCTAACAAAATAAAAAAGCCCCCCCAAAATAAAAAAGCCCTACCCTACACTAAATTACAAATAGCCCTTAAAAGGGCCTTTTGCAGGGCATTGCCCCAAAGTAATCAGCTCTTTTAGCTGTAAAATAAATTACAAATTACCCCCAACATTAAAACCCATCACCCACACAACCAACCCTACTCGAAAACATCAGCCAATAGGATTTTTTCTACTCAATTCTGATTGACTGATAGAATTCAGCCAATCGGAATTGAAGGGATGCCATCTTGGATGATGTAATTTAAAGGAACCTTCATTCAGTGAAGAGTATGCTCCGCTGAATTCTATCAGCCAATCGGAATTAAGGTTGAAAAATTCCTATTGGCTGTTGCAATCAGCCAATAGGATTAAGCTTGCATTCTATTGGCTGATTGGAATAGCCAATAGAATGTGAGCTCAATCCTATTGGCTGATTGCAACAGCCAATAGGATTTTTTCAACCTTAATTCTGATTGGCTGATAGAATTCTATCAGCCCAGCCAATCAGAATCTAAGGGACGCCATCTTGGATGATGTCATTTAAAGGAACCTTCATTCGTCGGTAGTCATCGTAAGGAAGAGGATGCTCCGTGTTGGATGTCTTGAAGATGGAGCCGCTCCACGCCAGATGGATGAAGATAGAAGATGCCATCTAGGTGAAGACTTCTGCGGGTTTGGATGAAGACTTTGGCCGCATCGTTAAGGACTTCTCCTGACCTCTTGGAGGATGGATGTCGGATCTTCAAAACTGTAAGTAAATCTTCTGGGTTTAGTGTTAGGTTTTTTAAAGGGTTTATTTGGTGGGTTTTAGTCTTAGATTAGGACTTGGGCCTGCAAAAGAGCTAAATGCCCTTTTAAGGGCAATGCCCATCCAAATGCCCTTTTCAGGGCAATGGGGAGCTTAGGTTTTTTTAGATAAGTTTTTATTTGGGGGGTTGGTTGTGTGGGTGGTGGGTTTTACTGTTGGGGTGTATTTGTATTTTTTTTTTTACAGGTAAAAGCGCTAATTACTTTGGGGCAATGCCCCGCAAAAGGCCCTTTTAAGGGCTATTTGTAGTTTATAGTAGGTTAGGGTTTTTTTTATTTGGGGGGGCTTTTTTATTTTCATAGGGCCCTTAGATTAGGTGTAATTAGTTTAAAGCTTTGATAATTTATTTTTTCTTTTTTCTAACTATGTGTTATTTTTTTGTGTAACTTAGTGTTTGTTTGTTTTTTGTAACTTAGTTGTTAGTTTTTTGTAAATTTGTAATTTTTTAGTGTAAATTTAAATTATTTGAGTAGGGTTAGGTGTTTAAATATATAATATAGTTAATTTAATTTGTAGTTTATTGTAATTTTAGTATAAAAGTTAGGTTAGTTTAATTTTATTTTAATATAGTTTAATGTATTTTTATTATAAACGGGTTAGGGTAGATTAATTATTAATTTAATATAGTTTAATGTAATTTTATTATAATTGTTAGAGTAGGTTAATTATTAGTTTAATATAGTTTAATGTAATTTTATTATAATAGAGTAGGTTAATTATTAGTTTAATATAGTTTAATGTAATTTTATTATAATAGTTAGAGTAGGTTAATTATTAGTTTAATATAGTTTAATTTAAATCTAAAGATAAGTTTTAATTTATAATAAGATAGGAATGAGTTAATATTTCATATAAAGTTAGTGGGTTGTTAGGTTTAGGGATTAATAGGTTAATTTAGTTTATGGCGATGTGGGGGGCTGGCGATTATGGGTTAATACATTTATTTAGTTGCGGTGGGCTCTGGGAGCGGCAGGATAGGGGTTAATAACATAATATTGTGGCGGCTGTGTAGGGGGCAGCAGATTAGGGGTTAATAAGTATAATGTAGGTGGCAGCGGTGTAGGGGCAGCAGATTAGGGGTGTTTAGACTTGGGTACATGTTAGGGTGTTAGGTGTAAACATAACTTTTATTATACCATAGGAATCAATAAGATATCAGGCAGCAGCGAACATAAGCTTTCGCTGCTTTCAGACTCCTATTGATTCCTATGGCATCCGCGGCCTACAGGGCGGCGGATTGAAAACCAGGTACACTGGGCCGGAATAGTAGCAAAAGTAGTCAGATAGTGCCAAATTTGCATTCGGAACATCTGTAGTGACGTAAGCATTGATCTGTGTCGGACTGAGACCGGAGGATCGTATGTTACGTCACAAAATTCTACTTTTGCCGGTCTGTAGGGTTTGATAAATATGGAGAATTATTATTATTATTATTATTATCGGTTATTTGTAGAGCGCCAACAGATTGCGCAGCGCTAAAATCAAGCTCTCGACAATTACGCTACGGAATTCCAGCGTATTTGCGGTTGACGGCTTGATAAATAGGCCCCAATGGCTAAGATGCCCCCACCCCATCAATAACAATGAGGAAGTTTCTTTCCTCCTGTGTATTTCCTTGTTCTATGTGAGGTTCTTGTATACAGCATGGTAAAATGATACCCACAATAGAATTCAGATAGGGGGACCTTTTAACACCACAGGCTTTTGCCTGGCTGAAAATAAAGGGGATAATTGTTAGTATGAGAGTAGTACTAGAGAGCGCAGGAAGATACACCAAACTCCTAAAAATACCTATGGGTCCCCAACTAGGTAGCAGAAATGAACATAACAATAAAAAATAGATAGGAGCGCTAAAAGCTAAAGGTGATAAGGTGTATTTAATGTGAGATTTATTAGAGAAAGAGAAAATAGACAAAGTAGATGAATGTCTAAAGAGACAAAGATTTATTCACATTAGATGATATATAAAATGTAAAAAACGGACGTCTCCGTAAATAAAAACAATTTATACAATTAAGTTGCCATCACTTGATATATGACTAGACTTGCAATGTAAAGTTCATAATGCAGCAAAGATAGTCCAAATCCACACTGAACTTTCAATCGGGAGTTGGTTTGCTAGCAAAACAAGGGCTTACCCAGACAAGTGCACATTCAGTCTTCTCCGTGACTAGTTGTACGGCCGTAATGACGTCACTATTGAGGGCGCTGTCCTGAATACACTTTCTGATTGGTGTAAATGCGAGGTCAGTAAGTTGCACTGTTACTTGGCTTTCTTTGCTACAATGCAGCGATCATCAAAGAAAATATTCCTGCACTTAGTGCTAGATAGCATGCAGGATACCAAATCCAAGAATGTAGTATAAAGTAATGTCCAGAAATGACCCGTTACAGGTCTAGTGGCAAAATTGGAAATGGCTAACAGTGTTAGCAGTATTGCACACTTTTAAATGACAAATAGTAGCTTAGGTTTAGTTGCAGTACATCAACGCGTTTCTCCCTCTGCAGGGCTTTTTCAAGATGAATAATCTGCAACAGGTGTATCTTCTTTTAAAGGTATAGCTTGCTTCCCATTGGTCAAATTCCACCTGGGAGATTGAAGCTAAGGCGGTCTTTAGTTTTAAGGTAGTCATACTTTTAAGATGGTATTGGCAACAATAAGCTGGCTAGGGCAACTTATATATAAAAACATATATACAATCTTAGGGAGTTTTGCATTTGGTATTCCAACTCCCTCAGAAGGGTTTCTTCAATAAAAAAGAGATCTTTATATATAGATAAAAAATGGAAAATAGTAATAGAATGAAGGGGGTAATAAAAGATATATAGTAGGAGAAAATATCAATAGAACCTGCTAAGTGATATGGTGTCATGTTTATTTGTGCAGACTAATTTTCAGTCAAATAGAAAAGGAGAAATGTCTAACTCAGCGTTCAGACCGGCAGGGAACAAGGTATTATATCTATAAATCAGTTCTGCTTCTTTGATTTTTAGAGCTTTCTCTATATTTCCTCCCCTCCAGTTTTGTTTCACCTGTATTATTCCCCAATAACTCAAATCTTTAGTGTTCCCTTTGTGTATTGACTTGAAATGCTTATATAAGTTGGTGTCCACCATTCCTTTCTCAATGCATAATAAATGCTCCCTGATCCTATCTCTGATCATTCGTTTGGTCTCCCCGAAATATATCAAATTGCATGTGCACCTCAAAATGTAAATTACTCCCTTTAGATGTACCACAAAGGGAGTAATTTACATTTTGAGGTGCACATGCAATTTGATATATTTCGGGGAGACCAAACGAATGATCAGAGATAGGATCAGGGAGCATTTATTATGCATTGAGAAAGGAATGGTGGACACCAACTTATATAAGCATTTCAAGTCAATACACAAAGGGAACACTAAAGATTTGAGTTATTGGGGAATAATACAGGTGAAACAAAACTGGAGGGGAGGAAATATAGAGAAAGCTCTAAAAATCAAAGAAGCAGAACTGATTTATAGATATAATACCTTGTTCCCTGCCGGTCTGAACTCTGAGTTAGACATTTCTCCTTTTCTATTTGACTGAAAATTAGTCTGCACAAATAAACATGACACCATATTACTTAGCAGGTTCTATTGATATTTTCTCCTACTATATATCTTTTATTACCCCCTTTTTATTCGTTCTATTACTATTTTCCATTTTTTATCTATATATAAAGATCTCTTTTTTATTGAAGAAACCCTTCTGAGGGAGTTGGAATACCAAATGCAAAACTCCCTAAGATTGTATATATGTTTTTATATATAAGTTGCCCTAGCCAGCTTATTGTTGCCAATACCATCTTAAAAGTATGACTACCTTAAAACTAAAGACCGCCTTAGCTTCAATTTCCCAGGTGGAATTTGACCAATGGGAAGCAAGCTACACCTTTAAAAGAAGATACACCTGTTGCAGATTATTCATCTTGAAAAAGCCCTGCAGAGGGAGAAACGCGTTGATGTACTGCAACTAAACCTAAGCTACTATTTGTCATTTAAAAGTGTGCAATACTGCTAACACTGTTAGCCATTTCCAATTTTGCCACTAGACCTGTAACGGGTCATTTCTGGACATTACTTTATACTACATTCTTGGATTTGGTATCCTGCGTGCTATCTAGCACTAAGTGCAGGAATATTTTCTTTGATGATCGCTGCATTGTAGCAAAGAAAGCCAAGTAACAGTGCAACTTACTGACCTCGCATTTACACCAATCAGAAAGTGTATTCAGGACAGCGCCCTCAATAGTGACGTCATTACGGCCGTACAACTAGTCACGGAGAAGACTGAATGTGCACTCGTCTGGGTAAGCCCTTGTTTTGCTAGCAAACCAACTCCCGATTGAAAGTTCAGTGTGGATTTGGACTATCTTTGCTGCATTATGAACTTTACATTTCAAGTCTAGTCATATATCAAGTGATGGCAACTTAATTGCATAAATTGTTTTTATTTACGGAGACGTCCGTTTTTTACATTTTATATATCACCTAATGTGAATAAATCTTTGTCTCTTTAGACATTCATCTACTTTGTCTATTTTCTCTTTCTCTAATAAATCTCACATTAATACACCTTATCACCTTTAGCTTTTAATGCTCCTATCTATTTTTTATTGTTAGGATAATTGTTATATGTAACAGAAGAGCTTCATCCTGAAAGACAACACATTGTATCCTTTTAGGCAGAATGCAGAGGATGTTGCTGTTCACACCCAAGGGATTAACATACCTTGCAGGTGACTTGGAACCTTTTGTGTAAAAAACAGTATATGTTATTTAGATGATTTATGTGTCATAATTCTGATACACTTTATTGAATGAGCTTGTTTTATTTATTTGTTATGTTTTCATAATATATGTTACACAAAATCATATTAGTAAACTACCATGATTAAATGTGTAGAGCATAAATTATTTGATATATTTTCTGTTGCATTTTACTGTTGAGTTGAATTTGTGATTATAAACATTGGGTTATATTACTGTTTAAAATCATCAACCTTAATTCATGCATTGTACAAAAGAAATTAAGAAAGAAATGTTGTATTACAATTGTTAACATTATGATGTTGTAGTTGCTGCTTCTTCATGACTTTTAGAGGATTAGATATTGCTCTCATCTTAGGAGAAATACTGTGTTTGGTACTTTGGAGGAGAACAAAGACAAATGTTCTGCAGCAGAGAAAACCGAGAGCTTTTACAGGAGGACTCTTCAAGAAGTGACGAATTGGGGATAAGTTCAGAATATAGAAAGGAATATCTAAAATTTAACTTTTATTGTGAAAATTAATTTAAAATGGGTAAAAACCAATACAATTTGGAATAAGTAGTATATGTAATCTATTGACCCTGGGAATCATTATGTGTGATATGAGCCTTTGAATCAATTTCTACCCAATGGTCACCAGGCAATTAATACTAAATCAGGGAGCGTTAATCTAAGTATAATGGCACTTAAGGGTGTATCAGAGTCAACAGAATAAGCATATAAAGTACTGATTGCTTAGTGTTGGGAGACACAAAATCCATGCAGAGTGGGAAAATGACCAAAGTATGTTGGTATCCTTACTACTGCTAGGATGTAATATTGGTCTAAACAAACACTGAGCAATATATATTAATAAATAATAGTATCAATGCCAACATTTAAAAATTATAGCTGTTATTTATAAGTATAGTCTTCAATAACGAATCGTGAACAAGTCTAAGGAGTGATAAATTCACTAATGACATTAAATGTGGATAGGCGGTTTATACAATTACTGTTGCAGCCAAATATGTGCTTAAGTAAGAATGATCCTACACCTAGTGGGAATGTAAAGAGGTAGTAATAATGTGGAGTATACTGGCAATGCTTATGTACGCTATTGCTGAATGCCCAGTAGAGGAGTGCTGGGTGATAACAAAATAAAGTAAGATAATTATTAAAATCAAATACTGATTGTTATGCCCATAGTTAATATTTCCTCTATAGTAGAGTTTGAAGTGCGTCCACAATTTGTGCCACTATTTGGTTAACTAGAGTTGGTAAATAGCAATGCAGACAAACACTATTGCTGTACTACACTTAAAATAATAATAGGTTCTAGGTATGTAGTGCAAAAATGATAATAAGTAGCAATGCATACGTCCACTATTGCTTTCCAGTATGACGTAATGAGAACCAGTTAATAGATGGAATTATAACAAGTAATCCACTCTAAGGGTGTAAAAATAGAGCAATGCAACATTGTAAAGTGGTTACAGCAATGCTGACATTCAGTGTAATGCTGTGTATTTTACTTTATAAAGGATTGTCCACCATGTAGTAATTTTTGATGAAACAGTGTGTCAATGTGAGTTCATTGTAACAGTAGTCAATAGGTTTAGCAATGCTTACATTCACTATTGCTTATTTTCTCTGAAACAATGGTCATATATGTGATAATGTACCATGTATTGTGTTGTCCTCACTTTTATAGTAAATGTTTCCTCTATGACAGGGTTGAATATACCTACAATAGCTATAAAGTATTTGCTAGTGTGGTTATATTCTACTGTTAAGTAACATTATATATATCCGCTATTGTGTTGCATTGCTTACAGGGCAGTGTACTTTTTAACAATAGCATATGTTCACATTTTCAAAGTGAACATTTTATAAGTGAGACACTAATTTTTAAGAATTATACAAGAATTACACTCAATACTCTCCACATTGCTGGTTACTAACTAACAAACTGCCTACTGGCATCTGCTAAGGAATGCTGAGTTAACCTACTGTCTCTTCTGCTTTCAGGTATGTGAATTAAGGCCCTGCATTGAAATCCTGCTATTCCCTGCTTTTCTGTCATTTTATTCCAAGTCTCTCTTTTTGGAATTGAATTAAGGCCCTGCATTGAAATCCTGCTATTCCCTGCTTTTCTGTCATTTTATTCCAAGTCTCTCTTTTGGTATGTGAATTAAGGCCCTGCATTGAAATCCTGCTATTCCCTGCTTTTCTGTCATTTTACTCCAAGTCTCTCTGTGTATATGTATATTGAGCACATGAATTTAGACTGTTAAAATTAAGTCCTGCATTTATTGTAATGATTTTTAACAATGTCTCAATACTAATGTCTAGTTAATTGCCATGTGATGCTCAATCCTTATCAATACTTGCTATAACTCTAAAATTTATAGTTGCCTTATGTCTAGGGATGGGCAAATGTTTCACAACATTCGAAAAACGGCACAAATTTTAACATATTCGTTAGTTCTTATCGAATTTCGAATGTATACATAACATTCTAACATTAGATTTTCAAATGTCCGGTTTCGAATTTTATGATTACATTTGAAAATATTCTTTTCGAAAAATTCGAATTTAGATTGTAATAGTATTTCTAATGCTTTTTCTTTAAATGTAATATTCGAATTATGCAATATTCAAATTCAAAAAATTTGAATTTATATGTTTATAATAGTATTTCTAATGCTTTCTTTAAATGTAATATTCGAATTATGCAATATTCTATATAGAAACATTCAAAATTATATATTTGTTTCTATTATGTATCAATTTACTAGATTCCCACCCTACCACATGAACTATTGAACTTCTGAATAGTATTTGATAAATAGAATGTTAAATTCGAAATTTCGAATGTGGAAATTTGATATAATTATAAACATTCAAATTCGAAAGTGACATTCGAAAACTGTAAATAACATTCGATTTTAGAATTTTTAAGAATATTTGTTCTTATCAACATTTGGATTTATAATTCAAATTTCGGTAATAACATTCGTTCTACATTCAAAATTCGAAAATTTACACATTCGCCCATCCCTACTTATGTCACAGTTTTAACCCCCTTCAAATTTTATTGTCTGTTTACTTAACTCATCTCACCCTGACCAGATTTTAATATTCCAATTGGCAACTGTCTTTGATTAGCAATCAACTAAATTTAGTGGACTCAGCTGACTACCCTACCTGTATATATTTCAGACTAGTTTGGGGAAGTGCATTTCACAGGGGTGCATTGCTTACAGGGCAGTGTACTTTTTAACAATAGCATATGTTCACATTTTCAAAGTGAACATTTTATAAGTGAGACACTAATTTTTAAGAATTATACAAGAATTACACTCAATACTCTCCACATTGCTGGTTACTAACTAACAAACTGCCTACTGGCATCTGCTAAGGAATGCTGAGTTAACCTACTGTCTCTTCTGCTTTCAGGTATGTGAATTAAGGCCCTGCATTGAAATCCTGCTATTCCCTGCTTTTCTGTCATTTTATTCCAAGTCTCTCTTTTTGGAATTGAATTAAGGCCCTGCATTGAAATCCTGCTATTCCCTGCTTTTCTGTCATTTTATTCCAAGTCTCTCTTTTGGTATGTGAATTAAGGCCCTGCATTGAAATCCTGCTATTCCCTGCTTTTCTGTCATTTTACTCCAAGTCTCTCTGTGTATATGTATATTGAGCACATGAATTTAGACTGTTAAAATTAAGTCCTGCATTTATAGTAATGATTTTTAATAATGTCTCAATACTAATGTCTAGTTAATTGCCATGTGATGCTCAATCCTTATCAATACTTGCTATAACTCTAAAATTTATAGTTGCCTTATGTCTAGGGATGGGCAAATGTTTCACAACATTCGAAAAACGGCACGAATTTTAACATATTTGTTCGTTCTTATCGAATTTCGAATGTATACATAACATTCTAACATTAGATTTTCGAATGTCCGGTTTCGAATTTTATGATTACATTTGAAAATATTCTTTTCGAAAAATTCGAATTTAGATTGTAATAGTATTTCTAATGCTTTTTCTTTAAATGTAATATTCGAATTATGCAATATTCAAATTCAAAAAATTCAAATTTATATGTTTATAATAGTATTTCTAATGCTTTCTTTAAATGTAATATTTGAATTATGCAATATTCTATATAGAAACATTCAAAATTATATATTTGTTTCTATTATGTATCAATTTACTAGATTCCCACCCTACCACATGAACTATTGAACTTCTGAATAGTATTTTATAAATAGAATGTTAAATTCGAAATTTCGAATGTGGAAATTTGATATAATTATAAACATTCAAATTCGAAAGTGACATTCAAAAACTGTAAATAACATTCGATTTTAGAATTTTTAAGAATATTTGTTCTTATCAACATTTGGATTTATAATTCAAATTTCGGTAATAACATTCGTTCTACATTCAAAATTCGAAAATTTACACATTCGCCCATCCCTACTTATGTCACAGTTTTAACCCCCTTCAAATTTTATTGTCTGTTTACTTAACTCATCTCACCCTGACCAGATTCTAATATTCCAATTGGCAACTGTCTTTGATTAGCAATCAACTAAATTTAGTGGACTCAGCTGACTACCCTACCTGTATATATTTCAGACTAGTTTGGGGAAGTGCATTTCACAGGGGTGCATTGCTTACAGGGCAGTGTACTTTTTAACAATAGCATATGTTCACATTTTCAAAGTGAACATTTTATAAGTGAGGCACTAATTTTTAATAATTATACAAGAATTGAACAAGGATTGGGCAAGGGGCAAGACACAAGGCAAGTACTCTTGTAATACTATGTTTTAGGTATCTCATTGTATCCTTTTGCAAGTGCTGCTTTAACACTGTATCTTATGTGTTTACTTGGTTCCCATTTTCATAATAAAGCTCAAAATCTTCATATTCCTTTTTGCTACCTCTTGTCTCTATAACAAACTACATTACTCAATTACTCCTTCTCCCTCCACACCTGCACTGTTCATTAGCCCATCTCTCTTATACTCACCTTATTTTGTACTCATGAATAGTGATGTCGCAAACTTAAAATTTTCCGTTCGCGAACGGCGGACGCGAACTTCCGCAAGTGTTCGCGAACGGGCGAACCAGGCGAACCGCCATTGACTTCAATAGGCAGGAGAATTTTAAAACACACAGGGACTCTTTCTGGCCACAATAGTGATGGAAAAGTTGTTTCAAGGGTACTAACACCTGGACTGTGGCATGCCGGAGGGGGATCCATGGCAAAACTCCCACAGAAAATTACATACTTGATGCAGAGTCTAGTTTTAATCCATAAAGGGCATAAATCACCTAACATTCCAAAATTGTTTGGAATAACATGCTTTAAAACATCAGGTATGATGTTGTATCGATCAGGTAGCGTAAGGGTTACTCCCGCTTCACAGTGACAGACCAAACTCCCTGTTTAACGCACCTCAAGCAACCGCAAACAGTCCATTTGCACAACCGCAAACTCCCCATTGCCACGAGATAGATAGATTTGATAGATAGATACATAGATTAGATAGATAGATCAATAGATGCAATAGATACATTTGATTGATACGATAGATAGATAGATAGATAGATAGATAGATTTGATAGATCAATAGATAGATTTGATGGATAGATAATTTCCCAGACAGAGAATTACAAGACGTGCGGTCTGGGACCCATGGTAAGGTTCCCAGAGGCAGTTGCGGCACCCGAGGCTCTGATTAGAACAGAGCACTCTGGAACGTATCTGCCCTGGGCCGAAATCAGAACAATCTTTTGCTTTCTGCCTGTCGGCCAAATGTCCGTCTGCCAAATGTCCTTCTGCAACAACCATGTTCTCAATGAACCCAAAAAACTCATTAATATCAAAGCTGAATAGTTTTGGAAGTAGTTTTTAGTTTGTTTTTAGTTATAGCTATTTTAGGGGGATATCTGTGTGTGCAGGTGACTATTACTGTGCATAATTATTAGGCAACTTAACAAAAAACAAATATATACCCATTTAAATTATTTATTTTTACCAGTGAAACCAATATAACATCTCAACATTCACAAATATACATTTCTGACATTCAAAAACAAAACAAAAACAAATCAGTGACCAATATAGCCACCTTTCTTTGCAAGGGCACTCAAAAGCCTGCCATCCATGGATTCTGTCAGTGTTTTGATCTGTTCACCATCAACATTGCGTGCAGCAGCAACCACAGCCTCCCAGACACTGTTCAGAGAGGTGTACTGTTTTCCCTCCTTGTAAATCTCACATTTGATGATGGACCACAGGTTCTCAATGGGGTTCAGATCAGGTGAACAAGGAGGCCATGTCATTAGATTTTCTTCTTTTATACCCTTTCTTGCCAGCCACGCTGTGGAGTACTTGGACGCGTGTGATGGAGCATTGTCCTGCATGAAAATCATGTTTTTCTTGAAGGATGCAGACTTCTTCCTGTACCACTGCTTGAAGAAGGTGTCTTCCAGAAACTGGCAGTAGGACTGGGAGTTGAGCTTGACTCCATCCTCAACCCGAAAATGCCCCACAAGCTCATCTTTGATGATACCAGCCCAAACCAGTACTCCACCTCCACCTTGCTGGCGTCTGAGTCGGACTGGAGCTCTCTGCCCTTTACCAATCCAGCCACGGGCCCATCCATCTGGCCCATCAAGACTCACTCTCATTTCATCAGTCCATAAAACCTTAGAAAAATCAGTCTTGAGATATTTCTTGGCTCAGTCTTGACGTTTCAGCTTGTGTGTCTTGTTCAGTGGTGGTCGTCTTTCAGCCTTTCTTACCTTGGCCATGTCTCTGAGTATTGCACACCTTGTGCTTTTGGGCACTCCAGTGATGTTGCAGCTCTGAAATATGGCCAAACTGGTGGCAAGTGGCATCTTGGCAGCTGCACGCTTGACTTTTCTCAGTTCATGGGCAGTTATTTTGCGCCCTGGTTTTTCCACACGCTTCTTGCGACCCTGTTGACTATTTTGAATGAAACTCTTGATTGTTCGATGATCACGCTTCAGATGCTTTGCAATTTTAAGAGTGCTGCATCCCTCTGAAAGATATCTCACTATTTTTTACTTTTCTGAGCCTGTCAAGTCCTTCTTTTGACGCATTTTGCCAAAGGAAAGGAAGTTGCCTAATAATTATGCACACCTGATATAGGGTGTTGATGTCATTAGACCACACCCCTTCTCATTACAGAGATGCACATCACCTAATATGCTTAATTGGTAGTAGGCTTTCGAGCCTATACAGCTTGGAGTAAGACAACATGCATAAAGAGGATGATGTGGTCAAAATACTAATTTGCCTAATAATTCTGCACTCCCTGTACATAGATTAGATAGATAGATTAATAGATGCAATAGATACATTTGATAGATACGATAGATAGATAGATTTTATAGATTTATAGATAGATTTAATAGATAGATAGATAATTTCCCAGACAGAGAATTACAAGGCGTGCGGTCCTAGAGACCCATGGTAAGGTTCCCAGAGGAAGTTGCAGTGCCCGAGGCTCTGATTAGAACAGAGCACTCTGAAACGTATCTGCCCTCGGCATTCTTTAGCTTTCCATCTGTCGGCCAAATCTCCGTCTGCCAAATGTCCGTCTGCCAAATGTCCTTCTGCATTTTGTCAGAGCACTGCGTGCAATCTACTGTTTCAACAGATATGAGTGGTCTGTCAAGTAGTACTATTCTTATCAGTTTAATACCTGTTACGTCCCCTATCAGGGTACGTGTATATGGCATGGATTTTAGGAACCGGGAGATGGAAAAAGATGCTTGGTCGGTTCGACCACGAGATAGATAGATAGATTTGATAGATAGATAGATAAATACATAGATCAGATAGATATATCAATAGATGCAATAGATTACATTTGATAGATACGATAGATAGATTTGATAGATAAATAGATAGATTTGATAGATAGATAATTTCCCAGACAGAGAATTACAAGACGTGCGGTCCGGGAGTCGACCCATGGTAAGGTTACTTCCTTTTGCACAATCGAGTACAGGTTGGGGATTGCCTTTTGTGCAAAGAAATTTCGGCCGGGTACCTTCCACTGCGGTGTCCCCTATCAGGGGACGGGTATATGGCATGGATTTTAGGAACCGGGAGATGGAAAAAGATGCTTGGTCGGTCCTCCTACTTCAAATATTGGGGCACTGCGCATGCAATCTACTGTGCCACCAGATAGGAGTGGTGTGTTAAGTAGTACTATTCCTATCACTTTAATCCCTGTTACGTCCCCTATCAGGGGACGTGTATATGGCATGGATTTTAGGAACCGGGAGATGGAAAAAGATGCTTGGTCGGTCCTCCTACTTCAAATATTGGGGCACTGCGTGTGCAATCTACTGTGCCACCAGATAGGAGTGGTGTGTTAAGTAGTACTATTCCTATCACTGTTACGTCCCCTATCAGGGGACGTGTATATGGCATCGATTTTAGGAACCGGGAGATGGAAAAAGATGCTTGGTCGGTCCTCCTACTTCAAATATTGGGGCACTGCGCGTGCAATCTAATGTGCCACCAGATAGGAGTGGTGTGTTAAGTAGTACTATACCTATCACTTTAATCCCTGTTACGTGCCTTTTTATTGGTTTGGTTTTTGAAGCCACAGTGCAGCACCAGAGGCCAGAAAAATTAGGCATATACACATGCCTGAAAAATTAGGTACTGTTGTACAAAAATTGATGTTTGTTTCCCTGGCAGAAAGTGCCCTAAAACATTGTGGCTTGAACCCTAGTTGGTGGCGGATAAGTCACGCAAGTCATCCGGCATTCGAAGATAACATACAGCAGCTTGTGGACCATTTATAGCCCAAGGCAGATCATCTCATTAGGCTTTTTTTATTCGAATGTATCGCCCAATGTCAGTCCCTTCGGGATCCATCCCTCATTCATCTTAATAAAGGTGAGGTAATCTAGACTTTTTTGAAGTAGGCAACTTCTCTTCTCAGTGACAATACCTCCTGCTGCACTGAAGGTCCTTTCTGACAGGACATTTGAAGCGGGGCAGGCCAGATGTTCTATCGCAAATTGGGATAGCTCAGGCCACAGGTCAAGCCTGCACACCCAGTAGTCAAGGGGTTCATCGCTCCTCAGAGTGTCGAGATCTGCAGTTAAGGTGAGATAGTCTGCTATCTGTCGGTCGAGTCGTTCTCTGAGGGTGGACCACGAAGGGCTGTGGCGATGCATAGGAGTTAAAAAGCTCCGCATGTCCTCCATAAACAACACGCCTGTAAAGCATCCTGTCCTTGCCGGCGTGGTCGTGAGAGTCGGAGGATTACTTTCACCTCTTCCCCTGTTAGATTCCCGTTGTGCTTTGACATCACCCTTATACGCTTTGTAAAGCATACTTTTTAATTTATTTTGGAACTGCTGCATCCTTTCCAACTTGCAGGAATTTCGGTAACATTTCAGGCACTATATGCTTATACCGGGGGTCTAGTAGTGTGGACACCCAGTACAGGTCGTTCTCCTTCAGCTTTTTTATACGAGGGTCACTAAACAGGCACGACAGCATGAAAGACCCCATTTGAACAAGGTTGGATGCCGAGCTACTCATGTCCCGTTCCTCGTCCTCAGTGATCTCACTGAAGCTATCTTCTTCCCCCCAGCCACGTACAACACCACGGGTACCAGATAGGTGACAACGAGCACCCTGGGATGCCTGTTGTGGTTGGTCTTCCTCCTCCTCCTCCTCAAAGCCACATTCCTCCTCTAACTCCTCTTCCTCACAATCCTCTTCCAGCATTGCCGATGGTCCAGCAAGCGATGCTGATAAGGCTGTTTCTGGTGGTGATGGTGACCACAACTCTTCCTCTTCCTCTTCACGCTCATCTACGGCCTGATCCAGCACTCTTCGCAGGGCACGCTCCAGGAAGAAAACAAATGGTATGATGTCACTGATGGTGCCTTCGGTGCGACTGACTAGGTTTGTCACCTCCTCAAAAGGACGCATGAGCCTACAGGCATTGCGCATGAGCGTCCAGTAACATGGCAAAGAAATCCCCAGCTCCGCAGAGGCTGTCCTAGCACCCCGGTCATACAAATACTCGTTAACAGTTTTTTCTTGTTGGAGCAGGTGGTTGAACATTAGGAGTGTTGAATTCCAACGTGTCGGGCTTTCGCAAATCAAGCACCTCACTGGCATGTTGTTTTGCCGCTGGATATCTGCAAAATTCGCCATGGCTATGTAGGAACGCCTGAAATGGCCACACACCTTCCTGGCCTGCTTCAGGATGTCCTGTAAGCCTGGGTACTTATGCACAAAGCGTTGTACAATCATATTACACACATGTGCCATGCACAGCACATGTATCAACTTGCCCAATTTCAATGCCGCCAACAAATTACTTCAGTTGTCAGAAACCACTTTTCCGATCTCCAGTTGGTGCGGAGTCAGCCACTGATCCACCTGTGCGTTCAGGGCAGACAGGAGTGCTGGTCCAGTGTGACTCTCTGCTTTCAGGCAAGTCGACCCCAAGACGGCGTGACACTGCCGTATCCGGGATGTGGAATAGTACCTGCGGAGCTGGGGGAGTGCCGTTGATGTGGAGAAAGACGCAGCAGCAGAAGAGGACTCAGCCGAGGAGGTTATGGAAGAGGATGGAGTAGGAGGAGTAGAGGAGGTGGCAGCAGACCTGCCTGCAAGTCGTGGCGGTGTCACCAACTCCTCTGCAGAGCCACGCATTCCATGCTTGGCAGCCGTCAGCAGGTTTACCCAATGCACAGTGTAGGTGATATACCTGCCCTGACCATGCTTTGCAGACCAGCTATCAGTGGTCAGATGGACCCTTGCCCCAACACTGTGCGCCAGACATGCCATTACTTACCTTCGCACAATCGAGTTAAGGTTGGGGATTGCCTTTTGTGCAAAGAAATTTCAGCCGGGTACCATCCACTGAGGTGTCCAAATAGCTACAAATTTTTTGAACGCCTCAGACTCCACCAGCTTGTATGGTAAAAGCTGGCGGGCTAAGAGTTCAGACAAGCCAGCTGTCAGACGCCGGGCAAGGGGGTGACTTTGGGACATTGGCTTCTTATGCTCAAACATGTCCTTGACAGACACCTGACTGTGGGCAGATGAGCAGGAACTGCTACGGATGAGAGACGGAGTGGCGGATGGTTGAGAGGGGGCAAGGAGGACAGCAGTGGTTGACGTGGCTGAAGATGCTGGACCAGGAGGAGCTTTGATTTTGTGTGTTGCTTCTTCTCATGTGTTCATCCCATTGGCGTTTGTGATGTGAGACCATGTGCCTTCGCAAAGCAGTTGTACCTAGGTGGGTGTTGGACTTCCCATGACTCAGTTTCTTTTGGCAAAGGTTGCAAATGGCATCGCTGATGTCAGAGGCAGACACACAAAAAAATGCCACACTGCTGAGCTCTGTGATGACGGCATTCTGGTGGTGGCAACAGCATGCGTTGATTGGCGTGCTGTCTGGCTGACCCCGGGTGCCGATGCATGACTGTGCCACTATCTCCTTGCAACTACCTCCCCCTGCTTCCAACTCAACTCCTCCTCCTCCTCTCTGTCTCCCCATCTGAACTTTCCCCCTCTTCTTCTTCTCTTCTTGCGGGCACCCACGTGACATCCATGGATGCATCATCATCAGCCGCTTCACTTGTATCTGACAAATCAACAAAGGAAGCAGCAGCGGGTACAACATCATCATCATCACACCATACGTCCATGTCTGTAATGCTGCCTGACTGAGACATATCACTGTTATGCTGGTTGTGCATCACTCATTTCTTCAAACTGATGTGTCAATAACTCCTCTGACAGATCAAGTGAAGCGGCTGTGGTGCTAGTGGTGGTGGTGGCAGCAGGCGGGCGACTGGTCACTTGAGAGGTGCCCGAAGCTAAGCTGGAAGTGGATGGTGTGTCAAGGTTCCGAGCGGAAGCTTAAGAAGATTGGGTGTCCTGTGTTAGCCAGTCAACTAGGTCCTCCTCAGAACTTTTCGCGTTCATGGTACGTGGCCTCTGAACACTGGGCATTATTGTAGGGTCAAAGGGAATCACAGCACCACGACCACGACGGCACCTGCGGGGTGGCCTGCCTCTGCCTGCCATTTCTTTTTAAATGTACACTTACACTACTATTAAACAAGATATGAGTGGTGGCACTGGGCAAGTAGGCACAGTATACGCTGTGAGCCTGACACAAAAAAGCAGACTGATGTTTCACAATCCAAAAAGTTTATTTTTTTTTAAATGTACACTTACACTGCTATTAAACAAGATATAAATGGTGGCATTGGGCAAGTGGGCACAGAATATGCTGTGAGCCTGACACAAAAAAGCAGACTGATGTTTCACAGTCAAAAAAGTTTATTTTTTTTTAAATGTACACTTACACTACTATTAAACAAGATATGAGTGGTGGCACTGGGCAAGTGGGCACAGTATACGCTGTGAGCCTGGCACACACGCTGGCAAGCAGGCAACTGCAATTAGATTACACAAGCAGACTGATGTTTCACAGTCAAAAAAGTTTTTTGTTTTTTTTAATTTACACTACTGTTACAACAGATATGAGTGGTGGCACTAGTTGGCAAGTGGGCCTGGCACACACGCTGGCAGGCAGGAAACTGCAATTAGATTACACTAGCAGACTGATGTTTCACAGTCAAAAAAGTTTTTTTTTTTTTAATTTACACTACTGTTACAACAGATATGAGTGGTGGCACTAGTTGGCAAGTGGGCCTGGCACACACGCTGGCAGGCAGGCAACTACAATTAGATTACACTAGCAGACTGATGTTTCACAGTCAAAAAAGTTTTTTAAAAAAAATTTACACTAATGTTACAACAGATATGAGTGGTGGCACTAGTTGGCAAGTGAACTTGGCACACACACTGGCAGGCAGGCAACTGCTATTAGATTACACTAGCAGACTGATGTTTCACAGTCAATAAAGTATTTTTTTTAAATATTTACAATACTGTTACAACAGATATGAGTGATGGCACTAGTTGGCAAGTGGGCCTGGCACACACGCTGGCAGGCAGGCAACTGCAATTAGATGAAAAAGCAGACTGATGTTTCACAGTCAAAAAAGTTTTTTTTTTTAAATTTACACTGCTGTTACAACAGATATGAGTGGTGGCAGTGCAGGCAGGCAACTGCAATTAGATTACACTAGCAGACTGATGTTTCACAGTTAAAATTACACAGGAAAAAAAAATTAAGTTCTAGCCCTAAAAAGGGCTTTTTGGGGTGCTGTCCTTACAGCAGAGATCAGATGAGTCCTTCAGGACTGTAGTGGACACTGAATACACTAGCCTAGCTATCAATTTCCCTATGAAATCAGCAGCAGCTACACTGTCCCTCCTCTCACTAACAATGCAGCTTCCGAATGGCATACTCCTCTGACACAATACCTACGCAGATGCTCCCGTACTGCTGAGCGACATTGGAGGAAATCTCGGAGTTCAGCTGACTTTCTTCACTACAAGTTCATCCTGAACTCCTACTATTCTGCCCTTAATCTTTATAAGCAACAATATTTTTCTAATCTCATCTCTACTCTTTCCTCTAACCCTAAACGTCTGTTCTCCATGTTCAACACTCTTCTCCGCCCACCCCCACCTCCTAACACAACCTCTCTCTCAGTTCAAGATTTTGACAGCCACTTCAACAACAAAATTGACTCCATCAGAAGTGAAATCAGCTCTCAACATACTTCCAATCTCCCACCCCCTCAAAAAGCTCACGATCACTCAAAAAGCTCACGATCACCCAAAACCCAAATATCCAAAAATGCAGCTCTTTTGCCCCTGTTATTGAAGATGAAGTTTCTGCCCATATACTGTCCTCCCACCTCACTACCTGTCCCCTCAACCCAATCCCCTCACAGCTACTCCCCTCCCTCTCTTCTACCCTCACCCCCATACTCACACACATTTTCAACCTCTCCCTCAGCACTGGTATATTTCCCTCATCTCTAAAACATGCACTGGTCACACCTATCCTCAAAAAACCTTCCCTCGATCCAGCCTCACCTTCCAACTACTGCCCTATTTCCCTACTCCCTCTTGCCTCAAAGCTCCTCGAATAGCTAGTTTACACACGTCTATCCCATTTCCTTACACTAAACTCTCTTCTTGACCCACTGCAATCTGGATTTTGTTCCCATCACTCTACAGAGACAGCAATTGTCAAAGTTACCAATGACCTACTTACAGCAAAATCCAAAGGCCACTTCTCTCTGCTTATCCTCCTTGACCTGTCTGCAGACTTTGACACTGTTGACCACCCTCTTCTGCTCCAAACTCTCCAATCCTTCGGCATCTGTGACACAGCTCTCTCATGGTGCTCTACCTATCTGACTAACCGTACATTTAGTGTAGCCTTCTCCAGAGCATCTTCTGCCCCATTACCACTTTCTGTTGGGGTACCTCAAGGCTCTGTCCTTGGTCCCCTTCTCTTTTCAATCTACATGTCGTCACTAGGTTCCTTAATAAAGTCCCATGGGTTTCAATATCATTTGTATGCCGATGACACCCAAATCTACCTCTCTGCAAAAGACCTACCTCCTTCCTTACTAACCCGTGTCACTAACTGTCTATCTTACATTTCATCTTGGATGTCCTCTCACTACCTTAAGCTAAATCGCTCCAAAACTGAACTCCTTATTTTTCCCCCTTCTTCCATTGTCTCCACCCTCAAAATCATTACCCCTACCCCGCATGCCTGATGTCTCGGGGTCACACTTGACTCAGATCTTTCCTTCACTCCTCACATTCAGTCCTTGGCTAAAGCCTGCCACTTCCACCTTAAAAACATTGCTAAAATTAGACATTTCCTTACACAAGATACAACCAAGATTTTAATCCACTCTGTCATCCTTTCCCGCCTCGACTACTGCAACTCCATCCTCTCTGGTCTACCTAGCTGCCGCATAGCTCCTTTACAATCCATTATGAATGCCTCTGCCAGGCTCATCTTCCTTACTCGTCGCTCTTCATCTGCTGCCCCTCTCCGCTAATCCCTTCACTGGCTTCCTCTTGCCTCTAGGATTAAACATAAAATCCTCACCCTTGCATATAAAGCTCTCAACTGCACTGCTCCCCCCTACATCTCAGAACTTGTCTCTAGATACTCTCCCTCCTGTCCCCTTCGATCAGCTCAGGATCTCCTCCTCTCCTCCTCTCTTGTTACTTCCTCACATTCCCGTTTTCAGGACTTCTCCAGACTGGCCCCCATCTTGTGGAATTCCCTGCCTCTCTCCATAAGACTCTCCCCTAGTTTTAACAGCTTCAAGCACTCCCTAAAAACTCTACTATTCAGGGATACATACAACCAACACTAACCTTCCTAACTCCATTGCTTTCCCCTTGAACCCCTTAAAATGTAAGCCTATGGGCCCAGCTGTTTACGGATTGCTTCATAAGAGCCGACTACAACAGTGAAACTCTCGGCAGGGCCCTCTACCCACTTGACCTCTACAAAAGCTATCCTGTACACCAACTATGTTTACAGCGCTGCAGAATCTGTAGCGCTCTACAAATACCTGATAATAATAATAATAGTAATATTGTTGTGACTTGAACATTTATGAGATTCTTAGAAATAGCGCAGGAGTGCAAATGACTAGTTTAACTTCAGAAGTTAGGCAATTCTTTAATCAGCTTACTGAAGTTGAGAGTAGGGCATCAGAAGCCGAAGATATACTTTCTAAACAAGATCAAACCTTAGACAATCAAGGTAAATTATTAAAAATGTTGCAAGAAATAACCTCAAGATTATAGGTCTCCCTTAAAGCAGAGATGACTCTGATCTATTATTCTTGGCAAACACAACTCTCCCTTTGGCCATTGGTATGGCACATAAAGACCTGCCACTATCAATCGAAAGGGCACATAGATTAGAACCTGCTAGGACCGATACCAATTATGTGAATTATTGTTAAATTCCTAAATTATCAAGACAAAATGAATATTCTTAGGCTCTATAGAAGGTTGGGTAATCTATATATAGGACAATCTAAAATATTATTATTTCAGGACTACTCTAGCGAAACATCCGCCAAAAGAAAAGAACTATCTCCATACTGTACAAAGTTGATTAGTTCAGACTACAAGGCTAGACTTCTTTATCCTGCTAAATTGCTAATTGAGGAGCAAGATGGTACTATTACCCATTATAATAGCACAGAAGCTAAGGAGTTCTGTAAAAGGAAAAATGTTCTTTGATGTAAAGAATGTTTTTTTTTCTTTCTTTTTTCTTATATTTATCTTTTTGAATACTGTATATATAATGTATGCAATATCTCTGATTCCTTATTGCAATATGGGTTATTTTGTTTTATGTTGGTTTTTATCTTTATATGGATTTTTTTTTATCCCCTGCTCCCCCCTCCCTGCCCAACTCTACCTTCCTTAGGAACATTATACTAGTTTTCCCTTATTCATTTCCATTTAAAAAATGAAAGATGTGATTAAATGCCTTTCATGAAATATAGGAGGTGTTACTTCCCCCATCAAAATAAAATCAATAATTAAGCAACTCACTAAATATAATTCTGACCTAGTCTTATTGCAGGAGACACATTTAAAGTCTGAAGAAGCTGCCAAATTTAAAGGTAAATGGGTAGGGTAGGTTATTGCCTCTGATTGTTCTAGGAGTAAGAAAGGAGACGCGTTTTTAATAAATAAAAATTTCAGCTACAATATTTGGCACATTCAAACTGACGCACATGATAGGTGGATAATCTTGAATATTGAGATTGCCTGAGTAAAATATATATTCTGTAATATTTACGGACCCAATAATACGGACTATGATTTCTGGAACACAATCATGACTAAGCTGTCCCAATACATAGATCAGAATTCAATTTTAGCAGGAGATTTTAATATGATCCCTGTATTATCTCTTGATAGATTTTCCCCTAGGCAGATTTCTGGCCTATCTCAAAAATCAATTTTTTTTACAAAAATCTGAAAAAATCTCAAATTGCATGACATATGACGCATTTAGCACCCAGATACCAAACTATACACATGTGAATCTAGGTGTTACAGATCCTTCTCTCAGATAGATCTTTTTCTAGTATTTAACTCCCTACTAAAATTAGAAAGTAGGGCGCAAATAAATGATATTGTTATATCCGACCACGCCATAGTTTCTTTAGATCTCGTACCTAGATCCCTATCGACGAAAGGTGTAGCCAACTTTTATTTCCCTAAACACTTAATCAACAATATATCATTCCAAAATTGTCTACGACATAAATTTCAGGAATATAGAGAGGATAACTATCTATAACTAGACAAACCAGAAATTTTCTGGGAGGCTGCAAAAGCTTAATTCAGAGGTGATATTAAAGCCTACATGATTAAAGCTAAAAAGAAGTTTAGAGCGCATGAATTACAACTTGAAAACACGATCACGAATGCCTACTGGAAATACATTAATATACCAATTAAAAAGTATTGGGACAAATATAAGATAGCCCGACAAGATAGGGACTTGTTCTTGAAACATAAGATGACAAATGAAGAAATCAGAATCAATGCTATATATAAGGGGTAGTATGGTCAATCAGACAAGTATCTTGCCAGACTTGATAAGGCCAGAAAGAAGAACAATACTATTGAAAATATTATAGATGGGGTAAGGATTTTACAGAACTTGCCGACGTAAAGAGGACCTTTTTCAACTATTATCAGAACATTTATGCAGCAAAAAAAGTTGATCAAGATAACAAAATGACTTTCTGGAGTAAAGTCAATTGTCCAAAAATTTCTGTAGCCCAAATCGATTCAATAAATACTCCCATTACATTAGAAGAAGTCCTAGAAGCTATAGCTGCTGCTAAACTTGGTAATGTTCCAGGACCCAATGAACTTCCTGTGGAGTTCTACAGGATACCTAAAATAGAGATTGTCAATATTTTAACCAAGTTATTCAATGAATACTATATTATAAAACTCCCAATGTCTCAATACTTTTCAGTGTCAACTATAACTCTAATTCTAAAAAAAAAGACAAGAATCCTTCAGATCCTGGGTCATATAGACCTATTTCTCTACTAAACACTGATTACAAATTGCTTACTTCTATTGTAGCCAACAGACTTAAAACTTCGTTACACAAAGTTATACACCAAGACCAATCTGGCTTTATGACTGGAAGATCTCCAACAAAAAATATTCGTAGGACATATATGATCTTAGAACATTTTTGGACCAAACTCCACAAAAATAAAAGAACACTTAAACAAGACTTTGCCATGGTTTTAGTTGATGCTGAGAAATCCTTTAATTCAATAATTTGGGACCATCTATAGTATTTTTTATTTCGTTTTGGCTTCTCAGGAAATTTAGTAGCCTTTATTAAAGAGGAAAAGGGGGGGGGGAAAGTATCAAAATAAACCTTGAATATTATTGGTGTTGGTGGGATTCAGGAGGGTGTAATGCAGGGTATTTTTTGTTTTTGTTTTTTTGTTTTGTTTTCTGTTTTTCTGTTTTTCTTATGTACTATCGAAAAATCTCCAATTCATGAGAAAGATTTAGTTGGTTCATTTTAAACCTGAAGAAGAGGTAAATTAAGTCTTAGCATAAAGATATGGTTTGCACTTGCTGCTTTCTCTTTGTTTAATTGTATTCTTGTACTCAAACTTATCTTGATGTATCTGATAAAGTGCCCTGTATATTTTTTTTTTGTCATGGTATTACAGGTCTAATTTGATTTAAGTATGGAGTTTAAGTCTAATACCCATAAGTTTGGGTGTTCTTGCCGATTTAAATACTTTTTGTGTTATGCACTTGACAATATGCTCATGTATTTATTTTTTCAATGTAATACCATATTCTGTCATTATGTTCTTCTTGATGCTCTCAATTTCTGTTGTATCATGAATTGGAATATAAATAAATATATTTAAAAAAAATAATAATAATTAATTTTAAACATCTAACATCTTTGCCTGATTTGAATGCATTGAATTTATCAAAACTTCCATGTAACTTTGATACAGTAATATAAAACGTCTAATCATACCTAGTAAAACAATTTTGAAATACACATTTGCTTTTTGTTTCACCCGCTTTAAGCCTGAAAATTATTAATTTTACAATTCAAAGAATTGGAAGTTCACTTTGCAGAATTCATAGGCCTCACCATGTCACACCTCAGAAGAGAAGTATGCACTAACAAAATCAAGTGTTAAGCCTTGACTACTCTAGTATGGATTGCCACCTTCAAATAAGGCAAGTGGTGTCGGTAAAGTAAAAAACAATTGCAGCTAACAAGGCACAAACAAGCTGAACTGCAATTAATGTATTACAAGACTGCAAAGAAATATTGAAATATAATGTTTCTTTACCTTTCATAAAGGAAATCATTGAAATTATACAAAGCTTCAAAATACTCATGAGACCATATTAGTTATTTAAATGATACATTTCTATCTGGATTTCCAGCATCTTTGTTTAAGTACATATTCTCTCTTCTTTCAGATCCCCAGGAATGATCAAGTCAAAAGCCCAGGATAATTTAATATAATAACTTTACAATTGAACACTTTAAAAAGAGATGTTTTACATTTCTGAACAAATGCCAGAAATTGAAAAGCAAATACAAGCACTGAGTGTCTAAAGGTTGAAGGGTGAGTGTCATAATTTAACAGTCTAAGATGAGCCCTCTTGCTGAGAGAGGCCACTGAAAAATCCTGAACCGGTACCAAAAGAACACCCACTGGGGGAGACATAGTCATTGGACCTAAATTCTATTTTAAATACTCCAAATCCTGATGCTTTTATCTTCAACCTTTGACCCTAACATCTGGCAACCTAGTTTAACTTAAACAGAAGGAAGTTGTCTTTTCTATTTAAATTACTTTATAGTAGAAAAATCTATAATAACTACAGTAAACTCTTTCAGTAGAAACTAGTTTTATATTTGTGCACTTGTGGTGAACTATAGCACATGAGACATTTATACTGGAAATATGTGCCTCAAAATTTTAAAGAGAAAACAGTAAGTTGGTGAGCCTGGTACATTGTTCTCAGCTTGTAGCAGATCCAGATAATAGCACAGATAGATATCTCCTAGGCAGAGTCCAGAGGTCTGAATGCTTTGATGTCTTGTATTCTCTAGTTTTATAGCTATGGGCTAGCTTTCCAGCAAAAACAAAGTTTTCAAACTGTTCAAACTGTATGTATCAAAACATCAATCAACAACATTTATCATGGAATGTTCATTTTTATCTTCAGCGGGGACATCATGTTTGATATTTTACTCATATTGTTCTAGGCACTTATGTTCACTATTATGTTTGTTAGTCATTTACAAAAATACATACAAACAAAAAGATTAATAGAGATAGACAGCATGCCATAATATCAAAGACTATATAGAGGCAAAAACAAATTTAAGCCACAGGAGCTCAGCAAAATATAACCTGATACATAGATAAAGCAACACTTCAAAACATGCTTTGTTATTGTTGATTCATTTTTTTTCTTCAGGAATAATATTACATAATTTTTTCCCCAAACAGCGCATTACCTACTAATGACTGAAGCAGAACATGATGGAACTATCATGATCAAACAAATTATCCATCTGTGTTTGATACATTTTAATTTTTCTAAATCAAAGGTATATCTTTTTATTTTGGCCTGAAATTTCCTTTGATAGATTTGTAAACTGTTAGATTTAGACAAATATGAATAAACCTAGCAAGTAAAAAAATACTTTTGTGCACATTTTCCCTCAGATGACTATCTCTGGGAAACATGTTAGGTAATTATAACTAGGGTATCATTCAGGCTCCACTAAAGTATTTAAAGGGACATAAAACTCTAATGCTAAATTTTCAACATTTGGGTATCATGGCCCTTTAAGAGAGGTGTTAAGGATTGCCACTCAGACAGTGTTTAACCATTTTACTTGTATTTTTAAGGTTCTGGTTAAAGTTGAAATACATATTAGATATAAAAATAGATGGTATCATGGTCAAACCTTTTCTAACTGTGTTGGAAACTAATTTTAAACAAATGATCATTTAAAATCAGCCCAAGCAGCTTTAGTTCCTGGTTTACGCTGTATAATTATTTATGCATATTTATGCTAATACCTGGCCAGTATTTTTTTCAGGAGAATGTGGCAACTCTAGTGGTGGCTTATACATGAATTTTACTTTTAAAGTAACATCTCACTTTTTCTAGATACTATTAGGTACAATAGAGTTCACAGGGAGAAACCAAAAGAAGATAAGTTACATGACAGCTGCCATGTTCTGTCAATGTCTTTTAGGACACAGTAGTGAGTCACTTTTTGTGAGAGGACATTTAAGAAAGGGCAGGTATTTTATCATTCTGAAAGGACATGTGGGAATATAGCTCTTAAGCCACCATAATGTAAAGAATTTAAATTACAGCATTAGCCTTAGAGTAATGTGTAGATTTTACAATATATTAGTAGTTTAAATACACTTGAAATAATTGTTAAAGTGTCAACTTTCAGTTTCTATAAACTTCTTAAGTTTCTATAAAGTAATAGGCATTGCCATGTTTGAACTTATGTTTTCCATTTACCTCTCTCTTTTGCCAAGGGCAAATAGACCAGATATAACAAGGCTGTGTGCAAATACTGTCCCTAAGTGTCCTTAGAGGGAAAGAGATAAATAGAAAACTTAAGTTCAATCATGGCAATAACCATTACTTTATAAAAACTCAGTGGAATTTAGATAAACACCAATTTTCAGAGTTAAATTACAGGAAAAAGGGAGACATAATAAACAATCGCCTAGATTTAGAGTTTTGCGGCCAAAGGGGAGCGTTAGCTACGTGTCTTTTTTTTCTAGCGCTGCTTCTAAACAACGTTGGTATTGAGAGTTCTCTGAAGGGCTGCGTTAGCCTCCAAAAAGGGAGCGTTGAGCCGAATTTTCCGCCACTTCAACCCTCAATACCAGCGTTGCTTACGGTAGCGGCTAGCTGGAAAAACGTGCTCGTGCACGATTCACCCATAGGAAACAATGGGGCAGTTTGGGCTGGAAAAAAACCTAACACCTGCAAAAAAGCAGCGTTCAGCTCCTAACGCAGCCCCATTGTTTCCTATGGGGAAACAGTTTCTAAGTCTGCACCTAACACCCTAACATGAACCCTGAGTCTAAACACCCCTAACCTTACACTTATTAACCCCTAATCTGCCGCCCCCGCTATCGCTGACACCTGCATTACACAATTAACCCATAATCTGCCGCTCCGTACACCGCCGCAACCTACATTATAGCTATGTACCCCTAATCTGTTGCCCCTAACATCGCCGACAACTACATTATATTTATTAGCCCCTAATCTGCCCCCCCAACGTCGCAGCTACCTTACCTACACTTATTAACCCCTAATCTGCCGACCGGACCTCGCCGCTACTCTAATAAATGTATTAACCCCTAAACTGCTGCACTCCCGCCTCGCAAACCCTATAATAAATATTATTAACTCCTAATCTGCCCTCCCTAACATTGGCGCCACCTAACTTCAAGTATTAAGCCCTAATCTGCCAACCGGACCTCGCCACTACTATAATAAATGTATTAACCCCTAAAGCTAAGTCTAACACTAACCCTAACACCCCCTAAATTAAATATAATTTTAATCTAACAAAATAAATTAAGTCTTATTAACTAAAGTATTCCTATTTAAAACTAAATACTTACCTGTAAAATAAACCCTAATATAGCTACAATATAACAAATAATTATATTGTAGCTATTTTAAGGTTTATTTTTATTTTACAGGCAACTTTGTATTTATTTTAACTAGGTACAATAGCTATTAAATAGTTATTAACTATTTAATAGCTACCTAGTTAAAATAATTACCAAATTACCTGTAAAATAAATCCTAACCTAAGTTACAATTAAACCTAACACTACACTATCAATAAATAAATTAAATAAATTAACTACAATTAAATACAATTAAATAAACTAAACTAAATTACAAAAAAAAAAAACACTAAATTACAAAACATAAAAAAAAGATTACAAGAATATTAGGCTAATTACCCCTACTCTAAGCCCCCTAATAAAATAAAAAAGCCCCCCAAAATAATAAAGGTCCCTACCCTATTCTAAATTAAAAAGTAACCAGCTATTTTACCAGCCCTTAAAATGGCTTTTTGCTGGGCATGCCCCAAAGTAATCAGCTCTTTTGCCTGTAAAAAAAAACACAATACCACCCCCCAACATTACAACCCGCCACCCACATACCCCTACTCTAACCCAAACCACCTTTAAATAAACCTAACACTACCCCCCTGAAGATCTCCCTACCTTGAGTCGTGTTCACCGAGCCGGGCACCGATGGACCAAAAGAGGACATCCGGAGCGGCAGAAGTCTTCATCCTATCCGGGCAGAAGAGGACATCCGGACCGGCAGCCATCTTCATCCAAGCGGCATCTTCCATCTTCATCCATCCGAAGCGGAGC
The DNA here is from genome assembly GCF_027579735.1 of Bombina bombina. NCBI lineage: Eukaryota > Metazoa > Chordata > Amphibia > Anura > Bombinatoridae > Bombina > Bombina bombina. The sequence continues at coordinate 288,821,550 of NC_069502.1, read as the reverse complement.
GAAGCCATCTTCTTCCAGCCAACGCCTACTCGCCAAATGAAGGTTCCTTTAAATGACATCATCCAAGATGGCGTCCCTCGAATTCCGATTGGCTGATAGGATTCTATCAGCCAATCGGAAATAAAGTAGGAAAAATCTGATTGGCTGATTGAATCAGCCAATCAGATTCAAGTTCGGATTGGCTGTTCCGATCAGCCAATAGAATGTGAGCTCAATCTGATTGGCTGATTGGATCAGCCAATCCGATTGAACCTGAATCTGATTGGCTGAATCAATCAGCCAATCAGATTTTTCCTACCTTAATTCCGATTGGCTGATAGAATCCTATCAGCCAATCGGAATTCGAGGGATGCCATCTTAGATGACGTCATTTAAAGGAACCTTCATTCGGCGAGTAGGCATTGTGGGTTGTACTGTTTGGGGGTGGTATTGTGTTTTTTTTTACAGGCAAAAGAGCTGATTACTTTGGGGCATGCCCCGCAAAAAGTCCTTTTAAGGACTGGTAAAAGAGCTGGTTACTTTTTAATTTAGAATAGGGTAGGGACCTTTATTATTTTGGGGGGCTTTTTTATTTTATTAGGGGGCTTAGAGTAGGTGTAATTAGCCTAATATTCTTGTAATCTTTTTTTATTTTTTGTAATTTAGTGTTTGTTTGTTTTTGTAATTTAGTTTAGTTTATTTAATTGTATTTAATTGTAGGTACTTGTAGTTAATTTATTTAATTTATTTATTGATAGTGTAGTGTTAGGTTTATTTGTAACTTAGGTTAGGATTTATTTTACAGGTAATTTGGTAATTATTTTAATTAGGTAGCTATTAAATAGTTAATAACTATTTAATAGCTATTGTACCTAGTTAAAATAAATACAAAGTTGCCTGTAAAATAAAAATAAACCCTAAAATAGCTACAATATAATTATTCGTTATATTGTAGCTATATTAGGTTTTATTTTACAGGTAAGTATTTAGCTTTAAATAGGAATACTTTAGTTAATAAGATTTAATTTATTTTGTTAGATTAAAATTATATTTAATTTAGGGGGGTGTTAGGGTTAGGGTTAGACTTAGCTTTAGGGGTTAATACATTTATTATAGTAGTGGCGAGGTCCGGTCGGCAGATTAGGGGTTAATACTTGAAGTTAGGTGGCACCGATGTTAGGGAGGACAGATTAGGGGTTTTATAATATTTATTATAGGGTTTGCGAGGCGGGAGTGCGGCGGTTTGGGGTTAATACATTTATTAGAGTAGTGGCTAGGTCCGGTCGACAGATTAGGGGTTAATAAGTGTAGGTAGGTAGCGGCGACATTGGGGGGGGCAGATTAGGGTTTAATCAATATTATGTAGGTGTCGGCAATGTTAGGGGCAGCAGATTAGGGGTTCATAGGGATAATGTAGGTGGCGGCGTTGTGCGGTCAGCAGATTAGGGGTTAAAAATATTTATTATAGTGGCAGCGATGTGGGGGGAACTGGGTTTAGGGGTACATAGGTAGTTTATGGGTGTTAGTGTACTTTAGAGCACAGTAGTTAAGAACTTTATAAACCGGCGTTAGCCCAGAAAGCTCTTAACTACTGACTTTTTTCTGCGGCTGGAGTCTTGTCGGTAGAGGATCTACTGCTCACTTCAGCCAAGACTCTAAATACCGATGTTAGGAAGATCCCATTGAAAAGATAGGATACGCAATTGGCGTAAGGGGATCTGCGGTATGGAAAAGTCGCGGCTTGAAAGTGAGCGTTAGACCCTTACCTACACGACTCTAAATACCAGCGGGTGGCCAAAAGCAGCGTTAAGAGCCCTTAACGCTGCTTTTGACGGCTACCGCAGAACTCTAAATCTAGGCGAATGTAAATATATTGTAATGATGTTTAATGATACATAATTTAATATTTTATATTACAATCTCATATTGTTTAAATTCCCTTTAAAGTTCGTATAGCAGAGAGAGTTCTCTCTCTTTATGAAGTTTAGCAGTGCATTGGCAGGAGTGGTGACTGGTGATTTTCAAACTGGTGGGGCAAAAAACCTCACCTCTTGATAACTCCCAAAACTCCACCATGTAGGCTCTCACCCAGACAAAAACAGAATAAGGGAGCACATAAGTAGCAAGACACCTTATAGTGTTATATTTATGTTGTATTTATGTATTCCCTCACAGCGGAGTAATTACTCACAGGGGAGTGACTATAAACAATATCAACAGTCAAATATATTTCAGGTGGTTGAAGATTATAAAGAGAAAAGAGTGTACAAATTTACAGTGAGCCCAGATGAAATATGGATCTCTCAAACATGGAGGCCACGTAAACAGAGAGCATATATCAGACGACAACTATTCACTATTGATAGTAGTTTGGGTTCTGATTCTTATACGCCCCCAATACCTGACAATCACTCACAATCATCTTCCTCATTTTAGTCTTTTTTAGTGGTTGACATCAGGTCAGGACATCAAAGAAGGGATGAAGGCCAAGGCAGGAGGCTATAGCAAAAAAAATCCTCTTCCTGCCAGAACTAGAAGAATATAGTGATCAATTTGAGCCATCCTGCACTTAGTTCAATAGAACAACAAGTTCTTAATAAAGGACTTTCTTTTATTCCTACTACTAGACCAAAACAATTTGAAGCTTATGTAGGCCTACAACATTTTTAAAAATCCATCAAGTTGAAATACTTTTAATCTAAGATTTTGGAGACTGTTCCTACAAAGTTCAAGACACAGAGCCAATTTGAACTTAGTCAGACACATGAAAGCATTAAAACATATATGCATTTTGTTACTCAGGATATGCAGCCTCTATTGAGAGCCACATTGAGACATATTTTGTCTTTGGACGAAAAAAATTGATATTGATACTTTCTCTAAGGATTCACAGATCGTCATATGCACAGCCGATAAAGGGCTAAATTATTAGTGCAGAAAACGATAAACAATATCGCAACCATTCTAACAAATGCGCATAGTACAAGTTGAAAATAAACGGGTACACTTGGCCGAAAACTATATTTTCACTCAAAGATTCAGCAATAGTGATGTTGCGAATAGTTCGCCAGCGAATAGTTCCCGGCGAACATAGCTTGTTCGCGTTTTCCGCGGTGGGCGAACATATGCGATGTTCGATCCGCCCCCTATTCGTCATCATTGAGTAAACTTTGACCCTGTACCTCACAGTCAGCAGACACATTCCAGCCAATCAGCAGCAGACCCTCCCTCCCAGACCCTCCCACCTCCTGGAGAGCATCCACCATTTTAGATTCATTCGGAAGCTGCATTCTTAGTGAGAGGAGGGACAGTGTAGCTGCTGCTGATTTAATAGGGAAATCGATAGCTAAGCTAGTGTATTCAGTGTCCACTACAGTCCTGAAGGACTCATCTGATCTCTGCTGTAAGGACAGCACCCACATCAGTCTGCTTTTTTTTTTTTTCCTGTGTAATCTAATTGCAGTTGCCTGCCTGCCAGCGTGTGTGTCAGGCTCACAGCGTATACTGTGCCCACTTGCCCAGTGCCAACACTCATATCTGGTGTGGCAGGTGGTGGGGGTTGGTCTTTGGGGGGAGAAACTACACTACAGAAAAAAAAAAAACAGAAAAAACTATTTTTTTTTGCAAACTGGGTACTGGCAGACAGCTGCCAGTACCCAAGATGGCCGCCAATAAGGCAGATGGGGAGGGTTAGAGATCTGTTTTGGGGGGGACCAGGGAGGTTGGGGGCTAAGGGGGGATGCTACACCACAGCATATGTAAATATGCTTAAAATAAAAAATAAAAACCTTTTATTTTAGTACTGGCAGACTTTCTGCCAGTACTTAAGATGGCGGGGAGAATTGTGGGGTGGGGGAGGGAAGGGAGCTGTTTGGGAGGGATCAGGGGGTCTGATGTGTCAGGTGGGAGGCTGATCTCTACACTAAAGCTAAAATTAACCCAGCAAGCTCCCTACAAACTACCTAATTAACCCCTTCACTGCTAGCCATAATACACGTGTGATGCGCAGCAGCATTTAGCGGCCTTCTAATTACCAGAAAGCAACACCAAAGTCATATATGTCTGCTATTTCTGAACAAAGGGGATCCCAGAGAAGCATTTACAACCATTTGTGCCATAATTGCACAAGCTGTTTGTAAATAATTTCAGTGAGAAACCTAAAATTGCGAAAAAATTTAAGTTTTTTTTAAATTTGATCGCATTTGGCTGTGAAATGGTGGCATTAAATATACCAAAATGGGCCTAGATCAATACTTTGGGTTGTCTACTACACTACACTTAAGCTAAAATTAACTCTACAAGCTCCCTAATTAACCCCTTCACTGCTGGGCATAAAACACATGTGGTGCGCAGTGGCATTTAGCAGCCTTCTAATTACCAAAAAGCAACGCCAAAGCCATATAAGTCTGCTATTTCTGAACAACGGGGATCCCAGAGAAGCATTTACAACCATTTATGCCATAATTGCATAAGTTGTTTGTAAATAATTTCTGTGAGAAACCTAAAGTTTGTGAAAAAGTGAACAATTTTTTTTTTATTTGATCGCATTTTGCGGTGAAATGGTGGCATGAAATATACCAAAATGGGTCTAGATCAATACTTTGGGATGTCTTCTAAAAAAAAATATATTTACATGTTAAGGGATATTCAGGTATTCCTGACAGATATCAGGGTTCCAATGTAACTAGCGCTCATTTTGAAAAAAAGTGGTTTTGAAATAGCAAAGTGCTTCTTGTATTTAGTTCCCTATAACTTGCAAAAAAAAGCAAAGAACATGTTAACATTGGGTATTTCTAAACTCAGGACAAAATTTAGAAACTATTTAGATGTTGTACCTGCTGCGGGAGTTTGGTCTGTCACTGTGAAGCAGGCGTATCCCTTACACTACCTGATCGATACAACATCATACCTGATGTTTTAAAGCACGTTATTCCAAACAATTTAGGAATGTTAGGTGATTTATGCCCTTTATGGATTAAAACCAGATCTGCATAAACTATGTAATTTTCCATGGGAGTTTTGCCATGGATCCCCCTCCGGCATGCCACAGTCCAGGTGTTAGTCCCCTTGAAACAACTTTTCCATCACTATTGTGGCCAGAAAGAGTCCCTGTGGGTTTTAAAATTCGCCTGTCTATTGAAGTCTATGGCGGTTCGCCCGGTTCGCCCGTCCACGAACATTTGCGGAAGTTCGCGTTCGCAAACCCAAATTTTTATGTTCGCGACATCACTATTCAGCAAATTGAACTGCTTGATGGATGCCCACCCCAGTGAAATTCAATATGGCTTGCCATTTGGAGACAATCGACTTCTTGTACCTGAATTATGAAGATCAATGACCATCTGGAGACTACTTTATTCTACAAACCTACAGATCAAATTTTTTTGTTATTGGCAAGCAGTTGCCATCCAAGATCCCTGGCCAGGACAATCCAAAAAGCCCAAATGAGCAGAGTTATATATAACAATACAGATGTGAAGAAAGCACAAATTCAATTGAAAGCAATGGCTTCCAGATTCATAAGAAGGGTTTATTCACATGGGATGGTTAATGAAGCTAAGAAGGCTGTGAAAAATATGACACAAAATCAATGAGGTGATCTAGTCTATGGCCCATAGTTATCAAGGTCTGTCGGACCTGATCCGACAGTGCGGATCAGGTCCGACAGACCTCGCTGAATACGGCGAGCAATACGCTCGCCGTATTCAGCATTGCACCAGCAGCTTACAAGAGCTGCTGGTGCAACAGTGCCCCTGCAGACTCGCTGCCATTCGGCCGCCAGCAGGGGGGTGTCAATCAACCCGATCGTACTCGATCGGGTTGATTTCCGGCGATGTCTGTCAGGAGGACAGGGTATGGAGCAGCGGTCTTTGTGTTATTGTTGGTGATTTTACATCCCCAATGATGGACTTTAGTAGTGGACAGAATCTGAAGGATATATTGATACACACTTATCCTATTCATTGTTATGTAAATATTTGTGGCTACAATCTATTAAGGTAGATTGGTATAAAGGCATTAGCTGTACTGCCTGCAATTCAGTGTTGCAAGGAGCCACTTTTTGACATCCCCACACCTATAAGTACAGCATTAAACATCACTTGGTGTACTCTACTAAGTTTATCATCTACTTACTAAGCTGCATTTGTGGATATTTCTATGTAGAAAAGACTTCTGACAATATAAAAGAGAATGAATAATCACAGACATGCAATCAGATTTGCTCTCAACACAAAAAGTCAGACCAACCTGTAGGAAGGCACTTATTTGACAAACAACATATGGTTAAGGGCTTAAATTTAATGTTTATTGATCATGTCCTCCCTGAAAAGGGGTGGAGATAGACATAAAAAATTAAACTTAAGCTAAGTAAATACACAGGGACTGTACATTCTAATGGTCTTAAAGTTAGCATTGATTGGCATTGTTTTTTGTAATTTGTTTTGTGATTTAGATTCTAAACTAACGTTCTTTTTTTTATCAACTTTTTTTTTTAATTGATTATTGTTAGTTTAGATTTATTGCTACTGATGTGCTTTCTACGAGAGAGAGGGCTTTCTAACTGTGAGGTATTGATATGGCTATTGAAGCTAGGGGTTCAGGTATACTTTGTTACAGTATATGTACAATTTGAACACTTTCTGTCATGTCTCTTTAAATCTCCCTCCTCCCATTATCAGGTACACCCTATTTAAAGCCAATAGTATCACTACCAAGTTGCCTGAATATTAAAGTCTGTTTGGTGTACCTGTGATCTCCAGCTTAAGCATTACTTTTGTCTCTTTGAGAATTATTATTATTCACTCTTTGTGCTTATTGACTTTGTACATTGTATTCTGAACTATTGTATTGTTATTACGGAATTACTCTTCAGTTACTCCTTACTGGATCCTTACTGGATCAACTGCACCTGTGTGCTCAAGCTGCTTTACTTTGCCTGACCTACGAACCGTTGTTCACAGCATATAAGTTGCCTGTTATTCCTGCAGCAACCTGGATGATTCAGCTATTCAGACCTGCAAGCTGCTACCATTACAGTGTACTTCAAATTGTTCTCTTTCTGCTTCGTCCCAGGAACTTACCATAACTCCATAGAGTTTGTAACTCTATAACCGCAAGTATCTTATGCTTCTATATATGCCTTTGAACATTACTTACCTATATACCGAGCTCTGTGTGGCTTTGCCAGATTTGTTTTCATTTAATCTGGGATTGCTTAGCTAGCTACAAAACCATATTAACTGAACTATAGGCATCTATTTATCAAGCTGTCAACCGCAAATACGATGGAATTCCGCAGCGTATTTGTGGCAAGCCTGATTCACCTTAGTTATCAAACCCTACAGACTGGCAAAAGAATTTAGTGACGTAACATACGATCCACCAGACTCAGTCCGACACAGATCGATGGTTACGTCATTACAGATGTTCCGAACGCAAGTTCGGCACAATCTGACTACTTTTGCTAGTTATCAAAAGTCTACCAGGTACGCTCGGCACTATTCCGGCCCAGCGTACCTGGTTTTCAATCCGCCGCCCTGGAGGAGGCGGATGCCATAGGAATCAATGGGAGTCTGAACGCAGCGAAAGCTCATGTTCGCTGCTGCCCGATATCCCATTGATTCCTATGGGAATGTTTACACCTAACACCCTAATATGTACCCCGAGTCTAAACACCCCTAATCTGCCGCCACCTACATTATACTTATTAACCCCTAAACCGCCGCTCACGGACCCCGCCGCAACTAAATAAATTGTTTAACCCCTATACTGCCGCTCCCAGAGCCCACCGCCACCTACATTATACTTATTAACCCCTAATCTGCCCCCCCACACCGCCACCACCTACATTATATTTATTAACCCCTAATCAGCCCCCCCTACACTGCCGCCACCTACATTACATTTATTAACCCATAATCTGCCCCCCTACACCACTGCCACCTACATTACATTTATTAACCCCTAAACCTAAGTCTAACCCTAGCACCCCCTAACTTAAATATAATTGAAATAAATATAAATAAATATTCCTAGCATTAAATAAATTATTCCTATTTAAAACTAAATACTTACCTGTAAAATAAACCCTTAGATAGCTACAATATAACTAATAGTTACATTGTAGCTATCTTAGGCTTTATTTTTATTTTACAGGCAACCTTGTATTTATTTTAACTAGGTACGATAGTTATTAAATAGTTATTAGTTAGTTTAAACTAATTGCACCTAATCTCCTAACAAAATAAAAAAGCCCCCCAAAATAAAAAAAAAAACTCTACCCTACACTAAATTACAAATAGCCCTTAAAAGGGCCTTTTGTGGGGCATTGCCCCAAAGTAATCAGCTCTTTTACCTGTAAAAATAAAATACAACCCCCCCAACATCAAAACCCACCACCCACACAACCAATCCTACTCTAAAACCCACCCATTCCCCCCTTAATAAAACCTAACACTAACCCCTTGAAGATCACCCTACCTTGAGAAGTCTTCACCCAACTGGGCCGAAGTCCTCAACGAAGCGGGGCGAAGTGGTCCTCCAGACCGGCAGAAGTCTTCATCCAGATGGCATCTTCTATCTTCATCCATCTGGCGCAGAGCGGCTCCATCTTTAAGACATCGGAGCATCCTCTTCATCCGGAGTCTCCTTGAACAATGACGGGTCCTTTATATGATGTCATCCAATATGGCATCCTTTCAATTCCGATTGGCTGATAGAATTCTATCAGCCAATCGGAATTAAGGTAGGAAAAATCCTATTGGTTTATGCAATCAGCCAATAGGATTAAAGTTCAATTCTATTGGCTGATCCAATCAGCCAAAAGGATTGAGCTTGCATTCTATTGGTTGTTGCATCAGCCAATAGGATTTTTCCTACCTTAATTTACGTCATTGTTCAAGAAGACTCCGGATAAAGAGGATGCTCCGCGTCGGATGTCTTGAAGATGGAGCCGCTCCGCGCCAGATGGATGAAGATAGAAGATGCCGTCTGGATGAAGACTTCTGCCCATCTGGAGGACCTCTTCTGCCCAGCTTGGATGAAGACTTCTGCCCCTTTGGAGGACCTCTTCGCCTGGCTTCGTTGAGGACTTTGGCCTGGTTGGGTGAAGTTGTCTCAAGGTAGGGTGATCTTCAAGGGGTTAGTGTTAGGTTTTATTAAGGGGGGATTGGGTGGGTTTTAGAGTAGGGTTGGTTGTGTGGGTGGTGGATTTTAATGTTGGGGGGGTTGTAATTTTTTTTACAGGTAAAAGAGCTGATTACTTTGGGGTAATGCCCCGCAAAAAGCCCTATTTGTATTTGTAAATAGGGTAGGGCTTTTTTTATTTTGGGGGGCTTTTTTATTTTGTTAGGGGGATTAGATTAGGTGTAATTATTTTAAAAATCTTGTAATTATTTTATTATTTTCTGTAATTTAGTGGGCTTTTTTGTACTTTAGATCATTTTTTTAATTGTATTTAATTGTATTTAGTTTAGGGAATTTATTTAAGTATAGTGTAGTGTTAGGTGTAATTGTAACTTAGGTTAGGTTTTATTTTACAGGTAACTTTGTATTTATTTTAGCTAGGTAGTTATTAAATAGTTAATAACTATTTAATAACTATTCTACCTAGTTAAAATAAATACAAAGTTGCCTGTAAAATAAATATAAACCCTAAGATAGCTACAATGTAACTATTAGTTATATTGTAGCTAGCTTAGGGTTTATTTTATAGTTAAGTATTTAGTTTTAAATAGGAATTATTTAGGTAATTGTAGTAATTTTATTTAGACTTATTGTAATTATATTTAGGTTAGGGGGGGTTAGGGTTAGACTTAGGTTTAGTGGTTGATAATTTTAATATAGTGGCGGTGAAATTGGGGGCGGAAGATTAGGGGTTAATAAAAGTAGGTAATTGCGGCAGTGTAGGGGGGCAGATTAGGGGTTAATAAATATAATGTAGGTGGCGGTGGGCTCCGGGAGCGGCAGTTTAGGGATTAATATTTGTATTTAGTTGCAGAGGACTATGGGAGCGGCGGTTTAGGGGTTAAACACTTTATTTAGTTGCGGCGGGGTCCGTGAGCGGCGGTTTAGGGGTGAATACATTTATTAGAGTTGCGTCGGGGTCCAGGAGCGGCGGTTTAGGGGTAAATACATTTATTAGAGTTGCGGCGGTTTAGGGGGTAAACAGTATAGTATAGTGTAGGTGTTTAGTGACAGGGTACCAAGAAAGCTGTAAAAAAGCCGAAGAGCAGTGAGATCGATGACTGTTAGTTAACAACAGTCCGCTGCTCATCGCCCCATACTTGGTGCACGGCTTTTCAACAGCTTTTTTGATAATTTTGGAGAACGTATTCAGGTCCGCGGCAGCGATGTTAGGCGATCTTAGGTGAGCATATTGGTGCCGTCGAATGTAGGTTAGTTGACGGCTTGAAATAGATGTCATAGATTCTTGTTGAGAAGGTGAGAACCTTACATAATATTCAGGCCATAAAAAATAAATATAATCTGTTTACTGAATCATGCCCCTAATGAAATAAACAGTCAGTTTTGCTACTCTAAATCAGAAAATAGATTATCTTACACGTGGGTTAACGGAAGTGCAAGCTGAGAACTCTGTATTATAAGATTTACTAAAGGATGCATTAACAACCAAACCATATGACTCTTCAGAACCACACATAAATTTACCCTGTCCTTTCTCTGGGAAACGTACAGAATTTAGAGATTTTAAAAATGCATGTAATCTTTTATTTTCTATGAAGCCTCGCACATATCATTCTGAAAGGATAAAGGTGTGCACCACAATTTCATTTCTCTCTGGGGAACCCAGGACACAGGCCAACCGCTTCTTTGAAGCCAACGACCCTATATTAGACTCATTGGATATTTTTTTTCTAAAATGCAATCTCTATATGAGGATTGTAATAAACAAATTAATGCAGATATTAAATTATGCTCCTTGAAACAAGGGAAGAGAACAGTTGAAGAATACATAACAGAGTTTCAGATGTGGGCAACTGACTCCCTTTGGAACCAGATACGTTTAAAAAACCAGTTCCGCCTGGGACTAGCTGAATCCTTAAATTATGAACTTTCACAATTAGTTATGCCAGAGACACTTGAGAGTTTGATGAATTTATGTACTACTTTGGATCGTCATCTGAGAGAAAGAAGGGCAGAAAGGTGTGCCAATGATGCTATTCCTAAACGATCCTATGTATCAGTTAGCAGCCCAGAGAAATCTCCTACATACTCTACCCCAATGGAAATAGGAACTATTTAAGGCCCACTCTCTCAAGAAGAGAAAACACGTAGGAGACTATCACACTTATGTTTGTATTGTGCTAACAAGGACCATATAGTTTCTGCTTGTCCTTTGCTTGCGAGACAGAAAAAAGGGTAAGGAGAACTATATTAATTATCTTACTACTAGTGATATTTCCACTCATCTATCTTTTGCTTTATCCCTACAGTGGGACCAACAACTTATTCCGACTGAAGCAATAATCGATTCTGGCACATGTGGATATTTCATAAATGCGAAATTTGTTAATTTGAATAAGATCCCCATTGTATCTAAGCAAACACCTATTTTTGTTAAATTCATAGATGGAACATTTATACAGAAAGGTCCTATAACTCATCACACAATTCCTCTCTTAATCTCTGACACAAAGGGTCATACTGAATTTATATCTTTTTACATCATACCTATATCTCTGCACCCTAAACCTATAGACTGTGAGCGCTCCAGAGCAGGGCCCTCTTCCTCCTGTGCTAGATTTGTTTAGTTTTGTTATGTTTTGTATTTTATCACAAATCTTTGTCATTGTATACCCCTATCATTGTGCCCAGCGCTACGGAATTTGGCGGCGCTATACAAATAAATGATAATAATAATAATAATAATAATAATAATATATCACTACATAACATTATTTTGGGGTATCCTTGGTTGACTAAACACAACCGACAATTCACTGGAAATCACATAATGTTACATTTAAATCTGACTATTGTCTGAAAACATATTTCCCACATTGTGCAATATCAAGCCTTGAAATTGCTATTCCAAGTGTGTATCAGGATTTATTAGATGTTTTTGATATGAAAGAAGCGGAAAATTTACCGCCACATAGGATATTCGATTGTTCAATTGATATCATACCTGGTTCACAATTACCACATGGAAAAATATATCCTCTATCACAAAAAGAATTAACTCACTTACGTGAATATCTTGATGAAAATCTTAAAAAAGGGTTCTTCACTCCTTCTACCTCACCAACCACAGCTGGAATATTTTTTGTAAAAAATAAAGGCGAATCTCTAAGACCAATCATTGATTATAGGGCTCTAAATGCCATTCCAATAAATAAACAATATCCACTTCCACTAATCCCTGAATTGCTGGAACACCTGTCTAATGCCACCATATATGCCGTCCCCTGCAGACTCACGGCCAATGGGCCGCCAGCAGGGAGGTGTCAATAAACCCGATCATACTCGATTGTGTTGATTTCCGGTGATTCCTGTCCGCCTGCTGTTTCTGGCGAGTCTGAGGAATCGCCAGAAACACGGCCCACAAGCTCCATTCGGAGTTTGATAAATGGGCCCAATAGCCTATACCAAAACAGAGTAATGCCCTTTCGGCTCTACAACGCCTCAGGTACATTTCAAAATTTTATCAATGAAATATTTAAAGATTTAACAGACTTGTGTGTAATCATATAGCTTGATGATATATTAATATATTCTGAGAATTCTGTTGAGCATGAAAAAACATGTACGTTGGGTACTTACCAGATTACGTGAATATAAACTTTACGCAAAACTTGAAAAATGTCAGTTTCACGTAAAAAATATAACATTTCTGGGATATATTATAACCCCTAATAGTATACAAATGAATCCAGTAAAAATATCAGCGATAACCAATTGGCCACAACCTAACTCTGTAAAATCACTTCAAAGATTTCTAGGCTTTTCTAATTTTTATAGAAAGTTTATCTCAGGATTCTCTACCACAACCTAACTCTGTAAAATCACTTCAAAGATTTCTAGGCTTTTCTAATTTTTATAGAAAGTTTATCTCAGGATTCTCTACCATAGTAAAACCACTTACTGCATTTACTAAAAAACATCAACAGTTCATTTGGATAAATGAAGCTCAACAAGCTTTTGATCTCCTAAAAAGAGCTTTACAACTGCCCCCATACTGGTACGTTCCGAATCATAACACTCAACTTGTTCTTGAAGTAGATGCCTCAAATTCTGGAATTGGTGCAGTCCTTTCTCAATGAAATGAACAAACTAATAAACTTCACCCTGTCTCCTTTTATTCCAGAACTCTCAAACCTGCTGAGATCAACTACTGGGTTGGAGACAAATAACTTTTGGCAATTAAAAGTGCATTAGAAACTTGGAGACATCTATTGGAAGGAACTATAATACCTTTTTTAATCTATAAGATCATAAAAAGTTCAAGATCTGTACCCATAACCCCCTAAAGAATGTACCCACAATTCCAAAATTAGATTGTATTACCACTTAGACAAACTGTATATACCAGTTAACCTTAGAGATCATATTCTACTTCATTTCCATGATAACGTTTTACCCGGACATCCTGGAGTAAAGAAAACTATAGATCTTATCAGAAGATATTTCTGGTGGCCACATCTGGATCAATCGATTCATAACTATGTAAACTCATGTCAGATTTGTGCAAGAAATAAATTAGAACATAAAAGACCCATTGGTTATTTGACTCCAATACCAGTTCCTGATGCACCTTGGTCCCCAATCTAAATGGACTTCATAATTGAACTTCCAGTTTCACAGCAATATAAGACAGATACGGATAGGGTATAGCGCTAGACCAAAAACCTACTTAGCCTCACTAAAGGTTATTGTCTCCTCCCTAGACAATAGAGAATCAAGAATGTAAAATCAGTGGATATAGGAGGCGCTATAGAGCCGTAGGATATATAGATATAAATAAATGTAAAATTCACTGTATCGTGACCAGTTAAAACATTCAAAAAATTAAAATCCCAATGACCCTTAAGGGATACGTTAAAATACTATTTATGTGCAAAATCTGTGATAAAAAATCGGTGATTATAAAAAATAAAGGAAAATATCTATGTACATATATATATAAAAACAATTTATCCAAGTGAAAAATCAAAGTGAAATAAATGCAGTATATCAAAGTGCAATCAATGATCAAGTGACAATAATTAGTAAAACACAGATGTGATATTTAATAAGTCAATGCATAAAAGGTTGACACAAACAATCCATATAACAATCAATCATACATAAAATAAAGTAAAACCGGTTTAAACATACACACTATACAAACTATACATAACCAATCAGATTCCCCATTAACTAAGAGAACATTAAGGAAGGAGCTCTATACCATCGTGGGCTTTTATTTGTGACCAAATAAGACTGGGGATATAACGGCACCATTCAGAAACATTAACATTTATATCTTTGGATTTACAATAATTAAACCCACATTGTCATTCCGGATCATCTTTTTTGGGGGATCCCCTTGAACTACTAACACCAAGATTAGAACACAGTCATTGTAGGTGTTCTCCGCCAGCCCCATTTGATTTGGGGAATCTGAGGGGTTATGTATAGTTTGTATAGTGTGTATGTTTAAACCGGTTTTACTTTATTTTATGTATGATTGATTGTTATATGTATTGTTTGTGTCAACCTTTTATGCATTGACTTATTAAATATCACATCTGTGTTTTACTAATTATTGTCACTTGATCATTGATTGCACTTTGATATACTGCATTTATTTCACTTTGATTTTTCACTTGGATAAATTGTTTTTATATATATATATGTAGGTAGATATTTTCCTTTATTTTTTATTATCACCGATTTTTTATCACAGATTTTGCACATAAATAGTATTTTAACGTATCCCTTAAGGGTCATTGGGATTTTAATTTTTTGAATGTTTTAACTGGTCACGATACAGTGAATTTTATATTTATTTATATCTATATATCCTACGGCTCTATAGCGCCTCCTATATCCACTGATTTCACAGCAATATAATACTATACTCGTAGTTGTAGACCACCTTACAAAACTTGCACATTTCATACCGCTTAAACAATTGCCTACAGCTAGACTGACAGCAAATGTTTTCATTAACTCCTGTCAGACTACATGGCTTACCCAACTTTGACTTTGTACTTTGTATTCTGAACTATTGTATTGTTATTACGGAATTGCTCTTCAGTTACTCCTTACCGGATCAACCACACCTGTTTGCTCAGCTGCTTTACTTTGCCTGACCTATAAACCGTTGAGTCTAAACACCCCTAATCTTACACTTATTAATCCCTAATCTGCTGGCCCTGACATCGCCGTCACCTACATTATACTTATTAACCCCTAATCTACCGCTCCAGACATCGCCACCACTATAATAAACATATTAACCCCTAAACCACTGCACTCCCGCATCACAAACACTAGTTAAATATTATTAACAGCAAAAGCAAAAATAGGCAGGCACTCTCCAAACCGCAAAGTGTTTAAAAGCAATAACACTTTATTAGAACATTTAAAAGAATGTATGCAGACAAGGCAGTGAAGGTAACAGACAGCCTAACATGTTTCACGCCACAACAGGCGCTTACTCATAGACTAAAGTCTGTGTCTAAACTCAACACCTTTATTTGAAAGCGAGGTGGCAAAATTAACCCCCTCACATCCAAACAAAAGTGAAAACAGATAGAGTAAAAACATTACCTATATGTAAGACACTGTGTATTATATGGCTCAGATTTATAATATTAAAGTTATAAATACCAACTAAGGCTTTGTTTACCTAGTTTCTAATTGTTCTCAATGCTTGTCACATCTTAGAAAAAGATAGATGTTTGTTTAGTATGCATTTTGAGAATAATAAGAAAGTGAAAAACATAGTTTATAAGCGATTGTGACATAATAGTATTGCAACTAACTGCAACAATAAATGTTATTTAAACAATGCAGTCTAAGTATACAATTCAATAATATGTAAACATTGTAAGTGATTTTTTACAGAGCATGCAAAAAATGCAAAAAAACATTTAAGAAATTACAATAAATTTGAACATATATTAGGAATCGATAATGTTGGAATATTGTCTCAAATCAAATAATATTAGATGGATTAATAGGAACCATCTTACTTGATTTAAAAAACCAAAAATTATGTATAGTATAATTCCATTTTTGTGAAGGGAAAAAACAAGTAAGTAAGGAAGAGTATGTTCACTTTAGGGATAAGTACTGAAATTAATTATCTATAAAGTAGTTGATGTCACATTCCCTATTCATACCTGTTGGTGAACGTGTACATAGTTTTAAAATCCAGTAGAGTTCCCTCTTTTCTAATATCTTATCCCTATTGCCACCCCTTACTGGTATTGTGGCTAGATCTATAATTTGCAATGATAAACATGCTTTATTCGTAAGATGTACGTTATTAAAGTGGTCCGCCACCGCAGAATCTTTACAATAATTTTTAACATCTCTTATGTGTTCATTAAAACGTGTTCTTACTGTACGAGTAGTTTTCCCTATATAATGAAAAAAGCAAATATTGCATGTAAGTAAATAAATGGCATGTTTAGAACTACAATTAGCATAAAAATTTATCTGATAGACTTTCTTGTTAGCCGAACAGGTAAAATTGTCCCTCTGCAAAATGTTAGGACAAGCTAAACATGATCTGGTGCCACATTTAAAGGTACCTTTCCTATTGAGCCACCTATTAGCTTGTTGATTTTTATCTGGGGTGTATTTTACCAAACTTGGAGACAATGTCTGTGCTAAAGTTTTTGATTTCTTGGATACAAATTTACATTTATGTATAAATGGTTTTAAAACTTCATCAGCTTTTAACAAGTGAAGATGTTTTTTAATTATCTTCACTACTTGATTGTACTGGGGACTAAATGGGGTTGAAAAAACAATTGCATCATCAAATGCTAGATTTTTTTCATTCTCACTGTTTTTTTGCTTGCCATCATAGTTTTTTATTGTTGTTCTTGTATCTTCTAATTTTTTGGATTTATATCCCCTCTTAATTAGTCTACTTTTTAGATCTAAGGATTGTTTTTCATATACCTCATCCACTTTTGTGTTTCTTCTAATTCTTATAAACTGTGATTTGGGAATAGATTGTACTAAATGTTGTGGATGTTGAGATTTAGCATGTAAAATTGTATTGCCTGCTGTCGGCTTTCTATAAGTACTAGTGGTAATATAATTGTTTTCAATTTTTAATGTTAAATCTAAGTAATTGACTTGTGTTTTACTATATTCACCTGTGAATCTTAGGTTCATCTCATTGTTATCACAATATGAGATGAAATTTTGAAATAAGCCATCATCCATAGGCGTTTTAAATATAAGCAACAAGTCATCGATATAGCGCACATAAAATGCTATTTTGTCACACCAAGGATTGTTGAGCGAATAAAGATGTGTTTGCTCCCACCATGCTACATAAATATTGGCAAACGAGGGGGCAAATTTTGCCCCCATCGCCGTGCCACATATCTGTAAAAAATATTCATTGTTAAAAAGAAAATAGTTATGTGAAAGCAAAAATTGTAAGGCCTCACAAATGAAATTTATCTCTACTGAAGTGTATGTACAATCTCTTTCCAAGAAATATCTAACAGCCAAAATACCCTGTATTTGAGGAATGGAAGTGTACAAAGAAGTGATGTCAATGACTCCCCAAGAGTACTCAGACTGCCATTTGGTATGTTCCAAAGTAGACAAGAGATGCGTGGTGTCCTGCAGGTAGCTCAGCTGTGACATGGCAATAGGTTGTAAAATAGTATCTAGCCATTCGGCTAGTGGCTCAAACAATGAGCAAATGCCTGCCACAATTGGTCTACCCGGAGGACACCGCGCATCCTTGTGTATCTTCGGTACGTGATGAAAGATAGGACAGATAGGATTAGCAGGAATTAATGCATTAATATCATTTTCATCAAAAATACCCTGCAATATTCCATCTTTAATCAGTTTTTCCAATTCTCTCTTAAAAACAAAAGTAGGATTGTTTGGCAGTTTACGGTATGTACTATTATTCAAAAGTTGTTTATATGCCTCATCAAAATATGAGCTTTTATTCATGACAACAATGCTCCCTCCCTTATCCGAATTATGTATTACAATGGTATTATTCTTCTGTAGGCTTTTGATGGCCTTACGTTCAACAGCTGTCAGATTAGGGGAGGGAGCATTGCCAGCTGTAAGTTCTTCAAGTTGTAAGATATCATTTTGTACTGCTTTTTGAAATGCATTTATTAGCGGCCCTCTAAAGTTAGTAGGATAAAAGCTAGAGGGCTTTGGTAGAGCTGTTGTGGGGAACTGTGAATTATCATCATTATACATGTTCACTAAAGTGGTCAATGTGCATGCCTCTTCAAATTCCACATGTTTTCTTTTTTCATATTTCTTATGATCAACCACACTACTGGAAACAAAACTGTCATTGTTTTTATCATTTAAGGCAAAATACCTCTTTAAAGTTAGCTTCCGCACAAATTTGTTTATGTCCAGAAGTGTGGAAAATCCTGAGAAATTATTGCTTGGTGCAAAGCCCAAACCTTTAGAAAGCACATTTCTTTCACCTTCAGTGAGAACATGATCAGATATATTTACAATATCAAGTCCTGGAGTATCAAGAACTTTAGGACAGCATTTCTCCAACAATAGAGGATCAGATGTTAATGTCCCTTCTTTTTCCTGTTCTTTTCTTCTCCTTTTATTCTTCCATCTTCTCCGTTTTCTTTGTTTTTTTGATTCTTTTGATGTTGAAAGTTTCTTCTGGTTTTCGGTTTGGCCATCTCGTCTGCTTCCTCCACGGTAGGTACCTGTAAAAAAGAAGAAGCAGAGGAAGAGGAAGAGAGAGAGATAGAAGAGGTAGAAGGAGGAGAAGGCTGAGGAGAAGAGCTAGCTGAAGTGCATGTACTTTTTGCACTAGAATCTGAGCCTGTGGATTCTCCCTCATCAGTGCTGAAGACCACTTTTCTTTGGCTTCTGTTTTTCAATATAGATTTGGGTTGACCCATATTCTGTTGTGCATCGGTTTGTTTCTTATTGCCAAAGATCTGTTTATAATTGGCACTTCTTCTCTGCTGGTTTTGTTTTCTTACAGCTGCCCAATTGTAAACTTGATTCTGTTCATAATCTTCCTTATCCGTATAAATTTCTTCCCTTTTCTGGCAGCTTGCTCTGCATCATATTTATCCAAAGACTCATCCATTTTCTTTTTATAAGAGATAAATTTGGTGTTTTTTTCATAAGGTTTCAATCCTTCTTTTGCTGACCTTAAGGGGTCTGTTAGTTTAGTGCGTTTTTTCTCTTTAACTCTTATAAGAATGTCAATTAGTTTTAGAGAACATTCTGTGAGTGCTATATTCCAATCTTCTAAATCCTCTTGGTCATCAAATTCAAACGTGGGGTATTTTTTAATTCTCAATCCCCTGGTAATGCGCTTACAGTCTCTGTATTTTTGGAAAGTTATAACATCCCACATAAGTCTCAAATCGGTATGTAACATATGTTCCAAGTTTTTAAAAAAACTTTTTTATATCCTGTTGGTCTCTTTGCTCCATTTCTGATTCCTCTGCAAAAATTTTGTCAATATAAAGTTGTCGTGTTTTGGTGTCAAAAGCTGCATGTTGTTACTGTGTATCCCATGTATAATTCTAATTCTCAATGTTTTCAGAGCTTTCACTAGGTAAATCAATTAAAGCCAAGTTGCTGGCTTCAGTGTCTACACCTGCCATGTCTGCAAATTAGCGGAGTGTCTACAGTTGTCAGGACTATATATAACTATCCGGGGGATATTAAATAAATCCTATCAGCAGTCCGTTTTATATAAGCCCAAATAACACTGTCATGCAGGGTATTCTAAAGATTCAAAAGATTCAAAATACCAAAGACCATCAAGAATTTGATATGTATGTATAAAAAAGTTTCTTACTGTGTTCGTGGTCTTATACTGTTGGTAGCTTTCAGGCTATGAACGTCCTCTGCTGATATCAGCCACTGTGTCCGGCCAAGCGGTGAAAGGGATCCAATGTGCTTGCAGTGTAGAGATTACCGCAAACTTTGCCAGCGGCTCCTGACCCGGAAACCCCTGAATCTATATGGGGCGTGGGACTCCTGACCTACTGGAGTGCCGTAGCCTGTAGCGGAGGATCAAACCGTAGATAATAGCAAAAGCAAAAATAGGCAGGCACTCTCCAAACCGCAAAGTGTTTAAAAGCAATAACACTTTATTAGAACATTTAAAAGAATGTATGCAGACAAGGCAGTGAAGGTAACAGACAGCCTAACATGTTTCACGCCACAACAGGCGCTTACTCATAGACTAAAGTCTGTGTCTAAACTCAACACCTTTATTTGAAAGCGAGGCGGCAAAATTTTTTTTTTGGCTTATATAAAACGGACTGCTGATAGGATTTATTTAATATCCCCCGGATAGTTATATATAGTCCTGACAACTGTAGACACTCCGCTAATTTGCAGACATGGCAGGTGTAGACACTGAAGCCAGCAACTTGGCTTTAATTGATTTACCTAGTGAAAGCTCTGAAAACATTGAGAATGAGAATTATACATGGGATACACAGTATCAACATGCAGCTTTTGACACCAAAACACGACAACTTTATATGGACAAAATTTTTGCAGAGGAATCAGAAATGGAGCAAAGAGACCAACAGGATATAAAAAAGTTTTTTAAAAACTTGGAACATATGTTACATACCGATTTGAGACTTATGTGGGATGTTATAGCTTTCCAAAAATACAGAGACTGTAAGCGCATTCCCAGGGGATTGAGAATTAAAAAATACCCCACGTTTGAATTTGATGACCAAGAGGATTTAGAAGATTGGAATATAGCACTCACAGAATGTTCTCTAAAACTAATTGACATTCTTATAAGAGTTAAAGAGAAAAAACGCACTAAACTAACAGACCCCTTAAGGTCAGCAAAAGAAGGATTGAAACCTTATGAAAAAAACACCAAATTTATCTCTTATAAAAAGAAAATGGATGAGTCTTTGGATAAATATGATGCAGAGCAAGCTGCCAGAAAAGGGAAGAAATTTATACGGGATAAGGAAGATTATGAACAGAATCAAGTTTACAATTGGGCAGCTGTAAGAAAACAAAACCAGCAGAGAAGAAGTGCCAATTATAAACAGAACTTTGGCAATAAGAAACAAACCGATGCACAACAGAATATGGGTCAACCCAAATCTATATTGAAAAACAGAAGCCAAAGAAAAGTGGTCTTCAGCACTGATGAGGGAGAATCCACAGGCTCAGATTCTAGTGCAAAAAGTACATGCACTTCAGCTAGCTCTTCTCCTCAGCCTTCTCCTCCTTCTACCTCTTCTATCTCTCTCTCTTCCTCTTCCTCTGCTTCTTCTTTTTTACAGGTACCTACCGTGGAGGAAGCAGACGAGATGGCCAAACCGAAAACCAGAAGAAACTTTCAACATCAAAAGAATCAAAAAAACAAAGAAAACGGAGAAGATGGAAGAATAAAAGGAGAAGAAAAGAACAGGAAAAAGAAGGGACATTAACATCTGATCCTCTATTGTTGGAGAAATGCTGTCCTAAAGTTCTTGATACTCCAGGACTTGATATTGTAAATATATCTGATCATGTTCTCACTGAAGGTGAAAGAAATGTGCTTTCTAAAGGTTTGGGCTTTGCACCAAGCAATAATTTCTCAGGATTTTCCACACTTCTGGACATAAACAAATTTGTGCGGAAGCTAACTTTAAAGAGGTATTTTGCCTTAAATGATAAAAACAATAACAGTTTTGTTTCCAGTAGTGTGGTTGATCATAAGAAATATGAAAAAAGAAAACATGTGGAATTTGAAGAGGCATGCACATTGACCACTTTAGTGAACATGTATAATGATGATAATTCACAGTTCCCCACAACAGCTCTACCAAAGCCCAAAAAACAGCACTCTAGCTTTTATCCTACTAACTTTAGAGGGCCGCTAATAAATGCATTTCAAAAAGCAGTACAAAATGATATCTTACAACTTGAAGAACTTACAGCTGGCAATGCTCCCTCCCCTAATCTGACAGCTGTTGAACGTAAGGCCATCAAAAGCCTACAGAAGAATAATACCATTGTAATACGTAATTCGGATAAGGGAGGGAGCATTGTTGTCATGAATAAAAGCTCATATTTTGATGAGGCATATAAACAACTTTTGAATAATAGTACATACCGTAAACTGCCAAACAATCCTACTTTTGTTTTTAAGAGAGAATTGGAAAAACTGATTAAAGATGGAATATTGCAGGGTATTTTTGATGAAAATGATATTAATGCATTAATTCCTGCTAATCCTATCTGTCCTATCTTTCATCACGTACCGAAGATACACAAGGATGCGCGGTGTCCTCCGGGTAGACCAATTGTGGCAGGCATTGGCTCATTGTTTGAGCCACTAGCCGAATGGCTAGATACTATTTTACAACCTATTGCCATGTCACAGCTGAGCTACCTGCAGGACACCACGCATCTCTTGTCTACTTTGGAACATACCAAATGGCAGTCTGAGTACTCTTGGGGAGTCATTGACATCACTTCTTTGTACACTTCCATTCCTCAAATACAGGGTATTTTGGCTGTTAGATATTTCTTGGAAAGAGATTGTACATACACTTCAGTAGAGATAAATTTCATTTGTGAGGCCTTACAATTTTTGCTTTCACATAACTATTTTCTTTTTAACAATGAATATTTTTTACAGATATGTGGCACGGCGATGGGGGCAAAATTTGCCCCCTCGTTTGCCAATATTTATGTAGCATGGTGGGAGCAAACACATCTTTATTCGCTCAACAATCCTTGGTGTGACAAAATAGCATTTTATGTGCGCTATATCGATGACTTGTTGCTTATATTTAAAACGCCTATGGATGATGGCTTATTTCAAAATTTCATCTCATATTGTGATAACAATGAGATGAACCTAAGATTCACAGGTGAATATAGTAAAACACAAGTCAATTACTTAGATTTAACATTAAAAATTGAAAACAATTGTATTACCACTAGTACTTATAGAAAGCTGACAGCAGGCAATTCAATTTTGCATGCTAAATCTCAACATCCACAACATTTAGTACAATCTATTCCCAAATCACAGTTTATAAGAATTAGAAGAAACACAAAAGTGGATGAGGTATATGAAAAACAATCCTTAGATCTAAAAAGTAGACTAATTAAGAGGGGATATAAATCCAAAAAATTAGAAGATACAAGAACAACAATAAAAAACTATGGCCTCGCTTCCATTGAGTCGTAATTCAGTTTGCGTGCACTCGCAAACCGATAAATATGCTGTCGGAAGCAATATCGTTTATCGACTGTTTCCAATGGCGCGTTATACCTCAATATCGGCAGCCGGACTTCGGCTGCCGAAAAGATCTTCGCGTCCCATAGAAAGTAATAGAAGCCGTTAATCGATAAATTATACCAGGTTTCCAATGAAAGCGCTAACCGTTAATACATTGTCGGAGGCTGTTGATACATTGAGAAATATTACCCCCAGCTCAACTAGGTGTAAAAGAGGAAAATTGTGCTTTTTGAGACCTATTTTCTATTGAAATTATAAAACTTGCAAATAATGCAAGTGTTTTAATGTAGAAATAAATTGTTATAAGTAATATTTATTGTTGTCTCATGTATAGAAATAGTTGAACCTATATTCTAATAGAAATATCAGTATATATTTAAATATAATAATATATGCAAGAACATATCTACAGAATGCAAACTAGACCTATGCCTATGGCAGCAATAAATATTACTTATATTTATGAAGTGTTAAATATAATTATATTAGAAAACAGTATTTGATTATTAAAAATATGGATAAGTGTTTTTTTATTTTTCTTGAGAGGTGATCACCGGTAAGGAGCACGGACATTAAACGTAAATTCTATAGTGTAAGGTCGGGTTACCTTAGCAACTAATTGATTTTCAAGAAATCCGACATCAGATGGAAGCGTTAACACAACGTTAACTTACAACTACACGAAAAGAGCGACTGCACGCTATCCGCAAAATATTTCAATGGAAACCTGGTACTAAAATGGAGCCGTAAATTACTTTTAGCTGTCGGCCGCTTCGGTAGCTTACGGCTCCATTTTTAACGACTCAATGGAAGCGAGGCCTTTGATGGCAAGCAAAAAAACAGTGAGAATGAAAAAAATCTAGCATTTGATGATGCAATTGTTTTTTCAACCCCATTTAGTCCCCAGTACAATCAAGTAGTGAAGATAATTAAACAACATCTTCACTTGTTAAAAGCTGATGAAGTTTTAAAACCATTTATACATAAATGTAAATTTGTATCCAAGAAATCAAAAACTTTAGTACAGACATTGTCTCCAAGTTTGGTAAAATACACCCCAGATAAAAATCAACAAGCTAATAGGTGGCTCAATAGGAAAGGTACCTTTAAATGTGGCACCAGATCATGTTTAGCTTGTCCTAACATTTTGCAGAGGGACAATTTTACCTGTTCGGCTAGCAAGAAAGTCTATCAGATAAATTTTTATGCTAATTGTAGTTCTAAACATGCCATTTATTTACTTACATGCAATATTTGCTTTTTTCAATATATAGGGAAAACTACTTGTACAGTAAGAACACGTTTTAACGAACACATAAGAGTTGTTAAAAATTATTGTAAAGATTCTGCGGTGGCGCACCACTTTAATAACGTACATCTTACGAATAAAGCATGTTTATCATTGCAAATTATAGATCTAGCCACAATACCAGTAAGGGGTGGCAATAGGGATAAGATATTAGAAAAGAGGGAACTCTACTGGATTTTAAAACTATGTACACGTTTACCAACAGGTATGAATAGGGAATGTGACATCAACTACTCTATAGATAATTAATTTCAGTACTTATCCCTAAAGTGAACATACTCTTCCTTACTTACTTGTTTTTGCCCTTCACAAAAATGGAATTATACTATACATAATTTTTGGTTTTTTAAATCAAGTAAGATGGTTCCTATTAATCCATCTAATATTATTTGATTTGAGACAATATTCCAACATTATCGATTCCTAATATATGTTCAAATTTATTGTAATTTCTTAAATGTTTTTTTGCATTTTTTGCATGCTCTGTAAAAAATCACTTACAATGTTTACATATTATTGAATTGTATACTTAGACTGCATTGTTTAACCCCTTAATGACCGGACCATTTTTCAATTTTCTTACCCTTAATGACAATGGCTATTTTTACATTTCTGCGGTGTTTGTGTTTAGCTGTAATTTTCCTCTTACTCATTTACTGTACTCACACATATTATATACCGTTTTTCTCGCCATTAAATGGACTTTCTAAAGATACCATTATTTTCATCATGTCTTATAATTTACTACAAAAAAAATTATAAAATATGAGGAAAAAATGGAAAAAAACACACTTTTTCTAACTTTGACCCCAAAAAATCTGTTACACATCTACAATCACCAAAAAACACCCATGCTAAATAGTTTCTAAATTTTGTCCTGAGTTTAGAAATACCCAATGTTTACATGTTCTTAGCTTTTTTTGCAAGTTATAGGGCCATAAATACAAGTAGCACTTCGCTATTTCAAACCACTTTTTTTCAAAATTAGCGCTAGTTACATTGGAACCCTGATATCTGTCAGGAATACCTGAATATCCCTTGACATGTATATAATTTTTGTTAGAAGACAACCCAAAGTATTGATCTAGGCACATTTTGGTATATTTTATGCCACCATTTCACCGCCAAATGCGAGCAAATAAAAAAAAAACTTTACATTTTTTACAATTTTAGGTTTCTCACTGAAATTATTTTCAAACAGCTTGTGCTATTATGGCACAAATTGTTGTAAAAGCTTCTTTGGGATCCCCTTTGTTCAGAAATAGCAGACTTATATGGCTTTGGCATTGCTTTTTGGTAATTAGAAGGCCGCTAAATGCTGCTGCGCACCACACGTAAATTATGCCCAGCAGTGAAGGGGTTAATTAGGTAGGTTGTAGGGAGCTTGCAGGGTTAATTTTAGCTTTAGGGTAGAGATCAGCCTCCCACCTGACACATCCCACCCCCTGATCCCTCCCAAACAGCTCTCTTCCCTCCCCCACCCCACAAATGTCCCCGCCATCTTAAGTACTGGCAGAAAGTCTGCCAGTACTAAATAAAAGGAGTTTTTTTTTTTTTTTTTTTAAATAAAAAAAATAAAATATTTTAGCTGTGATGGACTCCTGCCTTAGCCCCAACCTCCATGATCCCCCCCCCCCAGCTCTCTAACCCTCTCCCCTATCTAATTGCGGACATCTTGGGTACTGGCAGCTGTCTGCCAGTACCCAATTTGCCCAAAAACAAAAGTATTTTTTGCTCTTTTTCTTTTTTTTTTAGGTTTTCTGTAGTGTAGCAGCCCCCCACAATACCCCCACCCCCCTCCCCCTCCCAGATCCTTTTATATTATTTAAAAAAAAAATCTTTCCCCCCCTTCCCTCCTCATTGGTGTCAGTGGCTAGCTAATGCGCGCGCACGCTCGCACACCCACGCGCACGCGCGCCCCCCGCACGCTCCTGGCACCCGGCGTGCACATTGCACTTCTAGGAACCGGATGCCGGGTAGCGATGGGCCGCCCACCCGCCTCCCTGTTGCGCTCCCACCCACCAACGAACCGGCACCATCGCTACCGGTGCAGAGAGGGCCACAGAGTGGCCCTCTCTGCATCGGAGTCTTCTAAAAAGGTATTGCAGGATGCCTCCATATGGAGGCATCACTGCAATACCCTGAGAGCTGCTGGAAGCGATTGCGATCGCTTCCAGCACTCTCTTAGACAACTGACGTACCAGGTACGTCCATTGTCATTAACTACTTGTTAATGCATGACGTACCTGGTACGTCAGTTGTCATTAAGGGGTTAAATAACATTTATTGTTGCAGTTAGTTGCAATACTATTATGTCACAATCGCTTATAAACTATGTTTTTCACTTTCTTATTATTCTCAAAATGCATACTAAACAAACATCTATCTTTTTCTAAGATGTGACAAGCATTGAGAACAATTAGAAACTAGGTAAACAACGCCTTAGTTGGTATTTATAAATTTAATATTATAAATCTGAGCCATATAATACACAGTGTCTTACATTCATATAGGTAATGTTTTTACTCTATCTGTTTTCACTTTTGTTTGGATGTGAGGGGGTTAATTTTGCCGCCTCGCTTTCAAATAAAGGTGTTGAGTTTAGACACAGACTTTAGTTTATGAGTAAGCGCCTGTTGTGGCGTGAAACATGTTAGGCTGTCTGTTACCTTCACTGCCTTGTCTGCATACATTCTTTTAAATGTTCTAATAAAGTGTTATTGCTTTTAAACACTTTGCGGTTTGGAGAGTGCCTGCCTATTTTTGCTTTTGCTATTATCTACGGTTTGATCCTCCGCTACAGGCTACGGCACTCCAGGAGGTCAGGAGTCCCACGCCCCATATAGATTCAGGGGTTTCCGGGTCAGGAGCCGCTTGCCAAGGTTGCGGTAATCTCTACACTTAAATATTATTAACCCCTAATCTGCCGTCCCTAACATCACCGCCATCTACCTACATTTATTAACCCATAATCTGCCGCCCCCAATGTCGCCACCAATATACTAAAGTTATTATCCTCTAACCCTAAGTCTAACCCTAACACCCCTAACTTAAATATAATTAAATTAAATCTAAATAATCCTACTATTAATAACTAAATAATTCCTATTTAAAACTAAATACTTACCTATAAAATAAACCCTAAGCTAGCTACAATGTAACTATTAGTTATATTGTAGCTATCTTAGGGTTTATTTTATAGGTAAGTATTTAGTTTTAAAAAGGAATTATTTAGTTATTAATAGTAGGTTTTAGATTTATTTCAATTATATTAAAGTTAGGGGGTGTTAGGGTTAGACTTGGGGTTAGGTTTAGGCGATTGTTTCTTCATTTACGTAACAAAGTTTAATAACGGTACTCCTGCATAATCATTGTGACTGCTATAACTTACTTATGTAGTTCTGTAACTTTAAAGTTATATAAGGGATCTGTATTTTTCCATTACATTTGTTTAGAAATAACATAAACACTGATTTAGATTTCATTTATCTATTTGCTGGTTACACATGGGTTGATATAGTCTGTTGAGGTTAGACACTATTGTAATGGAGAGTGTAATACTTATAGATATTGAGACTTCTTTGCCCATATTGTACACTGTTTACACCGTTTAGTTTAATTCGGCCCGTGTTTTAAGACATGATGATTGGATTAGTTGAGCCGGCACATGGGTAAATACACACCCCTAACAGTTCTGTAACATATGTGGGAGTTGTCACTATTTTTTTAAACTATGTAGTACCACCCCATATCAATTTAAGTTGGGTCTGCATTTAGGAAAGCACACACCCCTTGTAGTGATGTAATGTAAGTGGGTATAGTATCACCCTATGTATTTTCCTTACAAGATTATATAAGGAATTGGTGCCAGATAGTTATGTAATTCAGTACACATTCACCCCAGTATGTGCTATGACCATGCCCATTCTCTTGGATTGGAAGTTATTTGGATTTCTTTTTAAATGTTTAATGAGATAAGGTATTTTTCCCTGATGATTGGTGTTGAGTACATTATAATTACAATTATTTTCAATGTTGTATCACTAAAGTGTTCACTTCCGTATACACTATGTTGTAAGTTGTTTGATATAGCAACATAATGGAGAAGCAGGTTACATATATAAACTTTTCATATAAGATGTTTGCATTAATGTATTATGATGAGGACACAATTGAGTTGTGGTGATTATGTAAATTTATTTATAAGTGTGATTTGTTGTCAGCCATTTAATGGCAGTTTTCTGTGGGAGGACTTGTAGTATAATATTTCAATTTAAAAAAAAATAATGAAAATAAACTGTGCACATAAAGTCCTTGTGTAGATAAAGATAAATAAACTGTTAAATGCCTCTGATGTACGTAGGAAACTTCCAGAAATAAAATGTACCCAATAGTTGCGACTTGCTTGTAGTTAACCTTCTTAGGATTGAATCTTCTTAGGATTCCAAACCTATAGTCTTTCTGCTGTGCTACAAAAGGACTCAATGTAAGAGGAAATTTGAATCAAATAGTTGCAATCTTCTTGTAGTTAACCTCAAAGAGAGAAAGACAACCAATAGTGCAACACAGTTTTAATGGAGCCCAAACTAAATCTCTTGTTAAAACACACTCATTTGGCCTTGAGCTACACTATTTTAAAGATAGCACATTCTTTATAAATCACCCACAAAACAGGAACTGGTGATCAAATATACATTTATTCCACAATTTAAAAGAATAAAAGTCACTCTGGTCACAAATATTTACACCAAAAGCAACATAATACCACCATAGAAACAGCGACCAAATGCTCAATAAGTCAAAGAACCAAGTGGTGAGGGTTTCTCAAAGTGTTGTGGTGGTCATATGTCACCAGGAGGGACATCATATGACCATTGCAAGATTTTGATAAATAAGTTGCAACTATTAGATACACTTAATAATTGTTGGAGGTTTCCTACATCAGAGACATTTAAATGTTTCTTTGGGGCCCATTTATCAAGCTCTGAATGGAGCTTGAGGGCCCATGCTCTGAGCAGGCGGACAGACATCCATGAAAATCCCCCCGATCAAGTACGATCGAGTTGACTGACACCTTCCTGCTGGCGGCCAATTGGCTGCAAATCTGCAGGGGGCGGCATTGCACCAGCAGCTCACAAGAGCTACTGGTGCAATGCTGAATACTGAGAGCGTATTGCTCTCCGCATTCAGCGAGGTCTGGCGGACCTGATCTGCACTGTCGGATCAGGTCCGCCAGACCTTTGATAAATATCCCCTTTTATTTTTATTCACACACACACTTTATGTACACTGTTTATTTTCTATTTTTTATTTTTTATTTTAATTAAATCATTTTTTGGGAAAATACACTGATTGTGATTGACTTATATATTTTATATCAGGGTATAATATTTCAACACACTGTTTGTAAATTCTAAAAAAACAATGTGGATGGAAAATAGCTATAAACAGAGCATTGTGCAGAAAATAGCCTGGGCAGAACACAAACATTGATGTAAGTTGTCTGGTTCCATGCACCTCAAATGTAATATAAGATGCAGCAGTACAATAAAGATAATGTCACTTTAAATGACATCACATAACATATAGAGCAAGTAACTATATGGAGGATTAGTAGGATCAATCAATCAATTGCAGTTAGTGAGTTAGTATGTGGATAGGGACTTTACACAAGCCAAAGGATAGTTTCCTTAGAGAGCCATATTTAGCATGGAACTCTATCAGAAGTAAAAAGCAGAGTGTTCAAAGCAGCGTGTCAAAGTCCTGACGCCGTACAAACTCATACAACATAGCTATTCATTGGTTTAAGAATGCTCAAAGTTACTATTGATATAAGATAAACATAGTAAAACAGGATTCTAGTCCTCCTTTGGCACGAATGCTACATATATCCTAACTTATTTATTTTCCTTTTAGTGAATGCCTACACTGCACTGTCAAACAACACAATATCTTTATCTTGTTTTAGATGGACATATTCTTGCATGTACTCTGCAGGCAGGACTCACTATAACAGATCTCTTGAGATATCTGTAGTTTTTTAGATCCTATGGCCTAGATTTAGAGTTGGGCGGTAGCCGTCAAAACCAGCGTTAGAGGGTCCTAACGCTGGTTTTTACCGCCCTCTGGTATTTGGAGCCAGTCATTAAAGGGTCTAACGCTCACTTTCCAGCCGCGACTTTTCCATACCGCAGATCTCCTTACGTCAATTGCGTATCCTATTTTTTCAACGGGATCTTTCTAACGCCGGTATTTAGAGTCGTGGCTGAAGTGAGCGTTAGAAATTTAACGACAAAACTCCAGCCGCAGAAAAAAGTCAGTAGTTAAGAGCTGTCTGGACTAACGCCGGTTTATAAAGCTCTTAACTACTGTGCTCTAAAGTACACTAACACCCATAAACTACCTATGTACCCCTAAACCGAGGTCCCCCCACATCGCCGCCACTCTATTAAATGTTTTAACCCCTAATCTGCCGCTCCGTACACCGCTGCCAGCTAAATTATCCCTATGTACCCCTAATCTGCTGCCCCTAATACCGCCGACCCCTATATTATATTTATTCAACCCTAATCTGCCCCCTCAACGTCGCCTCCACCTGCCTACACTTATTAACCCCTAATCCGCCTCACTCCCGCCTCAATAACCCTATAATAAATAGTATTAACCCCTAATCTGCCCTCCCTAACATCGCCGACACCTAACTTCAAACAATAACCCCTAATCTGCCGACTGGAGCTCACCGCTATTCTAATAAATGTATTAACCCCTAAAGCTAAGTCTAACCATAACCCTAACACCCCCCTAAGTTAAATATAATTTTTATCTAACGAAATAAATTAACTCTTATTAAATAAATTATTCCTATTTAAAGCTAAATACTTACCTGTAAAATAAACCCTAATATAGCTACAATATAAATTATAATTATATTATAGCTATTTTAGGATTAATATTTATTTTACAGGCAACTTTGTATTTATTTTAACCAGGTACAATAGCTAAGAACTATTTAATAGCTAAAATAGTTAAAATAATTACAAAATTACCTGTAAAATAAATCCTAACCTAAGTTACAATTAAACCTAACACTACACTATCAATAAATTAATTAAATAAAATACCTACAATTATCTACAATTAAACCTAACACTACACTATCAATAAATTAATTAAATACAATATCTACAAATAAATACAATAAAATAAACTAACTAAAGTACAAATAAAAAAGAACTAAGTTACAAAAAATAAAAAAATATTTACAAACATTAGAAAAATATTACAACAATTTTAAACTAATTACACCTACTCTAAGACCCCTAATAAAATAACAAAGCCCCCCAAAATAAAAAAAAATGCCCTACCCTATTCTAAATTAAAAAAGTTCAAAGCTCTTTTACCTTACCAGCCCTGAAAAGGGCCATTTGCGGGGCATGCCCCAAAGAATTCAGCTCTTTTGCCTGTAAAAAAAACACATACAATACCCCCCCCAACATTACAACCCACCACCCACATACCCCTAATCTAACACAAACCCCCCTTAAATAAACCTAACACTAAGCCCCCGAAGATCTCTCTACCTTGTCTTCACCTCACTGGGTCCCGATCTGTCCAGAAGAGGGTCCGAAGTCTTGATCCAAGCCCATGCGGGGGGCTGAAGAGTGACGTCCATCCTCGGGCTGAAGTCTGGATCCAAGCGGCGGCTGAAGAAATCCATCATCGGGCTGAAGTCGGAAGTCCATCATCGGGATGAAGTCTTCTATCAAGCCCATCTTCAATCTTCTTTGTTTCAGAGCGGAGCGGAGCCATCCAACCTCTTCAAGCGACGCCTACTAGCCGAATGACGGTTCCTTTAAATGACGTCATCCAAGATGGCGTCCCTCGAATTCCGATTGGCTGATAGGATTCTATCAGCCAATCAGAATTAAGGAAGGAAAATTCTGATTGGCTGATGGAATCAGCCAATCAGAATCAAGTTTAATCCGATTGGCTGATCCGATCAGCCAATCAGATTGATGATGGACTTCCGACTTCAGCCCGATGATGGATTTCTTCAGCCGCCGCTTGGATCCAGACTTCAGCCCGAAGATGGACGTCACTCTTCAGCCCCCCGCTTGGGCTTGGATCAAGACTTCGGACCCTCTTCTGGACAGATCGGGACCCGGTGAGGTGAAGACAAGGTAGGGAGATCTTCAGGGGCTTAGTGTTAGGTTTATTTAAGGGGGGTTTGGGTTAGATTAGGGGTATGTGGGTGGTGGGTTGTAATGTTGGGGGGGTATTGTATGTTTTTTTTTACAGGCAAAAGAGCTGAATTCTTTGGGGCATGCCCCGCAAATGGCCCGTTTCAGGGCTGGTAAGGTAAAAGAGCTTTGAACTTTTTTAATTTAGAATAGGGTAGGACATTTTTTTTATTTGGGGGGGCTTTGTTATTTTATTAGGGGGCTTAGAGTAGGTGTAATTAGTTTAAAATTGTTTTTTCTAATGTTTGTAAATATTTTTTTATTTTTTGTAACTTAGTTCTTTTTTATTTTTTGTACTTTAGTTAGTTTATTTAATTGTATTTATTTGTAGGCATTTTATTTAATTAATTTATTGATAGTGTAGTGTTAGGTTTAATTGTAGATAATTGTAGGTATTTTATTTAATTAATTTATTGATAGTGTAGTGTTAGGTTTAATTGTAGATAATTGTAGGTATTGTATTTAATTAATTTATTGATAGTGTAGTGTTAGGTTTAATTGTAACTTAAGTTAGGATTTATTTTACAGGTAATTTTGTAATTATTTTAACTATTTTAGCTATTAAATAGTTCTTAACTATTTAATAGCTATTGTACCTGGTTAAAATAAATTATAATTTATATTGTAGCTATATTAGGGTTTATTTTACAGGTAAGTATTTAGCTTTAAATAGGAATAATTTATTTAATAAGAGTTAATTTATTTTGTTAGATAAAAATTATATTTAACTTAGGGGGCTGTTAGCGTTAGGGTTAGACTTAGCTTTAGGGGTTAATCAATTTATTACAGTAGCAGCGAGATTCGGTCGGCAGATTAGGTGTTAATAATTGAAGTTAGGTGTCGGCGATGTTAGGGAGGAGAGATTAGGGGTTAATACTTTTTATTATAGGGTTATTGAGGCGGGAGTGAGGCGGATTAGGGGTTAATAACTTTATTATAGTAGCGGTGCGGTCCGCTCGGCAGATTAGGGGTTAATAAGTGTAGGCAGGTGGAGGAGACGTTGTGGGGGGCAGATTAGGGGTTAATAAATATAATATAGGGGTCGGCGGTGTTAGGGGCAGTAGATTAGGGGTACATAGGGATAATGTAGGTAGCGGCGGTTTACGGAGCGGCAGATTAGGGGTTAAAAAAAATATGCAGGTGTCAACGATAGCGGGGGCGGCAGAATAGGCGTTAATAAGTGTAAGGTTAGGGGTGTTTAGACTCGGGGTACATGTTAGAGTGTTAGGTGCAGACGTAGGAAGTGTTTCCCCATAGAAAACAATGGGGCTGCGTTAGGAGCTGAACGCTGCTTTTTTGCAGGTGTTAGGTTTTTTTTCAGCTCAAACTGCCCCATTGTTTTCTATGGGGATATCGTGCACGAGCACGTTTTTGAAGCTGGCCGCGTCCGTAAGCACCGCTGGTATCTAGAGTTGTAGTGGCGTTAAATTATGCTCTACGCTCCCTTTTTGGAGCCTAACGCGCTGAAAACCCAGCCATTCTGTGAACTCTAAATACCAGCGGTATTTAAAAGGTGCGGGGGGAAAAAAGCACGCGTAGCTAATGCACCCCTTTGGCCGCCAAACTCTAAATCTAGCCGCTAGTTTGAAAAACCACAGCAAAACTGCTAAAATGTTGAATTGAGGCTGAAACAAACACAGAGGCATAATGTCAGGTGTCTCCAGGCAAACCTTGTAACTCATGTTATTACATCTGTCTGCTAGGAACTAAAAAGGTTGCTTGCCCTGTAGCTGAATTTCGCACTCTAGCTGAAACAGGAAGTGACATAAGCAAGCTTTAGAATAGTGAATACAGCAGGATGTGAGAGGGCTACAGTTAGAGCAGCCCCATCAAGCATAGTTCATTGATAGTTTTGCACAGCCATTTTTTTTACAATAATATTTATAGGACACTGGTGGGGCTAAATGCCTTCTAGCCCTGCACTGAAACATTAAAGCCTCTATATGGAGTTGCTCGTAATACTAATTATAGGAGAAAAAGGGAAAGCAAAAAGGAAGTCAGAATTGCCTTCTCTGCGGTCTGATGTATTTTTAAAAAGTATTTATTTGCCTAAAATATTAACATTCTATATGGGAATGGAAAACATAAAGATTATGATAAAAAGAGAGTGGCAAAAATTATTTTTATTTTTGTGGAGCTTTGTAAATGGTGGGACAGAGCCCATGCTGCCTGTATGGATGAGCCTCCATTATTGTTATTTTTTGATCATGTATTTGTATAGTGCCGCAAAATTCTGTAGCGCTGTTTGGCAGTTAACTAAGAAGCATATCTGTGCTGTGGCAGCAAGAGGAAAGAATGGCTTTATTCTTCCATCCAGGTCACCATCTGAACATGTCTTGAATTAATATATTTTGGCATCATTCTGTGAAATTTCAATATTGTTGACTTAAAGTGATGGTAAACTTTCTGCTTTGAATAAACCGATCCAGAATGCTTGCAATATTTTAGATGGAGTTTAATGCATCAGTTATAATGAAGATACCCTTTAACTCACTTTTTAATGCCGCACTGAAATTCAAATGCCCAGGGCTCCCACTTCAAAAGTAATTTTTTATTGTGAGCTGAAGATTTCAACTGTTCTTCAATCGGTGCTCTAGCCACAAAAAAAGAAAAGAAAAAGAAGAAAGAAATAGTGTGAGTGCCTGGGAGTATGTTTTACCCTTATCAACCCCTTCACCCAATATGACATATATATACATCATGCAGTATATTGCCGATCGTACTGCATAATGTATATATTTACATTGCAGCATCAGGAGACTAAACAGCCTCAGCTGTGAGCTTGAAGCTGAGACTGCTGTTCCTGAAGCTACAGGTATCTGTCTGCATATGAAAACAGAGCTTAATCTGGGCTCTGTATCCATAAGAAGGGAGATGCCAGATCATTTCATACAGTGACACTGTCTGTGTCTCTATGTGTAGCGATCATCTTCTGGTGAAGGCATGAGGTGTGGAAGGGTAAGCAGTAGTCAAGTGCGTGGAACAGCAGCAAAGGGGGAGAAAGTGTGCATGACCAACCCCCTGATCTGAAGCAGTGGGAGGGTGGGAGGAGGGACCAGCAGTCTGATCTGATGCTGTGGGGAGGAGGGCCAGCCCCCTTATCTGATGTGGTGGGGGGTGGCTGAGAGGGACCAGCTTTTTGATCTGATGCAGTGGGAGGAAGAACCAGCCCTCTGATCTGGTGTGGTGGGAGGAGGGACCAGCCCTCTGATCTGATGGGGTTGAAGGGGAGGGACCAGTCCTCTGATCAGATACATTAGGGCGGAGGGACCATTCCTTCATATGATGTTTGGGAGGGGAGCGGGAGGGACCATGCTCTCATATGATGTTTGAGAGGGAGCGACCATGCCCTCATATGATGCTTAGGAGGGAGGGACCAATGCCCTCCTATGATGCTTTGGTAGAAGGGATTGGGAGGGACTGGCCACTCACAGTGATGTTTGGGTGGGAGGGACTAGCCCTCACAGTGATGTTTGGGTGGGAAGGAGGTGGAGGGACCTTTACACTGATATATGGATGGTAGGGATGGAGAGGGATTGCCCCTCACACTGATTTGTGGATGGGAGAGACCCTTAATACACTGTTGCTTGGATGGGAGGGACCATAAAAACAGGAATTATGTTTTGGTGGGAGGGATGGGGAGTGACCCTACATAAATAAAAAATGTTTGGGTGGGGGCCCTGACTACAGTTTTGGGGTAAATTTTAAGAATTTGAGTCATTATGTCATTCCATATTAGCCCTGCACACTTTGCCATAATGTGTCTAAATATCCTCTTTCAGAAGTGTAGTGCAAAAGTGCAATTAGTGGCCTTCTGATCACCAATGGTAAACCAAAGGTAAATCAATGGTAACCCCATAAATGTCTGCTAATTCTGAACACAGGAAATCCTAGAGAAGCTTTTCTAAGCATTTGTCTTATAACTGTACAAGTTATGTGTAAATAAAATGTGAGTTAATTGGCTGATTGGAACAGCCAATAGAATGCGATATCAATCCTATTTGCTGATTGGATCAGCCAATAGGATTTTTCATACCTTAATTCTGATTGGCTGATAGGATTCTAGGGACGCCATCTTAGATGACGTCGTTTAAAGGAACCTTCATTCTTGGCTTGGACTTCGTTTGAAGAGGATGGCTCCGCGTCGATTGGATTGAAGATGGACCCGCTCCGCTCCGGATGGATGAAGATAGAAGATGCCGTCTGGATAAAGACTTCTACCGCTTGGATGACCTCTTCTGCCTGGATCGGATGAAGACTTCTGCCCCT
Organism: Bombina bombina; assembly: GCF_027579735.1. Lineage (NCBI taxonomy): Eukaryota > Metazoa > Chordata > Amphibia > Anura > Bombinatoridae > Bombina > Bombina bombina. Next base: position 288,784,307 of record NC_069502.1, on the reverse strand, counting down.
TTGGAGGTCCACTTGTGCCCGGCTGGGTGAAGACGGCTCAAGGTAGGGTGATCTTCAAGGGGTTAGTGTTAGGTTTTTTTTAAGGGGGGATTGGGTGGGTTTTAGAGTAGTTTTGGGTGTGTGGTTGGTGGGTTGTAATCTTGGGGGGGGATATTTTCTTTTTTTTACAGGTAAAAGAGCTGATTACTTTGGGGCAATGCCCTTCTAAGGGCTATTTGTAATTTAGTATAGGGTAGGGAATTTTTTTTTATTTTGGGGGGCTTTGTTATTTTATTAGGGGGATTAGAGTAGGTGTAATAAGTTTAAAAAAATTGTAATTATTTTTTTATTTTCTCTAATTTAGTGTTTTTTTTTCGAACTTTAGTTTATTTAATTTAATTGTAGGTAGTTTAGGTAATTTATTTAATGATAGTGTAGTGTTAGGTGTAATTGTAACTTAGGTTAGGATTTATTTTACAGGTAAATTTGTCTTTATTTTAACTAGGTAGTTATTAAATAGTTAATAACTACTTAGTAACTATTGTTAATAAAATAAATACAAAGTTGCCTGTAAAATAAATATAAACCCTAAGCTAGCTACAATGTAACTATTAGTTATAGTGTAGCTATCTTAGGGTTTATTTTATAGATAAGTATTTAGTTTTAAATAGGAATAATTTATTTAATTGTAGTTATTTTATTTAGATTTATTTAAATTAAATTTAAGTTAGGGGGTGTTAGGGTTAGACTTAGGTTTAGGGGTTAACAACTTTATTATAGTGGCGGCGACGTTGGCGGCAGCAGATTAGGGGTTAAGAAATATAATGTAGGGTTCTGCGATGTTGGGGGCAGCAGATTAGGGGTTCATAGGGATAATGTAGGTGGCGGCGGTGTCCGGAGCGGCAGAGTAGGGGTTAATAATTATAATGTAGGTGGCGACGATGTCCGGGACGGCAGATTAGGGGTTAATAAGTGTAAGATTAGGGGTGTTTAGACTCAGGGTTCATGTTAGGGTGTTAGGTGTAGACATAAAATTCCTTTCCCCATAGGAATCAATGGGGCTGCGTTAGAAGCTGGACACTGCTTTTTTGCAGGTGTTAGGTTTTTTTTTCAGCCGGCTCAGCCCCATTGTTTCCTATGGGGAAATCGTGCACGAGCACGTTTAGCCAGCTTACCGCTACCGTAAGCAACGCTGGTATTGAGGTGAGATGTGGAGCTAAATTTTGCTCTACGCTCACCTTTTTGCGGCTAACGCCGGGTTGAAAAAACCCTGTAATACCAGCGTTGTCTTAAGGTAGCGTTATAACAAAAAAGGCTTGTTAGCAACGCACCCCTGTTACTGCAAAACTCGTAATCTAGGCGAAAGAGTCTATTTCTTTTTTAGTTTAAATGGAGTAATAACAAAAATGCCTACAATTCTCCTGTACTTTGGGCAAGTTTTTCTCTAAAATTTCCCTTTAGTAAAGGGGTTAAATGCAGTAGAATTGCATAATCAACAAATGCAAACACAATTAGTCTGAATTTTAATTGAGTAGTAAATTTTTTTTCTGACAAATTCCAAAGTTAGCTCAATTGCTTCTCCCCCCTTGTATCACGTGACAGTCATGAGCCAATCACAAAAGGCATATGCATATATACTGTGAATCCATGCACATGCTCAGTAGGAGCTGGTGCTTCAAAAAGTGTGCATATAAAAAGATGTGCACATTTTGATAAAGGAAGTGAATTTTAAAGTTGTTTAAAATTGTGTGCTCTATTTTAATCATGAAAGTTTAATTTTGGCTTTAGTGTTCCATTAATTATATAATATCAAACTCTATGACCCCCCCTTTAAAGGGACAGTAAACAGCTTGTAATTACAAGATATTTCTGTTGTCATGCTACAGCATAACATATCCTGCACCTGGTTTTCAATAGCCAAATTCCAACCCATAACTTACATTATTTGCAGGAGCCAATCCAGATTTGAATGCATAGACAACAAAGGGTCAGTTAGTATGCTAGTATAGAGTAAATTATTTTGCAGTTAAAGCTAGTTATGTAAATATGTATCATGGTTAAACTTATACATAACTAAGTAATTTATATTAAAATCTCAAGGTAATTTCTGTCAAAATTTCGAAAGTCAAAATTAAATTTTCATAATTCAGAGACAGCATACAAATTTTTAGAACTTTCCATTTCACTTCTATTATCTAAATGTGCACACACTTTTAATGTGCACACTTTCTGAAGCACCGGCTCCAACTGAGCATGTGTAAGAATTCACAGATTATACGTATATGCCTTTTGTGATTGGCTGATGGCTGTCACAAGATAAAGTGGGAGGGACAGTAGAACTAACTAAAATTTGTCAAAAGGAAATCTACTACTCATTTGAAATTCAAAGTGCTTTTTCGTTATCTTTTTACTATGCATTTACTGATTATGCTATTCTACTGTGTTTAGTGGTCCTTTAAAAGGACACGGTAATCAAAAGTTAAATGCATTAGTGCATTTTAGATTGAACCTAAGGATTTTACAATACATATGTTTATTAACAAATGGCTTTTATTAAAATAAAAAACGCTGTTGGTGACAGCTTTGTTGTACACGGGTGAATGTAAAACTTATATAAATATGCCCCATGTACCTGCATCGAAACACTTAAAATGCTTAGAGAACCAGACAGCTGCCAGTACCTAAGATGGCTGACACTAGTTAGAGGGGGGAGGGTAAGAGAGCTGTTTGGGAGGGATCAGTTAGGTTGGAAGGTAAGGGGGATCCTAAACTGCAGAAAATAGAAACAAATAAAAATAATGTATACAAAAACAATTGCCTTAAAACTTCCTATTGGCAGACTATCTGCCAGTACCTAAGATGGTGTTGACCAGTGGGGGTGAGAGAGGGAAAATAGCTTTTTGGGAGGGATCAGGTATGGATCAGGGGGTGGGACGTGTCAGGTGGAAGGGTAATTTCTACACTAAAACTAAAATTAACCTTGCAAGCTACATGATTAACCCCTTCACTGCTAATAGAAGTGTGGTGCATAGCTGAAATTAGCAGCATTCTAAATACTAAAAATCAATAACAAAGCCATATATGTCTACTATTTCTGAAGAAAGGGGATCACAGAGAAGCTTTTACAATCATTTTTGCCATGATTGCACAAGCGGTATGTAAATAATTTCAGTAAGAATCCCAAAGCTTGTGAAAAAGTTAACGATTTTTTTTATATGATCGCATTTGGCGGTGAAATTGTGGCTGGAAATATACCAAAAGAGCCTAGATCAATATCTTGGGTTGTCTATTTAAAAAATATATATATATTGTTTTGACAGGTAAATAAAAAAACAAGGCTCTATTTCTTTTTAAATGGAGTTATAGCAAAAATGCTAACATTTCTCTGATATTTTTGGCAAGTTCTTCTCTGAAAGTCCAAGTAGTGAAAGGGTTAAAGGGACATGAAACCCAAAATTTTTCGATCATTATTCAGATAGAGAATACAATTTTAAAAAAAAGTTTCTAATTTACTTCATGTCATTCTCAAGTTATTCCCTTTTGAAGGGATATTTCGATAGGTACTGTGTGCATGTCTGTAACACTACATGACAGGAAATAGTGCTGCCATCTAGCGCTCATGCTAATATATAACATTGTTACAAAATTGCTGCCATGAGGTGTGGCAGACACGTGCACACTCCTGAACTTACCTTTCTGCTTTTCAACAAAGTATAACAAGAAAACAAAGAAAAATTGATAATATAAGTACATTGGAAAGTTGTTTAAAATTGTATGTTCTAAATCTGAATCCTGAAAGAAAAAAATGGTTATTATGTCCCTTTAATGGGTTAAAGGGACACTGAACCCACTTTCTTTCTTTTGCGATTCAGATAGAGCATGCAATTTTAAGCAACTTTCTAATTAACTCCTATTATCAAATTTTATTTGTTCTCTTGCTATCTTTATTTGAAAAAGAAAGCATCTAAGCTTTTTTATTAGTTCAGAACCCTGGACAGCACTTTTTTATTGGTGGATGAATTTATCCACCAATCAGCAAGAAAAACCCAGGTTGTTCACCAAAAATGGGCCGGCATCTAAACTTACGTTCTTGCATTTCAAATAAAGATACCAAGAGAATGAATAAAATTTGATAATAGGAGTAAATTAGGAAGTTGCTTAAAATGTCATGCTCTATCTGAATCACGGAAGAAAAAAATTGGGTTCAGTGTCCTTTAATAGTGGAGGAGTTTTTGTATTGGGGTTGTGCATGTTTTTGTGATGGTTTTTGCTATGGGATTCTATAGGATGTTGTAGATGTTTAGCCCAATGATTACTATTAATCACACATAAAAAATTAACTAATCTCTTGTAGTTTGAGAGTGAAAAGCAAAGTGATATGGATTTTCCACATGGGTTATTAGATCTCTTTATATCGATTGTACTTTTGCACTCAATTTGTAATCTGGCCCTTTGAGTTTGCATTGTGAAATGTCTTATTATGTGAAGAGAAACAACTTTGCAATATATTTTAATTATTCATTTGGTCCCCTTTTCCTTTAGTTTAGCTTCTATAGTGTAGGTGAAGACTCCATACTTGGCAGGGCTAGAATCTTTATATATTATAGACTCATTTATAACTTTCCTAATAGGCATCAGCAGATAAGATTAAGGGCCACATTATGAGTGGAGCGCTAACAGCTACACGCAAGCGATAAGTCTATCGCGGGTGTTTGCGCATATCGGTTTTTTTTTCGCTCGTATTACAATTTGAAAGTAAAACGCAATCACTTGAGCGCAATTGAAGTAAGTGTGTTTTAGAGCTCTGGTTAACTTTTTCATGAAACAAAAAAAGTGTCACAAAACTCAAATACAGTGCAAAATACATTTACACTCATAAAAACACCATCTAATAAAAATGATTCAAAAGAAATATTGCACACATAAGTTATAAGGGGTCAAAGATATGAGGTCTCAGGTGTTAGGGGAAAAAACACCTGAGACCAAGATTTATATGTATATATATATGCTAACATTTCTCTGATATTTTTGGCAAGTTCTTCTCTGAAAGTCCAAGTAGTGAAAGGGTTAAAGGGACATGAAACCCAAAATTTTTCGATCATTATTCAGATAGAGAATACAATTTTAAAAAAAAGTTTTTAATTTACTTCATGTCATTCTCAAGTTATTCCCTTTTGAAGGGATATTTCGATAGGTACTGTGTGCATGTCTGTAACACTACATGACAGGAAATAGTGCTGCCATCTAGCGCTCATGCTAATATATAACATTGTTACAAAATTGCTGCCATGAGGTGTGGCAGACACGTGCACACTCCTGAACTTACCTTTCTGCTTTTCAACAAAGTATAACAAGAAAACAAAGAAAAATTGATAATATAAGTACATTGGAAAGTTGTTTAAAATTGTATGTTCTAAATCTGAATCCTGAAAGAAAAAAATGGTTATTATGTCCCTTTAATGGGTTAAAGGGACACTGAACCCACTTTCTTTCTTTTGCGATTCAGATAGAGCATGCAATTTTAAGCAACTTTCTAATTAACTCCTATTATCAAATTTTATTTGTTCTCTTGCTATCTTTATTTGAAAAAGAAAGCATCTAAGCTTTTTTATTAGTTCAGAACCCTGGACAGCACTTTTTTATTGGTGGATGAATTTATCCACCAATCAGCAAGAAAAACCCAGGTTGTTCACCAAAAATGGGCCGGCATCTAAACTTACGTTCTTGCATTTCAAAAAAAGATACCAAGAGAATGAATAAAATTTGATAATAGGAGTAAATTAGGAAGTTGCTTAAAATGTCATGCTCTATCTGAATCACGGAAGAAAAAAATTGGGTTCAGTGTCCTTTAATAGTGGAGGAGTTTTTGTATTGGGGTTGTGCATGTTTTTGTGATGGTTTTTGCTATGGGATTCTATAGGATGTTGTAGAAGTTTAGCCCAATGATTACTATTAATCACACATAAAAAATTAACTAATCTCTTGTAGTTTGAGAGTGAAAAGCAAAGTGATATGGATTTTCCACATGGGTTATTAGATCTCTTTATATCGATTGCACTTTTGCACTCAATTTGTAATCTGGCCCTTTGAGTTTGCATTGTGAAATGTCTTATTATGTGAAGAGAAACAACTTTGCAATATATTTTAATTATTCATTTGGTCCCCTTTTCCTTTAGTTTAGCTTCTATAGTGTAGGTGAAGACTCCATACTTGGCAGGGCAAGAATCTTTATATATTATAGACTCATTTATAACTTTCCTAATAGGCATCAGCAGATAAGATTAAGGGCCACATTATGAGTGGAGCGCTAACAGCTACACGCGAGCGATAAGTCTATCGCGGGTGTTTGCGCATATCGGTTTTTTTTTCGCTCGTATTACAATTTGAAAGTAAAACGCAATCACTTGAGCGCAATTGAAGTAAGTGTGTTTTAGAGCTCTGGTTAACTTTTTCATGAAACAAAAAAAGTGTCACAAAACTCAAATACAGTGCAAAATACATTTACACTCATAAAAACACCATCTAATAAAAATGATTCAAAAGAAATATTGCACACATAAGTTATAAGGGGTCAAAGATATGAGGTCTCAGGTGTTAGGGGAAAAAACACCTGAGACCAAGATTTATATGTATATATATATATATATATATATATATATATATATATATATGTGTGTGTGTGTGTGTATGTGCATTTACAGAGATATATACACAATTGAACACATAAATACAAATTTAAAAATATATAGACAAATATATAAGTGCTTTGGAGCCCTTTTCAGTTAAGTAGATGAAAACAAGTAAAAAATATTTATGCAATATTCATATTTAATAAAGTGTATGTATTGTAAATATCTGACATTCCAACATTCTGCACATAGCAGAATATGTTCTATGTATTCCTATATACATTCATAATTCCGAAAAAAATGGGACAGTATGAAAAACAATAAAAAGAGTTATTTGAAAATTCGATGCTGTAATTTATTAAAAACAATTTATTAACACATTATTTGATGTTTTACTTTGTGAATTTAATGTATTTTTTTTTAAAAATACACTCATTTCAAATCTGATGACTGCAGCACACTCCCAAAAAGTTGGGACAGGGGCAATTTAGGACTAATAGCGATGTGACAAGTTGAAATAAGAAGGTGATGTGAAACAGGTGAGGTAATCGTGTAATCATAGTATATAAGGAGCCTCTAAAAATACTAATTTCCCAGCTTATCAACAACAACTAAAAAATACCTTAAAGAAATTGGGTACTGAACTGTCTGACAATAATTACAGAAAATATGAAAGAGACTGTAAGGACTATGAGTTATGTGTAGTCTACAATTGGAATACAGTCAAGAAATCATTTACAAAGAAGGTGGGAAAGAATAATAAAAGTTTTAGAACCAAAATAACAGTTCTAAAAGGGTTACTTTCTCTAGCTTTGAAAATTCAGCTTCTAAGAGTGAATCTAAATTACTCTCACCAAAAACTCCTATGTCTACCTCTACCCCAATAAGGACACAAGAGAGGTCAGCAGAAGAAATGGGAGCAAGACCAAAAAATGGGGACACTATGGAGGGGCAAGAAGTTAAAGTCTGGGACATCAAGCACAGCGATATCCAAGTCACCAAAGCCAGAAGAAAAAAAGGAATCCGAGAAATTGAAAATGATTAATTTGTCCTCAAAACAACTGAGTGGTTTTGAACAGACAGTCTTATCCAAAGGTATGGGGTTTTCTCCATCACAGGACTTTAATTTGTTTAATACAATCCAGGACATTAATAAATTTTTCTGAAAAATCCCACTGAAGAAACATTTCAGCGATCATAATACCTCTGTTTTGATTACTGAGGTTGAATCAAGTACCTCTCCCCATGACTTAGGCTTAGATCTAAAACTAACCTTTGAAGAACTATGTGACTGTGTGAATTACAGGGGTAAAAACCTGTTAACAGCCTATTAAAGAAGTAAAATCGAGCTCTTTTTACCCAGTCCATGCATGTAATTATATTATTGAGATCTTTCATTCAATCATTGAGCAGGATCTTGCACATTAATCTAATAACATACAAAAAATAATAAGGGTTACAGTAATTTGAGCAGAGATGAAGTTAAAATCCTGAATAAAATAAAAAATAATCCGGAACTGGTGGTTGTAAACTCAAAAAAGGGGGATCTATAGCAGTCCTTAATAAACAACAATACAAAGATGAGGCCTATAGACAATTGGAAGATTCTGAAACCTACTGCAGATTGACATCTAGGGGCCTAGTTATCAAGCCGTCAACCTCAAATACACTGGAATTCCGCAGCGTATTTGTGGTGAGGCTGATTCGCCTTAGTTATCAAAGGCTAGAGACCGGCAAAAGTAGAATTTTGTGATGTAAACTTCGATCCGCCGGACTCCAACACAGATCGATTCTTACGTCACTCCAGATGTTCCGCACACAAGTTCGGCACAATCTGACTACTTTTGCTAGTTATCAAAAAACTAGCAGGTATGCTCGGCACTTTTCCGGCCCAGCGTACCTGGTTTTCAAACCGCCACCCTGGAGGCGGCGGATCCCATAGGAATCAATGGGAGTCTGACCATAGCGAAAGTACAAGTTCGCTGCTGACAGACGTCTACACCTAACACCCTAACATGTACTCCGAGTCTAAACACCCCTAATCTGCCCCCCCTACACTGCCGCAAGTAAATAAAGTTATTACCCCCTAAACTGCCGCTCCCGGAGCCCACCGCAAGCTACTCTATACATATTTACCCATAAACCGCCGCTCCCGGAGCCCACCGCAACTATAATATATGTATTAACCCCTAAACCGCCGCTCCCGGAGCCCACCACAAGCTACTCTATACATATTAACCCCTAAACCCCCGCTCCCTGACCCCGCCACAACTATAATAAATGTATTAACCCGCCGCTCCCGGAGCCCACCACCACCTACATTATACCTAGTAACCCCTATCCTGCCCCCCCTATACTGACGCCCTCTATAATAAAGTTATTAACCCCTATCCTGCCGATCCCGCATTTTGCCGCAACTAAATAAATAGTTTAACCCCTAAACCGCCGCTCCCGGACCCTGCCGCAACCTATATTAAATTTATTAACCCCTAATCTACCCCCCCTACACCGTCGCCACCTATAATACATTTATTAACCCCTATCCTGCCCACCACTACACCGCCGCCACTGTAATAAATTTATTAACCCCTAAACCTAAGTCTAACACTAACCATAACACCCCCCTAACTTAAATATTAATTAAATAAATCTAAATAATATTTCTATTATGAACTAAATTAATCCTATTTAAAGCTAAATACTTACCTTTAAAATAAACCCTAATATAGCTACAATATAAATAATAATTATATTGTAGCTATCTTAGGATTTATTTTTATTTTACAGGCATCTTTCAATTTATTTTAACTAGGTACAATAGCTATTAAATATTTATTAACTATTTAATAGCTTACCTAGCTAAAATAAAGAGAAATTTACCTGTAAAATAAGAACTAACCTAAGTTACAATTACACCTAACACTACACTATACTTTAATAAATTATTCCTATTTAAAACTAAATACTTACCTGTAAAATAAACCCTAACGGCTAGATTTAGAGTTTGGCGGCCAAAGGGGTGCGTTAGCTACGCGTGCTTTTTTTCTCCCGCACCTTTTAAATACCGCTGGTATTTAGAGTTCACAGAATGGCTGGGTTTTCAGTGCGTTAGGCTCCAAAAAGGGAGCGTAGAGCATAATTTAACGCCACTGCAACTCTAGATACCAGCGGTGCTTACGGACGCGGCAAGCTTCAAAAACGTGCTCGTGCTTGATATCCCCATAGAAAACAATGGGGCTGTTTGAGCTGAAAAAAAACCTAACACCGGCAAAAAAGCAGCGTTCAGCTATTAACGCAGCCCCATTGTTTTCTATGGGGAAACACTTCCTACGTCTGCACCTAACACTCTAACATGTACCCCGAGTCTAAACACCCCTAACCTTACACTTATTAACCCCTAATCTGCCGACCCGCTATCGCTGACACCTGCATATTATTATTAACCCTTAATCTGCCGTTCCCTACACCGCCGCAACATACATTATAGTTATGTACCCCTAATCTGCTGCCCCTAACACCGCCGACCCCTATATTATATATATTAACCCCTAAACTGCCCCCCACAACGTCGCCGCCAGCTACTCTACAATAATTAACCCCTAATCTGCCGATTGGAGCTCACCGCTACTATAATAAAGTTATTAACCCCTAAAGCTAAGTCTAACCCTAACACTAACACCCCCCTAACTTAAATATAATTTTTATCTAACGAAATAAATTAACTCTTATTAAATAAATTATTCCTATTTAAATCTAAATACTTACCTGTAAAATAAACCCTAATATAGCTACAATATAAATTATAATTATATTGTAGCTATTTTAGGATTAATATTTATTTTACAGGCAACTTTGTATTTATTTTAACCAGGTACAATAGCTATTAAATAGTTAATAACTATTTAATAGCTACCTAGTTAACATAATTACAAAATTACCTGTAAAATAAATCCTAACCTAAGTTACAATTAAACCTAACACTACATTATCAATAAATTAATTAAATAAACTACCAACAATTATCTACAATTAAACCTAACACTACACTATCAATAAATAAATTAAATACAATTCCTACAAATAAATACAATTAAATAAACTAACTAAAGTACAAAAAATAAAAAAGAACTAAGTTACAAAAAATAAAAAAATATTTACAATCATTAGAAAAAAAATACAACAATTTTAAACTAATTACACCTACTCTAAGCCCCCTAATAAAATAACAAAGACCCCCAAAATAAAAAAATGCCCTACCCTATTCTAAATTACAAAATTTCAAAGCTCTTTTACCTTACCAGCCCTTAAAAGGGCCCTTTGCGGGGCATGCCCCAAAGAATTCAGCTCTTTTGCCTGTAAAAAAAAATCATACAATACCCCCCCAACATTACAACCCACCACCCACATACCCCTAATCTAACCCAAACCCCCCTTAAATAAACCTAACACAAAGCCCCTGAAGATCTTCCTACCTTGTCTTCACCATGCCAGGTATCACCGATCGTTCCAGGCTCCGAAATCTTCATCCAAGCCCAAGCGGGGGCTAGACATCCATCATCCGGCTGAAGTCTTCTATCAAGCGACGGCTGAAGAAGTCCAGAAGAGGCTCCAAAGTCTTCATCCTATCCGGGAAGAAGAGTAGATCCGGACCGGCAACCATCTTCTGATAAATAAATTAACTACAAATAACTACAATTAAATACAATTACATAAACTAACTAAAGTACAAAAAATAAAAAAAGCTAAATTACAAAAAATAAAAAAAATAAGTTATAAACATTTTAAAAAATTTACAACAATTTTAAGCTACTTACACCTAATCTAAGCCCCCTAAGAAAATAACAAACCCCCCCCAAAATAAAAAAATGCCCTACCCTATTCTAAATTAAAAAAGTTAAAAGCTCTTTTACCTTACCAGCCCTTAAAAGGGCCTTTTGTGGGGCATGCCCCAAATAATTCAGCTCTTTTGCCTGTAAAAGAAAAATACAACCCCCCCAACATTAAAACCCACCACCCACATACCCCTAATCTAACCCAAACCCCTCTTAAAAAAACCTAACACTACCCCCCTGAAGATCATCCTACCTTGACTCGTCTTCACTCAGCCGAGCAGCGATGGAACCGAAGAGGAGACCTGGAGCGGCAGAAGTTATCCTCCAAGCGGCGCTGAAGAAATCTTCCATCCGATGAAGTGATCTTCCAAGCGGCGCTGAAGAAGTCTTCCATCCGGGCGATGTCATCTTCCAAGAGGCGCTGAAGAAGTCTTCTATCCGGGCTATGTCATCTTCCAAGCGGGGTCTTCAATCTTCATCCGCCGACGCGGAACATCCTTCTTTACCGATGGACTACCGACGAATGAAGGCTCCTTTAAGGGACGTCATCCAAGATGGCGTCCCTTCAATTCCGATTGGCTAATAGGATTCTATCAGCCAATCGGAATTAAGGTAGGAAAAATCTGATTGGCTGATTGAATCAGCCAATCAGATTCAAGTTCAATCCGATTGGCTGATCCAATTGTAGTTAATTTATTTAATTAATTTAATGATAGTTTAGTGTTAGGTTTAATTGTAACCTAGGTTAGGATTTATTTTACAGGTAATTTTGTATTTCTTTTAGCTAGGTAGTTAATAAATAGTTAATAACTATTTAATAACTATTCTAACTATCTAAAATAAATACAAAGTTACCTGTAAAATAAATATAAATCCTAAGATAGCTACAATGTAATTATTAATTACATTGTAGCTATCTTAGGGTTTATTTTACAGGTAAGTATTTAGTTTTAAATAGGAATAATTTATTTAATGATAGTGTAGTGTTAGGTGTTATTGTAATTTAGGTTAGTTTTTATTTTACAGGTTAATTTCTCTTTATTTTAGCTAGGTAAGCTATTAAATAGTTAATAACTATTTAATAGCTATTGTACCTAGTTAAAATAAATTGAAATTTGCCTGTAAAATAAAAATAAATCCTAAGATAGCTACAATATAATTATTATTTATATTGTAGCTATATTAGGGTTTATTTTAAAGATAAGTATTTAGTTTTAAATAGGATTAATTTAGTTCATAATAGAAATATTATTTAGATTTATTTAATTAATATTTAAGCTAGGGGGGTGTTTGGGTTAGTGTTAGACTTAGGTTTAGGGGTTAATAATTTTATTACAGTGGCGGCGGTGTAGTGGGGGGCAGGATAGGGGTTAATAAATTTATTATAGGTGACGACGGTGTAGGGGGGCAGGATAGGGGTTAATAAATTTAATATAGGTTGCGGCGGGGTCAGGGAGCGGCGTTTTAGGGGTTAAACTATTTATTTAGTTGCGGCGAGGTGCGGGATCAGCAGGATAGGGGTTAATAACTTTATTATAGAGGGCGACGGTATAGGGGGGGCAGGATAGGGGTTACTAGGTATAATGCAGGTGGCAGCGGTGTCCGGGAGCGGCGGTTTAGGGGTTAATACATTTATAAGAGTTGCGGCGGGGTCTAGGAGTGGCGGTTTAGGGGTTAGTAACTTTATTTAGTTGCGGGGGGCTCTGGGGGCGCCGGTATAGGGGGTAGAACAGTGTAGTTTAGTGTGGGTGTTTAGTGACAGGCTAGCAAGAAAGCTGTAAAAAAGCTGAAGAGCAGCGAGATCGGATGAGTGATAACTCTCACAGTCCGCTGCTCATCGCCCCGTACTTGGTGCATGGCTTTTTGACAGTTTTTTTGATAACTTAGGCGAATTTTTGCAGGTCTGCGGCGGCGATGTGAGGCGAGCTTAGGCGGGCGTATTGGGCCGGCGAAGGCAGGTAAAAATGACACGTTGACAACTACCCCCCATAATCTCACTAGGAAGTTTCTCAGTAAATTGAAACACCTAGTGGAGTTGAAACCTCAATTTTGACAAATAAAATGAGTGATTATCTTTATGTAGAATTTCCATGGGTTCCTTTGTTTAGACACCTACCCAAAATTCATAAATTCCTTGAAAATCCCACGGGATGTCTGATTATTTCAGATATCGGTTCTCTGGGGGAGAGATTAGGGGAGTGGGTTGATGCACAGTTACAACCAATAGTCCAGTCACTACCAGGTTTTTTCAGATTTACCAAACATTTGCTAAAACTTCTACACAAACATAAGTGTAGGGATGATTTTTTGTTTGTGACTATTGATGTTGTATCCCTATACTCATGTATTCTGCATGACTTGGGGATTGCAGCAGCAAAGTAATGTTACTTAAATACTCTATGATAGTTATATATTGTACCAAAATACCATCAGATATATGTAGAGATATGTATTTATGAATAAATAGAAGATATTCTTCTATGTGAAGAACATTGGAATGTGAAATATGCAAATTTTCATGTCGGGTTGAGAATATGCGAGCGATTAATGTCTTTTTTTCCAATTTTTTTGATCTGTTAACTTCTATGAGGGAATAGGTTATGCTCACAATATTCTAAGTTTGGCTCTTTATGTGCTCGGGTTAGCGTACAAGCGAAACAGTTTACTTTTAACTCATAATAAGAGCGCAATACAATGCACGCAAAAAGCTTACTTCTAGTGGAATTAACGCTTCACTTGAAAAATCTGTCCATAAAAAAGGGAAACTTAATTTTTGAGATAGGAGTAACTATTAATTTATGAGAAATAAGACTTTACACTTGCTTCTTCAAAATGTAAACAATATTATTTTAAATCAAATCTGTATGTTATTCTCAATAATTTTGCTTTGAATGCATAATTACATATAACATTAATTCAATGTTTACAGTCCCTTCAAATTGAACTTATTGTAGTCACATTGCTCCCTCCATGCACTAGGTGCATATTTTTTTTAAATTATTTTTGTTTTTAGGAGTGAAGTTGTAATTTGCTATTGCTTTTACATATTAAGGTTAACACTGGATGAATATTTCAGCACATTATTAAAAAATAACAAATGTTGACTGTATTAATTTGTTTTAAACAAATTTCAAAATATTCAGGATGTTTGACATTTTCAAAAACAAATGATGATATTTATTTTCTAACGGCTAGATTACGAGTTTTGCATTATAAGTAAAAAAGCAGCATTAAGGCTCATAGCGCTGCTTTTTTACTACCGCTGCTATTACAAGTCTTGTAGGTACAGCTGTACCGCACACTTTTTTGGCCGTACCGCAAATGAACTTACACAATTTTCATAAAGTCTTTTTTCAATGGGAAGTGTATGAGTCTCCAGCGCCAATGAGTAATACTACTTGTCCTATATGCAAGATCTCTTGACCGGATCTTATAAAATGACAGAGAATTGTGGCTAAAAGGAGGGCTGAGAAATCCTTATATAGGAGTCCCTGCTGGGTAGAGTCAAAAAGGGTTCCAATGAATTATCCTTTAAAAAATGTACATGTTTATTATAACAAAAATTTATAGACAATGATATTAAGTATGGGTAATATACCTTAATTGATTATTCAAACTTCTGAATTATATCTGGTTACAAGAAATAAATCACAAGAGTTTGGTAAACATTGAGGTAAAAGTGAAAAAATGGAAAAATAAAAAATTTGAAAAAATAGAAAAATATGAAAAAATAAAAATATATATTAAGTGCAATTGTTCCAAAAAATGTGTCTATTTTTAAAAATGAGTGGAAAAAATAAAAAATATCAAAGTTGAAAAAATAGGTGTACACCTTTAAAAATCTAACGGCTAGATTTAGAGTTTTGTCGGTAAGGACCCGCATAGCTAACGCCGGCTTTTTTCTGGCCGCACCATAAAAATAAGTCTGGTATTGAGAGTCCACATAAAGGCTGCGTTAGGCTCCAAAAAAGGAGCGTAGAGCATATTTAACGCAGCTTCAACTCTCGATACCAGAGTTGCTTATGGACGCGGCCAGCCTCAAAAACGTGCTCGTGCACGATTCCCCCATAGGAAACAATGGGGCTGTTTGAGCTGAAAAAAAACCTAACACCTGCAAAAAAGCCGCGTTCAGCTCCTAACGCAGCCCCATTGTTTGCTATGCGGAAACACTTCCTACGTTTGCACCTAACACTCTAACATGTACCCCGAGTCTAAACACCCCTAACCTTACACTTATTAACCCCTAATCTGCCGCCCCTGCTATCGCTGACCCCTGCATATTATTATTAACCCCTAATCTGCCGCTCCGTAAACCGCCGCTACTTACATTATCCCTATGTACCCCTAATCTGCTGCCCTAACATCGCCGACCCCTATATTATATTTATTAACCCCTAATCTGCCCCCCACAACGTCGCCTCCACCTGCCTACACTTATTAACCCCTAATCTGCCGACCGGACCTGAGCGCTACTATAATAAAGTTATTAACCCCTAATCCGCCTCACTAACCCTATAATAAATAGTATTAACCCCTAATCTGCCCTCCCTAACATCGCCGACACCTAACTTCAATTATTAACCCCTAATCTGCCGACCGAATCTCGCCGCTATTCTAATAAATGTATTAACCCCTAAAGCTAAGTCTAACCCTAACACTAACACCCCCCTAAGTTAAATATAATTTACATCTAACGAAATTAATTGTCTCTTATTAAATAAATTATTCCTATTTAAAGCTAAATACTTACCTGTAAAATAAATCCTAATATAGCTACACTATAAATTATAATTATATTATAGCTATTTTAGGATTAATATTTATTTTACAGGTAACTTTGTAATTATTTTAACCATGTACAATAGCTATTAAATAGTTAAGAACTATTTAATAGTTACCTAGTTAAAATAATAACAAAATTACCTGTAAAATAAATCCTAACCTAAGTTACAATTAAACCTAACACTACACTATCATTAAATTAATTAAATAAAATATCTAAAATTACCTACAATTAAACCTAACACTACACTATCAATACATTAATTAAATACAATATCTACAAATAACTACAATGAAATAAACTAACTAAAGTTCAAAAAATAAAAAAGAACTAAGTTACAAAAAAATAAAAAAATATTTACAAACATAAGGAAAATCTTACAACAATTTTAAACTAATTACACCTACTCTAAGCCCCCTAATAAAATAACAAAGCCCCCCAAAATAAAAAATGTCCTACCCTATTCTAAATTACTAAAGTTCAAAGCTCTTTTACCTTACCAGCCCTGAACAGGGCCCTTTGCGGGGCATGCCCCAAGAAGTTCAGCTCTTTTGCCTGTAAAAAAAAACATACAATACCCCCCCCCCAACATTACAACTCACCACCCACATACCCCTAATCTAACCCAAACCCCCCTTAAATAAACCTAACACTAAGTCCCTGAAGATCATCCTACCTTGTCTTCACCATACCAGGTTCACCGATCCGTCCTGGCTCCAAAATCTTCATCCAACCCAAGCGGGGGCTGGCGATCCATCTTCCGGTGGCTGAAGAGATCCAGAAGAGGCTCCAAAGTCTTCATCCTATCCGGGAAGAAGAGTAGATCCGGACTGGCAACCATCATCTTCCAAGCGGCATCTTCTATCTTCATCCGATGAGGACCGGCTCCATCCTGAAGACCTCCACCGCGGATCTTAATCCGGCAACGTCCAACTGAAGAATGACGGTTCCTTTAAGGGACGTCATCCAAGATGGCGTCCCTCGAATTCCGATTGGCTGATAGGATTCTATCAGCCAATCGGAATTAAGGTAGGAATATTCTGATTGGCTGATGGAATCAGCCAATCAGAATTAAGTTCAATCCGATTGGCTGATCCAATCAGCCAATCAGATTGAGCTCGCATTCTATTGGCTGTTCCGATCAGATGATGGTTGCCGGTCCGGATCTACTCTTCTTCCCGGATAGGATGAAGACTTTGGAGCCTCTTCTGGACCTCTTCAGCCGCCGGAAGATGGATCGCCAGCCCCCGCTTGGGTTGGATGAAGATTTTGGAGCCAGGACGGATCGGTGAACCTGGTATGGTGAAGACAAGGTAGGATGATCTTCAGGGGCTTAGTGTTAGGTTTATTTAAGGGGGGTTTGGGTTAGATTAGGGGTATGTGGGTGGTGGGTTGTAATGTTGGGGGGGGTATTGTATGTTTTTTTTTACAGGCAAAAGAGCTGAACTTCTTGGGGCATGCCCCGCAAAGGGCCTTGTTCAGGGCTGGTAAGGTAAAAGAGCTTTGAACTTTAGTAATTTAGAATAGGGTAGGGCATTTTTTATTTTGGGGGGCTTTGTTATTTTATTAGGGGGCTTAGAGTAGGTGTAATTAGTTTAAAATTGTTGTAAGATTTTCCTTATGTTTGTAAATATTTTTTTATTTTTTGTAACTTAGTTCTTTTTTATTTTTTGTACTTTAGTTAGTTTATTTCATTGAAGTTATTTGTAGATATTGTATTTAATTAATGTATTGATAGTGTAGTGTTAGGTTTAATTGTAGGTAATTGTAGATATTTTATTTAATTAATTTAATGATAGTGTAGTGTTAGGTTTAATTGTAACTTAGGTTAGGATTTATTTTACAGGTAATTTTGTTATTATTTTAACTAGGTAACTATTAAATAGTTCTTAACTATTTAATAGCTATTGTACCTGGTTAAAATAATTACAAAGTTACCTGTAAAATAAATATTAATCCTAAAATAGCTATAATATAATTATAATTTATAGTGTAGCTATATTAGGATTTATTTTACAGGTAAGTATTTAGCTTTAAATAGGAATAATTTATTTAATAGGAGTTAATTAATTTTGTTAGATTAAAATTATATTTAATTTAGGGGGGTGTTAGTGTTAGGGTTAGACTTAGCTTTAGGGGTTAATACATTTATTAGAATAGCGGCGAGATTCGGTCGGCAGATTAGGGGTTAATAATTGAAGTTAGGTGTCGGCGATGTTAGGGAGGGCAGGTTAGGGGTTAATAAATATAATATAGGGGTCGGCGGTGTTAGGGGCAGCAGATTAGGGGTACATAGCTATAATGTAGCTGGCGGCTCTTTGCGGTCGGCAGATTAGGGGTTAATTATTGTAGGTAGGTGGCGGCGACGTTGTGGGGGGCAGGTTAGGGGTTAATAAATATAATATAGGGGTCAGCGATGTTAGGGCAGCAGATTAGGGGTACATAGGGATAATGTAGCTGGCGGCGGCGTGTGGACGGCAGATTAGGGGTTAATAAGTGTAGGTAGCTGGCGGCGACCTTGTGAGGGGCAGATTAGGGGTTAATAAATATAATATAGGGGTCGGCGGTGTTAGGGGCAGCAGATTAGGGGTACATAAGGATAACGTAGGTGGCGTTCGGCAGATTAGGGGTTAAAAAAATTTAATCGAGTTGCGGCGATGTGGGGGGACCTCGGTTTAGGGGTACATAGGTAGTTTATGGGTGTTAGTGTACTTTAGAGTACAGTAGTTAAGAGCTTTAACCTAGAAAGCTCTTAACTACTGACTTTTTTCTGCGGCTGGAGTTTTGTCGTTAGATTTCTAACGCTCACTTCAGACACGACTCTAAATACCGGAGTTAGAAAAATCCCATTGAAAAGATAGGATACGCAATTTACGTAAGGGGATCTGCGGTATGGAAAAGTCGCGACTGAAAAGTGAGCGTTAGACCCTTTTTTGAGTGACTCCAAATACCGGAGGTAGCCTAAAACCAGCATTAGGAGCCTCTAACGCTGGTTTTCACGGCTACCGCCAAACTCCAAATCTAGGACTTAGTGTCAAATTCCTTGTGGGTAATATTTGTGAAAAAATTTGAAAATTGTGAAAGTTATATATAAGATGTGAAAAGTTAATTAAGAATAGTCTCCTGTTGTAGAAATCCAAAACTCTTCTAGGTGATGGTGTATATCCAATTATATCCTTTTTGGGATGTTGTTGGTAGTAATTAGCTCCTAATGTTCCTAATGTTCCATTAGTCGAAATACAGTTTTCAAAATATCTTCATTATCCTGTTTGTATTTCCATCAGTATACATCTAAAACGTTGGGGCTTGGTTAGGAGTTTTTTTTTATCAGCTTGTCTCAGCTCGGCTGCAAAGTGTCTCTCTCCAAGTCAGAAACACTCTGGAGGCTCTCTCTCTCTCTCTCTCTCCAAGTCAGAAACATTCTGGAGGCTCTCTCTCTCTCTCTCTCTCCAAGTCAGAAACACTCTGGAGGCTCTCTCTCTCTCTCTCTCTCTCCAAGTCAGAAACACTCTGGAGGCTCTCTCTCTCAAGAGAGAGAGCCTCCAGAGTGTTTCTGACTTGGAGCTGAGACAAGCTGATAAAAAAACTCCTAACCAAGCCCCAACGTTTTAGATGTATACTGATGGAAATACAAACAGGATAATGAAGATATTTTGAAAACTGTATTTCGAATAATTGAACATTAGAAACATTAGGAGCTAATTACTACCAACAACATCCCAAAAAGGATATAATTGGATATAAACCATCACCTAGAATAGTTTTGGATTTCTACAACAGGAGACTATTCTTAATTAACTTTTCACATCTTATATATAACTTTCACAATTTTCAAATTTTTTCACAAATATTACCCACAAGGAATTTGACACTAACGGCTAGATTTAGAGTTCTGCGGCCAAAGGGGTGCGTTAGCTACGTTGGCTTTTTTTCTCCCGCACCTTTTAAATACCGCTGGTATTTAGAGTTCACAGAAGGGCTGCGTTAGGCTCCAAAAAGGGAGCGTAGAGCATATTTACCGCCACTGCAACTCTAGATGCCAGCGTTGCTTACGGACACTGCCAGCTTCAAAAACGTGCTTGTGCACGATTTCCCCATAGGAAACAATGGGGCTGTTTGAGCTGAAAAAAAACACCTGCAAAAAAGCAGCGTTCAGCTCCTAACGCAGCTACATTGTTTCCTATGGGGAAACACTTCCTATGTCTGCACCTAACACCCTAACATGAACCCCGATTCTAAACACCCCTAACCTTACACTTATTAACCCCTAATCTGCCACCCCAGCTATTGCTGACCCCTGCATATTATTATTAACCCCTAATCTGCCGCTCCGTATACCGCCGCCAGCTACGTTATCCCTATGTACCCCTAATCTGCTGCCCCTAACATCGCCGACCACTATGATATATTTATTAACCCCTAATCTGCCGCCCCCGCTATCGCTGACACCTGCATATTATTATTAACCCCTAATCTGCCGCTCCGTACACCGCCGCAACCTACATTATACCTATGTACCCCTAATCTGCTGCCCCTAACACCGCCGACCACTATATTATATTTATTAACCCCTAAAGCTAAGTCTAACTCTAACCCTAACACCCCCCTAACTTAAATATAATTTAAATCTAACAAATAAATTAACTATTATTAAATACATTATTCCTATTTAAATCTAAATACTTACCTGTAAAATTAACCATAATATAGCTACAATATAAATTATAATTATATTGTAGCTATTTTAGGATTAATATTTATTTTACAGGCAACTTTGTAATTATATTAACCAGGTACAATAGCTATTAAATAGTTAATAACTATTTAATAGTTACCTAGTTAAAATAATTACAAAATTACCTGTAAAATAAATCCTAACCTAAGTTACAATTAAACCTAACACTACACTATCAATAAATTAATTAAATACAATACCTACAATTATCTACAATTAAACCTAACACTACACTATCAATAAATTAATTAAATACAATACCTACAAATAAATACAATGAAATAAACTAACTAAAGTACAAAAAATAAAAAAGAACTAAGTTACAAAAAATAAAAAAATATTTACAAACATTAGAAAAATATTACAACAATTTTAAACTAATTACACCTACTCTAAGCCCCCTAATAAAATAACAAAGCCCCCCAAAATAAAAAAAGCCCTACCCTATTCGAAATTAAAAAAGTTCAAAGGTCTTTTACCTTACCAGCCCTGAAAAGGGCCCTTTGCGGGGCATGCCCCAAAGAATTCAGCTCTTTTGCCTGTAAAAGAAAACATACAATACCCCCCCCCCCAACATTACAACCCACCACCCACATACCCCTAATCTAACCCAAATCCTCCTTAAATAAACCTAACACTAAGCCCTGGAAGATCTTCCTACCTTATCTTCACCACGCCGGGTTCACCGATCGATCCAGAAGAGCTCCTCCGATGTCTTGATCCAAGCCCAAGCAGGGGGCTGAAGATGTCCATGATCCGACTGAAGTCTTCATCCAAGCGGGAGCTGAAGAGGTCCATGATCCGGCTGAAGTCTTCTATCAAGCGGCATCTTCAATCTTCTTTCTTCCAGATCCATGTTCATCCCGCCGACGCGGAACATCCATCTTCACAGACGACTTCCCGATGAATGACGGTTCCTTTAAGGGACGTCATCCAAGATGGTGTCCCTCAAATTCCGATTGGCTGATAGGATTCTATCAGCCAATCGGAATTAAGGTAGGAAAATTCTGATTGGCTGATGGAATCAGCCAATCAGAATCACGTTCAATCCGATTGGCTGATCCGATCAGCCAATCAGATTGAGCTTGCATTCTATTGGCTGATCGGAACATATTTGAATATATATCTCTATATCTCTATATCTCTGATGCATAATTTATTAGCACAACCTTGGAGATCCTGTAATCCTGATCTGCTGGTGTTTTCTGAAGTTTGGAAATAAGAAACACTGTTTTAGATAGTAATTTGTGGACAGTAAACTAAAACTAAACTCATTCATTCTTTCAATAGTCTTATGTTATCAGGCCCCTAAGAACTTACCTCGAGCCGTGCTCACAGCCTTGTTCTTACAACAAACCCAAACTTCAGTTGCACTCCAGACCCTTATCTTAGAGCCGCCCCATACTCCCTACAGCTAATTTCTTAGGAACCTGATATGTGTATCCACTGTTTATTAAGGAAAGAGGCTTTTGAATTTGCTGATATCATGTAAATACATTGGAAATTATTTTTATATTTGTGGAATTAGGATATTGGGTGAAAGTTACATAGTTATATATAAAATATAAAACAATTTTAGTTGCAAATCTATATTTACACTAAATATTTGTGCAATGTGCTAGCAGTCATCATAACATTATAACACTTATTATGTTTAAAGGGACACTGAACCCAATTTTTTTCTTTCCTGATTTAGATAGATCATGCAATTTTAAGCAACTTTCTAATTTACTCCTATTATCAATTTTTCTTCGTTCTCTTGCTATCTTTATTTGAAAAAGAAGGCATCTAAGCTTTTTTTGGGGGTTCAGAACTCTGGATAGCACTTTTTATTGGTCAATGAATTAATCCACCAATCAGCAAGGACAACCCAGGTTGTTCATCAAAAATGGGCCGGCATCTAAACTTACATTCTTGCATTTAAAAAAAAGATACCAAGAGAATGAAGAAAATTTGATAATAGGAGTAAATTAGAAAGTTGCTTAAAATGTCATGCTCTATCTGAATCACGGAAGAACAAATTTGGGTTCAGTGTCCCTTTCAACAGAAAGAGCAATTGATATATAGTCAATTACTAAAGAATGACAATAGCTGCACTAGAGCTGCCAAAAATAATTTGTGCAGGATCGCTATCTATCCTGGACCTGCCAAACTTAGGTAACTTTCTAGTGTGTTCATTTAGCCAATAAGGAACATACGTCTGGCTACAACTAATCTCAGCACCTTTAAAAATTCTTTGTAGCATTTGGAGCCGTGCAGGTGCACTAAGAGCTCACTACAGTTGGGACAAGCAGTTAAAACGTTTTCTTTGGGGGCGTGATATATGCACTTAGTGCCTCCTTACTTATGAGACTGTATACACCAGATTGTTGCCCAAATAGGAATTTGTGGATATTCTGCTTTTTTAGGAAACATGATTTTATTTATGTATAGATTGGTTTAATATGTAGGTGATGGGATTTATATAACGCTCAAGCAAAACAAAAATAAACGTAAATTAGTGCCGCTATAGTCATTCTTTAGTAATTGCTCTTTCTGTCTTCACATAATAAGTGTCATAAAGTTACATAATTCTGTATCAAGTTTGTACATTCTTTATAAATTATATTGTACACAGTACTCAACTAATCCAATTATATTAGTTGAAATAGTTAAGATTAAATATTAGCAGTAAATTCTTTGCCTACTCTACAAAATTGTGTTTTCCAGATATATATACAAACATCTCTCAGGGCTCATGGCATCTAAAAATTAAATCAGTAAATGGCAAATTAGTAATTAAAGGGACAGTCAACACCAGAATTTGTGTTGTTTAAAAAAGAAAGAGAATCCCTTTATTACCCATTCCCCAGTTTTGCATAACCAACACTGTTATAGAAATATACTTTTTACCTCTGTGTTTACCTTTTATTTATGCTTCTGCAAACTGCCCCCTTATTTAGATCTTTTGACAGACTTGCATTTTAGCCAATCAGTGCTCATTCCAGGGTAACTTCACGTGCATGAGCTAAATGTTACCTATATTAAACACACAAACTAATGCCCTCTAGTGGTCAAAATGCATTCAGATTAGAGGCAGTCTTCAAGGTCTAAGAAATTATCATATGAACCTCCTAGGTTTAGCTTTCAAGTAAAAATATCAAAAATAGTCAATTTAAAATGTAACACTTTATTGAAAAAAGACAACAACATTAATCTATTGCTGGGTATAAGGAAAGGGAATATCACATCCAGTCCTTATTATACAGTATGAACCCAACACTAATTAAAAACAAGAAGGGTCAGGTGGCTAATGCGGAGTGTGTGGGTGTTGAGGTATATTAAATGAGGGTTAGCCTCACTTAGCAAGCATTAATTAGTTGCATTCTTGTGTACTCAAAAAATTGGTGGTGATTATCCAGTCAACCAATATATGGCTAAAACCCTATTTAAATGTCTACAGCAAGTCTTATATACACACAGGATATTCAGTTATTATATATCCTTGTAACGATGGGCCATAATTATTTCCTATTTTAACAGAGAATAGCTGTAATTCTTATCTTAATGGTGATTTTATATTAAATCACTGTGTCCATTGCACCAACATAGATATTGATATAGTTGTATTAAGAATATAGTTGCTAATTCTCAAATACAGATAGTCTGACTACGGTCAATGAATAATATTTACGAAGCTGTGAAAACAGCACATGAGATGTGATAAATACCCGTTCTTGTGAACTGCTGGTGCAATGCCGCCCCCTGCAGATTGGCCGCTAGCAAGGGGTGTCAATCAACCCGATCGTATTCGATCGGGTTGAGTTCTGTCCACGGTCTCAGAGCAGGCGGACAAGTTATGGAGCAGCGGTCTTTAGTGATGCTTTACATTAGTGACGAGTATACAATCAATAAAGAAACAATATATGAAGACCAATAAAACAGTTTTTTTTCTCACTAATTACATTACTACCATTGAATTATTGCTTAACCCCTTAAGGACACGGCCATTTTTCAATTTCTTTCCCTTAAGGACCAGGGCTATTTTTACATTTCAGCGGTTTTTGTGTTTAGCTGTAATTTTCCTTTTACTCGTTTACTGTACCCACACATATTATATACCGTTTTTCTCGCCACTAAATGGACTTTCTAAAGATACCATTATTTTCATCATATCTTATAATTTACTATTAAAAATATGATAAAATATGAGGAAAAAATGGAAAAAAACACACTTTTTCTAACTTTGACCCCCAAAATCTGTTACACATCTACAACCACCAAAAAACAACCATGCTAAATAGTTTCTAAAATTTGTCCTGAGTTTAGAAATACCCAATGTTTACATCTTCTTTGCTTTTTTTGCAAGTTATAGGGCCATAAATACAAGTAGCACTTTGCTATTTCAAAACCACTTTTTTTCAAAATGAGCGCTAGTTACATTGGAACCCTGATATCTGTCGGGAATACCTAAATATCCCTTGACATGTATATATTTTTTTTTAGAAGACATCCCAAAGTATTGATCTAGGCCCATTTTGGTATATTTCATGCCACCATTTCACCGCCAAATGCGATCAAATAAAAAAAAATGGTAACTTTTTCACAAACTTTAGGTTTCTCACAGAAATTATTTACAAACAACTTGTGCAATTATGGCATAAATGGTTGTAAGTGCTTCTCTGGGATCCCCTTTGTTCAGAAATAGCAGACTTATATGGCTTTGGCGTTGCTTTTTGGTAATTAGAAGTCTGCTAAATGCCACTGCGCGCCACACGTGTTTTATGCCCAGCAGTGAAGGGGTTAATTAGGGAGCATGTAGGGAGCTTGTAGAGTTAATTTTAGCTTTAGTGTAGTGTAGTAGACAACCCAAAGTATTTATCTAGGCCCATTTTGGTAAATTTAATGCCACCATTTCACCGCCAAATGCGATCAAATTTAAAAAAAACGTAATTTTTTTCGCAATTTTAGGTTTCTCACTGAAATTATTTACAAACAGCTTGTGCAATTATGGCAAAAATGGTTGTAAATGCTTCTCTGGTATCCCCTTTGTTCAGAAATAGCAGACATATATGGCTTTGGCAATGCTTTTTGGTAATTAGAAGGCTGCTAAATGCCGCTGCACATCACACGTGTATTATGGCTAGCAGTGAAGGGGTTAATTAGGGATCTTGTAGGGAGCTTGCAGGATTAATTTTAGCTTTAGTGTAGAGATCAGCCTCCCACCTGACACATCAGACCCACTGATCCCTCCCAAACAGCTCTCTTCCCTCCCCCACCCCACAATTGTCCCCGCCATCTTAAGTACTGGCAGAAAGTCTGCCAGTACTAAAATAAAAGGTATCTTTTTTTTTTTTCTTTTTTTTTTTTGGGAGCATATTTACATATGCTGCTGTGTAGGATCCCTCTTAGCCCCAAACCTCCCTGATCCCCCCCCCCCCAAACAGCTCTCTAACCCTCCCCCTCTACATTATTGGGAGCCATCTTGGGTACTGGCAGCTGTCTTCCAGTACGCAGTTTACAAAAAAAATGTATATTTTTTATTTTTTCCCCACTTTTCTGTAGTGTAGCTTCCCCCCCCCCAAGACTAAACCCCCACCCCCTCCCAGATCCCTTTGATTAACATATTTATCCCCCCTCTCTCCCTCTAAATAGAAACCACTGTTCCATAGTGTAATGGTTCCCACCCGCTCCCTCCCCGTGCACGCGCCCGCCGCCTCCCCTGTGCACGCGCGCGCGTCCGTTCGCGCCCCCCAGCAATCCCGCCCACGATCCCGCCCACCGGTAAACCATCGATCGCCGCCCACCCGCCTCCCACGTCTGCTCCCACCCACCAACGATCGCGGCATCGATGTCCGGTGCAGAGAGGGCCACAGAGTGGCTCTCTCTTCATCGGACGGGGAAAAATGTTATTGCAGTGATGCCTCGATATCGAGGCATCACTACAATAACCGGAAAGTGGCTGGAAACTATCAGGATCGCTTCCAGCCGCTTTCAACCCCAACGTCGTACAGGGTACGTCGCTGGTCTTTAAAGACCAGTTTGTGCAAGACGTACCCTGTACGACGCGTGTCGTTAAGGGGTTAACAAATCTCAACTTTTCCATTTTCTGTCTGTTTGGGACCAAGGCTATTTTTACATTTTTGTGGTGTTTGAGTTTAGCTGTAATTTTCCTCTTGCTCATTTACTGTACCCACACATATTATATACCGTTTTTCTCGCCATTAAATGGACTTTCTAAAGATACCATTATTTTATCATATCTTATAATTTACTGTAAAAAAAATAATAAAATATGAGGAAAAAATGGAAAAAAACACACTTTTTCTAGCTTTTACCACAAAATCTGTTACACATCTACAATCACCAAAAAAAACCCATGCTAAATAGTTTCAAAATTTTGTCCTGAGTTTAGAAATACCCAATGTTTACATGTTCTTTGCTTTGTTTGCAAGTTATAGGGCAATAAATACAAGTAGCACTTTGCTATTTCCAAACCACTTTTTTTCAAAATTAGCGCTAGTTACATTGGAACACTTTTATATTTCAGGAGTCCCTGAATATCCCTTGACATGTATATATATTTTTTTTAGAAGACATCCCAAAATATTGATCTAGGCCCATTTTGGTATATTTCATGCCACCATGTCACCGCCAAATGCGGTCAAATAAAAAAAATTGTTCACTTTTTCACAATTTTTTTCAAAAACTTTAGGTTTCTCACTGAAATTATTTACAAACAACTTGTGCAGTTATGGCATAAATGGTTGTAAATGCTTCTCTGAGATCCCCTTTGTTCAGAAATAGCAGATATATATGGCGTTGGCGTTGCTTTTTGGTAATTAGAAGGCCGCTAAATACCACTGCTCACCACACGTGTATTATGCCCAGCAGTGAAGGTGTTAATTAGGGAGCTTGTAGGGTTAATTTTAGCTTTAGTGAAGTGTAGTAGACAACCACAAGTATTGATCTAGGCTCATTTTGGTATATTTCATGCCACCATTTCGCCGCCAAATGCGATCAAATTAAAATAACGTTACATTTTTCACAATTTTAGGTTTCTCACTGAAATTATTTACAAACAGCTTGTGAAATTATAGCACAAATGGTTGTAAATGCTTCTCTGTGATCCCCTTTGTTCAAAAATAGCAGACATATATGGCTTTGGCATTGTTTTTGGCAATTAGAAGGCCGCTAAATGCCGCTGCGCACCACACGTGTATTATGCCCAGCAGTGAAGGGGTTAATTAGGGAGCTTGTAGGGAGCTTGTAGGGTTAATTTTAGCTTTAGTGTAGTGTACTAGACAAACTAAAGTATTGATCTAGGCCCATTTTAGTATATTTCATGCAACCATTTCACCGCCATATGTGATTAAATAAAAAAAATTGCTAACTTTTTCACTAACTTTTTCAAAAACTTTAGGTTTATCACTGAAATTATTTACAAACAGCTTTGTGCAATCATGGCACGCATGGTTGTAAATGCTTCTCTGGGATCCCCTTTGTTCAGAAATAGCAGACATATATGTCTTTGGGGTTGCTTTTTGGTAAATAGAAGGCCGCTAAATGCCGCTGCGCATCATACGTGTATTATGTTTAGCAGTGAAGAGGTTAATTAGGGAGCTTGTATGGAGCTTGCAGGGTTAATTTTAGCTTTAGTGTAGATATCAGCCTCCCACCTGACACATCACACCCCCTGATCCCTCACAAACAGCTCTCTTTCCTCCCCCATCCCACAATTGTCCCCGCCATCTTAAGTACTGGCAGAAAGTCTGCCAGTACTAAAATAAAAGGTTTTTTTTTTAAAGCCATATTCTGCTTTGTAGGATCCCCCCTTAGCCCCCAACCTCCCTGATCCCCCCCCCCAAAAAAAAAAACTCTCTAACCCTCCCCCTCTACCTAATTTGCGAAATCTTGAAAACTGGCAGCTGTCTGCCAGTACCCAGTTTACAATAAAATGTTTATTTTTTTGCCTTTTCCCCCTATTTTCCCTTTTTTTTGTAGTGTAGCTCCCCCCCAAAGACTAACCCCCACCCCCTCCCAGATCCCTTAGATCTGAATTTCCTCCCTCCTCTCCCCCACTTAACATGTGAAAATGTTCCATAGTGTAGTAATTCCTGCCCCGTGCAAGCGCCCGCCCGCCGCCCCCGTGTACATGTGCAAGTCTGAGCATACCCCTGGTGACCCCAATCCCACCCCCTCTCACTACTGGACTTCACTGATGGCCGCCCACCCACTTCCCACGTCTGCACCCACCAACAACCACGGCCATCGATGTCCGATGCAGAGATGGCCACAGAGTGGCTCTCTCTGCATCGGATGGACAAATAGTATTATTGAAGGATGCCTCAATATCGAGGCATCACTGCAATAACATGAAAGCGGCTGGAAGCGATCAGGATCACTTCCACCACTTTCAAAGACCAACGACGTACAGGGTACATCCTCGTCATTAACTGTATTTTTTGGGAGGACATACCCCATATGTCATCGTTCGTTAAGGGGTTAAAGGGACATGGAACCCAAAAATGTTTCTTTTATGATTTAGAAAGAACATGCAATTTATAACAACTGTCTAATTTACTTCTATTATCTAATTTGTTTCATTCTCGTGATATTCTTTCCTGGTTTAGTAGATAGAGGCCTTGTGTGATTGGTTCACCCATGTGCATTGCTATTTCTTCAAAAAAGCATATCTAAAAATTAAGCAAATTAGATAACAGAACTTAATTAGAATGTTGTTTAAAATTGTAATCTCTACCTGAATCATGAACGAAAAATTGTGGGTTTAGTGTCCCCTTAAGTTAACCCTATGTTTTTTTTTTGCATAACTCTGAAGCTCTCAAGGGGTTACATTTGTTTTATAGTAAAATTGGTAATGGGATCAGAAGAAAACTGAAAACAAATTGGGAATGCATAAATTAACCATTTAAGAAGTTTTAATCCGTTTTCTAAAACATGTATATAAAATGTGTTGTATATGTAATTTTTCATATATGTTGGCATTGATTTAATTACTCATTAAAGATTATGGGCCAGATTACGAGTGTAGTGCTAGCGAGTGATAAGGAGTTTATTGCCGGTGTTTGCATTGATCTGGTTAACCGCTGGTAATACGAGTGGAAAGTAAACGCGATCACTTGAGTGCAATCACTCTTTACCCTAGAATGATTACTGTGTCCTCAGAGCTCTGGTTAACTGTTTGGCGAAACAAAAAAAATGCACAAAACACAACAAAAATATGTTAAAAAGTACAGTTACACTCATAATAACACGATCTACATACCCCCCAACTGTCCCGATATTTGCGGGACAGTCCAAATTTTAGGGGTCTGTCCCGCTGTCCCAGGTTGCTAGCCATCTGTCCCGCATTGCCCCATGCATTAATTTTTTTTTTTTTGGGCACATACTCAGAAGCAGCTGGCTTTTCTCTCCCAGGGTTAAATACCTGTTAGATTCTTTGTGGAAAATGAATGGTGTGTGGGTTAAGCAGGAGTAGGCAGGCTGTATACCCTCTGACTTCAGGTAATGGTGACCTCTAACCCTGGTAGTGATGACGTCTAACCCCTGGTGATAATACTAGCATGCCTTCAGTTTTATACGATGAGCAGTGCTAACACCAGGGTAACGAACAGTGGCATGGCAGCCTCAGACTGCCAGCTAATGTGCTTGCCAACCACAGGACCCCATACAGTGAGTTACAGATACCCATATATGATGTAGTGTGTGTCTATCTGTATCTATAAGTGTGTATGTGTGTGTATCTGCATGTATAAGTGTAAGCTGTGTAGTGTGTGTGTGTGTATCTGTATGTATGTGTGTGTGTGTGTATCTGCATGTATAAGTGTATGCTATGTAGTGTGTGTGTCTGCATGTATAAATGTAAGCTATGGAGTGTGTGTATCTGCATGTAAAAGTGTATACTATGTAGTGTGTGTGTGTGTATCTGCATGTGTAAGTGTATACTATGTAGTGTGTGTGTATCTGCATGTGTAAGTGTATACTATGTAGTGTGTGTGTATCTGCATGTTTAAGTGTAAGCTATGTAGTGTGTGTGTGTATCTGCATGTATAAGTGTATGTTATGTAGTGTGTGTATCTGTATGTATAAGTGTATGTTATGTTTTGTTTGTGTATCTGCCTGTATAAGTGTATGATATGTAGTGTGTGTGTGTGTATCTGTATGTATAAGTGTATGCTATGTATTGTGTGTGTATCTGAATGTATAAGTGTATGATATGTAGTGTGTGTGTTTCGGTATGTATAAGTGTATGCTATGTAGTGTATGCTATGAAGAAATATAAGGACATGTCAATTGTATCCATTTACTTTGTGGCTATATAATACATTACTTTAAATAAGAAAACATCAAATAAAACATAGCAAAAAATCGGCTATATAGGTTGTCATAGTTATTCAACATATTGCATGGAAATTGATATACATAGTAATTTGTTGCACAAACCATAATAAATAGGGAAGGTGAACCAGTATACACCAAACTGTCACAAATGTGTCAGTTCTATTAAATTAGTAGACCAAGACGGTAAATTTATAACTCAATATTATTATTGTCAAAAGAAGACTGCATTAAGCCGGCCAGAGTGATGGGTATTGGAACTTATTCCCCCTCAGTTGTCATATAGAGGTCTAAGTAACATCATGCCCATAACACTCATTTCCAGCTGAATTAAATAAAATTAAATAACCAGCCATCAGTGGCATCATACCTGTGACTAGGCTATATGTGTAGAAGAAAGGAACTTTAAAAAAACAAAATTTTAAAATTTAAAAACAATTTGAACATATGTACTGTAAATCCTTTAGCACCTCTTGTTACACCCAGTCCTTACAGCTTGGATATTATCTGATCAAGACTTCAACAGAAAGAAATCATGGAATCCCTCTATAACCAAAATAGGCTAATAGGGGGCACTGTCATAGTGAGTGACACGTGCTCATACAGTGGTAGGGGTTAGAGGAGTAAACCGGA
This sequence comes from Bombina bombina, assembly GCF_027579735.1. NCBI lineage: Eukaryota > Metazoa > Chordata > Amphibia > Anura > Bombinatoridae > Bombina > Bombina bombina. The sequence continues at coordinate 288,752,378 of NC_069502.1, read as the reverse complement.
TCCATTAATATTAGACCCTATTTAAACTTGCCCCTACAGACAAGGATCAGGAGGAGCTGCATATCAAACGGTATGTCATTAACCATATTTCCTGCTGCGTCTACCCTTTCAGTGACTTCGCATACCAGGTATGTTTCTAGAGCCATCACCTAGATAATTACCTAAAAGTCCAGTACGGAGTTGAGTCCCCGAGGATGTAATCTTTCCTAGACGGAAGATCCATTCTGCCTCACGTCTAAGGAGCATCTTGTCCCGGTCCCCTCCTCTATCCGGTTTGGGGATGTGATCAATAAGTATGATTCTTATGGAAGCCACAGGATGTGATTTCTTTAAGCAGTGGCGTACCACCGGTTGGTATGTGTGTCCCGTTTCCAGAGCTTTTAATCTTAATAATAACTACACTAACATTCTTTTGAACTTCTCATTGTCACCATTTTTATTACCATGGAAAAAATATAGCAGAAGCAGCCGTGCTTTAATGCATATATTTGCCTAATATATTTAAAGGTGTATATAACTGGGTATGCAGAGAGAAAATAATGGTTTTTCTCTTTCCATATACGTGATTTATTTAACAGTACCCACTAGCTTTCTTTGGTACTTATACCACTAAAAAATATTAATGCTTAGGATTTTCATAGAGTCATATAAACAAAATGGACTTGTGCATTTTCTTTTCTATTAAGACATAAAAAGGGCATAATTGTAAATGTGAATTGAGAGAGCCAATAAAATAACCTTTAAAACAATACAATCCTAATGAAAACACAAAATAATTGATGTTAGCAATTACTTATGATGCAAATTTTTGACCTTTGGTAAACTGATGCCTACTGATATTAAAAAGGCAATTCAAGCTGTTAATAGACATGGTCAGACATTTAGTTAATCTTCAGAATTAAGACAGGAGTAATTGCCTAAATTGTTTACTATACCATTCTCTTACACGTTTCAAGCCTTTACTAAAAATTTGTTAGAAAACTGAACTTTTTGAGTACAGATCATTAAGAGTGAAAACTCTTGAGGAATGCTTAATATTTCCCTTCAAGAGTGTGTATGTATGTATGTATATATATATATATATATATATATATATACACACAGAGAAGTGCACTCACAGAAGCGAACAACTGGCTCAATACCATTGTTAGCCTGTTCTATGGTGATTTACCACCTGGGTGCAACTTTTTAGCCCAGTAATGCTTTTCACAGAGTAGAACTTTCCTGTAGTATATCAGTCTGATCACGCCTATTACGGTCAGTCCAGCGCTGAAATACCAGGCAATTCCTCTCTGAAAAAGGAACACAGCAACCCCAGATGATTGTTTCGTCCTTCATTGGGCCTCGTCAGTGAGGTGTAACCATATTCCTCTAAGCACACTGAGCAAGGAGTCCACATCTGGTTGCCCCTTTTTCCCCTAGGGAGACTAAATACATAGAGAGAGAAGTGCACTCACAGGAACGAACAACTGGCTCAATACCATTATTAGCCTGTTCTATGGCGATTTACCACCTGGGTGCATCTTTTTAGCCATACTGGGCTAAAAGAAGTTGCTGTGTTCCTTGTTCAGAGAGGAATTGCCTGGTATTTTGGCGCTGGACTGTCTGTAATAGGTGGGATCAGACTGATATACTACAGTAAAGTTCAACTCTGTGAAAAGCAATACTGGGCTAAAAGAAGTTGCACCCAGGTGGTAAATCGCCATAGAACAGGCTAACAATGGTATTGAGCTAATTGTTCGTTCCTGTGAGTGCACTTCTCTCTGTGTGTATTTAGTCTCCCTATGGGAAAAAGGAGAAACCAGATGTGGACTCCTTGCTTAGTGTGCTTAGAGGAATACTGCTATACCTCACTGACGAGGCCCAATGAAGGCCGAAACGATCGTCTGAGGTTGCTGTGTTCCTTGTTCAGAGAGGAATTGCCTGGTATTTCGGCGCTGGACTGTCCGTAATAGGCGGTATCCGACTGATATACTAAAGGAAAGTTCAACTCTGTGAAAAGCAATACTGGGCTAAAAGAAGTTGCACCCAGGTGGTAAATCACCATAGAACAGGCTAACAATGGAATTGAGCTAATTGTTCGTTCCTGTGAGTGCACTTCTCTCTGGGTGTATTTAGTCTCCATATGGGAAAAAGGGGTAACCAGACGTGGACTCCTTGCTCAGTGTGCTTAGAGGAATACTACTACACCTCACTGACGAGGCCCAATGAAGGCTGAAACGATCATCTGGAGTTGCTGTGTTCCTTGTTCAGAGCGGAATTGCCTGGTATTTTGGAGCTGGACTGTCCGTAATAGGCGGGATCAGACTGATATACTACAGGAAAGTTCAACTCTGTGAAAAGCAATATTGGGCTAAAAGAAGTTGCACCCAGGTGGTAAATCACCATAGAACAGGCTAACAATGGTATTGAGCTAATTGTTCGTTCCTGTGAGTGCACTTCTCTCTGTGTGTGTGTGTGTGTGTATATATATATATATATATATACAGGCAAATTAATTGAATAAAATTAACATTTTTGACTTACCAACCTCAGCTGTATATATGTAGTGGCTGCATAACGTCATTATAAGTATGTGATTTTTTTTCATCTATTTCTGGGCTAATATTTTCTAATTAAAGCAGCTATCATTTTCAGGTCTAAATATTTGAGATATATGTAATCTCAGGGTTCCTAAAAGATTATGGTAATTTGACATTGAGGTTGAATCATTGCCTTTTTTTGTTTCTTAGGCTATGTGGAATTTGAGCTTTTCTGATATTCGATAACTCATACACTTGTCAGGGTATTGATGAGTGATATTTAATTGATATATCTACATATAATATATGTAATATTTCAGTATTATATGAAATGCTTCGACCATTGCTAGATGCAAATCCATTTGTCAAATTTCTGAAGTCAGGCCCTGGCTTCTGACTGCCTGCTATACTCAAATACACATTACAGATTGATGTCTCAAAGAACAAAGGGGATAAACATTTGTTCAAATATTGAAGATAGGTCACTTCAAAGGGACCTTATCACATTGTATTCTCAGGTTTGTACTTCCATATAAGGAGCTTCCTGTCTGAAGAAGTGGTAATAAAGTTAATTCATCATAGATCCCATGGGTGGACAGCAAACACAGGTCTGGACTCAAGTTTGAAGCTAGCAGAGTCTCAGGAAAAGATTTATTTACCCCATGCTGCGTTCAAATATACAAAATCCAGACGTACGACTCTATTGAATATAGCAGGAGAAATATCTTAACCTGTGTAATTTGAAAGCATAATAATTTAAATTTTAAATTTAACTTATATTGATCATTTGCAGATATACTTTGTAAAATATACTCAGGCTTCAGTGAATGTACCAATATGTATATGGATCTGGGAGATGTGTCCAATGCCTAATATATCATTAAATATGAAGTAAAATGAATATATATCTGTATTGATGATTTTAAATGTTTGACAACTTATTTCAGAATAAAAAAAACAAACATTTTCTTTTGTTGTTCAGATAACTGATGTACAAGATTTGGAAATGAATACATACTAAATAAGCTGTCCTATGAATATTTATCATAGACATGAGTTCATGCACTCAAAAATTATTTAAGACGTGATATGATGAAATAAGATATATTTATATTAAATAGTAAATAATAATAATGCTTATATATATATATATATATATATATATATATATATATATATATATATATATATATATATCTCTGTCAGGATTTAATTACCACAGAACGCTACTTACAGATTATGTATATGACATAAAATGGTACTGGAATATTGAATAATTTTTATTTATTTATTTATTTATAAAATATTTTACCAGGAAGGATACATTGAGATTTCTCTCGTTTTCAAGTATGTCCTGGGACCACAAAACATTGCATCAATACAATAGGGTACAATAAAATACAAAAACAATAATAATACACAATATATGCATAACGTTTAACATAGAACAGGTAGGAAATATTTAATCAACCATGACAGGTGCATTCTGTTTTGATATATGTAGAGGGATCTCTTAAAGGATATTAGGCTTGGGGAATTTTTGAAAGTGTGCGGGAGGTCATTACACAATTGTGGTGCTCTGTAGGAAAAGGGGGATCTAGCTGCTTTCTTTTTGTATTGAGGCAAGCTAAATAATGAGCTGTTATTGGATCGGAGGTTATAGAAGGTGGGAATAGCCGGGGAGAGCATTCTGCTCAGGTAGGTTGGGAGCTTCCCAGAAAGGTACTTAAACACAAGGCAGGAAAGATGGAGGATGCGTCTGGATTCCAGCGACAGCCAGTTTAGTTCTTTTAGCATGTCACAATGATGGGTCCTGTAGTTATATTGCAGCACAAAGCAGCATAATGAGTTATACAATGTATTAAGTTTATTAAGGTGAGTTTGCGGTGCAGGTGCATATACTACATCCCTGTAATCCATAATAGGCATCAGCACTTGCTGTACAATCATTTCCTTTACTGCAGAGCTGAGGCAGGATTTGTTTCTGTACAGGGCACCTAGCTTTGGATAAAGTTTAGATACAAGTTTTTCTATGTGGAGGCCAAAAGATAGATTGGGGTCTAACAACATACCTAAGTATTTGAAAGAGTGGACTGCGGTCAGCGTGCAATTGGATTTTGTTTTGCTGCGAAGATGGGAATTTTGTAATTTGTGTAATTTAGGTCCCGTTCCAAAGATCATTGTGACAGTTTTGTCAGTGTTTAGGAAGAGTTTGTTTTTTGAGATCCACTTTTCTACCTCTGTGAACTGGTCTTGGAGCACTGCTTCAAGCTGCAGCAGATCGGAATTGTTTGCACAGATTACCATGTCATCTGCGTACATGTGTACAGTTGAAGATTTACAGACATTAGGCAGATCATTTATATATAATGTGAATAGTAGGGGGCCGAGAATGGAACATTGGGGAACACCACACGTGACTGGGAAAGGGAGGGAGTCACTGTCAGAAATGGAGACATATTGTGATCGATCCGACCAGGTTAACGGATGATCAGCAATACCAGAGTTTTTTAGTTTGAGCAGTAGTTTGTCATGGTCTACTGTGTCAAAGGCCTTTGCAAAATCAAGGAAAATTGCTCCAGTTAGGTCTCCCTGTTCCATGCCAGTTTGGATGTTGTTGCAAACTTTTAGGAGGGCAGTTGTAGTGGAGTGATTCGGGGGCGAAAACCTGATTGATCAAGGGTCAGATAGTTAGATTGTTGGTAATACTCACATAGTTGCGTATGGACACATTTTCCTAAGATTTTTGACAATACTGGGAGCAAAGATATAGGGCGATAATTAGAAATGAAGGTTAACTCCCCACTTTTATGGATAGGCACTACTCTTGCAGTTTTCCAAAGTTTGGGTATGTATCCAGACACCAAGGATTCGTTAACTAGGGTTTTGACAGGTTTAGCAATTGCCGGCGCACTGAGCTTCAACAGCATTGCTGGGATTTGATCAGGTCTAGACTGGTTTTTCATTTTTAGATTATTAAGGTGTTTCTTAATGACATTGATGGGTACAGGTCTAAAATTGAACTTCTCTAAATTGGGTCTTTGCTGATTTAGTGGGGCCTGATCCACATTTGTGGTTTCAGGATGCGTGTCATTTATTAGTTTGTCAATCAGGGTGGTGGAGCATCTGACAAAATAACTATTAAAGGCATTTGCTACTTCTAAGGGGAGTTGCAGGGTTTGGTTGTCTACATTGACAGTGGGGGGTTGGGAGTGGATTGGTGGATTGTGTAAGTTATTTATGAGTTTCCCAAACTTTCTAGGGTTTGATATGTTATTGTTCAAATTTTACAGAAATATTAGGCCTTGGCCAGTTTTGCTTGTTTAGTGCATATATTTGGCCATTGTCTATATACACAGTGATCGTTCATAGAGCTTGTATGCTTGAACTTTGACCACAATGAATCCCGAAAATGGTACATTTGAATGAGGTCAGCTGTGATCCAATTTAAGTGTAATAATTCAAGTAATAATTGCTAAGTCCCCTAATAGAAATATAAGTACATCTATCAAGACACTGTCAATAAGAAATATTTATATATAAAATACAGTATCTCACAAAAGTGAGTACACCCCTCACATTTTTGTAAATATTTTATTATATATTTTCATGTGACAACACTGAATAAATGACACTTTGCTACAATGTAACGTAGTGAGTGTACAGCCTGTATAACAGTATAAATTTCCCCTCAAAATAACTCAACACATAGCCATTAATGTCTAAACCATTGGCAACAAAAGTTAGTACACCCGTAAGTGGAAATGTCCAAATTGGGCACAATTAGCCATTTTTCCTTCCCAGTGTCATGTGAATTGTTAGTGTTACAAGGTCTCATGTGTGAATGGGGAGCAGGTGTGTTAAATTTGGTGTTATCGCTCTAACACTCTCTCATACTAGTCACTGGAAGTTCAACATGGAACCTCATGGCGAAGAACTCTCTGAGGGTCTGAAAAAAATAATTGTTGCTCTACATAGAGATGGTCTAGGCTATAAGAAGATTGCCAAGACCCTGAAACTGAGCTGCAGCACAGTGGGAAAGACCATACAGCGTTTTCACAGGACAGGTTCCACTCAGAACAGGCCTCACCATGGTCGACCAAAGAAGTTGAGTGCACATGCTCAGCGTCATATCCAGAAGTTGTCTTTGGGAAATAGACATATTAGTGCTGCCAGCATTACTGCAGAGGTTGAAGGGGTGGGGGGTCGGCCTGTCAGTACTCAGACCATTCGCTGCACACTACATCAAATTGGTCTGCATGGCTGTCATCCTAGAAGGAAGCCTCTTTTAAAGATGATGCACAAGAAAGCCCGCAAACACTGTGCAGAAGACAAGCAGACTAAGAACATGGATTACTGGAACCATGTCCTGTGGTCTGTTGAGACCAAGATAAACTTATTTGGTTCAGATGGTGTCAAGCATGTGTGGCGGCAACCAGGTGAGGAGTACAAAGACAAGTGTGTCTTGCCTACAGTCAAACATGGTGGTGGGAGAGTCATGTTCTGGGCCTGCATGAGTGCTGCCGGCACTGGGGAGCTACATGAATGCCAACATGTATTGTGACATACTGAAGCAGAGCATTATCCTCTCCCTTCAGAGACTGGGCCGCAGGGCAGTATTCCAACATGATCACGACACCAAACACACCTCCAAGATGACCACTGTCTTGCTAAAGAAGCTTAGGGTAAAGGTGATGGACAGGCCAAGCATGTCTCCAGACCTAAACCTTATTGAGCATCTGTGGGGCAAGGACTCTAACATCCACCAGTTCCGTGATGTCGTCATGGAGGAGTGGAAGAGGACTCCAGTGACAACTTCTGAAGCTCTGGTGAACTCAATGCCCAAGAGGGTTAAGGCAATGCTGCAAAATAATGGTGGCCAAACAAAATATTGACACTTTGGGCCCAATTTGGACATTTCCACTTAGGGGTGTACTCACTTTTGTTGCCAACTGTTTAGAGAGGGCAGCAAATTTACACTGTTACACAGGCTGTGCACTCACTACTTTACATTGTAGCAAAGTGTCATTTCTTCAGTGTTGTCACATGAAAAGATATAATAAAATATTTACAAAAATGTGAGGGGTGTACTCACTTTTGTGAGATACTGTATATACTCAGTCAAATTAAATAACCACATATAATATTACCAGATGCTTTATTAAAGCCAGGAAATAATACGTATTTTGGATATATATTTATAAAAATATATATATAAAAAAGGAAAATACATTCCTGCATTAGGATAACATTAAAATATTTTACAAATGGAACTACGTTCCAATCTCTGTTGCCCCGGGTGTCTGTTACAAGAACTACAGCTAAAAGGTATTTGGTTGTCAGGAGAGATACCTTACCAAGGGCCAATGAGAGCTAAGGGTGTAACCAGATTTCTATTGGAATGATTAAAGATTGAAGGAGGAGTTTATTACTGATATAAACTTATACACTACGCAAAAGAGGGACAGACTCACTTTGTTAAACAGAGACACACACCGTTTGGGCCTACTTTTGGAAAGTCTCTTAACCCCTTAATGACTGAGGACGTGCAGGGTATGTCCTCCAAAAAATACAGTTAATGCCTGAGGACGTACCCTGCACGTCCTTGGTCTTGGAAAGCAGTGGTAGCAATCCTGATCACTTCCAGCTGCTTTCCGGTTATTGCAGTGATGCCAGCAATAACCCTCCTTGGCTATCCGATGCAGAGAGAGCCACTCTGTGGCCCACTCTGCACCAGACATCGATGGGCGAAATCATTGGTGGGTGGGAGCTGACGTGGGAGGCGGGTGGGCGGCCATTGATGGCTCCTGTAATGCAGAGGGGTCGGGATCGTTGGCGGGATAGCTGGGGGCATGCACGGGGCGACGGGGCTGGCGCATTATCAGCGGGGACAATTGTGGGGTGGGGGAGGGAAGGGAGCTGTTTGGGAGGGATCAGGGGGTGTGGTGTGTAAGGTGGGAGGCTGATCTCTACACTAAAGCTAAAATTAACCCTGCAAACTCCCTACAAGCTACTTAATTAACCCTTGCACTGCTGGGCATAATACACGTGTGATGCGCAGCAGCATTAAGCGGCCTTCTAACTACCAAAAAGCAACACCAAAGCCATATATGTCTGCTATTTCTGAACAAAGGGGATCCAAGAGAAGCATTTACAACCATTTGTGCCATAATTGCACAAGCTGTTTGTAAATAATTTCAGTAAGAAACCTAAAATTGTGAAAAATGTTACTTTTTTTTAATTTGATCGCATTTGGCAGTGAAATGGTGGCATGAAATATACCAAAATTGGCCTAGATCAATACTTGGGGTTGTCTACTACACTACACTAAAGCTAAAATTAACCCTAGAAGCTCCATACATGCTCCCTAATTAACCCCTTCCCTGCTGAGCATAATACATGTGTGGTGCGCAGTGGCATTTAGCGTCCTTCTAATTACCAAAAAGCAATGCTAAAACCATATATGTCTGCTATTTCTGAACAAAGGGGATCCAAGAGAAGCATTTACAACCATTTATGCCATAATTGCACAAGTTGTATGTAAATAATTTCAGTAAGAAACCTAAAATTTGTGAAAAAAATTGTGAAAAAGTGAACAATTTTTTTAATTTGATCGCATTTGGCGGTGAAATGGTGGCATGAAATATACCGAATTGGGCCTAGATCAATACTTTAGGATGTCTTCTAAACAAATATATGTACATGTCAAGGGATATTCAGGGATTCCTGAAAGATATCAGTGTTCCAATGTAACTAGCGCTAATTTTGAAAAAAAGTGGTTTAGAAATAGCAAATTGCTACTTGTATTTATTGCCCTATAACTTGCAAAAACAGCAAAGAACATGTAAACATTGGGTATTACTAAAATCAGGACAAAATTTAGAAACTATTTAGCATGGGTGTTTTTTGGTTGTTGTAGATGTGTAAAAGATTTTGGGGGTCAAAGTTAGACAAAGTGTGTTTTTTTCCATTTTTTCCTCATATTTTATAATTTTTTTATAGTAAATTATAAGGTATGATGAAAATATTGGTATCTTTAAAAAGTCAATTTAATGGCGAGAAAAACTGTATATAATATGTGTGGGTACAGTAAATGAGTAAGAGGAAAATTACAGCTAAACAGAAACACTGCAAAAATGTAAAAATAGCCTTTGTCCCAAACGGACAGAAAATGGAAAAGTGCTGTGGTCATTAAGGGGTTAACTCTGGATAAAAACCTCTCTTTGGGCAAGAGAGATAGCTCTGTGACCTGTTACCGTTGCAAAATACGTATAACCATAAGAAAATTCTGGGATGTTGAACTCTCTTATTGGTAGCTGGTAATGTATAAGTGATGTGATGTTTTTATATTTTTAATGTTTTAAAGCAAAGATATTCTTTATTGCTGTAGTTTAATTGAAGCTGGTATTTAAAGAGTTACTTAAGAGTTGCAACCTAGTTTTAAATAGACCAGTGTATTTCATATATTAAATATACTAGCGCTAAGTCAATTATTATTGGGAAAAGTGTTAGGCATTGATGTTCAAAAATTTGTTTTGTCTACTGTGCAATATTTTATAAATTGCACTAGTTGTTGTGGCTAACTTGGAATTATTTAATACTATATTACTTAATGTATGTTGAATTGATAATATAATAGATAAATCTCTGGTTATTTAATTGAAGTACATTAGATTATCTTGGTCTAAAATAGTGAATTATATTTCCCTGGAAATCACATTAGATTGTGGGAGTTAAGCTAAAATTTCATTGTGAGATTTGAACATAGGCAAGTCTAAACGTTGTTAAATAAGCTCTGTATTGAATTGGTTAAACTTTCTGGCTATTAATACATTGTTCTAGTAAAATTCACGTGTGATATTTAATAAGCAATTCATTTTGAGTTAAGGTTAATTTATAGAGAAATTCGGCTAGATTACTAGTTGTGCATTAGGGTTAAAAAGCAGCTTTGGCCGGTCCAAACGCTGCTTTTTAAAGCCTGCTGGTATTATGAGTCTTGAAGATACAGGTGTACCGCTCACTTTTTTGGCCAGACTCGGAAATACCGCAAATCCACTTACGTCAATTACGTATCCTATATTTTCAATGCTAAAAGGTGCTAAAAAGTACTAAAAAGTACACTAACACCGATAAACTACCTATTAACCCCTAAACCGAGCCCCCCCCACATCGCAAACACTAAAATGAAAATGTTAACCTCTAATCTGCCGAAACGGACATCGCCGCCACTATAATAAACATATTAACCCCTAAACCTCCACACTCCCGCCTCGCAAACACTATTTAAATATTATTAACCCCTAATCTGCCGGCCCTAACATCGCCGACACCTACCTACATTTATTAACCCCTAATCTGTCGCCCCCAACGTCGCCGCCACTATAATAAAGTTATTAACCCCTAAACCAAAGTCTAACCCTAACCCTAACCCCCCCTAACTTAAATATAATTTAAATAAATCTAAATAAAATTACTACAATTCGCTAAATTATTCCTATTTAAAACTAAATACCTGTAAAATAAACCCTAAGATAGCTACAATATAACTAATAGTTACATTGTAGCTAGCTTAGGGTTTATTTTTATTTTACAGGCAAGTTTGTATTTATTTTAACTAGGTACAATAGTTATTAAATAGTTATTAACTATTTAATAACTACCTAGTTAAAATAAAAACAAATTTACCTGTAAAATAAATTGTTTTAATTCCCCCCAACATTAAAACCCACCACCCACACAACCAACCCTACTCTAAAACCCACCCAATCCCCCCGTAAAAAAACTAACACTAACCCCTTGAAGATCACCCTACCGTGAGACATCTTCACCCAACCGGGTAGAAGTGGTCCTCCAGACAGGCAGAAGTCTTCATCCAACTGGGCAGAAGTGGTCCTCCAGACGGGCAGAAGTCTTCATCCAGACGGCATTTTCTATATTCATCCATCTGGCGCGGAGCGGGTCCATCTTCAAGACATCCGACGCGGAGCATCCTCTTCATCCGGAGTCTTCTTCAACAATGACGGTTCATTTAAGTGACGTCATCCAAGATGGCGTCCCTTCAATTCCGATTGGCTGATAGAATTCAGCCAATAGGTTTGAGCTCACATTCTATTGGCTGATTGGAACAGCCAATAGAATGCGAGCTCAATCTTATTGGCTGATTTGATCAGCCAATAGGATTGAACTTCAATCCTATTGGCTGATTGCGATTTACCATCTGCTTCTTTTAGCCAAGTAATGCTTTTCACAGAGTAGAACTTTCCTGTAGTATATCAGTCTCCTATCCCGCCTATAACGGTCAGTCCAGCTTTGAAATACCATATATATATATATATATATATATATATATATATATATATATATATATATATATATATATATATATAGATGCTCAAAAAAGAAAGTATTGCAGTATGCAGTGATACCTTTTTTATTGGACTAACATAATATTTAAAAGACAAGCTTTCGAGAGTTTTCCTCTCTTCCTCAGGTCTGAAGCAGTACTGATCATTCTGATATAGATACACATCACATACAACAAATGGAAGGGAGGAAGGGGGGTGAGAGGGGGGGGTCATAAAAGCAGAGAATGTGTCTGAAGGAGAAAATAGCTGAGAATAGCCAGAAAGAATAAATAAACAGAGGAGAGTAAATAGGTCAGATGAGAGGAAAAACAAAAAGGAAAAAGAAACCAATATAGGACAATAAGATGAGAGATTATAGAAAGTTATGGTAGTGTGTGAGAAAGCCAGAGTCTACATTAAGTCCTTCATTTCTGGTATTGAAATGTGTGATCATTTTCATCTCAAACGTCTTTCGTTCATGAGAGTCTTTGAAATTCCCTTTAAGAATTTTAATCCTGAGGTTAAGGATGGAGTGACCAGTCTGGGTGAAGTGATGACCAACAGGGGTACAATATTCATTTTCCTTGTGGTTTTTTGATCGAGTGTCTGTGTAGATTCATTCTGAGATGCAGCTTTAGGCCAGTTTCTCCAATGTAGCAACCTCTGTCACACGCTGTACACTGTATCATGTACACCACATTAGCAGATGAGCACGAATAGGATCCCTTAATATTGTATGACGCGTTGTTGTGTCTGGCTGTGTTGTTGTCACATATATGTTGACACAGTTTGCAGAGTGATTTGTTGCATCGTGCAGTGCCATTCTGTGTGCGCTTCTGTTCTGTGGTTAATTTGCTGCGGACCAATCTCTGTCTCAGGTTAGGCGGTTGTTTGAATGCTAGTATGGGGGGTTCAGGAAATATTTTTTTTGAGTGTGGGGTCCTCTGAAATTAGTGGTTGTAGCTCTTTAATAATTTTGCGCACTCCTTCCAGAGTAGGGTTGTAAGTGACTACTAGAGGGGTTCTTGTTTTGTTTTCCTTTTCTTTGTATTGTAGGAGTCTTTCCCGTGGTGTTTTTAGGGCAGATTTTATTTTTTTAGATATTGTCCTTTCCTTGTAGCCCTTTTGCCTAAATGACTCTGACAGTGTACTCAGGTGGTGATCTCTGTCTTTTGTGTCAGAGGAAATGCGGTGATATCTGATAGCTTGGCTGTAGATGATACCTTGTTTAGTGTGATTGGGATGGAAGCTGGAATTGTGGAGGTAGCTGTACCTGTCTGTGGGTTTTCTGTATATAGATGAATGAAGGATGCCATTGGTGACAGTTATTGTGCAGTCCAAGAAGTTCACACTATGATTTGAAAAGTCCATTTTAAGGTTTATTGACGGGTGAAATGAATTAAATGATTTGTGGAAATCTAAGAGGCTTTCTTCTCCTTCTGTCCATATTATGAAAATATCATCGATGTAACGATAATATGTATACGGTTTGTGGGGCTGAGTACATAAGAATCTGTATTCTAGGTATGCCATGAAAAGATTGGCGTATTGTGGTGACATTTTTGTGCCCATCGCTGTCCCTGTCATTTGTAGGTAGTAATTGTTGTTAAAACTGAAATAGTTGTGTGTGAGTATGAATTCTATAAGCTGGGCAATAGTTGCACTATCATATTTGTGTGTTGTTTGGTGGGATGAGAGAAACCCCTGTTGGTCATCACTTCACCCAGACTGGTCACTCCATCCTTAACCTCAGGATTAAAATTCTTAAAGGGAATTTCAAAGACTCTCATGAACGAAAGACGTTTGAGATGAAAATGATCACACATTTCAATACCAGAAATGAAGGACTTAATGTAGACTCTGGCTTTCTCACACACTACCATAACTTTCTATAATCTCTCATCTTATTGTCCTATATTGGTTTCTTTTTCCTTTTTGTTTTTCCTCTCATCTGACCTATTTACTCTCCTCTGTTTATTTATTCTTTCTGGCTATTCTCAGCTATTTTCTCCTTCAGACACATTCGCTGCTTTTATGACCCCCCCCTCTCACCCCCCTTCCTCCCTTCCATTTGTTGTATGTGATGTGTATCTATATCAGAATGATCAGTACTGCTTCAGACCTGAGGAAGAGAGGAAAACTCTCGAAAGCTTGTCTTTTAAATATTATGTTAGTCCAATAAAAAAGGTATCACTGCATACTGCAATACTTTGTTTTTTGAGCATCTATCTACTGGACTAACACGGCTACTCCAATCTTCACTATATATATATATATATATATATATATATATATATATATATATATATATTTCAATGTCCAAGGTACAATTGATATATAAATGCATATATATATATATATATAGTTACTATATTCAAAATAATCTTTTGTGGAAAAAAAGTTAATATATTGTGGCTGACAATTTGGAGCCACTTATTTTTTCAGCGAATTGTACCCACTTAAAGGGACATAAAGTTTAAAAATGTTCTTAGGCAGAACATACAATTTTAAACAACTTTCCCGTTTACTTCTATTATCAAATTTGTTTCATTCTCTTGCTATCATTTGTTGAAGGAGCAGCAATGCACTACTGGTTTCTAACTGTAAACATGGGTGAGTCAATGAATGCAGCCACCAATAAGCAGCTAGAACCTAGGTTTTTTGCTGCTTCTGAGCTTACCTAGATAAACCTTTCATCAAAGGATAACAAGAGATGGAAGCAAATTAAATAATAGAAGGGAAATGGAAAGTTGTTTAAAATTATATGCTATGTCTAAATCAGTGATTTTCAACCTTTTTTATTTTTGCCATGGCACATTTTTTTACATTAAAAAATCCTGCAGCACACCATCATCCCAAAATTTTACATACAATTTAGTACATTTTAGTCAATTCAATTAAATTAAGCTTTATTAGCATGACAGTCACTACAACTATATATATATATATATATATATATATATATATATATATATATATATATGTGTGTGTGTAAGTTTGATAAATCTTTGTTTTGCAATATATACATACACACACACACATACTATGGGTATGGGATATCGCAAGCCAAGCCCACCAGCATATTACTATATTTACCTGTGTGTGTACTTGTCTGAATAGGAAGCCTTGGTGTTATATACATATATATATATATTTAGACATGTGTATGTACAGTATTTATCTCTTTGTTAAAGCCTTTTGCCGGCTTTCTTTTATAACATCACAGATCTCTATATTTGAGCCTTTATAACTTTTGTTCAAATTATTTTTAATAATCTTAATTACATAGTATTATTATGAGTATAACTTACTTTGTAATGTATTTCTGATGTGTTTTGTGCAAGTTTTTTTCCACAAAACTGTTAACCACAGCTCTGAGATTGTGGTAATTTTTGCACTCACACGATCGCATTTACTTTCAACTTGTAATATGAGCGGTAAGCCTGATGAACACAAACCCTTGCAATATACCCCTTATCGCTCAGGCTCAAATGATTGCACTCCACTTGTAATCTAGCCCTTTGTTGGTGTATCCATCTCGGAACCTGAATTTTTCATAATAATGTGATCTTAGGGCAATCTATATGAAGAGAGTGGGGAGATGGGGGAATTTGCAGTAAAACAAACGCTCCTGAAATTTAAACCTGTATCAAGATTTTATCCCATCCAAAATAGGGGAAATATTTTTGAGAAATTTTAAAAGAGGGTTGAACGGGATCTTACATCACTCCACCAAAAATACCATGATAACCACCTAATTAAAATTGGCAAGAGAAGGAAGCATTAATTAAGTGATAATTAACAGCTGACAGTGATTAGATCAGCAGATAAGGGGGGTTCAATTGTGGCGTTGAATAGACAGACTTTGTAAAGGAAGCTTTAAGAAAGCTAACTTATGAACATGACACAGAGTTCTATAAAGGGATCTGACTTATTTGTTTCAGAGAAAACTTAAGGATCTGGTTGATAATGGTGTACAATTTTTTATTTTAATTTTATAAGGATATCAGTTAATATCTTATGGTGGATCACCCAGTGATACCTGTATTCAACCACATCCCAAAAGAACATAAATTGCTTAATAATGTTATCGGCTGACCAATAGTAAGTGGAATTGGATCACCCTTGGAACATTTGTCGGAGTAGCTTGATGCCACTACCTATGGTAGTGGAACATTGGAGTAGTGTGACAGACACAAAACATGTCTTATGCTTAGTGTTCGATATTATTTGGAAAAGCGATTTAAGGTGGTTAACTGTAGATGTAAGTTCTTTATATTCCTCTATACCCCATAATAAAGGGCTACAGGCTATTCAATATTTTGTAATTTTTTTAAAGAAGTATCATGGCAACAATTTGTACTTTTGTAAGTTTGTTTTAATAGTAACAGAATTCTTGTTGACGCACAACTTTTTCATGTTTGAGGGGCGTTCTATCTCCAGAGGTGTGGGACAACAATGGGGGCTCAGTTTTCCCCTCCTCTAACGCTAATCTTTATATGGAGTGGTGGGAGCTGGACCATATCTTTGGGGATATTAATTGCTTCAAACACAAGATAGTGTTATACAGGTGTTTCATAGATGACCTGCTATTTATTTGTCGGGGTACTGAGAGTGACATCAAAAAGTTTGTGGAATGGTTGAACATCAATGAGGCTGGAATCAATCTTCATAAGTAAATCGAAAAAACAAAGACTCTATGGGGTCGATATAACAATGTCTGTCCGACATGATACGGTGTCGGCATTTAACATTGCACAAGCAGTTCTGGTGAACTGCTTGTGCAATGCCGCCCTCTGCAGATTTACTGCTGCTAGCAGTGGGAGTCAATCGTATCTGATCGGGTTGATTGCTGTCCGCCGCTCAGAGCAGACGGGCCAGTTAAGGAGCAGGGGTCTTAAGACAGCTGCTTCATAACTGCTGTTTCCGGCAAACCTGAAGGCTCACGCTGAAACAGGGGCATCAGGGGCCATTCGGCCCTTGATAAATCGGCCTCTATTTCTGTTTAAATGCAGTGATAGCAAAAATGCTAAAAATTCTTTGATACTTTTGGCAACATTTTCTTTTCAATTCCCAGTAGCAAATGGGTTAAAGCATTCTATGCCAGCATGCATGAAAGTTTTTTCTTAGGACATATACTGCTACCTAGTGGCAAATTATATATTTTTGATAATGCTTTTATGACTCAAGTATAAATCTTGTACATAGCTTAATTTAAGACTTGAATGTAAAAAATGATTCAAACACATTCATGCTTTATCTTTTGCAGCTAAACAAAAAATAATACACCATTCAGCACAACAAATGTACTTGATGTTTCTGATTTGAATTATAGCTATAGCTTCAAGTAAAATGTAACCTAAATTTCACAGGTGAGATTTAATTTGTATCCTGCTCTGTGTTGTAATGTTTTTTTTTTGTTTTTTTTTTAATGGACTTTTGTTTTCTAACTTTTATAAATTAAATAGGTGAGGTTTAATTCATAAGCTTCACTAGTGTAAAAGATATTGTACATGTTTTAGTTTGTTTGTTTTTAAATTTATATTAAACTTCAACTTTTTATTCACCAGGTACTGTACATAAATAAAGCAGGGAACTTCTTTAACACACCTATTAAAGATGTACATGGTAATTTAGTTTGTACAAAATTTGCTTAATGACATTGTCAATTGGGTTACAAGCTTTTCTTGGTCATACTAATTTAGTTATACAGAGGCGTAACTAGAAACCTCAGGGCCCCGGTGCAAGAATCCATGAAGGGCCCCCCCATAAAAAAATAATGATTTTTATACATTTAATTTATTTATTTATTTGCAACATGTAACACAATTTGAAAAAATTGTTAATCCTGTCAACTTAAAATGAGAAAGGGACAAACATTCCTGCACTATTGACCAAGGAAGGAATACAGTGACTGACATGATAAAGCAGTGCACTCATTTGTTAATGTTTAGAAAACAACGTCGCACAGGCCTGCACATGGCGCGTACATGACTGTGTCACACTTACTTTAAATTACTGCACCGCAGTCTGCAGACTATCCGCACTTCTGTCACTGACTGTCTCGCTTTCTCTGCTCCTCATGCAAATGAAATGGTGGGCGGAGGTGGAGTCTCTAATACTGCCTGGTGCGTGCAACAGTCTGTAATTATTTAAAGGCTGGTAACTGAAACCTTATGTGTTGTGTAATGCAGATCAGATACAGTATATTATTATTGAGTTAATAACTTGGTTGTGCTGTATTGCAGAACATATGACGTGACGTTTGTGTTAGTGTCACTATATATATATATATAAGAACTAGGAAAGGGAGGGCACTCTCAGGATTTATATAATATGCATATAAGCAATCAAAGTCGATTTATTGTTTTTGACAACAACATTAGTAAGTCATAGGAATAGGTTGACGTTTCGGCTTACGTAGAAGCCTTCATCAAGACAAATGAACAACTCATATTGGCGACTTACAGCCGCATACAACAACACCGGTAGGATAGAATATCCTACCGGTGTTGTTGTATGCGGCTGTAAGTCGCCGATATGAGTTGTTCATTTGTCTTGATGAAGGCTTCTACGTAAGCCAAAACATCAACCTATTCCTATGACTTACTAATGTTGTTGTCAAAAACAATATATATATGCAAACTCCTCAGGAACAGCACTCTCTGTTTTTAAATTACTATATTTAGTAAAAGTTTTTAGGGTTTCCCCCATCCTCAGACTAAAAGATTTAGTCTGAGGAAGGGGGAAACCCCGAAAACCTTTACTGAATAAAGTAATTTAAAAATGGAGAGTGCTGTTCCTGAGAAGTTTGCTTGGATTGATTACTTTGAAACGCACCCCGGCTTCTGCATGTTGCATTTAAGTGAGTGCTGGATCCCACAGTGGAGCATATTTTATATATTTATATATATATATATATATATATATATGTGTGTGTATACAAGTAGAATGTAACAGGTCAGGGGTCTGATCTGTATACAAGCAGCACTCAAGGTTGCGCTGATCAGGGGAAGGAAAATCTTTAGCAGCTGTTATAAGACAAAAACATCAGAGGGTAGTAAGAAACTTTCCAACAGATGTAAGGGTGAAGAATGTGTACAAGGGTATAACAGTGCTTAAGGATTCCTCATCTAAAACAGAAAACATATAAAAAACATACAAAAAAGTAGCTGCGTGGATCAAGTTGAAAAAAATAAAAATAAATAAATAACAAATGATAATAAACTGTGGTTATACAGTCTTGTAGGACATCAAGTGCAAAGGTAAATGCAAAATTGATAAATGTCCACTTAGATGTTCTCTTAGGTATTATTATATAAGGTAGATCCCCTTATCCACCTCTTATCCCCTTATCCACCTCTTGGAGTATGTAGTAGTAAGTAGATTCACATCCAATACTTTCCTCCCAGGATATTCAGGTATGCCATCCACCTCTTGGAGTATGCAGCTTTACATTTTCTATTTCCTCACAGGGAGATGAGCTTGGCAATCAAAAACAGCCTCTTGGAGATTCTCAATACACATCTTGCCCAAAGCTCTTTATTTAACCAAAAGATTTTTTTTTATTTTTTCAACTTGATCCACGCAGTTACTTTTTTGTATGTTTTTTGTATGTTTTCTGTTTTAGATGAGGAATCCTTAAGCGCTGTTATACCCTTGTACACACACACATATATATATATATATATATATATATATATATATGTATGTATATACTGTGTGTTTATATATATGTGTGTATATATATATATATATATATATATATATATATATATGTACAATATGTGTCTATCTATCTATCATCTATCTATCAATATAAATATATGTGTATATATATATATATATATATATATATATATATATATATATATATATATATACATACAGTTGTATGCAAAAGTTTAGGCACCCCTGACAATTTCCATGATTTTCATTTATAAATAATTTGGTGTTTGGATCAGCAATTTCATTTTGATCTATCAAATAACTGGAGGACACAGTAATATTTCAGTAGTGAAATGAGGTTTATTGGATTAACAGAAAATGTGCAATATGCATCAAAACGAAATTAGACAGGTGTATAAATTTGGGCACCCCAACAGAAATATTGCATCAATATTTAGTAGAGCCTCTTTTAGCAGAAATAACAGCCTCTATACGCTTCCTATAGCCTGTAATGAGTGTCTGGATTCTGGGTGAAAGTATTTTGGACCATTCCTCCTTGCAAAACATCTCCAGTTCAGTTAGGTTTGATAGTTGCCGAGCATGGACAGTCCTCTTCAAATCACCCCACAGATTTTCAATGATATTCAGGTCTTGGGACTGGGATGGCCATTCCAGAACATTGTACTTCTTCCTCTGCATAAATGCCAGAGTAGATTTTGAGCAATGTTTTGGGTCATTGTCCTGTTGAAATATCCAGCCCCGGCATAACTTCCGCTTTGTGACTTATTCCTCAACATTATTCTCAAGAATCTTCTGATATTGAGTGGAATCCATGCGACCCTCAACTTTAACAAGTTTCCCAGTACTAGCACTGGTCACACAGCCCCACAGCATGATGGAACATGCACCAAATTTTACTGTGGGTAGCAAGTGTTTGTCTTGTAACTATGTGTTCTTTTGCTGCCATGCATAACACCCCTTGTTAATCTTTGTTTCATCAGTCCACAGCACCTTCTTCCAAAATGAAGCTGGCTTGTCCATACTTCATAAAGCGACTTTTTGTGGCATGTGCAGAAAAGGCTTCTTCCAAATTACTCTCCCATACAGCTTCTCCTTGTGCAAAGTGCGCTGAATTGTTGAACGATGCACAGTGACACCATCTGCAGCAAGATGATGTTGTAGGTCTTTGGAGGTGGTCTGTGGTCTGTTTTTGACCATTTTCACCACCCTTTGCCTTTGCCTCTTCGATATTTTACTTGACCTGCCACTTCTGGTCTTAACAAGAACTGTGCCTGTGGTCTTTCCTCACTATGTTCCTCACAGTGGACACTGACAGCTAAAAATCTCTGTGATAGCTTTTTGTAGCCTTCCCCTAAACCATAATGTTGATTAATCTGTGTTTTCAGGTCATTTGAGAGTTGTTTTGAGGCCCCCATATTGCCACTCTTCAGAGGAAAGTCAAAGAGAACAACGACTTTCAATTGGTCAACTTATATACGTTTTCTCATGATTGGATGCACCTGTCTTTGAAGTTCAAGGCTTAATGGGCTCACCAAACCAATTGTGTGTTCCAATTAATCACTGCTAGGTAGTTACAGGTATTCAAATCAACAAAATGACAAGGGTGCCCAAATTTATGCACCTGTCTAATTTCATTTTAAAGCATATTATACTTTTTCTGTAAATCCAATAAATCTCATTTCACTACTGAAATATTACTGTGTCCTTCAGTTATTTGATACATCAAAATGAAATTGCTGATCCAAACACCCAATTATTTATAAATGAAAATTATGGAAATTGTCAGGGGTGCCTAAACTTTTGCATACGACTGTATATATATGTGTGTGTGTGTGTGTGTATAGAGATTATGGAGACATTATGGAGACATTAAAAAAAGATAAAGATAAGATTTGGGAATGCCCTCTCTCTTTTATGTTTTCCCTAAAGACTCACACATGGGAATTTTAAGATGCTTTGGACTTCAGCACCTTAAGTCTTAACATCAGCATTTAGTCAGTGTCTTTTGTGAAATAGGATTGCCCCCAATTGCAAATGCAGATAGCTGTAAGGAGATATAAGGGTGAGAATAAGGATAGCCACAATTTCCCCCAGGGATATTTTATTGACATAGAAAAGACCCGGCCTCACCTTTGATATAAGTTGTTCTGCTGCGTCCTTCCAGCTGCCAGTTGTTGGTTATAACACAAGACAGAGCTAGAAATAGAAGACCCCTTTGAAAGTGTGCAGCTCACCTAATTTAGGTGTTCAATGCATGAAAAGCGTCTGGAGAGTGACAGTATGGTGGCGACCCCACATTATCCGATAAAGGTTCAGGTCAGAACCTCTAGCTTGTCTTTTTGTCATACTCCGTGTCCGCGTGCGCCAAGTGCTGTTAGATTCTAACCCACACCCCCTCACCTACCATCACTTTGGTGCTATTACTAGGGAGCGACCTCCTTGGAATAATTTAGTGGCAGCACTGTCACGCTGTGTGCTCAAATAAGGTGACAGACGGTTGCTCCCTCCCACTTGCTAACTACTCTAAAAAATAAAAAAAACACCCTCCCAGCGGTGCTATTGGAGTGGGCCACTTTGTAATATATGAGCGCTGTTAACTCAAAGTAGGTCACTCCCTTCCAGCTTCTAACTCCTATACTCAGCCAGTGCAGCCACTATGACAAGACTCCACCCGGGTGCCCCACCCAGTGTGCCAAGCCGGTCCTGGCTGCATCTGCTGGGTGATGGGTCCCCCCCCCCCCCAGAGTTGCAACCATGGAAGTTCTGCCCCTGTAGGTATATAATTAATATATTTTATGTAAAATATATATATTAACTAATCTCTTTTTGCTCTGGCTAGAAAAATTCATATTACATCCTTGTTTTCCCACTATTAATAATATATTAGTAGATTACTGAACACATTTAATATTGGTGTGGTCTCATTAACTACTTTTTTTGGTATAAAAAAAGAAATATTTTTTTTATTAAGGAGTAAAAAAAAATTAGCTAAGCTACTTTTTTTTTTTTTTTTTTTTAAAAATGCATTTTCTTTCCAAAACTATTATGCTTATTATGGTGAGATTTTTTTTAATCAATGCTTTTTTTGAATTCTATTATAGAAAATAATCTCAAGGTTTTTTTATTTTTTTATTTATGGTCCATATTGATTTTATTACTACTAAACTAATATATTTTAATTTTAAAGGTATTTATTTCTAAATATGTTCCCCTTCTGGAAAGCTGGAAAGACATACACAACAGACTGGTTAATTTATCACATGAATGGGAGTATCAATTTTAGTTGTACTAGTCACTCACTCATGTGAGTAGCCATACAGTGCAAGGCTTCAGCTGTGTTAGTGATAATTCATACCACTTTCACACACCTTTATTATCTACATTAACACAAATTTCACAACCCTGTTAGTACACTTTTTACAACCTTATTAATAATCTTACATATAAACCCTTCATTTATTGCACCTGACATTGCAGCCTTCTTTCACCAACTTTTATATACATTTCCCATACATTTTTATCTGTATTCCCACACACACTATTCATATGTGTATTGACACCTCTCATACTTGCATTTACAATTTCACACACCTTTTTATCTCCATTCGCACACAAAACAACACAGTGTACACACACTCCATTCTTTTTCACCATACACATAATAATACAGATATCATTAATTGTCTCATATTTTTCATATATACACAATCACAACAAAGGAGGGTAGGGTAGGAAAAGGATATTACGATGAGAGGAAAGAAGGAAAAAGGAAAAAATAGACAAGGGGTGAAGGAGAGGGAATAAAGAGGTGGAATGGGATAGAAACAAATACGATTAGCTTTGTTACAGGCCCATTTATCAAGCTCCGTATGGAGCTTGAAGGGCCGTGTTTCTGGCGAGTCTTCAGACTCGCCAGAAACACAAGTTATGAAGCAGCGGTCTAAAGACCGCTGCTTCATAACCCTGTCCGCCTGCTCTGAGCAGGCGGACAGGAACCGCCGGAAATCAACCCGATCGAATACGATCGGGTTGATTGACAGCTCCCTGCTGGCGGCCGATTGGCCGCGAGTCAGCAGGGGGCGGCGTTGCACCAGCAGCTCTTGTGAGCTGCTGGTGCAATGTTAAATGTGGAGAGCGTATTGCTCTCCGCATTTAGCGAGGTCTTGCGGACCTGATCCGCAGTGTCGGATCAGGTCCGCAAGCCCTTTGATAAATGGGCCCCTTAGTGTTAGCAGCAAAAATAGTTCTTAACTTTTCTTAAAGCTTTATGTTACTTCATGTGGCATAATGATGTATCAAGAGCATTTAGCATATCATGTGATTTCAAAGCATTTCCCTTGTCTGTACCCCAGCATCAGGAGTGAAACCACACATCAGAATGGTGCACCTAATGTCATATAGAAAGAACAAAATAGATGGAAGACTACACGTGAGATGACTGTTGCCATCTATAGGGGTGTTTTTTTCCTACTGGGCAAAACATTGTGTAGTTCTCAATGATGTAGGAGAGCAGTAGCATCAGTAGACGAATCTGAGTTTAAACAAAGTGATACTTTCTTCCAGTAGTACCATTATCATGTTCTAGCCTCACTGACAGGGAGAGGGGTTCAGAGTACAAGTTAAGAGCATGTTTCTGGCAGATAACAGGATACCCAAGCCCACACAGCCCAAGGGACCACTTCAGGACATAGATATTTATCAAGGTGTGGTATTTTTTATGCAAACTGCAAAAGTGTTGCAATCAATTTTTTTCAGCTTGATCATGTTATGAACATTTTTTATCCACAAACAGAATGGAAATATTCATTCCATTTGTAGCATAGTGATGGCCCACAGTATTCCTGGCTGGTAACAGGATAACCCAGTATCAGGTATGAGACAGCATCAGGAAGTCTGAATAGTAAAGAAACTATCTGTGCCTACTAGGCCTATATGTGACAAGTTGATTGCAAAGCCTGCAAAAAATAGTTTGGTGTTGTATTTTGCAGCTTATGTTGTGTCCCATAGCATGACAGGAAATACAGATGCTCGCATGTGAAATTGCCAGCACAGCTTCAGATCAGACGCCAGTAATAGGATACACCAGCAAACTGCCTTAAAATGACAATGCAAAATATCACACTCAAAGGGTGTGACACACTGCAAACGATGCAGCGCGAGGCGTAGCAGCTGCTTGGCGTCGCATCACTTCTGAAGTTCAGATATTTCATCTCTGAGCGCTCAGCTACGTGACCTGACGCAGCAGAGTGCGCAGAGATGAAAAGGTAGGACACACTGAGCGCGCACAGCTGCATCTACACGCTGTGCGCCGCTCCGCTTGCAGTGTGTCACAACCTTTAATGCACAAGATAAAAACCATTCCTTCAGTTTTTTTTTTGATGTCTTGAAAAAGGCCTCAATAGGGGCCGAAACACGTCGATACTGGGTAAGCACAATTCTAATAACTGTCATTTTATTTATATGGAATACACTATGTTATTTTATTGTTTCTAGGACACTACATCAAATAAGCATTGACACTGGGACTCCACACATAATAGGATTTACAGGCAACACCACTATCAGGATCATTTCTGGAGGATTGTGTGTTTTTTTATCTCTTTTTTTCACAGTATTTGGTTTACATTCCTTTAATTATTTTATTTTTCACCACATTTTATCATCACTTTTTTCCATCATTTTTTCCATTTCCACCATTTGTTTTGTATTTTTATATATATATATATTTATATGGTCTTTTGATTTTTTATATTTTTCCTTTTTTCATATTTTTTTTCACATTTTTTCACAATTTTTTCACACACCATCACAATTTAATATTTTATAAACTCTAATTTTGTTTTTTTCATCATTTACATCACTTCAGTTTTTCCACTCTCCATATTTGGAGGACTAATCATTTGTGACTGTGTGACTCTTTCAAGCATTTTCAGGATTTTACCCACAGGACAGTTTCTTGGACATTCATTGGACATTTAGGAGACATATCAGATCCGGATCTCATTACCATTTTATTTGTTTAATACTGTTTTTATGCTATTATTTGTAATAAATTTGTAATAATTTTAATACCCAATCCCTAATTTGGGCTTTTCTGTCTTTTAAAGTATTAAAGGGCTTTTAATTCTCATTTCAAATTATACTGAAGTCTGGTCAGTACATTAGGCCGGTATAACCCAGCCTTTTTTAGGCGCTTTACACTTATTCCTTATCTTCAGTTTTACATGATTTCACATGGGCATTGTGATGAAAAAAATAAACTATCTATTTATAAAAAGTGCTACAAACAGCAAAAATGTTACATTGGCATTGTATTCTGCAGGTTGTATAGTACAACAAGGGGCATAAAGGTGGCATGTGCAGTGTATTGGGATTTACCAAAAAAGTGTTGGAAAGTAATAGGATACCCCGGTGTCAAGTGTGAGACACCACAAATAAATAGAAAAAAAAATGTGTACAGAACATCCTTTAAAAAACAAGTGCTGGCACTAATTGCTAAGTACTTACACCTAGATTACAAGTTTTGCGTTAGAGGCTATGCGGTGCTAACAAGCAGTTTTCCCTCACCGCTCACTTACCTGCAGCGCTGGTATTATGAGTTTTCAGAAACCTGTCGTTAAAAGACAAGAAGTGAGCATTGAGCAAAATTTTGCTCATTACCGCACTCCAATACCAGCGCTGCTTAAAGGGACTGTCAACCATGGAATTGTTATTGTTTTAAAAGATAGATAATCCCTTTATTACTCATTCCCCAGTTTTGCATAACCAACACAGTTATATAAATGTACTTTTTAACCTCTGTGATTACCTTGTATCTAGGAACCTTCTTCCAGCCCCCTGATCACATGACTGTGACTGTTTATCATCTATTGTCTTAAATTTAGCATCGTATTGTGCTAGATCTTAAATAACTTTCTGTGCCTGAGCACAGTGTTATCTATATGGCCCACGTGTACTTTCTGTCTCTTTGTGTTGAAAAGAGATTTAAAAAGCATGTGATAAGAGGCAGCCCTCAAAGGCTTAGAAATTAGCATATGAGCCTTCCTATGTTTAGTTTAAACTAAGAATACCAAGAGAAAAAAGCAAATTTGAAGATAAAAGTAAATTGGAAAGTCGATTAAAATTAAAAGTCCTATCTGAATAATGAAAGTTTAATTTATACTTGACTGTCCCTTTAAGTCAGCGGTGAGCTGGTCGTACGTGCTTGTGCACGATTTCCCCATAGGAATCAACGGGGAGAGCCAGCTGAAAAAAGTCTAACACCTGCAAAAAAGCAGCGTAAAACTCAGTAACGCAGCCCCATTGATTCCTATGAGGAAACAGATGTTATGTCTACACCTAACACCCTAACATGAACCCTAGTCTAAACACCCCTAATCTTACACTTATTAACCCCTAATCTGCCGCCCCCGACATCGCTGACACCTACTGCCCCCTACATCGCCGACACCTACATTATATTTATTAACCCCTAATCTCCCGCCCCAATGTCGCTGCCACCTACCTACACTTATTAACCCCTAATCTGCCGCCCCCAACGTCGCCACCACTATATTAAAGTTATTAACCCCTAAATCTAAGTCTAACCCTAACACCCCTTAACTTAAATATAATTTAAAAAAAGTCTAAATAATTTAGTTAATTTATTTAATTATAGTGTAGTGTTAGGTGTTATTGTAACTTAGGTAAGGTTTTTTTTTACAGGTACTTTTGTATTTATTTTAGCTAGGTAGTTATTAAATAGCTAATAACTATTTAATAACTATTCTACCTAGTTAAAATAAATACAAACTTGCGTGTAAAATAAAAATAAATCCTAAGCTAGCTACAATTTAACTATTAGTTATATTGTAGCTAGCTTAGGGTTTATTTTATAGGTAAGTATTTAGTTTTAAATAGGAATAATGTAGTTAATGATAGTAATTTTCTTTAGATTTATTTAAATTATATTTAAGTTAGGGGGTGTTAGGGTTAGACTTAGATTTAGGGGTTAATAACTTTAATATAGTGGTAGCGACGTTGGGGGCAGCAGATTAGGGGTTAATAAATGTAGGTAGGTAGCGTCGATGTTAGGGATGGCAGATTAGGGGTTAATAATATTTAACTAATGTTTGCGAGGCGGGAGTGCAGTGGTTTAGGGGTTAATATGTTTATTATAGTGGCGGCAACGTTGGGGGCGGCAGATTAGGGGTTAATAAGTGTAGGTAGATTGCGGCAACATTGGGGGCGGCAGATTAGGGGTTGATAAATATAATGTAGGTGTCTGCATTGTTGGGGGCCGCAGATTAGGGGTTCATAAATATAATGTAGGTGGTGGCGGTGTCCGGAGCGGCAGATTAGGGGTTAAAAATGTTATTTTAGTTTTTGTGATGCGGGAGGGCCTCGGTTTAGGGGTTAATAGGTAGTTTATGGCTGTTAGTGTACTTTTTAGCACTTTAGTTATGAGTTTTATGTTACAGCGTTGTACCTTAAAACTCTTAACTACTGACTTTAGAATGCGTTACGGATCTTGACAGGATAGGGTGTACCGCTCACTTTTTGGCCTCCCAGGACAGACTCGTAATACCGGTGCTATGGAAGTTCCATAGAAAAAAGACTTTACGAAGTTTACGTAAGTCATTTTGCAGTAAGGCCAAAGAAGTGTGCAGTGCCTCTAAGCCTTCAAGATTTGTAATAGCAACGCTGCTTTTTTACCTTAATGCACAACTCGTAATATAGCCACCAGTTTATTAAAATAAAACTAATGAAAACAATCACTAAATTATTTTATTTGCAGTAGCTTGCATGTATAATAGAGAATCAGAAACTTTTGTTATTTAAATTCTCAGCATAGCTGGCAAGAATCAGAAAAACTAATAATCCTGGCAAAACATAAGAAAATTTAATTATTACCAGATTCCTGATTGACCCAGTGTTATTGTTGACAGGAATTACCCAACAAAAATATTTGTGACTATAAAGGGCAAACCACAATTGATTAACTCACTAGATTCAATAATAAAACTTTGAATATAAATGTAAAGAGCATAAATCATATTAACAAAACTGTTTCATATAGGTTTGTTTAATACTTATCAACATTGTGGGATCCTTCACTGGAGTTCAGTGTAAAAAGACTATCTTAGGTTACCCCTGGACCCTCTCTTGCCATTATCCTGACTTGTCTATCTGGTCAGCTTAGTCTCCTATCTCCTCTGATAGGGTGTGGTCATCATGCATGCTCAGTGTGGCCCCTTGTGCCATCTGCTTGTGTCCCCTTGTGCCTCTTGTAGTGAGTCAATGTGTATTTTATGGAAAACTTTTAACCCCACCGTAACTGGGTGGGGTTGTAATCCCCCTTGTTTCTTGCACCCATTCCGGACTGGGGTTAACTGCCTGTGGCTCTGGTGACATCACAGCTTTTTGGGAGTGCTATTTAGCACCCAGGGCTGGATGTTGCTGAGTCACAGGATGTGTACCTGGTCCAGTTTTGGAGTGCAGTTCCCTTCCATGTTTTGTATTTTCTCTGGGTGATTACATCCACCTGTGCACCCTTTCTTTGTTCTCAGTTTGTTTGGCTTTGTGAGCTCGCATGATGGTGTGACTGTGTTAGGGACTCAGGCAGTGAAAAGGACCTTGACGTGGTGCCTGAGCTTTCCCATTTGGCCAGATGCGGTAACTAACCTTTCCAGTTGTGATTTTATCTTAGCTGTGAGCTAGCTGGTGAGTGTTGGGTGTTTCTATATGTTCTATTACTTTTTGTTTGTAATCCCCCTTGTTTCTTGCACCCATTCCTGACTGGGGTTAACTTCCTGTGGCTCTGGTGACATCACAGCTTTTTTGGAGTGCTATTTAGCACCCAGGCCTGGATGTTGCTGAGTCACAGGATGTGTACTTGGTCCGGTCTTGGAGTGCAGTTCCCTTCCATGTTTTGTATTTTCTCTGGGTGATTACATCCACCTGTGCACCCCTTCTTTGTTCTCAGTTTGTTTGGCTTTGTGAGCTTGCATGATGGTGTGGCTGTGTTAGGGACTCAGGCAGTGGAAGGGACCTTGACGTGGTGCCTGAGCTTTCCTATTTGGCCAGATGCGGTACCTAACCTTTCCAGTTGTGATTTTATCTTAGCTGTGAGCTAGCTGGTGAGTGCTGGGTGTTTCTATGTGTTGTATTACTTTTTGTTTGTAATCCCCTTGTTTCTGCACCCATTCTGGCTGGGGTTAACTGCCTTAGGCTCTGGTGACATCACAGCTTTTTTGGAGTGCTATTTAGCACCCAGGGCTGGATGTTGCTGAGTCACAGGATGTGTTCCTGGTCCGGTCTTGGAGTGCAGTTCCCTTCCATGTTTTGTATTTTCTCTGGGTGATTACATCCACCTGTGCACCCCTTCTTTGTTCTCAGTTTGTTTGGCTTTGTGAGCTCGCATGATGGTGTGGCTGTGTTAGGGACTCAGGCAGTGGAAAGGACCTTGACGTGGTGCCTGAGCTTTCCCATTTGGCCAGATGCGGTAACTAACCTTTCCAGTTGTGATTTTATCTTAGCTGTGAGCTAGCTGGTGAGTGCTGGGTATTTCTATGTGTTGTATTACTTTTTGTTTGTAATCCCCCTTGTTTCTTGCACCCATTCCAGACTGGGTTTAACTGCCTGTGGCTCTGGTGACATCACAGCTTTTTTGGAGTGCTATTTAGCACCCAGGGCTGGATGTTGCTGAGTCACAGGATGTGTACCTGGTCCGGTCTTGGAGTGCAGTTCCCTTCCGTGTTTTGTATTTCTCTGGGTGATTACATCCACCTGTGCACCCCTTCTTTGTTCTCAGTTTGTTTGGCTTTGTAAGCTCGCATGATGTGGCTGTGTTAGGGACTCAGGCAGTGGAAAGGACCTTGACGTGGTGCCTGAGCTTTTCCCATTTGGCCGGATGTGGTAACTAACCTTTCCAGTTGTGATTTTATCTTAGCTGTGAGCTAGCTGGTGAGTGCTGGGTGTTTCTATGTGTTGTATTACTTTTTGTTTGTAATCCCCTTGTTTCTGCACCCATTCCAGACTGGGTTTAACTGCCTGTGGCTCTGGTGACATCACAGCTTTTTTGGAGTGCTATTTAGCACCCAGGGCTGGATGTTGCTGAGTCACAGGATGTGTACCTGGTCCGGTCTTGTAGTGCAGTTCCCTTCCATGTTTTGTATTTTCTCTGGGTGATTACATCCACCTGTGCACCCCTTCTTTGTTCTCAGTTTGTTTGGCTTTGTGAGCTTGCATGATGGTGTAGCTGTGTTAGGGACTCACGAAGTGGAAAGGACCTTGACGTCGTGCCTGAGCTTTCCCATTTGACCAGATGCGGTAACTAACCTTTCCAGTTGTGATTTTATCTTAGCTGTGAGCTAGCTGGTGAGTGCTGGGTGTTTCTATGTGTTGTATTACTTTTTGTTTGTAATCCC
This sequence comes from Bombina bombina, assembly GCF_027579735.1. Lineage (NCBI taxonomy): Eukaryota > Metazoa > Chordata > Amphibia > Anura > Bombinatoridae > Bombina > Bombina bombina. The sequence goes on along the minus strand of NC_069502.1, from coordinate 288,721,415 downwards.
CCTTGTTTCTTGCACCCATTCCGGATTGGGGTTAACTGCCTGTGGCTCTGGTGACATCACAGCTTTTTTGGAGTGCTATTTAGCACCTGGGGCTGGATGTTGCTGAGTCACAAGATGTGTACCTTGTCAGGTCTTGGAGTGCAGTTCCCTTCCATGTTTTGTATTTTCTCTGGGTGATTACATCCACCTGTGCACCCCTTCTTTGTTCTCAGTTTGTTTGGCTTTGTGAGCTTGCATGATGGTGTGGCTGTGTTAGGGACTCAGGAACAAACAAAGTCCAATCCAGCACTACAGCAGTCAGCAAACTGCAAAGTCACTCAGGAGCCTCACTCAAAGCTCCAGCCAAATATTCAAAAATCCACAGGAGAGTGACAGCAGAATAAAACTTTTATTTAGGTATCACACAGAAACAAATAGCGACGTTTCGGAAGTAGAACTTTGTGTGATACCTAAATAAAAGTTTTATTCTGCTGTCACTCTCCTGTGGATTTTTGTGTTAGGGACTCAGGCAGTGGAAAGGACCTTGACGTGGTGCCTGAGATTTCCCATTTGGCCAGATGCGGTAACTAACCTTTCCAGTTGTGATTTTATCTTAGCTGTGAGCTAGCTGGTGAGTGCTGGGTGTTTCTATGTGTTATATATATATATATATATATATATATATATATATATATATATATATATATGTGTGTGTGTATGTGTACATGAATATGTAAGTAAATACACATGATCAATTGTATGCCTATATAATAAAGCACAGACACTTGTAATTAATATGCAATATCAAAATGGTGATTTTTCAGACAACTGTCCCGACATAATCCCCCTCTCAAGATGGCCTGTCAAGAGTAAGTGAGATAAGGTGATCTTGATAAAAGGCCTGTTATCAGGTGCTTAGTGATTTAGTACCTGAATGGGAAAAAAATCAACATATAAAATATTTTGATATTTACTGGTGTGGAAGAATATCAAAAGTCAGTCAAGCAATGTCAACTTTTGTATACATGAAGAAAGTAGGAGGCACAGACACGAGTATGTTGCAAAATTTGAGTACATTTATTTACAGGTAGTGCAAAGGCACTACATGAGTGAAAAAATACAATTCAGGTAATGAGTAAGGCCAAGTGCTGAAACGCATTTACCTGTTGTTTACTGCTTGCGTTTACACATTTTTCAGTATCTTACCCCGGGGTGATTATCCCCTCCACGATATGTGTATACATTTATTTTGTATTTTTTTCACTCATGTAGTGCCTTTGCACTACCTGTAAATAAATTTACTCAAATTTCGCAACATACTCGTGGTTTGTGCCTCCTACTTTCTTCAAGTATTCACTAGTGGCCTTTTGGAGTCAGCACAGACACTGAGAGTGAATCGGGTTCTGACCGCGGACCACACTACCTTACAAAGACACACACGGGAAGAAGTGGAACCTGTATATTGACCACTGGAGGCAGACCAAATCACAGCATTGAGACCCGACAGGACGTGAGCTTTCGACATTACGAAGAGGCATTGCCCCAAACGAAGGCTAAAGGAATCCGGGGAGCACGGAAGGTATGTGCTTTATAATTCATTGTTTCCTGAAGTGTTAAGTTTGATCTTATGATCAGGATCACTATTTGAGAACAAATCGAGAGTTTTTCAGCTTCACATATCCCACAGAGGTAGGGGAATCCTCTTGGGGCAATATCCTCCGTTATATGTTTTGCATTTGCCTATCCTCATTAATACGCACCGGTCTGCTAAGGATTTGGGCTTACTACAATTGTTGCATACATTTAACATCTGTGATTATCCTTCCTCAGTTTTCATTCTCCATTTACCTTGGTTATTATTAACTTTTGTATACAGTCTATATCCCTTTAAGTGGTTGCAATGCTGCATCTCCAAGAAACATAATAAAGTGCAAAGTTTACAGTAATTGAGCAAGTAATTTAAGCAAGTTTTAGTTTAAGACTTACCTACAGCTTCATAGTTACCTAAAGGATGATTGCCTATTACCTTTGGCCTAGTAACCAAGACATCCTAGAGTCATGTTTGACCCTGGACTAATTTAAGTTCCTAAATATCAGGAGGATTCATGGTATTGGCTATGCCTTAACTTTATTAGCTTCTTTTAACAGGTTTACCCTATTCTAGGGACCCTTTTCGGTTTTGCACTTTTGGACTTTTAAACCATTTACACCCTATTGACCTTAGGCAGGGTATTCATTCTAAAGAGGACTCAGCAACCCTGAGAAAAATTTAGGTACGGCTTTTAAAGCCTACAATGTACCTTTCTCACCCTATTTATACCTAGGTGGGTTTTCAATGGTAAAGTACCTTTGTGCTTTGGGAGAAGCTTACCTCCTTGTGTACTCTTTATGGAACATCTCTGACCAAAGCCTAGTTTAGCTGTATTAATCTTACTTTCTTGCTCTGAGTTTATTGCAATTCTTAAAAGGTTCTCTTCCCCTAAGGGTAAATTATAGGGAATCCATTTTTTCCCCAGTAGGAGTATTATTAACAAGGGGCCTAGTTATTTAGCTATTAAGCTACGCCTATAGATGTATTTAAGTCTTAGGTATTTATGTGGAGGAAAAGAAAATACTACTACCCCCTCAAAGTTTGTCACCCAACTAAATTATAGAAAAAACACAGTATGTTTAATACAGTAATGATTTGAAAATCAGGTACTACCTGATGTCATCAGTTCCAAGCAAGCCATTTGGTCTCTCTGCACGACTGAGGAATGTAGATCTCATCTTGCAGCCTGCAAGTTCACGTTACCATTAATTCAGGATAAGAAGGCTTATAAGTCTCATGAGAACATTTTTGTTCTGTTAAACAAATAGGGAAAATTGTATTTTCTATCGGCTAGATAACAAGTTTTGTGGTAAGAGCGGCTCGGTACTAACTTGCAAGTTATTTCCACCGCTCACCTCCCTATGGCGCCGCTATTACAGGTTTTCGTAAAACCCGGCATTAGCAGGCAATATTGCAGCGTTGAGCAAAATTGAGCTCCATACCGCACCCAAATACCAGCGCTGCTTTGAGTTGGTTTTATGTGCTTGTGCAAGATTTCCCCATAGACATCAATGGGGAGAGCCGGCTAAAAAAAAAGCCTAACATCTGCAATAAAGGAGTGTAAAGCTCCGTAACGCAGCCCCATTGATTCCTATGGGGAAACAAAAGTTATGTTTACACCTAACACCCTAACACAGTGTTTTTCAACCAGTGTGCCGTGGCACACTAGTGTGCCGTGAGAGATCCTCAGGTGTGCCACGGCAGACTGACAACAGTGTGACATATTTTTTAAACTTTGCTTGTTTTTTACTCCCAGTGCAGGGGTAGTTTGTAGGAGGCATGGCATAACAGCACAATACATACAGTATGTGTGTGCGTGTGTTTGTATGTGTATATATATGCTGTATTAGGCTACAATGTGTGATTTTTTTAAAATTTTGGGATGGTGGTGTGCCACAGGATTTTTTTATGTAAAAATGTGTGCCACGGCAAAAAAAAGGTTAAAAATCACTGCCCTAACATAAACCCAGAGTCAAAACACCCCTAATCTGCCGCCCCCGACATCGCCGACACCTACATTACACTTATAAAACCATAATCTGCCGTCCCCAACGTCGCCGCCACTATACTAAAGTTTTTAACCCATAAACCTAACCCTAAGTCTAACCCTAATCCTAACACCCACTAACTTTAATACAATTAAAATAAATCTAAATAAAAATTTCTATCATTAACTAAATAATTCCTATTTAAAACTAAATTCTTACCTGTAAAATAAAATCTAAGCTAGCTACAATATAACTAATAGTTACATTGTAGCTATCTAAGGTTTTATTTTTATTTCACAAGCAAGTTTGTATTTATTTTAACTAGTTAGATTAGTTAGTAAATAGTTATTAACTATTTACCAGCTACCTAGTTAAAATAAATACAAATTTACCTATAAAATAAAACCTAACCAGAGTTACACTAACACCTAACCTTACACTACAATTAAATAAATTACATTAAATAAATACAATTAACTAAATTACAAAAAACAAACACTTAATTACACGAAATAAAAAATAGATTATCAAATATTTAAACTAATTACACCTAATCTAATAGCCCTATCAAAATAAAAAAGCCCCCTCAAAATAAAAATAAACCTAGCCTTTAATAAACTACCAATGGCCCTTAAAAAGGCCTTTTGCAGGGAATTGCCCCAAATAAATCAGCTCTTTTACCTGTAAAAAAATAATGCAAACAACCCCCCAACAGTAAAACCCACTACCCACACAACCAAACCCCCCAAATAAAATCCTATCTAAAAATACCTAAGCTCCCCATTGCCCTAAAAAGGGCATTTGTATGGACATTGCCCTTAAAAGGGCATTTAGCTCTTTTTCTGCCCAAACCCTAAGCTAAAAATAAAACCCACCCAATAAACCCTTAAAGAAGACGGGACATCCATCCTTAACGAAGCCTGGAGAAGTCTTCATCCAAGCGGCAAGAAGTTCTCAGCAAAGCCGGGAGAAGACTTCATCTAAGCGCCAAAAAGTGGTCCACCAGATGGGCAGAAGTCTTCATCCAGACGGCATCATTTATCTTCATCCTTCTGATGTGGAGCGACTCCATCTTTAAGACATCCAGCGCAGAGCATCCTCTTCTTTCCATGGCTCTTCAAGAATGAATTCTCCTTTAAATGACGTCATCCAAGATGGCGTCCCTTGAATTCCGATTGGCTGATAGAATTTTATCAATTAAAGGTGAAAAAATCCTATTGGCTGAATCAATCAGCCAATAGGATTGAGCTTGCATTCTATTGGCTGTTCCAATTAGCCAATAGAATGTGAGCTCAATCCTATTGTCAGGTTTAGCCTGTGTTTCTTTTTCTCTCCTCATTACCTGGTTTACCTCCTTTCACAAAATTCCTCCCACTTGCCTTTAAGAATCTGTTACACCTATTCCCAGGTGCTTAGTATTTTGCTTTTGGTGCTAACAATAGGACAATATCCTGAGCTTCCTGTGACTTTCAGCAACCTGCTTTCCACTGTTTGTCGGCAGCTACAGAAGTCTCTTCAAAGCAGTAACTTCTCTTATTCCGGTGAAGTTGCTTTCTCCTTTTTGGATTGCAAATTACCAGCATTCAAAGCTAATTGGTGTTTTCACACTGCTGGGTTTTTTCTCTCTACACTCTGCCTGTCAGCAGCTGCAGCCCTCACCTCTGCCTCCCACAGATTCCTTTTACCTGGACTGCTGAAACTGCAACTAATTTGTTTGTTCTGAATCAGTTCATAAAGATACTACCTTATTTAAAGATACATATGATACTATTACGATCTGTGTGTATTATAAATAACTATTCTTTCAATTCAGACTCTCCTCTTTCATGCTAAAGTAACATTTATTAATTCATTAACCACCTGATTTACTTACTCTGTGATAGTATTCTAAGAGGTGTAAGTGATACATTCCATAATATAATCACCACTACAATAGTGGTATCTGAATATAATTAAAGGTATACACACACCTAGTTTTTGCAATTGTGATCCACAAGTAACAACTATCCCACACCTATTGGCTGATTGGATCAGCCAATAGGACTGAAGTTCAATCTTATTGGTTGATTGCATCAGCCAATAGGATTTTTTCACCTATAATTCCGATTGGCTGATAGAATTCTATCAGCCAATCGGAATTCAAGGGACACCATCTTGGATGACGTCATTTAAAGAAGAATTAATTCTTGAAGAGCCATGGTAAGAAGAGGATGCTCCGCGCCGGATGTCTTGAAGATGGAGCCGCTCCACGTCGGAAGGATGAAGATAGAAGATGCCATCTGGATGAAGACTTCTGCCCGTCTGGAGGACCACTTTTTGCCGCTTGGATGAAGACATCTCCCAGCTTCGTTGAGGATGGATGTCCGGTCTTCAAAAACTGTAAGTGAATCTTCAGGGTTAGTGTTAGGTTTTTTTAAGGGTTTATTGGGTGGGATTTTTAGCTTAGGGTTTGGGCAGAAAAAGAGCTAAATGCTCTTTTAAAGACAATGTCCATACAAATGCCCTTTTCAGGGCAATGGGGATCTCAGTTTTTTTTTAGATAGGATTTTATTTGGGGGGTTTTACTGTTGGGGGTTGTTTGTATTATTTTTTAACAGGTAAAAGAGCTGATTTCTTTTGGACAATGCCCCTCAAAAGGCCCTTAAGGGCCATTGGTAGTTTATTGTAGGCTGGTTTTTTTTTAGTTTGGGGGGGCTTTTTTATTTTGATAGGGCTATTAGATTACGTGTAATTAGTTTAAATATTTGATAAAAAAAATTTTGTTTAATTTAGTGTTTTCTTTTTTTTGTAATTTAGTTAATTGTATTTAATTAATGTAATGTATTTAATTGTAGTGTAAGTTTAGGTGTTAGTGTAACTCAGGTTAGGTTTTATTTTACAGGTAAATTTGTATTTATTTTGACTAGGTAGCTAGTAAATAGTTAATAACTATTTACTAACGAATCTACCTAGAAAAAATAAATACAGACTTGCCTGTGAAATAAAAATAAAACCTAAGCTAGCTACAATGTAACTATTAGTTATATTGTATCTAGCTTAGATTTTATTTTACAGGTAAGTATTTAGTTTTAATTAGGAATTATTTAGTTAATGATAGTTATTTTTATTTAGATTTATTTTAATTATATTAAAGTTAGTGGGTGTTATGGTTAGACTTAAGGTTAGGTTTAGGGGTGAATAACTTTAGTATAGTGGTGGCGATGTTAGGGACAGCAGATTAGGGGTTAACAACAGTAATGAAGGTTGCGGCGATGTTAGGGACAGCAGATTAGGGGTTAATAATTTTATTTTAGTGTTTGTGATGTGGGAGAGCCTCAGTTTAGGGGTTAATAGGTAGTTTATGGTTTTTAGTGTACCTTTTAGCACTTTAGTTATGAGTTTTATGTTACGGCTTTGTAACATAAAAGCCATAACTACTGACTTTCGGTTTACGGTATGGATCTTGACGGTATAGGCTGTACTGCTCACTTTTTGGTCGGATAGGCAAACTCATAATACCGGCGCTGTGGAAGTCCCATTGAAAAAGGACTTTTTGAATGCTGTGTTAGTTACATTGCGTTATGGTCACCTGTACCTGCAAGACTCGTAATTCCAGCGGTAGTGAAAAAGAGCCATAATGCTGCTTTTTCACTCATACCGCAAAACTCGTAATCTAGCCGTGTAGTAGTAATACAGTTCCCTGCAAAATTGTTTTATTAAGAAATGAAGACTCATCCAGTTTTCTCACTTTAAAAGAAATCAATTTTGTTAGAGCAAAACTTTAATCAGTAAATTAACAAGTTATGTCAATTCAGTAGAACCAGATAAATCTTGCATCCCTTGTTTGCTGTCCCCTATTGCCTTAATTAGGGGGGTTTATTTGTAGACACTTACTTATTATAGACCACAGCTTAGCTGTAAAGCAGCAATAAAACGTATTGCATTTATAGTTTTAGACTGGTTAGTAACCAAAGAACCATATATTTGTTTAAGTGTCACTTGAATCAATTCATTAAATTATTTCTAATGTATTTATTGAACTATGAGTGGGTTATTTTTTAATAACAGAGGCCTAGATTTAGAGTTGGGTGGTAGCCGTCAAAACCAGCGTTAGAGGCTCCTAACGCTGGTTTTTACTGCCCTCTGGTATTTGGAGCCAGTCAGGAAAGGGTCTAACGCTCACTTTTCAGCCGCGACTTTTCCATACCGCAGATCCCCTTACGTCAATTGCGTATCCTATCTTTTCAATGGGATCTTTCTAACTCCGGTATTTAGAGTCGTGGCTGAAGTGAGCGTTAGAAATCTAACGACAAAACTCCAGCCTAATCTGCTGCCCCTAACATCGCTGACCCCTATATTATATGTATTAACCCCTAACCTGCCCCCCTCAACGTCGCCTCCACCTGCCTACACTTATTAACCCCTAATCTGCCGAGCGGATCTCACCGCTACTATAATAAAGTTATTAACCCCTAATCCGCCTCACTCCCGCCTCAATAACCCTATAATAAATATTAACCCCTAATCTGCCCTCCCTAATATTGCCGACACCTAACTTCAAGTATTAACCCCTAATCTGCCGATCGGAGCTCACCGCTACTCTAATAAATTTTTTAACCCCTAAAGCTAATTTTAACCCTAACCCTAACACCCCCCTAAATTAAATATAATTTTATTCTAACGAAATAAATTAACTCTTATTAAATAAATTATTCCTATTTAAAGCTAAATACTTACCTGTAAAATAAACCCTAATATAGCTACAACATAAATTATAATTATATTATAGCTATTTTATGATTAATATTTATTTTACAGGCAACTTTGTATTTATTTTAACCAGGTACAATAGCTATTAAATAGTTAAGAACTATTTAATAGCTAAAATAGTTAAAATAATTACAAAATTACCTGTAAAATAAATCCTAACCTAAGTTACAATTAAACCTAACACTACACTAACAATAAATAAATTAAATAAACTACCTACAATTATCTACAATTAAACCTAACACTACACTATCAATAAATTAATTAAATACAATACCTACAAATAAATACAATTAAACCTAACACTACACTATCAATACATTATTTAAATAAAATATCTACAAATAACTACAATGAAATAAACTAACTAAAGTACAAAAAATAAAAAAGAACTAAGTTACAAAAAATAAAAAAATATTTACAAACATAAGAAAAATATTACAACAATTTTAAACTAATTACACCTACTCTAAGCCCCCTAATAAAATAACAAAGCCCCCCAAAATAAAAATGATGGAATCAGCCAATCAGAATCAAGTTCAATCCGATTGGCTGATCCGATCAGCCAATCAGATTGAGCTTGCATTCTATTGGATGATCGGAACAGCCAATAGAATGCGAGCTCAATCTGATTGGCTGATTGGATCAGCCAATCGGATTGAACTTGATTCTGATTGGCTGATTCCATCAGCCAATCAGAATATTCCTACCTTAATTCCGATTGGCTGATAGAATCCTATCAGCCAATCGGAATTCGAGGAACGCCATCTTGGATGACGTCATTTAAAGGAACCGTCATTCGTCATCTAGTCGTCGGTTGAAGAGGATGTTCTGCGTCGGCTTGGAAGAAGATGGTTCCGCTCCGCTCCAGAAGAAAGAAGAATGAAGATGAGGCTTGATAGAAGACTTCATCCAGATGATGGACTTCCGACTTCAGCCCGAGGATGGATTTCTTCAGTCGCCGCTTGGATCCAGACTTCAGCCCGAGGAAGGACGTCCCTCTTCAGCCCCCTGCTTGGGCTTGGATCAACACTTCCGAGGTTTGGATGAAGACTTCCGAGGACGGATCGGTGAACCTGGCAGGGTGAAGATAAGGTAGGAAGATCTTCAGGGGCTTAGTGTTAGGTTTATTTAAGGGGGGTTTGGGTTAGATTAGGGGTATGTGGGTGGTGGGTTGTAATGTTGGGGGGGGTATTGTATGTTTTTTACAGGCAAAAGAGCTGAATTCTTTGGGGCATGCCCCGCAAAGGGCCCTGTTCAGGGCTGGTAAGGTAAAAGAGCTTTGAACTTTTGTAATTTAGAATAGGGTAGGGCATTTTTTTTATTTTGGGGGGCTTTGTTATTTTATTAGAGGGCTTAGAGTAGGTGTAATTGTTGTAATATTTTTCCAATGTTTGTAAATATTTTTTTATTTTTTGTAACTTAGTTCTTTTTTATTTTTTGTACTTTAGTTAGTTTATTTCATTGTATTTATTTGTAGATATTGTATTTAAATAATTTATTGATAATGTAGTGTTAGGTTTAATTGTAGGTAATTGTTGGTATTTTATTTAATTAATTTATTGATAGTGTAGTGTTAGGTTTAATTGTAACTTAGGTTAGGATTTATTTTACAGGTAATTTTGTAATTATTTTAACTATTTTAGCTATTAAATAGTTCTTAACTATTTAATAGCTATTGTACCTGGTTATAATAAATACAAAGTTACCTGTAAAATAAATATAAATCCTAAAATAGCTATAATATAATTATAATTTATATTGTAGCTATATTAGGATTTATTTTACAGGTAAGTATTTAGCTTTAAATAGGAATAATTTATTTAATAAGAGTTAATTAATTTCGTTAGATTTAAATTATATTTAATTTAGGGGGGTGTTAGTGTTAGGGTTAGACTTAGCTTTAGGGGTTAATACATTTATTAGAATAGCGGTGAGCTCCAGTCGGCAGATTAGGGGTTAATGTTTTAAATTAGGTGTCGGCGATGTTAGGGAGGGCAGATTAGGGGTTAATACTATTTATTATAGGGTTATTGAGGCGGGAGTGAGGCGGATTAGGGGTTAATAACTTTATTATAATAGCGGTGCGGTCCGGTCGGCAGATTAGGGGTTAATAAGTGTAGGTAGGTGGAGGCAACGTTGTGGGCGGCAGATTAGGGGTTAATAAATATAATATAGGGGTCGGCGGTGTTAGGGACAGCAGATTAGGGGTACATAGGGATAATGTAAGTAGCGGCGGTTTACGGAGCGGCAGATTAGGGGTTAATAATAATATGCAGGGGTCAGCGATAGCGGGGGCAGCAGAATAGGGGTTAATAAGTGTAAGGTTAGGGGTGTTTAGACTCGGGGTACATGTTAGAGTGTTAGGTGCAGACGTAGGAAGTGTTTCCCCATAGCAAACAATGGGGCTGCGTTAGGAGCTGAACGCGGCTTTTTTGCAGGTGTTAGGTTTTTTTTTCAGCTCAAACAGCCCCATTGTTTTCTATGGGGGAATCGTGCACGCGCACGTTTTTGAGGCTGGCCGCGTCCGTAAGCAACTCTGGTATCGAGAGTTGAAGTTGCGTTAAATATGCTCTACGCTCCTTTTTTGGAGCCTAACGCAGCTATTCTGTGGACTCTCAATACCAGAGTTATTTTAAAGGTGCGGCCAGAAAAAAGCCAGCGTTAGCTACACGGGTCGTTATCGACAAAACTCTAAATCTAGCCGTTAGTTTAATAAAATAATTATTGGAAATAATAAGCAATATTTGAATAACGCAGATCAATAAGCATACATTATTACAATGATTTAATGATTATCAGGTTAAAACTAATGGAAACAATCACTAAATGGTTTTATTTGCAGTAGCTTGTGTGTATAATAAAGAAACAGAAACTTTTGTTATTTAAATTCTCAGCATAGCTGGCAAGAATCAGGTAAACTAATAATCCTAGCAAACCATAAGAAAATTATATTATTACCAGATTCCTGATTGACCCAGTGTTATTGTCGACAGATAAGAGTTAGGTTAACCGAAATTACCTAACACAAATATTTGTGACTATAAAGGGCAAACCAGAATTGATTAACTCACCTGATTCAATAAAAACATTTTCAATATAAATGTAAAGAGCATAAATCATATTAACAAAACTGTTTCATATAGGTTTGTTTCATACTTATCAACATTGTGGGATACTTCACTGGGGTTCAGTGTAAATAGAGCCTCTTAGGTTACCCCTGGACCCTCTCTTGCCATTATCCTGACTTAACTATCTGGTCAGCTTAGCCTCTCATCTCCTCTGGATAGGGTGTGGTCATCATGCATGCTCAGTGTGGCCCCTTGTACCATCTACTTCTGTCCCCTTGTGCCCCTTGTAGTGGGTCAGTGTGTAGTTTATGGAAAACTTTTAACCCCACTCCAACTGATAAGGTTAGGTTCACATAAATGATTGGCTAACACTAATTACAGATTGATTAACATGTTTGTTGATGAGCTAAGATTTAGCAGACAGAGTATTTTTCCATCGGAAGATGGCACTCATCACTAAGCTATAATAGACAAATATGTATTTTGTAAATATGTCCTGAAAAACAAGTAAGTATCTCTATTTGACCATTAACCAAGGCTGATCCCCACTAATGTTTATAGAATAAGAGACTTACTGGAGTCATGTATGAATAACATGGGGATATTTGTGGATATTTATACTAATAATATAATGATAAGAATCATGCAGCTATCTTGAGGACCTTGAATATTATAATAACTAAATATGAATTATTTTGTTAAAGTACAAAACTTCACTGTAAGCAATTACATACTGACAAGCAACACTAGTTAATAGCTACATATTAATACTAATTAATATATATATATATATATATATATATATATATATATATATATATATATATATATACTGTATATATATATATACTGTGTATATGTATATATATATATATATATATATATATATATATATATATATATATATGTGTGTGTGTATGTACATGAATTTGTAAGTAAATACACATGATCAATTTTATCCCTATATAATAAAGCACAGACACTTGTGATTAATATGCAATATCAAAATTGTGATTTTTTCCAGATAATTGTCCTGACATATATATTGTCATGGACAATGTAGATTATTTAAAGTATTGGAGATATCTTAACCCCTTAATGACCGGACCATTTTTCAATTTTCTTACCCTTAATGACAATGGCTATTTTTACATTTCTGCAGTGTTTGTGTTTAGCTGTAATTTCCCTCTTACTCATTTACTGTACCCACACATATTATATACCGTTTTTCTCGCCATTAAATGGACTTTCTAAAGATACCATTATTTTCATCATGTCTTATAATTTACTAAAAAAAAATAATAAAATATGAGGAAAAAATGGAAAAAAACACACTTTTTCTAACTTTGACCCCCAAAATATGTTACACATCTACAATCACCAAAAAACACCCATGCTAAATAGTTTCTAAATTTTGTCCAGAGTTTAGAAATACCCAATGTTTACATGTTCTTTGCTTTTTTTGCAATTTATGGGGCAATAAATACAAGTAGCACTTCGCTATTTCCAAACCACTTTTTTTCAAAATTAGCGCTAGTTACATTGGAACCCTGATATCTGTCAGGAATACCTGAATATCCCTTGACATGTATATATTTTTTTTTAGAAGACAACCCAAAGTATTGATCTAGGCCCATTTTGGTATATTTCATGCCACCATTTCACTGCCAAATGCGATAAAAAAAAAAAAAGTTCACTTTTTCACAAAATTTGTCACAAACTTTAGGTTTCCCACTGAAATTATTTACAAACAGCTTCTGCAATTATGGCACAAATGGTTGTAAATGCTTCTCTGGGATCCCCTTTTTTCAGAAATAGCAGACTTATATGGCTTTTGGGTTGCTTTTTGGTAATTAGAAGGCCGCTAAATGCCGCTGCGCACCACACGTGTTTTATGCCCAGGAGTGAAGGGGTTAATTAGGGAGCTTGTAGGGAGCTTGTAGGGTTAATTTTAGCTTTAGTGCAGTGTAGTAGACAACCCCAAGTATTGATCTAGGCCCATTTTGGTATATTTTATGCCACCATTTCACCGCCAAATGCGAGCAAATAAAAAAAAAAACTTAACATTTTTCACAATTTTAGGTTTCTCACTGAAATTATTTACAAACAGCTTGTGCAATTATGGCAGAAATTGTTGTAAAAGCTTCTCTGGGATCCCCTTTGTTCAGAAATAGCAGACTTATATGGCTTTGGCGTTGCTTTTTGGTAATTAGAAGGCCGCTAAATGCTGCTGCGCACCACACGTTAATTATGCCCAGCAGTGAAGGGGTTAAATTAGGTAGCTTGTAGGGAGCTTGCAGTGTTAATTTTAGAGATCAGCCTCCCACCTGACACATCCCACCCCCTGATCCCTCCCAAACAGCTCTCTTCCCTCCCCCACCCCACAATTGTTCCCGCCATCTTAAGTACTGGCAGAAAGTCTGCCAGTACTAAATAAAAGAGGTTTTTTTTTTTTTTTAAAATAAAAATAATAAAGTATTTTAGCTGTGATGGACCCCTGCCTTAGCCCCAACCTCCCTGATCCCCCCTCCAGCTCTCTAACCCTCTCCCCTACCTAATTACCGCCATCTTGGGTACTGGCAGCTGTCTGCCAGTACCCAGTTTGGCCCCAAAAAAACCCCAAAAAGTATTTTTATTTTGTTTTTACTTAAAAAACTATTTCTGTAGTGTAGCAGCCCCCCACAATACCCCCACCCCCACCCCCTCCCAGATCCTTTTATATTTTTTTTAAAAAAAAAATCCCTTTTTTTCCCCCTTTCTGCCCTCATTCATTGGTGTCAGTGTGGCTAATGGGTGCACGCACACATGCATGCTCACGTGAACACACGCGCATCGTGCACGCACGCGCATCGTGCACGCGCACCCTCACACCCGGCACTATCGCTACCGGTGCAGAGAGGGCCACAGAGTGGCTCTCTCTGCATCGGGGGCTTGTAAAGTTGTATTGCAGGATGCCTCCATATCGAGGCATCACTGCAATACCATCAGAGCTGCTGGAAGCATTTGTGATCGCTTCCAGCACTCTGTTAGACAACTGACGTACCAGGTACGTCCATTGTCATTAACTGCTTGTTAATGCATGACGTACCTGGTACGTCAGTTGTCATTAAGGGGTTAAAAGGGATTTAATATTTGCTTGGTATTATTTTGAACATAAATATATATTTGAAAATATATGTTTATGGTTAAAATAATATTAAATAAACATTCAATCCATTTAACCCCTTAATGACTGAGGACGTATGCCATACGTCCTCAGAAAAAATACAGTTAACGCCTGAGGACGTATGGCGTACGTCCTCGGTTTGGAAAGCAGCTGGAAGCGATCCTGATCGCTTCCAGCTGCTTTCCGGTTATTGCAGGATGTCAAGATATCGAGGTATCCTGCAATAACAAATTTTACCCCTTCAGTGCAGAGAGAGCCACACTGCACCGGGCATCATTGGCCGCATTCGTTGGTGGGTGGGAGCTGAAGTGGGAGGCGGGTGGGCGGCCATCGATGCAGTCCTTGTCAGAGAGTGGGGTGGGATCGGGGGCGGGATCGCCGGGGGCACGCACGGACGCGCGCGCGTGCGCGGGAGGAGGCGGGCGCGTGCACGGGGAGGGAGCGGGTGGGAACCGCTACACTACAGAAAAAAAATGTTTTTATAAGTGGGAGAAAGGGGTGCAAAATATTTAGTACTTGGAAATCTAAGTGATCTGGGAGCGGGTGGGGGATTGGTCTTGGGGGGGGGAAGCTACACTACAGAAAAATAAAATAAAAATAAAAAAAAACATTTTATTTGCAAACTGGGTACTGGCAGACAGCTGCCAGTACCCAATATGGCCCTCAATAAGGCAAAGGGGGAGGGTTAGGAAGCTGTTTGGGGGGGGATCAGGGAGGTTGGGGCTAAGGGGGGGATCCTACACAACAGCATATGTAAATATGCTAAAAAATATATATATTAAAAAAAAGATACCTTTTATTTTAGTACTGGCAGACCTTCTGCCAGTACTTAAGATGGCAGGGACAATTGTGGGGTGGGGGAGGGAAGAGAGCTCTTTGGGAGGGATCCGGGGGTCTGATGTGTCAGATGGAAAGCTGATGTCTACACTAAAGCTAAAATTAACCCTGCAAGCTCCCTACAAGCTACCTAATTAACCCCTTCACTTTTGGGCATAATTCATGTGTTGTGCGCAGTTGCATTTAGTGGCCTTCTAACTACCAAAAACTAACGCCAAAGCCATATATGTCTGCTATTTCTGAACAAAGGGGATCCCAGAGAAGCATTTACAACCATTTGTGCCATAATTGCACAAGCTGTTTGTAAATAATTTCAGTGAGAAACCTAGAGTTTGTGAAAAAGTTGACTATTTTTTTTAATTTGATTGCATTTGGCGGTGAAATGGTGGCATGAAATATACCAAAATGGGCCTAGATCAATACTTGGGGTTGTCTACTACACTACACTAAAGCTAAAATTAACCCTACAAGCTCCCTACAAGCTCCCTAATTAACCCCTGCACTGCTGAGCACAATACACGTGTGGTGCGCAGCGGAATTTAGTGGCCTTCTAATTACCAAAAAGCAATGCCAAAGCCATATATGTCTGCTATTTCTGAAAAAAGGTGATCCCAGAGAAGCATTTACAACCATTTGTGCCATAATTGCACAAAATGTTTGTAAATGATTTCAGTGAGAAACCTAAAATTTGAAAAATGTAACTTTTTTTTTTATTTGATCGCATTTGGCGGTGAAATGGTGGCATGAAATATACCAAGATGGGCCTAGATCAATACTTTGGGTTGTCTACTACACTACACTAAAGCTAAAATTACCCCAAAAAGCTCCCTACATGCTCCCTAATTAACCCCTTCACTGCTGGACATAATACACGTGTGGTGCACAGTGTCATTTCTAATTATCAAAAAGCAATGTCAAAGCCATATATGTCTGCTATTTCTGAACAAAGGGGATCCTAGAGAAAAATGTAGAACCATTTATGCCATAATTGCACAAGCTATTTGTAAATAATTTCAGTGAGAAACCTAAAGTTTGTGAAAACATTTGTGAAAAAGTGAACAATTTTTTTTATTTGATCGCAATTGGTGGTGAAATGGTGGCATGAAATATACCAAAATGGGCCTAGATCAATACTTTGGGATATCTTCTAAAAACATATATATACATGTCAATGGCTATTCAGGGATTCCTGACAGATATCAGTGTTCCAATGTAACTAGCGCTAATTTTGAAAAAAAAAAAAAATGGTTTGGAAATAGCAAAGTGCTACTTTTATTTATGGCCCTATAACTTGCAAAAAAAGCAAAGAACATGTAAATATTTGGTATTTCTAAACTCAGGACAAAATTTAGAAACTATTTAGCATGGGTGTTTTTTGGTGGTTGTAGATGAGTAACAGATTTTGGGGGTCAAAGTTAAACAAAGTGTGTTTTTTTTCATTTTTTCCTCATATTTTATAATTTTTTTTATAGCAAATTATAGGATATGATGAAAATAATGGTATGTTTAGAAGGTTCATTTAATGGCGAGAAAAACGGTATATAATATGTGTGGGTACAGTAAACGAGTAAGAGGAAAATTACAGCTAAACACAAACACAGCAGAAATGTAAAAATAGCCCGGGTCCCAAACGGACAGAAAATGGAAAAGTGCTGTGGTCATTAAGGGGTTAAAGATATCTACAATTCTTTAAACAACATGCATTGTACATGATTATGCATATAATTTAAACATTGACCCCTAATCTGCTATAACCTAAAACTAACTGTAGAAGCTAAGGCCCAACACATAAATATTACATATTTGTTATGTACAATGTGTAATGTTTAAATATTTGCATATAAATTAAAATGTAATGGATGTTGCTTGTTGTGTTATATTATTTCTAATTAAAGACATTCTAATTAATAATATAGATATACATAACTGCCTGACTGTTAAGTAAATATATAATTTAATGATACTGACTACTATAAAAAAAAAAATATATATATATATATATATATATATATATATTTATATACATATATCTATGTTATCACTAATAAACACAACAAGCTTACAGAAGCACATTTTAATTTATATGCAATACTTAAACCATTATGCAATATACATGCATAACTGTTTAAATATTGAATATCAATGCAAGGCCTGACTATATATATAAATATAAAATGTAGATATTCTTGTCTGATGCAAGAATATATAAATTAAAATGTAGATATTCTTGTCTGATGCATTTATTATTGTAAATAAAAATATATTTTTAAAATAGATATTTATTTTATGAAAGACAGTTGCATTTTAACTATAGTATCACATAACTGCATGCCTGTTATGCAGTAAAAAATGTGAATGCTAATGCCTTTTGTAACATGAATATACATTTTAAAATATATATTTATATTTAAAATAAAAAGCCCAACAAGAAAAAATAAATACATATTTACATATTAATTTATATACAATAGTTAATAATATGTATCAAATATAAGAATGCATATTATTTTAAAAATTGTAGATAAATGCACTATTAACCCTTAGCTGCCCTAACCTAATCACCTAATCACCCCCATACAGGTATGAGGGGTTATTAGTGGATTAAGGCCTAATATATAGTAACCATAAATAATCACCTAATCAACCCCCATACAGGTATGAGGGGTGGTTAGTTGATTAAAGCCTAATAAGTGATAACCATCAATAATCACCTAATGAACCCCCATACAGGTGTGGGGGGTGGATAGTTGATTAAGGCCTAATAAATGGTAACCATCAACAACAACCTAATCAACCCCCATACAGGTATAAGTGGTGGTTAGCTTATTAAGGCCAAATAAATGGTACCATCAATAATCACCCAATCAACCCCCCTAGCGGTATGAGGGGTGTTTAGGAAATTAAACCCTACAGGATAATAACTAACAATAATCACCCAATCAACCCCCATACAGGTATGGGGAGGTGGTTAGGAGATTAAAGCATAAACCGCCACCTCCCAACGCAAAACTAGATCTATACTTACAGCTAAACACCCCTCTTAACTAATCACCCTATAAACTAAACCCCCTCTAAACTTACCCCACTAAGTTACACAAAATAAAAAATACATTATCCAAAATAAAAAATAATTATACCTAACACTAAACTACGTGCATCATTAAAAAAAAAAACAACCTAAGTCTAAAATAAAATACAATAGCGATCAAAGCTCTTTTGCATAAAAAAAACAATCTCCATTAAAGTAGTCCCCCACCACCACCAAAAAAATAATCTAACCAACCTATCCTAAGAAATAAAAGTAAAAATAACAAAAGCTATTATTAAAAATAAAAAAAATCACCACAAAATAAAAATCTAAATAACCCCTAAAGTGTTACTCACAGGTGATGGGAACTCTGGCTCCTCTTGATCCCAAGTTGGGCCCATCTTCATCCAAGCTCCCGGCATTGGAGGCCCATATTCACAGTGGTGAAGGGGGACTTCGGCGGCCTCTTCTGCCACCTCTGCTTCGCATCTTCTTCATCAACATCTTTGCAGCAGTAGGGACAGACTTCTGCGGCCTCTTCTGCTGCCTATGCTTTGCTTCTGTTTTTCTTCTTCTCTCTTCAGGGAGCCCTCCTCTTCATGCGATTTCCTCTGTACACTGAAAATCTGGAAGAATTGAACCCCAATATATAGGGGTACTACTTACTGCCAATTGGCTGATTTCAAATAAGTCAAACCCTACTGGCTGAATTGAATCAACCAACAGCAAGAACTTTTTTTAAATTTAAATTCTATTTATCCTTTTGTATTGGATGATTAGAATTTAAATTTTAAAAAGTTCTTGTTATTGGCTGATTCAAATCAGCCAATATAGATTGACTGATTTGAAATCAGCCTATCAGAATTAAGTGGTATCCCTAAATATTGGGGTTCTGTGCTTCTGGGTTTTCAGTGTGCAGTGGAGATCACATGAAGAGGAGGTCTTGCTGATGTCAGGACTGATTTCCCAGCTGGTTGTGGATCTGTTAGCAGAGTAAATAATTAAATATCAGCAACAAAATAAAAGTTATAAAACTTTAATAGGAATGTATTTACTGATGTAAACTCAATTATTTTCTATATGTGAACAAATACACATTGCAATTTGCATACATTTTATGTAGCAATAGAAGCAACTAAGTTGAAAAAGGTTAATTAGTTTCTTCTGTCTAGCTGTTAATATTCCTAAATGCAGTATAGGGAGTTAAACCTTTGACTACACACACTATCCTACTATAGGATATTTGTACTGTTCTTAGTAATATGATATTTACTGATCGTAGTAATATGTTAAATGAGACGAATATACTGCAACAAGTGGATAATATAATTGTATATCTATATCATAAGATCACATAGTAAAGTCCATAATAATGCATGGGGGAAAGATCTTCAGAATATACATATTTCCCAATCTTAGGCATGATCCAATATACGGCGTAGTTTTCTGAGCAAGCGAAGGAACCAGCGCCGCCCGTAATTTCACCTCGCACATCTGGGTATTACATATACGCCGCTGGCAGTTCCTAAAGATTCGCTAGTGACTTACGGCACTTTAGAAACTGCCGGCGCCTAAGAAAACTAACAAAAATGTTAAATCTGCCGTAACTGTCTAACACGCCTCCCAAAAATAAACCCGACACGTATACCCCTATATCCGCAATTCCCCCTCTCACTCCTAATAATAAATGTATGAACCCCTAGACCGACAACCCCCCACAACGCAATAAGCCTAATTATTAACCCCTAAACCACCATAGCCCATACCGCAAGTAATAACTAAATTATTAACCCCTAAACCGCCATAGCCCACACCGCAATAAACCTATTCTATTATTAACCCCTAATCCGCTATAGCCCACACCACAAGTAATAACTAAATTATTAACCCCTAAACCGCCATAGCCCACACCGCAATAAACCTATTCTGTTATTAACCCCTAAACCGCCATAGCCCACATAGTCGTCGCCACTATAATAAAGTTATTAACCCCTAAACCTAAGTCTAACCCTAACCCTAACACCCCCCTAACTAAAATATTATTTAAATAAATCTAAATAATATTACTATTATTAACTAAAGTATTCCTATTTAAAACTAAATACTTACCTATAAAATAAACCCTAAGATAGCTATAATATAATTAATAATTACATTGTAGCTATTTTAGGATTTATTTTTATTTTACAGGCAATTTTGTATTTATTTTAACTAGGTACAATAGCTATTAAATAGTTAATAACTATTTAATAGCTACCTAGTTAAAATAATTACAAAATTACCTGTAAAATAAATCCTAACCTAAGTTACAAATACACCTAACAGTACACTATCATTAAATAAATTAAATTAATTAACTACAATTAGCTACAATTAAATACAATTAAATAAACTAAACTAAAGTACCAAAAAAAAAACACTAGTTTGTTTAAACTAATTACACCTAATCTAGGCCCCCTAACAAAATAAAAAAGCCCCCCAAAATAATAAAATGCCCTACCCTATACTAAATTACAAATAGCCCTTAAAAGGGCCTTTTGCGGGGCATTGCCCCAAAGTAATCAGCTCTTTTACCTGTAAAAAAAAATACAATACCCCCCCAACATTTACAACCCACAACCCACACACCCCTACTCTAAAACCCACCCAATCCCCCCTTAAAAAAAACTAACACTACCCCATTGAAGATCACCCTACCTTGAGCCATCTTCACCCAGCCGGGCACAAGTGGTCATCCGATCCGGCCAGAAGTCTTCATCCTAATGCGGTAGAAGAGGACATCCGGACCGGCAGAAGGCTTCATCTAAGCGGCATCTTCTATCTTCATCCATCTGACGAGGAGCGGCTCCATCTTGAAAACATCTGGTGCGGAGCATCCTTCCAGCATGACGGACTAACGACGAATGACGGTTCCTTTAAATGACGTCATCTAAGATGGCGTCCCTCAAATTCCGATTGGCTGATTGAATTGAACTCACATTCTATTGGCTGATCCAATCAGCCAATCGGTTTGAACTTCAATCCGATTGGCTGATTAAATCAGCCAATCGGATTTTTCCTACCTTAATTCCGATTGGCTGATAGAATCCTATCAGCCAATCGGAATTCGAGGGAGGCCATCTTGGATGACATCATTTAAAGGAACCGTCATTCGTCATTAGTCCGTCGTGCTGGAAGGATGCTCCGCGCCGGATGTCTTCAAGATGGAGCCGCTCCTCGTCGGATGGATGAAGATAGAAGATGCCGCTTGGATGAAGCATTCTGCCAGTCCAGATGTTCTCTTCTGCCCCATCGGATGAAGACTTCTGGCCTGATAGGATGACCACTTGTGCCCGGCTGGGTTAAGACGGCTCAAGGTAGGGTAATCTTCAATGGGGTAGTGTTAGGTTTTTTTAAGGGGGGGATTTGGTGGGTTTTAGAGTAGGGGTGTGTGGGTGGTGGGTTTTAATGTTGGGGAGGGGGTACTGTAATTTTTTTTACAGGTAAAAGAGCTGATTATTTTGGGGCAATGCCCCGCAAAAGGCCCTTTTAAGGGCTATTTGTAATTTAGTATAGGGTAGGGCATTTTATTATTTTTTATTTTATTAGGGGGATTAGATTAGGTGTCATTAGTTTAAACTTCTTGTAATTTTTTTTATTTTCTGTAATTTAGTGTTTGTTTTTTTTGTAATATAGTTTAGTTTATTTAATTGTATTTAATTTTAGCTAATTGTAGTTAATTTATTTAATTTATTTAATGATAGTGTAGTGTGAGGTGTAATTGTAACTTAGGTTAGGATTTATTTTACAGGTAATTTTGTAATTATTTTAACTAGGTAGCTATTAAATAGTTATTAACTATTTAATAGCTATTGTACCTAGTTAAAATAAATACAAAGTTGCCTGTAAAATAAAAATAAATCCTAAAATAGCTACAATGTAATTATTAATTATATTGTAGCTATCTTAGGGTTTATTTTATAGGTAAGTATTTAGTTTTAAATAGGAATAATTTAGTTAATAATAGTAAATTTATTTAGATTTATTTAAATAATAATGAAGTTAGGGGGGTGTTAGGGTTAGACTTAGGTTTAGGGGTTAATCCCTTTACTATAGTGGCGGCAACGTTGGCGGCGGCAGATTAGGGCTTAATAGATTTAATAGGCTATATGGGCTATGGCGGTTTAGGGGTTAATAATATAATAGGTTTATTGCGGTGTGTGGGCTATGGCGGTTTAGGGGTTAATACACTTTATTAGTTATTGTGGTGGGGAATTGCGGTTGACAGGTAGATAGACATTGCGCATGCGTTAGGTATTTTTTTTTGCAGGCATTTTAGGGAGTTACATTGCTCCCATACTCAAAGCAAGGCCTGCTATGGCTGCATTTTATGGCGAGGTGAAAATGGAGTAACACTTCGCCACGTAAGGCCTTGCACTGGATATTGGATACCGATTTACAACGCGGTCCCATGTTAGCTTATGGGAGTAAAAATTGTGAGCGACGGGTGAAATGCGGCGCTGTATATTGGATACCAAACCTGCGCAAAAACAGACGTCGACGGCTTTTGCGGGCGACGCTGCATATTGGATGGGACCCCTTAAGAGCATACCTTAGGAGTAGTTGGTTTGTAAACTAACCAGCCGGTGGTGACAAGCAGATAAAGTTGAGAATCTAAAGCTGACAGCACATCAGAATCCAGAGCGTTTGTTGAGAAACTGGTAGTAAGCTGTTTGTGTTGGAAGAGACAGGCAATCTGGTGGACTGAGAGTTTTGCAGGGACTGCTGCAATTCATGAGACAAGTTATAAACGGCTTTGGAAGTCAGCTGTTTAAACTGAACACACACATACAAAATTACCAAGGAATGATGAAAGAAAAAGGTGAGCTTTTTATATGAAAGGTAAAAAAAAGTCCAGCCAAGAATTAAAGAGATATTACCAGCAAGAAGATAAATGTCACACTTGAAGAGAGCCGAAGAAAAGAAGATGCAGAGCGGAGGCAGTGGAGGAGGCCACAGAAGTCCAACTCCACCTCCAAGAAGATGCCCAGCGGTTGGAGAAGATGTCGAGCAGAGACGGCGGAAGAGGCCACCAAAGTCTGCCCCCACCACTGAGAAGATGGGCCCCCAGCACCTGGAGCCTGGATAAATATTGGCCTGACATCGGATCAAGAGGATCTGGATTCCCCTTCAGATGTGAGTAACACTTTTGGGGTTAGTTAGGGGGGATTTTTAGGTGTTTTTTTTTTTTCATTTTTAAGAATTGCCTTTGTTATTTTTACTTTTATTTCTCAGACTAGGTTTTTATTTTGGGGGGTGGGGGTTACTTTAATTTAGGTGTTTTTATAAAAATATATATTTTTAACACAAAAGAGCTTTGATCACTTTTAAGGGCTATTGTAATTTATTATAGTTAGGGTTTAGAGTTTTTTTTATTTTGGGGGGTTTAATTTTATGGGGCATGTAGTTTAGTCTTTTATTTTGCATAATGTAGTTTATTAATTTTCACAACTTAGCTTTTTTTGTGTAACTTAGCTTTTTTTGGTAACTTAGTGGGGTTAGTTTATATGGGGGTTAGTTTAGAGGGAAGGGTTAGGTGTTAGGTAGAGTTGAGTTAGATTTCATTTGAGGTTTTTTGTTTAGTTTTCTTGTAATTTAATTTTTTTTGTTAGTTTTTTTAAATATATTTAACTTAGGGGGTTTAGTTTAGAGGGGTGGTAGGTTAGTTTGCATTTGGGGTTTATGGCGGCATAGGGGGTTAATAGTTAGGACTTGCAGTGGGTATGTTGTGGCATAGGGATTTATAGTTAGGGCAAACTAAGGGGGTATACGGAACACGGCAAAT
Source organism: Bombina bombina (assembly GCF_027579735.1). Lineage (NCBI taxonomy): Eukaryota > Metazoa > Chordata > Amphibia > Anura > Bombinatoridae > Bombina > Bombina bombina. Next base: position 288,697,182 of record NC_069502.1, on the reverse strand, counting down.
CATCAGCTCAGTGCAATAGAAAATAATAAAAAGTAAAAATGCTTCCTGTGGAGACCTGGAGTGCCGTAGTTGCGGCGGATCAGGCCGCCAATGTCATGAGTCAGCACATGAAGGAGCAGACACTACTAGGTTTGGAAAATATAAAGCATCAAATGTATTGAAGACGACATAAAAAGGGATATACCCAGACAAGGTAACAGACAAGGAAACAAAGTCTTACGTGTTTTGCGCCCCCTAGTGGCACTTAATCATAGACTGATTAGGTCTTACAAAAAGGGCTTTATTTATACCAATGGCATAAATGAACCCCTGTTTAAACTAATTAAAAACACCTACAAGATGAATATAAAAAGCATATATGCTACAAGGCTATAATCACAGTGGTGGGTTGCTAGAAAGAATCTTTATGAATACAGATTAGCATATTAAACGCTCGCTGCTTAAAACTAAAATGAACAGGCTATAGTTACAAGACATAGTTCTTAAGTGAGTGCTTTCTAATTTCTAATTCACTCTTTTTGGGTAACAGTTATCTCCACAAATAAAGAATAAATATTCAGAATACAATACTCTATAATGATTTATGTCCTATAGCTTATGACATTAAATTAGACAGGTACTGCAATGTGTGAAATACTATGCATTTAAACAATGTGATCACCCATATATAAAGGCCATGACAATGTATATGGGCAACACATTGCTACATTAGGAATGTAATAGTGGTGACACAAGGAGAGAAAAGTGAATATAACAAATTTAAAAAATAAAAATTAAAAAATAAGTGTGAACCTTATTTTAAATTTCAATTGTCTATAAAATAGCTAATGTCACATTGTCTATTCATTCCTAAGGGCACTCTTGTTTTTAACTTGAGAATCCAAAACAGTTCTTTTTTATCAAGTATTTTGCCCTTGTTCCTTCCCCTAGTTGGTACTCTTGCTAGGTCTATGATTTGTACAGATATGTCAGCTATGTCAGTAAAGTGGATACAATTGAAATGGCTTGCTACTGCTGATTCCTTTACATGATTTTTTAAAATCTCTGATGTGCTCCCCTACTCTTTTCCTGATCTCTCTAGAAGTTTTTCCTACGTATTGACTTTTACACAAGTTGCAGGTCAGCATGTAAACTGGGTACCGCAATTTGCTTAAAAATCTATTTCACATTTTTGATTGGTTACACTCGATTCAAAAGTTTTACCTCTTAGGAAGGTTGCACGTGTGTGACAATTTCTGCTACCGCATCTGTAATTAGCCTTACTAGTAAGCCATTTGGCTTCCTACCTGGAGTCTTACTTTTCACTAGATTAGGAGACAGCATTTGGGCTAGGGTTCTAGGTTTCTTAGACACACATTTACAATTCTTTACAAAAGGCTTTAGGACATTGTCACCCAATAAAAGGTGCATATGTTTTCTTAGCATCTTAATTACAAGTGTATAGGGAAAACGTCCAAGAAAAATGCGAGAGGTGGGGAGGAGTGGACCTTGCTGTCACTAAAGATTAGCCCTTTCAAGTAAATCTAAGTGGATAACTATATACAAAACAGAGTGACAGCTCTAACAAGCACATGTCTATACAAACTGTAATTACCACAAAATAATGTATAGTATGTATTAAATGAATAATACACTGATGCTGATTTAAAAGTAAAAATTACACAATTTTTATTAAATATATATCACTTTAAAAAACAAGGGACGTCTCCCTTAGATTATAATAAAAAAAATGCCTACAATAAAAAGTTAATTGCCATCAAATGTTGGTTATGATAAATGAGACGAGGGTCTGATGGTGCCAAAAACTATATAGCTTATATCAACATGAGGTAATCTCAAAGTCCATTTAGACTATATTTCAACACAGTCTGATGTAGATACATTTTTAAATAAGGTACCAGCGTATATCACCCCTTTGTCCTGACATCTTATGATTTTCTTTATTACAAATTTGTAGTTATTGGAGGGTTAAGTAAGTGATTTAGTTTTACTTGAAAATTGGCATGATCTGCATCCAAAGCATGGGAAAAAACCCTGTAGTGGATTCCTATTTAAATTTTGTTTGTATCCCTTACATTTTTTGGGTTTCAGTTCGCTTGGTGCTAGTAAATTTTAAAAATGTTGGGCTTTCCTGTAAATTATTCTTGGTTTGTCTTTCACTTTATCACAGATTAATGGATCTGTTTGGATCAGATGCCAATGATTATTGAGTATTTTAGTCATAATTCTATTGTTGTAATTAAAATTTGTAATAAATGGAACATCTATCTCTGTTCCATCATATTTCATTTCTTTTGGGGTATTTGTGTATGTATCTAAAAGGCTATTTCTGTCTCTGTTGTCTACTTCTGTCCTTGCCTTATCTATAATTTCAGAATGGTATCCTCTTTCGATAAATTTTTGTTCTAAGAGCATTATTTGATTATTGTAGTCCAGAGATCTAGAGCAATTTCTTTTTATCCTGAGATATTGTCCCTTAGGGATATTATCTTTCCACTTTGCAGCTTCTATAATGGATCAAATTATTGGCATCTACCTTTTTAAAATGGGTAGTGGTAACCAATTCCTCCTCTATGATCTCTATATCTAAATCCAAAAATGTTATTTTTTCTTGACTATGGACATAAGTAAAATTTAAACCTATTTGATTTTTGTTCATAGCTATTAGTAGTTCTTGAAGGTCTAGTTCCGTTCCTTTTCATACCATGATTAAATCGTCAATATATATTTTATAAAGCACAAGATTCACCCCTAGCCTATGCTTGGGGAAAAAATCATTTTCCCAATGCCCCATGAATAGATTGGCATAGCTAGGTGCAAATCTTGTGCCCATGGCTGTTCCCTTTAGTTGTAAAAAGAAATGTTTTTCAAATGCAAAATAGTTCTCTACCAAAATAAACTTAATACTTTTTAAAATAAACTCTTTTTGTTCTATTAATAATGTAGGGTCTCTATCTAGATAGAATTTAATAGCCTCAAGACCTACTTCATGGCTGATGCTGGTATAAAGTGATGACACATCACAAGTGACGAGAGTATATTGTTTATTCCATGTAAACTGGTTTAGGCACTGTAGAATATCTCTAGTGTCTTTTAAATAGGGTGGTAATTATTTTACGTAGTATTGTAGAAAACCATCTATATATTGGGAGAGGTTAGCTGTGATCAAATTAATACCCAATATTATGGGTCTACCTGGGGGGTTGGTGATAATCCTATGGATTTTGGGTAACAGATAAAATATTGGGATTTTGGGAAATGTAGGTTTTAGAAAGTCAAATTCTTTATTATTCAGTATACCTATTGATTTAGTGTTATCCAGGATTCCCATAAGCCTGGATATAAATTTCTTGGTGGGTTCCATTTTTAATTCTTTATATGTTTCCCTATCTCCTAGGAGTCTATTGACTTTGTCAACATACTTCAGTCTGTCCATTATAACAACCCCCCTCCCTTGTCTGCCAGTTTTATGACTAAATCTTTGTTCTCTTGAATATCCTTTAATACTGCTCTTTCTCGATAAGTGAGCTTGTTTGGTATGTTTTTTTAATATTGGCTTTTTAATATCTTTTTGTACTAATTTCTCAAACAACTTTACATTCCTGTTTTTATCATTAACAGAGTAGAATCTTGACTTACATTTAAGATCTGAATGTTTAAATTCACTATCATGTGTCTTTTGCTGACTTTTGTTAACAAAATTCCTTTCGATAGGGTTCCTCATAAAAAAAATTGCTTTAATGTTAATTTTCTTATAAATTGACTCACATGGATATTAGTATTACATTTATTGAGTCTTGTGGAAGGTGCAAAACTTAAACCTAAACTAAGTATTCTTTCTATATCCTTATTTAATGCTTTATTGCTTAGATTAAAAATGCTGTTTGGTTTTGTGGTAATTACAGTTTGTATAGACATGTGCTTGTTAGCACTGTCACTCTCTTTTGTATATAGTTATCTTAGAATCTTGACAATTGTTTCATACTGTGAAGTGTATTCAGTGGTGAAAACTACAGAATTGGCAACTTTGGGTCCTTCATGTTTTGTTTTGTTTTGGACATTGAGAATACTTTTTTTCTGGACATTGCAAGTACTTTTCTAAATTGTTTTTTCCATATCCCCTATTGACAAATCTATTCTGTAATTCTATAGACTGATTTTCATAGACTTCATCTGATTGTGTGTTTTTCCTGATTCTGAAAAACTGTCCCTTTAGGATAGCCTGTATTAGATATTTAGGGTGTTGGGATGCAGCATGTAAAATCGTGTTCCCTGCAGTGGGTTTATGTCTTTGTGAATATGTAATTGTCATGGATTTGCAAAGTCAGGTCCAGAAAGTTAACTTCTGTTCTGTTATGAGTTCCTGTAAACTTTAAGCCCAGTGAGTTGTCATTCAAATAGTGCATACATTTCTGGTACGAGGAGTCATTGAGTGTTTTTTGTACTATAAATAGCAAGTCATCTATATACCGAACAAAAAAACGATACCTTTATACCAGGGATTTGTAGAGTTGTAGATGTATGTAAGCTCCCACCAAGCTACGAACAGTTAAGCAAATGATGGGGCAAATTTTGCCCCCACCGTTCCACAAATTTGCTGATAATATTCATTATCAAACATAAAAAAATATGTAAAATGAGGTACTTTAATATGTATCCTATGTAATGTTTGATAGTGTCATCTAGACCCAACTAATCTTCCAGAAAAAAATTCAACTTTTTGTACTCTCAAAGACTGTGGGATGCAGGTGTACAATGAATATCTATAACCATCCAAGTAGTCATTCTGCCATTCAATATGTTGTAGGCTCCTTAGTAGATGTGAACTATCCTCCAGGTAGCTCAACTGGTTCTTGGCAATAGGCTGTAGGATTGCATCCAGTCATGCTCTCATAGGTTCAAATAGGGAGCCAATGACAGAAATTATAGGTATACCTGGAGGACACTGACAATTTTTGTGCACTTTCGGCACATGATAAAAATTTGGAATCACTGGATTCTTTGGTACCAAAGTATTAAGATCACTAGACTTGAAAATCCCCAAAGATATGCCTTCTTTTACTAGTTGGGAGATCTCCCTCTTGAATTTGTGAATAGGGTTAGTTGATAACTTGCGATAAATTGTAATGTCAGATAGCTGTCTATGAGCCTATTGAAAATAGAAATCTTTATCCATGATGACAATGATTCCGCATTTCTCTGAATTTTTGATGACAATGTCATGGTTATTTTGTAAAGACTTTATAGCCAAACATTCTTTGTACTTGAGGTTAAAGGCGTGAGTACTGTCACTGATTTCAGTTTCCAAAGCTAATACATCATCTTGTACTGTTTTCTGAAAATCATTCAGCATGGCACCCCTAAATCGAATGGGGTAAAAATCAGATCTTGTTTTTTTAGGTCTCTTTATTTGTTTAGGAATGATGTCAGTGTTACCACCGCTATATAAATCATTTAGTGTAGTGAGGGCACAGGCATCAGAAAAAGGCAAATGAGGAACAGAGGGAAGATCTTTAGCTTCAACACTGTCTGTCTGTTCCAATTCATCATTTTGTTTTTGGTAAGTGCAAAAAACTTTTTTGGTTGCTAAGTCATTTCCCCCCAGGGTGCTAAGCTGGATTTGAGTTTTTCTTTTTTTTTTTAACTTTTTTAAAATATATTTATTTTTTACTTTTTTACTTTTTTTTCCAGATCCCCAAGACTTATACAGTTGGAAAGGTTAGGCGATTACCTTTCCAACGGTTGGGGATCTGTAGCTGCTTAGATGCATGAGATACAGGCTTCTAATCAGCATGACTCTATTTCCCTATATTGTACATTTGCACAGTGACATAATCACGTCATTGTGCGTGATGTCACCACACAAATCGTGAAGCCCCGGTGATGCCTCTCACAATTTAGGCCAGATCTCAGGGGTGGGAGTAGGTGGGAGCCCCCAGATTGCCCTCAAGGGGGGTGAGGGCTAGGGACGGCTCTAAACCGTCATCAGCACCTGACTGGGACACTCAAAGGGTTAAGGACAATTTTCTGATGAATTTCTTGACATCCAGCAAAGTGTTGAAGCTAGAGAAGCAAATCAAGTGCCAAAAACACAGTAATTCACAGGAGTACGTATTTGGAGGATGCAAAAGCATCTGAGTGGACAGTTTCTGCACATGAATACCAAACCAAACAGATTGATGGTCACTGGATCCTAAGTTCTCAGCTACAGACACATCTGAAACAGTATCACTGTTTGATTTTTTCTTTTTGCATAATCTTATTTTTTCAAAACATTGCATCAATACTGAACCACTGATTGATTGATTTGCACTGACATCACCAACATCACTTCGGATTTCGAAATTGACACTATTTTTTTATCCTATTTTATCCTTTTTCACCTTTTTTCATTTTTTTATAACATTTTTTTGGAGGGATTTCATCATTTTTTATCATCATTTTTTCATCACATAGAGTGAACACACATTTTTTCTACCACTTTTTTCTAAATTGTTGTATTGGACACTGATCACACCCAAATCTTGCTATTTTTTTCTCCTGCACAATATTGGATTACAATTAACCCTACACTATCTACCAGGAGCATCTTACACTTACTGGACTCAACCAAGGTGTTAATCATTTAACAGATACTCAGCATAAAAGGCTATATCATCAGCCACGGAATTTATCAGTATTTACAATTGTTTTTATTATTATATTGTATTGTATTTTACCTAACACTGTAATTTGCTACCATTTGTAACATGGATCCATGAACAACTATCAGTGTATATTGTTCTTTTTTATTATTATAATTATTGTATGGAATAAAAAAATTTGTAATTTTTAATTTTACATTCTATCAGCTAATTTTAGCCTATTTTAGCGTTCCCCACCCTACCCTCAGCCTTCTATTGGCGCTCACCTCTACCTTGCATATATCTTTTACACATTGGGCACGCTAGGGTACCCATCGAGGAGAGCTAGAGGCATCCCCCACCCCCCTTCCCCACCTGTTCTTTGCGCAGGATATACACCACCTTTATTGAAGCTAGAAAATGTATTCGTGGGAGCAAATCCCAGTCCTTTAGACAATACTGATCTTTCATGATCTGATAATGTGTATTTAGACAAATAATGATAAATTGGAATTGGCATCAATTAATTATGTCCCTTTTTCTTCTTCTTTTGCTTTTCTTTGGCTCTTTTTTCTCCATCTGCGCCTTCTTATTTTTCTTGTTGGGTGGTCTTGCGAGTCTTCGGACGGACCACCGGCATGCATTCCCCTGACTCCTCCCCCAAACTTTCCTGTAAAAAAAGAAGAGGGAGAAGAGGGAGAAGATGGAGGGAAGGAAGAAGAGAGGGAGGAGGAAAGGGTAGAATTGATGGAATGACTGGAGTTAGAGTTTTCAGCATCTGTGGAGTCTCCTTCTGATGTGCTGAATAATACTCTTCTTTTGTTATTCTTTTTCAATATGGACTTTGGAGTGTTTTCTACATTGCTATGTCCTTGCTTTGATTGGGATTTGTTAAAATTCTTCTGATATTTATTTTTATTTTCACGTTGTTGACGATGAACAGCTGCCCAATTATAGACACTGTTTTGGTCATAATCCTCTTTATGCCTGATGAGTTAATAGTTAGGACTTACGGTGGGTGTGTGGCAGGAAAATGGGTTAATAGTTAGGACTTGCAGTGGATTTGTGGTGACATAGGGGTTAATAGTTAGGACTTGATATGGGTATGTAACAGCGTTGGGGTTAATAGATAGGTAGATAGATATGGTGGGAATGTGGCAGAATAGGGGTTAATAGTTAGCGACTTGTGATGGGTATGTGGTGGTTTAGTTAGGACTTGATATGGGTATGTAACAGCATTGGGGTTAATAGATAGGTAGATAGATATGGTGGGTATGTGGCAGAATAGGGGTTAATAGTTAGTGACTTGAGATGGGTATGTGGTGGTTTAGATGTTCATTAGTTTAGTGTTAGTTTGTGATTGTGGGGTACTGAGGTTTAGGGGTATTTGGATTATCAGTTAGGCACAGCAATTATGTTCAAAGGATCCCTTTACTATACATCGCCAATATGGTCGGCAATGCTGGGTGTTGCTTAAGCTAGCATCGGCATGTATATTAAATGCCTCTCAGTGATGCGGCTATGTCGGGAGCTTAAAATATTCCGTCAAGCTTGCTCGATATAGCGGCAGATCCCTTTGAATATCTTGCAGGCTTGTAGCACTTTCGATCATTGGAGCCTTACTGATTAGACTATGGTTGTCAAATTATTCCCATGCAGGGACTACTAGGTGTTTTCATGACCCATAATCTACCTGGCAGGTAGATAGAATGAGATTTGGAGCACAGAAACTACACAAAATAGTTTATAATAAAATATACATATTGTTATAGAAGGTCAGCTAAAAATTTTTAAATTGTCAAAGTAATGTGTCAAATAATAGAGAATACAATTTGTACTGTCTTTTGTACACTTCTTTAAAGAAGAATATGCACAGACGCTAATCTAAAAATCAAATATAAAACCTTTTAAAAATGTACTTAGAAGCTCCCAGTTTAGCACTGTTGATGAGGTTAGGCTAGGACACCCATTGAAAGGGCTGAGAAAGCAGGAAAAGCAAACCCTCCCCCCTCTCCTGCATATGAAAAGACCCATAACAAACAGGAATCTGTAAACTTGGGTATTCATCTGATACTTTGGGGCTTGGTTAGGAGTCTGAAATCATTAAAATGTTAAAATGTTATTGCATCAGAAAGAGGCTCCCATTGGAGCCTATGGAAGCGTACTTTTGTGAGCACAATGCTTTGTAGCAATACGAATGCGAGCTCGCGTTCGCATTGTGCTTTACTTGTAATACCAGCTCACATTAGCGTGCACTGGTATTACTCATTGTAGCGCTAATATAGATTACTAATGCTCAAATTCAGACAAAAAGGGAGACTCACATACTATGGTAGATATGTTTATGTAATGGAATTTTCTGTGACATCATCAGATATGCAAATGAGTACAGACTATAAAATATTTCTTCAATTTAGTACATCTGTTTTTATGCTGAATATTTGTTCATCTGCTACAATACAATGGCTTTGAAAAACATTTGATAAGTTAGTAGTAGATTATAATAATTTAACATTTTGCTTTTGTTCTGATCCTTTTGTGTTAGTTGCTTACAATTTGGAATTTATTTCAATATATTTTTGCCAGTTCTGGTCAGCAGAGCACCCAAAATATAGTCATGTGGTTTTGGCTAGAACCAATCCTGTGCAGTTTCAGCTGCTGTCTTCCTTAAAAATGATAACCCCTTGATGAAAGCCTGTAATCATTTTCAAGTGTATTCTTTGTTGTTTTTGAGGCAAGTATCAGAAAAGAAGAGCCTAATTTTATGTGCTTATGAGTAGCTGTCTAAGCTTCAGGCGATACAAACGCTGCTATTACTGGGGAGTAAAAGCTCTGCATAATTAACAAACATCATCAGCACTATATTTCCTGTGGTATGTAGTAAGTTCTCTGCCTGAAGGCTGATTTCATCCTAGTAAGTCTGTTTATCCTGTCCAAGATTAGATTAGTTTAATTATTATGAAAAAGCCTGCTAAAATCTTACAGCCTAATTATGCAAATGTTTCTAAATGTTCACAAAAGTAATTTATTTATTTGTAGATAAATGAATCTGTTTTGTCATAAAACAGATGGCAGTCCTGGCAGTGTACAAGCAGGGTTATTCACCCTAAAGCAAATCCTTCTCTACAGACATCAGAAGTTCCCAAGATTACAATGTTTATAAGTACATAAACATTTTTACCAGGTTTTTATTGTTTTTTTTTTTTCCCGAAACGGTGGTAATCCCACATATAACTCTCTCTCAGGTTTAATACACTTGCTTCTCGTTATGAAAACATTTTCAGAAGCATTTAGTAGGTGTTTGTATATAGCATAATCATTCCTTTAAGGCCTATTGTGGTGCACCTGTTTTATGCTTTGGGTGCAATATGATGCAGTAACATATTTTTTCTATTAAAAACAATAGCTCTTCTCAAATCACTCTACTGACTAGAAACACTTACATTATGCTGTGCTGATTGTTAGTTTAATAGCTGAAGACAATTTTTATATATTGACCATTAACCCTTTGAGTGCTAAGCACTTTCCCACCTGGGTGTTAATGTGATTTAATTATTTTTTTTAAAAAATTCATTATTTTTTTTTAACTTTTGTATTTTTTTCCAAATCCCCAAGACTTACACCATTGGAAAGGTAATCGCCTAGTTTTTTTTTTTAGCTGCTTAGATGCCTGAGATATAGGCATTTAAGCATCATGCCCCCTTTCCCTATACTTTGTATTGTAAATTTTTAATAAAGTTGCGTGGTGACGTCATCATGTCATTCGTGTGACGTCACCACGCAAAACGTGAAGCCCCGGCAAAGCCTGTCACTATGCAGGCCAGATCGCCAGGATAGGAGCGGGTGGGAGCCCCCAGATCTCCCTCAAGGTGGGAGAGTGCTAGCGACGGCTCTGAGCCATCATTTCGAGCCGTCGTTAGCACTCAAGAGGTTAAAGGGAAATTAATTCTATATAAAAATATTTAACAGTGCAGAAAAAAAAGAACTTTATAATATTCTTAAACTGTATATTTTGCCCACTTTACCTGTAATTAAATTGTGGTTTTAACCTTGACTGTGTGATATTCTACAAAGCGATTTTTTTTTATCAGCGTAGGGCCTTCTTTATATCTGTTTCCAACAGGCCACAGTGAAGAGATAAGATAAAAATACCCAAGAGGCATGCAAAACAATGCAACATTTGCTAACAAAATAATAGTTTTAAATTTGATGAGTTATCACAGTGTAAAAAGAAATGATCAAATGTGTTAGAACATGCTATTATTTTACTTCTGTTTTTATATAACTATGTGTTTACCCCTGAAAAACAGCTCTTTAGCAGCAATGAACTGCTGGGACCTAGCTAGAGAGCTAATAACAAGATACATATTTGTGAAGCGACCAATCACCAGCTAGCTTACAGTAGGGTATTGCTGCCCCTGAGCCTACCTCTGTATGCTTTTCAACAAAGGTTACTAAAAGAACAAAGTCAATTTGATAATAGAAATGAATTGAAAAGTCTCTAAAAATGTCATGCTTTCTCTGAACCATAAAAGTTTAATTTTGAATTTACTATTTCTTTAAGCAGCATCGTCAAGTAAGATTTCAGAGTGTGTGCATGCATGGGCAAGATGCATGATTATGATATCTGTAAACCAAGTAAATACAGACAAAAGTTATATTTAGTTTAGGAAGTCATTTGTTTGAATGTGTCAGTTAGTCTTCTACAATGGGTTCCATTTACTAAGCAACTACTGCTGCTATGGAGCCCTTGCTTCTTACCCTCTCCACCACCTCCTAGTTTGTTCCTTGCTCATGCGCAATTGGTTGTGAGTGAGTACAGGCAGTGCTTGTGCAATAGCACATATGCGGGCAGTGAATATACAGTGTCAGCTGCCCATTCGCTGTGAGGCTGAGGGGACAGGTTCCCAAGTTGGGGACCTTGTATGCTCAAGGAGCCCATATTCTTAATTTACATATTTAAATGTCAAAGTTATTATTATTTGCATGCATTTAATAATTTTAGTGGGTTCAATATTGATGGGTACAACATTGGAGGAATATCTTGGGCGCTGGGAGTTTGCTTTTGAGGATTTTATAGATAGTTCCTTAAATGATTGGTGATGTGCAGGAGGGAAGTTCCTAGTCTGCTAAGGAAGGATGAGGTATGAAGTTCATGATGTGGGAGTTCAGAGGGAAGATGGCTAATATAATGGGGATTCTGTTTGTAGAGGTTTAAGACATTTTGAGGGCGACTAAGACATTTTTACTGTGGAGGTCAGTGTGGTAGAGGGTTAGAGTGATGGGGTCTGGGAGGTACAGGGTCAATATGGTGAGTTGAGGTCATAGTATGAGTTAATACATTAAGAGTAGTTTGGTGTGGGGGCAGTGTGCATTGGAAGTAGATCATGGTAAGTACTACTATAAAAAGAGTGGTTTTTGAAATTAATAGATATGGCGGGAAGTGTAATTTTTAGTTTGAGGCCAGTATGCAGAGGAAGTAGCTAATTGTAAGTTGGTTTTAGTGTTTAATAGCTATGGGGGTAGTAGGATTAGGATAAATATTGTGAACTGAGGTCACACTAATACTGTTAATGTATGTTAAGTGTGCAGTGGATGGGCTAATACAGGAAGGGATGATTTTAGAGATGGATAGCTATGGAGGCAGTATAATTAGGGATAAGGAGAGGATATGGAAAGGGTTACTATGCTAGAGGGTTTCAAAATTATAGAGTTTAACAAGGGGGGGAGCAACAAGTGTGATTAGAATATATTGTGCCTGGAAGATAAGATTCTTTTCTATCCTGGGGGGAACCTCATCAGAGGGAAAAAATGGTTCCTATATAATATAGATCCCGGAGTTACCTCAGTGCAGTGGATCATTCATATTAGATTTTGCAGTATTGATTTTGTTCCTGGTTTACACCAGCACAAGTCAGGAGAAAAAAAAATGACTTTTGAGGTTATCATAAAAAGCGTAATTCCCTGCCATCTGTCAAGATTATTTTGGTTACATTATTTTGTGCCAAAATTTTAATGACTTGATCATATTTATTGGACATGACTCAAATAATTTAAAATCTATTTCTGTAATTAGGAATACTACTTGAGATGTTAGAATTAGTAAAAACAGATCTATAATATACTGCTTGTACTGATATATTTTTTTATAGACAGAAAATCATTGCTTAAAGAAAACAAAAAAGGTGACGTTGTAGTATGGGCTTCAGGTACTTTCATTAAGGCAGTTACACTGGGAAATTGTAAAAAGTTGTTGGTAAAAAGTGTATTGAGTATGAAGAGACTGTCTGAGGCTGCAGAGATTAAAGGGACATTAAATACAGTAAAATTGCATAACCAACAAGCACATAACAAAAAGACATGCAAAAGTGCTGACTCTGAATCTTAAATTTTACATTTCTGACACATTTTAAAATGTACTTTATTATGCCTGCCCCTGTGTCATGTGACAACAATCAGCAAATCACAGAATTATGTACATATACACTGTGAACTTTTGCACATGATTAGTGGTAGCTGGTACCTCAGAAAGTGTACATATACGGAGAATGTCCACATTTTGATAATGGAAGAACATTTGAAAGTCTCTTAAAACTGCATGTTCTATTAGAATTAGTTTGATTTTTATTTTAGTGCCCCTTTTAAGAAGAGCTGAACATATCTTTCATATTTTAATCTGCAAGGCTAAAGGACCAGAGGTCAGAGTAATGAAGACTGCTCCACTGGCCATATACAATTTAAACAGCTTCTGCTGTTTACTTAAATAACCTAGGCTTTCACAAATACGACTAGAGATCTGCTTGTTATCTATAACATTTTGTATGTTAGACCCTTTCTATGTTATATATCAGTTAATTAATCTATTTAAAGGGATAGTCTAGTCAAAATTAAACTTTCATGATTCAGATAGAGCATGTAATTTTAAGCAACTTCCTAATTTACTCCTATTATCAATTTCTCTTTGTTCTTTTGAATCTTTATTTGAAAAAGCAAGAATGTAAGCTTAGGAGCCAGCCCATTTTTGTTTAGGTAGCGCTTGCTGATTGGCGTCTAAATGCAGCCACCAATCAGCAAGCACTACCCAGGTTCTGAACCAAAAATGGCCCGACTCCTAAGCTTACATTCTTGCATTTTCAAATAAATATACAAAGAGAGAATGAAGAAAAATTGATAATAGGAGTAAATTAGAAACTTGCTTAAAATTGCATGCTCTATCTCAATCATGAAAGTTTAATTTTGACTAGACTATACCTTTAAGTAAATATTTAAAATACAGTCTATTTAGTAAGAAAAAAAATATATTACAAAAAATAGATAACTATATTTCTTTCTGTAATTAAAGGGACAGTCAAGTATAAATTAAACTTTCATTATTCAGATATGACTTTTAATTTTAATTGACTTTCCAATTTACTTTTATTATCAAATTTGCTTTTTTCTCTTGGTATTCTTAGTTTAAACTAAACCTAGGTAGGCTCATATGCTAATTTCTAAGCCTTTGAGGGCTGTCTCTTATCACATGCTTTTTAAATCTCTTTTCAACACAAAGAGACAGAAGTACACGTGGGCTATATAGATAACACTGTGTTCAGGCACAGAAAGTTATTTAAGATCTAGCACAATACAATGCTAAATTTAAGACAATAGATAATAAACAGTCACAGTCATGTGATCGGGGGCTGGAAGAAGGTTCCTAGATACAAGGTAATCACAAAGGTAAAAAGTACATTAATATAACTGTGTTGGTTATGCAATACTAGGGAATGAGTAATAAAGGGATTATCTATCTTATAAAACAATAACAATTCTATGGTTGACTGTCCCTTTAAGTTAATAATCATTGTTGCCCTAATAATAAAAATATGTTTAAAATAGGAATTCATTTTTGTCTCTTTGGATACAGATAACATGATAAATATTTTAGGAATTAATGAGACATTTTCAGCATAAGGCTTGTATTTTATTGTTATTCTACTCTGCAAATCTCAAAGGGTTAGTAAAGTTAAATGATAATCCAAGAAACTAAACAAAACCAAAACAATTAATTCCACTGATGATAAAAGATAGAAAAAACAGCTCCATGATATCTGAACAGTTATTTCTCAGTATTGTGCAATAAACACATTAGTGTTTTATTACTCCATACTATATATTGCGTGACATTGAGTGCAGAAATATGGTGCATGTGGGAAATTACTTTCAAAGCCAATATTGTTATTCAAAATCTCAGCTGTGCATAAACACCAAATTCTCCCAAAATACTAAATCTTACATTAATTGAGTTATTGACCAAACACACATCTGCTATAATAAAGTGCAATTTAGGTGATTTAAAGTATATAAGCTAAGCATTTTGTCATCTGTATGTAGTTTCTTTCTAACTCAGGCATTATCCTTTCAGAAAATGATCTTTTTTCTAGAAACATCCGAATTTGATGTCAAGAAATTTTATAGCAATAATTATGAAAAATGTCCATTTAAACCCATTGAGCTTTCGCAGATTTTATTATACCCAAAAGACTTCCTTGTGCGAGATCACGATATTTATGTTAGCAATATATGCGGGAATTGAGAACATAAAATTAAATGACCACATTGAAATGTCATTTTTGTGAAGAAAAAGGCTTACGTACGTGACCAAAGCTTCATCTTTTGGTTTGGTGTCTAGTCAATTGTCCACAATCAGTGAGCATTTTTAATCACACATTTACTTGCTACCTTTCTTAATACAGTGCTGAAAGATTTGGAATGCAGTTCACTGTAAAATGTTAAATGAGAATGGCGAGTACAATTCTGATAAAAGTGCTCACTAAAATAGAAGTACATATTGTATGCAATTGTTTTATGAGAAACATTATGGTTACTAGAATAACAATTCACCATTACCAACTGCTGAGAGAAAAGTCATTAAGATATTTGGCAAGCCTATGCAATTTTTCAAGAGCGCTAAACTATTAGACCTTAGAAGAAATTTTACAGAAACAACTGACTTTAATAGCCTTTGTAGTACATTTTAGACAAATCATATTGTGTTGCAGAATTGCCCCAAAACTGCAAGGTAATGTTGAAAACAACATATAAATGTATACTTTCCATGTATTGATCACTACAAATAAAGTATATATTTAAATGAATAAAATGGAAACTTTAAATGCAATAAAACACATTTTTGTAGCCATATCAAATTATTAAAAACAAAAATCATACATTTTAGACAGCTATTGGTAAATAACATGAAGTATAATTTGTAAGGTGTTTGTTTAATCAAGAAAATATAAATTCCATTGCATTTCACATTAAAATTCATGGATATGATCTTTATATTACAACTAAAAATATTTTTGAATGTGTAAAGGTGTTGATTATATTAAATTCCTTCAAGAGCCTAAAATTACAAAACAAAAATCTATCACATATTTTTGTAAAGTAATTAACATATTGCTTTGCAAAGTATACAGGGCTTGGTGATATAAATCTCTCTGCTCGAGTGAGATGTGCTAAAATGATCTTCCAGCACTGCGAGATCCCTGATGAAATTCTTTAAGGGAAGATTTTACTATACTTTTCCAAGTGGCTTTCCCTGCGTTTCTGTATGTGAAGGAGAGGCAAGCCTAGTGCAATATAGCACTCAATGGCATAAGAGTTCTGCTCCATTAACACATGGTGTTTTGTATTTTATATTACTTTAGATTTCATATTAAGTTTTATTGCATTTAAACTTTGCACTTTTTATTTTCTATTTTGTTTTATATACTGCAGTGTGTTCAGGATTGTGATTTTACAAATTCTGACTATGCTTTTACAATTTCTATGTAACTTTAAGAAATTAGAATCATACTTTGTATATTTATGTGTATCTTTTATAAATTATATTGCACTTTGTATTTCTTCTATTTAAAATAAAACTGAAAAACTGACAGCTTAATTTTCCCAGACTGCTTCATTACTTTCTTTGGGCCCAATTAACAAAGATTCTCTAGTTTGGAGAGTAATTACAGTGCAGATTTCACAGGGGCTGAACTCACAGAATTCTTTGAGAAAAAATGCGGAACCTGGAAGTCCCAGAGAGGTGAGAGATAATTTTCCATAGAAAGTAATAAAGCTCTATGGGATACAGAATTTCACAGGGGAGTGAGAAGGTGTGATGGATTACTGGCTACCCCGACTGGGTAACACCGCCAAAGGATCCTTCCAATACCTGGAACCTGCCGCTATGTAGTGGCCGTGGGCGATTCTGTCTAATAGGTCATCAACTCGGGGCATAGGGTAGGTTTCAGTTGTGGTTCTGTCATTGAGCTTATGGTAGTCGATGCAGAACCAGGTAGGCCCGTCCTTCTTGGGTACCAGCACCACCCAAGAGGCCTGGGACTGTTGGACGGTTCAACAACACCTAGATCCAACATTCCCCTGAGCTTGGGGTGCATACTGTCCCTGATTGCCTCTGGGACCCTGTAGGTGGCCTGTCATAGGAGGGCCTGTCCCGGGGTCTCCAATCACTGTATGGCCACTGTGGTGTACCCAGGGACAGTAAAGAACATATTTCATCTATCTTCAAGAAGTCACCTGACTTGCTCTCTCTATCCCGTCTCTAACCTCTCATCTAGGGGTATGTCGGCTACTCCTTGGGGGTCTCATTTTGCCTGGGGAGCTCCGGCATGGGAAGACTTTCAGAGTCCTTCACAGCTGGAGCACAGATAGCTGCCACATCTTTGGTCCTTTCTAGGTATGCCTTTAACATGTTCACATGAAAGGTCTGGCAGACTCGGTCATCTGAACATTTGGCTACCAGGTAGGTGGTGCCATTCAGCTGTTCCACCACCTGGTAGGGTCCCTGCCAGGAGGCCTGTAGCTCGTCTGTTTTGACAGGCTTCAGAGCTAGGACCTTTTGCCCTACTATCAAGGTCTGAGTATGAGTATTTTGGTCATACCACCATTTCTGTTTTCTTTGAGCGACCTGAAGGTTCTCAGTCCCTGAGTTGGAGAATGTACTCCACAATGGATGGTCCTTACTCTTCCGTGGCCCCCTCCCAATGGGCTCTCACTAGGTGTAGGGGTCCCCTTATCTTCCTGCCATACACTAATTTGATTGGGGAGAAACCGGTGAATACCTGGGGCACCTCTCTGTATGCAAAGAGGAGGTGCGGAAGGAACCTCTCCCAGTCCTTGTGAGTGGATGAGAACGTCCTAAGCAACTGCTTTAAGGTCCCATTAAGCCGCTTACATAATCTGGGGGTGATATGGAGCATTGTGCAGGGGTTTGGTCCCGCATAGCCTCCACAACTGCCAGGTGATCTCCGCAGTGAACTGGGTTCCCTGGTCAGAGATCACTTCCCGGGGGGAAGCCTACCCTGGTGAATATCTGGAGCATTGCATCTGCCACTGTCTCCGATTGGATATTGGCCAGGGGGATCGCCTCCGGGTATCGGATAGCATAGTCAACCACTGTAAATATATACTTCTCAGTGGGGCTAGGTCGGACCAAAGGTCCAATTATATCTACTGCCACTCTACTGAAGGGCTCGTCAATAATGGGAAGGGGATGCAGAGGAGCTTTAGTGTGATCTCCGGTCTCCCCTACCTTCTGACATACTGGGCAAGTTTTACAGTAGTCCTTAATGTCTGCTGTAATCCCTGGCCAAAAGAAGGTCTGGGTCAGGCGGTGGTGAGTCCTGGACTTTCCTAAATGTCCAGCTAGGGGAATATCATGCCCTATCCACAGTAGTAGAATATAAAATTTGTACCAAAAAAAGCTAATACAATTGGAGATAGTCTCAAAAGGCATTTTGATAACAATAATGTGGCCTCTAAGAACATATGGTTAACCCCAAAAAAGGCTTCTTTAAATGTGGAATGAGACCATGCAAATCCTGTGAATATGCAGATATAATTACTTGCTTTACTTCAAACCAAACTAGAGAGATATTTAATATAAAACAAAATCTTACATGTAACTCTACATTTGTTGTATATCTAATTACATGCCAACTTTGTAAAAGACAGTATGTAGGACGCACCTCAAGAATGCTCAAAGATAGGATAAGAGAGCACCTCTTATCCTTTGATGAAGAAGAACCTAAAACACCTGTTGCAAAACATTTTTGTGCCCATAAGGTCAATCCACTTAATTTCTTCTCCTTTAAAGCTATAGATCATGTCCTTAAAGTGATAACAGGGGGAACAGACAAATGAGATTAAACAAAAGTGAAATATATTGGATATTCACTTTACAAACAGGAGCCCCTAAAGGAATTAATGAGAAATCAGATTTAAAACTATATACAGGTCAATAAATATTAATATTGAATTGGATGGTTTAATACGGAAAGTAGAGTGATGACAAGTGACATAACTAATAAGAATGCTTAAAATAATAATTTAGTTTACTTATATCACCATTCACGGTTTTGTTTTTAATTAATGCACAAAATAAAGGGACTGAGAATAGCTGAAAATGTTAGTTTGTGGATAAATAACTGGATAAAAGATAGGGAGCAACGAGTAGTAGTAAATGGATCATACTCAGATTGGACAAAATAATCAGTGGAGTACCCCAGGGATCAGTGCTGGGCCCTATTCTTTTTAATATTTTTATAAATGACTTGGAGCTAGGATTAAATAGTGACATCTCTATTTTTCCAGATGATACTAAGTTAAGTAAGGTCATTAGGTCAGAGCAGGATTAACTTTTGCTACAAAGGGATCTGCAAAAATTAGAAGTATGGGCAGGTAAATGGAAAATGAGATTTAATACGGGAAACTGCAAGGTTCTACATTTTGGAAGTAAAAATAAGCAGGCAACGTATTATTTAAATGGAACAAGACTTAGCCAAACACAGGAGCAAAGGGATTTGGGAGTAGTAATAGATTACAAGCTAAAGATGGGTGCACAATGCAGGGCAGCAGCTTCAAAGGCTAATAAGATACTAGCATGTATTAAAAGAGGCATTGACTCAAGGGAGGGAAGCATAATTCTGTCACTATATAAAGTCCTGATAAGACCTCACCTTGAGTATGGAGTGCAATTCTGGGGACCGATCGTAAAAAAAGATATTGCAGAACTAGAAAAAGTTCAGAGAAGGGCCACAAAGCTAATAAGGGGATTGGAGTATTTAACCTATGAGGAGAGGCTAGCCAAACTGGGTCTGTTTTCTTTAGAAAAAAGGCGCTTAAGAGGTGACATGATTATTTTATATAAATATATTCAAGGTCCATATACAGAGATCGCAGAAGCGCTGTTTATTCCAAGAAAATTGTTTGTGACCAGAGGTCACAATTTAAGGTTGGAATGAAAGGAGATTTAATCTCCTGCAACGGAAACGTTTTTTCACTGTAAGAGCAATAAAATTTTGGAACTCATTACCAAAGGAGGTAGTGAATACCAATACCCTAGATACATTTAAAAATTATTTGGATACATTTCTGTCTATAAACAAAATTCATGGATATGATTGCTAGTATTAAATGGGTCACCTTTTAGTGGGATTATTTAATCTTAACTGGAGCTTTTTGTATATATTTTAGATTTGTATAGGTTGAACTCGATGGACTTCGGTCTTTTTTCAACCTCATCTACTATGTTACTATATTACTATGTATTACACTTACTTGCATAGGTTTTATATATAGAGTGTATTATCACACCTCAAGTGATTTTTGTTTTTCATACACCGTTGACAGGTAAAATACAATATCCAATATATATAATTTCAGCAGTTTAATTATCTAGTAAAATATATTCACTAAATATATCACAAAATTTTTTACACAACTTTTTAATCACACATATTAGTACTACAACGAATCAACACAGTATATGATGTTTGCCATAGTTCTTGCAGCCTGTATTCTCACTTATATTATATACGTTATGTTGCAGGACATAGCAAAGCAATCTATATCTTATTGTATTGTGCTGTTAGCTCATTATACATATAATATATTTATCACTATCATTTCCTTATTATTAGTATCACTTCACTACAGTTAGGATTTTTAAACTGTTATCTCTATACAATATTAGTGTTTCAATACATATATTACTTAAGATATCTTTATTACTGCCGTTTATTAATCCAGATACCACTATTATGAATTGATTCATTGTGGACAAGTTCTAATGATATCTAAATAGTAAATTCGTAATGCATTCTACAAGTTCACTTAGTATCTTATACATTTCTAACACCGTAATAACCCTAATTATGGCTTTTGTTTATGTTCTGAACATGCAAGGCAAAAGTAAAGCATCCATCGTTAATTATTTAGGATTTTTTACGATAACATGTATCCCACTTAGTACATTTTTGTAAGTGTATATACGTTATTTATTCGTTATACACTTGCTAATATGGCAACAAATTTGTAACAATGGAGTGAGATTCATAGTAATGACTGTTACTGACAAATAGTTCCGATAGCGAAATTGTCCGATCCCAGGTCACATTTCTAACATCACCTATTTGTATAGGAGTTAATTTTAAATGTTAAAATTTTAATGCATGCAAGATTTCCTCTCTGAATGCGGACCTACACTGCTGAAATAAGTTTATGACGTACAGAGTATCATATGACTTGATAGGCTTAAAGATCCAAGTCATTCATGATAGGCTATTGTATGCTTTTTAAATCGAACCAATCACAGTTAACCCTATCCCTGACGAAGTGCTGGTTCAGGCACGAAACATGTTGGAGTGGTGAATAGCGGCTAACTGGTTCACTAGCTGTGATATTGATATACATGTATTATATTACGAGAACTTTTACCTGCAGATGCCAATAAAATATTTTATACCTTCAATCTTGGCGCATTGGGCGGCTGATTTATTTAATCCTGGATGGTGAAATCTTATGTTCCTGTTTATCTTTCAAGCGGATTTGGCTTATCCGTTATAACCAACCGCTGTATTACGCTCATCTGGTTTTTCATACACATTGAATGAGTGGCCATTTCCCCTTACAAACTACAAGGTTCCCAAGGCGTGTTTACAAGCAACACTAAGAGCCCAGCTAGGATCAAGCTGTGTGGAACTGGGATTTGGCAGTGGATGCACCTCTTACTAAACCGGGTGAGTGAATATCATATGTATTCTTCGTGTATGTCATGCTGAATATAGTAATGACAAAAGTGAACATGTTAACACAGTGAGAAGCTGTTATTACGTTTAAGAGACTTTTGGTAAAAAGCTGAGTGCTTTACTAATTAACTCAAACACATATACTATACAAGTTTATACAATACAAGCACCTGGGGAGTGAAACTTAACCAAATATCTTGAATTACACCAGCATCATACACCATATTAGCCCTTAAAGCCTTATACATTGTACTGATAAAAGCATTATAGGGCTATACATATCAAATGCACAATTACATTTTTCTTATCCACAGTAGGTCAGACCGAAACTTCTTCGGTACAACCATCTGATGTTTAGGCACCAGCCCTTTTCTCCTCTCGGAGATCTGATACAGGAGCCCTCTCTCCCATTGGAAACGTTCCTCCCCTGGGCCCTGGGGGTCAGTACCTACTCTGTCTTGGTAAGGGGCTAAGGTCGGGTCGTTCAAGGTCTCCTGGGTGAAGTAGGAGGGGGATGCCCAGGAGGGTTGATCAGGGGGTAGGGTTGGAGTCAGAGCGGAAGTTCGGGGAAAAATAGTAGTCAGGGTGGAATGTCGGTATGGTAGGAATTGGGGCAGAACGTCCCACCTGGGTCCCTAGATCCGGTGCGGTGGCTTCTTGTCTGGCCTGCTGGCGGGTGGTCACTGGGCAGGTATTCGGGGAGTTATTACCCACAAAGGCTTAGGCAAGGTGGCCGAGGTCATTCCCCAACAAGACTTCGGCAGGTATCTGTTTCATGATGCCCACCTCCACATCATGGGAGTCAGATGCACCCAAGCTGTGGGAAACTCCAATATGGAACCCCCAGCCTCCTGAACCGCAAAGGGTCCTCCCTGTTTGGCCAGAGGTGGGGGCCAGGTCTGGTTGGATCAGGGAGACTGTGGCCCCAGTGTCCCTTAATCTCTGGGCCGCCTACCCATTGACCCAGACATCCTGGCAATGGTGTTGGTGGTTATCTTGGGTCACAAGGCTGACCTCATGTAGGGCGCCAATTTCTTTACCTGCCCAGTTGGCATAGTTGGCAGGACCCGCTGAATACAGGCAGTAGGCAGTGGCTGGATAGGGCCTGGCGGTAGCGCTCACCCACTGGGACGGTTAGGGGTTCCTAGGCTGCTGTGCTGGGGGGTTTCTTGGAGTAAAGAATCTAAGGAGCACCTCAGGGTGGGCAAAGGATACTATTTGTAGTATATGTGCACACTAAAACATTTATTATGCAATAAAACAATTTTAAACAATTTAAAATACTATTATTCACTAATCATAAAATAAATCATGGATCCATGTAATGTATAACCTGTAATGTAAGACAGTTTAAAACAAAATAAAACAAATATAAGAGTAAATTCAGTCAGGTCTTGACTAAATACAATATATCCTGTCGTATGCAAAAGATATCCGTATAATTGTCTCTCAGTCCAAAATAATGTTTTTGATGATTGTATGTAGATTGTCAAAAATAAAGAAAAACCTTACTTTAAATTGTCACACTCCTATCCGTTCATCGCCGTCTCGCCATGGCTCCCGGATCTCCTCTGTGTGTATCGTCACGTTGCCTAGCAACGTGATGTGGTTGTTCCGGAACTCTCTCTGACGTCACGGCGTTGCTCCTCTGCCTTTAAATGGTGGTGGGAGATCTTTCTCGGGGCCCATTTGTTCTCCTTCATTCCGGTGCTGTGAGTATACTATTTGTCTCTTGGATATCTTGACCCCAGCCTGCCTGACTTCGCCTTGCCTGATTCCCTCAAATCTGTCTTCTGTATATTTTGACCCTTGCCTGTCTGACTACGATATTTGCCTATCCTCTCAAACTTGTTGCTTGGATATTCTTTCACTTAACTGTCTGACTTATCATTTGTACAACCTGTACAGCCTTGCTCCTCTTTTTAGACAGGCCAGTTCTTTGCATACATGCCCACAGACTCTGTAACGCATGCCTCGTTTAGGGAGAGGTGCAGCCACAATGCAGTGTCAGAACCTCTGCCTGCAACTGTTATACTCGATTTTGCGAAAGGAAGTAACCTTACCATGGTTCCCTGCACGCACATATTGTTGTTATATTTTGGTGAGGGTAATCATGATGGCCATGTAGACCACCACCACTGAGAGTCCTGGAAGTAACAGGGATGAGATGAAAGAGCTAAGAATATTAGAACTTGAAACAACAGAGTTAGCCATGGGTGTTAGTGTGCAAGACCGCTTGGCTTTTTTTTGGCTTTGGGTGCGGCTATTCATGCAGGCCATATAGAGCTGCCACCATTCGGTGTTGTATCAGGTATTAAACTAATAAGAACAGTACTACCAAAATACAGCCAATGAAGGGCCTTATGAAGATTGAGCCAAGGTTGGATTGTAGTATTTGGTTAGGCTAATCATGATGGCCATGTAGACCACCACCGAGAGTCCTGGAAGTAACAGGGATGATGAGATGAAAGTGCTAAGAATAGTACTACTTGAAACAACAGAGTTAGCCATGGGTGTTAATCCAAGACCGCTTGGATTTATTTTTGTATTGGGTGCGGCTAATCATGCAGGCCATATAGAGCTGCCACCATTCGGTGTTATATCAGCTATAAAAATAATAAGAACTGTACTATCAAAATACAGCCAATGAAGGGCCTATGAAGACTGAGCAAAGGTTGGATTGTAGTATTTTGTTTGGCTAATCATGATGGCCATGTAGACCACCCGTAACAGGGATGAAAGTGCTAAGAATAGTACTAATTGAAACAACCGAGTAAGCCATGGGTGTTAGTCTAAGACCACTCGGCTTTTTTTGGGGTTTGGGTGCAGCTAATCATGAAGGCCAGATAGACCTGCCACCATTTGGTGTTGTAACAGGTATTAAACTGCAAAGAACAGTACTACTTAACACAACCTACTTACCATGGGTCCCAGAGCATATGTTTGGTTATTATATTTTGTAAGGGTAATCATGCAGGCCATATAGACCTCCACCGATAGGGTGAGTATGAGTAACAGCTATTAAAATGCGAAGGACATTACTAATTAACACAACATAGTTACCATGGGTCGCAGACCAAGAGCAGATGTCTTATTATTATATTTTGTATGGGTAATCATCCAGGCCGTATAGACCTCACCAAATAGGGGGAGTTACAGAGATTAAAGTGCTAAGAATGGTAGTACTTAAAACACAACCTAGTTAAAATGGGTACCAGACCGCATGTCTTATTATTATATTTTTTCGGGGTAATCAGGCAGGCCATATAGAACACCCCCGATAGTGGGGGGGGGGAACAGGGATTAAAGTGCTAAGAAAAGTACTAATTAACACAAGCTAGTTTTAATGGGTCCAACACCGTGTGTCTTGATGTTATACTTTGTCAGGGTAATCATGCAGGCCATATACACCTCCCTTGATAGGGGGAGTAACAGGGATTACAGTTATAAGAATAGTACTACTTAAACACAACCTAATTACCATGGGTCCAAGACCAGATGTTTTATTATTATACTTTGTCAGGCTAATCATGCAGGCCATATAGAGCTCCAACAAAAGGGGGGGTAAGAGGGATTCAAGTGATAAGAAAAGTTTTACTTAACACAACAAAATTACCATGGGTCCCAGACCGCGTGTCTTGTTGTTATACTTTGTCAGGGTAATCATAACCGCCATATAGACCTCCACCAATAGGGGGAGTTACAGGGCTGAAAGTGCGAAGAATAGTACTACTTAACACAACCTAGTTGGGTCCAAGAACGCATGTTTAATTATTAGACTTTATCATGGTAATTATATATCTAACAAATCTATCTATTTCTCTTCTATCGATTCTATCTAACTATCAATCTATGTATATCTATCTATCCTATCTATCAATCTATCTTCTGTCCAGGATGTTTTGAGACAGCCACTTGTGTTTCTGACAAATTTGAAGTAGGAGGACAGAACAATCATCTTCTTCCATCTCCCGGTTCCACAAATGAAGGCCATATAGACCTCATCTGATAGGGGGAGTAACAGGTTGTAGTAAAATGTTAAGAATATTACTACTTAACACACCACGGGTCACATACCACATGTCTTATTGTTATACTCTGTCAGGGAAATTATATATATTTCAAATCCATTTATTTATATATCAAATCGATCGAACTATCAAACGTATTGATCAAATGTAGATTGCATCTATTGATCGATGTAATTCGTATCTATAAAATGTATATTACATATTTTGGTTGATGTCATTCGTATCTATAAAATGTATATTGCATCTTTGATTCGATAACATTCTTATCTATCAAATGTATATTGCATCTATTGATCGATGTAATTCGTATCGATCGAATGTATATTGCATCTATTGAGCTATGTACAGTGTATCGATCATATGTATATTGCATCGATTGAGCTATGTTATCTATGTATCTATCTATCAAATCTATCTATCTCGTGGTTGTGCAAGTGGACTGTTTGCGGTTGATTGTGGTGCGTAACACTTGGAGTTTGCTCTGTCACTGTGATGCGGCCGTAACCCTTACACTACCTGATAGATACGACATCATAACTGATGTTTTAAAGCACGTTATTGCAAACAATTTGGGAATGTTAGTTGATTTAGGCCCATTATGGCTTAAAAGCAGACTCTGCATAAACTATGTAATTTTCCATGGGAGTTTTGCCAGGGATCCCCCTCCAGCATGCGACAGTCCAGGTGTTAGTACCCTTGAAACAACTTTTCCATCACTATTGTGGCCAGAAAGAGTCCTTGTAGGTTTTAAAGTTCGCCTGCCTATTGAATTCGGGTTCTCGAACAATACCGGAAGTTCGAGTCCGCCGTTCGCAAATCGAAAATTTTAGGTTCGCGACATCACTAATCTTCACCCAACCGGGCCGAAGTCCTCAATGAAGCCGGGAGAAGTCTTCATCCAACTGGGCAGAAGTGGTCCTCCAGACGGGCAGAAGTCTTCATCCAGACGGCATCTTCTATCTTCATCCCTCTGACGCGGAGTGGGTCCATCTTCAAGACATCTGACATGGAGCATCCTCTTCTTTCCACGGCTGATGACTGAATGAAGGTTCCTTTAAATGACATCATCCAAGATGGCGTCCCTTCTATTCCGATTAGCTGATAGAATTCTATCAGCCAATCGGAATTAAGGTAGAAAAAATCCAATTGGCTGATGTAATCAGCCAATAGGATTGAAGTTCAATCCTATTGGCTGATCCAATCAGCCAATAGGATTGAGCTGGCATTCTATTGGCTCTTCCAATCAGCCAGTTCAATCCTATTGGCTGATTGCATCAGCCAATAGGATTTTTTCTACCTTAATTTCGATTGGCTGATAGAATTCTATCAGCCAATCGGAATCTAAGGGATGCCATCTTGGATGATGTCACTTAAAGGTACCTTCATTTTAGTCATCGGATGAAGAGGATGCTCTTCGTCGGATGTCTTGAAGATGGACCCACTCTGCGCCGGATGGATGAAGATAGAAGATGCCGTCTGGATGAAGACTTCTGCCCGTCTGGAGGACCACTTCTGCCAGGTTGGATGAAGACTTCTGCCCGTCTGGAGGACCAATTCTGCCCGGTTGGGTGAAGACGTCTCCTGATAAGGTTATCTTCAAGGGGTTAGTGTTAGGTTTTTTTAAGGGGGTATTGGGTGTGTTTTAGAGTAGGGTTGGTTGTGTGGGTGGTGGGGTTTAATGTTGGGGGGGGGGATTGTATTTTTTTTCAGGTAAAAGAGCTGATTACTTTGGGGCAATGCACCGCAAAAGGCCCTTTTAAGGGTTATTTGTATTTTAGTGTAGGGTAGGGCTTTTTTATTTTGGGGGGATTTTTTATTTTGTTAGGGGATTAGATTAGGTGTAATTAGTTTAAAAATCTTGTAATTTCTTTATTATTTTCTGTAATTTAGTGGGGGGGGGGGTTGTACTTAATAATAATTTAATAATAATTTTATTTAATTGTAATTAATTGTATTTCATTTAGGTAATTAATTTAATTGTAGTGTAGTGCTAGGTGTAATTGTAATTTAGGCTAGGTTTTATTTTACAGATATATTTGTCTTTATTTTAACTAGGTAGTTATTAAATAGTTAATAGCTATTTAATAACTATTCTACCTAGTTAAAATAAATACAAACTTGCCTGTAAAATAAAAATAAATCCTAAAATAGCTACAATGTAACTATTAGTTATATAGTAGCTAGCTTAGGGTTTATTTTATAGGTAAGTATTTAGTTCTAAATAGGAATTATTTAGTTAATGATAGTAATTTTATTTCGCTTTATTTAAATTATATTTAAGTTAGGGGGGTTAGGGTTAGACTTAGGTTTAGGGGTCAATATGTTTATTATAGTGGTGGCGACGTTGGGGGTGGCAGATTAGGGGTTAATAAGTGTAGTTAGGTTGCTGCGACATTGGGTGTGGCAGATTAGGGGTTAATAAATATGATGTAGGTGTCTGCGATGTTGGGGGCAACAGATTAGGGGTTCATAAGTATAATGTATGTGGCGGCGGTGTCCAAGAGAGGCAGATTAAGGGTTAATAATATAATGCAGGTGTCAGCGATGTCGGGGGCAGCAGATTAGGGGTTAATAAGTGTAATATTAGGGGTGTTTAGACTCAGGGTTCATGTTAGGGTGTTAGGTGTAGTCATAAATGTATTTTCCCCATAGGAATCAATGGGGCTGCGTTAGGAGCTTTACGCTGCTTTTTTGCAGGTCTTAGGTTTTTTTTCAGCCGGCTCTCCCACATTGATTCCTATGGAGAAATCGTTCACGAGCACGTTTAGCCAGCTCACCGCTAACATAAGCAGCGCTGGTATTGAGGTGAGATGTGGAGCAAAATTTTGCTCTTCGCTCACTTTTTGCGGTTAACGCCGGGTTTCTAAAAACCTGTAATACCAGCGCTGTCTGTAAGTGAGCAGTGAGCATAAACTGCTCGTTAGCACTGCACAGCCTCTAACGCAAAACTCGTAATCTAGGCAAAAGATTCTACCTCAAGTACACAATACAACACAGAAATGGTATACAGCCTAATGGATCGAGTAGATGACCTGGACAACCGCAGCATGTGGAATAATCTACATTTTAGAGGGATCCCAGAATCCATACAACCTTCTGCACTCCAAGGTTACTTACAAGACCTGTTTCAAACAATTAAAGGTATACCAGCATCTCCTGCCATCGAAATAGAGAGAGCACATAGGGCACTCCATCCTAAACCCTCAGCAAATGCACCACCAAGAGATGTCATCCTCAAGATATTAAACTTTAAAGACAAAGAAGAAATACTGAAACATAGTAGGAATAAACACCCAATTACACATGCTGGAATCAGCCTACAAATCTTTTCCGATTTAAGCCCAACTACTTTGCGAAGGAGGGACCTGAAATTCCTTGCAAACATCTTGCAGGAACACAATATTGCCTACCGCTGGGGATTCCCTACAAGCATCATTGCTACAAAGGGAGACTCAACTGCAATTTTCAGAGTAATGGAAGATCTTGATCCTTTTTTCTGTACATTGGGACTCACACCACTTACAGGACCACCTCCTATGTCTGACAATGACCTGCAAGCAGGTTTACATATGCCTAAAGATGTAGAGACTTTTTAAAGTTAAAATACTCTTAATGTTAATGTTGTTTTTCATATGTTAAAATTAACAAATATAGGATCCCCTCTATGTCCTAGTATTATTGCTGGAGTGTGCAGTGGGAACACTGAGACACTTCTACCCATATTATCATACCTAGTTGAAGCTGTTCCATGATGCCCTTTCCTTTATATTAACTATGGGCCTAGCAGGGCACATCCCTCTAGTCTCATTTTCATTGAATTCACACTATACACAGTCGATATTGTTGAAGATCATTGTTGTTACCACTTGTTTATTTTTCATGCTCAGAACAGAAATAACTGTCTAACACAAATTATCGTAGTAATTGTTAAATAAGACAGGTTCCAACACAGCACTCTCATCCCCCTTCCCTAACCACCCAATTGAATCTCACCCCTCCACCCTACACAACACTACATCCAACATCCCAACAGGTGGAATTAAGCCAGGCCAAACAACAACAAAATAGCAACATCACACACAAAAGTCAAGGCACACCCGATCAAACTAATAACAGTGAATGTTAAAGAACTTAACAATCCGGGGAAACACTCTATAGTGTCTAGGGAATTACATAGAATGAGAGGGGACATCCTGTTCCTCCAAGAAAAACACTTCATCAAAACAAAGGAACCCAAATGGCACAATCATAGATACCCACTAACTTATTTTTCCTCTGGTCCACATAAACAAAATAGAGTGGATATACTTATTCACCACAAGCTCCCGTTCCAACCTGTGCAAATCGAGAGAGATAAGGAAGGCAGGTACATTATATTAGTTGAATAAGCAAAGCAGGTGGAATCAAGCACTCAAGTCCCAATTAGGAGAGCCGCAAAGAGCTACTGCCAAGCTCTAAAAGCAAATATAGAACAAAAAAGCGGAGATTCTCCAGTAGTGTAAAACTTCTTTCTTAGTTTATTGAATTTCCAAACAGGATCAAAACAAACACGACGTTTCGGGGCCAATGCCCCTTAATTATGTGATAAAATTACACTCACAAACCACCTGTTTAAATAGGCAACTACCTGGGAGTTTAACCCTTACATTCTCAATTGCAATTAGCTAAATGGTTATAGTGCCATCTTGTGGAAAAACAGATGGATTTACATAAAAAGACAGCTATAAAGCCACATAGGAAAAGGGGGTAGCACACATAAATAGAATGCCATACATTTAGTAGGAACAACCTAAATACAGCATATATAAGGTGACCAGCAGATATAGAGGATTACACCATTTAACATTGGAGTCCCTAAACAGAGAGATGGAAAAAAACAGAGTTATCCTTCAATATGAAATAAAGAAATCGTACAACATAATATGCATAATAGATGATAAAGGCATGAAAAATTAATAAATACTATTATATTAGAGTAATTAATAAAACACTGACCAGTTGATTTCCCTGTCCAACCCCTTTGGTTCCAAGGTATCCAACTGAAAGATCCAAAAGGTCTTCTGTTGTTTAAGTAATAGATCCCTATTACCACCCCTTCTAGGGGTCTTAACTTGTTCAATAACTTGAAACCGAAGCTGGTTGATCTGATGGACAACCAACAAAAAGTGGTGGGCAACAGGTGCTGTGACCACCTTACATCTTATATTACTCTTATGTTCTGTCATGCGGTCATGGACACGCCTGGTGGACTCACCCACATAAGCCCGCCCACATGGGCATTTGATTAGATATACCACATAGTTAATGTTGCAGATAAAATGATCCTTGTATTGGTATTTATGGCCCCAACAAAAAGTGGTGGGCAACAGGAGCTGTGACCACCTTACATCTTATATTACTCTTATGTTCTGTGATGCGGTCACGGACACGCCTGGTGGACTCACCCACATAAGCCCGCCCACATGGGCATTTGATTAGATATACCACATAGTTAGTGTTGCAGATAAAATGATCCTTATATTGGTATTTATGGCCAATATGGGGATGCCAAAAAATAAGGACTTAATAATTGAACTGCAATTTATGCAGCCCAAACAGGGAAAACAGCCTACAATTTTCTTGGTTATAAATCTCTGTTGATTATCTTTGCTAGATCCAATGTCCGCTTTAATCAAAACATCTCACAGATTATTACTGCGTTTTTAAGCGGGCATGGGAACTTGGCAGAATTCCTCTATGTTTGGATTGCTACTGTTTAAAATGCCCCAGTGTCTGCATATTATTTTAAATACGGCAGAACTCTGCCTTGAAAACTCAGAAACAAATGTAATTCTTTTGTTACCACATTTAGGTGGTTTAGGTTTTAACAATGTTTCTCTATGAATGGGTAATATCTCCTTGATGATGCTAGAAATTAAAACATTTGGGTACCCTCTCTGTAAAAAATTCTCACTCATCTCTCAAAAGCCTAATAGAGGCTTTTGATTCATCAGCAACAATACGTTTGACCTTCAACATTTGGCTACGGGGAAGTGATTTAATGAGTGAGGGATGGTGAGAGCTGTCATACTGGAGAAGGGTGTCCCTATCTGTATCCTTTCTAAATAAATCAGTTTTGAAACCACAATCATCTTTAATGACAGAAACATCCAGGAAATCTTGACTAACCTCACTACATGTCATTTTAAATTTGATATTAGATGTAGAACTGTTCAATTCATTAATAAAGAACTCAAGTGCTCCAACGTTGCCCAACCATACTCCAAAAATATCGTCCTGACGAAACAGAGGATTTTCAAAAACACATTTTTCCTCAAAATAGTTCATTTATATATTAACATAATTTGGGGCAATGTTGGAGCCCATTGCTGTCCCCAGTAATTGAAGATAAAATGTATCCTCAAATAGAAAGTAATTATTGTACAAAATAACCTCAAGTAGCTGCATGATAAAAAATATTTTTTAGTTAGAGTAAGAACCAGCAGAATATAAGGCGTTGCTAACAGCACTTAAGCCACTTGTGTGAGAGATTCAAGTGTAAAGACTTGTGACATTAAGACTGAATAAAATAAATTTATCAGTCTGTAATTGTAAATTATTTTATTTAACCAAAAAGTGATATGTATCCTTAACAAAAGTACATGACTGCTCCACCAAGGGTCTTAATATTTTATCCAATTATATGGCAACATTGGAAAAGACAGAGTTAGTCCCAGCCACAATAGGGCGCCCAGGTGAAGCAGTCATGGACTTGTGTATTTTAGGTAAAACATATAGAACAGGTGTTATAGGATCTTTAACTTGCAAAAAAGTGGCAATTTTAAGATTGATAATGGCATTATCTAAGGCACACACAGTGCTCCATAATCAGACACTAAGATAACAAGTCAAACACACTCATGTTACTGTGAATTTGTTCACACCCATCTGATTTTGATTGGTTCTTTACGAGATGCCTTTTAGTAAACGTTCCCTCCCCTTAATCTTATACAACTCCTTTATATTCACGTCTTTTGACAATATAGAAATATACATATATTTATACAGCCTATCAATGAAACACATAATATATGCAACACTATAATTAACTCGATTGCTAGGATTCTGTTGTCCTGTGGAAATATAAACATTTTATACGTGGAGATCTATGAGCCAAGCAGTCATCCATTGTGTGAAAAGATATTTGTACTTGAACCGTCATTATGCCATACATACAGCTGTGTATTCTGTGGGCGTGTAAATTTATTAGATGCCGATTGGCTAATACTTGTTATAAGTGTAGCAGCTTTGTTAACTGTGTTTATAGCCTGATGAAACCGTGCTGGGACACGGAGAAATGCGTTATTTGTTTTTATGCTTTTAAGCTATATTAAACCTTTGATCTTTTGATACATTGCTGCTGCACTCCTGTCTATTTGGACCGTATCATTATTGAGGCATCTTGTTTGCTGTGCATGACATCTACTGCACCTTTGAATAATTTACTGCTGCCAACCAGTAAAGACCGCACTTTCGAATAAACAACTGCTGCCAAACAGTAAAGAAGTTTGTGGGAACCCCACTGCCTTTTGGTATTCTTGCTGCCGGGACAACAAAGATTACCTGATCCAGGTGCCTGGGGAGTCTGCCGAGCGACTCTTTGGACTCGGCCTGCTTGTATTGCACATCAGTGCTTACAATTACGTAAGTAGGATACCTGTATATGTGTATCTCTTACCTTTTTTATCCTCATTTATCTGCATTAAGTGGCATCATCTGTCTCTCTTGTTTTAGATTTTCTGTAAAATTGCAGATTCCCCCTCACTCAGCGGACAGTCCGAAATGTCCGGTTCTTGTATTTTCTGAGACACTTTGTTTGGAGCAGTGGTGTTTACAACCCCTCTGCCTGGGCTTCCTTCTCCCTCTCCTTGGGAAAAATTCGAAGAATCTGAGCTGTTACCTGACGATATGCCATGTCGGTACTGTCTCCTCCTGAAACACAAGAAATAAAAACACAAAAAAGATCTGACAGACCCAAACCTAGAATCCACCCTCAACTAAACTAGACTTGAATTCAAAACCCTCTTACATGAAAAGAACTAGCGCACAGCACTAAAACTCAAACTAAAATTTTATGAAGCGGGGGATAAAGCAGGAAAATTACTAGCGAGAGCAATCAAGCCTCAACAGCTTAAAACACACATATAAAGATAAACATATAAGATAAACAGGGTAAAACCAAGCAAGATAGTTACAATATAGCGAAAGTTTTTTGTACCTACTACAATACTCTATACAACCTTAAAGGTAAATCTCCATCGAAATCTATAGAAGGTGACACACTCAACCAGACAATACAAGGCTACCTGACCCACACAAAACTACCCTCACTAACAAAAGATGACATTAACAGTTTAGACGCCCCTTTAACCCAAGAAGAAATAAATGATGCAATTAAGGCCCTCCCAAACGAGAAAAGTCCAGGACCGGACGGACTAGGCAACAAATATTACAATTATTCCTCCCTATGCTACTACCCTACCTACAAAACATATTCAATGAACTAACTGAAACAGGAACACTCCCACACTCCATGTTATCAGCAAACATCACAGTATTACCCAAGCCTGGGAAGCCCCTAGATAAACCGGAAAGCTACAGGCCCATCTCCCTACTTAATAGTGACATTAAGATTTTAGCAAAAACCTTAGCAACTCGAATTAATAAACACCTGCCAATGTTAATCTCTAATGACCAGGTGGGCTTTGTCCCTGGCAAAGAAGCTAGGGACAATACCCTAAAAATGTTTCAACTTCTAGCCCACTCCAAAATGCAGTCGATAGCCCTTGCTCTGCTGTCAACAGATGCAGAGAAGGGATTCTACAGGGTAGATTTGACTTTTTTACAAGAAACAATGAAAAAAATTGGTTCAGAGACAAATTTTTAAGGATGGTTTTTGCCCTGTACTCAAAACCAAATGCACAAATAAAGGTCAATGGCATTTTATCCGATGCTTTCTATATCACCAACTTTACTAGGCAGGGCTGCCCCTTATCACCTGCATTATTCGCCATTGCCATTGAAGCTCTAGCCAGTAATATCAGACACAACCCTATGATAAAGGGAATTTGGATGGGATCCACAGAAAATAAATGGGTCATGTATGCCGACCACTTACCACTAACTATCACAGACTTAGAGACATCTAACCCGGCTATCTTAAAGGAGTTCATGACATATGGTGAGGTTTCTAACTTTCTACTCAACCTTTCAAAATTGGAACTTCTAGGCATATCACTAACCCAAACAACCCAAAATTGGCTCAGAGACAACTCTGCATTTGTATTGAAGCATAATACCTTAAAATATGTAGGAATCAGGGGCGGAGCCAGCAGCCTAGAAGAATAGACGCATATTTCTAGAGCTCCGGCTCTAAATGCTTCAAAATGTGCAGTAGGATACTAATTTAATTAAAATTTAAGCCTCATGAAGCTTTGAACTAACTACTCGATTGCAGGCTGGACCACTTTTCCATTCCAATGCAGCAATCTGATAGTGAGATTGGTGACCTACATAAAACCCCTACATGCAGACAGCAGCCATATCTATGACCTCGTGGGCCAACGATATAGCTAATGATGGAGAGCTCTCACTGGATTCTTTTTGAAATTAGCAAACTCCTGGAATCATATCAGCATGCATTCACAGCCACCTTACACAAGTCGCTTGGACCTGTAGTTGATAATGTGGCTTGGCCAGAAGAATGCTTACGCACAGTGGTCGATGTGGGAGCTAGCAGAGCTACACCATAGCTACAAGGCTCATTGCGCACTCCTGATCTCGCTGTGAGAGCGGATGAAAGCTCAGCATCTCAGGGGCCTGAGCATCGGCTTGCAGAACACACAGCAATGTGAGCTGGAACTAAAGCAGGCGTGTCGGCGCCTAATAGAGGAGAGGATCTGGATCTTGGACCTTTTATTTTCCAAACAGCTGATCACTTATGGAACTTACTCCCGCTATCTAAATCTAACGGCAGTAGTGATTGGTTGCTCCAGCACAGGGAGAGCTGGGGAGGCTTTCCGTATCTATGTAAAGTCGGAGTGGATCTGTTACCTAGCCGCACTCGCGGCTCGGCTCTCCTCACAGCATACTTGGATCAGCTGGAACAGTTAGCCCGGAGTGAATGCTCTAGCTTGCGGTCTGGTGTGGGGTGAAGAGTCTACCTTGCTATAACATTACTCCACTTCGTTGTCCCCTACCCAGTTTCACAGACGATAGTGAGCCAATGTGTTTTGTGATCTCTTATAAGATTTACCCTTACCTCTGTGATAGTATTGACATGATGCTTTAAATTCTGGTACCCTTGGCCTACTTAACGCCACCCTGCTTTCATGGTTCAGCTAGTTTGTTTTCCCGCCAGATGCCTTGTGGTCCCAATGTTGTTCACATTGTTCTTACTATTACTGCATATTCAAGCTCTTAGTTAGCATACATATGTTTTCATTCTCTTTGTTTGTGTTGTGAGCTCTAATTCTGTACAACCCTATTTTTGATATTTTATTCTGTGTATGGTCAATTGAATGCCCACACTGTACTGGCTCCTTAAGTGTATAACTAACTGTTTGTTTGGCAAATGTAAAGCTGCATTATAACCGCCCTTATCCTGCGCTGATGCACCCTCTCTGACTAGCATGAAGAGGCACCCAGGTCACCTATTGCCAGATAGTCATGAGCCCTTACTGCATCCCTCCTTGATATTGTCTCTGACTTTACTATGCTAAATAGGGATCACTGTGTTATACCCTTTGACATGGTTACCTAGTATATACATCTTTAGGTGTTCTCCTGCCGATGGGTATAGGGCCCATGCCCAGGAGGCGGGATGCATACCTATTTTTTGGTTTTCTGAAAGTTTATGAGACTGTTGTTATTATTTACTGTGTCTGCCTTCTTAATAAATGCTAAGGGATAACTAAAGGGAGCAGAAGACAACCTCACAGCCTAATATAAGCATATCAAAATACTAGTAAGGTTTCTCAGTGCAGGCTGGTCCTGCACTATCAATAGCAAACATGGTCTCCTTTTTTACTGTGCCTTAAATGAAGTATGAACATCACACCAAACCTTTTGAGCCTGCTTATTCAAAGTCTTCCTTGCTGGGTGAAATCTAGATACAATAGGCAATCAGTGCTTTCTCTGTAAATAACTTAGCTGCTCGTGAGTCTCCCTATATAGACTAGTCGCTTAGTAACATTTAAACATTAGTATTCAGAGGCATCATGCAATAATTGTCCTTGCCCCTCACTAAAAGCACAGAACTTTTCATTATCCTTGAGTATAGGCTGTTTATCATACCACATCTAAGTAACAACCTCCCCCCCCCACATTTATACTTAATATACCTCCTTGGTATGGAGATCGAATTATGCGGTTTGTCTTGCCTATACCGCACCCTAAATCTTTATTTCATAAGTTACAACTATACATTGCCAGTTGTTCACATTGTGAACTATACCGTAACTCTAACTACCTTTTGCATATTATTTTTCCACTATAGCATAATGTTGGCATTCTCTATCTTCTCCAGTTTGGGAATTCACACAGCTTGGGTTCCCCCAATGAGTTTTGTGAGTTTGTCTAGTATGTATGTATTTCTATATAATAAACTAATCTAAGACTATAGGTCTTAAAGTGACCGTTCCAGTAACTTAAATTCCTCTCTCAAGAGTCTATCACATGTTTTTCAAGGCACAAGAGTTGCCTATAATGTCAAGTGAGGAAACAGACTTTGTTTAGCCCATGTTAAAAAGAAAAAGAGGTTTAAGTTTTCTGTATAGTATCTAATATAATGCGAATCTTGTATATCTATATTGTAGTCGTTGAATTGTATTACACCATTTTAAGTTTGACTTACGACATGTTACTCAATATAAGTTGTAATGTTTTGTACAACCTCAATAAAAATCTATATATAAAAAAAAAAAAATATCTAGGAATCAATATTTTGATGTCCTTCTCAGAGGTCTTCAAAGAAAATTATGTTCCCCTAAAGAAATAAATAACTAGAGATCTGTCCGATTGGAAAAATAAAACCATTTCATGGCTTGGCAGGGTGGGTGTTATCAAGATGAACGTCCTGCCAAGAATATTTTACCTAATTCAAACGGCGCCCAAGGGCTAATAGGCAAACATTATACCTCTTTCGGGAATACGGGGCTCTGGGAATACCTAATATTCAAATCTATAGAATAGCCATCTTACACCAGAGAGTGGTGGAGTGGTGCAATGTTAGCAATAGCAAAGCCTGGAAACAGGTAACCACCAACGCTACTCACATGACCAATTTAGCCACATTATTTTGAACAGATGAAAAACACAGACCCACCAACATTTTCCACTACTCGAAGAACTTCTAAATGAATTGGATAGAGTGACTTACACAAATTCCCATATTTCCACCAACTATGCACCCTTAACACCTTTATATGACAATCACAAACTACCTCTACATGTAACACCAACTATCAATTCCCAAACCCTCCCCTTGAACTGCATAAACAACTTACTTAGACAGGGGAGACTTAAAACTTCACAAGAGTTGTAGGAAGATCACCCAGCCATAGCCAATGTATGGTTTGCATACACACAAACATGGCACTATCTAAGCACCCACAAACACCTTCTCACTAGGGACATGACAACTTTTGAAAAGCTTTGCACAATGTCCCATACACCCAAACATTTAATTTCGATAGTTTACACACTCCTTCTTGTACCATCAGAAAACATCCTCCCACAATATACTACACAATGGCATAGGGAACTAGGCATACATTTCACAACCAAAGAATGGAAACAGATGTTCATGCTTGGGAAAAGAGTTTCAGTATCAGCACATACACAAGAATCCCATTACAAACTATTGAGTAGATAGTACCTTACTCCAAACAGATTAAAATGGATTTACCCAGCAACTACGGCCAAGTGTTGGAGACGTTGTGGGATAGATGCAACACTAACACACATATGGTGGGATTGCCCACTTATAGAAAACTATTGGAAAGATATTTGGGAAGACATATGCACAATCACAGAACTAGACATACCTAGAATATCTGAAACATTACTGTTCCACTTACCATTCAAGTTCCAAAACAAGACCCAAAAATCACTCCTTATACTAATGTTAGCATGTGCTAAGAATCTAATTCCAATTTATTGGAAAACAACTACTATTCCTACGATACCAGAATGGAGAGCAAAAATGAATCTAACCCTACAATTAGAAAGATATCACTACTTGATATCCCATGAGATGATGTTACAAATGTGGTCCTCAAAACACACAGATAGTAGACACGCCAGTACTGACTGAGAACATACACACAGCAAAGATAAATAAGTTAAAAAAACTGGATGGAACTGCATTTTCCTAACTCCACCCAATACTGTACCCCACACACTATCCCCCCTCCCCTCCTTCCCCTTCCTCTCTTACATAGAGAAAGTACCACACTTTCGCCTCATTATAGTGATAACACTAATGGAACCTGTCTTGGATTTTACTATGAGACCAAAGAATGGCCGTGTAGAAATATTTTATTTAGGATGCAAGGTAAAACCTTGCATAATTCTTGATATTTAAAATAATAGAGCATAACTGTTAACTTTCAAACATATTTAAAGTGAAGGTCAACGTCACGCAACTGCCCCACGGAATTGGATAACATTTTCAAAATGAGGGTGGGTTTAATTCATCAAATTTTTTTATATTTCATTATTTGTTTATATTTTTACCTTTTGAACGCTCCGACGATAAGCGCATCTCTCCCGCCCGGAATTTTGTCAAATTGATTGAGAGATGACAATTCTTAAAAGGACGAGCCCTTGTTTCCCCCTGGGGCGTTCAGCCACTTTACATAAACGTCACGGCCCAGGGGGAAACAAGGTTTCGTTCTTTTAAGAATCTTCATCTGTCAATCAATTTGACAAAATGCCGGGCGGGAGAGCTGCACTTATCGTCGGAGCGTTCATAAGGTAAAGATTTAAAAAAATTATGAAATATACACATTTTATGAATTAAACCCCCCCTCATTTTGCAAAGTTTATCTAATGCGGTGGGGCAGTTGTGTGAAGTTAACCTTCACTTTAATGAAAATAATTATAAAATTAAAACAAATAAGAACACCTGACAGAGAACAAGAAGATGATCAACCAACAAACCTCATCACCACTTTAAATTGTTGAGACTAAGATCAGGACATTGGTGAACTTAATTAATATATATTGTTTCTGTGTTCTGGCTATTACCTCACCATGTACAATATCAATCATTATTGTAACCTTATATTTTTGTTTGAACAATAAAGATCTTTTGGAAAAAAAAAAAAACTACCATTACAGAAAAATAAAAAAAAACTAACATTACACAAAAAATAAAACTACCATTACAAAATAAACTACAATTACTGAAAAATGAAAGGACCTAACATTTAAAAAAATAAAAAAACTAACATTACAGAAAATAACAAAAGGAATGACCAAAAATAAAAAAAAAATGTAATTCTATTCTAAAAAAAACTATCTTTAAAATAAAAAAGATCTAAAAAAACTAAATAAGATATAAAGAAAAGCATCTCATGATGCAGTTTATCCAAGATAAATTTAGAATAAAATCAAGGTTTCTGACAAGTGGTTACTCACAAGGCTGTATTCACTAAATGAAGTGCATGCTATATGTGCAGGCTGGGCTTTGCAGTCTCCAGCTGACTGATAGGGGCAATATTCTCCTTCAGATAGGGATGGAATAGGTTCAGGGTATGGTAGCCTTTTAAAACATAAAGACACAAAGCTTCTCCTAGTTCATGTAAAACTAACAACAGAGTAATTCCAGGAAAGTAGTGAAATGGATACTCACATTTCAGTTTGTACGCTTGATTCGTGCAAATAAAACAGGCTGGATGTTACAGACACCAGCTGTCTGATTTTAGTCTCCCTGGATTGTTCCTCCAGACAGTTGGAAAAGTGGGTAGGTAGAATAAAGTGCTCCAAAGTAAAAAGTAGTTTAAATAAAAAAATAAAAATATCCTAAACTACCCATTGCCCAGAAAAGGGCATTTTGATGGGCATTGCCCTTAAAAAGGGCATTCAGTTATTTTGCATTAAAGTCTAAAGAGCTGGTCACTTTAGGGCAATGCCCCACCAAAGGCCTTTTTTATTTTTAGGATAGGGTTGTTGTTTTTATTTTGGGGATGTGTTTTTTTAAGGGGTATTAGAATAGGAATTTTTTTTTTTTTGGTCATTTCTTTTTTATTCTCTGTAATTAGTTTTTTTTTATATTTTGTAATGTTAGGTTCTTTTGTTTTTCAATAATTGTAGTTTTTTTGTAATGGTAGTTATAGTTTTTAGTATAATGTTAGTTTTTTTTACAGGTTTTTTTTCTGTAATCCTAGGTTTTTTTATTTTTCAGTAATGTTAGTTTTTTTAAGGTAAGATTAGGTTTTATTTATTTTTTTAAGGTAATTAAGATTTTTTTTTAGTTAAAGGAATAGTCTAGTCAGAATTAAACTTTAAAGATTCAGATAGAGCAAGTAATTTTAAGCAACTTTTTATTTTATTCCTATTATTTTTTCTTCACTCTTTTTGTATCTTTATTTGAAAAATCAAGAGTGTAAGCATAGGAGCCGACCCATTTTTTGTTCAGCACCTGGGTAGCACTTTCTGATTGGTGTCTAAATGTAGCCACCAATCAGCAAGCACTAACAAGGTTTTGAACCAAAAATGGGACGGCTCCTAAGCTTACATTCAAATAAAGATACCAAGAGAACGAAGAAAAATTGATAATAGGAGTAAATTAGAAAGTTGCTTAAAATTGCATGTTCTATCTGAATCTTGAAAGCTTTATGTTGACTGGACTAATCCTTTAATTTAGGGGTATTTTAATTTGGGTTAAGTTAGGGGGTGTTAAGTTAAGGCATTTAGATGTTAATGTATAACTTTACATTGTGGGGGTGGAGGTTTAGGGTTTAATAGTTTATTTATGTACTTTGCAATGTGGGGGGATGGCAGTTTAGGGGTTAATAGTTTATTTAAGTACTTTGCGATGTGGGATGTGGCAGTTTAGGAGTTAATAGTTGATTTAGGTAATTTTAGATGTGGGGGGATGGTGGTTTAGGGGTTAATAGTTTATTTATGTACTTTGCAATGTGGGGGATGGCAGTTTAGGGGTTATTAATTTATTTAGGTACTTTGCGATGTGGGATGTGGCAGTTTAGGAGTTAATAGTTGATTTAGGTAATTTTAGATGTGGGGGGATGTTTGTTTAGGGGTTAAAAGTTTATTTAGGTAATTTTCAATGTGGGGGGATGGAGGTTTAGGGCTTAATCGTTTTTTTATGGGTGTAAGTGTACGTTGTAAAGTATTTTGATGTGTTTTGTGCAACTTTTTATTTTCGGAACACAGTTTACCACAACTCTTAGATTGCGGAAAGGATTAAAGCATACGAGGCATTTGCTCTAGCTCAATCACAATTTCGCTGAACTTGTAATATCAGCGGAATGAAAATGGATTGCAAAATCGAGATTGAACTAACACAAAACCATTTGCGCCGCACTTGTAATCTAGCCCTGTGTGTTTTAACTGTATTTAGCACTTCTGCAAATATTTTATTAAACTGGAAGTCTTTCTATAAGAAGAAGATTCCAGCTGTCTTTTAATAAAGGCACATTTTCCATACACCTGCTTGTGAGTATTTTTCATTTAGTGCATTTCTTTGTCAGATCGTATTGCACTATGTTGGTTGTTTCTCTACTGAGGTATTACTGATTGAGGATGCCCAGGATCAACCCTACAGAAGAAGTTTGCTTATCAGCCCAGATTTACCAGACTGTAGCAGCGCCACCATTGTGTAAAAACTTTAGATAAAATAGGAGACACTGGGGCTGGCTGAGTTCTTCTGGCAAATCCTTGAAAGCAAAGTAATTTGCACATACTTTCCAATAAACATTTTGTTTAATGTATTATTGTTAAATTCTCTGGTATCTGTATTGTATATGTTTTTTTCTATACTGTATTAGTATATTATTTTATTAAACATTTATATATATATATATATATATATATATATATAACTATATAATTGAAAAAAGTTGCTAGCAGCAGTCTTAAAAACATACAGTCTTTATTGAAACATCAGTAGTAAAAACACTCCAGGGAAAGCCACAAATGCGTTCACAACATTTAGTCCGCTAACATGTTTCGGCCAGGGCCGAAACATGTTAGCGGACTAAATGTTGTGAACGCATTTGTGGCTTTCCCTGGAGTGTTTTTACTACTGATGTTTCAATAAAGACTGTATGTTTTTAAGACTGCTGCTAGCAACTTTTTTCAATTATATTTCTATTATTCCGGGCAGCAGCAGCAGTTCTGGGACCCAAAGCTCCAAAGCCGGTTTATGGGAACTCTGTTAAAGATATTGACAAGGATCAGCGCATGGATTCAGCACGCTGAAGCACGCACGTCACGCCCCCTCCTGCACAGTAGGACGCCTTTTGGAGTTACGCTGAGGAGACCGTCGAGTGCACACAAGTGAATTCCGGAGGTTTTTCTCTAGGCAGAGATTGAGCAGTTTGGAGTTAGCGGTCCAGAGGTGCGGTGAGTAAAGGCGATTACGCCGTCTGAGAACATTGTCTTATTCCTGGTCTTCTCTCTTCATGTTTGAGATTAGAAGATACCGCACACTCTGTTTGTATACCGCTTATCATACTCCATAGCCTCCGGTTTTCTGAAGCACACTCAGTCCCTGGTATATTCATTGATTACCATCATAGGCGTGTATAGGGGGTTTATCGAGTTGTCTCAAGCGCTTCAAAGCTTTATATACATATATCTTACATCTTATTGCTTTGATACGGAGTTTGTACATTTACCGGACTTTGTTTATGTCTACAAGACAACTATTTTTATTTATAGGACAGTAACAGTGACTTTTACTATTGGTTTATATATATATAACAGTATATAATATATATATGCAATTTTAAATGTATATACTGTATCTATAAATATGTCCTAGCATGCTTTGTATTGTACCATGATCGTTCGCCATCACACAAAGAGCCTGGAGTATTTTTTTTCTTGGGTTATTGCTGTGTATTTTTCTGTCTCATTTGTGATGAACAAGACAAGAGCTGAATAATATAATTTTATAAGTTTGCTCATGGAGAGTCTGCAGCATGTTAGCAGGGTTTTATCTGCTACTTTACAAGAATGTGGTGACATCACTGGGTTTTCCAGCAAAAGATGGCAGGGGGAAGGAGACTGCAGTCTCCTTTTTCCCACTGCAGTGTGAGGGTCCCCAAGATCATTCTTGATCAGCATATCTATAGTTTAATGATCCTATATTTCTGATATGGATGCCAGAAGAAAGGAAAATAAAGATAATCAAAAAGTTGTTCTTAGATCCCCAAGTAGAATATGTTCTATAAATATCCACAGGGTAAGAGTGGATTTAGGTTTACTGCTAATGTTGCTGTCTAAAACCATTACAGGTTACGGAGATAACAGTGTTCCAATGCTTCAAGAGTCTTAGCTACTTTCTAAATATTAGTGTTCATTATATCGCTTTTTGAAGCTGGTAAATCTCTCTGAACATCCATATGTTATGAATATGTTCCTTATTTTCCACATAATCCCTCAAAGGAAATAAATGACTTTTTGATGGAGAGGAAAGAGGTTGAGGAAAAAGAGGTGCGCTGATAGTACTATATGCAGTACTGCTTTCAAATATTAAATGTTTAAAGGGATACTGAACCCAATTTTTTTCTTTCCTGATTCAGATAGAGCATGCAATTTTTAGCAACTTTCTAATTTACTCCTATTATCAAATTTTATTCATTCTCTTGGTATCTTTTTTCGAAAAAGCAGGAATGTAAGCTGCCCCATCCTTGACTCAGCACCTGGGTAGTGCTAGTTAATTGGTGGCTAAATGTAGCTACACAT
The DNA here is from genome assembly GCF_027579735.1 of Bombina bombina. Classification (NCBI taxonomy): domain Eukaryota; kingdom Metazoa; phylum Chordata; class Amphibia; order Anura; family Bombinatoridae; genus Bombina; species Bombina bombina. The sequence continues at coordinate 288,652,476 of NC_069502.1, read as the reverse complement.
TAGCAAGTGATACACAAAAAAAGGCAGACCTCAGGGCATTTAACTTTTTTCTGAGCTTGATTACTTCTTGTGAAAGTTCAACACACCGAGATCTGTGCAAATCCAGATCTTAGCATGTTGCGCTTTCACAAGAATAAATCCAGCTCCAAAAAGAGCTGAATGCCACGAGCTGCTGCTTTCTTTCACATTCGGATCCTAACAAAGATCCAAATGCACATCCCTAATGTATATGTATGTGTATTGAATTAATAACTGTGTGAGAATGTGTGTTGCACTAACCATAATGTGCGGGTTTGTGTAACCATATGGGACTCCAACAAATTCCACTAATTCCTTGGCTAAGTCAATCATAGGTGAATGCTGCATGCACAATCCAAGATTCTATACCATCTGCAAATGTATTTCTAAGCAACATGCTCTGATACAGTATGTGACACTTTCTCCTAAAAACTATGAGGTTGCATAATGGTTAACATAAGTTAGATTTTTGCTTTCCCCATGATGAGTTTTGGAATCACTTGATGAACAGGGTGAGGAAATATGTAAACCTATAGAAATACAGAAGTGCTAAGAACTTTTACATAACTGAAATAAAAATATATAATTTTTAAGCCATGTACATTTTTCAACCATATTATAGCAGGAGAATCTGTTTCTCTAGATCTAATCTACACCAGAATAGTTGTAATGCCTAAATAGTGTAAATTCAAGTGCAACTGCATTTATTAAAGGATTATCTCTCATATTATTGGATTAGAAATTCTAGAATTTTAGCTATTCTAGCTAGCAGGTTGAACAATGTAATTGCCACTCTAATTAATAATGACCAAGATCTCCTATAGAGACTTCCAGTATAATAAAGAGAGGGCTCCTTATCTGATTGTTTATGTCCACTTAAATAAAATCTGGGCCATGGAGAATGCATTTCACCATGATGATTGGGAATACTTGTGAGGTATCCCTGATGCTTTTGGATTAGGGTTCTAGACCTTATGCTTCCCCAGTTGTCCACTTCAATGCAACAGGATATACTTAGCTGGATATCTGTTAAGCAGGACTCTTTGACAATAAAGAGACATCAGTCTTTTTACCAAAAACCTGTTCCCTGTTTCCTGCTATGTAATAAAACACGTGTAACCGATTTTTAGTTTAGTAGTAAATACAGCTACTGTATATTAAATAATTGATAATAACTAATTAGATCATGTATCTTAAAATGGGATTATTTTTTAATTTTATTTTAACACATAGCGGTCGATTTAACATGATGCAGACAGACATGATCTGATACAGCAAATTATGTCCGCCTCACATCGATAAATGCCAACAGCATACACTGTCGGCATTTATCATTGCACCAGCAGTTCTTGTGAACTGCTGGTGCAATATCGCCCACTGCAGATTCGCGACCAATCGGCAGCTAGCAGGGGGTGTCGATCAACCCAATCGTATTGGATCGGGTTGATTTTCAGCGATGTCGGTCTGCCACCTCAGAGCAGGTGGACAGGTTATGGAGCAGTGGTCTTTAAACCGCTGCTTCATAACTTGTGTTTCTGGGGAGTCTAAAGGCTTGCCAGAAACACTGGACATCAAGCTCCATATGAAGCTTGATAAATAGGCCCTATTATATTATTTTTTTAACTAAATAATGTATTATAGTAATACTTTACTTTGAGGAATTATTTTCAGAATAATTGTAATTATAATGTAATTTTGCCCATGCCAGTTCCAACCATTACCAACCAACCCTTCATAAATAAAAAAATTGTGCTTTTGCTGTAGAAAATGATTTGCTTAGTCCATACTCTTCATCTGATTTGCAAGTCAGGACCGCTGCAGACTTCCATCAGAGTTTCCTCTGGCTTTGCCCTGCCCTGGCATAGTTCACCATCTTTCTGGTTCTGTTGCGTACATTCCAGCTCCACCTCCCTGGCAGTATCCCACCTTGGATCCCCAGTGAAGGGGGGGGGAGGTACCTCTCGATGGTTTCAAGCCCTCTTGCACTTTCTCTTCAAAGTTCTTTTCAATTTTCCTTTACAGAACTTGTCTGCTATTAATATTTTGCCTTAGATGGAGTATACCACCCACTTTGGGCTGGATTCCCCAAAAACCTGACTCAGAGGAGGCCAGGTCATGCTCCGCCATGGGCCTCAACCAGTCTAACACTGTCTGCAGGCTTGGCCTTTATCAAAAAGATTACAAAGTCAAAACACAATCACAAGAGTGTGTTTTATAGGGATTGCACCTATATTATTGGACTCACGTTCATGAAGGCTTGATCCAGTTTAGAAGTTTATACAGTTCTGCTGTATGTGCATAACTCTGCAAATGTTACAGTCCTTCACATTCCAGCATTCATATATAATAGCTACAGGAACACTGACTGAGCTAATCCTGTAATTTAACTCTAACAAGTGTGTATTTTCCAGTTCCTTCAATAATTAGACAATTATTATTTTTAAAACATGTATAGTATTTATTTTTAATAATTTGACACATCAAGGCCTCTTTGTGCTTGTTTAAGGAAATGTTTTCTCTCCTGCATATGTTATATGGTCCACATGGCTCCAAGATTTACAGTATGTTTAAAAGTAATGGTTACAAATTAATTTGGTACAATTCATAGCGTATGGCCACAAGTCATCCATGATTTGTGGAAGGTTCTTGAGTACATAAAAATATATATTATTTTGCTTTCCATGAGTCATTTCCACAAGCCTTAGTAAAATTAAACTTCTTTATTATTTCTTAGGAATATGACTTGACACTTTCAAAACTAGAGAAGAGTCTTGTGGAACGAGGTAGAGAGTTCCACAAAATAGGGGCCAGTCTGGAGAAGCCCTGTAGATGGAATGTAAAGATGTAATGAGAAGAGGAGAGGAGGAGGTCATGAGCTGAGCGAACTGGACGGGAGGGAGAATACCTGGAGACAAGGTCTGAGATATAGGAGGAGCAGTGCTATTGAGAGCCTTGTATGCCAGAAAAACCCAACTACGGGGAGGCCGGGTCATGTCCCGCCATGGGCTGCTACCAGTCTAACACTGTCTGCGGGCTGGGCCTTGATCAGAAGGATCACAATGTCAAAACACAATCACAAGAGTGTGTTTTATAGGGATTGCACCTATATTATTGAACTCACGTTCATGAAGGCTTGATCCCTTTTAGAAGTTTATACAGTTCTGCTGTATGTGCGTAACTGTGCAAACGTTACAGTTCTTCACATTCCAGCAACCATATATAATAGATACTGGAACACTGACTGAGCTAATCCTGTAATTTAACTCTAAAAAGTGTGTATTTCCAGTTCCTTCAATAATTAGACATGAGTACTCCAGACTACACAAGTCTGACCCTGCTGAAAACTAAAGTACAATTTGCTCCCAAAATGACAGTACTGGCGAGGCATGTCTACTATAGTAACTTCATATAAGGATATATGGGTGAGGAATGGTTGACCACTGAAAGTAGCTGAAGCAACAATGTATTAATGTATTAATTATCATTTACAAATGATTTAGTAATTATTTCAGAAACAGTAACAAAATCTTTATAGCTTTACAAAGGCATGAAAAAGACACATACATATATTTATTAAAACATATCCTATAGTAATTATTTTTAATAATTTGACACATCAAGGGCCTCTTTGTCTTGTTTAAGAAAATGTTTTCCTGCTTATGTTATTTGGTCCACATAGCTCCATGATTTACAGCATGTTTAAAATAATGGTTACAAAATAATTTGGTACAATTCATAGCGTATGCCCACTCGGAAAATAAGTAATAATCAAAAGGCACAGTCATCCATGATTTGTGGCAGGCTGTTGAGTACATAAAGAATTTATAATTTCACTTTCCATGAGTCATTTCCACAAGCCTTAGTAAAATTATTCTTTATTATTTCTTAGGAATATGACAAACACATTTGAAAAGTAAGACATATATTCTACTGAAAACTTTTAAACTACAACACAATTTTAGATCACTGTTTTTACCATCTCCACAAAAAAAGTTTTATACCTATGGTTACGTCTTCTTTTAATGTCAAAACACTCATAAATATAAATAGAAAAAATTAGTGTATTTTTCTTTTTAAATTGCTATCACCTAGATTACGAGTTTTGTGCTATAGAGGGTGTGAAATGTTGCATTATTTCACCCTCCATAGCGCTGCCATTACAAGTTTCTGAAAAGCCTCCTTGTGCGTGTGATATGGTGGTGATAAGCTCCATACCACACAAAATCCAAGGGCTGCGAATACATGCTTGTGCATCCTTTCCCCATAGATATCAATGGGGACAGAGTGTTAGAAAAAAAAACTAACACCTGAAGTGTGGAATGAAAAATCTCCGAAAACGCAGCCCCATTGATGTCTATGGGAAAAAAGTTACGTTTAAACCTAACACCCTAACATAAAGCCCAAGTCTAAACACCCCTAATCTGCTGCCCCTGACATTGCTGACACCTAAATAAAATTATTAACCCCTAATCTGCCACTCCCGACATCGCCAACACTAATAAAAGTTATTAACCCCTATTCCGCTGCTCCCCAACATCACCGCCACGATAATAATAGAATCGACCATAGAATTTCCATAGCTCTCATCCTATTGGCTGTTTTGAACAGCCAATATGATTTCAGTAGCTCTCATCCTATTGGCTGATTTGAATTTCAAGAATCAAATCAGTCAATAGGAATGCAAGGGATGCCATTTTAAAAAGGCTCCCTTGAATTGAAGATTCATTGTACAGCAGTGACCCTATGAAGAGAACGCTCTGCGCCAGATGTCTTCCAGAAAGGATCCGCTCCGCGCCGCCGGGATGAAGATAGAAGAAGCTGCCGGTATGAAGATAGAAGATGCCGCCTGGATGAAGATAGAAGAAGCTGCTTGGATGAAGACTTCTCGCCGCCTGGATGAGGATGGATGTCCGGACTTCAGAAACTGTGAGTGGATCTTCAGGGGTTACTGTTAGGTTTTTTAAACTTTTTTTGAGTGGGTTTTTTTTTAGATTAGGGTTTGGGCTTTTTTTTAAAGATCTGAAGGCCTTTTCAGGGCAATTGGTAGCTTAGGTTCTTGTTAGAGTTAGGTTTTTTTATTTTGGGGGGTTGGTTGGGTGGTGGGTTTTACTGTTGGGGGTCTTTGTATTTTTGTCAAGGTAAAAGAACTGATTTATTTACGGCAATGCCCTACAAAAGGCCCTTTTAAGGGCTATTGGTAGTTTATTGTAGGCTAGGTGTTTTTATTTTGGGGGCTTTTTATTTTTATAGAGCAATTAGATTAGGTGTAATTGTTTTTATTTTTGATAATTTAGTTTGTTATTTTTCGTAATTTAATATTTTTTATTTTTGTAATTTTAGACTTAAATTTTTTTAATAGTGTTACGTTTCTTTAATGTGTAATTTCTTTCTTTTAATTAGTAGTTCTTTTAATTTTAGTGTAATAGTTTAGTATTATAGTTATGTTAGGTAAATTGTTAGTTTAAACTTAGTTTTTTTTAATTTCACAGGTAAGTTTTTATTTATTTTAAGATAGGGATATTGTGATAAGTTTAGGAGTTACTACTTTTATTTATTAGTGGCAATGTGGGGGGGCTGGCAGTTTAGGGGTTAATAGGTTTATTTAGTAGTGGCGATGTGGGGGGCTGGCGGTTTAGGGGTTAATATGTTTAGTTAGTGGCGGCAGTGGCAGGGAGCGGCGGAATAGGGGTTAATAACTTTATTATAGTGGCAGGGATGTAGGTGGGTGGCAGATTAGGGGTTAATAGGTTTAATATAGTGTTTCCAATACGGGAGGGCCTCGGTTTAGGGGTTAATAAGTAGTTTATGGCTGTTAGTGTACTTTTAAACAGTTTAGTTATGAGTTTTGTGAAACATTTTTGTTACACAAAATCCATAACTACTGCTCTCAGATGGCGCTATGGATTGTATTGGTATAGGCTGTAACACAAGCATTTTAGCATCACCGCACAATCTGTAATACCGGCGCTATGGAAATCCCTTGCAAAAAAATTTTGAGTGCAGGATTGACATTGCGTTACAGGCTAAAATGGCTTTGTTACTGTTTTTATGCTGGCCATTTTTTCAGTGTTAAAACCGTAACGCAAAACTCGTAATCTAGCCGTAAGAAATTAATTATAGACTGATTTTGTTAAAAAAAAAAAATAACTGTATCACAAAATTAGATAATACAATTATTTCAGAGATGAGAGTTTTCTTTTTTCTTTGTAGATATTAAATATCTTGAGAAATAAAGATAACAAAAATTGTTATGTAGCTCTATCTTCTTGACTATGGTGTTAGTATTTACTTTATTATATTTTTAAGCATTCTCGGCTAGATTACAAGTCTTGCGTTAGGGTTAAAAAGCAGCGTTGAGAGGTCCCAACGCTGCTTTTTAACGCCCGCGGGTATTACGAGTCTGGCAGGTACAGGTGCACCTCTCACTTTTTCTCGGCGACTCGAGCATACCGCAAATCCACTTATGTCAATTGCGTATCCTATATTTTTTCATGGGATTTGCCTAAAGCCGGTATTACGAGTCTTGGAGAAAGTGAGCGGTACAGCCTCTCCTGTCAAGACTGATACCGCATTTAAAAGTCAGTAGTTAAGATTTTTATGTGCTAACGCCGTAACATAAATCTCTTAACTAAAGTTCTAAAAAGTACACTAACACCCATAAACTACCTATTAACCCCTAAACCGAGGGCCCCCCACATCGCAAACAGTTAACTAAAGTTTTTAACCCCTAATCTGCCGACCGGATATCGCTGCCACTTTAATAAATATATTAACCCCTAAACCGCCACACTCCCGCCTCGCAAACACTAGTTAAATTTTATTAACCACTAATCTGCCATCCCTAACATCGCCGACACTACCTACATTTATTAACCCCTAATCTGCCGCCCCCAACGTCGCCAGATCTATATTAAATGTATTAACCCCTAAACCTAAGTCTAAACCTAATCCTAACACCCCCCTAACTTAAATATAATTTAAATAAAACAAAATAAAATTACTACAATTAAATAAATTATTCCTATTTAAAACTAAATACTTACTTATCTATTATATCTTACGTATCTATTTTAGGATTTATTTTTATTTTACAGGCAACTTTGTTATTAACTATTTAATAACTTCCTAGTAAATATAAATATACCTGTAAAATTAAGCCTAACCTAAGTTACAATTACACCTAACACTACACTATAATTAAATAAATTACCTACACTAACTACAATTAATTACAATTAAATTAAATAAACTAAAGTATGAAAAAAACACTAAATTTTAAACTAATTACACCTAATCTAATCCCCCTAATAAAATAAAAAAAGCCCCCCCAAAATAATAAAAATCCCTACCCTATAATAAATTACAAATAGCCCTTAAAAGGGCCTTTTGCGGGGCATTGCCTCAAAGTAATCAGCTCTTTTACTTAAATGACCATTTTCTACAGCTAACAGAGAGGATGGAGGCAGCATGGGCATACGAAGCTAAGCCGGACCCAGTGAATATAGAATGATCAAGGGACACTGAGCCCTCCGAACACTAAACTCTGAACCCACTCAAAACACAACATGACACCGGAACCTCTAAAAACAATATGCCGATGGTTAATAATGGAGACCTAGAGGTAACTGCCGTAAGAAACTTTCTAGCAGCCTGGCCGGGGGCAGATCCCATCCTCATGAACAACGGGGAGGCAGGTGCCTCTGAATTAGGAGTAATTCTTATGCCGCAAAACCCCCCACTGACCACGTACACCTACTTGGACCAACAGCCTTGTCTCACAAATCCTAAACTCTACAGAGAGTCAATGGTGGAGAAGGAGACAGCATACATGGGGTCTATCTCAGCGCAAGATGGCACCGCGCCACCACCTCAGATGCCTCTGTCCCTGCCAATCAGAAGCAGTCTGTCTCGGCGGGTTGCGCGGAGTGCTTGGCGACATTGGTTAACCGCTAAAAAATCAGCCTCACAAGCCCTACCAGGAGGATATCTCCCAAACTGAAAGTCCGGAGCAGACACGGAGACAAACTGGCATTTCTCAGCCTGCAGGCATTGCTCCAATCAGGCCATGGTGGGGGCTGAGGATATTAAACCAGTGAGCGCAGGGTGAAAAACACCAAACTCCTGAGAATACCTATGTGTTCCCAAAATAGGTAAATTAAATGACCAGAAAAAAAGAGTGTTTAAGGAGCACTACAGCTAAAGGTGCTAGGAAATGGTACTATATACTTTAAAAATACTTTAAAAAATATATGACATGGACAACAGCGTTATCTAAAATATGACACAAATTTATTGTACAAAAGATAATATCAAATAAAAACGGACGTCTCCGTGAATAAAAGTTCTTAAGTTGCCGCCATATGAATATTGCAATAGCAAAAAGAGTTCGTTGTACAGATATAAAAACAATCCAGTGTACACTTTCAATATCCTTAATAGGTGTTGGTTTGCTAGCAAACAAGGGCTTACCCCATACTTTCCACTCGATGTTCTCCGTAGGTTAGTTACAGCCGTTTGCGTGATGACATCACTTATGTAGGCGCTGTCCCAGACGGGCTCTCTGATTGATCCAAATTCGGAACCAGCCAACAGCGGCAGTGGTGACTCTTTCAGCTAGAGTATAGCGGTCATCCGGTGACAAATACCTGCTCTTAGTGCTAACTAGCACGCAAGGTACAAAAATGAAAGATGTAAGTAAGCTTTATTATCCGATAGAAAGTTCAGAGAGTTGGTTGCGAATCTTTCCAATAGCTAATTGTTTTAGCGATATTACACAATCCTCAATGAACACTGTGGTAGCTCCAGCTACATATAATAAATCTCAGTAGTTGTTGCAGCACATCAACGCGTTTCTCCCTCTGCAGGGCTTTCTCAAGATGAATGATCTGCAACAGGTGTATCTTTATTTAAAGGTGTAGCTTGTTTCTCATTGGTTATGAAAGACCTGGGAGTGTTACCTAAGGTGGTCTTAATATTTAAGATGGTATTGGCAAGTAACCATATAGTCACTTCACATTATTATAAAAAGTGGTTTCTATTACTAGATTTCACAGCACTCCCTTAAAGGTGATACTTATAATTAATATTGTGTCTTTTAGACAATTTCTAAATCATTTATGTTAAAATTATCTACTAAAAACATTTATTAAAAAACAATGAATACTTAGAACATAGTTAGAAGACAGTCATATTGTGGGTCTAAATTGATACTGTATGTATCGTATAATAAGGTGCAAATTTGTGCATTACATAGCTATTATTAGTCAAGTAGAAATGGAGAAATGTCTAGTTCAGAATTTAGACCAGCAGGGAACAAAGTATTATGTCTATAAATCAATTCTGCCTCTTTTATTTTCAAAAAATTTTCTAAATTTCCTCCCCTCCAATTCTGCTTAACTTGTAGTATTCTCCAATACATTAGATCTTTAGTATTGCCCTTGTGTACAGATTTAAAGTGCCTATGTAGATTAGTGTCTACCACTCCCTTCTCAATACATAATAGGTGTTCTCTTATCCTATCTTTAATCATTCGCTTAGTCTCCCCAAAATAAAACAAATTACATGTGCACTTAAGAATATAAATTACCCCCTTCGTGGTGCATCTAATGCATTCCTTAATAGTGATTTCTTCTCCTGATTTTGGAATGATGATAACTTTCCTTTTATCACTATGTGTACATGCCTTGCATGAATAACAAGGGAAGAAACCTGATATTTTTCCTCCTTGTAAATCTTTTTGTATGAAATTTGATTTCTGATTTACCTCACGTGAGCTAGGCGCAAGTATTGTTTTAAATTTTTTTGTCTTTTTAAAGATTAATCTAGGTTTGTGAGGGAGTACATCTCCGAATATTGGGTCAGCTTTTAGGATGGCCCAGTGTTTATTCAAAATTCTTCTCATAATGCCATGATCTACATTGTATTCCGTTATAAATGGGACATCAATTAAATCTGAGTTCTCTTTAATTGTCTTTTGTTTATATGAGAGGAGGCTCTTTCTATCGGTATTCCTTGCTCTTGTTACAGCCCTATTGACAACGTCCTCATCATATCCTCTATCTCTGAATTTTTCAATTAAGGACTCTATTTGGTATTCAAAATCTGAGAGTCTGGAGCAATTTTTTCTCACTCTCAGACTTTGGCCCACAGGAATGTTGTCCTTCCATTGCTGGAGATGACAACTTTTAGAATGAATAAAACTGTTAGAGTTAACCTCTTTAAAATGTGTTCTTGTTTCTATATTTTTGTTGATGGCCATAATTTCTAAATCTAGAAAGACAGCCTTATCTTTGCTGTGGTTAAAGGTAAATTTAAGACCCTTATCATTAGAGTTCATATCAGAAAACAGTTTTAATAAATTCGGTTCAGACCCTCTCCATATCAACAAGACGTCATCTATGTACCGTCTATAGAGCACGAGGTCCGCGCCATAGTTACCCGATTGGAAGAAAGACTCTTCCCAGTTGCCAACAAATAAGTTGGCGTAACTTGGCGCGAGCCTCGTGCCCATAGCCGTACCTTCTATTTGTAAGTAAAATGTATTATTATACATGAAGTAATTATTCTTCAATATAAACGAAATACTTTTTAATAAAAAATCTTTTTGTTCTGGTCTCATCTCTGAGTCTTTATCCAAATATTTTTTAATAGCTATGATCCCTTTATCATGGTCAATTACTGTGTAAAGAGACGTAATATCTCCAGTCACTAGAATAAAGTCATCCTCCCAAACAAATTGTTCCAAAATATTTAGGACCTGGGTAGAATCCCTCAAATATGAGTCCAAATTCCTTACATACTTTTGCAGGAAAGTGTCCACATATTGTGAGAGATTGGAGGATAATGCCCCTATGCCCGAAATAATCGGTCTCCCTGGTGGTTGAGTGAGGTTTTTATGTATTTTTGGAAGGAAGTAGAACACCGGGACCCTAGGATGGGTAGGGTCCAGGTATTCCACCTCCCTCTCATTTAATATTCCTGAATCTCTGCCTTCTCTTATAAGCCTTTTTAATAGTGCAGCAAACTTGTTAGTAGGGTTTAGATCAAGTTTTTTGTAAGTTTTGTTGTCATTCAATAATCTTAAGGACTCTGTATCATAATAACTTGTGTCCATAACCACAACCCCGCCGCCCTTATCGGCGGGCTTGATGGTTATCTTATGGTTCTTTTTCAAATTATCCAAAATAAGGGTCTCTTTTTTAGTCATGTTAGTTTTCATAAATGTTGATGGTTTACTACTCTTTAAATCTTTTAAAACCATTTGTTCAAAAGTTTCAAGGTGATTTCCTTTAGCAGAAACAGGATTAAATGTCGATTTGGATTTTAGGTTAGTATGAATAAAATTATCCTCTCTTGTTTTATCTTTAGTCATGGAGATTCTCTCAAGGGGGCTTTTCATAAAAAATCTTTTCAGGGTGAGGTTCCTAACAAATTTCTTTATATGATTATGTGTATTGAATTTGTTTAATCTGACACTCGGGGCAAAAGAGAGGCCATAACTTAAAATCTTTGTTTCCTCATCCTGTAGTGTAGTATTACTGATATTAAAAACTCAATTTTTCTTTATCTCCCTCTCTTTGCCTCTTGTGCTGATCCCACTCCCTCTTGTTCCTCTAGAGGTCTTTTTTTGTTTTTTTGTTGTGGATATTGTCCCCATACACTTATCTGGTTGTTTTCTAGAAGATCTTTTGAGGTGCCCTCCCTTGGAGGGCTGTTCACTAAAAAAGGAGTGTCAGCTTCCCTATGTCTGGTTCTCTCTGTTACATGAGCCAGAGGTTTAAACCTAACACCCTAACATAAAGCCCAAGTCTAAACACCCCTAATCTGCTGCCCCTGACATTGCTGACACCTAAATAAAGTTATTAACCCCTAATCTGCCACTCCCGACATCGCCAACACTAATAAAAGTTATTAACCCCTATTCCGCTGCTCCCCAACATCACCGCCACGATAATAATAGAATCGACCATAGAATTTCCATAGCTCTCATCCTATTGGCTGTTTTGAACAGCCAATATGATTTCAGTAGCTCTCATCCTATTGGCTGATTTGAATTTCAAGAATCAAATCAGTCAATAGGAATGCAAGGGATGCCATTTTAAAAAGGCTCCCTTGAATTGAAGATTCATTGTACAGCAGTGACCCTATGAAGAGAACGCTCTGCGCCAGATGTCTTCCAGAAAGGATCCGCTCCGCGCCGCCGGGATGAAGATAGAAGAAGCTGCCGGTATGAAGATAGAAGATGCCGCCTGGATGAAGATAGAAGAAGCTGCTTGGATGAAGACTTCTCGCCGCCTGGATGAGGATGGATGTCCGGACTTCAGAAACTGTGAGTGGATCTTCAGGGGTTACTGTTAGGTTTTTTAAACTTTTTTTGAGTGGGTTTTTTTTTTAGATTAGGGTTTGGGCTTTTTTTTAAAGATCTGAAGGCCTTTTCAGGGCAATTGGTAGCTTAGGTTCTTGTTAGAGTTAGGTTTTTTTATTTTGGGGGGTTGGTTGGGTGGTGGGTTTTACTGTTGGGGGTCTTTGTATTTTTGTCAAGGTAAAAGAACTGATTTATTTACGGCAATGCCCTACAAAAGGCCCTTTTAAGGGCTATTGGTAGTTTATTGTAGGCTAGGTGTTTTTATTTTGGGGGCTTTTTATTTTTATAGAGCAATTAGATTAGGTGTAATTTTTTTTATTTTTGATAATTTAGTTTGTTATTTTTCGTAATTTAGTATTTTTTATTTTTTGTAATTTTAGACTTAAATTTTTTTAATAGTGTTACGTTTCTTTAATGTGTAATTTCTTTCTTTTAATTAGTAGTTCTTTTAATTTTAGTGTAATAGTTTAGTATTATAGTTATGTTAGGTAAATTGTTAGTTTAAACTTAGTTTTTTTTAATTTCACAGGTAAGTTTTTATTTATTTTAAGATAGGGATATTGTGATAAGTTTAGGAGTTACTACTTTTATTTATTAGTGGCAATGTGGGGGGGCTGGCAGTTTAGGGGTTAATAGGTTTATTTAGTAGTGGCGATGTGGGGGGCTGGCGGTTTAGGGGTTAATAGGTTTAGTTAGTGGCGGCAGTGGCAGGGAGCGGCGGAATAGGGGTTAATAACTTTATTATAGTGGCAGGGATGTAGGTGGGTGGCAGATTAGGGGTTAATAGGTTTAATATAGTGTTTCCAATACGGGAGGGCCTCGGTTTAGGGGTTAATAAGTAGTTTATGGCTGTTAGTGTACTTTTAAACAGTTTAGTTATGAGTTTTGTGAAACATTTTTGTTACACAAAATCCATAACTACTGCTCTCAGATGGCGCTATGGATTGTATTGGTATAGGCTGTAACACAAGCATTTTAGCATCACCGCACAATCTGTAATACCGGCGCTATGGAAATCCCTTGCAAAAAAATTTTGAGTGCAGGATTGACATTGCGTTACAGGCTAAAATGGCTTTGTTACTGTTTTTATGCTGGCCATTTTTTCAGTGTTAAAACCGTAACGCAAAACTCGTAATCTAGCCATAAGAAATGAATTATAGACTGATTTTGTTAAAAAAAATAAATAACTGTATCACAAAATTAGATAATACAATTATTTCAGAGATGAGAGTTTTCTTTTTTCTTTGTAGATATTAAATATCTTGAGAATTAAAGATAACAAAAATTGTTATGTAGCTCTATCTTCTTGACTATGGTGTTAGTATTTACTTTATTATATTTTTAAGCATTCTCGGCTAGATTACAAGTCTTGCGTTAGGGTTAAAAAGCAGCGTTGAGAGGTCCCAACGCTGCTTTTTAACGCCCGCGGGTATTACGAGTCTGGCAGGTACAGGTGCACCTCTCACTTTTTCTTGGCGACTCGAGCATACCGCAAATCCACTTATGTCAATTGCGTATCCTATATTTTTTCATGGGATTTGCCTAAAGCCGGTATTACGAGTCTTGGAGAAAGTGAGCGGTACAGCCTCTCCTGTCAAGACTGATACCGCATTTAAAAGTCAGTAGTTAAGATTTTTATGGGCTAACGCCGTAACATAAATCTCTTAACTAAAGTTCTAAAAAGTACACTAACACCCATAAACTACCTATTAACCCCTAAACCGAGGGCCCCCCACATCGCAAACAGTTAACTAAAGTTTTTAACCCCTAATCTGCCGACCGGATATCGCTGCCACTTTAATAAATATATTAACCCCTAAACCGCCACACTCCCGCCTCGCAAACACTAGTTAAATTTTATTAACCACTAATCTGCCATCCCTAACATCGCCGACACTACCTACATTTATTAACCCCTAATCTGCCACCCCCAACGTCGCCAGATCTATATTAAATGTATTAACCCCTAAACCTAAGTCTAAACCTAATCCTAACACCCCCCTAACTTAAATATAATTTAAATAAAACAAAATAAAATTACTACAATTAAATAAATTATTCCTATTTAAAACTAAATACTTACTTATCTATTATATCTTACGTATCTATTTTAGGATTTATTTTTATTTTACAGGCAACTTTGTTATTAACTATTTAATAACTTCCTAGTAAATATAAATATACCTGTAAAATTAAGCCTAACCTAAGTTACAATTACACCTAACACTACACTATAATTAAATAAATTACCTACACTAACTACAATTAATTACAATTAAATTAAATAAACTAAAGTATGAAAAAAACACTAAATTTTAAACTAATTACACCTAATCCCCCTAATAAAATAAAAAAAGCCCCCCCAAAATAATAAAAATCCCTACCCTATAATAAATTACAAATAGCCCTTAAAAGGGCCTTTTGCGGGGCATTGCCTCAAAGTAATCAGCTCTTTTACTTAAATGACCATTTTCTACAGCTAACAGAGAGGATGGAGGCAGCATGGGCATACGAAGCTAAGCCGGACCCAGTGAATATAGAATGATCAAGGGACACTGAGCCCTCCGAACACTGAACTCTGAACCCACTCAAAACACAACATGACACCGGAACCTCTAAAAACAATATGCCGATGGTTAATAATGGAGACCTAGAGGTAACTGCCGTAAGAAACTTTCTAGCAGCCTGGCCAGGGGCAGATCCCATCCTCATGAACAACGGGGAGGCAGGTGCCTCTGAATTAGGAGTAATTCTTATGCCGCAAAACCCCCCACTGACCACGTACACCTACTTGGACCAACAGCCTTGTCTCACAAATCCTAAACTCTACAGAGAGTCAATGGTGGAGAAGGAGACAGCTTACATGGGGTCTATCTCAGCGCAAGATGGCACCGCGCCACCACCTCAGATGCCTCTGTCCCTGCCAATCAGAAGCAGTCTGTCTCGGCGGGTTGCGCGGAGTGCTTGGCGACATTGGTTAACCGCTAAAAAATCAGCCTCACAAGCCCTACCAGGAGGATATCTCCCAAACTGAAAGTCCGGAGCAGACACGGAGACAAACTGGCATTTCTCAGCCTGCAGGCATTGCTCCAATCAGGCCATGGTGGGGGCTGAGGATATTAAACCAGTGAGCGCAGGGTGAAAAACACCAAACTCCTGAGAATACCTATGTGTTCCCAAAATAGGTAAATTAAATGACCAGAAAAAAAGAGTGTTTAAGGAGCACTACAGCTAAAGGTGCTAGGAAATGGTACTATATACTTTAAAAATACTTTAAAAAATATATGACATGGACAACAGCGTTATCTAAAATATGACACAAATTTATTGTACAAAAGATAATATCAAATAAAAACGGACGTCTCCGTGAATAAAAGTTCTTAAGTTGCCGCCATATGAATATTGCAATAGCAAAAAGAGTTCGTTGTACAGATATAAAAACAATCCAGTGTACACTTTCAATATCCTTAATAGGTGTTGGTTTGCTAGCAAACAAGGGCTTACCCCATACTTTCCACTCGATGTTCTCCGTAGGTTAGTTACAGCCGTTTGCGTGATGACATCACTTATGTAAGCGCTGTCCCAGACGGGCTCTCTGATTGATCCAAATTCGGAACCAGCCAACAGCGGCAGTGGTGACTCTTTCAGCTAGAGTATAGCGGTCATCCGGTGACAAATACCTGCTCTTAGTGCTAACTAGCACGCAAGGTACAAAAATGAAAGATGTAAGTAAGCTTGATTATCCGATAGAAAGTTCAGAGAGTTGGTTGCGAATCTTTCCAATAGCTAATTGTTTTAGCGATATTACACAATCCTCAATGAACACTGTGGTAGCTTCAGCTACATATAATAAATCTCAGTAGTTGTTGCAGCACATCAACGCGTTTCTCCCTCTGCAGGGCTTTCTCAAGATGAATGATCTGCAACAGGTGTATCTTTATTTAAAGGTGTAGCTTGTTTCTCATTGGTTATGAAAGACCTGGGAGTGTTACCTAAGGTGGTCTTAATATTTAAGATGGTATTGGCAAGTAACCATATAGTCACTTCACATTATTATAAAAAGTGGTTTCTATTACTAGATTTCACAGCACTCCCTTAAAGGTGATACTTATAATTAATATTGTGTCTTTTAGACAATTTCTAAATCATTTATGTTAAAATTATCTACTAAAAACATTTATTAAAAAACAATGAATACTTAGAACATAGTTAGAAGACAGTCATATTGTGGGTCTAAATTGATACTGTATGTATCGTATAATAAGGTGCAAATTTGTGCATTACATAGCTATTATTAGTCAAGTAGAAATGGAGAAATGTCTAGTTCAGAATTTAGACCAGCAGGGAACAAAGTATTATGTCTATAAATCAATTCTGCCTCTTTTATTTTCAAAAATTTTTCTAAATTTCCTCCCCTCCAATTCTGCTTAACTTGTAGTATTCTCCAATACATTAGATCTTTAGTATTGCCCTTGTGTACAGATTTAAAGTGCCTATGTAGATTAGTGTCTACCACTCCCTTCTCAATACATAATAGGTGTTCTCTTATCCTATCTTTAATCATTCGCTTAGTCTCCCCAAAATAAAACAAATTACATGTGCACTTAAGAATATAAATTACCCCCTTTGTGGTGCATCTAATGCATTCCTTAATAGTGATTTCTTCTCCTGATTTTGGAATGATGATAACTTTCCTTTTATCACTATGTGTACATGCCTTGCATGAATAACAAGGGAAGAAACCTGATATTTTTCCTCCTTGTAAATCTTTTTGTATGAAATTTGATTTCTGATTTACCTCACGTGAGCTAGGCGCAAGTATTGTTTTAAATTTTTTTGTCTTTTTAAAGATTAATCTAGGTTTGTGAGGGAGTACATCTCCTAATATTGGGTCAGCTTTTAGGATGGCCCAGTGTTTATTCAAAATTCTTCTCATAATGCCATGATCTACATTGTATTCCGTTATAAATGGGACATCAATTAAATCTGAGTTCTCTTTAATTGTCTTTTGTTTATATGAGAGGAGGCTCTTTCTATCGGTATTCCTTGCTCTTGTTACAGCCCTATTGACAACTTCCTCATCATATCCTCTATCTCTGAATTTTTCAATTAAGGACTCTATTTGGTATTCAAAATCTGAGAGTCTGGAGCAATTTTTTCTCACTCTCAGACTTTGGCCCACAGGAATGTTGTCCTTCCATTGCTGGAGATGACAACTTTTAGAATGAATAAAACTGTTAGAGTTAACCTCTTTAAAATGTGTTCTTGTTTCTATATTTTTGTCGATGGCCATAATTTCTAAATCTAGAAAGACAGCCTTATCTTTGCTGTGGTTAAAGGTAAATTTAAGACCCTTATCATTAGAGTTCATATCAGAAAACAGTTTTAATAAATTCGGTTCAGACCCTCTCCATATCAACAAGACGTCATCTATGTACCGTCTATAGAGCACGAGGTCCGCGCCATAGTTACCCGATTGGAAGAAAGACTCTTCCCAGTTGGCAACAAATAAGTTGGCGTAACTTGGCGCGAGCCTCGTGCCCATAGCCGTACCTTCTATTTGTAAGTAAAATGTATTATTATACATGAAGTAATTATTCTTCAATATAAACGAAATACTTTTTAATAAAAAATCTTTTTGTTCTGGTCTCATCTCTGAGTCTTTATCCAAATATTTTTTAATAGCTATGATCCCTTTATCATGGTCAATTACTGTGTAAAGAGACATAATATCTCCAGTCACTAGAATAAAGTCATCCTCCCAAACAAATTGTTCCAAAATATTTAGGACCTGGGTAGAATCCCTCAAATATGAGTCCAAATTCCTTACATACTTTTGCAGGAAAGTGTCCACATATTGTGAGAGATTGGAGGATAATGCCCCTATGCCCGAAATAATCGGTCTCCCTGGTGGTTGAGTGAGGTTTTTATGTATTTTTGGAAGGAAGTAGAACACCGGGACCCTAGGATGGGTAGGGTCCAGGTATTCCACCTCCCTCTCATTTAATATTCCTGAATCTCTGCCTTCTCTTATAAGCCTTTTTAATAGTGCAGCAAACTTGTTAGTAGGGTTTAGATCAAGTTTTTTGTAAGTTTTGTTGTCATTCAATAATCTTAAGGACTCTGTATCATAATAACTTGTGTCCATAACCACAACCCCGCCGCCCTTATCGGCGGGCTTGATGGTTATCTTATGGTTCTTTTTCAAATTATCCAAAATAAGGGTCTCTTTTTTAGTCATGTTAGTTTTCATAAATGTTGATGGTTTACTACTCTTTAAATCTTTTAAAACCATTTGTTCAAAAGTTTCAAGGTGATTTCCTTTAGCAGAAACAGGATTAAATGTCGATTTGGATTTTAGGTTAGTATGAATAAAATTATCCTCTCTTGTTTTATCTTT
Source organism: Bombina bombina (assembly GCF_027579735.1). Lineage (NCBI taxonomy): Eukaryota > Metazoa > Chordata > Amphibia > Anura > Bombinatoridae > Bombina > Bombina bombina. Next base: position 288,633,694 of record NC_069502.1, on the reverse strand, counting down.
AGTCATGGAGATTCTCTCAAGGGGGCTTTTCATAAAAAATCTTTTCAGGGTGAGGTTCCTAACAAATTTCTTTATATGATTATGTGTATTGAATTTGTTTAATCTGACACTCGGGGCAAAAGAGAGGCCATAACTTAAAATCTTTGTTTCCTCATCCTGTAGTGTAGTATTACTGATATTAAAAACTCAATTTTTCTTTATCTCCCTCTCTTTGCCTCTTGTGCTGATCCCACTCCCTCTTGATCCTCTAGAGGTCTTTTTTTGTTTTTTTTGTTGTGGATATTGTCCCCATACACTTATCTGGTTGTTTTCTAGAAGATCTTTTGAGGTGCCCTCCCTTGGAGGGCTGTTCACTAAAAAAGGAGTGTCAGCTTCCCTATGTCTGGTTCTCTCTGTTACATGAGCCAGAGGTGAGTATCTGTTTCTTATAGGTGTCACCCATCTCTCTTTCTTGTCCCAAATGGGTTTATTTGCACGGGAAGGTGCTTCTCTGTCTGGATAATTAGTATAATCATTATATCTGCCTTCAGTGTGATAATTATTTCTATTATCATATGTGTTGTAGTTTCTATAATTATAGTGCCCATCGTTATATACTCTATTGTGATATGAGTAATTTAGTCTCCAAGGTCTGTTAAGATCTCTATTTGAATCCCTATTGTCCCTCTCTCTATAATTATAAGTGTTAGGTCTAAAAGAATTGTAATTCCTTTTTTCTTTCTTTTTATTGTGATTAACTATTGTCCAATTTTCCTTAGGGGTATTAGACTCCCTCATGTTAGTTTCACTGTTAGTGTTTAAATCTGGTTTTTTAGTATCTCTCTCTAATTTCTTCCATTTGGTTTTCAAAATATCCTTATTTAAAGTATTTAGTCTTTCAATCATGTCTTTTTGTTTTTCTTTAAAAGATAGGGATTTCTTATCTTTAAGTTTATCTTTAATTTCTAATATTTCTTTTTCTAGATCTACTAGAGTATCCTTCCTAGATCTTTTTAGGATCTCCATTAAGTCAGTTGAAGCTTTAGATAGCACTTCTTCCCATTCTATTTGGAAATTCTCTTTAAGAGGAAAGGCACAGGTCTTGGTCAATGTCATACGAAGCTAAGCCGGACCCAGTGAATATAGAATGATCAAGGGACACCGAGCCCTCCGAACACTGAACTCTGAACCCACTCAAAACACAACATGACACCGGAACCTCTAAAAACAATATGCCGATGGTTAATAATGGAGACCTAGAGGTAACTGCCGTAAGTAACTTTCTAGCAGCCTGGCCGGGGGCAGATCCCATCCTCATGAACAACGGGGAGGCAGGTGCCTCTGAATTAGGAGTAATTCTTATGCCGCAAAACCCCCCACTGACCACGTACACCTACTTGGACCAACAGCCTCGTCTCACAAATCCTAAACTCTACAGAGAGTCAATGGTGGAGAAGGAGACAGCTTACATGGGGTCTATCTCAGCGCAAGATGGCGCCGCTCCACCACCTCAGATGCCTCTGTACCTGTCAATCAGAAGCAGTCTGTCTCGGCGGGTTGCGCAGAGTGCTTGGCGACATTGGTTAACCGCTAAAAAATCAGCCTCACGAGCCCTACCAGGAGGATATCTCCCAAACTGAAAGTCCGGAGCAGACACGGAGACAAACTGGCATTTCTCAGCCTGCAGGCATTGCTCCAATCAGGCCATGGTGGGGGCTGGATTGGTCACTGGAGACCTGTGAGTCACACACTCCATAGAGGCTTATGGAAAACAACCAAGAACACTTCGGGCTCTCAGGACTGCCGAGGTGCTGTGTGCCCCGTGCGATCTGGCATAGGCTAGTGGAAATCAGTCTTCGGGGATTGCAGGTCATTAAACCTCTGACTGATGGCTGGTAATATCCATTTCGTGCCTCTTTAACTTCAAATTGAAGGGCTCTATTGAACTACCTTTATGACTCCCTAGGCTGATCCTACCTTATGTTTACATTTTGTAATTCTCCTCAGACGTTGCGCTAACAGCTAGCTTTACCTCTCATTTGACTTCGCTCTCATAGCCTAAAGTTAGAGGGACACTGTTTATTGGGAAGTGACAGTATTCATTTTAACCTCAACAAGACATGTATGCAGGTTCTATCATGTCAGATGACTGTCATCAGTGTGCTTCATGCTGCCTATACTCCATGCTCTGATTTAGCATAGACGCTTGTTGCTTAATTTATTCCTACTATTGTTAATTTTGTTGGTCAGATATAAAGTAGTCAATGCATTTATCTACCTAATTTCACTGTGTTTTAGCCGCCTGAAAACATTAGACCCTAGCCATAACCCTTTCCATAGTGTCCCTATAACCACTTCTACATAGTCTGTAACCTATATAATGTGTACAAGATAATAAAGGTATGTCTTGATTTAAGGGTTTACATTGATACCTATACACAGTTAACAATATAGCCTAACCGGTCCACAGATTTAGGGCGGATAAGTTTTTTCTTCTTTTTTTTCTTTGCTTGTTATAAATATATAGGATTCCTCTGCCCTAACCAGCTGACAAGTTTGTCAAATTTTATTTATATATTTGTTTGTATGCTTCTTCACAGTTCAGACCCATAAAGTTACCATAAGTTAAGTTAAGTGGAGATTACCACTCGTCTGTAATTTAAATGTTCATTCCATAACCTGGGTCCAAAAGTGGCCTTGTAGAGTCATTTCCCTTACATTCCCCACCCCAATTCTACCTGGTTATCAGCGACCCAAAAGTGGCCGCTTTATTTCATTTAGGGGATGTTGTTTTTCAAGTTATAAAACCAAAAAATGAGGACTTTCAATGTACACCTATCTTTTGTAATATATCATCATATTCTAAGGTTGTTTTTTTTACAATCATTATGACATGACTCTTTAATGTCTTGCATTTTATTTATTTGTATCCGCATGATGTCTGTTGATGTAATTTGTTTTTATTCCTCAATAAAAAACTTAAAACTTTAAAATATATATATATATATATATATATATATATATATATATATATATATATATACGTTTCAATTAAGCTTCTCTTATGGTATCTCAATATTAATGTATATAATCAGTATTAAGGAGGTACTTATAATGAATAACATATCAGTTAGGCATTTCAATGATAGACACCTTCTCTCTCTCTCTCTCTTGGTGTTCAGTATTGTTTGATTTTTTTCATTAATTATTACAATTAACAGCTAAAATCAGGTATGTTATAATGATGGAAATAGCATGGGATAATATACAGTATATATATATATATATATATATATATATATATATATATATATATATATATATATATATATATATATATAACACAGAGAAAGTCCAGCACTTGCTTACAAGCTCTCAGCTAAGATTCAAAGCTAAACTGGAAAAATCATGGGATGTATACCCAATCCAGTGTGCACTCTCACACTGGACTGGGTACACATCCCATAACCCTGCAATATGCTCAGCCCTGGGTGCTCACTGGCACTCACAGGAAGCTGTGCTGTCCCTAGAGTCACAGGTAGATAACCCCAGACAGGTCTGGATGCAAGAACCATAGGGAAAATTACGAAACAAAATAATACAACACACAGAGAAAGTCCAGCACTCACTTACAATCTCTCAGCTAAGATTAAAAGCAAACATGGAAGGGTTAGTTATCGCATATGGCCAAATGGGACAAGCCCAGGTACCACGTCAAGGTCCCTTCCAAAACCTGGGACTCTAAAACAGCCAGACAATGCAAGCTCTCAATCCAACAAACTGGGAACAAGTGAAGGGTGCACAGGCTTATGTAATCACCCTAAACATATACAAAACACAGAAGGGGACTGCACTATCAGACTGTACTGGGTACACATCTTATGACCCTGCAACATGCTTAGCCCTGGGTGCTCACTGGCAGTCACTGGAAGCTGTGCTTTCCCCATAGTCAAAGGCAGTTAACCCTAGACAGACCTAGGTTCAAGAACCATATGGACAATTACAAAACAAATTAATACAGCACACAGAGAAAGTCCAGCACTTACAAGCTCTCAGCTAAGATTAAAAGCAAAAATTGAAGTGTTAGTTACCGCATCTGGCCAAATGGGACAAGCCCAGGTACCACGTCAAGGTCCCTTCCAAAACCTGGCTCCCTAAAACAGCCAGACAATGCAAGCTCTCAATCCAACAAACTGGGAACAAGTGAAGGGTACACAGGCATATGTAATCACCCTAGACATATACAAAACACAGATGGGGACTGCATTCTCAGACTTGACTCCTCGCTTGACACTTACCTCATTCTGATTGAGGTTGTATCCTGTGAGTATACATTCTTAAAGGTCTTGCTGGATGTTTTCACATTCAAGATAGAAGGGATCACTTGGGAATCTCGTTAAATTCACGTTTCACACTTATTTTGTCTTATTACCTCGCTCACCTTATGTATTTGGTGTTATTGGTGACATCATCCTGGACTTTCTAGTTTCACCTTGTGATGTGTTTATATATGTATACATACCCCATTTGTCAATATTGATTATACATTTTAGATTTTTTATTTTTTTTGTACATTTTTATTATCTTGTTATTTATTATTTGATTATGCGTTATACTTCATTACCTATTTCTTAGTGACATCATGTTGTCATATAGAGCACTTTTCTCAGCTTCCACTTTTTTGTTCACACTGTTTTCTATAAGGAATATCTAGGAAAAGGGTATTCTGCTTTTGTGTTTTTTTTTCTGTTTAGCAGCTTGAAGGGTGCATTATTTTACTAAGTGCTCTATAAGGGGTAGTGTGTTTATCGTATTTTCCCCTTATAATATTAGAGACATATATATATTTTGTGTGTCCTAATTTTTTTGCTTGTATTTATCTATTTATTTATCTATTTTTTGTATTTTGATTTTCTTTAAATTATACCAATGATATTTTTTATAGCCATACTCTGAGATCCATTACAGCTGCGCTCTATTTTCTTCAAAGCTTATATCACTGCTTGTCAGTGATATATTCTACTTTATTTGTCATATTTATATCATATGCATGTACAGTACATATATATTTTTTAAGTTTATTTATGTACTACTGCATTAAATAATGTGCACATATGTTCTAAAGAATAGAATTGCAGAGACATCTACTGGCTAAAAAAATTAATTTCTTTAATGTTAATAATGGTTTAAGAGATCAAATCAAGTTTTAAACAGTCTTTAATTTCATTAAATTGGATATGGGGAGTCTGGTATTTTATGAGCAAACGGAACGGGAGGGAGAGTGTCTGTGACAAGGTCTGAGATACAGGAGGAGCAGTGCTATTGAGGGCCTTGTATGTCAGAAACATAATTTGGTTATTAATTCTGGAGGCTAGGGGAAGCCAGTGAAGGAATTGACAAAGAGGTACAGCAGATTAAGAGTGAGGTGTAATAAAGAGCCTGGGAGAGGCATTCATTATGGATTGTAAAGGAGCTAGATGACAGCTAAGGAGTCTATAGAGGATTGAGTTGCAGTAGTCAAGGCTGAAAAGATGAGAGAGTGGATTAAAAACTTAGTTGTGCCTTGTGTGAGGAAATTAAGAATTTTGGAGATGTTTTTAAGGTGGAAGCAGCAGGAATTGGCCAAAGACTGGATGTGAGGAGTGAAAGAAAGATCGGATTCAAGCATGAACACAAGACATTGAGCATGCGGGGTTGGGGTAATGATGGAATTATCAACAGTTATAGAAAGATGGAGGGGGAGGTTTTGGAAAAAAAATGGGGAAGATTTGGAGCTCAGTTTTGGAGAGATTTAGCTTAAAGGGATAGGCTAGTCATAAATGTTCATGATTCAGAAAGAGCATGCCTTTTTAAGCAACTTTTTAATTTATGCTTAGGAGATTGCCCATTTTTGATTTAGCACCAAGGTAGTACTTGCTGATTGGTGGCTATATTTGGACACCAATCTGCAAGCGCTTCCCTGGTGCTTAACCAAAAATGTGCCGGCTCCTAAGCTTACATTTTATCTTTTTTCAAATAAAGATACCAAGAGAAGGAAGACAAATTAATAATAGGAGTAAATCAGAAAGTTGCTTAAAATTGCATGTTCTATCTGCATCAGGAAAGTCTAATTTTGAATAGACTATCCCTTTAAGGTAGTGAGAGGACATCTAAGATGAGATATGAGAAAGACAGTTAGTAGCACGAGTTAACAAGGAAGGGGATACGTCTGGTGCAGAGAGGTATATTTGTGTGTGATCTGCATGAAAATGATATTGAAACCCATGGCACTTTATTAAGGAACCTAATAATGACGTATAGATTTAGAAGAGAAGGGGACCAAGGACAGAGCCTTGTGATACCCCAACAGAAAGTGGTAAAGAGGCAGAGGATGCACCAGTAAAGGCTAAATTAAAGGTACGGTTTGACAGGTAGGATGAGAACCACTAGAGGGCTGTGTTGCAATAAGCAAAATCAAGGAAAGTCCAGCACACATGTACCAACTGCACGCTGCCAGGGATCCTGCAAACCCATGATGATGTTTTTTGTAATAGACTGCTTTCTGTATTTTAAAATTGCAATTTCCAGAGTTTATATGCACTATGTTCTTTCTGTATCGATTGTTAAAGAATAAAGAAAAAAAAATGTAATTTAGGGATTGACCACTAGATGGTAGTATGAATATGAATAGGTTAAATTAATGGCTGTTTGCTAATTGTTTCCTAATTACACATGTGTATATAATGATGCAATTCACTGTTACTCTGTATCCACATGATTAAGGGGTAACCCTGCTTTTTTACTACTGCTGCTATTACGAGTCTTGAAGGTACAGCTGTCCCGCACACTTTTTTGGCCTTGCCCCAAATCAATTTACGCTAATTGCATATAGTCTTTTTTCAAAGGGACTTCCATAGCGCCGGTATTATGTGCTTGATCTGGGAGGCTAAAAAGTGAGTCGTACAGCCTATCCCGCAAGATTCGTACCGCATTTAAAGTCAGTAGTTATGAGTTTTACACTACAAAGCTGTAGCATAAAACTCATAACTAAAGTGCTAAAAAGTACACTAACACCCATAAACGACCTATTAACCCCTAAACCGAGGCCCTCCCGCATCGCAAACACTAAAATAAAATTATTAACCCCTAATCTGCCGCTCCCGACATCGCTGCCAATATAATAAACATATTAACCGCTAAAATGCCGCACTCCCGGCTCGCAAACATTAGTTAAATATTAAGTCTTAGTCTAACCCTAACCCTAACACCCCTTAACTTAAATTAATTAAAATAAATCTAAATAAAACTTACTATTAATAACTAAATAATTCCTATTTAAAACTAAATACTTACCTGTAAAATAAACCCTAAACTAGCTGCAATATAACTAATAGTTACATTGTATCTAGCTTAGGTTTTATTTTTATTTTACAGGCAAGTTTGTATTTATTTTAACTAGGTAGAATAGTTACTAAATAGTAATTAACTATTAACTAACTACCTGGCTAAAATAAATACAAATTGACCTGTGAAATAAAACCTAACCTGTCCTACACTAACACCTAACCTAACCCTACAATTAAATAAATTCCCTAAATTAAATAAAATTAAATAAATTAAATACAATTAGCTAAATTACACAAAAAAACAAACACTAAATTACAGAAAATAAAAAACAAATTACAAGATCTTTAAACTAATAACACCTAATCTAATAGCACTATCAAAATAAAAAAAGCCCACCCAAAATAAAAAAAGCCTAGCCTAAACTAAAGTACCAATAGCCCTTAAAAGGGCCTTTTGCGGGGCATTGCCCCAAAGAAATCAGCTCTTTTACCTGTAAAAAAAATACAAACAACCACCCCAACAGTAAAACCCACCACCCACGCAACCAACCCCCCCAAAATAAAACCCTAACTAAAAAAAACTAAGCTCCCCATTGCCCTGAAAAGGGCATTTGGATGGGCATTGCCCTTAAAAGGGCATTTAGCTCTATTGTGGCCCAAAGCCCTAATCTAAAAATAAAACCCACCCAATACACCCTTAAAAAATCCTAACACTAACCCCCAAAGATCCACTTACCGGGAGAAGTCTTCATCCAAGCGGCAAGATGTCCTCAATGAATCCAGCAGCACTTAAGCTAGCCAATTCTTTTATTTCTGATGCCATTGTTCATTTGACTAAACTAACGGCTAAGAATTCTGGTTTTGCTATACAGGCGCGCAGAGCGATATAGCTTAAATCATGGTCAGCTGACGTGACTTCAAAATCTAAGCTACTTAACACTCCCTTCAAGGGGCAGACCCTATTCGGGCCTGGTTTGAAGGAGATTATTGCTGATATCACTGGAGGAAAAGGTCATGCCCTTCCTCAGGACAGGTCCAAATCTAGGGCCAAACAGTCTAATTTTCGTGCCTTTCAAAACTTCAAGGCAGGTGCGGCATCAACTTCCTCTAATAATAAACAAGAGGGAACTTTTGCTCAATCTAAGACGGTCTGGAGACCAAATCAGACCTGGAAAAAAGGTAAGCAGGTCAAAAAAGCCTGCTGCTGCCTCTAAGACAGCATGAAGGAATGGCCCCCTATCCGGTAACGGATCTAGTAAGGGGCAGACTTTCACTCTTCACCCAGGCGTGGGCAAGAGATGTTCAGGATCCCTGGGCGTTGGAAATTATATCCCAGGGATATCTTCTGGACTTCAAAGCTTCCCCACCAAAAGGGAGATTTCAACTTTCACAATTATCTGCACACCAGATAAAGAGAGAGGCATTCTTACACTGTGTACGAGACCTCCTAGTTATGGGAGTGAACAGGAACAGGGTTTTTACTCAAATCTGTTTGTGGTTCTCAAAAAAGAGGGAAACTTCAGACCAATTTTGGATCTAAAGATCTTAAACAAATTCCTCAAAGTTCCGTCGTTCAAGATGGAAACTATTCGTACCATCCTACCACTGATCCACGAGGGTCAATATATGACTACAGTGGATCTAAAGGATGCTTATCTTCACATTCCAATACACAAAGATCATCATCGGTTTCTCAGGTTTGCCTTTCAAGACAGGCATTACCAGTTGTAGCTCTTCCCTTTGGATTAGTTACAGCCCCAAGAATCTTTACAAAGGTTCTAGGGTCGCTTATGGCAATCCTAAGGCCACGGGGCATAGCAGTAGCCCCTTATTTAGACGACATCCTGATACAGGCGTCAAACTTCCAAATTGCCAAGTCTCATACGGACGTAGTACTGGCATTTATGAGGTCGCATGGGTGGAAAGTGAACGAGGAAAAGAGTTCTCTATCCCCACTCACAAGAGTTTCCTTTCTAGGGACTCTGATAGATTCTATAGAAATGAAAATTCACCTGACAGAGTCCAGGTTATCAAAGCTTCTAAATTCCTGCCGGGTTCTTCATTCCATTCCACGCCCTTCAGTGGCTCAGTGTATGGAAGTAATCGGCTTAATGGTAGCGGCAATGGACAAAGTGCCGTTTGCATGCTTACATCTCAGACCGCTGCAACTATGCATGCTCAGTCAGTAGAGCGGGGATTACAGATTTGTCCCCTCAACTGAATCTGGACCAAGAGACCAGGGATTCTTTTCCCTGGTAGCTATCTCGGGTCCATCTGTCCAAAGGTATGACCTTTCGCAGGCCAGATTGGACAATTCTAACAACAAATGCCAGCCTTCTAGGTTGGGGTGCAGTCTGGAACTCCCTGAAGGCTCAGGGATCGTGGACTCAGGAGGAGTCTCTCCTTCCAATAAATATTCTGGAACTAAGAGCGATATTCAAGGCTCTTCAGGCTTGGCCTCAGTTAGCAACTCTGAGGTACATCAGATTTCAGTCGGACAACATCACGACTGTAGCTTACATCAACCATCAAGGGGGAAAAAGAAGTTCCCTAGAGATGTTAGTTCAAAAATAATTCGCTGGGCAGAGATTCACTCTTGCCACCTATCAGCTATCCATATCCCAGGTGTAGAGCACTGGGAGATGGATTTTATAAGTCGTCAGACTTTTCATCCGGGAGAGTGGTAACTCCATCCGGAGGTATTTGCACAACTGATTCATTGTTGGGGCAAACCAGAACTGGATCTCATGGCGTCTCGACAGAACGCCAAGCTTCCGTGTTACGGATCCAGGTCCAGGGATCCCAAAGCGACACTGATAGATGCTCTTGCAGCGCCCTGGTCTTTCAACCTGGCTTATGTGTTTCCACCGTTTCCTCTGCTCCCTCGACTGATTGCCAAAATCAAGCAGGAGAGAGCATCAGTGATTCTGATAGCACCTGCGTGGCCATGCAGGTCCTGGTATGCAGATCTAGTGGACATGTCATCCTTTCCACCATGGTCTCTGCCTCTGAGACAGGACCTTCTACTTCAGGGTCCTTCCAACCATCCAAATCTAATTTCTCTACGGCTGACTGTCTAGAAATTGAATGCTTGATTTTATCAAAGCGTGGCTTCTCCAAGTCAGTTATTGATACCTTAATACGGGCACGAAAGCCTGTCACCAGGAAAATTTACCATAAGGTATGGCGTAGATATCTTTATTGGTGTGAATCCAAGGGTTACTCATGGAGTAAGGTCAGGATTCCTAGGATATTATCTTTTCTCCAAGAAGGTTTGGAAAAAGGATTGTCAGCTAGTTAAGCGCCTGGCAGATGTTCCAGACATTCAGGCATTTTGTCAGGCTTTAGTTAGAGTCAAGCCTGTGTTTAAACCGGTTTCTCCACCATGGAGCTTAAACTTGGTTCTTAAGGTTCTTCAAGAAGTTCCGTTTGAACCTCTTCATTCCATAGATATCAAACTTTTATCTTGGAAAGTCCTTTTTTTGGTAGCTATTTACTCGGCTCGTAGAGTCTCCGAGTTATCTGCCTTACAATGTGATTTCCTTATCTGATTTTTCATACGGATAAGGTAGTCCTGCGTACCAAATCTGGGTTTTTACCTAAGGTGGTATCTAACAAGAATATCAATCAAGAGATTGTTGTTCCATCCTTGTGTTTCACAATCTGGACGTGGTCCGTGCTTTAAAGTTTTTACTTACGAGCTACTAAAGATTTTCGTCAAACATCTGCTTGGTTTGTTGTCTTCTCTGGACAGAGGAGAGATCAAAAGGCTTCAGCAACCTCTCCTTCTTTTTGGCTAAGAAGCTTAATCTGCTTAGCCTATGAGACTGCTGGACAGCAGCCTCCTGAAAGGATTAGAGCTCATTCCACTAGAGCTGTGTCTTCCACTTGGGCCTTTAAAAATGAGGCTTCTTTTTAACAGATTTGCAAGGCGGCAACTTGGTCTTCGCTTCATACTTTTTCAAAATTTTGCAAATTTTATACTTTTGCTTCTTCGGAGGCTATATTTGGGAGAAAGGTTTTACAGGCAGTGTTTCTTTCCATTTAAGTTCCTGCCTTGTCCCTCCCTTCATCCGTGTACTTTAGCTTTGGTATTGGTATCCCACAAGTAATGGATGATCCGTGGACTGGATACACCTTACAAGAGAAAACACAATTTATGCTTACCTGATAAATTTATTTCTCTTGTGGTGTATCCAGTCCATGGCCCGTCCTGTCATTTTAAGGCAGGTAATTTTTAAATTTAAACTACAGTAACCACTGCACCCTATGGTGGTTCCTCCTTTCTCGGCTTGTTTTCGGTCGAATGACTGGCTATGACAGTTAGGGGAGGAGCTATATTGCAGCTCTGCTGTGGGTTTCCTCTTGCAACTTCCTGTTGGGAATGAGAATATCCCACAAGTAATGGATGATCCGTGGACTGGATACACCACAAGAGAAATAAATTTATCAGGTAAGCATAAATTGTGTTTTTGTCATTCATAGCCCAGAAAATCACTGATATTCTTGGCAGAAGGGAGAGGAGACTGCTCGGAGCTAAATCAGCTAGGATTCCACCATCTGATTCCCCCACCGCATAAGTTTGCAGAACGGAGGAGAGGAGAGCGGCCATGGCTGTGTCCGTGGAAGAAACCACTATAAGCCAATTGTGCCAGGGCTTGAGTGGTTAAAATTGGCTCCAAGAATAGCCGCAAAACAGTGGTCACTGTGAAAGCAGAAGTTATCTTCAAAACTAAGGGAACCAAATTTTTCGATTGCGCACAAGTCTAGATTGAAGGCCATACTAACGTTACTGATACCGATGAATGGTCGGCCCATGATATTGGGGAAATATTAGCATCGGTTATGAGGGGTTGGTTTCCATGGTCTATAAACCAATAATCAATTCATGAGTAAGAGTTGGAGGGTTAGATTAAAATGAGTGGTTACGGGTTGTTGGATGTATTATACGCCAAATGTCCATAAGTGTAAGGTTTCTTAAAGAGTTAATGATTGAACCTCTTGTATTAGGTGTGATCGAGCTATGTCCTTGGGAACAGTCTAAAATTGGGAGCAAGGCTACATTGAGGTCTCCTCTTAATATTAAAGCGTCTTTTTAAACCTCTAAGAGTTTATTACATACTGCCTTTAAGAATTGTGCTTGAGCTATGTTGGGGGCATAAATATTGGCTAAAGTGACCGGTCGGTTAAATAATAGTCCCACTAAAATGAGAAATTGACCCTCTCTGTCTATGTGTTTTCCCAGTATTTGGAAATGCATATGTTTTCGGAACAAGATCCCATCCCCCGTCATTTTATTTGTGTGAGAATGGAGAATTGAGTTGTGAATTCCCGTGAGTGGAACGTTGGTTCTTTGTTACTAAGAAAATGAGTCTCCTGAACAAATATGATGGTAGCCCTTTTTTTCCTTAACCAATTGAGTGCAATAGAATACTTAGTGGGGGAATTTAGACCTTTACAGTTTTGAGAAAGTAAGATAATGTCTTTATGTGGTGTGCCTATTAGGATGATATTTGATGTATTCGCCTACCTTTTCATATTGTAAGTGGAAAAACGTGCATGCCTTGGATGGCACTATGATATTCCTCCAGGTCCCCTGTTAGATCAGGCTGAGTACGTTTTGTTTTTTGTCTCGCCTTCACCCAGAAGGGGATATTGGGATGTGGAATAGGGAAGTGTGAGCTGAGACACAGACCAACAAGTCAATAAACTATGAGATACAAAAAAAAATACACATTAGTGATCCGGTAAAATAAAAAAAATAAAAAACAATTAACAAACAAAATAACATTAAATAACCAAAATGTATTGTTCCTCTAACAATGGGGTGTTGTTTCAACCAGGGGAGGTTGAAGTGCACCTAAGGATGAATAAAAGGATTAAATAGAGATAAACATGTTATCTTACTTTGCATGAAGGAGATGCCTTAGATCAATATTTTTATTTTATTTTTAAATCCTGAGAAAATGAAACAATGCATGATGCATAAGAAAGGAAACAAGGCAAATTAAACTTAAATAAAGGATACTTATGTATTGAGGACTACCAAGGTAAAGTCCTATTTTCTTCTGCTGCGGGTGCTTTAAGTGAGTCACTGAGTCTCTAAATCATCCAGGGTCAGTTTCAGCTGTTGCAGTGTGCTGTTTAGATGAAGTGTATCTGGTTCTTTTCCTAGAAACTTTTATCCAATATGAGCATTGATGTCTTGGTTGTGTGGGGTCCCCCTGTGGTGATGAGGTTTTGGAGGTGTCCAGTGAAGGAAGTGAAGGTGTAGGGATGTTTAGTAAGTGACAGAAGTTTTCCAGGTCTTCTGAAGAGCGATAATTTACCATTTTTGTTATTCTTCATAACCTTCACACTGAAAGGTAATCCCCATTGTAGTTTAGACCTTTTTGCCTCAGGTGGAGAGTGAGGAATCTCACTTCCTAATGATTTTGGAGGGTGATTGGACTTATGTCATCAAATAATTGTAGCTTGATATCGTCAATATTGAATGATTGTTGTTTCCTTGTTGCATTCATTATGATTTCTTTGTCTTTCTTCTTTGTTTATCTATGAAATTTAAGGATTACATCCCTTAGAGGTTTATTGTCCCAAGGTAGGGGTCTCAGCGCCCTGTGTGTCCTATCCAAAGGCATTTCTGGTAAGTGTTGATCATTCAATAGCTATTTGAAGACATTTTTAATAAATGGTTGGAGGTTGTCAGGAGATATTTTTTCAGGGATACCCCTGATACGTAGGTTTTGCCTCCTACCTCTATTATCAAGATCCTCCAATCTTGAGTGTAGAAAATCTATTTGTGATTCTTGTGTTGCAGTTTTTCTTGTGGGCAAGTCAACATTTGACAAGTGTTCTTCTTCTTGTTTTTCCAGATAAGCTACCCTTCCCCCTAGGTAAGCAAAATCTTTTTTGATCTCTGATATACCTTCTTTCAACATTTGAGTGACCTGTTGGAAAAACTACTTTGGTTTGTAGTTCTTTCAAGTCAGCTGGTAATAGGCGTCTCCCCATCTAAAGATAGGGTTTCTTGGTGATCTTCGTGTGAAATTTGTGAGTTATCATCTTCTAAGGGAGATGTTTGTAGAGCTTTAAAGTATGTGTTCATTCTAGAGCCAGATGAGTGAGAGAATTTAGGCCCCTTGTCTGACTTGAGAGCTTTTCTAGTCGCCATGATAAATAAGATATTAAAGAATTATCTGGCAATGACTTGCAGAGTAAGCTGGAGAAAAATAATAGCATGAAAGTCTGTAGGCCTGTGTCACACTTCACACTTCTTGCTTAATCTGGTATTTGGCCCTACATTTTCAGAATATTACTCTGAGTATGAACTGTCCCAAGGGTTTAATTACCCTTTTAGTTAAAAGTATTTCCCCCCTGAGATAGGGGCTTTATAAACGCTGTTTCTGCTAGTCAGTGGCTTATGCAAAATAGTCTTCAAATCTAGCTTATGGTGGCAGTCCTCAAAATAAATAGGTTCCGATGGAGGTTCTATGAAAATTTAATATGCCTTAAAGTCTCTTTAGGGATTCTTTTTTATTTATGGTCACACACCTAGATTATGAGTTTTAAGCGCTATAGAGAAATTAACGAACGCAACAAAAGTTATGTTATTTAATTTCCTATAGTGCTGCCATTACAAGTTTTCAAACATACGCATTTTGCATGCAATATGGTTGCATTGAGCTTCATACCGCACAAAAAAACCTAACACCTGCGATTGCAGAAACAAAAGTTTCGTAATGCAGCCCCATTGATGTCTACGGGGAAATAAAAATACTGTTTAAACCTAACACCCTAACATAAACCCTTCATCTAAACACTCCTAATCTGCTGCCCCCAACATCGCTGACGCCTGCCTACAGTTATTAACTAGTGATGTCGCGAACCTAAAATTTTTGCTGAACCACCATTGAATTCAATAGGCAGGCAATCAACCGCAAACAGTCCACTTGCACAACCACGAGATAGATAGATTTGATAGATAGATACATAGATAACATAGCTCAATCGATGCAATATACATATGATCGACACACTGTAAATAGCTCAATAGATGCAATATACATTCGATCGATACGAATTACATCGATCAATAGATGCAATATACATTTGATAGTTACGAATGTTATCGAATCAAAGATGCAATATACATTTTATAGATACGAATGACATCAACCAAAATATGTAATATACATTTTATAGATACGAATTACATCGATCAATGGATGCAATCTACATTTGATCGATACCTTTGATAGTTCGATCGATTTGATATATAAATAAATGGATTTCAAATATATATAATTTCCCTGACAGAGTATAACAATAAGACATGTGGTCTGTGACCCGTGGTGTGTTAAGTAGTAATATTCTTAACATTTTACTACAACCTGTTACTCCCCCTATCAGATGAGGTCTATATGGCCTTCATTTGTGGAACCGGGAGATGGAAGAAGATGATTATTCTGTCCTCCTACTTCAAATTTGTCAGAAACACAAGTGGCTGTCTCAAAACATCCCGGACAGAAGATAGATTGATAGATAGGATAGATAGATATACATAGATTGATAGTTAGATAGAATCGATAGAAGAGAAATAGATAGATTTGTTAGATATATAATTATGATAAAGTCTAATAATTAAACATGCGTTCTTGGACCCAACTAGGTTGTGTTAAGTAGTACTATTCTTCGCACTTTCAGCCCTGTAACTCCCCCTATTGGTGGAGGTCTATATGGCGGTTATGATTACCCTGACAAAGTATAACAACAAGACACGCGGTCTGGGACCCATGGTAATTTTGTTGTGTTAAGTAAAACTTTTCTTATCACTCAAATCCCTCTTACCCCCCTTTTGTTGGAGCTCTATATGGCCTGCATGATTAGCCTGACAAAGTATAATAATAAAACATCTGGTCTTGGACCCATGGTAATTAGGTTGTGTTTAAGTAGTACTATTCTTATAACTGTAATCCCTGTTACTCCCCCTATCAAGGGAAGTCTATATGGCCTGCATGATTACCCTGACAAAGTATAACATCAAGACACATGGTGTTGGACCCATGATAACTAGCCTGTGTTAATTAGTACTTTTCTTAGCACTTTAATCCCTGTTACCCCCCCTATCGGGGGTGGTCTATATGGCCTGCTTGATTATCCTGAAAAAATATAATAATAAGACATGCGGTCTGGTACCCATTTTAACTAGGTTGTGTTTTAAGTACTACCATTCTTAGCACTTTAATCTCTGTAACTCCCCCTATTTGGTGAGGTCTATACGGCCTGGATGATTACCCATACAAAATATAATAATAAGACATCTGCTCTTGGTCTGCGACCATGGTAACTATGTTGTGTTAATTAGTAATGTCCATAGCATTTTAATAGCTGTTACTCATACCCACCCTATCGGTGGAGGTCTATATGGCCTGCATGATTACCCTTACAAAATATAATAACCAAACATATGCTCTGGGACCCATGGTAAGTAGGTTGTGTTAAGTAGTACTGTTCTTTGCAGTTTAATATCTGTTACAACACCAAATGGTGGCAGGTCTATCTGGCCTTCATGATTTGCTGCACCCAAACCCAAAAAAAAAGCCGAGTGGTTTTAGACTAACACCCATGGCTAACTCGGTTGTTTCAATTAGTACTATTCTTAGCACTTTCATCCCTGTTACGGGTGGTCTACATGGCCATCATGATTAGCCGAACAAAATACTACAATTTAACCTTTGCTCAGTCTTCATAGGCCCTTCATTGGCTGTATTTTGATAGTACAGTTCTTATTATTTTTATAGCTGATACAACACCGAATGGTGGCAGCTCTATATGTCCTGCATGATTAGCCACACCCAAAACAAAAATAAATCCAAGCGGTCTTGGATTAACACCCATGGCAGTCAAAACAGTGATGATTGTCAATTTTTGCAATACTGTTAAAAGAAATATGATTGCTGGCAATAATTGGCTAGGTGGGCCTGGCACAAAGCAGGCTGCAAGGCAAGAGGAACGTGGAATTCAATGGCACGAGCAAACTGAGGATTCAGAAGAACTATTACCAAAAATTTTAATTTTTAATTATTAAGAATACTGTGACAACAAATATGATTGGTGTAAATATTTTGAAAGTAGGCCTGGCACACAGGCTTTGAAGGCAGTAGAAAAGTGCAATTCAATGGCACGAGCAAACTGAGGATTAAGATCAACAATCAAAATTTTTTTAATTTTAATTAGTAACTATACTGTGACAACAATTATGATTGGTGTAAATAGTTGGCTAGACGGCCTGGCACAAAAGGCTGGCAGGCAGGAGGTAAATGCAATTCAATGGCACTAGGAGACTGAATATTTGCAGTCCAAAAAATTATGATTTTTATTTTTTTATATACTGTTACAAGAATTATGATTGGTTCCACTAATTGGCTAGTTGGGCCTGGAAAACACGCTGGCAGGCAGTAGGAAAGTGCAATTCAATGGCACGAGCAAACTGAGGAATCACAAGCGATCAATTTGGAATTTTAAAGATTAACAATACTTTTACAAAAACTAGGATTGGTGGCACTAATTGGCTAGTTTGTGCCTGGCACACAGGCTGCCAGGCAGGAGGAAACTGCAATTCAATGGCACTAGTAGACTGAATATTTGAAGTACAAAAAATTATGATTTTTAATTTTTTTGATACTGTTACAAGAATTATGATTGGTGCCACTAATTGGCTAGTTGGGCCTGGCACACAGGCTCGCAGATATGAGTCGTGGATGGTAGGTAGGGCAGCAATTTAACACAGTATGCTGTGTAAGGGACAAAAACACAGGCCTGATAGAAAATTAAGTTAGATTACACTAGCAAAATATTTAAAAATTTTAGATTTTAATATTAAAATTATGTTAGGAAGTGCAATGCACATATGAGTGGTCGCACTGGCTGGCTGCTACGTAGGGCAGCAATTAACAACAGTATGCTGTGTAAGTCAGATAGACAGACACCGGCCTGATAGAAAATAAAACTAGATTACACTAGCATAATGATTTAAAGACTTTTTTGGGGGAATTTAAAGAAAAAGGTTAAGCACATACATATGAGTCATGGCTGATAGCCTTGGAAGGGCAGCTATTAAAAACAGTAGGCTCTGTACGTCAGATACACACACGCCTGATAGAAAATACTATTAGATTACACTAGAAAAATGATTTAAATTATTTTTTTGGGGGGGGAATTAAAAAAAGGTTAAAAACATATGAGTTGTTAATTAAGGTGAAGAAGATATGAGTGCTGGGTGGCTGCCTGGCACAGACCAATTAACCAAAAGACTGAAAAAAATGAGGTATATTAATGCTGCGTGAGCCTGACAGACACAGGCCTGATAGTAAATGTAATTAGATTACACTAGCAAAATATATATATTTTTTTTTAATTTAAAATAATGTTATAAACGGATATTAACACTGGTGGCTGGCACAGATCAATGAACCAGAGTATATGCTGTGTGACGCAGGCCTGATAGAAAATGAAAAAAAATTACACTAGCAAAATAATTAAAATTTTTGGTTAGTTAAATTTAAACTAATGTTGTTAGGGAGATATCAGTGGTGGCAGTAATCACAGCATATGCTGTGAGCCTTAAACACACAGCCTGAAAGCCAGGCAAATGCTAATATAAAAAAAAAAACGAAAAAAAAAATACTGCACGAAATATAGCCCTAAAAGGGCTTTTTGGGGTGCTTTGCTTGCAGCAGAGATGAGTGGAGTCCTTCTGGACTGTAGTGGAAACTAAATACACTAGCCTAGCTATGTTTTTCCTATTAATGTCAGGAGCAAAAACATAACACGTCCTCTCATTAAGAAAGCAAGGTCGTTATGAGTCTAAAATGGTGGATTCCGAGTAGCTGGGAGGGTCTGTCAGGGAGTGTCTGATGTTGATTAGCTCTAATGTGTCAGACGGCTGTGACATACAGGGTCAAAGTTTCCTCAATGATGATACATAGGGGCGGATCGAACATTGCCATGTGTTCACCCACAAACGCGAACAAGATATGTTCGCTGTGAACCGTTCGCGGGCGAACAGTTCAGGACATCACTATTATTAACCCCTAATCTCCCCCTTCCAATATCTCCGCTACCTAAATAAAATTATTAACCCCTAATCTGCCGCTCCCGATATCGCTGCCACTATACTACATTTATTAATCCCTAAACCGCCAGACCCCCATATCTCAACAAGTTAAATTAAACTATATTAACCCCTAAACCTAACCCTAACCCTAACGTAACCCTAAACCTAACCCTAACCCCCCTAACTTTAACATAATTAAATTAGATCTAAATTAAATTTACAATTCTTAACTAAATAATTCCTATTTAAATCTAAATACAAAGTAACTTACCTGTGCAATAAAACCTAAGATAGCTACAATATAACTAATAGTTACATTGTAGCTAGCTCAGGTTTTATTTTTATTCGACAGGTAGTTTGTATTTATTTTAACTAGGTAGACTAGTTAGTAAATAGTTATTAACTACCTAGTTAAAATAAAAACCTAACCTGCCTTACAGTAAAACCTACCATTAAAAAAAATAAAAAACTATCATTACAAAAAAAAAAATTATCCCAAAAAAATAAAGATTAATCCTATTCTAATACCCTTAATAAAAAAATAAAAAAAAAACCTACTCTAGAATAAACTACCAAGGGTCCTTAAAAGGGCCTTTTGGGGGCACTTAAAAGGTTTTTTTGTAGGGCATTGCCCTGAGTTAAACAGCTCTTTTGCTACAAAAAAGAATACAAACACCCCCTAACACTATTCAACCCCCCACCCCCAAACTACCAGGGGCCCTTAAAAGGGCCTTTTGTAGGGCATTGCCCTGAGTTAAACAGCTCTTTTGTTACAAAAAGAATACAAACACCCCCTAACACTATACAAACCCCCACCCTCCAAACTACCAGGGGCCCTTTAAAGGGCTTTTTGGGGCCCCTTAAAAGAACCTTTTGTAGGGCATTGCCCTAAGTTAAACAGCGCTTTTGCTAGAAAACACAATACCCCCTAAAAAAAATACATTACACAAAATAACAAACAAATGATCAAAAATAAAAAAAATATTCCTATTCTAATGCCCATAAAAAAAAACATCCCAAAATAAACAAACTAATCTAGAATAAACTACCAATGGCCCTTAAAAGGGCCTTTGTAGGGCATTGCCCAAAAGATAACAGCTCTTTTAGTGAAAACAAATTACAAAGACCCATTAACATTACAAACCCCCACCCCCAAAACCACAAAATAAAAAGAATATCTAAAAAACCTAGGTGACCCATTGCCCTGAAAAGGGCATTTGTATGGGCATTGCCCTTAAAAGGGCATTTAGCTCTTTTACTGCCCAGACCCTAAACTAAAAAAAAAGAAATCCACCCAAAAACCCTTTAAAAAAAACCTAACACTAACCCCGGACGATGCACTTACAGTTGGCGCGGAGCGGGTCCATACTGAAGACAATAGGAATTATTACTGCTAAAATCCTATTGGCAATAGGATTTAAGCAGCTCTCATTCTATTGGCTAATTCAAATTAAACAGACAATAGGAATGCAAGGGACGCCATATTGAATCGCGTCCCTTGCATTGAAGGTTCAGTTTACAGCGGCAACCGTATGAAGAAGATGCTCCGTGCCGGATGTCTTCAGGATGGACCCGCTCCACGCCGGCTGGATGAAGATCGATGAGGCCATCTGGATGAAGACTTCTTGCTGCCTGGATGAGGACTTCGCTGGCTGGATGAAGATAGAAGAGACCGCCTGGATAAAGACCTCTTGCTGCATGGATGATGACTTCGCCGGCTGGATGAAGATCCTTCAAGCGGAACTTCAACAACTGTAAGTGGATCATCGGGGGTTAGTGTTAGGTTTTTTTAAGGGTTTTTTTGGGTGTTTTTTTTTTAGTTTAGGGTCTGGGCAGTAAAAGAGCTAAATGCCCTTTGAGGGGAATGCCCATACAAATGCCCTTTTCAGGGCAATGGTTAGCTTAGGTTATTTTAGATAGTTTTTTTATTTGGGGGGTTGGTTGGGTGGTGGGTTTTACTGTTGGGGGGGGGGTTGTATTTTTTTTACAGGTAAAAGAGCTGATATCTTTGGGGCAATGCCCCATAAAAGGCCCTTTTAAGGGCCATTGGCAGTTTATTGTAGGCTAGGGTTTTTTTTTTATTTTGGGGGGGCTTTTTTATTTTGATAGGGCTATAAGACTAGGTGTAATTCTTTTTTATTTTTGATAATTCATTTGTTATTTTTCGTAATTTAGTGTTTGTTTGTTTTTGTAATTTAGTTCGTTTTTTATATTTGTAATTTTTAGAGTAGTGTTAGGATTTTTTTTATTAGTAGTTTAGTTTTATTTAATTGGTAGTTAGTTTAATTTTAGTTTAATAATTATAATAGTTTAATTGTTAGTTTTAAATTATTTTTTTAATTTGACAGGTAAGTTTTAATTTAATTTAAAAACATAATTTATGTAAGAACTTACCTGATAAATTCATTTCTTTCATATTAGCAAGAGTCCATGAGCTAGTGACGTATGGGATATACATTCCTACCAGGAGGGGCAAAGTTTCCCAAACCTCAAAATGCCTATAAATACACCCCTCACCACACCCACAAATCAGTTAAACGTATAGCCAAGAAGTGGGGTGATAAGAAAAAAGTGCGAAAGCATAAAAAATAAGGAATTGGAATAATTGTGCTTTATACAAAAAAATCATAACCACCACAAAAAAGGGTGGGCCTCATGGACTCTTGCTAATATGAAAGAAATGAATTTATCAGGTAAGTTCTTACATAAATTATGTTTTCTTTCATGTAATTAGCAAGAGTCCATGAGCTAGTGACGTATGGGATAATGACTACCCAAGATGTGGATCTTCCACGCAAGAGTCACTAGAGAGGGAGGGATAAAATAAAGACAGCCAATTCCGCTGAAAAAAATCCACACCCAAAATAAAGTTTAAATCTTATAATGAAAAAAACTGAAATTATAAGCAGAAGAATCAAACTGAAACAGCTGCCTGAAGTACTTTTCTACCAAAAACTGCTTCAGAAGAAGAAAACACATCAAAATGGTAGAATTTAGTAAAAGTATGCAAAGAAGACCAAGTGGCTGCTTTGCAAATCTGATCAACTGAAGCTTCATTCCTATACGCCCAGGAAGTAGAAACTGACCTAGTAGAAATAGCTGTAATCCTTTGAGGCGGAGTTTTACCCGACTCGACATAGGCATGATGAAACAAATATTTTAACCAAGATGCCAAAGAAATGGCAGAAGCCTTCTGACCTTTCCTAGAACCGGAAAAGATAACAAATAGACTAGAAGTCTTTCGGAAATCCTTAGAAGCTTCAACATAATATTTCAAAGCTCTAACTACATCCAAAGAATGCAACGACTTTTCCTTAGAATTCTTAGGATTAGGACACAACGAAGGAACCACAATTTCTCTACTAATGTTGTTAGAATTCACAACCTTAGGTAAAAATTTAAAAGAAGTTCGCAACACCGCCTTATCCTGATGAAGAATCAGAAAAGGAGACTCACAAGAAAGAGCAGATAATTCAGAAAC
Source organism: Bombina bombina (assembly GCF_027579735.1). Classification (NCBI taxonomy): domain Eukaryota; kingdom Metazoa; phylum Chordata; class Amphibia; order Anura; family Bombinatoridae; genus Bombina; species Bombina bombina. The sequence continues at coordinate 288,610,794 of NC_069502.1, read as the reverse complement.
TCTTCTAGCAGAAGAGATGGCCAAAAGAAACAAAACTTTCCAAGAAAGTAATTTAATGTCCAGCGAATGCATAGGTTCAAACGGAGGAGCTTGAAGAGCCCCCAGAACCAAATTCAAACTCCAAGGAGGAGAAATTGACTTAATAACAGGTTTTATATGAGCCAAAGCTTGTACAAAACAATAAATATCAGGAAGACTAGCAATCTTTCTGTGAAAAAGAACAGAAAGAGCAGAGATTTGACCTTTCAAGGAACTTGCAGAAAAACCTTATCCAAACCATCCTGAAGAAACTGTAAAATTCTAGGAATTCTAAAAGAATGCTAAGAAAAATGATGAGAAAAACACCAAGAAATGTAAATCTTCCAGACTCGATAATATATCTTCCTAGATACAGTTTTATGAGCCTGTAACATAGTATTAATCACAGAGTCAGAGAAACCTCTATGACTGAGAATCAAGCGTTCAATCTCCATACCTTCAAATTTAAGGATTTGAGAACCTGATGGAAAAAAGGACCTTGCGAAAGAAGGTCTGGTCTTAACGGAAGAGTCCACGGTTGTAAAGTGGCCATCCGGACAAGATCTGCATACCAAAACCTGAGAGGTCATGCTGGAGCCACCAGCAGAATAAACGAACGTTCCTTTAGAATCTTGGAAAAAGAACTATAGACGGAAAGATATAAGCAGGATGATACTTCCAAGGAAGTGACAATGCATCCACTGCTTCCGCCTGAGGATCCCTGGATCTGGACAGATACCTGGGAAGCTTCTTGTTTAGATGAGAAGCCATCAGATCTATATCTGGAAGTCCCCATATTTGAACAATCTGAAGAAATACCTCTGGGTGAAGAAACCATTCGCCCGGATGTAGCATTTGGCGACTGAGATAATCCGCTTCCCAATTGTCTATACCTGGGATATGAACTGCAGAAATTAGACAGGAGCTGGATTCCGCCCATACAAGTATTCGAGAGACTTCTTTCATAGCCAGAGGACTGTGAGTTCCTCCTTGATGATTGACATATGCCATGGTTGTGACATCGTCCGTCTAGAAACAAATGAACAACTCTCTCTTTAGAAGAGGCCACGACTGAAGAGCTCTGAAAATTGCACGGAGTTCCAAAAATGTTGATTGGTAATCTCGCCTCCTGAGATTCCCAAACCCCTTGTGCTGTCAGAAACCCCCATACAGCTCCCCAACCTGTCAGACTTGCATCTGTTGAGATCACAGTCTAGGTTGGAAGAACAAAAGAAGCCCCCTGAACTAAACGATGGTGGTCTGTCCACCACGTCAGAGAGTGTCGAACAATCGGTTTTAAAGATATTAATTGAGATATCTTTGTATAATCCCTGCACCATTGGTTCAGCATACAGAGCTGAAGAGGTCGCATGTGAAAACGAGCAAAGGGGATCGCGTCCAATGCAGCAGTCATAAGACCTAGAATTTCCATGCATAAGGCTACAGAAGGGAAAGATTGAGACTGAAGATTTCGATAAGCTAAAATCAATTTCAGATGCCTCTTGTCCGTCAGAGACAGAATCAAGAACACTGAATCTATCAGGAAACCTAAAAAGGTTACCCTTGTCTGAGGAATCAAACGAACTTTTTGGTAAATTGATCCTCCAACCATGTTCTTGAAGAAACAACACTTATAAAAGACTGGAAAGGTTCTTTCTAGTGAAAATGAGCAAAGGGAATTGAATCCAATGCTGTGGCCATAAGACCTAAAACTTCTATGCATATATAGCAACTGAAGGAAATAATAGAGACTAAAGGTACCGATAGACGGAACCCAATAACATTATCCCTTGTCTGATAGAGACAAGGACAGTGACACAAACTATCTGGAAACCTAAAAAAGGTGACCCTTGTGTGAGAAATCAAGAGCTTTTGAAAAGAAGATCCTCTAACTATGTCCTGAAGAGTAAGTGAATCATATGAGATTCCACATCCTCAGAAAATAATCTGAATGAAAACAGAAAAATGAAAATATGCATTTATTGTATCTAATGAAAACAAATAATGCTATCAATGACCATAAAAAGGCAAAATAGTTTGAATAAAACTCCAAAACCCGGTTCCTCAAAAGGAACTGGAAGAAATACCCCAGAAGATTCCAGGTCTGAGCAGCGCTTGAACCCCATGGGTGCCCAGCCATGCTTCAACAGTACCCAAAATATATAGGACAGAAACACAGTTAAAGAAAGTGTTAGCCATACTGGAATAAAATCAAAGAAATTTGGACAAAATAAATTTCAAAGAAGCCTTAACCTGCCCCTTACCAGCCAAGCTGGAATACGGCACGTACATCGCAAAATTAGGGAGCTGATTTCAAACTCCAATTATAGACATGTTACTTGGGAAAGAACTCAGGAATTCATTCCTTAATAAGAACAACCAAACCAGTATAAGCTTAAAGTTTTAGTCTTAGAACTCAACCTTGAAGCCCAGAGTAACAGTTAAGAATTGAATCCAATTATAAAACAAATAATTGATTATCTTAAAACGAAAGAAATATGGATTTTTTTTTTTTTTTTAAAAATCACAAAATTCTTCTAGCTAAAAAAGCTAAAGACATAGATTAACCCTCATTTGCGAAAATATTCAATAAAATGAAGACACAATGAAATTATTAGCATGATAGTCCAGTTTAAAGGACCAGCCAATACAGTGGACTTGCATAATCAATAAATGCAAAACAACAAGACAAATGCAACATCACCTAGTCTAGTAAATGTTGTCCCTTAACAATGCAAAAAAAAATCATAATCTGATACTTGATCTTAAAGTAAACAGAGAAAATGAAGCAATTGCAATATCCAAATAAATCACAGGACCAAGAAAAGTACCTGAAACTAAATAATTTTCCATAAATAAAATACAACTATCTAAAGGAAAAGAAATACTATTTTGCTATAGAAACAATAGCATAATTAGTAGAATTAGAGATAGCCCCAATAAATTGGAGAACCCTCCAAATTGAGTTTAACTGCTGGCAAAGAATATAGTTTAAAACCTTTGAAGAAGGAATAAAAGAAAATTCTCAGCCTATTCCATTCCCTAGTATAGGGAATTTGGAAAGAAAACCTCTGAAAACACAGAAGAAATAAATAGGCAGAAATAATGTCAGCTAGTCTTAAAGAACTAGTTACCTTAATATCCAAAATAATCAACACCTTTTCAACAAAGAACAAATGTACTTTAATAATAGAAAAATAATTAAAAAGTAGATTTGTTAGTGTCAATATCTGATGAAGAAAATTTCTGAAAGAGAAAAAAACATCATCAGAGAAGGATAAATCAGTATGTTGTTGGTCATTTGAAACTTCCATAATTAAAAAAGAAGTGAAAAAGACCTAAAAATTTTATTAGAAGGCACGAAGTCAGACAAAGCCTTTAAAATAGTATCAGAAAAATATTTCTTATAAGTCTTCTAAATATTTCTTGTAAGAAAAGAAAATATATAAAGCATAAATACTAATGGATTCCGCATGTAAAAGTATAACAAAATAACTTATTACAAACCATAGCTAAAGATAAACATTTATAACATTAAAATAAATGAACTTAGCTTTGGTAGAACTGAAACTCAGTTAAGCGTTTTTCCAGAAGTGGCTTCTGATTCAGAGTCCATCTGAGACATCTTGCAATATGTAATAGAAAAAACAACATATAAAGCAAAATTGATCAAATTCCTTAAATGACAGTTTCAGGAATGGGAAAAAAATGCCAATGAACAAGCTTCTAGCAACCAGAAGCAATAAATAATGAGACTTAAATATTGTGGAGACAACAATGACGCTCGAATTATTTAGCGCCAAAAAAGCCGCCCACATTATTTGGCGCCTAAATGCTTTTGGCGCCAAAAATGGCGCCACATCCGGTAACGCCGACATTTTTTGTCGCAAAAACGTCAAAAAAATTACGCAACTTCCGGCGACACGTATGGCGCCGGAAATGACAAGAAAATTTTTGCGCCAAGAAAGTCCGCACAAAGAATGATGCAATAAAATGAAGCATTTTCAGCCCCCGCGAGCCTAACAGCCCACAGGAAAAAAGTCAAATTTTATGGTAAGAAAAAATTGAATTATTCATATGCATTATCCCAAATATGAAACTGACTGTCTGAAAATAAGGAACGTTGATCATCCTGAATCAAGGCAAATAAATGTTTAAACACATATATTTAGAACTTTATATAAAAGTGCCCAACCATAGCTTAGAGTGTCACAGAAAATAAGACTTACTTACCCCAGGACACTCATCTACATGTAGTAGAAAGCCAAACCAGTATTGAAACAAGAATCAGTAGAGGTAATGGTATATATAAGTGTATATCGTCGATCTGAAAAGGGAGGTAAGAGATGAATCTCTACGACCGATAACAGAGAACCTATGAAATAGACCCCGTAGAAGGAGATCATTGAATTCAAATAGGCAATACTCTCTTCACATCCCTCTGACATTCACTGCACGCTGAGAGGAAAACCGGGCTCTAACCTGCTGCGGAGCGCATATCAACATAGAATCTAGCACAAACTTACTTCACCACCTCCACAGGAGGCAAAGTTTGTAAAACTGATTTGTGGGTGTGGTGAGGGGTATATTTATAGGCATTTTGAGGTTTGGGAAACTTTGCCCCTCCTGGTAGGAATGTATATCCCATACGTCACTAGCTCATGGACTCTTGCTAATTACATGAAAGAAATAGGGAAATTGTAATTTAATATAAAGTTAGGGGGTCGTTAGGTGTAGGGTTTACTATTTTAAATTAGTTTATTTCATTGTGGGGGGCTTTCAGTTTAGGGGTTAATAGTTTGTTTTAGTATTATAGCGGCGGTGTGGGCGGACGGCAGATTAGGGGTTAATAATATTTAAACACTGTTTGCGATGCAAGAGGGCGGCGATTTAGGGCTTAATAAGTTTATTATAGTGACGACAATGTCAGGGAGCTGCGAAACAGGGGTTAATACCTTTTTTTTAGTGGTGGCAATGTCGGAAGCGGCAGATTAGGGGTTAATAAATTTATTATAGTGTTTGCAATGCGGGAGGGCCTCGGTTTAGGGGTTAATATGTAGTTTATGGGTGTTAGTGTACTTTGTAACACTTTAGTTATGAGTTTTATGTAACAGCTTTGTAGTGTAAAACTCATAACTTCTGACACAATCAGAGCGCTGCTGAGATGTGCTCGTGCACAATTTCCCCATAGACATCAATAGGGAGAGCCGGCAAAAAACCTAACACCTGCGATTGCGGAAACAAAAGTTCCGTAACACAGCCCCATTGATGTCTACGGGGAATAAATACTGTTTAAACCTAACACCCTAACATAAACCCTACGTCTAAACACCCCTAATCTGCTGCCCCAACAACGCTGACACCTGCCTACAGTTATTAATCCCTAATCTGCCGCTTCCGATATCGCCGCTACCTAAATAAATTGATTAACCCCTAATCTGCCGCTCCCGATATCGCTGCCACTATAGTACATTTATTAACCCCTAAACCGCCAGCCCCCCACATCTCAACAAGTTAAATTAAACTATATTAAATCCTAAACTTAACCCTAACGTAACCCTAAACCTAACCCTAACCCCCTTAACTTTAACATAATTAAATTAGATCTAAATTAAATTTACAATTATTAACTAAATAATTGCTATTTAAATCTAACTACAAAGGCCTCTAGTTATAAAGCTCCGTAAGGAGCTTGATGGCCCCTGTTTCTGGCGAGTCTTCAGACTTGCCATAAACAGCAGTTATTAAGCAGCGGTCACAAAGACCGCTGCTCCGTAACCTGTCCTCCTGCTCTGAGCAGGCGGACAGACATCGCCGGAAATCAACCCGATCGAGTACGATCGGGTGGATTTACATCCATCTGCTTGCGGCCTATTGGCCGAGAGTCTGCAGGGCGTTGCACCAGCAGCTCTTGTGAGCTGCTGGTGCAATGATGAATACGGCAAGCGCATTGCTCGCCGTATTCAGCGAGGTCTGTCAGACCTGATCCGCACTGTCGGATCAGGTCCGACAGACCTTGATAACTTGGGACCAAAGTAACTTACCTGTGCAATAAAACCTATCGGCTAGATTTAGAGTTTTGTCGGTAAGGACCCGCGTAGCTAACGCCGGCTTTTTTCTGGCCGCACCATAAAAATAACTCTTGTATTGAGAGTCCACATAAAGGCTGCGTTAGGCTCCAAAAAAGGAGCGTAGAGCATATTTAACGCAGCTTCAACTCTCGATACCAGAGTTGCTTACGGACGCGGCCAGCCTCAAAAATGTGCTCGTGCACGATTCCCCCATAGGAAACAATGGGGCTGTTTGAGCTGAAAAAAAACCTAACACCTGCAAAAAGCCACGTTCAGCTCCTAACGCAGCCCCATTGTTTGCTATGCGTAAACACTTCCTACGTCTGCACCTAACACTCTAACATGTACCCCGAGTCTTAACACCCCTAACCTTACACTTATTAACCCCTAATCTGCCGCCCCCCGCTATCGCTGACCCCTGCATATTATTTTTAACCCCTAATCTGCCGCTCCGTAAACCACCACTACTTACATTATCCTTATGTACCCCTAATCTGCTGCCCCTAACACCGCCGACCCCTATATTATATTTATTAACCCCTAATCCGCCTCCCACAACGTCGCCTCCACCTGCCTACACTTATTAACCCCTAATCTGCCGAGCGGACCGCACCGCTACTATAATAAAGTTATTAACCCCTAATCCACCTCACTAACCCTATAATAAATAGTATTAACCCCTAATCTGCCCTCCCTAGCATCGCTGACACCTAACTTCAAACATTAACCCCTAATCTGCCGACCGGAGCTCACCGCTATTCTAATAAATGTATTAACCCCTAAAGCCTAAAGTCTAACCCTAACACTAACACCCCCCTAAATTATTAACCCCTAATCTGCCGAGCGGACCGCACCGCTACTATAATAAAGTTATTAACCCCTAATCCACCTCACTAACCCTATAATAAATAGTATTAACCCCTAATCTGCCCTCCCTAACATCGCTGACACCTAACTTCAAACATTAACCCCTAATCTGCCGACCGGAGCTCACCGCTATTCTAATAAATGTATTAACCCCTAAAGCCTAAAGTCTAACCCTAACACTAACACCCCCCTAAATTAAATATAATTTTAATCTAACGAAATAAATTAACTCTTATTAAATAAATTATTCCTATTTAAAGCTAAATACTTACCTGTAAAATAAACCCTAATATAGCTACAATATAAATTATAATTACATTGTAGCTATTTTAGGATTAATATTTATTTTACAGGCAACTTTCTGATCGGAACAGCCAATAGAATGCGAGCTCAATCTGATTGGCTGATTGGATCAGCCAATCGGATTGAACTTGATTCTGATTGGCTGATTCCATAAGCCAATCAGAATATTCCTACCTTAATTCCGATTGGCTGATAGAATCCTATCAGCCAATCGGAATTCGAGGGACGCCATCTTGGATGACATCATTTAAAGGAGCCGTCATTCGTCGTTCAGTCGTCGGCCAGGATGGATGTTCCGCGTCGGAGGTCTTCAGGATGCTGCCACTCCACTCCAGATGGATGTCGATAGAAGATGCCGCCTGGATGAAGACTTCAATCGGATGGAAGACCTCTTCTGCCCCGCTTGGATGAAGACTTCAATCAGATGGAAGACCCCTTCTGCCCAGCTTGGATGAAGACTTCTACCGGATCATGGACATCTTCAGCCCCCCGCTTGGGCTTGGATCAGTACATCGGAGGAGCTCTTCTGGACCGATCGGTGAACCTGGTATGGTGAAGACAAGGTAGGAAGATCTTCAGGGGCTTAGTATTAGGTTTATTTAAGGGGGGTTTGGGTTAGATTAGGGGTATGTGGGTGGTGGGTTGTAATGTTTGGGAGGGTATTGTATGGTTTTTTTTTACAGGCAAAAGAGCTGAACTTCTTGGGGCATGCCCCGCAAAGGGCCCTGTTCAGGGCTGGTAAGGTAAAAGAGCTTTTAACTTTAGTAATTTAGAATAGGGTAGGGCATTTTTTATTTTGGGGGGCTTTGTTATTTTATTAGGGGGCTTAGAGTAGGTGTAATTAGTTTAAAATTGTTGTAATATTTTTCTTATGTTTGTAAATATTTTTTTATTTTTTGTAACTTAGTTCTTTTTTATTTTTTGTACTTTAGTTAGTTTATTTCATTGTAGTTATTCGTAGATATTGTATTTAATTAATGTATTGATAGTGTAGTGTTAGGTTTAATTATAGGTAATTGTAGGTATTTTATTTAATTAATTTAATGATAGTATAGTGTTAGGTTTAATTGTAACTTAGGTTAGGATTTATTTTACAGGTAATTTTGTAATTATTTTAACTAGGTAACTATTAAATAGTTCTTAACTATTTAATAGCTATTGTACCTCGTTAAAATGATTACAAAGTTGCCTGTAAAATAAATATTAATCCTAAAATAGCTACAATGTAATTATAATTTATATTGTAGCTATATTAGGGTTTATTTTACAGGTAAGTATTTAGCTTTAAATAGGAATAATTTATTTAATAAGAGTTAATTAATTTCGTTAGATTAAAATTATATTTAATTTAGGGGGGTGTTAGTGCTAGGGTTAGACTTAGCTTTAGGGGTTAATACATTTATTAGAATAGCGGTGAGCTCCGGTTGGCAGATTAGGGGTTAATAATTGAAGTTAGGTGTCGGCGATGTTAGGGAGGGCAGATTAGGGGTTAATACTATTTATTATAGGGTTAGTGAGGCAGATTAGGGGTTAATAACTTTATTATAGTAGCGGTGCGGTCCGCTCGGCAGATTAGGGGTTAATAAGTGTAGGCAGGTGGAGGCGACATTGAGGGGGGCAGATTAGGGGTTAATAAATATAATATAGGGGTCTGCTGTGTTAGGGGCAGCAGATTAGGGGTACATAGCTATAATGTAGGTGGCGGCGCTTTGTGGTCGGCAGATTAGGGGTTAATTATTGTAGGTAGCTGGCGGCGACGTTGTGGGGGGCAGATTAGGGGTTAATAAATATAATACAGGGGTCGGCGGTGTTAGGGGCAGCAGATTAGGGGTACATAAGTATAACGTAGGTGGCGGTCGGCAGATTAGGGGTTAAAAAAATGTAATCGACTGGTGGCGATGTGGGGGGACCTCGGTTTAGGGGTACATAGGTAGTTTATGGGTGTTAGTGTACTTTAGAGTACAGTAGTTAGGAGCTTTGTAAACCGGCGTTAGCCCAGAAAGCTCTTAACTACTGACTTTTTTCTGCGGCTGGAGTTTTGTCGTTAGATTTCTAACGCTCACTTCAGACACGACTCTAAATACCGGAGTTAGAAAAATCCCATTGAAAAGATAGGATACGCAATTTACGTAAGGGGATCTGCGGTATGGAAAAGTCGCGGCTGAAAAGTGAGCGTTAGACCCTTTTTTGAGTGACTCCAAATACCGGAGTTAGCCTAAAACCAGCGTTAGGAGCCTCTAACGCTGGTTTTCACGGCTAACGCCAAACTCCAAATCTAGGCCTATGATAGCTACAATATAACTAATAGTTACATTGTAGCTAGCTCAGGTTTTATTTCAATTTGACAGGTAAGTTTGTATTTATTTTAACTAGGTAGAGTAGTTATTAAATAGTTATTAACTATTTACTAATTACCTAGCTAAAATAAATACAGACTTTCCTGTGAAATAAAACCTAACCTGCCTTACAGTAAAACCTACCATTACAAAAAATATAAAAACCTACCATTACAAAAAATAAATAAATATTTAAATAATGTTTGCGATGCGGGAGGGTGGCGATTTAGGGGTTAATAAGTTTATTATAGTGGCAACAATGACATGGAGCTGCGGAATAGGGGTTAATACATTTTATTAGTGGCTGCGATTTTGGGAGCGGCCAATAAATTTAATAAAGTTAATAAATTTATTATAGTGTTTGCAATGCGGGAGGGCCTCGATTTAGTGGTTAATAGGTAGTTTATGGGTGTTAGTGTACTTTGTAACACTTTAGTTATGAGTTTTACGTAATAGCTTTGTAGCGTAAAACTCATAACTACTGACTTTAGATGGCGTTACAGATCTTGTCGTTTTAGGCTGTAACGCTCACTTTTTAGCCATACCGCAAAACTCATAAAACTGGTGCTATGGGAATCCCATGAAAAAACGTCATTTTTTACGTGTGTGGGACTGACGTTGCGTTACAGGCTAAAAGGTGTGCGGTACAGCTATACCGACAACACTTGTAATAACTGCAGTGCTGTTTTAATGCTGAAAATGCCATATTTTCAGCGTTACAAGCCGCAACACAAAACTTGTCATCTAGGTGTCTGTCATTTGTTTGTGGCTTGTATGCGACTAAAGATATAGCTTACCTTTGTGAGTTGACAGTGCTGATTTGAGAGTCACTATTTTTAAAGATCTCTGATGGTGGTTGTCTTTCTTTTATTGCCTATAGACTTCCTTTTATCCTCCGATACACATAGAACCGCCTTATTAGGCTCCGGTGTGAGATCTGGGCCTCTACTGCTCTGCTGCGCTACGCAGCTTAAAAGTATATGTAAGCGGTTTACAGGCAATGCAGCAGGGGCGTGCTTTGTAAAAGTGCTTTGTTTAGCTTAATTCATATTCTTTTATTGACTGTAGTCGTCCTTTTACCCTCCAGTACACAGAGAATCCTCTAGGTAGGCTCCGGTTTACTACTCTGCTGAGCTACGCAGTTTTAAAATGCATATAAGGGGTTTCCAGGCAATGTAGCAGGGGCATGCTTTGTAAAAGTGTTCCGTTTAGCTTAAATCATCTCCAATCTCGAGTTGTGGGTCCGATTTGTGTCCTCAAGCTATTTAAATATGCTCTCCAGCAATTCTGATGGTTCACATTGCTGTGGAACCGATGTTGTTCCCCTTGAATGAATAATTAGACGCGGAACATCAGGATATTGCAGGTATCTCAAGTCATGGTCCACTACAGTGACCACAATTTACTTTCTATAACAGGATTTTAACAATTCTCCCATTGTAAATTGTGAATCTGGCTAAATAACATGATTTAAATATTAACAGAAGCTCCAAACTTCACAATACAGAAAAAGGTTTTTGCTGAATATCTATTACTGTAAGATGGAGATGTGTCAGTTACTTGCCTAACACCATTCCAGCGACTTACTTCTGCAGCAGCTGCTTCATTCCTTTGCTCGAGTACGGCTGCACTCTGCACAAATGTAAAGGGGAAATGCCTCATTTTAGGAACTCACATCTAAGTGGCCACAGGTGTGGGAGTCCCTATATAAAGTCATTCAGCTCATCATTCTATGCTGAGTGATTGAGCAGTTTATCCTTGTACCTGCCTTGTTTCCTTATGGCAACTTATCTTGATCCTGCTGTACCAGCTGCACTTACCTGGTATCCCATAGCAGTTTCATCTCCTGTACCTGCTGGGTTTCCTGTACCTACTGAGTCTCCTGCACTTTCTGAAAAAGTTGCAACTTACCTTGATCCTGCTGTACAAGCTGCACTTACCTGGTATCCCTTAGCAGCTTTGCCACCTGTACCTGCTGAGTTTCCTTTACCTGCTGAGTCTCCTTTATCAGTTGTACTCACCTGTTATCCCGTACCAGCTTCATTACCTGTACCTAATGAGTTTCCTGTACCTGCTGTACCAGTTGCAACTTACCTTTATCCTGCTGAAACAGCTGCACTTATATGGTATCTTCTACCAGCTTCACCACCACCTGCAACTGCTGGGTTTGCTGTACCTTCTGAATCTCCTGTACCTGCTGTACCAACTGCAGCTGCCTGGTAATTTGTCCTGGCTTTATTTTGCTGTATTGCCAGAGCTCTCCTTTTATCATCTTCTCTTTAGTACCTTGTTGCTGGATTGATCTCCAGGTTCCCAACCTTTGTCTTGTCCTTGGACTCTGCCCTTTATTTACCCTTGGTACAATTTTGCTGGTCTTATCTCCTGGTACCTAACTCCTGGCCTATTTTTGGATTTAGGCTATGTTGTTTTATTAAAATTTTTAACTGATTTTTTTTTTCGTGTAAATTGCAGTTTTTCAAAACATCAAATCACAAATAAGTGATTGCTGATAGAAATCCCATTTAACAAGATGAAAACACTGTAACTTAGAATCATGAAAATTCAAGTATGAAATAAAAACAAACATTTTAAGAACACAATTGCTAACCGCCATTTCTAGATGATGAATTTGTGATTTTCATTTTTTGAGTTTCCTGCAGATCATGTTTGCTGTACAAGATATAACATGTCGGTCTATTAAATACATACTTATCTAAATGTATGTCCCGCCTACTGCAGAGGGACTATACAATAGTACTGAATAAAGGTTTAAAGAATCTAGACAATATATTCATATATACATCTGTGACCATTTCAGAGTATGTTGCACATGTGCAACATAATACATTTATTCCAAATCAAACTTATAACAGCCGAAATAAAGTACAAATCCCATGGTCAGGAAGATTGCGATTGTCAAAGCCATTCATTAAATCTTCTGACCAGTTTATACAGAAATCAAGATTATTCAAAATGGTTAACAGTAAATACTTTTTGTTGTAATGGTATACTGTATATGTGTATGTATGTGTTAATGCATGTATCACATGTAAAACATCTTATTGTATTCAGGGCATATGGAAAAACAACATGTACCATGCATTGTAATGATGTTAACTGCATCCAAGAGGTTATTTGTAACGTCCAGGTAAACAGGGGTTCACTCTCTCACTGTTATTGACAAAACTGAAAGTCCACACAAAAATCCAGTATAATAATAGGGTTTATTATGCACGTATTACAATCATATTAATCAGTAATCAGATTATCAAGCAAGACCTTTATTAAACTATAATGCGTTACTTAGCTTTGCATTGCAGATGTAAGAAGAATGTAGTCTAGTCAGCACGATCACACTATTCGTCCCTCCATTGCATTACTCAAATCTAATCTCTTCTCTTCTGCAATCTAGTCCGTTCTATTAATTAAAACCATTAGTAGAAGGCGTGTCTACATGTTATGTCAATCATTTGTTTGTCCCAAAACAAAAGTTAATACATAGGCCTCTATTTATCAAGGTCTATCGGACCTGATCCGACAGTGCGGATCAGGTCCGACAGACCTCGCTGAATACGGCGAGCAATACGCTCGCCGTATTCAGCATTGCACCAGCAGCTCACAAGAGCTGCTGGTGCAACGCCGCCCCCTGCAGACTCGAGGCCAATGGGCCGCCAGCAGGGGGGGTGTCAATCAACCCGATCATACTCGATCGGGTTGATTTCCGGCAATGTCTGTCCGCCGATGTGACCGCTTCTTCATAACTGCTGTTTCTGGCGAGCCTGTTCCGTAGCTTGATAAATATGCCCCATAGCATAACACCGACAGGTTTTCTTACAGCAACAGCCCACAATGGGATGTGCCATTTTGCTTTTCAGATAAGGAAGCTGTTTGGGAACAGACAGCAAAGCACAAAACAGTAGAGAATCATATGAGACTTAACTTCTTAAAGGCATTTTCATTAAAGGGATACATGTGCTAAACATGTATATATACTGAATATTTGTATGCATACTGAATACTATGGGGTAGATTTATTAATAGTCGAGCATACTTTATTGAATTTAACATTGCACAAGCATTTCTGGTGACATGCTTGTGCAATGCCGCCCCCTGCTCACTGACGGCCTGATCGGATCGGGGTGATTTTATTCCGCCACCTAAAAGGTGGCAGAGAAGTTAAGGAGCAACGGTCTTTTGCTGCTTCTTAACTTCTGTTTCAGGTGGATCTGAAACAATGGGGCTTTGATGCAGCATCGATCCCTATATGTCTATACTGTGTTTATTTGTTCTCTACTAAGCAATATTGATGAATTATTTGTGTATAGAATCATGAACATTTTCTTATACATTATAGTGCTTCTCTCTTTTCCTAAGAGAACTGATCATGAATATGCTTTCATATAAAGCATTTAAATCATTGAATTAGGTGGGTTTTGTGATCTGGGTTATTATCCTGTCGTTTATGATCCTTTTGCCTTGTTAACATTTTTTGTAAAAAATGAGCTTTGAGAATAATATAGAATATCCAATAACTACCTCTTTGTTATTAAACCATGCTACTCAGTCACATGATTTATCATTATCTTTTATATTTGAAAATAACATGATTCTCTTTTATTGTATTGCCATTATGCAAACGTTAATTTGTCAGCATGTTTCATCATGTTCAGCTAGAATAGTAAACTAATCTTCTAATAATGGTATTGTTATATTTATATGACAAGGTAAGAACTTAAAAAACTTTGGGTCAAGATGTGTTATATATGTATAAATACACATATGCAACTCATAGCTAAAACAATCTGGGTAGTGTACTATAAAGGCCCACACATTTGTAACTATTTTAAGATGTAAGATAACTTTGAAACTTCACTTATCTCACTGTGCAAATTAATTAATCTCAGCACCTGACAGTGACAGACAAGTTTTCCATAAGAGATTTAATGTAAATAATCACATCAAAATTCTTCCGGCTACCATCGGAGCACTAGATTGTAAGCACTATAAGCAATATCATGACCACATAAACTTCAACGCATGTTACAAGTTAAGAGTAAACTGGTTCACTTAAGTAAAGGGGTAAAAAAAATGTGCACCAAACTCGGAGCCACAGGACATAATGTGCTGTAAATGTTCATAAAAACTGCAAGACCTTACTTACTGAATGCAACAGTAACAAACTAAGGAAAGACAATTATCCGAAACCTGTAAAATCTTTCCAAGTCTCCGGCTACTAGCAAGCAGGTGTAACAGACGCAACTAAGAACAACATCTTAACCACAGTAGATAAATATTTCCTATCAATGCAAGTCACTTACCTCATATGATTGAGGTAACACCAGGTGAGCAGTTTTCAAACACTAGCTTAAAACACCTTTGGTTTTAAACTTATTGCACTATAAGTCTCTCTCTGTTTTTGTCCCCTTGATTTTTCTTTTTTTTTTCCTCCTCCTTCTGGCCCTTACTGACTCATTCACACCCCTGGAGCGCAGACCTTTCCCTTCTCTACATTTCTTTCTTCCTCTGAGTGGCACTGAGGGATCTATTGTTTTGTACCTTTCCTGCCACCTAAAAGGTGGCGAGGCAAAAATAACGAGGTGGGGGCGGAGATTGACGCGAGCGGACAAATAGATTTTTTAGTACATTCGTTTTTGGCGAGTTGGTGGTCAACTGTGTCTAATTACAGTAAAAAATGGAGAGGTAGATAAGTACGCTCGCAATTTTAAAGATGCAAGTTTTAACATAATTGACGGCTTTGTACATATCAGTTTGCGAGTTTTGACGCGAGATTTGTTGCGGGTAGCTCGCTGACTGCTTAGTACATGGAGCCCCTAGTCTGTATTAGGTCAGCAGCACAGGGTTTTTTATACTCCCCCCTCCCTTCCTCCTTGTATTTTGTTATGAGATTTATATGATACTGCTATCTAACACATAGTGATCCAAGACATATTGATTAAACTAGCTGCACAAGCACTATAAACCACCCTTTTATTTATACTCCCATATATATATATATATATATATATATATAATATTATACAAATAGGATGCAGCCCATGTAACAGTCCCAACTGCCAAGGTGCTTTTAAAAAATTTAATATCAAAGCGATGAAAAAGCACTCATTGTACTTCCTCAATAAAATTTAACTTTTCATATCCAAAGATTAAAAGTACATGATGTTTCAAAACCTGACCGGTTTCTTTATTAAATGTAGCATATCATCATCATTCCAAGACAAGGTTAAAACAAGGTTAAAACATTCAATATCCCAACTACCTTATATACCTACATATCATCAATCACATTGACAGCAATGCTAAACATTCTAATGACATCATCAAAGTGCGTTGCTTCACAGTTTTATGGCGGTATGCATTTGTTTTGACAGCTGTCAAACACTGATACTCTATGCCTCAATGTTCAGTAGCATCAAATCATAGCATTACATGGTGCGATCGTGAATCGGCATGTGAAAAATTTCTAAGGTAATGAAAGCCTATCATATTGGGTTCTGTTGTACAAATAAACACAAAGACCTGATAAAAGTCTCATTAACATCTAATAAAATCTATCAATGTACTACAGACATCCAATTAATCAGAAAATAATTCTAGTCATTCAAGTGTCAGATGGAAAATGAAAGATACAGAGGTAAATCAATCATGTATCTGTAAATCCAATAGGATCAAACATCCTCCATGTAATTCCTTTTTTTAAGTTCCATACAGAATGGTCAGTCCTCCATTACCCATAGAATGGTCCAAAGTCCAGAACTATATTTAACCCTCTTGGTACCATAGTGCCTAGTGTATAAATCCACTTAGTTTCCATGTGTAGCAATTTTTGTGTTCTATTGCCTCCCTTAGACATGGGGGTTAGATGATCTATAAGTATGGTCTTAAGGCTTGACAGAGTGTGCTTATGTTGAGTAAAATGGCAAGCCACAGGTTGCTCAGAGTCACCATGTTTAATGGCCTCCCTGATTGCAAACATGTGGTTTGCCATGCGTTCACGGAATGTAGTCACTGTCTTGCCAACATAGACCAAGGAACATGGGCAAATCAAGAGGTATATAACAAGATCACTTGTGCAAGTTAATCTATGGGGGCCTATCTATCAAGCTCCGAAAGGAGCTTGACGGCCCGTGTCAGCAGTTATGAAGCAGTGGTCACAAAGACCGCTGCTCCATAACCTGTCCGCCTGCTCTGAGCAGGCGGACAGAAATCGATGGAAATCAACCCGATGGCCGCAAGTCTGCAGGGGGCGGCATTGCACCAGCAGCTCTTGTGAGCTGCTGGTGCAATGCTGAATACGGAGAGCGTATTGCTCTCCGTATTTAGCGAGGTCTGGCGAACCTGATCCGCACTGTCGGATCAGGTCCACCAGACCTTGTTAAATAGGGGCCATGGTATGTTTTGAACCTCTTATTCCGATGTGGATGTTGCAGGGAGAAACCTTTTTACATACTACCCCAAGTGATACAGTCGCCACACTGGTAGCATCCAAGTTTTATGAATTTCAACCACATGGACTTTTGATTGCATCTTTTAGGATCAGTGTCCACAAGCATCTTTTAAGATCAGTGTCCACAAGATTACTTGCATGGTGATATGCCATCCCTGGTGGTTCCATATGTTGAAATGGAAGATTCTTATCATGTTGAATCAGATCCCAGCGCTTGCTCAAAGTCGAATTTAGAGAGTTATGTGATGTATCAAAAGTGGTGACAAAGTTTAATCTGTCTTTCTTGTGTATCATTTTCTGCTCTCTGAATAGTAGATCATTCTGAATGTGTGTCAAAATCCTGGTTTTAGTTCCATGAATCAATTTCGGATCATATCCCTGTGTGATTAACTTATCTACCATGCTGTCCATTTGTACAAGTGAGTGATACCTCAGTGTTTTTGCGGACTTAGTTGAGAGGCTATAACCCCCTTTTTTTGATGTGATGACAGCTATGTGCCTCCAATAGAGAATTACAGTAGATTTAGAAAAGAGAGAAGTACCAAATCTAAAATCCTCTATTGATCTTATTTTGAATATGTTCAGATCTAGGAAATTAATTTCATAATATGAAAATTCAAATTTAAATTTTATATGCATTTCCAATGGATTAAGATGCATCACTCATGAACTCAGATCATCTTTAGTGCCCCGCCACACCATGAAAATAATATGGATGAAACGGGTGTAATAGACCAACTGAACACATTGTAAGGGTTTCATGATAAATTGTTTGTACCAAGCCATGTATAAGTTTTCATATGTAGGGGCCATATTATGTACTGTATGTATGTTTTGGGTACTTGTAAAGCATGGCTAATCATCCATAAGGGGCCCAAGGCACTGCTCAATTTATCAACGTCGGAAGGATGAAAGGCTGACTGGACCTTGCCGGGGATCGAACCTGTAACCCTTGGGTTGCTATAGAGCTCAGCCACAGTGCCTTGGCAGGCTGAGCTATCTCCCGCATGGCTGTTCCTCAAATTTGCAGATAGTAGTCAGAGTTAAAGTAGTTTTTCTCTAAACAAAGAGACAATAATTCCAGCAAAAATTCAATAGAGAACCCAGTGTAACATGAAGATTCCACCACCATGGATCTAACAGCCTAGATACCACACACATAAGGGATGGATCATGGAAGTATACAAACTTTCAACATCCATAGTAACAAGAATATCTTTATCCTGTAGCCAGTTTGATGATTTCAAGTTAAAAATAAGACTAGTTGGGTCTTTTAAATAATAAAAAGTATTTTTAACCATTGGTTGAAAATAGTGGTCAATATAAATTGTAATATTGGATAAAAGAGAGTCTCAGGCAGACACATTGGGTCTGCCCGGTTGATTAATAGTTGTGTTATATACTTTCAGTAATAGGTAAAACAAATGAATTTTGGGATATTTAACAGTCAAAAAGGACAGTTCATCATCATCCAAATGGCCAGCCTCATGTGTAGATTTCAGGAATTAATCAATACTACTTTTAAAACTATTAGTGGGATTACCTCTCAATTTTATATATGTGGATGAATTAGATAGTGGTCTATTAGCTTCTGTTCTATAGTCACTATAATCCAAAATGACAATGCCCCCACCCTTGTCAGCTGGGCATATGATGATAGAATTATCATTTTTTTAAATCTTGAAGAGCTCGCAATTCAAGGTCAGACAAATTAGGAAAGGATTTAGTGTCCTGAACTGAACAATCATGACACATCATGTTAGTGAAACTCTTTACAGAATGATTAGTAACAGGAGGTTCAAACATAGATGGAGTTTTAAATATTGCAGGTATGTTTTGTGTCTTATCCTTGAAGAAATCTTTTCATTTCAGTTGTCTTTGAAACTTGTGTAGATCTACTACTTTTTTCAAAAGTATTGGCATATACTGAATGTATGTATGTATGTATGTATGTATGTATATATATATATATATATATATATATATATATATATATATATATATATATTGCTCTTAATGAAAAATTATACAAGTTATTCATATTTTTATGTTTTTTAAAATAGAACTTTAATGATAAAAATATTTCCTTAGCCATTCTGAAATATCCTGTTCACCACAAAAATAACTCTGTCATTAGCAGACAGAAATATTTTGAATCTAGATTAATGACTTAACTCTTTGCATTTCCATTTTGATGGCAAACATTAGTTCTTTTGAACATTATGCATCAATTCTTATATATTAATTCCTTTTGTTCAATATTTTAGTTATAGAACATATCAAAGTAAGAACAAATTATAAATCTAAGAGCATACTGGTAATTGCCAAGTTTTAATGCCATTAGTGTTCTGTACTATGGATAAAGTATAAAAGAATTTTAAATTATTTACCTTTCTACATGAGCACAAATGTCTTAAAGCCAATTACCATGATCTATTGGTTTGAAATTAACAACTCATGTTGTGTTTAGATCTCTACATTTACAATTAGTAATGCTATTAATGGTTCCTGTACTTAGTGATACTAATTATATTGCTATGAACTAAGGGTATTAAAAATAGCAATCTCCATCAACTACCAATTATTTCTTAATGAGAGCACATAAACCAAGCATTGTAATGAATTTAAAAATTATTGTAACCTATACTTGTATACACAAAAATATGTAGTTAAACACAAGAGAAATGTAATGACTGAAAGCATATTCATCAGATCAATTAATAAAAATGTAAAGGGAATTGAAAATTAATCTTCTGGGGATATGCATATTTGCCAGATTGCATGCATACAAATGAGTTAACAGTAAAATATATTAGTGTGGATTCAACTTATTTGTGCACAACCTTTTCTTGGTGTTTATGGCAATCAGCCAGTGGCTGTGTGCAGCACTCATTTGTTTAATGGAATTCTGAACTCTCCGGTCTTTAAAAAAAAGACGTAATTACACAACTTGTATAAGATCAAGTGATTTCATTGCACGCAAGAATAAAACAGAAACACATACAGAAGTTACATTCGAATAACAAAAAAAAAAAAGAGAACAATTGTTCATCTGTAAATAATTTTTAAGTTAAAGGGACATAAAACTCAACATTTTTCAGAAGGAGCATACACTTTTAAAAAAAAGTTTCCAATTTACTTCTATTTTAAAATGTGCTTTTTGTTTTCAGTGTATTCTTTGTTGAAGAGATATCTAGGTAGGTAGTGTGCAGATGTCTGGTGCACTAAGTGGCAGGAAAAGTGTTCTAGTGTTCTTCCAAATGTAAAACATTTTTGCAAAGCTGATGCCATATATTTTACAGACAAGTGCACACTTCTGGGCTTACTTCTCTGCTTTTCAACAAGAGATACTATGACTTCTGGGACAGGGGTTCACTCTTTCACTGTTAGTGACAAAAATGGAAGTCCACACAAAAATGCAGTCTAATAATAGCAGTGTTTATTATGCACATATTACAATCATTTTAATCAGTAATCAGCTTATCAAGCAAGGCCGTTATTAAACTATAATGTGTTAGGAATGTCGTCTAGTCAGCACGATCACATTATTCATCAATCCATTGCATTACTCCAATCTACCATTAGTAGAAGGCGTGTCTACATGTTATGTTTATGTTATGCTTCGGAAATGTTGCAGATGTGACTGGTAAATTCTCTCTCAGATGTCGTCTCCCCCTTCAATCCCCCCTCAATCACACCATCCATTACTCCCGTTCCTTGTAACAGTTTTAACAATTAAATTAGTTAGTGTAACAGATGTGTCTACATGTTATATCAATCCATGGCATAGCAATGTTTTAGGTAGCTTTTTACCAAAATAAAAAAGTATAATACTCTCATAGCAGTAGCCCCCATTCGACCTCCATTGCTCCTTCGAGATAAGCACTGAACAAGACAGTGAAAGCAAAAACAGTAGAGAAACACTTGTAACTTAATTTCTTAAAGGCATTTTCATTAAAGGCATATACAGTATATGCTAAATATCAGGTAGATTACAAGTTATGCTCGCTATAGGGAATTTAACAAACGCAACAAAAGTCGCGTTACTTAAACTTCTATAGCGCAGCAATTATAAGTTTTCAAATAGCTGGCTTGTGCATGCGATATGGTTGCATTGAGCTCCATACCGCACACAATCCAAGTGCTGTTTTGACGTGCTCGTGCGCACTTTCCCCATAGACATCAATGAGGAGAGCAGGTCAGAAAAAAGCCTAACACCTGCGATCACGGAAACAAAAGCTCCGTAATGCAGCCCATTGATGTCTATGGGAAAAAAAAATAACGTTTAAACCTAACATAAACCCCCGAGTCTAAACACCCCTAATCTGCCACTCCGATATCGCCGCCACCTAAATAAAGCTATTACACCCTAATCTGCCGCTCCCAATATCGCCGCCACTATACTAAAGTTATTAACCCCTATTCCCCTGCACCCCAACATTGCCCACTCTATAATAAATCTATTAACCCCTATTCCACTGCTCCCCGACATCGCCGCCACTAAAGTTATTAACCCCTAAACCTCTTGCCTCCTAGATCACTACCACTAAATAAACCTATTAAACCCTAAACCGCCAGCCCCCCACATCGCAACAACCTAAATAAAACTACATTAACCCCTAAACCTAACCCTAACCTTAATGTAACCCTAACCCTTACCCTAACACCCGCTAACTTTAACATAACTAAAAAAGAGCTAAATTAAAATTACAATTATTAACTAAATAATACCTATTTAAAACTAAATACAAACTTACCTGTGAAATTAAACCTAAGCTAGCTACAATATAACTAATAGTTATATTGTAGTAAGCTTAGGTTTTATTTTTTATTTTCACAGGTATTTCAGGGCTGGACTGTACTGTGAAGTCAGGATCAGACTGATATGCTTCAGGAAAGTTCTTCTCTGTGATAGACACATGTTGAGCAAAAAGAGGCTGCTTCTTGGGTGGTAACTTGCCATAGAACAAGCTATTATGCTATAGTTCGTTCTCAAGTTGAGCACTTCTCTCTTTTTATTTACACAGCCATTAATGTCTAAACCATTGGCAACAAAAGTGACTACACACCTAAGTGGAAATGTCCAAATTGGGCCCAAAGTGTCAATATTTTGTGTGGTCACCATTGTTTTCCAGCACTGCCTTAAGTCTCTTGGGCATGGAGTTCACCAGAGCTTCACAGGTTGCCACTGGAATCCTTTTCCACTCCTCAATGATGACATCACAGAGCTGGTGGATGTTAGAGACCTTGCGCTCCCCCACCTTCCATTTGAGGATGCCCTACAGATGCTCAATAGGGTTTAGGTCCGGAGACATGCTTGGCCAGTCCATCACCTTTACCCTCAGCTTCTTTAGCAAGGCAGTGGTCATCTTGAAGGTGTGTTTGGGGTCGTTATCATGTTGGAATACTGCCCTGTCTCTGAAGGGTGGGGATCATGCTCTGTTTCAGTATGTCACAAGACATGTTGGCATTCATGGTTCCATCAATGAACTGTAGCTCCCCAGTGCCGACAGCACTCATGCAGGCCCATACCATGACACTCCAACCACAATGCTTGACTGTAGGCAAGACACACTTGTCTTTGTACTCCTCACCTGGTTGGCGCCACACGCTTGAAACCATCTGAATCAAATAAATGTATCTTGGTCTCAGTGGACCACAGGACATGGTTCCAGTAATCCATGTCCTTAGTCTGCTTGTCTTCAGCAAACTGTTTGTGGGCTTTCTTGTGCATCATCTTTAGAAGAGGCTTCCTTCTGGGATGACAGCCATGCAGACCAATTTAATGCAGTGTGCAGCGTATGGTCTGAGCACTGACAGATTAGACAGATTAGACTGATTTTCATGTCTAATCATAAAGCCAAATGCTGTTGTGACTTCCTCATGTTCCAAAGCCTGGTCAATGCATGCTCTTGCCCCCAAGATGACAAAAGGGTGAGGAAAATTAAATATTCCTGGTTAATGTAGGGATGCAATTTTAAGGGATTTTTTTTAAAGATATTTCTATTATCAAATTTACTTTATTCTCTTTTATATATTTTTTAATCGTTTATTTGTATAGCGACACACAATTCTGTAGTGCTGATTACAGGGATAGGGGTATACAATGACAAAGAATTTTGATAAGGTAAACATAACAGAAGAAACAGAACTAGAGAAGGGCCCTGCTTTAAAGAGGTTACAGTCTACAGATTAAGTTAAAGCAGTACATAACCTTTGTTGAAATAACTAGGTAGGCTCCAAAGCAGCAATGATGAGCTGGTGAGAGATGGCTGCACACATATGCCTCTTTTCTATAGCTCACCAGGTGTAATCAGCAAACACAGTAGTGAATTGCTGCTCTGGAGGTGACTTTAACTATGTGTTCACCTCTTTGCAAGGGTTAAACACAAATTTAAATGCAATCAATAGTGCAACAACAAAATGCTGCCCCTCTCAGCTGAATAACAGAAAACCTAGTTGCTGGTCACCTAGAGAAGTGGAAACCCACAGAAGTGGAAAAAAGACAGACCCACACCATTAAAAGAAATAAATCTAGATAAACAATCTTAAAAAAATTGATGGTAAAAAAGTGCCAGTAGCCTAGCCTCAGTGACCACAACAGCACAACTAGAAGCAAACAGACTAATGTTTTGTTTGCCAAATATGATACTGTTAATGAGTAGGCTTCTAGTCTAAGTCTCATCTAAGTCACTAGCCCAATCTCGCAGTCTGCTCAAGTATCATTTGAAATTTGAAGAACAACAAATGCCACAGAAAAGTACATTCAGAATACAATTGCTGAACAGAATACAGAAATGCAAACAAGGCATGGTGCTCCTAGAGCTAATGCTGAGAATGGCCATTATTCATTGCAAAAATCAGATGCTCACTAATAAAGAACTACTGCATCAGATGAGAAACATATATTCCTTAAATATACATTTAGGCCCAAGTGTAGAGGAAGCCATCAATTCTCTAATGTTCAAATCACAAAAAAATGTTTTCCTCACATTAGAATTATGTTTTGGAGCGCAAAATATTAGTGCTATTGAGCACTAACTACAATGAAGTTTAATCAATAGCTCTCCTATTCTTGCGCTGGTATTACAAAATGAAAGTAAAATGTTAGCGCACAAGCTAAAGCCTCAGGCAATTTACAATTGGCAGGTCCGGCAGGGCAGCATGCTAACTCCTTTCCCCCCTAGACTTCTATAGGGCTTGCTACAAAAGCCTCTTCTGGCTTTCTCTCGCGCACTAACCCAAATGTGCGTTAGGACAATTATGCTAAAGCCAAAGTTATTTTACAAAATACTAAAAATATATTTATTAAGCCCATATGTAGAGGAAGCCATCAGTTCTCTAAAGTGAAAATCACAAAAAAATGTGCTCCTAACATTAGGAATATCATTTGGAGCTAGATTACAAGTAGAGTACAAAATGATTAGCACTATTGAGCGCTAACTGTGCTCAAGTTAAATCAATAGCTCTCCTATTCTTGCACTGGTATTGCAAGTTGAAAGTAAAATGTTAGTGCACAAGCTAAAGCCTCAGTCACGCTAAGTTTGGGAGGTCAGACAGTGCAGCATGCTAACTCCCTTTCCCCTAGACTTCTACAAAAGCATATTTTGTCTTTCTCTCGCGCACTAACCCAAAGATGCACTAAGACAATTGTGCTAAAGCCAAAGGCACTTTTTGAAATACTAGAAATACCTTTATTCTTCACTTAGAAGAAAATTTTCTTTTTATTTATATATATATTTATATTGTATATATATATATATTGAGATAGATGATAGATAGATAGATAGATAGATAGATAGATAGATAGATATCATTATCGCTACACTACTAATCTTGGCCTTGGTTGGTGCAATGCTTTGTTTTTCAGTTTACCTTAGACTTGCACAGTGATGGCTAAAATACTCATCTGTTACAAATAGAGTGCAAGATTACAAGTTGCGAAAAACACCACCCGCATTATGGCTTCTTCGCATTTGGAGTTATTACAAGAGGCTATTACAAGTTGCAAAATAACTTATTTTGCGCAAGCATTAAGCCGCGTAATCCAAACCGCCAAATTGTGTGAATGTTCATGTATTCCCCATAGAAGTCAATGGAGAAGACAAATAGAAAAAAAACCCACTAAAAACCGAATATGTCCCACAAAGCCCATGACATATTCTCCTTGAAAAGTGTAAATGAAAATGCGAATATTTCATTTTGCAGAAAATGTTTTCAGAACCGAATATGTTCTATTTATTTATAAATATTTCTCTTGACACACACATTCGGCACTCTTCTTGTGAATCAATAACCAAACATGACAAAGTTTTGGGTACAAAAGGCCGCAGCCCGCATTTACTAAACAAACAAGTGTTTACAAATAACACAACCACCTAACCAATGTGGTTACAAAAACTCTGGGGTGCTGTCCATCATCCACCACACGTGCCTTCCACTGGCTGTTGCCAGGCACGCCCCCTTTTCTTAAACTCTCCCCATCGTCCGATGAGGTACCATTACCACATAAAACTCGCCTGATAAGGCCAGCACCCGCCTTTAGCTGCGACTTCCAAATTCTTAAAACAGGGAGGGAGGGAGGGAGCTTTTCCCGCTTCACAAGGGAAATGATGCTGGCTTCCGCCTCACAACCCTCAATATTTATACTCGCTCCTGCTCCTCAGAATTCTGCCTAGCAACCCACTGCTATTGGCCTGTAGTGTGGTCACATGCCCCTGCTCTCAATTCATTCCTTCCGGAGCTTCTTTGACACACACATTCGGCACTCTTCTTGTGAATCAATAACCAAACATGACAAAGTTTTGGGTACAAAAGGCCGCAGCCCGCATTTATTAAACAAACAAGTGTTTACAAATAACACAACCACCTAACCAATGTGGTTACAAAAACTCTGGGGTGCTGTCCATCATCCACCACACGTGCCTTCCACTGGCTGTTGCCAGGCACGCCCCCTTTTCTTAAACTCTCCCCATCGTCCGATGAGGTACCATTACCACATAAAACTCGCCTGATAAGGCCAGCACCCGCCACAGACCGACCTACCATCGGACACCGCCCAACCGGGCTAAGGCCTTCTGTACCCTTTCTTTTAGGTTAAAATTAAATAAGTGCAACCCCACTTCATTGAGATGCACCCCATCCTTAATAAAAAAGCATCTGCCTGATTCCCCTTCGAATTCAACATGGCGAATGCCAAAACCCCCCAACTGAGCAACAAAACCTGATAGAGTCCTGTTAACCTTTCTCCTGGACAAATCCAGCCTCCTGACATCCCAAGCTGAGTGCCATTCCAACCTTGTCTCAATTTCTGACCACACAATTAACACCTTCGGGAACAAAACCTTCAACCTACGCATGCCACCCTTCAACTGGTCAATCAAATCTTTTTGAGCCATAAACCCTAAGTCATTTCCTCCAGCGTGTAACACCAAAATGTCAGGAGGCTTGTACAGCCTGGCAAACTTACTCACTGTACTCACTACCCCTTCCCATTTTAGACCTCTTACCCCAAACCACTTTACCCCAACCTGTTCCCGAGGAGTGCCCAACTGGATTCCCCCTTCCTTTGTTGCTGCAGCTTTTCTCGCCCAGTAAATGAAAGAATGTCCAACTATCCAACACTGAACTGGACCTGTTAAGAAAAACAAAACTATACTATCATGTTAGGACGAACATAACGTTTAAAACACCCCGACTTCCACCTTCCCACCTGTTACAAACTGCTGTTTGTAACTGGCCCTTTAAATGGAAAATTGCCCTGCTTCCCTGGATTTTGGAGAAGCCTATTTGCCAGCCTCCTTCCACATGACTATGGCCCCTGGAAGATTGTGCCCCTGAGGACATATTGACTTTTGTTGGGTGTGTGTGGCCCTTTAAGAACCGTCTGGGGACATATTGTGACTTTGGTGAACTATGCCCCTTTAAGACTATGTCCCCAGACCTGTGAAATGACTTGTCCCTGGCTTTCTCCCACTTGGTTCAGTTTCATTGTGTGCCATTAAGTGCTATGTGACAGACCCTTCGGTCAGAACTACAGAGATAACTTTGTTCAGCTTCAAGAAGCATTCTAAATACAAGTCTGCTGGGATTAGCTCTAATTAGGTTTAGTGATCAACTTTCCCATTGTCTAATCAGACTAGTATTGATAAGGTGGACTGCATTGTTTTATTGTGTGTAATGTTATCTGCTGAAGTAAATGTTGTGGCCTGTCAAAGGGAGTGTCTCTCTATCTAATATCAAATGTGTGATGGGGGATTTTATGCCTCCCCCTGAGAGTGTCCTGTTTTGCATGTAACCTCAATAAAAGCAGGCTGTGTGCTCCAGCACATCAGACCTATGTTGACCCTCTAACTTGCAGCTTTGACTCATGTTTGTAGGATACAGCTTATAATCACTACAGGGATTGCTATGCTCTTCATACTCCCTTAGCTACAGGGATTGCTACAGAAGGAAGAGGTTCACCTACTGGAGCCTGGTCATAGGTCCAGGGCGCAGAGCAGACGGCGAGATACCAGCCCAGCAGCGGTGGTTCATAGAGTCTGCATTACTTATGGTGGCTACGCAGCAGTTAGAGTGACTACGGTGCTGCTGCTCCTTTGGTGAGCGCTAGGAGCACCCTTTTCTACGGTCCAACTTCCAGCCAGCCTGGAGGCAACCGTAACATTTGGCGGCAGCGGTGGGATCGCATCCTAGCGCAAGGAGCAGCACCACAACAGCACTGGTATCGTAGGAGAGTAATTGAGGGCAACGCTAGCCATTGCGCAGCGTCCCTACCTAAAGCAGCATGGAGCTGACAAGACACTGGTCAGAACCCTGTGAAGAGCACCTCAACCTGATCCGTCGCTATGAGGGCGCTGATTTCGTTCCAGAGGTAAAGAGGCGGCTAGTCCGATATGGTCCAGACCCTGCACAGGAGGTAGTCAGTCGCCTCATCCGGGAATTGGCTACTGAGAACGAAGCGGCACGAGCCTTTGAGCGCCAACTGTGGAGTTTGAGGGTATGGACACCTGGTCTCTCTCCCCAGCCGCAGCATGTTCCACAGGGAGAGGAGAGCAGCGACCTCCCTCCCCAGCGGCAGTATACTGTGCAGAGGGAAGAGACAACCGGTCTCCTTCCCCAACCCCAACCAGAGATACCAGAGGCAGCAGGCCTCATAGACTGGTCCTGGGAGGACCCTCAGCAGGCAGGTGGAGATGGGACCGCAGTCTCTCTACCGGCCCTATAGGGATGCTGGGCAGGCGGCCCAGATCCCCAGCGACAGACCCAGCTACAGGGAGGGGAGAGCATCGACCTCCCTCCCCAGCCGGAGTGTGCCTTCCAGGGAGAGGAGACAACCGGTCTCTCTCCCCAGCCGCAGCATGTTCCACAGGAAGCGGAGAGCATCGACCTCCCTTCCCAACGGCCGCCGGAGTATCAGGAGGAGGAGGTAAGCCAATCTCCCCCTCCCCAGCTAACTCCTAATTTGGGCCCAGGGTTAACAGTGGAGATGTTAACCCCCACTGACCCCCACGTTCCCTTTGCCACCGGGCAGGACTATGCCCCAATTCCCCCAGCAGAAGAGCTGGCATCAGGACAGAGTGCTGCTGGCCTCTGCCCTACAGACCTTGTCCTTGTTACAGAACTGGCCTGCAAACCCCTCACCCCAGCAGAAGCGCTGGCACCAGGGCAGAGTGCCGCTGGCCTCTGCCCCCCAAGTACCATCAGCTATTTGCCCAGCTGCACCAGGAAGGCCGAGGATGCTACACTTTCATCCTACAACCTGGAACTTACAGGCCAGTACTACTTATTGTGGGGGGGCTACTTGGCTGCTAACGATTATTTGTGGGTGGGTTGCGAGACTAACTTAGGCACTGACCGGCAGAAGGTCAGGTGCCTGGTTAGTCTCCCTCCAAAAGGGGAGATATGTTACAAACTGCTGTTTGTAACTGGCCCTTTAAATGGAAAATTGCCCTGCTTCCCTGGATTTTGGAGAAGCCTATTTGCCAGCCTCCTTCCACATGACTATGGCCCCTGGAAGATTGTGCCCCTGAGGACATATTGACTTTTGTTGGGTGTGTGTGGCCCTTTAAGAACCGTCTGGGGACATATTGTGACTTTGGTGAACTATGCCCCTTTAAGACTATGTCCCCAGACCTGTGAAATGACTTGTCCCTGGCTTTCTCCCACTTGGTTCAGTTTCATTGTGTGCCATTAAGTGCTATGTGACAGACCCTTCGGTCAGAACTACAGAGATAACTTTGTTCAGCTTCAAGAAGCATTCTAAATACAAGTCTGCTGGGATTAGCTCTAATTAGGTTTAGTGATCAACTTTCCCATTGTCTAATCAGACTAGTATTGATAAGGTGGACTGCATTGTTTTATTGTGTGTAATGTTATCTGCTGAAGTAAATGTTGTGGCCTGTCAAAGGGAGTGTCTCTCTATCTAATATCAAATGTGTGATGGGGGATTTTATGCCTCCCCCTGAGAGTGTCCTGTTTTGCATGTAACCTCAATAAAAGCAGGCTGTGTGCTCCAGCACATCAGACCTATGTTGACCCTCTAACTTGCAGCTTTGACTCATGTTTGTAGGATACAGCTTATAATCACTACAGGGATTGCTATGCTCTTCATACTCCCTTAGCTACAGGGATTGCTACAGAAGGAAGAGGTTCACCTACTGGAGCCTGGTCATAGGTCCAGGGCGCAGAGCAGACGGCGAGATACCAGCCCAGCAGCGGTGGTTCATAGAGTCTGCATTACTTATGGTGGCTACGCAGCAGTTAGAGTGACTACGGTGCTGCTGCTCCTTTGGTGAGCGCTAGGAGCATCCTTTTCTACGGTCCAACTTCCAGCCAGCCTGGAGGCAACCGTAACACCACCTTTTTCACAACTTCCTCACTCAAACCCAATTCATGCGCCTCAGTTGCCGCGCCTATTCTAAACGAATGGCATCCAAAATCTTTAGGGTCCACCCCAGCCACGGACAAAGCCCTTTTAAGTACCGCTCCAAACTGATATTTTGACAATGCTCCTCCATCCTCGTGCCTCAAAAGAGGGCCCTCACCACAAGGCCTGATCCTAAGATAATCCACCAGAGAACCTACCGGGCAACAAACACCCCCGATAGCAAATAACTTGATTAAGCGGCCCATACCCTCCTGATCTGTCTTAGATTTTCTAAGCCAAATGGACACTTCCTCCCTTGATATCACCACATCACCAAACCCGATACCGCCATTGTCCTTTCTATTAGCCCCAACCAATTCCAACACTCTAAAAGCCCCGAAAAAGGCTAAAACAAAAGCCACCCGGAACAAATAATACTCAAACTTAGAATTGCACACCACCTCCAAAGCCCCAACTACCTTTAATAGTAAACTAAATATAAGTGGACGTCTTTTGTCCCCCCTAGCTCCACCTCTACAAACACCTCTCACCGCCAATTTTACCCAAAACTCCTTTGTTAAATCAACCCATCCCATCAGCTTAAACAGAAAGGCTAACGCCGCCACCTGACGATTCACCATGGATTTTGACATCTTCGCCTCTTTCCATTCCTGCACCCAATCAACCAAGTACCACACCCAATCCACTTTTGATAGCCTGATTCCATCCCTGTGCAGCCTACGAAACCACTGTTTCCATACTGGCACGTAAGCTCTTAATGTACTCTGGGCTAAAGCCCCTCTCGCCAATTTCAATCCTTTAAGAAGTCTATCTGCCACAAAGCCCTTGGGCATTCTTCCCCATCCAACTTCGCCTCCAGGGCTGCTTCCCGAAACTTCTGCCAATGCAACCGGGAAAGAGAGTCAGCAATCACATTTTGCTTCCCGGGTACATGCACCGCCCTAAAAAACACATTCCCCCTCAAGAATTCCAGGACAAACACTCGGAGAAGCCGAATCACCGGCCTTGACTTCGCTGTCAACTTATTAATCGCAAATACCACTCCCAGATTGTCAGAGTGGAAAGTCACCTTCCTATTCCTCAGCTCACCATTCCAAACCATAACAGCCACCACCAACGGAAACAATTCTAGAAACACCAAGTTCTTGGTTAAACCTTGTTCCTTCCATTCCACAGGCCATGTATCCACGCACCATCTGCCATCAAAATATGCCCCAAAGCCATGTGCTCCTGAAGCATCTGTGTATAGGTGCAACATCTCATCCGATACCGGCCCCTCCTGAATGAGCGACCGCCCATTGAACTCTTCCAGAAAAATCAACCACACTCTAAGATCCTCCTTCAACTCCTTTGAAAGCCGGATCCTGTGGTGTGGTTCCTTCACCCCAACCGTAGCCAATGCCAGGCGCCTTCCAAAAAACCCTTCCAACTGGGATCACACGACAAGCAAAATTAAGCTTGCCCAGTAGCGATTGCACTTCTCGCAACGACACTTTCCCCTTCCCAAGCATCTCAGTTATGACCTTTCTCAGATCTACCACCTTATCCCAAGGTAACGAGCACTCCATCAATACTGAGTCAATCTGGATCCCCAGAAAACTCAACTTAGTCACCGGCCCTTCCGTCTTTCCTGGTGCAATCGGAATCCCGAATTGCTCAGCCACTTCAACAAATGTTTTCAACAACATTTCACAAACTCCAGAACCAGCTTCCCCCACAAACAGGTAATCATCCAAATAATGGACCATCGATGACCTGCCCGCCTTTTTCTTCACCACCCATTCCACAAATGTACTAAATTTTTCGAAGTACGCACAGGATATGGAGCATCCCATGGGTAAACACAGATCAACGAAAAATTCCCCTTGAAATTGGCAACCCAATAAATGATGACACACCGGATGGACTGGTAAAAGCCGAAAGGCTGCCTCCACATCCACCTTTGCCAACAAAGCTCCAATCCCCGCTCTCCTGACCACACTCACCGCCTTATCAAATGAAGCATAACGTACTGCCGTCAAAGACGGGTCAATCCCGTCGTTAACAGACGCGCCCTTAGGATGAGACAGGTGGTGAATCATTCTAAATTGTCCCTCCGTCTT
This sequence comes from Bombina bombina, assembly GCF_027579735.1. Classification (NCBI taxonomy): domain Eukaryota; kingdom Metazoa; phylum Chordata; class Amphibia; order Anura; family Bombinatoridae; genus Bombina; species Bombina bombina. The sequence goes on along the minus strand of NC_069502.1, from coordinate 288,578,743 downwards.
CTTTGGGACCACCCCAAGTGGGGACACCCTCAAATTCGGGAATGGAGGGTCCTTGAAGGGGCCCGCCATTCTCCCCAGTGCCACCTCCTTTTCCAACTTAACTTGAACCACCTCTGGGAATTGCTCAGCCGATTTTAAATTCCCAGGAACTCCCGAACCCTTTGAACCCTCGAACGGGATACGAAATCCGGAACTGAAGCCCGTCAGTAACAGCTCCGCATCCCCCGCTCTACCCTTTGTCTTACCGTATTGGCTTAGCCACGGGGCCATCTCTCTTACCCTCACCGGGGTCCGAGCCCGTAGCAGCACCCTCACCTCCTTTACCATTCCCCTTTCCTTTTCGGAAACATTTTGCCCCAGAGTGCGCACCTCCGCATCCTGAGCACTCGTGCTTGTATTTGCACGCCCCTCCGAACCTACACACCCCTTCATTAAACTGGAAGCAGAGGCCTTTTTTAATTGCCACCGATGTGGCCCCCACTGTCGTTCCACTAGCCCCCGTTCCTCCACTCCGAAAGGACTGCCCCTTCGAAGGAGTCATTAACTCCAGCCACACCCCCATCTCTCTGTCGTCCCACCGCATCTCTGGTCGTACCGCCAGCCTCTGGCGGAACTGTTCATCGTACCGCCACCAGGCAAGACCCCCATATGTCCTCTGAGCCCCTGATATTTCATCAAAATAGCAAAACATAGTCGAGCTCTGCTCGGGGAATTTCTCCCCGATCACGCTGGCTAATATGCAAAAAGCCCTCGTCCAGTTTGAAAAAGTTTTAGGTAATTTCCTCCACTTTTTCTTTCTCTCCTCCTCTTCCTTTTTGCCCTGTTCCCCTTTTGGATCTTCCTTTAACTCAATAAAGTGGTCCAACGGCAACAATGAAAAGATCTCTATGAACTCTCGTTTCCATATCTTTTCTTTAACCTCTTTACTCAGATGGATCCCAAGTGGTCCAATCGAGCACAAGCAAGGCCTACGCAAGGCTTGATCTGCCACAATTAACACTTCACCGCTTGTAACCGGCACCGACCCTCCTTTTTCTACCCCACTCCCCGAAGGGGTTCCAGCCACCGGTACACTACCCTCCTTCACTGCCGGTACCCATGCTCCCGCTACTGTTCCAACATCACCCCCAACTTTCTTTTTGTCTTCTAATTGAGCCACCAGCTCCTTCAGACCTTTCATCACCGTCTCATACACTCCCCCCGACTCTTCTTTTTCCTTCCCCCCCTGCAGGGAACCGGCCGTCTCACCTGGCGGCCTTGACTCAGGCTCCTGCACCACTATTGTATCCTCTCTTCTCCTTTCCGCCCTGTCACCTGCAGATCTTCTCCCCCTATCATCAATGTTATAAGACATAGAGCTTTCCCTCCTACGTGTGTGTTCACGATCTCTATCCCGCCTGCCCCATGTGGGGGACGTATGCCTTTCCCGCTCCCTGTAGTCTGTCCTTGGCGTCCGAGATCTCTCCCTCCGCCGTGTCCCTCTGCTCCTGCTCCTGTCCCTTCTGCTCTGTCCACCTGAACCTCCACCTGCTCTCTGTGGAGAATGATTAACATGATGTCTCTGCCTCCTAGTGTCTTCCTTCTCTCTTCCCCTGCCCCTCTCTCGTTCTTCCCTCATTCCCCCAATTTGTCCTTCACTCTGAGTTACGTGTCCCCCCCCAGGTACCAGAGAATTGAGCAGCTGCATTAAAGTAGCCATCTCTCCTACCTGTGCCGAACTCTCCGGTTCCGTCTGCTGTCCCAATTGCAATTCTTCACCAGCGAAGTCACTGTAAGATTCGTTCATCCACAGGACGTCCTCCTCCAGCTCCTGTAATGAAGACTGCACCGCAGGCAACCCCGGCCTTTCCACCGGGACGCCGTCCGACTCCTCCGGTTCTGAAACACAATCATTAACTTCCAAATTATTCCTTTTCTCAGTCCTTTTACCCCCACTCCTGTTCTCCCTGCCCCTCTCTGTCTCTGTACCCCTATTCTCCCCATCCCCCCTACCCCCTGTAACCCTATCCCTTTCCCTTATATCCTGTACCAAAACCTCAACGGCCTCTCCAATCCCACTCGATATCCCTCCTGCACTATGCCTGCCGTCCCTATTCGCCTCAGCTCCCCTTTCTCCACCTACCTCTTTTCCCTTTTTTCCTCTCGCCTTAGCTTGCCCCTTCCCAAAACCTCCTCTTCCCCTACCCAAACAACGTCCACTATTCTCCCTCATGTTCCCTCCAATTCCTCCACTGCCACTCGCAGCACCTACAGTTACCTTATCCCTCCTCTCACTGCTCCTTAAGTTTACACCTGTTCCTCTAACGTCCCTACCGCTTCTCACATTCCCACTCATCCCCTCCCCCCTTCTCCTTCTATCCACACTAGCTCCCTCAAAGCCCGAGCCATCCCTTCCTTTCTCAGCCCCCTGTTTACTTATACCGCTCCTGGCGACTGCCACCTCACCCTCCCTGCTCCCCGCACAAACCTCATGTGTCACCATTACTCCCCCCTCCACGCTGCCTACGCTCGTCCCCAGCAACCTAGGCCTCAGTGTTCCCCTCCTACTCCCTGCTGACACTGGAGATGTGCGCAGCTCCTCCATAGCCCTTCTCTTGCCTCCCGACTTTCCGCTAACCTCACCCCTGGCCGTATCAGGCCTCCCTTGACCCAAAGCTCCCCTCCTGTCATCCGGACTAAGCCGCACCGGCGGCTTCGTCCGCCTCACCGGCCGACCGCACCGCTCCTGACCTGATGTTCCTGCTGGCTCGACTGTCGACGACCCTGCACCGGAACCGCTGTCCTCTGAAAAGAGCCTCTGCTGGAGCCAGGTAACACCTTTTTCCGCTACCAAGGTTTTTACCTGTTCCAGCAAAAGGCTCACGCTCTCCATTCTGCCTGTCAGCTTTTCCCGCTTCACAAGGGAAATGATGCTGGCTTCCGCCTCACAACCCTCAATATTTATACTCGCTCCTGCTCCTCAGAATTCTGCCTAGCAACCCACTGCTATTGGCCTGTAGTGTGGTCACATGCCCCTGCTCTCAATTCATTCCTTCCGGGGCTTCTTATATATGTGATGATTTTTGGACTGATATTTCTATTTATGGAGAGATATGTATATATATATATATATATATATTTATGTTTAGATATCTCAAGATCTATATGTGAATATCTCTTTGAAAATCCCTCTGAGATATTGTTTAATGTGCATAAGATTGTAATGTAAAATCGTTTAATTATCTCCGTAGTTAGACATATCTCTATACATATAAATCCATGTTTCTCTATGTATGTGTATGTATCTCAATGTAAAATCCCTTTGGCAGCTTTTTTTTTCTAACACTCGAGATACACCCATTCTAAATAGTTTCTAAATTTTTGTCCTGAGTTTAGAAATACCCAATGTTTACATGTTCTTTGCTTTTTTTGCAAGTTATAGGGCCATAAATACAAGTAGCACTTTGCTATTTCCAAACCACTTTTTTTCAAAATTAGCGCTAGTTACATTGTAACACTGATATCTTTCAGGAATCTCTGAATATCCATTGACATGTGTATATATTTTTTTAGAAGACATCCCAAAGCATTTATCTAGGCCCATTTTGGTATATTTCATGCCACCATTTCACCGCCAAATGCGATCAAATAAAAAAAATTGTTGACTTTTTCACAATTTTTTTCACAAACTTTAGGTTTCTCGCTGAATTTATTTACAAAAAACTTATGCAATTATAGCATACATGGTTGTAAATGCTCTCTGGGATCCCCTTTGTTCAGAAATAGCAGACCTATATGGATTTGGCGTTGCTTTTTGGTAATTAGAAGGCTGCTAAATGCCGCTGCACACCACACGTGTATTATGCCCAGCAGTGAAGGGGTTAATTAGGGAGCTTGTAGGGAGCTTTTAGGTTTAATTTTAGCTTTAGTGTAGTGTAGTAGACAACCCAAATTATTGATCTAGGCCCATTTTGGTATATTTCATGCCACCATTTAACCGCCAAATACGATCAAATTAAAAAAAAAACTTACATTTTTCAAAATTTTAGGTTTCTCACTGAAATTATTTACAAGCAGCTTGTGCAATTATGGCACACATGGTTGTAAATGCTTCTCTGGGATCCCCTTTGTTCAGAAATAGCAGACATATATGGCTTTGGTGTTGCTTTTTGGTAATAATAAGGCCGTTAAATACCGCTGCGCACCACACTTGTAATATGCCCAGCAGTTAAGGGGTTAATTAGGTAGCTTGTGGGGTTAATTTTGAGCTTTAGTGTAGAGATCAGCCTCCCACCTGACACATCCCACCCCCTGATCCCCCCCCCCTGACCCCCCTCAAACAGCTCTCTTCCCTCCCCACCTCACAATTGTCACCGCCATATTAAGTACTGGCAGAAAGTCTGCCAGTACTGAAATAAAAATATTTTTTTTTATTTTTTGTCATACAGTCTGCAGTGATGGATCCCTCCTTACCCCACAACCTCCCTGATCCCCCCATACATCTTTCTAACCCTCCCCCTCTATTTGCCGCCATCTTGGGTACTGGCAGCTGTCTGCCAGTACCCAATTTGCTCCCCAAAATATTTTTTTTTTACTTTTTTAATATAAAATATTTGTTTTCTGTAGTGTAGCTGGCCCCCCTAAATAACCTACATCCCAGATCCCTTACTAAAAAACAGAGATGCCCCTGCATCTACATCAATCTTTTTATTTTGTTGCCGGTATATTTGGCACCCCCGCCCCGCCGCAACCGCCGCACCGGGTAAAATAAGAAGGACAGATCAATCAGTTGGGGAATCAACACCTAGGGCTCCATGTACTAAGCAGTCAGCGAGCTACCCGCAACAAATCTCGCGTCAAAATTCGCAAACTGATATGTACAAAGCCGTCAATTATGTTAAAACTCGCATCTTTAAAATTGCGAGCGTACTTATCCGCCAAACCTCGCTACCGCTCCATTTTTCACTGTAATTAGACACATTTGACCACCAACTCGCCAAAAACGAATGTACTAAAAAATCTATTTGTCCGCTCGCTACAATTTCCGCTCCCACCTCGTTATTTTTGCCTCGCCACCTTTTAGGTGGCGGGCAAGGTACAAAACAATAGGAAAGTCAATCTAGACGCCAGTCTAGACATATATAAAAGGCAGTAATATCAGCATTGTACTTACAGCATAACTGGCGTCTAATTTGTCTCTCATTTCCATGTACATAAATTGCGCCCAATTTGTCGACTGTAATTAAAGAGTAATCTATTTAAATTTGTATTGTATAGTTGTCAATCTTTATAATTATTTTTATATTAATATTTATATATTATCAGATCCAGATGAAGCCATATCCAAATTGTAAATAAATATTACAAAAATAACGCTCTGTTATCACTCTTCAAAAAATTTTGAACAATAATAAAGTTGTCTAGATAAGTTGAACTTTTATAGGAGCAAAATTCTATTCCCGCGACTACTATGATGTTCGTGACACCTTGCATGTCACGTGTTAATAATTGGCCAGACAATTCAACTGAAAGTTAAGTACATCAACTTAGTCGCGGCGAGCGAGGCGTCAAATTTATCAACAATCCGCAACTGCTCGCGGCGGGCTAGACTTGTCTATTTATTGGGGGAATATTAGTACATAGCGACAGCGGACACCATTTCGCCCGCGGCGAGTAACGGCGAGTTTATCCGCGTCTACAATGACGGATGAATTGACGGCTTAGTACATGGAGCCCCTAGGGGCATAATTTTAAAAAGAAGCTCCCACCCACCAACTACTTTGTGCACATACATAGCTGATGCAGATGGGGCCACAGAGTGGCCCTTTCTGCATCGGTATGGGAAATGGGGATTGTAGTGATGTCTCAATATTGAGGCATCACTACAATCCCTTGTAAGCAGCTGGAAGCGATCATGATCGCTTCCAGCACTTCAGACAACAGAGGACGTACCAGGTACGTCAACTGTCATTAAGGGAAGTTTTTCCTATGACGTACCTGGTAAGTCCTCTGTCATTAAGGGGTTAAAAACCCTCAACAACTGTTTGAATTTGGATAAATGCATTTGCTGCATTTTAGATTTAATTTTAGCATCATAATTCAGGTAATATGTGCTTTTGTTTGTGTAAGTTTAAAAATATATACATAAATTATGTAAATAATTAAATACTTACATTATGTGGCAATATGTTTTTTTTTTAGTACTTTCTCTTAATTTGTGGTGACATTTTTTTATATGTAAAGAAATGAAAGGTCAGTCATTCAACATATTTTCCCCTTTCTGCTGAAATAGTGATAAAATCCCTTTAAAAATTCTGCCAAAATCCCACCCTTCAAACTCACAATAATAATTCATAAAACTTTTTTTAAAAAATATAAGCACACAGAGAGCAAAATTCTCTCAAACATGGGCAGAGTCAAACACATTGCACCATTACATCATATTCCTTGACTCAATGAAAAGGTCATAAGGATGAAACGCGTTAGTAGTCCTGGCATGTGCATTATTGCTTTGAGTTTGCAGTTTATCTGTTAGCGGTTTGGTGTGAGCGTAGTAATTTTTGCACAATGTGGTACCTCCGTGATTGTTCCTTTCCAATATCAGCATAGCAAGTAATGTTATATTGTGGACTGTTAAAACCTTTTTAAAATCCTTCCCTTCACCAAAATATTAACTGTTATTTATACAGGGGAAAAAAACACATTCAAAATACTGGTTCTAATGCATGTGCTCAGTGTACTAATCATGCATTTGAAACAGCAGCATTTACACAAGTGGAAAACACTTTTTTTCCTGAAAGTAAAAGCTTTTTAAATTTAAATTGAAACCAACAAGTCAGTATTAGTATTGCACTGTATATTGTGCCTTATGAGTTGTTCCCAAAACAAAACAAATATATATTAAAATACTCTGTTGTAGATGGAGCAAGGAAAGAGTTGACTACAGCATCCTTCTAAAAATGTACCCAGTGACATATCTTTTTTTTATTATTGTTTAAAGTCACTATTGCATATTGAAGCTTTAGTCAAGAATCTTGTTTTAATGTAATATGTATTACTATGTTGTCAACATCTTGTGTCTGGGAAAATAGTTAAAAGCAGATTGAATGATAAAGGTTCAATTTAAATTAATATTGAGCCTGAGTTAAGTATTTCCTATACTTTAATAGTGTATTTATCTATTCTTAAAAGATTTACAGAAAGTCATGCAAATACTTCCTATGACTGAGATACCAGCAGGAACTGTCTTTTGTTAGAGTCATTTCCAATGCTAATAATTAGGAGCCAGCAGGTGTTGCATTAAAAGCATTACTTGGCACAATCCTTCCTTCCAAATACCTCCTCACACATCCTTCCCCAGTGACCACAACAGAAGCCAGAACCTGATTTCAAAATCAAATCCAGGTCCTTCCTTGGCAGTTAACTATACAGCAACTAGGCCATCTGGCTGACCTACACTGATCAGTTTCATGTGTATACGCATTTTTATTTAAAAAAATAAATAAAAGTACACAAAATATATTGGCTGCCATTTCAATGTCATAACAAAATGACCTATTTATAAATATGTATCAAATTTACAAGCCATATAACATTATAATTAGACCAATCATAAAGGCATAATGTAAGTTTAATTACTCAAATTCAAAATCTTTCTTTCCTTATAAAAAAATAAATTAAATGTAGGATTTTTCAGTCTTGGATTTTATAATGTCTACTACAAAATATATTCTACAAGAATATTGCGAATATACTTTTTAAAGTGCTAATTAGAGCGCAAACAGAATTAGGTCACTTTGTTTGATGTAAGACATTTTCAAATATTGGTGTCAGCAAAATTATTGGATATTGGTCAGAAATGCATTGTAAGCTTGTCGTACATTTGGGATTGCAATTTGATGCACAGCTGCACTTTATTAAAAAAGAAATACTGTTGAGACAAAATCTTTCTAGACCAGTCCACTGAAAAGGAAACAAAAAACTGACAATTTCAGTTTAATAAACTAATAGGCTACAGCTGCTAACAATGTCTCAAATCATGCACTACACACTGCCTGAGCAATCCTGCTGTTCCCTATTGAAATGATTGGGATACACGCAGGTAAATTACCACCTATCAGACTTGATCGTGGACATTGTTAGCGACTTATCTTCTCAGTACAAAAGTGACTGATCATGATTTGGCCAGGTTCAACAATCTAAGTAGTGCTTTGGGTTTCCTCTCTAATGATAATGTGATAAGTTAAAGGCCACCTGTCTTTATGTAAGCCCTAATTATCCTCCACCTTTAGTACTGAAAACTGTAAAAATGAAGTAAGACACAATCTTCTTTTTGTTTCAAATGTTTCTAAAAATGTTATCTTTAGCAGAAGATTTTTTTTAATCTCATTTAATTTATTATTTGCATACAGCTACTGAAAAAACATCTCTATTGTTAAGTTTTCATTTTTTTAGAAAACACATTTTTATACCCAATTTTATAATATTTTTATTTAGTAGCTATTTAATCAGAGAATAAGCTTTTAGTGTTGAACTCTAGGAGAAAATAATGTAATAACATATCTTACATGACATGTCTATGAAAGAAGAACCCTTTTGCTTCTGAATATTTTTTTTTCTTTTTTAAAAAAATAAAATTTGTTTTTTAATTGGTTTATTACTTATATTATACCTCATTTATGCTTTAGATGAAAATTCTAGTTTTCTAAATTCTTTCTTATCTTTCTCTAGTAAGTCTTTTCATTAAAATGTTACTTTATTTTAACCTTTTCCAACAGTTGCAGAAATGTGTACAAAATTGTTGGAATAAGAGCTTAAAAGTTAAAATGCAAATAGGAAATATGTTTTTTGTTGTTCTCTATACCTGGATAGGTGATAGATATTCTTTAAATATGTAATTATATGAAGGGGAACATTTAAAACAACACATACACATGGTCTGAACACTTATAGGGCAACACTATGACTATCATGAAAGGTAAAACTGTGAACAAAGAGCAGAATCCATCAGGAGACTCCAGACTATGGGCTTGATTACAAGTGGAGAGCTATTAGCGCTCCCACTTGAACGTAAACACTAGAGGCAGGCTTTTTGCGTGCATTGGGTTGCACTCGTATTACAAGTGCGCTATTATACTTATACTTGTGCGCTAACCCGACAGGAGTTATGAAAATTTCCCATTCCATTATTCTTTGCATACAGAATAATGGACTTATTATTGTAAATACATATTTTTTTAATATATATGTGTGTGTGTATACAGTATATATATATATATATATATATATATATATAAAAAATATAGTAAAGATCTGCACTCACTGGACTTGTGTCAAATGTGATATTTATTATAGTGACGTTTGGGAGCAACAATGCCCCTTCTTCAGACCAACTGTTGGTCTGAAGAAGGGGCATTGTTGTTCCGAAACGTCACTATAATAAATATCACAACTGACACAAGTCCAGTGAGTGCGGATCTTTACTATAGTGGATACAATTTATTTTTCCTGACACCCTAGCAGTTGCTGTTTCTATTGATATGTGAGTGCAAATCCACCCTGACTGTTCCATATATATATATATATATATATATATATTTGCATACAGAAGAGAGAAGCGCTCTAACAGGAACGAACAACAGCTCATCAGCTAGTTCTCTGGCGATTTACCACCTGGAGCAGCCTCTTTTAGACCAGTGTGTCTTTCACATTGGAAAACTATCCTGAAGCATATCAGTCTGATCCCGCCAGTTAAGGTCAGTCCAGACCCGAAATACCAGGCAATTCTCCTTTGAACAAGGAACATGACAACCCCAGACGATCTTTTCGGCCTATTGGGCCTCATCGGTGAGGTGCAGCCACATTCCTCTAAGCAAGCACTGGCCAAGGAGACCATATCTGGTTGCCCCTAACACCCATAGGGAGACTTCCCCAGGGTCATAATTAATTTGCATACAGAAGAGAGAAGCGCTCTAACAGGAGCTAGTTCTCTGACGATTTACCACCTGGAGCAGCCTCTTTTAGACCAGTGTGCCTTTCACATTGGAAAACTATCCTGAAGCATATCAGTCTGATCCCACCAGTTAAGGTCAGTCCAGCCCCGAAATACCAGGCAATTCTCCTTTGAACAAGGAACATGACAACCCCAGACGATCGTTTCGGCCTATTGGGCCTCATCGGTGAGGTGCAGCCACATTCCTCTAAGCAAGCACTGGCCAAGGGGTCCATATCTGGTTGCCCCTAACACCCATAGGGAGACTTCCCCAGGGTCATAATTAATTTGCATACAGAAGAGAGAAGCGCTCTAACAGGAACGAACAACAGCTCATCAGCTAGTTCTCTGGTGATTTACCACCTGGAGCAGCCTCTTTTAGACCAGTGTGCCTTTCACATTGGAAAACTATCCTGAAGCATATCAGTCTGATCCCGCCAGTTAAGGTCAGTCCAGCCCCGAAATACCAGGCAATTCTCCTTTGAACAAGGAACATGACAACCCCAGACAATCGTTTCGGCCTATTGGGCCTCATCGGTGAGGTGCAGCCACATTCCTCTAAGCAAGCACTGGCCAAGGAGACCATATCTGGTTGCCCCTAACACCCATAGGGAGACTTCCCCAGGGTCATAATTAATTTGCATACAGAAGAGAGAAGCGCTCTAACAGGAACGAACAACAGCTCATCAGCTAGTTCTCTGGTGATTTACCACCTGGAGCAGCCTCTTTTAGACCAGTGTGCCTTTCACATTGGAAAACTATCCTGAAGCATATCAGTCTGATCCCACCAGTTAAGGTCAGTCCAGCCCCGAAATACCAGGCAATTCTCCTTTGAACAAGGAACATGACAACCCCAGACGATCGTTTCGGCCTATTGGGCCTCATCGGTGAGGTGCAGCCACATTCCTCTAAGCAAGCACTGGCCAAGGGGTCCATATCTGGTTGCCCCTAACACCCATAGGGAGACTTCCCCAGGGTCATAATTAATTTGCATACAGAAGAGAGAAGCGCTCTAACAGGAACGAACAACAGCTCATCAGCTAGTTCTCTGGTGATTTACCACCTGGAGCAGCCTCTTTTAGACCAGTGTGCCTTTCACATTGGAAAACTATCCTGAAGCATATCAGTCTGATCCCGCCAGTTAAGGTCAGTCCAGCCCCGAAATACCAGGCAATTCTCCTTTGAACAAGGAACATGACAACCCCAGACAATCGTTTCGGCCTATTGGGCCTCATCGGTGAGGTGCAGCCACATTCCTCTAAGCAAGCACTGGCCAAGGAGACCATATCTGGTTGCCCCTAACACCCATAGGGAGACTTCCCCAGGGTCATAATTAATTTGCATACAGAAGAGAGAAGCGCTCTAACAGGAACGAACAACAGATCGTCTGGGGTTGTCATGTTCCTTGTTCAAAGGAGAATTGCCTGGTATTTCGGGGCTGGACTGACCTTAACTGGGGGGATCAGACTGATATGCTTCAGGATAGTTTTCCAATGTGAAAGGCACACTGGTCTAAAAGAGGCTGCTCCAGGTGGTAAATCGCCAGAGAACTAGCTGATTAGCTGTTGTTCGTTCCTGTTAGAGCGCTTCTCTCTTCTGTATGCAAATTAATTATGACCCTGGGGAAGTCTCCCTATGGGTGTTAGGGGCAACCAGATATGGTCTCCTTGGCCAGTGCTTGCTTAGAGGAATGTGGCTGCACCTCACCGATGAGGCCCAATAGGCCGAAACGATCGTCTGGGGTTGTCATGTTCCTTGTTCAAAGGAGAATTGCCTGGTATTTCGGGGCTGGACTGACCTTAACTGGCGGGATCAGACTGATATGCTTCAGGATAGTTTTCCAATGTGAAAGGCACACTGGTCTAAAAGAGGCTGCTCCAGGTGGTAAATCGCCAGAGAACTAGCTGATGAGCTGTTGTTCGTTCCTGTTAGAGCGCTTCTCTCTTCTGTATGCATATATATATATATATACATACATACTCACTGGCCACTTTATTCGGTACACCTATGCAATTGCTAATTAGCCAATCACATGGCAGCAACTCAATGCATTTAGGCATCTAGAAATGGTGAAGATGACAAGCTGAAGTTAAAACCAAGCATCAGAATGGGAAGGGGATTTAAGTGACTTTGAACGTAGCATGGTTGTTGTTGCCAGACGGGTTGGTCTGAGTATTTCAAAAACTGCTGAGGCTACAATTTGCACAGGCTCACTAAAATTGGACAATAGTAGATTGGAAAAACGTTGCCTGGTCGGATGACTCTCGATCTGCTGCAACATTCAGATGGTAGGGTCAGAATATTTTTGATATAATTTCTTTGATTGTAGCTGCCCCTGTAATCCAGTGAAAGGAAAATAATACTACTAGACTAGTGTAACGTAACTGTTTGGTGGAACTCAACTGCAGATATATGACAAATAGTTTGTTTGTACCACACTCTCAAAGAGAAACACTACAGTATTAAGTGTATTATCAGAAGAGAGAGAGTGGAATAATATTTTACAAATAAGTATTAAAATTACTTATACATATATCCAGAGTAAGTTTTAATTATAACTTCACTGGATAGAGTTAATTAGCAGGCAGCCAGAAACAAGTCAGAGGATACTGTTGCTTAATTTAATGTTAAACATAAAGCATTTGTAATAGTAGCTTAGTTCCTTATATGTAAAACTTCACTCAGCAGGATTAATTACCTTAAGTCTTGGTTACAGTTGGTATAGGAGTTTCCAGAGTGGAGCTGGTGTTAGGTGTTAAAGGCCAATGTTGGAGGAGTTTTACTCACGCTCTTGAGATCCGTCTTTTTTCCGAACCCGGTGACACCAAACAGCCTAATGACCGATGTATTCAATCCGTAGTGAAACCTGTTAGGCAAAAGAGAACTGGTAACCAATCAGTTAGAAGGTACTTTTTAGTTCAGCAGAGAGCGGGGGTTAAAGTGGTGTGATAAGTCGGAATGGCTACAGCAGCTTCAATACTGTGGAGGGCTGACGAAATATAGTCTTGTTAGCTCTGAAGCTAGGTTAGTTACGAAGATGCAATTCTTGACAAATTAATCAGATAAGTTGAAGATCTTGATATCAACGATGAAAGGTAGGTTATAAACCAAAGTTTATCTTAGGTAGAAGTAGCAGCATTTAGCTAGGGCAACAACAAAATACTAAGCATTGAACTGTGAGTGTGGTCTTTTTAAAGGAGATGTGGGCAGGGTCAAATACATGAGAGGAAATTTAAAGGTACAGGATGCAGTACATATGGATCATGACAATTTGGCTAAGTTTAGAAGCAAGCAACTAGATTCTGCTTGCAATTTTCTTTTCTTTTAAATAAGTATTTTCATTTTCTTTTATTTAATTTAATTTTGTGACAGTCATCTTTTGTCTGCTAAACAGTAAAAGGAGCTATTATGACTCTCAGTTGCCCTGTCCCTCGTCTGTCAAAAGGTGCGGATGAGATTTCTATTGTGTAGTCATATTTATAGAATCAAGGCAAATAAATGCAGCCAAAATTGGCATGTATACAGATCCTGGTCTGTCAATCACCACGGCTAAGCGGCACAACTTTGATCCATTAACCCTTTGCATGCAGTAGTAGTCTTAGCACACAATAATATGTAAAAAGTTGTGCAATCACACCCAGAGACCAGAATAAATATCTCACAAGATAGACACAGCTCTATATTACCCAGCTGTGGCTCCGTGTCCGTGCTGTGCTGGTGAAGTAAAAGGTCTCTAGTCAGGAGGCAAAGTACGATCCTTTGTGCTAGCTGGTCCTCTATAGAAGACTGGAATGAGTTCTGGTCATCAAATCCTCCACTCAGTCCGCAACAGCTTTATATCTAGTGTCTACCAGGATTTCTCCTTCCTACCTCTGTAGGCACGTTATCCATTTAGCATGCCATCCTTACAGCCATTCCACTACCAGGAAACTGTAAGAAACCTACCGCTCCACCAATGAGGGAGCAGCTGAGTAACCCCGGAGCACACACAGGGACCGTTACAGGTATTTAGCGCTCACTAAAGCAAGGTCTACGAGTCCTAAATGTAAATATCCAGAAGGCTTCCTTCCTTAACAACTCTTGTATTTTATCTCCTCCTCTAGGCTTGGACATTATCTTATCTATCACCATCCAGGAAAAACCCTTTTATCTCTTAGAATGCCTATTCTTTGTTTTTACCTCATTAAAGGCCCTCAATATAGGTTTATCTGGATAGCCTTGTGCCCTTAATTTTGACAGGAATAGGAAGAAGACAGCAACAAATAGTCTTCTATACAGCACAAGTGCCCATGCCCCAGGAACAATCAGGAGTTTACCCACTGGGGAATTTCTCAGGATAAGGAGAAACTGCTCTGACAAAGAGACATTTGAAAAGAGAGCTTTGGAACTTGAAGTAAGACTAGTGAATCAAGGTTATAGTAAACGGAGTATTAAAAAGGCCAAATACAGAGCAGCACAAACGAATAGAAAATAATTACTCTGTACGAAATCTAAAACGGATAGTAAAACTCCCAGACTGATCCTCACACATAATAGTCAGACATCACAGGTGGTTAATATCATCAAGAAACATTGGAACATCCTTATGACGAACCCAGTATTAAAAATCAGACTAGGAAATCAACCAACCATAGGATATAGACATACTAAAAATCTGAATGATATGATCAGTAGCAGCCATCTCAATACGAAAAGGACAAAATCTGCATTTAACCCTGGGTCATTTAAATGCGGCAATTGCAGTACTTGTCACTATATTGTAAAGACGTTTGAGATTGAAGATAGATTTGGAGTAAAACATCCAATAAAACGATACATCAGTTGTAATACGGAAGGGGTGGTATATGTCTTACGCTGTAGATGTAAGCTGTTATATGTCGGAATGACTACCCATAAACTCAGAATTAGACTAATGGAGCATCTGAGGAATATTAATAATTCCACCAAGGATTTGGAAAATGGGAAAGCAATCACAAGTGTGCCATCACACTTTTTAAAACGACATTACTCCAGGAAAAAAGAACTGGAATGCTGGGGAGTTGAGAAGGTCTCCCTTGGTATTAGAGGGGGAGACTTGGAAACGGCTCTTCTTATAACAGAAAGCAAATGGATATACCTGTTAAATACGGTATATCCTAATGGAATGAATGAACAGAGTAATTATCATGTGTTTCTTTAACCCGTTAATGACCGCAGCACTTTTCCATTTTCTGTCCGTTTGGGACCAAGGCTATTTTTACATTTCTGCGGTGTTTGTGTTTAGCTGTAATTTTCCTCTTACTCATTTACTGTACCCACACATATTATATACCGTTTTTCTCGCCATTAAATGGACTTTCTAAAGATACCATTATTTTCATCATATCTTATAATTTACTATAAAAATTTTTATAAAATATGAGGAAAAAATTGAAAAAAACACACTTTTTCTAACTTTGACCCTCAAAATCTCCTACACTTCAACAACTACCAAAAAACTCCCATGCTAAATAGTTTCTAAATTTTGTCCTGAGTTTAGAAATACTCAATGTTTACATGTTCTTTGCTTTTTTTGCAAGTTATAGGGCAATAAGTACAAGTAGCACTTTGTATTTCCAAAAAATGTTTAAAAAAATTAGCGATAGTTACATTGGAACACTGATATCTGTCAGGAATCCCTGATTAACCCTTCACATATATATATTTTTTAAAAGAACACAACCTAAGGTATTAAACATGGGGTATTTTGACTCTTTCCATGCAACTATTTTACCACCAATCTATGCCAAAGTTTGAAAAAAAAAAAAAAGTGGTGATTTTTTGACAAAATAGCAATTCAAGAATACATTTACTGAGAACGTTAAGGGTTACTGCCAAATAACACCCCAATATGTCTTCAGCAGCATCTCCTGAGTACAGTGATACCACCCATGTATAGGTCTGTTGGGTTCTCTGGGGGCTAAAAGGCCTTATTTTTAGGGGGCGCATTCCAGTTTTTTAATTTGGAATTTTCACATCTGTCGTCATGCACCCATGTCCTATTTGGGACATTTCTGAAGCCGGACAATGCAAATTACCCCCATCAAACCATATATTTTTAAAAAGTAGACACCCTAGGGTATTTCAAATGCTGGTATTTTAACACTTTGCATGCACTAATTCAACCACCAGTCTTTGTCAAACTTTTGTGTAGTCATTTTGGTGTGTTATTTTTCACACGCATTGTACTTTAGGCATGGATTCTCAGTTCCTGTTATATGTTACTGACCAAAAACACCTCAATATGTGTTCAACAACAACTTCTGAGTACAGTGATACCCCCCATGTATAGGTGTGTCGGGTTCTCTGGGGGCTAAAAGGCCTTAATTTTAGGGGGCGCATTCCAGTTTTTCAACTTGGAATTTTCACATCTGTCATCATGCACCCATGTCCTATTTGGGACATTTCTGAAGCCGGCCAATGTAAATTACCCCCATCAAACCATATATTTTTGAAAAGTAGACACCCTAGGGTATTTCAAATGCTGGTATTTTAACACTTTCCATGCACTAATTCAACCACTAGTCTTTGTCAAACTTTTAGGTAGTCATTTTTTTGCATTATTTTTCACACACATTGTACTTTAGGCATATATTCTCAGTCCCTGTTATGTGTTACTGCCAAAAAAACCCTCAATATGTATTCAACAACATCTCCTGAGTACAGTGATACCCCCCATGTATAGGTGTGTCGGGTTCTCTGGGGGCTAAAAGGCCTTAATTTTAGGGGGGGCATTCCAGTTTTTCAACTTGGAATTTTCACATCTGTCATCATGCACCCATGTCCTATTTGGGACATTTCTGAAGCCGGGCAATGTAAATTACCCCCATCAAACCAGATATTTTTGAAAAGTAGACATCCTAGGGTATTTCAAATGCTGGTATTTTAACACTTTCCATGCACTAATTCAACCACTAGTCTTTGTCAAACTTTTAGGTAGTCATTTTTTTGCATTATTTTTCACACACATTGTACTTTAGGCATATATTCTCAGTCCCTGTTATGTGTTACTGCCAAAAAAAACCTCAATATGTATTCAACAACATCTCCTGAGTACAGTGATACCCCCCATGTATAGGTGTGTCGGGTTCTCTGGGGGCTAAAAGGCCTTAATTTTAGGGGGCGCATTCCAGTTTTTCAACTTGGAATTTTCACATCTGTCATCATGCACCCATGTCCTATTTGGGACATTTCTGAAGCCGGGCAATGTAAATTACCCCCATCAAACCATATATTTTTGAAAAGTAGTCACCCTAGGGTATTTCAAATGCTGGTATTTTAACACTTTCCATGCACTAATTCAACCACTAGTCTTTGTCAAACTTTTAGGTAGTCATTTTTTTGCATTATTTTTCACACACATTGTACTTTAGGCATATATTCTCAGTCCCTGTTATGTGTTACTGCCAAAAAAAAACCTCAATATGTATTCAACAACATCTCCTGAGTACAGTGATACCCCCCATGTATAGGTGTGTCGGGTTCTCTGGGGGCTAAAAGGCCTTAATTTTAGGGGGCGCATTCCAGTTTTTCAACTTGGAATTTTCACATCTGTCATCATGCACCCATGTCCTATTTGGGACATTTCTGAAGCCGGCCAATGTAAATTACCCCCATCAAACCATATATTTTTGAAAAGTAGACACCCTAGGGTATTTCAAATGCTGGTATTTTAACACTTTCCATGCACTAATTCAACCACTAGTCTTTGTCAAACTTTTAGGTAGTCATTTTTTTGCATTATTTTTCACACACATTGTACTTTAGGCATATATTCTCAGTCCCTGTTATGTGTTAATGCCAAAAAAAAACCTCAATATGTATTCAACAACATCTCCTGAGTACAGTGATACCCCCCATGTATAGGTGTGTCGGGTTCTCTGGGGGCTAAAAGGCCTTAATTTTAGGGGGCGCATTCCAGTTTTTCAACTTGGAATTTTCACATCTGTCATCATGCACCCATGTCCTATTTGGGACATTTCTGAAGCCGGGCAATGTAAATTACCCCATCAAACCATATATTTTTGAAAAGTAGACACCCTAGGGTATTTCAAATGCTGATATTTTAACACTTTCCATGCACTAATTCAACCACTAGTCTTTTTCAAACTTTTGGGTAGTCATTTTTTTTGTGTTATTTTTCACACACGTTGTATTTTAGGCATATATTCTCAGTCCCTGTTATGTGTTACTGCCAAAAAAAACCTCAATATGTATTCAACAACATCTCCTGAGTACAGTGATACCACCCATGTATAGGTGTGTTGGGTTCTCTGGGGGCTAAAAGGCCTTATTTTTAGGGGGCGCATTCCATTTTTTCAACTTGGAATTTTCACATCCCATGCACCCATGTCCTATGTAGGACATTTCTGAAGCCGGCCAATGTAATTTACCCCCATCAAACCATATATTTTTGAAAAGTAGACACCCTAGGGTATTTCAAATGCTGGTATTTTAACACTTTCCATGCACTAATTCTTTGTCAAACTATTAGGCAGTCATTTTTTGTGTGTTATTTTTCACACACATTGTACTTTAGACATGAATTCTCAGCTCCTGTTATGTGTTACTGCCAAAGAAGACCCCAATATGTGTTCACCAACATCTCCTGAGTACAGTGATACCACCTATGCATAAGTTTCTTGGCTTGTTCGGGGGGTGTAATGCCAAATGTCCAACATGCGTGATTTTTTTTTCACATTTAACATATTTTCTTTGCCTATTGTCTTTTTGGGGGTATTTTAACATACCAATTTTTTTGTTTCCATGAATGTGCATATTTTTGAAATGTTGACACCCCAAGGTATTGTATATGGTGTGCTTTGATGCATTTGAAGTAACTGTTTTAGCTAAAAAAATTGGAGAAAGTGTATGGTGGCATTTTTTCAATTTTCATTTTTACACACACATTGCTTTTTGACTATGATTTAGGAGAGACTGTTGTAAGTTAGTGCAAAAAAAATACTTCAGGTTGTTTTCTGCTAGGCACCCTGAGTACACCTATGCCCCCCATGCATAGGTTTGCCAGGATTTTGGGAAGGTTATGTTACAATTTTATGACTTGTGATTTTAGTTATGAAGTGAGAGTATTTCTTCTGATAGGCCTATCTTTAGTTTGGGGCCTATTGTAAACCCCACTTTTATTTATTGCCATGAATGTGCATATTTTTGAAATGTTGACACCCCAAGGTATTGTATATGGTGTGCTTTGATGCATTTGAAGTAACTGTTTTAGCTAAAAAAATTGGAGAAAGTGTATGGTGGCATTTTTTCAATTTTAATTTTTACACACACATTGCTTTTTGACTATGATTTAGGAGAGACTGTTGTAAGTTAGTGCAAAAAAAATACTACAGGTTGTTTTCTGCAAGGCACCTTGAGAACACCTATGTCCCCCATGCATAGGTTTGACAGGGGTTTTTGTAAAAAAAAAAAAAAAAGAACAGCCCCATTTTAGAAAAAAAAAATATATTAGTGAAATGTAAAAATCTGGCACATTAAAAGTAAAAAAATAACAACAAAAAATTTAACAGTAAACATAACAAAAAAAAAATAACAGCAAATGTATTTATTTTTTAAAAATTGACCATTGTATGGTACCGCTTGAAGCAGTCCCCAATGCAGAGTCCAGGCTGTCCAGGGCAATCAGGACAGTGATATACAGTGTCCCTTCTCTGCCCCCTCTTGGTACAGACTCTGCATTTTTTTTGTGGTCTCTGCTTTGCGGCAGTAGGGGGGATTTTAAAAATAAAATGAGTAGCCCCAACTCTGCTCTCTCCCATCACCGCCCGGGGAGCAGGTGCATCATGGTACAAAATCCCCGAAATGATCTGGAGCTGAAATTGTAAAAAAGTCTGTTTCATTCCGGGGTTTGCTTTTTTGAACAACAAAAAAGCGTTGTGGGTTGCAATCTGCATTAGGTAAATTGCAACCTTTTTGTACCAGGCCCTTGTCTTCCGCATAATTAGGTAGGGCTGCAGCAGCTGATCTGCCAGATCAACCCCACCCATATGTCGGTTATAAGACTTGATGCACACTGGCTTCCTTATGATCTCAGCTCTGCCACGTACAGAGACCGCCACCGTCCTCTCTTTGTGGATGGTGGTAAGAAGGTATACATCCTTCTTGTCTCTGTACTTCAGTGCCAACAGCTCCTCTTGGCGCAGAGCAGAGGTCTCCCCCCTTCGTAGCCGGGTGCGTACAAGTTGTCCTGGGAAACCTTTGCGGTTCTTTTTAATAGTACCGCAAGCTACTGTATCAAAGCAATACAGTAGCTTGAACAAAAGGACACTTGTATAAAAATTGTCTAAGTACAAGTGATACCCTTTGTTCATTAGGGGTAATATCAGGTCCCAGACAATCTTGCCAGTGGTTCCCATATGTTCTGGGCAACCTGGAGGGTCAAGGTGGCTATCCTTTCCCTCATACACCCGGAAGGCCTGAGTATACCCAGTCTCGCTCTCACAGAGCTTATACACCTTTACCCCATACCTGGAGCGCTTAGAAGGAATATACTGCTTGAATCCCAGCCTTCCCTTATACTTCATCAGGGATTCATCAACGCATATATTCCTTCCAGGTGTATAAGCCTCTGCAAACCTGGCAGAAAAGTGGGTAATCAGGGGGCGGATTTTATACAGCCTGTCAAATTGGGGATGCTCCCTAGGGGGGCACAGGCTGTTGTCGCTGAAGTGCATGAAATGAAGAATCATTTCATATCTCTGCCTCGACATACTCTGGGAGAAAATGGGGGTAGAGCAGATGGGGCTACTGCTCCAGTAGGAGCGAACGGAGGGTTTCTTTATGATGCCCATCAGCATAGTCAATGCCCAGAATTTTTTAAATTCTGGCACATTGATGGGGGCCCATTGCTGCTTTGCCAAATATGTTTCAGGCTTTGCAGCACGGTACTGATGGGCATATAAATTAGTTTGGGCGACAATGTTCCCCAATACATCATCACCCAGAAACACCTCCAGAAACTGTTGGGGGCTAAAACCTGCCACATCTATATTTATGCCAGCATTTGCTGTGAAGGGTGGGATATCTGGCCTCTGGAGATGAGGCGTTACCCACTCTTCAGCGGCAATGGCAGCAACACGCCTCCTTCTAGCAGGGGGGCTGGCAGGGGGGCTAGCAGGGGGGCTGGCAGGGGGGCTAGCAGCCACAGATACATCACTATCAGTTGAGACTGCATCTAATGATGTATCTGAGCATATGGCAGGCTCAAAATTGGGGTCTGAGTCAGACATAGAGGCATCTGACTCTGACGCAAGGATGGCATACGCCTCCTCAACACTATATCTTTTCTGTGACATTTTTGTATCTGTCACAGAAAACCAAAATTAATTAACTAAATGGCCTTTGGTTTTTTTTTAAAAAAGTACAGCTATGCTAATGCCAGTGATTTATAGCGATCACTGGCAAGCTAGGGGTTAAATACTCTTTAAATTAAATTAACTAAATGGCCTTTGGGTTTTTTAAAAAAAAAGTACAGCTATGCTAATGCCAGTGATTTATAGCGATCACTGGCAAGCTAGGGGTTAAATACTCTTTAAATTAAATTAACTAAATGGCCTTTGGGTTTTTTTTAAAAAAAGTACAGCTATGCTAATGCCAGTGATTTATAGCGATCACTGGCAAGCTAGGGGTTAAATACTCTTTAAATTAAATTAAATTAGCTAAATGGCTCTGAAAGGAGCCTTTGGGTTTTTAAAAAATGACAACAACAAAAATTAACCCCTAAAAAAATGCACAGACAGCAAAAAAGTACAGCTATGCTAATGCCAGTGATTTATAGCGATCACTGGCAAGCTAGGGGTTAAATACTCTTTAAATTAAATTAAATTAGCTAAATGGCTCTGAAAGGAGCCTTTGGGTTTTTAAAAAATTACAACAACAAAAATTAACCCCTAAAAAAATGCACAGACAGCAAAAAAGTACAGCTATGCTAATGCCAGTGATGTATAGCGATCACTGACAAGCTAGGGGTTAAATACTATTTAAATTAAATTAAATTAGCTAAATGGCTCTGAAAGGAGCGTTTAGGTTTTTAAAAAATTACAACAACAAAAATTAACCCCTAAAAAATGCACAGACAGCAAAAAAGTACAGCTATGCTAATGCCAGTGATGTATAGCGATCACTGGCAAGCTAGGGGTTAAATAGTCTTTAAATTAAATTAAATTAGCTAAATGGCTCTGAAAGGAGCCTTTGGGTTTTTAAAAAAAAATACAACAACAAAAATTAACCCCTAAAAAAATGCACAGACAGCAAAAAAAAGTGCAGCTGTGCTACTGCCAGTGATTTATAGTGATCACTGGCAAGCTAGGGGTTAATGGCTCTGAAAAGAGCCTTTGGATTTTAAATTTTTTAACAAATAAAAGAAATAAATCTCTCTCTGCTAAAATACAGGTCTCTCTCTCTCTCCAACAAAATGGCAAGTGAGGAGAGGGAGGGAGATCCACACTGATCCGAGTCAATATTTACAAATATTGACCTGATCAGACAAATGGGAGATTTTATTATTATTATTTTTTTTTTCTAAGAAGGCTCAGATTGGGTGACCCTAGCTTGCCCCTATGGTGAGACAGGCTAGGGACACCCCCAGAGGCCCCATGATGTACCGGGCATCGCCATTTTGGAAGCCTCATGGGGGAGGGGGGGGGCGCTATATGTGGGGGCTTTTTTATTTTATATTTTAATTTTTTTTGCCCATTTTTTATTTTATTTATATACTAACTAAGTGCCTCGACCCACCGAGGCACTTAGCACACTAGCAGAGCATCGGAAGCGTGTCCGATCGCTTCCGATGCTCTGCTGCACTGCCGGGCTCCACGTGGAGCAAAACCGGAAGTGATCACTCAAGGGGGAGTGATCGCTCCGGTCCCGGCACTCCGTAACAGCACTGCAGGGATGCCCAGACATCGAGGCATCCCTGCAGTACTGTAATAGTGCCTGGAAGCGATCTTGATCGCTTCCAGCACTCACTTTAGCCGAGGACGTGCAGGGTACGTCGTCAGGCGTTAACTGCCTTTTTTTTTCAGACGTACCCTGCACGTCCTCGGTCACTAAGGGGTTAAACTGATCTAGTATGAGAAAGAGATCATTAATATATAATATTAGTATAAAGGAAGAACTGTGGACACAAAATTAGAGGTATTTTAAGACAAAGGATGCTTTGAGAACAATTAACCCCTTTGATAACAATAGTTAGAACACGTTTAAAAACACAATATTCTAATCAAGATAAAAATAGCACAGAATCACTTATTGCCCCATTTGGGGAATATTCACATTTGATTTGACAAGTTTTTTCACTTTGAAATATAACGTATATGAAAATTGCACATCACACACAATTTGACATAAGAACAATTTGATCACTATTTACATTAAATAATTTTTTTTTACATTTTAATATTGCTTTAACCAGTGATTTTGTCATAGTTAATACAACAACAAATCACACTAGTTACAACCACATCAAGATGATAACAGATTAAAAAATATAAGTAAATTAATTTATACACACCACACAACTTAATCACATAATTTAAATCACTTACACAGTAAAGTTCTAAAAATCAATATTCATATCAGAGAGGATTAGATATATTAGACCTAGTATGGATTAATATTGATATTTATAGGGGTATACATAAGGTACTTAATTTATCAACATCATACTTTACAGATTAGGGGTGTAAGGGTAGGAAGGACTATTGATCAATGAGATGTTTTATAAATGAATAAACCGCATTATATAAAATAAAGTATATCAACATTATGATGGGTACATCTAATTAAACTATATACACTAAGGAGATGTAAGAATAAATTCTAACATATAGAACTAATCATTGAATGTGAGGAACCCTCAGCTATATAGCTGTAACAGTCATCTACTGTATGAGGTCACTGACCAATAATAATAAAGATAACAATATAATAGTTAGTAGACCTTTGAACACACAATACATATTTCTATGCTTTATAAATAATAACATTGCACAACAAAATTGATCAATATATAAAAAAGTAATCCAGAGATCTTCTGATATAGGAGAGATTTATCCATACAAGTTTTATTAATTGTTTACAGCATTAGAATTAATTTAACTCTCAAGTTTTCTGTCTCTATTGCAACTCATATATTTTATGCAAGGATTGCCAATGTCCTTTTGAGTTACCAAACTCAGCAGCAAGCAGCAAGGATACCAAACTCAAACAAACTCTGTAGTTTACCTTATAATAATATTAGTCAACATACAGTCCAATCTCACATAATTTCAATACTATGATCGATCACACTAGATCACTAAGTAAATAATTGAGCAGTGAATAATATATACCACCTTAATAGAAAGTCTTTAGTGATTGACAAGTCAGAATCCAATTGAATGTACCGTAAGGCGGAACTTCCGGTATACAGAGCTTTAAATAGGGTCAGTGTCGGCGGCTCGCTGCCTTTGAAAAAGCCCTAATGGGCAAAACGCGTCAGCAGTCAAGACGCCTTTTTAACTTTACTCTGTTATATATCTGTTGAGCTACTAGTGTAATTACCTAATTTGTTTGTTAAAATCGTAATTTTCACAATAATATGTGGGTATTAACCTAACCATTATGGTGCTAATATCTGACTGAGTCAGAACGCTGAATCCCCAATAGTGGCTACCGAATGAGGGGAACTTAATGTTTGTGTGTTAATGAATGGAGTGGTATTCGAGTACTATGATACCCAAGATAGTGATTTAACAAAGCTCTCTTATACAGATAGGTGTGAATGTGTCACATTCTATAGAAACTATCGCTACCGCTACATAGTGTAATAAATAAATACAAACCGGAGCCAGATATGTTAACAGCTTTCCCGTATGTGTGATGCAAGAGATTTGTTTACCTGTGGAGAAACTGATTAGCTAACTTCCTTAATGATTCATTAATTATAAGCATAACCATCCAGTATTAAATCAATGGTGTCAGCTATGACAAACGGCTAAAACGGACTAAAGATTTAACAGTGGGTAATGAATAAGCAAACACAGGCAGAGATAGCAAGTATTTTTATTAACTACGTAACAGCCCATCGGCAGCGGTCACAGATACATTTCTCCTAACAACAAATATGAATATAGATTAACTGCATGTATTATGAATGCTTCTGACCGCACAAAGTACAGTTAAACCTATGAATAAACTTGCTTGTTTATCACCATTGTCAAAAGAGTTTAACCCTGTTCTCTAGAATTTATAAGTACCGTTTGCCACACAGGTGAAACGAAAACAGTCATTATACACTCCACTCATGCAATGTTATAAGCTACTTTAGATCTGTATGTAACAAGTGGATAATACTTATATTACTCTATTGTAAACTAACAGAGAGATAACAAGGTACATTTGCAATATAATGATTGAGTTATATATTGTGCTTTCCACACAATTACACGGAGTGAAGGATGACATTGGTGCAATATAAATATACTTCAAACTGCCACCAATAAATATATACTTTACATACAGCGCATGTATAGCAAACAATGTACTTGATTAAAATAGTACACTGATTATTATTAAATATTACTGTTAAGCTATACTACCACGATACTCAGAGATCTGGTGAAGATTTCTTGACTATATAATTTGTGTGTATGATCACAATTAACTCACTAACATACAGCATAGATTTGTTAATTATAACTCACTGGATACAGAGATATCTACACTTCTTAACTAGTTATATGTACCCTCCATGTAACTGATCAGCGTTGCAGCATTTTTGTTACCAAGGACACCTCTCCTCAACACGTTGGGAGGGTGGGAGTGAGAAATACCATAATATATAACCAAGATAACTTATTATAGTACTATAGTGCACACAGTACTATGATTTGCTCTATGCCCCACACAGTCTTGATACTAGCAGAATAACTTTATACCCACCGTTACGTACTCAACATCCGATAACTTTAGACCAAGTTTTGTGACATTTACCTGTAATTAAGGCCATATTACACAATTAATATAGTCACTATATTGGTCTATCTGCACGTTGAGCATAACAGAGTGTGAATTTTAACTCATTTTGTCAGTTTTGTTTTTTATCTGTAATACATTAAATGTTATGTTTTAACTATATTTGGAAATAACCACTTTAAATTCTGAGCAGAGAGTGCTAAGTGCATTATTTTTGGTCAATTTAACTAATGCACAGCACCAACCCACATAAATTAAGATATTAATCGATTCATAGCGCAATTATAATATACTATATAAGGGACGCTATAAGAATTTCAAATAATCTGTGGGGATTGCCACCTAGTTAGTGCCATTGTTAACTTTTTTTTGTGGATTTGTAATAACCTTGTCCCTAGTATCATCTCCTTCCAAGGACACATTCAGGAAGGGAACTTAAATTTTGAGATAAAATTATGTAAATTGTAGACCCACTACATTACTATTGAGATAATTAAAGAAGGATATACTGTCTTCCTCTGTTCCTGACCATATAAACAGAAGGTCATCAATATACCTTCTGTATCTTTCTATTTTCCCAAGATAGGGGTTACCATGAGCAAAAACATGGAACAGCTCCCACCAACCCATAAAGAGGTTGGTGTATGCTGGAGCAAACTTGGCTCCCATCGCTGTTCCACGTCTCTGCAGATAGAAAGCCCCATCTAATTCGAAGTAATTGTGGGTAAGCAAAAACCATGGAACCTCCTTTATATAAATTTTAAGGTCTGCATCATAGTTGCTACACATATCCATCATGTATCCTATTGCTCTTATCCCTTCCTGTTGAGGTATAGCTGAATAAAGCCCAACCACATCCACAGTTAGCCAGCTCAGTTCTTCTGTCCAAACTAGGGCATCAACTATGCTGAGTAAGTGCTTTGTGTCTTTTAGAAAAGATGGAAATTTCCTTAATAGAGGTTGTAGAAGTGTTTCTACCCAGTTTGATAGTTTTCTCAAAAAGAGAACATATAACCAAAACTATAGGTCTCTCCTTGATGTCAGAAATCGATTTGTGAACTTTCCATAAATGGTGAAAAATCAGTGTCACAGGTTCACACCTAATTCAATCATCTAGCACAGCGATCGCCACCCAGTGGTCCATGGACCACTAGTGGTCCACAAGAAGATGTTGGTGGTCCTTGACACCATTAAGCAGGAATTAATCTCCTCTGATGGTGTCAACCCCATTGCACCACAACTCCCTACAGTGCCTGGCTGGACATCAGTGAAAACCAATGAAGGAGGAGTTAAATTACAATCTCCCTACGCACGTTGCGTAGTACTACAAAACTCTAGATTGTATTTTTAACTCCTCCCACCTGGCACGCTACTCAGAGGAAGATGCTTCCATTCTAAAGCCAGCAGAGGTTGGTATAGTCTTGACTTGAAATAGTGCAATTGAAGTATATAAAAAAAGAAAAAAATTCTCATATTTCATTTCTTTTCTTCTCTTTACTTGTCTCTTTGTAGTCGTTTTCCTAATTCTTTCAGATGTACTTAAATCACTGTTTGTTTTCCTCCCCTCCATCTTCTTTTTAATTAAATATTAATTGTTTTTCATTCTAATAATTTTCCGGCACACAAATCCATTCCACCTGAATTCCATTAATTGCCATCCAGCAGATCAGCCATATCCCACCAACATTATAGTAATTGCCAGTAACATCAGTCGTGGTTAGCTCACATCCATATTGAGAGCTTTCTGCTATAATCTTAATTTATTACTCCAATGACTGTCCATGATCATAAGTAGTTTCTAATAATTCCTAAATGGTGAGGTGACTTGGAAGTCTTGTGGTCCTTTTAAACATAATTCTTTTTTTCCCACTTACTGCCTCTCTGTTTCCAGCTCAAAAGTTGGCACTCACCCTTTATCTGTCATTTGGAAGTATTCTCTAAATTCTGTCATTCAGTTAGTTAATTCCAAAAATAATTCTTAAAAATGTGTACATATATACATAATGTAAACTTAGCTATGGTTATACTAGTTATGTACAATATGTGTGTGTATATATGTGTATGTGCATATATATATATATATATATATATATATATATATATATATATATATATATATATATTATATACACATACATTATAGAGGTTTGTAACTTTTAAAAAAAAAAAATCATTTTGTGAGTTTAATGGTCCCTGAAGTCCAAAAGGTTGGCGACCCCTGATCTAGCAAACTTCTCAGCTCTCTCTGAAACCTACTAGTGGGTATACTTAGTAAAGGTTAATAAACTTCTTGATCTGTGAGCTGTCTTAGGGCCTAGCTAACATAGTGGTCCTTATCCATGGCCACTATGGAGCCTTCTTTGTCTGCTTTATAACAATATTATCTCTCTCCTTCAGCTTCTGAAGTCCTACCTTCTCACTACGTGTTAGATTGCCTCTGTTGTACTGCTTGCTATTACTCAATTCCAGTAGGTCTTCTTCCACTCTTTTGTGGAATGTTTCCAATACTGACCCCCTAACCTGGTTAGGGTAAAAGATAGAGTTGGGTCTAAACCCATTGTGGGACCTAACCTCTGAAATATCCTGCATACTTTCACGTTCAAGCTTATATAGAGCTACAAAACTAGAGGTATCTTTGAAATCCAGCTGGCCTAAATGCTCTATTTCTTCCAGGGAATTCAATATCTGGTGTAACCTTCTCTCAGTTCCATGATTGAGAAAATATTTCTTTAAGGTTAATAAACAGATGAACCTGTTCAAATCAACAATAGTTTCAAAGATATTAAAATCCCTGGAAGGAACAAAACTCAATCCTAATATAAGAACCCTTATCTCCTCTTGTCATGTATCTTTAAATCTTCCTCCTCCAATTATCAGATACACCCTATTTAAAGCCAATAGTATCACTACCAATTTGCCTGAATATTGAAGTCTGTTTGGTGTACCTTTGATCTCCAGCTTAAGCCTTACTTTTGTTTTGTATAGAGTTATTATTATTCTCTCTTTGTGCTTAATGACTTTGTACTTTGTATCTTGAACAATTGTATTGCTTATTACGGAATTACTCCTCAGTTACTCCTTACCAGATCAACCACACCTGTGTGCTGACCTATGAACTGTTGTTCACAGAGTATCAGTTGTCTGTTATTCCTGCAGCAACCTGGATGATTCAGCTGTTCAGACCAGCATGCTGCTACCATTACAGAGTACTACAGATTGTTCTCTTTCTGCTTTGTCCCAGGAATTTACCGTAACTTCATAGAGTTTGTAACTCTATATCCACAATGTTTTCATTAACTCCATAGTCAGACTGCATGGCTTACCCAACACTATAATTATGGACCGTAGCACTCAGTTTACTTCCTCCTTTTGGAAATCTCTATGTAAACTCTTAAAGATTGACTCTAGACTTTCTACTTCTTTCTTACCCTCAAACTAACGGTTTAACTGAAAGCATAAACCAGATACTGGAACAGTATCTGAGATGTTACATATCACATCTTCAAGACGATTGGGTGACTTATCTTGCTATGGCAGAGTTTTCATATAACAATTCAAAATCTTCTTCAAAAATGACTCCATTCTTTGCCACATATGGTTTTCATCCATCCACCATAACAATTTCCAAAACTACAGTCAATTCAAAAGCAGCTACTGATTATGCTACATCCTTAAGACAAAGATTGAATATCTTGAAAACACATCTGGAAGATAAACACGTCAAAAACATTATTATGATTTACATCATAGACCAACTCTGAACTAAAAGATAGGAGATTCAGTTTGGTTATCTACGAAGCATTTGAAGATACAAGTCCCCAGTAAAAAGTTGGAAAACCAGTTCATTGGACCATTCATCAAAAAAAATTTTGTAAATCCTAATGCTGTTACTTTGGAACTACCTGAGACCTATAAAATACATCCGACATTTCATGTGTCATTACTAAAACCCTATGTTCCTGACACCCATATCAACCGTACAGTAGTACCACCACCACCTGTTAAGATCGATAGTCATGTAGAATACAAAGTTCAGGCAACTCTCGACTCCCGGATAAGATATCGTAAATTGGAGTATCTGATAAAATGGAAAGGTTATGGACCTGAAGAAAACTCATGGCAACTTCATTCGGATGTTCATGCTCCTCGACTAAAATCTGCATTTCATTTTAGATACCCTTTGAAACCCAGATTCGATTCCACTGAGGTGAATCCTTGAAGAGGGGGATATGTCATGTCTATTTAAATCTCCCTCCTCCCATTATAAGATACACCCTATTTAAAGTCAATAGTATCACTACCAAGTCGCCTGAATATTGAAGTCTGTTTGGTGTACCTGTGATCTCCAGCTTAAGCCTTACTTTTGTTTTGTAGAGAGTTATTATTATTCTCTCTTTGTGCTTAATGACTTTGTACTTTGTATCTTGAATAGTGATGTCGCGAACATAAAATTTTCCGTTTGCGAACGGCGAACGCAAACTTCCGCAAATGTTCGCGAACGGGCGAACCGGGCGAACCACCATAGACTTCAATAGGCAGGCAAATTTTAAAACCCACAGGGACTCTTTCTGGCCACAATAGTGATGGAAAAGTTGTTTCAAGGGGACTAACACCTGGACTGTGGCATGCCGGAGGGGGATCCATGGCAAAACTCCCATGGAAAATTACATAGTTGATGCAGAGTCTGGTTTTAATCCATAAAGGGCATAAATCACCTAACATTCCTAAATTGGTTGGAATAATGTGCTTTAAAACATCAGGTATGATGTTGTATCGATCAGGTAGTGTAAGGGTTACGCCCGCTTCACAGTGACAGACCAAACTCCCCATTTAACGCACCGCAAACAACCACAAACAGTCAATTTGCACAACCGCAAACTCCCCATTTGCACAAGGTTGGATACCAAGCTAGCCATGTCCCGTTCCTTGTCCTCACTGATGTCATTGAAGGTCTCTTCCTCCCTCCAGCCACGTACAACACCAAGGGTCCCCGAAAGGTGACAACAAGCTCCCTGGGACGCCTGCTGTGTTTGGTCTTCCACCTCCTCAAAGCTACCTTCCTCCTCTGACTCCTCTTCTTCAGACTCCTCTCTCTGCATTGCCTCTCTCTGCGCTATTATAAGGTGTGTTAAGTAATACTATTCCTATCAGTTTAATCCCTGTTACGTCCCCTATCAGGGGATGTGTATATGGCATGGATTTTAGGAACCGGGAGATGGAAAAAGATGCTTGGACACCCAGTACAGGTCGTTCTCCTTCAGCCTTTTTATACGAGGGTCCCCGACCCTTAACAGGCACGACAGCATGAAAGACCCCATATGCCAATGACTTCCTTTTGCACAATCAAGTACAGGTATGGCATTTGGCGTTTTTAGGAACCCGGAGATAATTTTTAGAAACCGGGAGATGGAAAAAGATGCTTGGTCGGTCCTCCTACTTCAAATTTGGGGCACTGCGTGTGCAATCTACTGTGCCACCATATATGAGTGGTGTGTTAAGTAGTACTATTCTTAGCAGTTTAATCTGTCATGCTCGGCTGAGTAGGTTCAGGAGTTTGGAGCATGTGCAAGGTGATGGCTGAGTTAAGCTGAGAGGATGTGAAGAGGTGAGTAGGACTCAGTATACCAGAATGGAAACACAGAACAAAGAAGGGCTTTTGTTAAAGTAACTTTACTAAGGTAATGCAAGGAAAACAAGAGGTAAAGCACATCGAGGTTATATTCCAAACTGATAATAAACAAATGAAAGTCTTGTAAAAGAACAGTTCAAGCAGAAGTCCTTCAACAGACACAGACGACCCTTACAAGTACTTGATATTAGGATCAAAGTGGGCATACACGGGTATTAGAGCCAGGGTACTTGGTATCATATGCCAGTATCTCGGTAAGGCAACTTGGTTTCAGGAACGGGCCGAGCGGCGAGCATACGCCTGTATCTCGGTAAGGCAACTTGGTTTCAGGAACGGGCCGAGCATACGCCAGTATCTCGGTAAGGCAACTTGGTTTCAGGAAGTGGCCGAGCATATGCCAGTATCTCGGTATAGCAACTTGGGTTCAGTAAGGGGCCGAGCATACGCCAGTATGTCGGTAAGGCAACTTGGGTTCAGGAACAGGCCGAGCGGCAAGCATACGCCTGTATCTCGGTAAGGCAACTTGGTTTCAGGAAGGGGCCGAGCATACGCCTGTATCTCGGTAAGGCAACTTGGTTTCAGGAACGGGCCAAGCATACGCCAGTATCTCAGTAAGGCAACTTGGTTTCAGGAAGTGGCCGAGCATATGCCAGTATCTCGGTATAGCAACTTGGGTTCAGGAAGGGGCCGAGCATACGCCAGTATCTCGGTAAGGCAACTTGGGTTCAGGAACAGGCTGAGCATACGCCAGTATCTCGGTAAGGCAACTTGGGTTCAGGAACAGGCTGAGCATACGCCAGTATCTCGGTAAGGCAACTTGGGTTCAGGAACAGTCCGAGCATACGCCAGTATCTCTTTAAGGCAACTTGGGTTCAGGAAAAGGCCGAGCATACGCCAGTATCTCAGTAAGGCAACTTGGGTTCAGGAACAGGCCAAGCATACGCCAGTATCTCGGTAAGACAACTTTGATTCAGGAACAGGCCGAGCATACGCCAGTATCTCGGTAAGGCAACTTAGTTTCAGGAGACAAATGTCACAGTAGAGTTGCTTAGACTCAGCAAGCAGATAAACAAACAGTTCTTACAGCAGTGGAGTTTAGTACCAACAGCCAAGGAAGTATACAGGTACTCACAGCAGCGGTACTTGGCTTCAGGATAAACAGATGTCACAGTATAGTTGCTTAGACTCAGCAGGCAGATTAACATACAGTTCTTACAGCAGTGGAGTTTAGTACCAACAGCCAAGGAAGTATACAGGTACTCACAGCAGAGGTACGTGGCTTCAGGATAAACAGATGTCACAGTATAGTTGCTTAGACTCAGCAAGCAGATTAACATACCGTTCTTACAGCAGTGGAGTTTAGTACCAACAGCCAAGGAAGTATACAGGTACTCACAGCAGAGGTATTTGGCTTCAGGATAAACAGATGTCACAGTATAGTTGCTTAGACTCAGCAGGCAGATTAGCATACAGTTCTTACAGCAGTGGAGTTTATTACCAACAGCCAAGGAAGTATACAGGTACTCACAGCAGAGGTACTTGGCTTCAGGATAAACAGATGTCACAGTATAGTTGCTTAGACTCAGCAAGCAGATTAACATACAGTTCTTACAGCAGTGGAGTTTAGTACCAACAGCCAAGGAAGTATACAAGTGCTCACAGCAGAGGTACTTGGCTTCAGGATAAACAGATGTCACAGTATAGTTGCTTAGACTCAGCAGGCAGATTAACATACCGTTCTTACAGCATTGTGATAGACACAGTAGCCAAGTAAGCATACAGGGTACAAATGAATTGTCAGAATACAAGCCAATGGTCAGTAGCCAGGAAAGCAGTCCAATCTTTCATAAAGCAAAAAGGGGAATCCAGAAGAATGGTCAATCAGCAAGCCAAATTCAGATGCCAGGGATCCAACAACAAAACAGGAATTCATGAAACAGAAGCAGCTCATCTCATCAGGCCTTTTTTACTCTAATGTATCGCCCAATGTCAGTCCCTTTGGGATCCATCCTTCATTCATTTTAATAAAGGTGAGATAATCAAGACTTTTTTGACCTAGGCGACTTCTCTTCTCAGTGACGCTGTGTAAAGCATACTTTTTAATTTATTTTTGAACTGCTCCATCGTTTCCGACTTGCGAAAATTCGGTAACATTTCAGTCACTTTATGCTTATACCGGGGGTCTAGTAGCGTGGACACCCAGTACAGTTAGTTCTCCTTCAGCTTTTTTATATGAGTGTCCCTCAACAGGCACGACAGCATGAAAGACCCCATTTGCATAAGGTTGGATGCCGAGCTACTCATGTCCCGTTCATCGTCCTCACTGATCTCACTGAAGGTATCTTCTTCCCCCCAGCCATGGGTACCAGATAGGTGACAACAACGAGCACCCTGGGATGCCTGTTGTGCTTGGTCTTCCTCCTCCTCCTCAAAGCCACATTCCTCCTCTGACTCCTCTTCCTCACAATCCTCTTCCTGTGTTGCCGCTGCTCCAGCAAGCGATGCTGATAAGGCTGTTTCTGGTGGTGATGGAGACCACAACTCTTCCTCTTCACGCTCATCTACATCCTGATCCAGCACTCTTCGCAGGGCACGCTCCAGGAAGAAAACAAATGGTATGATGTCGCTGGTGGTGCCTTCGGTGCGACTGACTAGGTTTGTCACCTCCTCAAAAGGACGAATGAGCCTACAGGCATTGCGCATGAGTGTCCAGTAACGTGGCAAAAAAATCCCCAGCTCCCAAGAGGCTGTCCTAGCACCCCGGTCATATAAATACTCATTAACAGCTTTTTCTTGTTGGAGCAGGCGGTCGAACATTAGGAGTGTTGAATTCCAACGTGTCGGGCTGTCGCAAATCAAGCGCCTCACTGGCAGGTTGTTTCGCCACCGGATATCTGACAAGTGCGCCATGGCCGTGTAGGAACGCCTGAAATGGCCACACACCTTCCTGGCCTGCTTCAGGATGTCCTGTAAGCCTGGGTACTTATGCACAAAGCGTTATACAATCAGATTGCACACATGTGCCATGCACGGCACATGTGTCAACTTGCCCAATTTCAATGCCGCCACAAAATTACTTCCATTGTCAGAAACAACTTTGCCAATCTCCAGTTGGTGCAGAGTCAGCCACTGATCCACCTGTGCGTTCAGGGCAGACAGGAGTGCTGGTGCGGTGTGACTCTCTGCTTTCAGGCAAGTCAACCCCAAGACTGCAGTATCCGGGATGTTGAATAGTACCTGGGGAGCTGGGGGGGGTGCCGTTGATGTGGAGAAGGACACAGCAGCAGAAGAGGACTCAGCCGAAGAAGAGGATGGAGTAGGAGGAGTAGAGGAGGTAGCAGCAGGCCTGCCTGCAAGTCGTGGCGGTGTCACCAACTCCTCTGCAAAGCCACGTATTCCGTGCTTGTCAGCCATCAGCAGGTTTACCCAATGCGCAGTGTAGGTGATATACCTGACCTGACCATGCTTTGCAGACCAGCTATCAGTGGTCAGATGGACCCTTGCCCCAATGCTGTGTGCCAGACATGCCATTACTTCTTTTCGCACAATCGAGTACAGGTTGGGGATTGCCTTTTGTGAAAAGAAATTTCGGCCGGGTACCTTCCACTGCGGTGTCCCAATAGATACAAATTTTTTGAACGCCTCAGACTCCACCAGCTTGTATGGTAAAAGCTGACGGGCTAAGAGTTCAGACAAGCTAGCTGTCAGACGCCGGGCAAGGGGGTGACTTTGGGATATTGGCTTCTTACGCTCAAACATGTCCTTGACAGACACCTGACTGTGGGCAGATGACCAGGAACTGCTACATAAGAGAGACTGAGTGGCAGATGTTTGAGAGGGGGTAAGGAGTACAGCAGTGGTTGACGTGGCTGAAGATGCTGGACCAGGAGGAGGATGGCGGCTTTGAGTTTGTGTGCTGCTTCTACTCATATGTTCATCCCATCGTCGTTTGTGATGTGAGATCATGTGCCTTCGCAAAGCAGTTGTACCTAGGTGGGTGTTGCACTTCCCACGACTCAGTTTCTTTTGGCACAGGTTGCAAATGGCATCGCTGTTGTCAGAGGCAGACACACAAAAAAAATGCCAAACTGCTGAGCTCTGCGATGATGGCATTCTGGTGGTGGCAACAGCATGCGTTGATTGGCGTGCTGTCTGGCTGACCCCGGGTGCTGATGCATGCTGTCTGACTGTGTCTCCTTGCAACGACCCCCCCCTGCTTCCAACTCGTCTCCTCCTCCTCCTCTCTGTCTCCCCATCTGAACTTTCCCCCTCTTCTTCTTCTCTTCTAGCGGGCACCCACGTGACATCCACGGACGCATCATCATCAACCGCTTCACTTGTATCTGACAAATCAACAAAGGAAGCAGCAGCGGGTGCAACATCATCATCATCATCACACCGTACGTCCATGTCTGTAATGCTGCCTGACTGAGACACATCACTGTTATCTACATCCTCTGTCAATGATGGTTGCGCATCACTAATTTCTTCCAACTGATGTGTCAATAACTCCTCTGACAGATCAAGTGAAGCGGCTGTGGTGCTAGTGTTGGTGGTGGAGGCAGGCGGGCGGGTGGCACTGGTCACTTCAGAGGTGCCCGAAGCTAAGCTGGAGGTGAATGGTGCGTCAAGGTTACGAGCGGAAGCTGTAGAAGATTGGGTGTCCTGTGTTATAAAGTCAACTATTTCATCAGAACTTTTCGTGTCCATGGTATGTGGCCTAACACTGGGCATTATTCTATGGCCAAAGGGAATCACAGCACCACGACCACGACGGCACCTGCAGGGTGGCCTGCCTCTGCCATTTTTTTTTTAAATGTAGACTTACACTACTATTAAACAAAATATGAGTGGTGCCACTGGGCAAGTGGGCACAGTGACAGTATATGCTGTGAGTCTGACACAAAAAAGCAGACTGATGTTTCACAGTCAAAAAAATTTTTAAAAAAATATTTACACTACTGTTATAACAAATATGATTGGTGGCACTAGTTGGCAAGTGGGCCTGGCACACACGCTGGCAGCCAGGCAACTGCAATTAGATTACACTAGCAGACTGATGTTTCACAGTCAAAAAAGTTTTATTTTTAAATATTTACACTACTGTTATAACAAGTATGAGTGATGGCACTAGTTGGCAAGTGGGCCTGGCACACACGCTGGCAGGCAGGCAGGCAACTGCAATTAGATTACACTAGCAGACTGATGTAAAAGTTTTTTTTAAAAAAATTTACACTAATGTTACACCAGATATGAGTGGTGGCACTGAGGAAGTAGGCACAGTATATGCTGTGAGCCTGACACACAGGCTGGCAGTGGCAGGCTGGCCTGGCAACTAAAATTAGATTACACTAGCAGACTGATGTTTCACAGTCAAAAAAGTTTTTTTTTTTTTTTAATATTTACACTACTGTTACAACAAATATGAGTGGTACCACTAACTTGGCAGGTGGGCCTGGCACACACGCTGGCAGGCAGGCAACTGCAATAAGATTACAATAGTAGACTGATGTTTCACAGTCAAAAAAATTTTTTTTAAAATTTTTTTACACTACTGTTATAACAAATATGATTGACTGATGTTTCACAGTCAAAAAAGGTTTTTTAAAAAATATTTACAATACTGATATAACAAATATGAGAGGTGGCACTAGTTGGCAAATGGGCCTGGCACACACGCTGGCAGGCAGGCGACTGCAATTAGATTACACTAGCAGACTGATGTAAAAGTTTTTTTTTTAAATTTACACTAATGTTACACCAGATATGAGTGGTGCCACTGAGGAAATAGGTACAGTATGTGCTGTAAGCCTGACACACAGGCTGGCAATGGCAGGTGGGCCTGTCAACTAAAATTAGATTACAGTAGCAGACTAATGTTTCACAGTCAAAAAAGTTTTTTTTAAAAATATTTACACTACTGTTACAACAAATATGAATGGTGCCACTAACTTGGCAAGTGGGCCTGGCACAGATTACAATAGCAGACTGATGTTTCACAGTCAAAAAAGTTTTTTTATTAAATATTTACACTACTGTTACAACAAATATGAGTGGTGCCACTAACTTGGCAAGTGGGCCTGGCACATACGCTGGCAGGCAGGCAACTGCAATAAGA
Source organism: Bombina bombina (assembly GCF_027579735.1). Classification (NCBI taxonomy): domain Eukaryota; kingdom Metazoa; phylum Chordata; class Amphibia; order Anura; family Bombinatoridae; genus Bombina; species Bombina bombina. The sequence goes on along the minus strand of NC_069502.1, from coordinate 288,541,030 downwards.
TTACTATAGCAGACTGATGTTTCACAGTCAAAAAAGTTTTTTTCTTAAATATTTACACTACTGTTACAACAAATATGAGTGGTGCCACTAACTTGGCAAGTGGGCCTGGCATACATGCTGGCAGGCAGGCAACTGCAATTAGATTACACTAGCAGACTGATGTTTCACAGTCAAAAAGTTTTTTTTTAAATATTTACACTGCAGTTATAACAAATATGATTGGTGGCACTAGTTTGCAAGTGGGCCTGGCACACATGCTGGCAAGCAGGCAGGCAACTGCAATTAGATTACACTAGCAAACTGATGTTTCACAGTCAAAAAAGTTTTTTTTTAAAATATTTACACTACTGTTATAACAAATATGAGTGGTGGCACTAACTTGGCAAGTGGGCCTGGCACACGCTGGCAGGCAGGCAACTGCAAATAGATTACAATAGCAGACTGATGTTTCACAGTCAAACAAGTTTTTTTATTAAATATTTACACTACTGTTACAACAAATATAAGTGGTGCCACTAACTTGGCAGGTGGGCCTGGCACACACGCTGGCAGGCAGGCAACTGCAATAAGATTACTATAGCAGACTGATGTTTCACAGTCAAAAAAGTTTTTTTCTTAAATATATACACTACTGTTACAACAAATATGAGTGGTGCCACTAACTTGGCAAGTGGGCCTGGCACACATGCTGGCAGGCAGGCAGGCAACTGCAATTAGATTACACTAGCAGACTGATGTTTCACAGTCAAAAAGTTTTTTTTTTAAATATTTATACTGCTGTTATAACAAATATGATTGGTGGCACTAGTTTGCAAGTGGGCCTGGCACACACGCTGGCAGGCAGGCAACTGAAATTAGATTACACTAGCAGACTGATGTTTCCCAGTCAAAAATTTTTTAAAAAAATATTTACACTACTGTTATAACAAATATGAGTGGTTCCACTAGTTGGCAAGTGGGCCTGGCACACACGCTGGCAAGCAGGCAGGCAACTGCAATTAGATTACACTAGCAAACTGATGTTTCACAGTCAAAAAAGTTTTTTTTAAAAATATTTACACTACTGTTATAACAAATATGAGTGGTGCCACTAGTTGGCAAGTGGGCCTGGCACACACGCTAGCAGGCAGGCTACTGCAATAAGATTACAATAGCAGACTGATGTTTCACAGTAAAAAAAGTTTTTTTTTTTTTTAATATTTATACTACTGTTATAACAAGTATGATTGGTGGCACTAGTTGGCAAGTGGGCCTGGCACACACGCTGGCAGGCAGGCAACTGAAATTAGATTACACTAGCAGACTGATGTTTCACAGTCAAAAAAGTTTTTTTTTAAATATTTACACTACTGTTATAACAAATATGAGTGGTGCCACTAGTTGGCAAGTGGGCCTGGCACACACGCTGGCAGGCAGGCAGGCAACTGCAATTAGATTACACTAGCAGACTGATGTTTCACAGTCAAAAAAGTTTTTTTTTTAAATATTTAAACTACTGTTATAACAAATATGAGTGGTGCCACTAGTTGGCAAGTGGGCCTGGCACACACGCTGGCTGGCAGGCAACTGCATTTAGATTACACTAGCAGACTGATGTTTCACCGTCAAAAAAGTTTTTTTTTTTTAAATATTTACACTACTGTTATAACAAATATGAGTGGTGCCACTAACTTTATCAAGTGGGCCTGGCACACACGCTGGCAGGCAGGCAACTGCAATAAGATTACAATACCAGACTGAAGTTTCACAGTCAAAAAAGTTTTTTAATTAAATATTTACACTACTGTTACAACAAATATGAGTGGTGCCACTAACTTGGCAAGTGGACCTGGCACACACGCTGGCAGGCAGGCAACTGCAATAAGATTACAATAGCAGACTGATGTTTCAGAGTCAAAAAAGTTTTTTTATTAAATATTTACACTACTGTTACAACAAATATGAGTGGTGCCACTAACTTGGCAAGTGGGCCTGGCACACACGCTGGCAGGCAGGCAGGCAGGCAACTGCAATAAGATTACAATAGCAGACTGATGTTTCACAGTCAAAAAAGTTTTTTTATTAAATATTTACAATACTGTTACAACAAATATGAGTGGTGCCACTAACTTGGCAAGTGGGCCTGGCACACACGCTGGCAGGCAGGCAACTGCAATTAGATTACACTAGCAGACTGATGTTTCACAGTCAAAAAGTTTTTTTTTTTAAATATTTACACTGCTGTTATAACAAATATGATTGGTGGCACTAGTTTGCAAGTGGGCCTGGCACACACGCTGGCAGGCAGGCAACTGCAATAAGATTACACTAGCAGACTGATGTTTCACAGTAAAAAAAGTTTTTTTATTAAAAATTTGCACTACTGTTACAACAAATATGAGTGGTGCCACTAGTTGGCAAGTGGGCCTGGCACACACGCTGGCAGGCAACTGCAATAAGATTACAATAGCAGACTGATGTTTCACAGTAAAAAAAGTTTTTTTATTAAAAATTTGCACTACTGTTACAACAAATATGAGTGGTGCCACTAACTTGGCAAGTGGGCCTGGCACACACGCTGGCAGGCTGGCAACTGCAATTAGATTACACTAGCAAACTGATGTTTCAAAATCAAAAAAGTTTTTTTTTTTAAATATTTACACTACTGTTATAACAAATATGAGTGGTGCCACTAGTTGGCAAGTGGGCCTGGCACACACGCTGGCAGGCAGGCAACTGCAATAAGATTACACTAGCAGACTGATGTTTCACAGTAAAAAAAGTTTTTTTATTAAAAATTTGCACTACTGTTACAACAAATATGAGTGGTGCCACTAACTTGGCAAGTGGGCCTGGCACACACGCTGGCAGGCAGGCAACTGCAATAAGATTACAATAGCAGACTGATGTTTCACAGTAAAAAAAGTTTTTTTATTAAAAATTTGCACTACTGTTACAACAAATGAGTGGTGCCACTAACTTGGCAAGTGGGCCTGGCACACACGCTGGCAGGCAGGCAACTGCAATTAGATTACACTAGCAGACTGATGTTTCACAGTCAAAAAAGTTTTTTTTTTTAAATATTTACACTACTGTTACAACAAATATGAGTGGTGCCACTAACTTGGCAAGTGGGCCTGGCACACACGCTGGCAGGCAGGCAACTGCAATAAGATTATACTAGCAGACTGATGTTTCACAGTAAAAAAAGTTTTTTTTTAAATATTTACACTACTGTTATAACAAATATGATTGGTGGCACTAGTTGGCAAGTGGGCTTGGCACACACGCTGGCAAGCAGGCAACTGAAATTAGATTACACTAGCAGACTGATGTTTCACAGTCAAAAAAGTTTTTTTTTTAAATATTTACACTACTGTTAAAACAAATATGATTGGTGGCACTAGTTGGCAAGTGGGCCTGGCACGCACGCTGGCAGGCAGGCAATTGCAATTAGATTACACTAGCAGACTGATGTTTCATCGTCAAATTTTTAAAAAAAATATTTACACTACTGTTATAACAAATATGATTGGTGGCGCTGGTTGGCAAGTGGGCCTGGCACACAAGCTGGCAGGCAGGCAACTGCAATTAGATTACACTAGCAGACTGATGTTTCACAGTCAAAAAAGTTTTTTTTTTAAATATTTACACTACTGTTATAACAAATATGATTGGTGGCACTAGTTGGCAAGTGGGCCTGGCACACACGCTGCCAGGCAGGCAACTGCAATTAGATTACACTAGCAGACTGATGTTTCACGGTCAAAAAAGTTTTTTTTAAAAATATTTACACTACCGTTATTACAAATATGATTGGTGGTAGACATGTGCACCGCTAAAAAATTCGGTTAGTTTTCGGTTCGGATCGATTCGGACTTTTCGAATTTCGTTTCGGATCGAATCTGATTCGGCAAAATTTGAATAAATTCGTTTCGGATTTATTCGGATCCGAATAAATTCGTTTCGGATTTATTCGGATTCGGCTGAATTCGGTTCTATTCCGTTCCGAAATTCGGTATGTTTTTAGTACACTAACACCCATTTAGTACACTAAGTCACTAACACCCATAAACTACCTATGAACCACTAAACCGAGGCCCCCCCACATCGCAAACCCTATAATAACATTATTTAACCCCTAATCTGCCGATCGGATATCGCCACCGCCTACATTATAGCTATTAACCCCTAATCTGCTGTCCCTAACACCGCCGACCCCTACATTATAGTTATTAACCCCTAATCTGCCTCCCCCAACGTCGCCGCAATCTAACTACAAGTATTAACCCCTAATCTGCCGACCCGATATCGCCGCCGCCTACATTATAACTATTAACCCCTAATCTGCTGTCCCTAACACCGCCGACCCCTACATTATAGTTATTAACCCCTAATCTGCCTCCCCCAACGTCGCCGCAATCTAACTACAAGTATTAACCCCTAATCTGCCGACCCGATATCGCCGCCTACATTATAACTATTAACCCCTAATCTGCTGTCCCTAACACCGCCGACCCCTACATTATAGTTATTAACCCCTAATCTGCCTCCCCCAACGTCGTCGCAATCTAACTACAAGTATTAACCCCTAATCTGCCGACCCGATATCGCCGCCGCCTACATTATAACTATTAACCCCTAATCTGCTGTCCCTAACACCGCCGACCCCTACATTATAGTTATTAACCCCTAATCTGCCTCCCCCAACGTCGCCGCAATCTAACTACAAGTATTAACCCCTAATCTGCCGACCGCAAATCGCCGCCACTATAATAAATGTATTAACCCCTAAACCGCCGCACTCCCGCCTCGCAAACACTATAATACATTTTATTAACCCCTAATCTGCCCTCCCTAACATCGCCGCCACCTACCTACAATTATTAACCCCTAATCTCCCGCCCCCATCGTCGCCGCTACTATAATAAGGTTATTAACCCCTAAACCTAAATCTAACCCTAACACTAACACCCCCTAACTTAAATATAATTTAAATAAAACGAAATAAGTTTACTATAGTTAAATAAATGAATCCTATTTAAAACTAAATACTTACCTGTAAAATAAACCCTAAGATAGCTGCAATATAACTAATAGTTACATTGTAGCTATTTTAGCATTTATTTTTATTTTACAGGCAACTTTGTATTTATTTTAACTAGGTACAATAGTTATTAAATAGTTAATAACTATTTAATAACTACCTAGCTAAAATAAATACAAATTTACCTGTAAAATAAATCCTAACCTAAGTTACACTAACACCTAACACTACACTATCATTAAATTTACTAAATAAATGAATCCTATATAAAACTAAAGACTTACCTGTAAAATAACCCCTAATATAGCTGCAATATAACTAATAGTTACATTGTAGCTATTTTAGCATTTATATTTATTTTACAGGCAACTTTGTATTTATTTTAACTAGGTACAATAGCTATTAAATAGATATTTACTGTTTAATAGCTACCTAGTTAAAATAATTACAAAATTACCTGTAAAATAAATCCTAACCTAAGTTACAATTAAACCTAACACTACACTATCATTAAATAAATTAACTACAAGTACCTACAATTAAATACAATTAAAAACTAAAGTACAAACCCCCCACTAAATTACAAAAAAACAAACACTAAATTACAAAAAATAAAAAAATATTACAAGAATTTTAAACTAATTACACCTAATCTAAGCCCCCTAATAAAATAACAAAGCCCCCCAAAATAAAAAAAAATGCCCTACCCTATACTAAATTACAAAAGTTAACAGCTCTATTACCTTACCAGCCCTGAACAGGGCCCTTTGCGGGGCATGCCCCAAAGAAAACAGCTCTTTTGCCTGTAAAAAAAAAACACAATACCCCCCCCCACATTACAACCCACCACCCACATACCCCTACTCTAACCCAAACCCCCCTTAAATAAACCTAACACTACCCCCCTGAAGATCTCCCTACCTTGAGTCGTGTTCACCCAGCCGGGCCGAAGTCTTCTTCATCCGATGGGGCAGAAGAGGACATCCAGACCGGCAGAAGTCTTCATCCAAGCGGGGCAAGAAGAGGTCTTCCATCCATCAGACAAGTACCAAAAAACAAACAAACACTAAATTAGCAAAAAATAATAAAATATTACAATAATTTTAAACTAATTACACCTAATCTAAGCCCCCTACTAGCTATTAATATAGCTACAATATAACTAATAGTTACATTGTAGCTATTTTAGGATTTATATTTATTTTACAGGCAACTTTGTATTTATTTTAACTAGGTACAATAGCTATTAAATAGTTAATAACTACCTAGCTAAAATAAATACAAATTTACCTGTAAAATAAACCCTAACCTAAGTTACAATTACACCTAACACTACACTGTCATTAAATTAACTAAATAAATTAATCCTATATAAAACTAAAGACTTACCTGTAAAATAAACCCTAATATAGCTACAATATAACTAATAGTTACATTGTAGCTATTTTAGCATATATATTTATTTTACAGGCAACTTTGTATTTATTTTAACTAGGTACAATAGCTATTAAATAGATATTTACTGTTTAATAGCTACCTAGTTAAAATAATTACAAAATTACCAGTAAAATAAATCCTAACCTAAGTTACAATTAAACCTAACACTACACTATCATTAAATAAATTAACTACAAGTACCTACAATTAAATACAATTAAAAAACTAAACTAAAGTACAAAAACCCCCCCACTAAATTACAAAAAATAAAAAAATATTACAAGAATTTTAAACTAATTACACCTAATCTAAGCCCCCTAATAAAATAACAAAGCCCCCCAAAATAAAAAAAAATGCCCTACCCTATACTAAATTACAAAAGTTAACAGCTCTATTACCTTACCAGCCCTGAACAGGGCCTTTTGCGGGGCATGCCCCAAAGAAAACAGCTCTTTTGCCTGTAAAAAAAAACACAATACCCCCCCCCCACATTACAACCCACCACCCACATACCCCTACTCTAACCCAAACCCCCCTTAAATAAACCTAACACTACCCCCCTGAAGATCTCCCTACCTTGAGTCGTGTTCACCCAGCCGGGCCGAAGTCTTCATCCGATGTGGCAGAAGAGGACATCCAGACCGGCAGAAGTCTTCATCCAAGCGGGGCAAGAAGAGGTCTTCCATCCATCAGAAAAGTACAAAAAAACAAACACTAAATTAGCAAAAATAATAAAATATTACAATAATTTTAAACTAATTACACCTAATCTAAGCCCCCTACTAGCTATTAATATAGCTACAATATAACTAATAGTTACATTGTAGCTATTTTAGGATTTATATTTATTTTACAGGCAACTTTGTATTTATTTTAACTAGGTACAATAGCTATTAAATAGTTAATAACTACCTAGCTAAAATAAATACAAATTTACCTGTAAAATAAACCCTAACCTAAGTTACAATTACACCAAACACTACACTGTCATTAAATTAACTAAATAAATTAATCCTATATAAAACTAAATACTTACCTGTAAAATAAACCCTAATATAGCTACAATATAACTAATAGTTACATTGTAGCTATTTTAGCATTTATATTTATTTTACAGGCAACTTTGTATTTATTTTAACTAGGTACAATAGCTATTAAATAGATATTTACTGTTTAATAGCTACCTAGTTAAAATAATTACAAAATTACCAGTAAAATAAATCCTAACCTAAGTTACTATTAAACCTAACACTACACTATCATTAAATAAATTAACTACAAGTACCTACAATTAAATACAATGAAATAAACTAAACTAAAGTACAAAAAAAACAAACACTAAATTACAAAAAATAAAAAAAATTACAAGAATTTTAAACTAATTACACCTAATCTAAGCCCCCTAATAAAATAACAAAGCCCCCCAAAATAAAAAAATGCCCTACCCTATACTAAATTACAAAAGTAATCAGCTCTATTACCTTACCAGCCCTTAAAAGGGCCTTTTGCGGGGGCATGCCCCAAAGAAAACAGCTCTTTTGCCTGTAAAAAAAAACACAATACCCCCCCCCCACATTACAACCCACCACCCACATACCCCTACTCTAACCCAAACCCCCCTTAAATAAACCTAACACTACCCCCCTGAAGATCTCTCTACCGTGTCTTCACCCAGCGGGCCAAAGTCTTCATCCGATCGGGCAGAAGAGGACATCCAGACCGGCAGAAGTCTTCATCCAAGCGGGGCAAGAAGAGGTCTTCCATCCATCAGAAGTCTTGATCCAGGCAGCATCTTCTCTGTTCATCCATCCGGAGCGGAGCGGCAGCATCCTGAAGACATCCCACGCAGAGCATCCTCTTCTTTCTTGATCCGACGACTAGGTGACTGTACCTTTAAGTGACGTCATCCAAGATGGCGTCCCTTGAATTCCGATTGGCTGATAGGATTCTATCAGCCAATCGGAATTAAGGTAGGAAAAATCTGATTGGCTGATTCAATCAGCCAATCAGATTCAAGTTCAATCCGATTGGCTGATCCAATCAGCCAATCAGATTGAGCTCGCATTCTATTGGCTGATCGGAACAGCCAATAGAATGCGAGGTCAATCTGATTGGCTGATTCCATCAGCCAATCGGATTGAACTTGAATCTGATTGGCTGATTGAATCAGCCAATCAGATTTTTCCTACCTTAATTCCGATTGGCTGATAGAATCCTATCAGCCAATCGGAATTCAAGGGACGCCATCTTGGATGACGTCACTTAAAGGTACAGTCACCTAGTCGTCGGATCAAGAAAGAAGAGGATGCTCTGCGTGGGATGTCTTCAGGATGCTGCCGCTCCGCTCCGGATGGATGAACAGAGAAGATGCCGCTTGGATCAAGACTTCTGATGGATGGAAGACCTCTTCTTGCCCCGCTTGGATGAAGACTTCTGCCGGTCTGGATGTCCTCTTCTGCCCGATTGGATGAAGACTTCGGCCCGCTGGGTGAAGACACGGTAGAGAGATCTTCAGGGGGGTAGTGTTAGGTTTATTTAAGGGGGGTTTGGGTTAGAGTAGGGGTATGTGGGTGGTGGGTTGTAATGTGGGGGGGGGTATTGTGTTTTTTTTTACAGGCAAAAGAGCTGTTTTCTTTGGGGCATGCCCCGCAAAAGGCCCTGTTCAGGGCTGGTAAGGTAATAGAGCTGATTACTTTTGTAATTTAGTATAGGGTAGGGCATTTTTTTATTTTGGGGGGCTTTGTTATTTTATTAGGGGGCTTAGATTAGGTGTAATTAGTTTAAAATTCTTGTAATTTTTTTTATTTTTTGTAATTTAGTGTTTGTTTTTTTTGTACTTTAGTTTAGTTTATTTCATTGTATTTAATTGTAGGTACTTGTAGTTAATTTATTTAATGATAGTGTAGTGTTAGGTTTAATAGTAACTTAGGTTAGGATTTATTTTACAGGTAATTTTGTAATTATTTTAACTAGGTAGCTATTAATTAGTCAATAACTATGTAATAGCTATTGTACCTAGTTAAAATAAATACAAAGTTGCCTGTAAAATAAATATAAATGCTAAAATAGCTACAATGTAACTATTAGTTATATTGTAGCTATATTAGGGTTTATTTTACAGGTAAGTATTTAGTTTTATATATGATTAATTTATTTAGTTAAATTAATGACAGTGTAGTGTTAGGTGTAATTGTAACTTAGGTTAGGGTTTATTTTACAGGTAAATTTGTATTTATTTTAGCTAGGTAGTTATTAACTATTTAATAGCTATTGTACCTAGTTAAAATAAATACAAAGTTGCCTGTAAAATAAATATAAATCCTAAAATAGCTACAATGTAACTATTAGTTATATTGTAGCTATATTAATAGCTAGTAGGGGGCTTAGATTAGGTGTAATTAGTTTAAAATTATTGTAATATTTTATTATTTTTGCTAATTTAGTGTTTGTTTGTTTTTTTGTACTTTTCTGATGGATGGAAGACCTCTTCTTGCCCCGCTTGGATGAAGACTTCTGCCGGTCTGGATGTCCTCTTCTGCCCCATCGGATGAAGACTTCGGCCCGGCTGGGTGAACACGACTCAAGGTAGGGAGATCTTCAGGGGGGTAGTGTTAGGTTTATTTAAGGGGGGTTTGGGTTAGAGTAGGGGTATGTGGGTGGTGGGTTGTAATGTGGGGGGGGGGGATTGTGTTTTTTTTTTACAGGCAAAAGAGCTGTTTTCTTTGGGGCATGCCCCGCAAAGGGCCCTGTTCAGGGCTGGTAAGGTAATAGAGCTGTTAACTTTTGTAATTTAGTATAGGTTAGGGCATTTTTTTTATTTTGGGGGGCTTTGTTATTTTATTAGGGGGCTTAGATTAGGTGTAATTAGTTTAAAATTCTTGTAATATTTTTTTTATTTTTTGTAATTTAGTGGGCGGGGGTTTGTACTTTAGTTTAGTTTTTTTAATTGTATTTAATTGTAGGTACTTGTAGTTAATTTATTTAATGATAGTGTAGTGTTAGGTTTAATTGTAACTTAGGTTAGGATTTATTTTACAGGTAATTTTGTAATTATTTTAACTAGGTAGCTATTAAATAGTCAGTATCTATTTAATAGCTATTGAACCTAGTTAAAATGAATACAAAGTTGCCTGTACAATAAATATAAATGCTAAAATAGCTACAATGTAACTATTAGTTATATTGCAGCTATATTAGGGTTTATTTTACAGGTAAGTCTTTAGTTTTATATAGGATTCATTTATTTAGTTAATTTAATGATAGTGTAGTGTTAGGTGTAATTGTAACTTAGGTTATGATTTATTTTACAGGTAAATTTGTATTTATTTTAGCTAGGTAGTTATTAAATAGTTATTAACTATTTAATAACTATTGTACCTAGTTAAAATAAATACAAAGTTGCCTGTAAAATACATATAAATCCTAAAATAGCTACAATGTAACTATTAGTTATATTGAAGCTATATTAATAGCTAGTAGGGGGCTTAGATTAGGTGTAATTAGTTTAAAATTATTGTAATATTTTATTATTTTTGGTAATTTAGTGTTTGTTTGTATTTTGGTACTTGTATGATGGATGGAAGACCTCTTCTTGCCCCGCTTGGATGAAGACTTCTGCCGGTCTGGATGTCCTCTTCTGCCCCATCGGATGAAGACTTCGTCCCGGCTGGGTGAACACGACTCAAGGTAGGGAGATCTTCAGGGGGGTAGTGTTAGGTTTATTTAAGGGGGGTTTGGGTTAGAGTAGGGGTATGTGGGTGGTGGGTTGTAATGTGGGGGGGGGATTGTGTTTTTTTTTTACAGGCAAAAGAGCTGTTTTCTTTGGGGCATGCCCCGCAAAGGGCCCTGTTCAGGGCTGGTAAGGTAATAGAGCTGTTAACTTTTGTAATTTAGTATAGGGTAGGGCATTTTTTTTTATTTTGGGGGGCTTTGTTATTTTATTAGGGGGCTTAGATTAGGTGTAATTAGTTTAAAATTCTTGTAATATTTTTTTATTTTTTGTAATTTAGTGTTTGTTTTTTTTTGTAATTTAGTGGGGGGGTTTTGTACTTTAGTTTATTTAATTGTAGATAATTGTAGGTACTTGTAGTTAATTTATTTAATGACAGTGTAGTGTTAGGTTTAATTGTAACTTAGGTTAGGATTTATTTTACAGGTAATTTTGTAATTATTTTAACTAGGTAGCTATTAATTAGTCAATAACTATTTAATAGCTTTTGTACCTAGTTAAAATAAATACAAAGTTGCCTGTAAAATAAATATAAATGCTAAAATAGCTACAATGTAACTATTAGTTATATTGCAGCTATATTAGGGTTTATTTTACAGGTAAGTATTTTGTTTTAAATATGATTCATTTATTTAGTTAATTTAATGATAGTGTAGTGTTAGGTGTAATTGTAACTTAGGTTAGGATTTATTTTACAGGTAAATTTGTATTTATTTTAGCTAGGTAGTTATTAAATAGTTATTAACTATTTAATAACTATTGTACCTAGTTAAAATAAATACAAAGTTGCCTGTAAAATAAAAATAAATGCTAAAATAGCTACAATGTAACTATTAGTTATATTGCAGCTATCTTAGGGTTTATTTTACAGGTAAGTATTTAGTTTTAAATAGGATTCATTTATTTAACTATAGTAAACTTATTTCGTTTTATTTAAATTATATTTAAGTTAGGGGGTGTTAGTGTTAGGGTTAGATTTAGGTTTAGGGGTTAATAACCTTATTATAGTAGCAGCGACGATGGGGGCGGGAGATTAGGGGTTAATAATTGTAGGTAGGTGGCGGCGATGTTAGGGAGGGCAGATTAGGGGTTAATAAAATGTATTATAGTGTTTGCGAGGCGGGAGTGCGGCGGTTTAGGGGTTAATACATTTATTATAGTGGCGGCGATTTGCGGTCGGCAGATTAGGGGTTAATACTTGTAGTTAGATTGTGGCGACGTTGGGGGGAGGCAGATTAGGGGTTAATAACTATAATGTAGGGGTCGGCGGTGTTAGGGACAGCAGATTAGGGGTTAATAGTTATAATGTAGGCGGCGGCGATATCGGGTCGGCAGATTAGGGGTTAATACTTGTAGTTAGATTGCGGGACGTTGGGGGGGGGCAGATTAGGGGTTAATAACTATAATGTAGGGGTCGGCGGTGTTAGGGACAGCAGATTAGGGGTTAATAGCTATAATGTAGGCGGCGGCGATTTGCGGTCGGCAGATTAGGGGTTAATACTTGTAGTTAGATTGCGGCGACGCTGGGGGGGCAGATTAGGGGTTAATAACTATAATGTAGGGGTCGGCGGTGTTAGGGACAGCAGATTAGGGGTTAATAGTTATAATGTAGGTGGCGGCGATATTCGGTCGGCAGATTAGGGGTTAATAAAATAATGCAGGTGTCAGCGATAGCGGAGGCAGCAGATTAGGGGTTAATAAGTGTTAGATTAGGGGTGTTTAGAGACTCGGGGTACATGTTAGGGTGTTAGGTGCAGACTTAGTGTTTCCCCATAGGAAACAATGGGGCTGCGGTGTTAGTTTTTTTTCAGCCGAAACTCCCATTGTTTCCAATGGGGAAATGCCGAATCTTAACGAGCTAATACGGATTTATTCGGAGATACGGCAGCTATTTCGGATTCATTCGGTAGATTCGGAAGTATTTTAATTCGGAAATCCGAATCGATCCGAATCTCCGAATTTACCGAATTTACCGAATTTCCGAATTAATCCGAAACGAACCGCACATGTCTAATTGGTGGCACTTGTTGTCAAGTGGGCCTGGCACACACGCTGGCAGACAGGCAACTGCAATTAGATTACACTAGCAGACTGATGTAAAAGTTTTTTTTTTTAAATTTACACTAATGTTACACCAGATATGACTGGTGGCACTGAGGAAGTAGGCACAGTATATGCTGTGAGCCTGACACACAGGCTGGCTGGCAGTGGCAGGCCGGCCTGGCAACTGAAATTAGATTACACTAGCAGACTGATGTAAAAGTATTTTTTTTTTAAATTTACACTAATGTTACACCAGATATGACTGGTGGCACTGAGCAAGTAGGCACAGTATATGCTGTGAGCCTAACACGGTGCCAGGCAGGCAACTGCTATTAGATTACAAAGAAAAAAAAAAAAAAGACTGATGTTGTAGCCCTGAAAAGGGCTTTTTGGGGTGCTGTCCTTACAGCAGAGATCAGATGAGTCCTTCAGGACTGTAGTGGACACTGAATACACTAGCCTAGCTATCAATTTTCCTATAAAATCATCATCATCATCCTCAGCAGCAGCAGCAGCACTATCCCTCCTCTCACTAAGAATGCAGGATCAGAATGAATTTAAAATGGCTGCTGCCCAGGAGCTGGGAGGGTCTGGGAGGGAGTGTCTTCTGCTGATTGGCTGAAATGTGTCTGCAGACTGTGAGATACAGGGTCAAAGTTTACTCAATGATGACGAATAGGGGGCGGATCGAACATCGCATATGTTCGCCTGCCGCGGCGAACGCGAACATGCTATGATCGCCGGGAACTGTTCTCCGGCGAACTGTTCCCGACATCTCTAGCCCTGATATATATAAAAAAGTGCATAGGAAAGAATGTGTAATAATACTCTAACGGTATAAATTTCAAACAAAAGGGCTTTTGCCATAAACAAAGATGGTGGCGATAAGAGCAAAAACTACAATACTGAGCCAGTTTCACGCAATAAAAATCCAGATAGGAGGGAGGCGGCCCCTACCTCTGACGAAGCAACCAATTGTGTTGCGAAACACGTAAGGCTCTGCCCCCCGCCACACGTATGGCCCGATACTCACCTGACACAGGAACACACGGTACACTGTATCACACGAAACTGTGTGATCTTTACCAAGCATTACCTAGTGTAGAGTGGGCCTAGAATTTTACTATATACAAGCAGCTCAATAACGGAGGGAGTGTAAAGTATACATGCATTGATACTGATCCTATCTGTTCGTGCTGCATTTTCTTCACAGCCATTGTAGTGGCTTTTTATCATTTATATGTATGTTTATATGGTAATGTGTATGTATAAATAAACTTGTCATCTTTTAACATCACTGCAAGGATTACGGTTTATGCGTATCCCTATATAACCCACACACATCCCCATTTTGACAGTGGACCTAGTTTCACTTCCACAGAGACTAAACTGTGAGAATACAGGACCTGAAGGATTACAGGGGACAGCTGGGAACAAGGGAAAGCAGAAGGAGAGATCGACTGTACCAACTATAACCTGTGTCTTATCTATACCTCATATCGATTGAGGTCAAATCACGTGAGTGGTTCTATTTACCTTGTTCTGTTTAATACATCAGTACAAACAAGCTTCACTAGGGGTGCCTCTCTTGTGCGCTTCTCTATCCTTTATTGTTTCATATATATATATATATATACACACAGTATTTTATATTCTTTTTTCTATTAAAATGTGTTTGTATCTTTTCTTAAACTTTATAATTATATACAAATAATACTACAAAAATAAAAAATACTATAACTTATTAGTATATTGTCTATTTGCAATTCCATAAGTAAAATAAGTACATAAAGGTACTGTAAGAAAAAGTACAAAATATTTTCTGCATTTAAAAGATCATAGAACAAACGTGTTAAAATCTTTGACCTAGATTTGGAGTTTGGCGGTAGCCGTGAAAACCAGCGTTAGAGGCTCCTAACGCTGGTTTTAGGCTACCGCCGGTATTTAGAGTCACTCAAAATAGGGTCTAACGCTCACTTTTCAGCCGCAACTTTTCCATACCGCAGATCCCCTTACGTCAATTGCGTATCCTATCTTTTCAATGGGATCTTCCTAACTCCGGTATTTAGAGTCGTGTCTGAAGTGAGCGTTAGACATCTAACGACAAAACTCCAGCCGCAGGAAAAAAGTCAGTAGTTAAGAGCTTTCTGGGCTAACGCCGGTTCATAAAGCTCTTAACACCTGTACTCTAAAGTACACTAACACCCATAAACTACCTATGTACCCCTAAACCGAGGTCCCCCCACATCGCCGCCACTCGATTAAATTTTTTTAACCCCTAATCTGCCGACCGCCACCTACGTTATCCTTATGTACCCCTAATCTGCTGCCCCTAACACCGCCGACCCCTGTATTATATTTATTAACCCCTAATCTGCCCCCCACAACGTCGCCGCCAGCTACCTACACTTATTAACCCCTAATCTGCCGAGCGGACCTGAGCGCTACTATAATAAAGTTATTAACCCCTAATCCGCCTCACTAACCCTATAATAAATAGTATTAACCCCTAATCTGCCCTCCCTAACGTCGCCGACACCTAACTTCAATTATTAACCCCTAATCTGCCGACCGGAGCTCACCGCTATTCTAATAAATGTATTAACCCCTAAAGCTAAGTCTAACCCTAACACTAACACCCCCCTAAGTTAAATATAATTTAAATCTAACTAAATAAATTAACTCTTATTAAATAAATTATTCCTATTTAAAGCTAAATACTTACCTGAAAAATAAATCCCGATATAGCTACAATATAAATTATATTTATATTATAGCTATTTTAGGATTTATATTTATTTTACAGGTAACTTTGTATTTATTTTAACCAGGTACAATAGCTATTAAATAGTTAAGAACTATTTAATAGCTAAAATAGTTAAAATAATTACAAATTTACCTGTAAAAGAAATCCTAAACTAAGTTACTATTAAAACTAACACTATACTATCAATAAATTAATTAAATAAACTACCTACAATTACCTACAATTAACCTAACACTACACTATCAATACATTAATTAAATACAATTCCTACAAATAAATACAATTAAATAAACTTGCTAAAGTACAAAAAATAAAAAAGAACTAAGTTACAAAAAATAAAAAAATATCTACAAACATAAGAAAAATATTACAACAATTTTAAACTAATTACACCTACTCTAAGCCCCCTAATAAAACAACAAAGCCCCCCAAAATAAAAAATGCCCTAGCCCTATTCTAAATTACTAAAGTTAAAAGCTCTTTTACCTTACCAGCCCTGAACAGGGCCCTTTGCGGAGCATGCCCCAAGAAGTTCAGCTCTTTTGCCTGTAAAAAAAAAAACATACAATACCCCCCCCCAACATTACAACCCACCACCCACATACCCCTAATCTAACCCAAACCCCCCTTAAATAAACCTAACACTAAGCCCCTGAAGATCATCCTACCTTGTCTTCACCTCACCAGGTATCACCGATCCGTCCTGGCTCCAAAATCTTCATCCAACCCAAGCGGGGGTTGGCGATCCATCATCCGGTGCCTGAAGAGGTCCAGAAGAGGCTCCAAAGTCTTCATCCTATCCGAGAAGAAGAGGCGATCCGGACCGGCAACCATCTTGATCCAAGCGGCATCTTCTATCTTCATCCGATGACGACCGGCTCCATCCTGAAGACCTCCACCGCGGACCCATCTTCTTCCGGCGACGTCCAACTGCAGAATGACGGTTCCTTTATGGGACGTCATCCAAGATGGCGTCCCTCGAATTCCGATTGGCTGATAGGATTCTATCAGCCAATCGGAATTAAGGTAGGAATATTCTGATTGGCTGATGGAATCAGCCAATCAGAATCAAGTTCAATCCGATTGGCTGATCCAATCAGCCAATCAGATTGAGCTCGCATTCTATTGGCTGTTTTTTTTTTACAGGCAAAAGAGCTGAACTTCTTGGGGCATGCTCCGCAAAGGGCCCTGCTCAGGGCTGGTAAGGTAAAAGAGCTTTTAACTTTAGTAATTTAGAATAGGCTAGGGCATTTTTTATTTTGGGGGGCTTTGTTGTTTTATTAGGGGGCTTAGAGTAGGTGTAATTAGTTTAAAATTGTTGTAATATTTTTCTTATGTTTGTAGATATTTTTTTATTTTTTGTAACTTAGTTCTTTTTTATTTTTTGTACTTTAGCTAGTTTATTTAATTGTATTTATTTGTAGCAATTGTATTTAATTAATTTATTGATAGTGTAGTGTTAGGTTAATTGTAGGTAATTGTAGGTAGTTTATTTAATTAATTTATTGATAGTCTAGTGTTAGGTTTATTTGTAACTTAGGTTAGGATTTCTTTTACAGGTAAATTTGTAATTATTTTAACTATTTTAGCTATTAAATAGTTCTTAACTATTTAATAGCTATTGTACCTGGTTAAAATAAATACAAAGTTACCTGTAAAATAAATATAAATCCTAAAATAGCTATAATATAATTATAATTTATATTGTAGCTATATTAGGATTTATTTTACAGGTAAGTATTTAGCTTTAAATAGGAATAATTTATTTAATAAGAGTTAATTAATTTCGTTAGATTTAAATTATATTTAATTTAGGGGGGTGTTAGTATTAGGGTTAGACTTAGCTTTAGGGGTTAATACATTTATTAGAATAGCGGCGAGATTCGGTCGGCAGATTAGGGGTTAATAATTGAAGTTAGGTGTCGGCGATGTTAGGGAGGGCAGATTAGGGGTTAATACTATTTATGATAGGGTTAGTGAGGCGGATTAAGGGTTAATAACTTTATTATAATAGCGGTGCGGTCCGGTCGGCAGATTAGGGGTTAAAAAGTGTAGGCAGGTGGAGGCGACGTTGTGGGGGGCAGATTAGGGGTTAATAAATATAATATAGGGGTCGGCGATGTTAGGGCAGCAGATTAGGGGTACATAGGGATAATGTAAGTAGCGGCGGTTTACGGAGCGGCAGATTAGGGGTTAATAATAATATGCAGGGGTCAGCGATAGCGGGGGCGGCAGATTAGGGGTTAATAAGTGTAAGGTTAGGGGTTTTTAGACTCGGGGTACATGTTAGAGTGTTAAGTGCAGACGTCG
Organism: Bombina bombina; assembly: GCF_027579735.1. NCBI lineage: Eukaryota > Metazoa > Chordata > Amphibia > Anura > Bombinatoridae > Bombina > Bombina bombina. The sequence goes on along the minus strand of NC_069502.1, from coordinate 288,522,718 downwards.
GAAGGGTTACCGCATAGCAAACAATGGGGCTGCGTTAGGAGCTGAACGCGGCTTTTTTGCAGGTGTTAGGTTTTTTTTCAGCTCAAACAGCCCCATTGTTTCCTATGGGAGAATCGTGCACGAGCACGTTTTTGAGGCTGGCCGCGTCCGTAAGCAACTCTGGTATCGAGAGTTGAAGCTGCGTTAAAAATGCTCTACGCTCCTTTTTTGGAGCCTAACGCAGCCTTTATGTGGACTCTCGATACCAGAGTTATTTTCCGATCAGCCAATAGAATGCGAGCTCAATCTGATTGGCTGATTGGATCAGCCAATCGGATTGAACTTGATTCTGATTGGCTGATTCCATCAGCCAATCAGAATATTCCTACCTTAATTCCGATTGGCTGATAGAATCTTATCAGCCAATCGGAATTCGAGGGACGCCATCTTGGATGACGTCCCTTAAAGGAACCGTCATTCTGCAGTTGGACGTCGCCGGAAGAAGATGGGTCCGAGGTGGAGGTCTTCAGGATGGAGCCGGTCGTCATCGGATGAAGATAGAAGATGCCGCTTGGATCAAGATGGTTGCCGGTCCAGATCGCCTCTTCTTCCCGGATAGGATGAAGACTTTGGAGCCTCTTCTGGACCTCTTCAGGCACCGGATGATGGATCGCCAACCCCCGCTTGGGTTGGATGAAGATTTTGGAGCCAGGACTGATTGGTGATACCTGGTGAGGTGAAGACAAGGTAGGATGATCTTCAGGGGCTTAGTGTTAGGTTTATTTAAGGGGGGTTTGGGTTAGATTAGGGGTATGTGGGTGGTGGGTTGTAATGTTGGGGGGGGGTATTGTATGGTTTTTTTTTACAGGCAAAAGAGCTGAACTTCTTGGGGCATGCTCCGCAAAGGGCCCTGTTCAGGGCTGGTAAGGTAAAAGAGCTTTTAACTTTAGTAATTTAGAATAGGGTAGGGCATTTTTTATTTTGGGGGGCTTTGTTGTTTTATTAGGGGGCTTAGAGTAGGTGTAATTAGTTTAAAATTGTTGTAATATTTTTCTTATGTTTGTAGATATTTTTTTATTTTTTGTAACTTAGTTCTTTTTTATTTTTTGTACTTTAGCTAGTTTATTTAATTGTATTTATTTGTAGCAATTGTATTTAAATAATTTATTGATAGTGTAGTGTTAGGTTAATTGTAGGTAATTGTAGGTAGTTTATTTAATTAATTTATTGATAGTCTAGTGTTAGGTTTATTTGTAACTTAGGTTAGGATTTCTTTTACAGGTAAATTTGTAATTATTTTAACTATTTTAGCTATTAAATAGTTCTTAACTATTTAATAGCTATTGTACCTGGTTAAAATAAATACAAAGTTACCTGTAAAATAAATATAAATCCTAAAATAGCTATAATATAATTATAATTTATATTGTAGCTATATTAGGATTTATTTTACAGGTAAGTATTTAGCTTTAAATAGGAATAATTTATTTAATAAGAGTTAATTAATTTCGTTAGATTTAAATTATATTTAACTTAGGGGGGTGTTAGTATTAGGGTTAGACTTAGCTTTAGGGGTTAATACATTTATTAGAATAGCGGCGAGATTCGGTCGGCAGATTAGGGGTTAATAATTGAAGTTAGGTGTCGGCGATGTTAGGGAGGGCAGATTAGGGGTTAATACTATTTATGATAGGGTTAGTGAGGCGGATTAGGGGTTAATAACTTTATTATAATAGCGGTGCGGTCCGGTCGGCAGATTAGGGGTTAATAAGTGTAGGCAGGTGGAGGCGACGTTGTGGGGGGCAGATTAGGGGTTAATAAATATAATATAGGGGTCGGCGATGTTAGGGCAGCAGATTAGGGGTACATAGGGATAATGTAAGTAGCGGCGGTTTACGGAGTGGCAGATTAGGGGTTAATAATAATATGCAGGGGTCAGCGATAGCGGGGGCGGCAGATTAGGGGTTAATAAGTGTAAGGTTAGGGGTGTTTGGACTCGCGGTACATGTTAGAGTGTTAAGTGCAGACGTAGGAAGGGTTACCGCATAGCAAACAATGGGGCTGCGTTAGGAGCTGAACGCTGCTTTTTTGCAGGTGTTAGGTTTTTTTTCAGCTCAAACAGCCCCATTGTTTCCTATGGGAGAATCGTGCATGAGCACGTTTTTGAGGCTGGCCGCGTCCGTAAGCAACTCTGGTATCGAGAGTTGAAGCTGCGTTAAAAATGCTCTACGCTCCTTTTTTGGAGCCTAACGCAGCCTTTATGTGGACTCTCGATACCAGAGTTATTTTTATGGTGCGGCCAGTAAAAAGCGGGCGTTAGTTTTTCGGGTCGTTACCGACAAAACTCCAAATCTAGCCGTCCATGTTTAAAGGGACACTCAAGTCAAAATTCAACTTTCATGATTCAGATAGAGCAGGCAATTTTAAAAAAACTTTCCAATTTACTTCCATTAACAAAATATGCAGTCTTTTTATATTTAACTTTTTTAGTCACCAGCTCCTACTGAGCATGTGCAAGAATTCACAGAATATACAGTATCCCACATAAGTAAGTACACCCGTCACATTTTTCATGTGACAAGACTGAAGAAATGACACTTTGATACAATGTAAAGTACTGAATGTACAGCCTGTATACCAGTGTAAATTTGCTGTCCCCTCAAAATAACTCAACACACAGCCATAAATGTCTAAACCGTTTGCAACAAAAGTGAGTACACCCCTAATTGGAAATGTCCAAATTGGGCCCAATTAGCCATTTTCCCTCCCCAGTGTCATGTGACTCGTTAGTGTTACAAGGTCTCAGGTATGAATGGGGAGGAGGTGTGTTAAATTTGGTGTTATCGCTCTCACACTCTCTCATACTAGTCACTGGAAGTTCAACATGGCACCTCAAGGCAAAGAACTCTCTGAGGATCTGATAAAGAGAATTGTTGCTCTACATAAAGATGGCCTAGGCTATAAGTAGATTGCCAAGACCCTGAAACTGAGCTGCAGCATCGTGGGCAAGAACATACAGTGGTTTCACAGGACAGGTTCCACTCAGAACAGACCTTGCCATGATCGACAAAAGAAGTTGAATGCAAGTGCTCAGCGTCATATCAAGAAGTTGTCTTTGGGAAATAGACGTATGAGTGCTGCCATCATTACAGCAAAGGATGAAGGGGTGGGGGGTCAGCATGTCAGTGCTCAGACCATAAGCTACAGACCGCATCAAATCGGTCTGCATGGCTGTCGTCCCAGAAGGAAGCCTCTTCTAAAGATGATGCACAAGATAGCCTGCAAACAGTTTGCTGAAGACAAGCAGACTAAGGACATGGATTACTGGAACCATGTCCTGTGGTCCGATGAGACCAAGATAAACTTATTTGGTTCAGATGGTGTCAAGCGTGTGTGACGGCAACCAGGTGAGGAGTACAAAGACAAATGTGTCTTGCCTACAGTCAAGCATGGTGGTGGGAGTGTCATAGTCTGGGCCTGCATGAGTGCTGCTGGCACTGAGGAGCTACAGTTCATTGAGGGAACCATGAATGCCAATATCTACTGTGACATACTGAAGCAGAGCATGATCCCCTCTCTTTGAAGACTGGGACGCAGGGCAGTACACGATAACGACCCCAAACACACCTCCAATACAACCACTGCTTTGCTACAGAAGCTGAGAGTAAAGGTGATGAACTGGCCAAGCATGTCTCCAGACCTAAACCCTATTTAACATCTGTGAGGCTTCCTCAAATGGAAGGTGGGGGAGTGCAAGGTCTCTAACATCCACTAGCTCTGTGATGTCGTCATGGAGGAGTGGAAGAGGACTCCATTGGCAACCTGTGAAGCTCTGGTGAACTCCATGCCCAAGAGGGTTAAGGCAGTGCTGGAAAATAATGTTGGTGACACAAAATATTGACACTCTGGGCTCAATTTGGACATTTCCACTTAGGGGTGTACTCACGTTTGTTGCCAACGGTTTAGACATTAATGGCTGTGTGTTGAGTTATTTTGAGGAGACAGCAAATTTACACTGTTATATAGGCTGTACACTTTACATTGTAGAAAAGTGTCATTTCTTCAGTGTTGTCACATGAAAAGATATAATAAATATTTACAAAAATTTAAGGGGTGTACTCACTTTTGTGGGATACTGTACATATATGCATTTGTAATTGGCTGATGGCTGTCACATGATACAGGAGGAGTGGAAATAGACATCATTTTGACATTTGTCAGAAAAAAATCTACTACTCATTTCAAGTTCAAGCAATTGCATTGCTTGTTTGTTTTATAATACATATGTTGATTATGCAAATCTTCTGTATTGACTGGTCCTTTAAAAAAGAAATGACACGTTTATTTCCACACCAGTTTTAGCTCATTCTTCCCTGCTTCGCTTCAGCTTCCCCCCCCCCCCCAGTGTGTGGGCTTGCACTGAAGCCAATCAGCTGCTATACCACTCACCCATAGATGTCTTGTCCTACACGGCTGGGAAATGCTCACACCTAAAGGCCTGTCGGGGGCAGACCTTGGGTGGTTTATCCTCGTCCCAGGAGAAACCTTTTGTCACAGCTGTCCTTTCCTGGGTGGACTCCTCCATAGTCACTCAGGCTCTTGTTGACTCCGGTGCTGGGGGCTATTTCATTGACAGTGCTTTTGTATCAAAGCACTCCATTCCTGTTTTGCCTCGGTCTGTTCCGCTTGCTATTGAGGCCATTGATGGCAGGCCCCTTCAGCCTGCACTCATTACTCACGAAACTGCTCCATTGTCCATGGCTGTTGGGGCTCTCCGTTTTGAAACCCTCCAGTTCCAGGTGATAAACTCTCCGCATTTTCCGGTTGTTCTGGGTTATCCCTGGCTCCAAAAGCACAATCCCAGTCTCGACTGGTGCAGGTCCGAAATTTTGTCGTGGTCCCCGCAATGTATTTCCACTTGTCTTCGGAAACCAGTTAAAGTCTTGTGCACTTCTTCGGTAACTCAATTGCCAGAGGAGTACCAAGATTTCCTAGACGTGTGTCACAAGATGCGTGCCGGTACGTTGCCTCCTCACCAGTCTTACGATTGTGCCATAAACCTGCAACCTGGAGCCATTCCTCTTCGGTGCCGGGTGTACCCTCTGTTTGTTGCAGAGAATTGTGCTATGGAGGAGTATGTTGCCGATGCTCTGTAGCGGGGAATCATCTGCAAATCCTGCTCTCCTGCAGGGGCTGGCTTCTTCTTTGTGAAGAAAAAGGGTGGCGAGTTAAGACCATGTATCGATTATAGGGGTCTTAATCGTCTTAACATTAAGAATGCTTACCCTATTCCGCTTATTACGGAACTCTTTGACCGCCTCAAGGGAGATATGGTCTTTACTAAACTTGATTTGAGAGGAGCATACAATCTTGTTAGGATTAAGGAAGGTCACGAATGGAGAACAGCATTTAACACCAGGAGTGGGCTTTATGTGTATCTTGTAATGCCCTTTGGCCTATGTAATGCTCCTGCTGTTTTTCAGGAATTTATTAATGATGTCCTATGAGATATGTTGCAACAGTGTGTTGTGGTGTACTTAGACGACATCCTCATACACTCACCCACACTTGAGGCTCATTGTTCTTCAGAGACTTTGTGAAAACGGCCTGTTTTGTAAACTCGAGAAATGTGAGTTCCATCAGACTCAAGTAACCTTCCTAAGTTATGTTATCTCTGTTGCAGGGTTCTCCATGGATCCTGACAAGTTATCTGCAGTTCTGCAGTGGCCTCGCCCAGTTGGTCTTCGGTCTATTCAACGTTTTTTGGGGTTCGCCAATTACTATAGAAAGTTTATTAAAAACTTTTCTTCCTTGGTCAAACCTATCACAGACATGACCCGTAAAGAGAATGATCCACTCCATTGGTCACCTACTGCCATTAAGGCCTTTGATAGTCTTAAGACTGCCTTTGCTGCCGCTCCAGTTCTGGTTCATTCTAACCCTGTCCTGCCTTTCGTTCTTGAGGTCGATGCATCTGAGACTGGAGTAGGTGCCCTCTTGTCTCAATGTCCTAAGAAATTGTCTCCAGCGGAGTGCAATTATGAAATTGGCGACAGGGAATTACTGGCCATAATTTTGGCACTCAAGGAATGGAGGCATCTTCTCGAGGGTACTAGCGTGCCAGTGCTCATTCTTAATGACTACAAGAATTTAACTTATCTATCTGAAGCAAAATGTATTTCGCCCCGACAGGCCTGATGGGCGCTATTGTTGTCTTGGTTTAATTATGTGGTCTCCTACCTGCCTGGTAGTAAGAATGTTAGGGCTGATGCCCTCTCTCGACAATTTTCGCCTCTGTCCAAGGAGGAGTCTGTACCTACTCCTGTTATACCTCCTGACCATATTTTGGCTACCATACGTACTAATTTGACTTCTCCCTTGGGGGAGGAGATCCTGGCTGCACAAACCAATGCACCTCCTGAGAAACCTAGTGGTAAGTGTTTTGTTCCTGAGAATCTTCGAACTAAAGTTTTGCACACTTACCACTATCCTAAAGCCGCAGGTCACCCAGGCAAGAACCAAATGATTTGGTCTGTCACTCGACAATTCTGGTGGCCAGGTCTTCGTTCTGATATTGCTGTATATGTTGCCTCCTGCTCAGTTTGTGCACAAAATAAGACTCCTCAACATCTTCCTGTGGGTCTTCTTCAAGCTATTGCTAATGGTGAGCGTCCTTGGGCACATCTTTCCATGGACTTCATTGTCGAGCTCCCTGTTTCCAATGGCATTCCCTTGATGAAGCTGCCTACCGCTCAGGAACTTGCTTCAATTTTTGCCCGGGAGGTCTTCCGTTTACATGGGTTACCCAAGGAGATAGTGTCGGACCGGGGTAGTCAGTTTGTCACCAGATTTTGGCGTTCCTTTTGTGCTCAAATGGGGATCCAGCTTTCTTCTCCTCGGCATATCACCCTCAATCCAATGGGGCTGCGGAACTGTCTAATCAAGCTCTGGAACAGTTCCTCCGTTGCTATGTCTCAGATCACCACAATAATTGGTCTGAACTGTTACCTTGGGCAGCGTTTGCTCGTAATAGTGCTATTAATGCTTCCTCCAAGTTATCCCAGTTCATGGCGATTCATGTCTCAGGGTATTCCAGCTTTGGAGGAGCATCTCCGGCAACTCCGTTCCACGTGGGTGCAGATTCAGGATTGCCTTCATCGTTCTATGCAGCGCCAAAAGTTCCAGGCTGATTGTAGGCATCTGCCTGCACCTTCCTACCAGGTTGGTGAGAGAGTTTGGCTATCCTCCCGCAACTTGAAACTTTGTGTGCCTTCCAATAAATTAGCTCCCCTTTATGTTGGTCCTTTTTGAATACTCCAACGGGTTAATCCTGTGGCCTACGCTCTTGACCTTCCTCCTGCTATGCGCATCTCCAATGTTTTTCATGTCTCCCTCTTGAAACCATTGGTTTGTAATCGGTTTACCACTGTGTTGCCTCATCCCTGTCCTATCTTTGTTGACAACCATGAGGAGTATGAGGTTGTGTACAGTATTTGGTTAACTGGAGGGGCTACGGTCCGGAGGATGTTCATGCTCCCGCCCTCCTCCGTGCCTTCCATGCCTGTTTCCCCAATAAGCCTTTTGTTCTCCCACGGGGGAGGGGTCATTGAGGGGAGGGTACTGTCAGGGTTTTTTCCCTGTTGTTCCCTGTTGTGCTGCTGGCAGCCATTTTACTCACCTCTCTTCCTGAGTACGATGCATTGTGGGGGATGCTGCTCATTTCCTACACTTCCTTTTATGGCCAGACTGGTGTGCATCATCCATGTGAGACAGGATGCAGTCTCAGAATTGTGATGTCATCACTTATTATTTAAAGGGCCTCTGCTCTGTTCAGTATGCTTTGCCTTTGCGTTGTCTCAGACCTGTTTGTGAGAGTTCCTGTGTATTACCTGGCTGCCTGACGTCCTTCCTGGCTACTGATCCCTGGCTTGTTCCTGACTCTGCTGTTTTCCTTGTTCCTTGTTCCTGATTCCGACTCGTCTGACTATTCGCTTTGGCTCCTGACTCGGCTCATCTGACTACCAGCTCTGGTTTTGACTCCTGGCTTGTTATTTGACTTGTGGACTTTTTATTATTTTTTGCTATTAATAAAGGTGTGATTATTTTTGCACTTCTCGTCTCAGTCTGATTCCTGGCACCCACCAGCGTACCTGGTTTTTAATCAGCCGCCCTGGAGGCCGCGGATGACATAGGAATCAATGGGAGTCTGAAAGCAGTGAAAGCTCATGTTCCAATCAGTCAATAGAATGCAAGCTCAATCCTATTGGCTGATTGGATCAGCCAATAGGATTGAACTTCAATCCTATTGGCTGATTGCATCAGCCTATAGGATTTTTTCTACCTTAATTCCGATTGGCTGATAGAATTCAAGGGACGTCACTTAAAGGTACCTTCATTCAGTCGTCGGATGTCGTTGGAAGAGGATGCTCCGCGTCGGATATCTTGAAGATGGACCCGCTCCGCGACGGATGGATGAAGATAGAAGATGCCGCCTGGAGGACCTCTTTTGGCCGGCTTGAATGAAGACTTCTGCCCATCTAGAGGACAACTTCTGCCGGCTTCGTGGAGGACTTCGGCCCGGTTGGGGGAAGACGTCTCAAGGTAGGGTGATCTTCAAGGGGTTAGTGTTAGGTTTTTTTAAGGGGGGATCGGGTGGGTTTTAGAGTAGGCTTGGGTGTGTGGGTGGTGGGTTTTAATGTTGGGGGGGTATTGTACTTTTTTTTACAGGTAAAAGAGCTGATTACTTTGGGGCAATGTCCCGCAAAAGGCCCTTTTAAGGTCTATTTGCAATTTAGTATAGGGTAGGGCTTTTTATTATTTTGGAAGGCTTTTTTATTTTATTAGGAGGATTAGATTAGGTGTATTTAGTTTAAAAAACTTGTAATTATTTTATTATTTTCTGTAATTTAGTGTTTGTTTTTTTGTACTTTAGATAATTTTATTTAATTGTAGTTAATTGTAGTTAATGTAGGTAATTAATTTAATGATAATGTAGTGTTAGGTGTAATTGTAACTCAGGTTAGGTTTTATTTTACAGGTACTTTTGTATTTATTTTAGCAAGGTAGTTATTAAATAGTTAATAACTATTTAATAACTATTGTAGCTAGTTAAAATAAATACAAAGTTGCCTGTAAAATAAAAATAAATCCTAAGATAGCTACAATGTAACTATTAGTTATATTGCAGCTATCTTACGGCTAGATTTGGAGTTTGGCGGTAAAAGGGCTGTTAACGCTCCGCGGGCTTTTTTCTGGCCGCACCATAAATTTAACTCTGGTATCGAGAGTTCAAACAAATGCTGCGTTAGGCTCCAAAAAAGGAGCGTAGAGCATTTTTACCGCAAATACAACTCTCGATACCAGAGTTGCTTACGGACGCGGCCGGCCTCAAAAACGTGCTCGTGCACGATTCTCCCATAGGAAACAATGGGGCTGTTTGAGCTGAAAAAAAACCTAACACCTGCAAAAAAGCAGCGTTCAGCTCCTAACGCAGCCCCATTGTTTCCTATGGGGAAACACTTCCTACGTCTGCACCTAACACTCTAACATGTACCCCGAGTCTAAACACCCCTAGCCTTACACTTATTAACCCCTAATCTGCCGCCCCCGCTATCGCTGACCCCTGCATTACACTTTTAACCCCTAATCTGCCGCTCCGTAAACCGCCGCCACCTACGTTATCCCTATGTACCCCTAATCTGCTGCCCTAACATCGCCGACCCCTATGTTATATTTATTAACCCCTAATCTGCCCCCCACAACGTCGCCGACACCTACCTACACTTATTAACCCCTAATCTGCCGACCGGACCTGAGCGCTACTATAATAAAGTTATTAACCCCTAATCCGCCTCACTAACCCTATCATAAATAGTATTAACCCCTAATCTGCCCTCCCTAACATCGCCGACACCTACCTTCAATTATTAACCCCTAATCTGCCGACCGGAGCTCACCGCTATTCTAATAAATGTATTAACCCCTAAAGCTAAGTCTAACCCTAACACTAACACCCCCCTAAGTTAAATATAATTTTTATCTAACGAAATAAATTAAATCTTATTAAATAAATGATTCCTATTTAAAGCTAAATACTTACCTGTAAAATAAATCCTAATATAGCTACAATATAAATTACATTTATATTATAGCTATTTTAGGATTAATATTTATTTTACAGGTAACTTTGTAATTATTTTAACCAGGTACAATAGCTATTAAATAGTTAAGAACTATTTAATAGTTACCTAGTTAAAATAATTACAAATTTACCTGTAAAATAAATCCTAACCTAAGTTATAATTAAACCTAACACTACCCTATCAATAAAATAATTAAATAAACTACCTACAATTACCTACAATTAACCTAACACTACACTATCAATAAATTAATTAAACACAATTGCTACAAATAAATACAATTAAATAAACTATCTAAAGTACAAAAAAAAAAAAAGAACTAAGTTACAGAAAATAAAAAAATATTTACAAACATAAGAAAAATATTACAACAATTTTAAACTAATTACACCTACTCTAAGCCCCCTAATAAAATAACAAAGACCCCCAAAATAAAAAATTCCCTACCCTATTCTAAAATACAAAAATTACAAGCTCTTTTACCTTACCAGCCCTGAACAGGGCCCTTTGCGGGGCATGCCCCAAGAATTTCAGCTCTTTTGCCTGTAAAAAAAAACATACAATACCCCCCCCCCAACATTACAACCCACCACCCACATACCCCTAATCTAACCCAAACCCCCTTAAATAAACCTAACACTAATCCCCTGAAGATCTTCCTACCTTGTCTTCACCATCCAGGTATCACCGATCCGTCCTGGCTCCAAGATCTTCATCCAACCCAAGCGGGGGTTGGCGATCCATAATCCGGTGCTCCAAAGTCTTCCTCCTATCCGGCAAGAAGAGGACATCCGGACCGGCAAACATCTTCTCCAAGCGGCATCTTCTATGTTCTTCCATCCGATGACGACCGGCTCCATCTTGAAGACCTCCAGCGCGGATCCATCCTCTTCTTCCGACGACTAGACGACGAATGACGGTTCCTTTAAGGGACGTCATCCAAGATGGCGTCCCTCGAATTCCGATTGGCTGATAGGATTCTATCAGCCAATCGGAATTAAGGTAGGAATTTTCTGATTGGCTGATGGAATCAGCCAATCAGAATCAAGTTCAATCCGATTGGCTGATCCAATCAGCCAATCAGATTGAGCTCGCATTGTATTGGCTGATCGGAACAGCCAATAGAATGCGAGCTCAATCTGATTGGCTGATTGGATCAGCCAATCGGATTGAACTTGATTCTGATTGGCTGATTCCATCAGCCAATCAGAAAATTCCTACCTTAATTCCGATTGGCTGATAGAATCCTATCAGCCAATCGGAATTCGAGGGACGCCATCTTGGATGACGTCCCTTAAAGGAACCGTCATTCGTCGTCTAGTCGTCGGAAGAAGAGGATGGATCCGCGCTGGAGGTCTTCAAGATGGAGCCGGTCGTCATCGGATGGAAGAACATAGAAGATGCCGCTTGGAGAAGATGTTTGCCGGTCCGGATGTCCTCTTCTTGCCGGATAGGAGGAAGACTTTGGACCCTCTTCTGGACTTCTTCAGTGGATGTCTAGCCCCCGCTTGGGTTGGATGAAGATCTTGGAGCCAGGACGGATCGGTGAACCTGGCATGGTGAAGACAAGGTAGGAAGATCATCAGGGGCTTAGTGTTAGGTTTATTTAAGGGGGGTTTGGGTTAGATTAGGGGTATGTGGGTGGTGGGTTGTAATGTTGGGGGGGGGGTATTGTATGTTTTCTTTTACAGGCAAAAGAGCTGAACTTCTTGGGGCATGCCCCGCAAAGGGCCCTGTTCAGGGCTGGTAAGGTAAAAGAGCTTGTAACTTTTTAAATTTAGAATAGGGTAGGGAATTTTTTATTTTGGGGGTCTTTGTTATTTTATTAGGGGGCTTAGAGTAGGTGTAATTAGTTTAAAATTGTTGTAATATTTTTCTTATGTTTGTAAATATTTTTTTATTTTCTGTAACTTAGTTCTTTTTTATTTTTTGTACTTTAGATAGTTTATTTAATTGTATTTATTTGTAGCAATTGTGTTTAATTAATTTATTGATAGTGTAGTGTTAGGTTAATTGTAGGTAATTGTAGGTAGTTTATTTAATTATTTTATTGATAGGGTAGTGTTAGGTTTAATTATATCTTAGGTTAGGATTTATTTTACAGGTAAATTTGTAATTATTTTAACTAGGTAACTATTAAATAGTTCTTAACTATTTAATAGCTATTGTACCTGGTTAAAATAAATACAAAGTTACCTGTAAAATAAATATTAATCCTAAAATAGCTATAATATAAATGTAATTTATATTGTAGCTATATTAGGATTTATTTTACAGGTAAGTATTTAGCTTTAAATAGGAATCATTTATTTAATAAGAGTTAATTTATTTCGTTAGATAAAAATTATATTTAACTTAGGGGGGTGTTAGTGTTAGGGTTAGACTTAGCTTTAGGGGTTAATACATTTATTAGAATAGCGGTGAGCTCCGGTCGGCAGATTAGGGGTTAATAATTGAAGGTAGGTGTCGGCGATGTTAGGGAGGGCAGATTAGGGGTTAATACTATTTATGATAGGGTTAGTGAGGCGGATTAGGGGTTAATAACTTTATTATAGTAGCGCTCATGTCCGCTCGGCAGATTAGGGGTTAATAAGTGTAGGTAGGTGTCGGCGACGTTGTGGGGGGCAGATTAGGGGTTAATAAATATAACATAGGGGTCGGCGATGTTAGGGGCAGAAGATTAGGGGTACATAGGGATAACGTAGGTGGCGGCGATTTGCGGTCGGAAGATTAGGGGTTAATTATTTTAAGTAGCTTGCGGCGACGTTGTGTGGGGCAAGTTAGGGGTTAATAAATATAATATAGGGGTCGGCGGGGTTAGGGGCAGCAGATTAGGGGTACATAAGTATAACGTAGGTGGCGGTCGGCAGATTAGGGGTTAAAAAATTTAATCCAGTGGCGGCGATGTGGGGGGACCTCGGTTTAGGGGTACATAGGTAGTTTATGGGTGTTAGTGTAGTTTAGGGTACAGTAGTTAAGAGCTTTATGAACCGGCGTTAGCCAGAAAGCTCTTAACTCCTGCTTTTTTCAGGCGGCTGGAATCTTGTCGTTAGAGCTCTAACGCTCACTGCAGAAACGACTCTAAATACCAGCGTTAGAAAGATCCCATTGAAAAGATAGGCTACGCAAATGGCGTAGGGGGATCTGCGGTATGGAAAAGTCGCGGCTGTAAAGTGAGCGTTAGACCCTTTAATCACTGACTCCAAATACCAGCGGGCGGCCAAAACCAGCGTTATATAGGAATAATTTATTTAGATTTATTTAAATTATATTTAAGTTAGGGGGAGTTAGGGTTAGGGTTAGACTTAGGTTTAGGGGTTAATACATTTAATATAGTGGCAGCGTTGTAGGGGGGGCAGATTAGGGGTTAATAAATATAATGTAGATGGAGGTGGGCTCCGAGAGCGGCGGTTTAGGGGTTAATACATTTATTAGAGTTGCGGTTGACTCCGGGAGCGGCAGGATAGGGGGTAAACAGCAAAGTATAGTGTGGGTGTTTAGTGACAGGGTACCAAGAAAGCTGTAAAAAAGCCAAAGAGCAACGAGATCGATGACTGTTAGCTCATCGCCCCGCAGCTTTTTGACAGCTTTTTTGGTAACTATGGAGAACGTATTTAGGTCCGCGGTAGCGATGTTAGGTGAACTAGGTGAGCGTATTGGTGCTGTTGAATGTAAGAAAGTCGACGGCTTGATAAATAGAGGCCCTTGGCTCAAATAACTGCAAAACAATTAACTGCACCCCCTGTCAGTCTGTTTGAGCATTGAAACTTGACTTACACACTCCTGTTTTCCAAGCAATCAGGGTATGGCACGGACTGCAGGACTTCAGCTCATCAGACAGGTTGAGGTAGCCCACCCTCTGTAAATCAAGCACAGCTTCCCCTCTACGGCTCAGCTGTAAACCATGTCCCCTCTTCTGCTGCATGTAAAGGAATTTGTTAGCTTAGCTTGGCTTTTTCTACCTGACAGCTTAAGAACATGCCTCCTCTTGCTTTTTAACCCCTCATAGGCAAAACGTTTCCTATTCTAATTGCCCACTAAAATATCTATAGTAATTTACTGTTTTAAAATGGGGAGCAAATGTTGTGTGCAGGGTGTGACCTTCATTATTGAGTGAGTGTAACCCACTTCCCTAATAAAACCCTACTCCAGTCACCTAAAGAAGTTGCAAGCAGACAGGACAACAAAAGGAGGAGGATGCAATTTATAGAGAGACCTATTCCTTGTCCTTCATTTATTGCATAAAGACAATGCATTTAAAACAATTGCATATAGAGACAGAGGCACCATGCGAGGCCCATGCTAACGTGAGGCCTTAGGCAATCACCTATTTGGGCTAATGCTAGGGGCGCCTCTATATATTGTATTTTTACTTACATGTAGCCAGTCATATGTAGGAAATCCAAATTAACTTTATGTATGTAAGGAAGCTTGATGTATTCAAACATTAGAGTTTAGTATGGGTTGGCCATTCAAAAATAACTGTGCCAACAGGTGAGACCTCAAAGAACAAAATTAAAAGAATCAAACTACCTGTGATGAATACACACATAGGGGCCAATTTATCAATGTCTGATCAACATTATACGCTGTAGCGTATCATGTCCGACAAACATCACTGATTGCTGACAGCATACGCTGTCGGCATTTAACAGTGCACAAGCAGTTCACTAGAACTGCTTGTGCAATGCTGCCCCCTGCAGATTCCCGGCCAATCGGCCACTAGGGGGTGTCAATCAGCCAGATCGTTTAGGATCGGGCAGATTGCAGACCGCAGCCTCAGAGGCAGCGGACCAGTTATGGAGCAGTGGTCTTCATAACTGCTGTTTCCGGCGAGCCTAAAGGCTTGTGCAGAAACAGGGGCATCAAGCAGAAACAGGGGCATCAAGCTCCATCCAACTTGATAATTCGGCCCCATAGTTATTTTTTCATATATGTAAATTGAACTTCATTTTTATTTTCAAATTTAAATGCTTAATAAAAAAAAATAGCAAGATTTTAAAGTTAAATGTATCACTTTCATAAGATGAAATATATAAATGATTTTTTTCTACATATGTACAATTTTAAATTACTTTTTCTGCCTCAACAAAATATATATATAATTAAATGGAGATGAAACCATAGTTCAGATAGAGCATACAATTTTAAACAGCATTTTAATTTACTTCTGTTATCAAATTTGCTTCTTTCTCTTGGTATCCTTTGTTGAAGGACAAGCAGTGCAATACTGGGAGCTAACTGAACACATTGGGTGACCCAATTACAAGAGGCAACAAGTAAACACCAGTTAGTTCCCAGTAGAGCATTGCTGTTCCCGAGCCTACCCATTTTCTTCAGCCAATGATACAAAAAGAAGAAAGCAATGTTGATAGTAGAAGGAAATTGGAAACTTGTTTAAAATTGCATGTTCTATTGGAATAATGGAAGTTTAATGTTGACTTGACTAGCCCTTTAATAACCCTTTTTTTTTTTTTTTGTAGTATTAATACTATCAATTAGAGGCTATTTGGAGCATATGTAAATATCAATTAGCTTAAAATCATACACGTGTCATCCAGCCTTTAATTTAATTGCAATGGCTAATAAAGAATTGAGAAGGCTGTTAAGCTGAAGGATAAGTAGGAAGTTCAGAAGAAAACTAAATTGAGCCAAACAAAACATGACTAATCCCAAATTATTAAACCTGGGGCGCGATCCGATATAGGTCGTAGTTTTCGGCGCAAGCGAGAGAACCCGTGCCGCCTGTAATTTCACCTCGCAACTCGACCTATCCAATATACTGTGCCATCAGATGCTAAACTGGCGTAAGTAGCAAATACAGATGATCAACTAAAATGTGCGCAAATACACATTTTAGTCGTTGCAAGTACTTACGCCAGTATTTTGTTCACGTAAAGTCTCAATAAAGTGTCGTTTTATGCAAATTAGCCTACGAATCGTAAAAAACAACGGCCAGTTCTAAAAGATGTGACACGTAATTACGCCATTCAAAATTCATACATAAACCCATGCGCAGCGGCCATTTTCTTTAGTGTGTTTGGTTGGTTCTTGGAGCTACAGCACACTACAGTGAGTAGAGATTAGTGGTAAGAGTAGTGAGAGAGGAGCATTTCATTAAGTTAGCTAGGTCGGATTGTTGGATTGGTAAGCCTGTACATTTACTAACACTTTTTTTTTACATATTGCACACATTTTGCATACACACATATACAAAATACACAACACTTTTTTTTTCTAACACCTCACACATTTTATTTATCTTTTACAGTGTGATAGGCTGAGTGTTTGGTTGTGATTGTGTGTGATTTAAGTGGGAGTGAGTGTGAGTGTGTGAGTGTGTGTAGTTTGAGGATGGCAAGGAGAGCTAGGGCGGGGGGAGGAGGGAAGGGGAGTTGCAGGGAGAGGATTATGGACAGGAGGAGCAGCAGGGTCCCCTACAGGGAGTGAGTGGAGTGGGGAGAGGGAGAGCAAGAAGGGAGGATGGGAGTGGGGCTGCCCCAAGGCCAGGCACACTCAGAAGAGGGATAGAGGGTGCACATGGGGATAGAAGGGGGGAGGAGGGAGAGGATAGGGAGGAACCCACACCAGGGACATCCCAGGGAGGGAGCCAGGCGACCCAGGACGAGGAGCGCATGAGGTGCCCCAACTTCACTTTTGCCGAAAACCTCGCGCTAGTCCAGGCCGTCATGGAGAACCACACTGCCCTCTTTGGCCAAGAGAAGGGCAAAGGAGTTGCCTGAAGGCGTAAAGATGCATGGCTGAGGGTCGAGGAGGCAGTCAATAGCATGGCCCAGCAGAGGAGGAATGTGGATGGGCTCAAGAAAAGGTGGAATGACTGCAAGAGGCGGGTCAAGGAGAAAATGGGCCAAGAAGCCATGCACCAGAGGGGAACAGGCGGTGGTCTTCCCCAGGAGGCGGAATATAATGAGTGGCAGGAGATCATTCGGAGGTCCCTGAGCGTAACAGCAGTCCGTGGACTTCCAGGGGCTCGTGACTCAGGGACTGCAACATCAGCACAGCATGCTGGTGAGTAACATCCCACACACCAGTATTATATGTATTTGAGATATAACATCCTTTAATGTCACACATTCATGTACACAATGAGGAGCATGGTATTTGGCCTACTAACAAAAACATCTACAATTAGATTTCACATTAAAGGGACATTAAACCAAAGCTTTTTATGTCATTATTCAGATAGAGAATACAGTTTTAAACAACATCCCAATTTACTTCTATTATCTAATTTGCTTCATTATTTTTTTTATTCTTTGTTTATTAAATATCAATGCACATGGGTGAGCCAATCACATTAGACATTGATGTGCGGCCACCAATCAGCAGCTTCTGAGCCTATCTAGATATGCTTTTCAGCTAAGAATATCAAGAGAATGAAGCAAATTAGCTAATGGAAGTACATTACAAAGTTTTTTTAAATTGCATGCTCTAGCTGAATCATGAAAGAATCAAAATGGGTTTAATGTCCATTTAATGCTACTTAACACATTGAAATTCAGGATATGAGGTGGAATAGTTAAATACTAACATGTCTCGGAGTAACACAGGCCACAAGCCACATGTAGAGTTTTCAGTAAATGGACACTATAGCCATCGCAATACTTTTAGCTCAAGAAAGCACGTTATGTGCCTACATCAGGCTAAAGGAAAATGAGTGACCATAGTGTCTCTTAAAGAACACATTTTCTCCATCACTGACATGTACACAGAACTATTGTATGAAACACATACATGTATACTTTGCATATTCAAATCCCTCATATCACAAATCACAATGTGCACATGCATGTTATAGAGTTTGACATGAGAATGAGTATAGGCCCTAGCATGTATCAATGTACATTGTATGCCCACATGGATATATATATGATTGTACTAATACCTCTCATCATTTGACTCCTCCACAGAACCTCCTGTCACCAGGGTGCAAACGGTCATGCCTCCACCACAACCACCAGGCCAGAGAATCCCTCAACATTATGCTCCCAGGCATGAGGTGGGTTGGATTGCCTCTGTTGAGGACCCATACGTCATGCCACCAAGTTTTGAAGAGGAGCCCTGGCAGGAGCCCTGGCCGGAGGACTATTCTTTTGGTTATGAGGGGCAGCCAAGGCATCCCCAAAGGGTAGATGTCTTTACCCCCCCTCACAATATGAGGCCAATTCAGGACTTTTAACACCAGGACATACAAACTGGTCAGGCTGAGTGGTCGCACACCAGTCGTCAATGGGACTACCAGTCCACCCGGAGAGCTCCACCATCCGCTTCCCTTGGAAGAGCTCCAGCATATGAAGAGGAGCATATAGCTGTGGTAGTTCATCCTTAGGCACCAGCTATCATTGTTCCTCCTGAGGCACCAGCCATCATTGTTCCTGCTGAGGCACCAGCCATCATTGTTCCTCCTGAGGCACCAGCCATCATTGTTCCTCCTGAAGCAACAGCTGACATTGTTCCAGATGCAACAGCAGCTAGAGGTGAACCTGCGCCTAGAATCCCTGCTAGTGAACAGCCTTTAGATCCTCTGACTTCTGCCCTGGGCGACGAATACATTGCCCTCCAGAGGAGGCAAACATCAACCTGCGAGAGGCTCACATCAACCTGCGAGAGAATGCAGACAGACCAACGCAGGTTTTACAGGAGCCAACAGACTTTACTACAGCGTTCCATTGAGCTGCAACGGGACATGGCAGCATCTTTAAGTGGTATCGTCCAGAACCAATCTCAGATGCTGAGAGTTATTTCGGATATGCAGATGCAGACTGACAGATGGCGGGAACAAAACCAACTGTTGGGTGTGTTGGTGGAGCATTTCACACACCAGCAGGACATTGCCTCCAGCCTCTCATATGTGGCCAGCACTCCTGCAGAATCCTCTGAATCCACACAACCCAGGAGAGGCAGGAGAGCCACTCCAGGCACCTCAGCCCCCTCATCTAAGAAGCCTAAAAAAAAAAAAAAATATTGTTATATTTCATCCTAAATCTTGTCCTCTGTTATTTACCATATAATTGTCATCCACATCCATGTGAGGGGTGTTTTAGTACACTAATATTTTTGAAAAATATAATAAGGCCTGTGTGGAAATGGCCCATAAAAGGTAATATCATCATGTTTATGACATATTCATGTTCTCTAAACCACATCACAAAGTTGTGTATGAAGGGTACATATAGTGATATTCACTTTTAAAATGTAAATCAAGGTTTCTCACATCCAATAGAAATTGACCCATGTGCAGGGATAGGCACGAGCCAAGGCTGTGGCGGACATTTTCTAAGGTAAAGACTTTTAGTGAAGGACACCTTGCCTATCCCTGAACATGGGTATATATATCTAAATAATACTGTTTTTACAGAAGGTGTGAACATAAGGTATAAACATCCATTTTCATTCCTCGAAATGATAGTCAATAAATCATAGTGACCAAAACATGAATTGAACTAATGATATATTTTCAGTAATTAGGGTGGTTAAGGGAATGGGGGTGGGATGTAGTAGTTTCACTTACATGTAGTGGAAATCCGCAGTATGTAATTTGATGACCAGCTGCAGCAGGGGCAACACCAGAACCATGGGCCTCAGTAGCAACTATAGAATCAGCATGTGTAGACAGAACAACAGGGGATTGTAGTGCTTCCAGCCCTTGTGCCCCATGATGACCCCTTGTGCCCCATGATGACCCCTTGTGCCCCATGATGCACCCCTTTGTGATTGGTTTGACGAACTTGCAGGGGCAGGAATAATAAATGCTTTGAATAGGTTAACTATTTGTGATCAAGCTGCTGATATGTATGTTGTTAAGCATGCACTTGTTAGGCCTTCAGAGAGTTACGTTGGTTTCTAAGTTAGTGCAAGGGTTGCTGCGCCTTCAATTTGTGGCAAGATGAGAATGGAGTAGATTTTCTGAAATCTACGCGCATAAGTCCTTACGCCGTTTATTGGATACCAAACTGCGCGTGTTTTGTATGTCAGTCTATGGGCCAAAAAACGACGGGCGAAGGCAGAAATATATGCGCGTAACTTAGTTACGCCGTATATAGGATACCAAAACCGCACAAAATTTGGCGTCGCCGGCTTCTGCGAGCGACGCTGTATATCGGATCGAGGCCTTGGTTTATCACTACAGTGATCTTTTTCAAACATCACTTGCTATGTACAAAAAGAAATAGAAGCAAACATATATTCCCTTACAGATGCTGCTGAAACCCAATACAAGGAAAAAGCGGAAATATCTCTACTCGCATGCAAACACTATTGCATATTCTCAAGTATGCTAACCCGACATGAAAATATGAATATTTCCCATTCAAATGTTCTTCACCTAGCAGAATATGTTCTATTTATTCATAAATACATATTTCTGTATATCTGATGGTATGCACAAATATATATTTATACCTGATTATAAACAGCCAATTGGCGAGTACAAATTAGTTAGTGAATATTGAGTCTGAAGACTGGTGGCATGTTGTAAGTAGCAAAGTTGGGACATTGTTTTTGCAGAATGTACATTCCTATTGCTACACTGACAAACCGACATTTTGGGCTATATGCTAAAACTATTATCTAAAGGGATATTATATAGCCATGAAAGTGCAATGTGTTATTCCTTTAGGGCTGTAGGGGCCCTATTAGTGCTTAGACTGTAACTTCTGAGAGGGTAAATGGGGTAGATAGAGAGATTGCAGAGGGAAAGTACGTGGAGAAGAAGGTAGAGTTAAGAGAAAATGGAGAAAAAAGAGTGAAGAGATAAGAGAGAGGGTAAAGAAAGAGTGTAAAGAGAAGATATTGGGCCATATTTATCAAGAAGTTATGAAAGAGCGGTCTAAAGACCGCTGCTCCATAACTTGTCCAACTGCTCTGATGCGGCGGACAGAAATCAACCCGATCGAATATGATCAGGTTAATTGACACCCCCTGCTAGTGGAATTGCACCAGCAGTTCACAAGAACTTCAGCAGACATGATACGCTATTTCGTATCATGTCCACTCACACATTGGTAAATAGCTCCCATGGCCTCAGAGAGAAGGTAGAGGGTAAACTGAGAGATTGAAGAAAGGAGGGGTCGAGAAAGACAGTTAAGAGCGAGAAGGGAGGGATGATAATTATAAAAAAAAAAAATCTCCAGGTCTGCTATGACCTTCCATGACTGGCAGCACTCTCTGTATTCAACAACTTCCTTTTTCTGTCCAGCTGTTGTCTTCCCCAGAACCTCTAGTTGATGTTTCTCACTGCTACAAACTTATTTTTGTTAATGTATTACTGTATGTAGCATTATTTAATTTGTTATGGTATAAAATAAAGAAAATATTACAAATTGTTTCACAATGGCTAAACATATGCAAAGAGGGGGAGAAGTAGTTGGTGTGGTGTGGGTGGGATTAGAAGTGGTGAGTAACATTTTGTCCTGGCTAGTATTTTAGGACTTGATATTTTGAGCCATATATATGGTATAGGTATAGAATTATACAGATATATATACATATCTATTTAATAATACATAGAACATATTCTGCTAGGTGCAGAACATTAGAATGGGAAATATATAAATACACAGTATACGGTATAGGTATAGAATTATACAGATATATATACATATCTATTTAATAATACATCCTATATAATAAAAGACAAGAGTTTGTCTGAAGCCGTCATGCGCAGTTCAGACAAACTCTTGCCGCGAGGACCCGGCAGCTCAGCTGTAACACAGAGGCGCGCGAGGACCCGGCAGCTCAGCTGTAACACAGAGGCGCGCGAGGACCCGGCAGCTCAGCTGTAACACAGAGGCGCGCAAGGACCCACAGAGGCGCGCGAGGACCCGGCAGCTCAGCTGTAACACAGAGGCGCGCGAGGACCCGGCAGCTCAGCTGTAACACAGAGGCGCGCGAGGACCCGGCAGCTCAGCTGTAACACAGAGGCGCGCGAGGATCCGGCAGCTCAGCTGTAACACAGAGGCGCGCGAGGAGAGAGAGAGAGAGAGAGAGAGAGAGAGAGAGAGAGGGAGAGAGAGAGAGAGAGAGAGAGAGAGAGAGAGAGAGAGAGAGAGATGTATGCTCTGTCTGAATCATGAAATAAAAATTTTGGGTTTCATGTCCCTTTAACTGCAAAGGGCTCCAATTCACACACACACACACACACACACACACACACACACACACACATCTATATATATATATATATATATATATATATATATATGTGTGTGTGTGTGTATGTGTGTGTGTGTACATATTTATTTATGTGTTTATTTGTGTATATACGTCTGTAAATACATACAGTATATACACATAAATACATCTGTGCACACATATAAACATATATATATATATATATATATATATATATATACATATATATGGCTGTTACAAGTGGATCGCTATTTAGTGCTTTTGCTATAGCAGTAATTGCGCTAGAAGTAAACTTTTTGCATGCGTCGGGTTGCATTGGTATTAAGAGTTAAAAGTAAAAAGTCATGCGTATGCGCTAACTCAATGCGCGCAAAAAGCGAACTTACAATATCACATGCATGTTCACGTATTCCCTCATAGAAGTCAATAGAGAAAAAAAGTGGGAAAAACCTAACACTCGACTCTTGCGCAAACCTGTTCCCATATTCTCATGTGCGCTAACCTGACATGAAAATTTGAATATTTCACATTTCAATGTTCTTCACATTACAGAATATGTTCTATTTATTCATAGATAAATATTTATACATACTGTATATCTAATGTTTTTTTGTACTATATATATATAAAATCAATAAAGGAGGGAAAGGAAGGGAAGCAAGGGAGCAGGAAAAGGGAAAGAATAGGGGTACAGAATGCTCTATGCCAGCACAAATCATTTACACTAAATAAGGAATATAAGCCCTCCGGGTGGGTGTCAGGCCAGTGTCGCTAGGAGATAAAGAGCCCCTCCTAATCTATAAGCATAGAAATCACCAAACATAGGTATCTGTAAAAATACATATAAATTTTAATATATCAACAATATATAAGAACAAGTTAAATGTATGATAAAAATAGCAATAACAAGAACAACCTAATTACCAATGGCCAATGGAAATAATTGAGATAATGTGCACAATGTCCATAAAGAATAATTCATTATTAGTTCATAGATCTCAAAAGACAAGTCAGTCTCAAAAATATATCAATAATGTGCAGCAAGTATGTCCAGAGTAAAAGTACAGTATTCAGACTGCATTGCATATGGGACAGCAGCAGTAATAGTATGAAGCGATGTGGTGCTAAGCAATGGATGAAGTAAAGCAATGATGCAATATAGCAT
Organism: Bombina bombina; assembly: GCF_027579735.1. Taxonomy (NCBI): domain Eukaryota; kingdom Metazoa; phylum Chordata; class Amphibia; order Anura; family Bombinatoridae; genus Bombina; species Bombina bombina. Next base: position 288,499,279 of record NC_069502.1, on the reverse strand, counting down.
AGCAAAATGGCAAGCAGATGAAGTAGCGAGTCAGAGTTCAGTCATGTAGCGTTATAAAGCATGGTAACAGTTCTCATGTATAGCCAAAACGGTGCTTGCTGCAGGGTACTACCTCCTGAGGGATAGCCCTCGCTCATGGGACCCACAGTGCAGACAAGTACAATGGACTGATGTCACCCGTTCTATTCCAGTAAGTCACAGGGTAAACTCAAGCTGTATCCTCAAAACAATGTGTCCGCTGCGTCTCCTGTGTGCCTGTACATTACGGTAGTTATACTTGCGATATTCCAATGGTCCAAGGGGTACAGAGCCCTCAGCTGGCCTAGCTGAGGCGTTGTAGTACAAACTACGCTTGCACGTGTTTCGCCGCCACGGCAACTCAGTGCGGCTTTCTGTTTGAATATGCTCCCTGCTGGGAGTTTAAATATTCAGTATATATATGTATTTATGTGTTTATATCTGTATATATGTCTGTAAATACATATATACACATATAAATATATAACTACATATGTACACACACACACACACACACACACATACATATATATATATATATATATATATATATACATATTTATATTTAGACATGTATATGTGACATGTGACTAAGGTGTAGACTGTCCATTTAATTGCTTTGCCTGCCTTTTTTTCCTAGCACCTGAGTCCTCCTATATTTGAGCCCTTCTAACTTTTGTGTGCAACATATATTTTTTTATAATTTTTATTAGCTGGTGATATTATGAGGTAGATTTATCATACCCCGGTCAGCCCTGCATCGCTAAATGCCGACAGCATACACTGTCGGTATTTAACGTTACACAAGCATTTCTGGTGAAATGCTTGTGTAATGCTGCCCCCTGCACATTTGCGCCAAATTGCCGGCTATCAGGGGGTGTCAATCATCCCGATTGTATCTGATTGGGATGATTGCTGTCGGCCTCCTCAGAGGTGTTGGACGAGTTAAGGAGCAGCGGTCTTAAGACTGCTGCTTTTTAAAGGGATACTAAACCCAATTTTTTTCTTTCATGATTCAGATGGAGCATGAAATTTTAAGCACCTTTCTAATTTACTCCTATTATCAATTTTTCTTTGTTCTCAAGCTATCTTGATTTGAAAAAGCAGTACTGTAAGCTTTAGAGCCGGACCATTTTTTGTTCAGCACCTGGATAGCACTTGCTGATTTGTGGTTAAATGTAGCAAACCAATCAGCAAGTGCTACCCAGGTGCTGAACTTAAAATGGGCCGGCTTTTAACCTTTCATTAATGCTTTTTCAAATCAAGATAACAAGAGAACAAAGAAAAATTGATAATAGGAGTAAATCAGAAAGTTGCTTAAAATTGCATGCTCTATCTGAATCATAAAAGAAAAAATTTGGGGTTAGTATTTTGCATGCTCTATCTGAATCATAAAAGAAAAAATTTGGGGTTAGTATCCCTTTAACTTATGTTTCCACCAAGCCTGAGCGCTCGCACGGAATTATCAGCATCCTCTGCTTGATAAATGTACCCCTATGAGTGTAATTGTACTTAGTAATTTATTTTTGATGTGTTTTGTGAGACTTTTTTGTTTCACAAAACAGTTAACCACAGTTCTGAGAATGCGGTAATCATTCCAGCGCAAATCACAAATGTTTGCACTCCCCTTGTAATCATGGCGCTTAGACGTGTATTTGTATGTATCTCAAGGTTAAAGCCCTTGGTCTTCCTTTTTTTTTTTTCTAACACCTGAGATCTTATATCTTTGAGCCTTATAACTTTTTTGTAAAAACATTTTTTTTTAATAATTTTTATCATATACAGGGAGTGCAGAATTATTAGGCAAGTTGTATTTTTGAGGATTAATTTTATTATTGAACAACAACCATGTTCTCAATGAACCCAAAAAAACTCATTAATATCAAAGCTGAATAGTTTTGGAAGTAGTTTTTAGTTTGTTTTTAGTTATAGCTATTTTAGGGGGATATCTGTGTGTGCAGGTGACTATTACTGTGCATAATTATTAAGCAACTTAACAAAAAAACAAATATATACCCATTTCAATTATTTATTTTTACCAGTGAAACCAATATAACATCTCAACATTCACAAATATACATTTCTGACATTCAAAAACAAAACAAAAACAAATCAGTGACCAATATAGCCACCTTTCTTTGCAAGGACACTCAAAAGCCTGCCATCCATGGATTCTGTCAGTGTTTTGATCTGTTCACCATCAACATTGCGTGCAGCAGCAACCACAGCCTCCCAGACACTGTTCAGAGAGGTGTACTGTTTTCCCTCCTTGTAAATCTCACATTTGATGATGGACCACAGGTTCTCAATGGGGTTCAGATCAGGTGAACAAGGAGGCCATGTCATTAGATTTTCTTCTTTTATACCCTTTCTTGCCAGCCACGCTGTGGAGTACTTGGACGCGTGTGATGGAGCATTGTCCTGCATGAAAATCATGTTTTTCTTGAAGGATGCAGACTTCTTCCTGTACCACTGCTTGAAGTAGGTGTCTTCCAGAAACTGGCAGTAGGACTGGGAGTTGAGCTTGACTCCATCCTCAACCCGAAAAGGCCCCACAAGCTCATCTTTGATGATACCAGCCCAAACCAGTACTCCAACTCCACCTTGGTGGCGTCTGAGTCGGACTGGAGCTCTCTGCCCTTTACCAATCCAGCCACGGGCCCATCCATCTGGCCCATCAAGACTCACTCTCATTTCATCAGTCCATAAAACCTTAGAAAAATCAGTCTTGAGATATTTCTTGGCCCAGTCTTGACGTTTCAGCTTGTGTGTCTTGTTCAGTGGTGGTCTTCTTTCAGCCTTTCTTACTTTGGCCATGTCTCTGAGTATTGCATACCTTGTGCTTTTGGGCACTCCAGTGATGTTGCAGCTCTGAAATATGGCCAAACTGGTGGCAAGTGGCATCTTGGCAGCTGCACGCTTGACTTTTCTCAGTTCATGGGCAGTTATTTTGCTCCTTGGTTTTTCCACACGCTTCTTGCGACCCTGTTGACTATTTTGAATGAAACGCTTGATTGTTCGATGATCACGCTTCAGAAGCTTTACAATTTTAAGAGTGCTGCATCCCTCTGCAAGATATCTCACTATTTTTGACTTTTCTGAGCCTGTCAAGTCCTTCTTTTGACCCATTTTGCCAAAGGAAAGGAAGTTGCCTAATAATTATGCACACCTGATATAGGGTGTTAGAAACATAGAAACATAGATATTGACGGCAGATAAGAGCCATAGGCCCAGCTATGTCATTAGACCACACCCCTTCTCATTACAGAGATGCACATCACCTAATATGCTTAATTGATAGTAGGCTTTCGAGCCTATACAGCTTGGAGTAAGACAACATGCATAAAGAGGATGATGTGGTCAAAATACTCATTTTCCTAATAATTCTGCACTCCCTGTAGTGTTATTATGAGTGTAACTGTATTTTATAATGTATTTTTGATGTCTTTTGTGACCTTTTTTTTTTGCGAAGCACAGAGTACATACAAAAGATTGTAAGGAGTACTCCGGTTTCTTGCTTCTTTAAAAGTCCTTTATTTAATCAATTTAAAAAACATATACAGCATGTCAATACTTTGTCTCTGTTTAAAATGTAAAAAGTATTTACAACGGATAAATCTCAGCTGTCACTTTTTGACGAGATGGAAATCTTGTTGAAGAAAGAGAATAAGATTAAATGTGATATACAGATTCTGTAAAGATATCATAATATGGGAATTATCCCTAGGGGACTAAGAATTAACAAGTTCCCTGTGTTTATAACCGATGACAAGGACTTTATTACACGTTGGAGTAATACGTTGTATGAATGTTCCCTCAAATTGATTTTATTAATTGTTGAATATAAAGAACTGTTGTTAAGGGAAATTACTGTAAAAATTGGTCTTACTCAGACTGAACTGAATAAAAGACAAGAAGTATCTGATTTGCTAAACTTTGATAAAATCTTGCAACAAACTATTGTTGAAGCAAAAAGGTTTCTATTAGAATTAAAACACAAGAAATACCTCAGAGATCAGTCTGATTATGACCAAAACAAAGTGTACTGTATGTGTGGAATAGAAGGGAGCGGTCCCAATTCAGGAACAACCAATATTGAAATAGGCGTTATAGAGGGAGGCGTGGGAGAGGCAGAAGGGGTAGAAATAACTACCATTATGAAGATAGGAAAGTCAGATTCTCAGAAAGTGAGGCAGAGTCTACAGATGAGTACTCAGCGTCAGGAAGAGAGGAGATGATAATTAATTCACTTAATCTAAATTCTGCACCTATGAATTATATATTAGAGTAGGCGCTAAAAAGCTCTAAGTGTTACAAACTAAGAGATTGGGGGATAACGACACAAGCTATGAAGTTTATGCTTGATATAATGTGAACTGATTGCAATGTGGGAGGTTTTACAATTTATACAACCTTATAATAGGTCTCAAATTCTGCCAACACCTAATAAAAAAGGAGCTAGAGAAAGAATTATATATAAAAAATAATTTAAAATTAATAATCTAAATTCTGCATCTCTCACACAAGACCCCAATGCACAAGAACAGGTAGTGAGACCTAAGGTTAAGTCCATCCTAACTCAACCCCAAATGAGACAAGAATATAGGGATGATGCTAACACGAATAGTAATAGTAAGTATAAACCAGCGCAGAAAGCAATGAATGCCCACAGCAGTAACAGTGATATGGATAAGGTTTTTCAGTTGGGCCCAAAAGGACTAGAAGGGGGGGGGGGGGCACAAATATGCAAATAAGCAAAAACCCTCAGGTGCCAATCACAATCAGAATCAGCAATCACAGGTTCAAACCAGGTCCACTCGGTATCCCCAAAGAAGGGGACATTATACAAAGTACCATTAGACAACGTAATAAATATCTCAGATTACGATAAATAAAGGTCTAAGTTTTGTACCCTCCTCCAACTTCAATATATTTCAAACTTTATTAGGTGTCAATAAGCTTATTAGAAATTTGACTCTAAAGAAATTTTACAAAACTAAAGAATTGGAGCAATGGGACAATACAAGAGTAACCATTAGTAGAGATCAATTCCTAACATTTGATGAAAATTGTGATGTCACTGCAATGAATGAATTATATTCTGCAGGAGCAATGGGTCCTCTGGAACCTGTTAAACTGCCCAAAACCAAAAAGAAGTCCTCATTTTACCCTTTACAGGCAAGAGGTCAGATACTGGAAATATTCCAGAAAAGAGTGGAAAAAGACTTAACAGAATTATCAGAAAAAGCAACCATAAATAAATATAATTTATCCAGAAATGAAAGAATAGCATTGAAACATCTGCAATAAAATAAAAAAAATGGTCATTAGGGCTGCAGACAAAGGGGGCTCAATAGTAGTGATGAGCAGGGAGCAATTTGTAAATGAGGCTAGAAAACAATTAGAAGACAGTGAACAATACACTTCATTGAAAGGTGACCCCCATTGAGATTTGATAGAGAACTAAGGCTTCTGCTAGATGAAGGAAGGGACATAGGTATGTTTGATGACAACACTACAGAGTATTTGCAAGTAACTAACCCAGTAAGACCAATATTTAATCACCTGCCTAAAATACATAAGCCAGGCCCGAATATACAGGGTCGCACAATAATCAGTGGGATAGGCTCATTAAGTGAAAGACTTTCCCAATGGTTAGATGCCATCCTTCAACCATTTGTTGGGGGACTATTGAGCCATTTAAAGGATACAAAACACCTGGGCCTGGTCGATCTATGGCGGGTACAGAATCCGGACGATCGTACGTATACGTGTGTATCTCATGTCCAGCGTTCATTCTCCCGGCTTGACTATTTTCTGATATCAGAAACAATGCTTGGCCGGAACTGGGTCTCTGGAATCGAAGATATAGTTATCTCCGACCATGCTGTCATAATACTAAAGCTTGATATTGGCCAGAAGCGGTCGGGAGCAAATCATATTTCCTTCCCTAGATATCTATGCAACAACATTAAATTCCAGCAACATTTACGATTAAAGTGGGCAGATTATCTTAATAATAATGGCAATTATATAGATAAAATTGAGACATTTTGGGAAGCCTCCAAGGCCGTCCTACGCGGAGAGATTAAATCTTATACACTCTATTGGTCAAAACATTGTAGTTCAGTGGCTAGACAATTAGCCAATCGCGTCAAGAATACCTATAGATCCTATGTCAGTAGACATACTAGAGAAAGCTGGGAGGCTTACACTACAGCGAAGACACTTCGAGATACACACATGAAACAGGTTAGTGCCCAGGAAGAAATTAGAATGAAAGCTAGATATGGGGGATACACGGGCAGATCGGCGAAGTTCTTAGCGAGGCTAGCCAACTTTTCGCCTAGACATGCTATCACTGCTATCAAACAAGGAGATAAGAGATATACGAGCCACCTAGATATTGAAAGAGTGTTTGCTGAATACTTTCAGACTTTGTATAGACAAGATCCCCTTGATGTAGATAAGAAAGAGGCATTCTGGAGTAAGATCAAAGTACCACGCCTTGCTTTAGAGGCTAGAGACATTATTAACGCACCCATTACTGAAGAGGAAATATCATGGGCAATTAAGAAGGCGAAATCTAACAAAGCTGCCGGCCCGGATGCTCTTCCTATCGAATACTACAGAATTTTACAACCACATGTATTACCTATATTAACTAAGTTATTTAATTTTTATTTCTCAGAGAACACTCGATGTTCTTCTCTCTTTGCTTCTGCAAATATTTCGTTGATCTTAAAAAAGGGTAAGGACCCTGAGCAACCAAGCTCCTTTAGACCCATTTCGGTCCTGAACACTGATTATAAACTATTAGCAGCCATCATAGCCTCACGAATGAAACCCTTTATGGGCGAGCTAATTCATGAGAATCAAACCGGTTTCATGCCTGGACGCAATCCCGTAAAGAATACGAGGAAACTTCTGATCTTGCTCGAATCTTTCTGGAATAAATACAAATCTACAGAACCTGGCGATAGTATAGACAAGGCCATTCTAACGGTGGATGCCGAGAAGGCCTTTGATAGGGTCAGTTGGGACCATCTGTTCTTTGCGCTGGAACGATTTGGGTTTTCAGGATTCTTTACCAACTACATATGCTTGATCTATAGTACTCCCTCCTCTGCGGTGATTGTTAATAATACTTCTACACAACGATTTGATCTATTTAGAGGGACTAGACAGGGTTGCCCTCTTTCACCCTTCCTGTTTAATCTCAGTATAGAACCCCTAGCTATCCGATTACGACAAGAACTGGAGGGGATTCCATGGGCGGGGGAGAAACTGGTGCTTCTCCTATACGCAGATGATCTCCTCATATTTCTATCTAATCTTAAAGTATCTCTGCCTATTCTACAGAAGATTACCCAAGAGTTTGGGGAAATATCTGGATTTAAGATCAATACTTCAAAATCGGAACTAATGTGGATACATAAAAACTCACCACCACATGCGAAACATCCTTTCCAAGAAGTTTCCCAGATTACTTACCTGGGTTTACGTTTATCCAGAAACGCGGAAGAATGGTATAGACTAAATCATAGGATGGTACTGGACTCGTGCAAGAAAAAGCTCGAGGACTGGGCTAGGTTACCAATTTCGCTAACCGCTCGTGTGACCCTGATTAAATCAGTTATCTTTCCAAAACTCCTCTATATATTGCAAAACATTCCGTGGTTCTTACATAAAAAAGATATTACTATATACAATAAAGCCTGCTCCAAATTTCTATGGAATGGCAAGAGACCACGGATTGCTGCTTCTAAGCTTATGAATTCCAAGTCAGCAGCTGGCTTGGCACTTCCTAATATCCAGACATATAATCTGGTTATTATAGCCAGATTTGCATTAGATTGGCTAACTGAGAAGGAGCAGATTACATCTTTTACCTGGGAATCTCAGGCTGTAGTTCCCTTTCAGTTAAAGGCTCTTCTGCATTGCCCTCTTACGTCTCTGCCTTCCAATATATTCTACCTATGTACCTTCAAGAACGTCATTGTAGCCTGGCAAAGACTGTGTACAGAGGTGGGAATCTCTCCTTATGTCTCACAATATTTACCCATCGTGAGCAATCCAGAGTTTAGTCCCGGTATCTACAATCAGATATTTAGAGAATGGGAGACAAAGGGCCTTCAGACCTTGGGCCAAATTCAAGATACAGAGGGGCATCCAGTTACATTCCAAGAAATTGCGACACGGTATGCTTTAGGGGCGCGAGAATTCTATGCTTACCTTCAAGTTAGGCATCTTCTCTGGGAGCTGAACATAAAACATGGGAACAATTGGACTATGGGTGAACTACAGCCCAGGATTACTATTTACGCGGCAGGAATATACGCTATTTCCCCCTTATATTTAGTGCTAAATCAGAAAGCATCAAACCTGCAAATTAATGAAATGATTGCTAGGTGGTCTACTCTATTTCCAGAAATTGATGAAGGGATTATTGTCGGGAGCTTTAAAATAATCCAACAGAGTTGGGTTCCGACAACTTGGAGGGAGTCACAGATGAAAATTGGGCTGCAGAGATATCTTACACCTGCGGTCCTCTCTAAGTGGTACAAAACTAAGGTGCTCTGCCCTAGATGCTCATCTATAGGATCTGATTTATTCCATTGTTTATGGAGCTGCCCCAAAATATGTCAATATTGGGGAAAAATCACATTCTGGATGACGGTGGTTTTGAAGTTGGATCATAAATTTTCCCCAATTGAAATTTTCTTCCTGGTAAAATATCAGGGCATCATTAAGAACTATAGTCTGATAAATACTATTATACTAACAGCACGTAGCCTCATCTTTAAATCATGGAAAGCATTTTCTGCACCTACTATGGCCCAATTTAAATTGGCTCTATGCAACCAACTCATAACAGAACAGTATAATGTACCATTCCCTCAAGATAAATACTTAGAAGTATTTTTTAAAAAATGGGAGCCATTTGTAAGATCCCTGCCCTTACTACAACAAAAAAAATTAATCAAACCATTTAGAAATTCGGAGTTTGTCCAGATCAATATCTTAGGGGGCCGCTTTCCGGAAGAGTGGGCAACGGATGCCGAGTGAGGTGGTCTGGGGGGAGGGGGGGGGGAGAATACGAGGGAGGACCCTTATCTCTATTATTATTTTTTTTTTATTATTTTTTTTTTTTTTTTTCTTCTCATGGTTCTGGTTGATGTGGTTCGTCTTGTTCCAATAGGGGGGGGATAAAAGGGGGAAAATTCAGAGACAAAGAAAGACTAGTTACTGTACAAAGGTTTATCTGGTTACCCTATGCAATTTTTTATGGTTTACTTCTATAATTATTAGTGCACTAAATAATTTTGAACGATTGGAATGATGTATGGGCACTCTTTCGTCTTTAATTCAACCTATATGGCTTTTTACCTAAGTATGTATTTATATATTATGTATATTCACTGTGACACATGTTTTTATACTTGGTAACCGAGATTGTATCAATCTTCTCTGTCTTTGTCATAAATAAATATTTAAAAAAAATAAAATAAAGGATACAAAACATCTCTTAGGTTTAATAACAGGATTCGACTAAAGATATGATGGATGTGGCTTACAATTGATGCCAAATCTTTGTACTCCACTATACCGCATCAAGAAAGCCTGAGAGCAGTAGAGTATTTCCTAACCAGATCAGGTCAATTCAATGAAGAACAATGTGAGTTTATACTCAAAGTGACAACATTTTTGCTAACTCATAATTATTTTTGCTCTTTCTTCAGAGATGTGGGACTGTGATGGGGGCTAATTTTGCTTCATCATATGCCAACCTCTATATGGGGTGGTGGGAGCAGTCCCACATCTATGGAGAAAGTAACTTATTCAGAAATAGAATATCCTTTTACAAGAAGTTTATTGATGATTTGATACTGATCTGGAGGGGAAATGAAAATGAGGTGACAAATTTCATGGAGGAATTAAACAGTATTGTAATGGGTTTGAGCTTCACACATGAGCAGGATAGGTCCAGTATTAATTACTTGGACATTACATTAAATGGAGTACTAGATGATAATGGTGGCCACATAGAAACCCAAGTTTAGAGGAAAATAACAGCAAAAAATACAATTTTACATGCAAAAAGTAGCCACCCGAAGAGGGTGTTTAAGGCTTTAACAAAAGGACAGTTTGTGAGGACACTAAGAAACTGTTCAGAAAAATACATTTTCAAAAGACAAGCAAGTGAGCTGATTCTCTGTTAAAGTAATATTGTCTGTTTAAGTATAATAGTTAGCTAACTAACAGAGAGATTACAAGTCTTGCGTTAGCCTTAAAAAGCAGCATTGAGAGGTCCCAACGCTGCTTTTTTCTTAACGCTGGTATTACGAGTCTTGAAATGACAGGTGTACCGTTCACTTTTTTGGCCAGAGTCGTTAATACCGCAAATCAACTTACATAAATTGCGTATCCTATTTTTTCAATGGGACTTGCCTAACACCGGTATTACGAGTCTGCAAAAAAGTGAACGGTACAGCCTCTCCTGACGGTAGTTAAGAGTTTTATGGGCTAACGCCGTAACATAAAACTCTTAACAAAAGGGCTAAAAAGTACACTAACACCCATAAACTACCTATTAACCCCTAAACCGAGCCCCCCCCCCCACATCGCAAACACTAAAAAAAAAAATGAACCCCTAATCTGCCGAACCGGACATCACCGCCGCTATAAAATAATTATTAACCCTTAAACCGCCACCCTCCCGCATCGCAAACACTAATTAAATTTTATTAACCCCTAATCTGCTGTTCCGAACATCGCTGACACCTACCTACATTTATTAACCCCTAATCTGCCGCCCCCAATGTCACCGCCATTATATTAAATTTATTAACCCCTAAATCTAAGTCTAACCCTAACACTAACACCCCCCCTAACTTAAATATAATTTAAATAAATAAAAATAAAATAACTATCATTAACTAAATTATTCTTATTTAAAACTAAATACTTACCTGTAAAATAAACCCTAAGCTAGCTACAATATAACTAATAGTTACATTGTAGCTATCTTAGGGTTTATTTTTATTTTACAGGCAAGTTTGTATTTATTTTAACTAGGTAGAATAGTTATTAAATAGTTATTAACTGTTTAATAGCTACCTAGTTAAAATAAATTCAAATTTACCTGTTAAATAAATCCTAACCTAAGTTACAATTACACCTAACACTACACTATAATTAAATTAATTACCTAAACTAACTACAATTAAAAACAATTGAAAAAAATTATCTAAAGTACGAAAGAAAAAAACACCAAATTACAGAAAATAATAAAATAATTTCAAGTTTTTTAAACTAATTACACCTAATCTAATCCCCCTAATAAAATAAAAAAGCCCCCCAAAATAATAAAAAGCCCTACCCTATACTAAATTACAAATAGCTCTTAATAGGGCCTTTTGCGGGGCATTGCCCCAAAGTAATCAGCTCTATTACCTGTAATAAAAAATACAATACCCCCCCCAACATTAAAACCCACCACCCACACACTCAACCCTACTCTAAAACACACCCAATCCCCCCTTAATAAAAACTAACACTAACCTCTTGAAGATCACCCTACCTTGAGAAGTTTTCACCCAGTCGGGCCGAAGTCCTCAACGAAGCCGGGCGAAGTGGTCCTCCAGACGGGCAGAAGTCTTCATCCAAGCCGGCCATTTTTTCTACCTTAATTCCGATTGGCTGATAGAATTCTATCAGCCAATCAGAATTCAAGGGACACCATCTTGGATGACGTCATTTAAAGGAACCTTTATTCTTCAGTTGGACTTCGTTGGAAGAGGATGCTACGCGTCTTATGTCTTGAAGATGGACCCGCTCTGCACCGGATAGGATTAATTTAGTTAATGAAAGTTATTTTATTTAGATTTATTTAAATTATATTTAAATTCAGGAGGGTTAGGGTTAGGGTTAGACTTAGATTTAGGGGTTAATAAATTTAATATAGTGGCGGCGACATTTGGGGTGGCAGATTAGGGGTTAATAAATATAATGTACGGTTTGGCGATGTTGGGGGCATCAGATTAGGGGTTCATAAGTATAATGTAGGTGGTGGCGGTGTCCGGAGCGGCAGATTAGGGGTTAATAACATAATGCAGGTGTCGGCGATGTTGGGGATGGCAGATTAGGTGTTAATAAGTGTAATATTAGGGGTGTTTAAACTCGGGGTTCATGTTAGGGTGTTAGGTGTTGACATAAAATGTGTTTCCCCATAGGAATCAATGGGGCTGCTTTAGGAGCTTTACACTGCTTTTTTGCAGGTGTTAGGTTTTTTTCAGCCGGCTCTCCCCCATTGATTCCTATGGGGAAATCATGCTTGAGCACGTTTTACCTGCTTACCGCTAACGTAAGCAGCACTGGTAATGACGTGAAATGTGGAGCTAAATTTTGCTCTACGCTCACTTTTTTGTGGCTAACGCCGGGTTTATAAAAACCCGTAATACCAGCGTTACTGTAAGTGAGCGGTGAGGGAAAAATGCTCGTTAGCAACGCACAGCCTTACCGACAAAACTCGTAATTTAGGCGTAAGTTATTTTATAAATATTTTGCTGTGCAAGGGTTGCATTTTATAAAACAAAATAAGTAATGTTGGTTTGTATCTATCCATTTTTTATTTATTTTTTTGTTTCCTGTGTGGGTAATTAGGGGTGGGATTTTTTTTCCAACTGTTTGGGCTTAGCTAGACTATAAATTTAGCACATTTACTCTAGGAGCTTGCTCTTTCAGGGTTGCTACATTGATTCTTTGTTAAAGTAAGATTGTCTGTTTAAGTATAATAGTTAGCTACCCAAGGGTTTGGAGTAGAGTAACCAAGGGGAAATATAATTATTTTATACTTTTAAGTTAATTATTTTAGTAAGTATGTGTGAGAATGTCATTCAGTGTACAGCTTGCCATATGTTTGCATCACTGAAGCAGCCACTTCAGGGATTATATGTTTGTGGCAAATGTGAGCATATTGTCTCTTTAGAAACTCATATTGGAGTTCTGGAGGAACAAATTGCAACACTGAATGAAATTCAGACACTTGAAAGGGAAATGGCTAGGGCTGGTTGTTAATGGTTCTAGCAGTGGGAATGGGGAGGATTCAGATGAGGAGACTCCAGGATGTAGCTGGGTCACAGTCAGAGGGTGAGGTAAAGGTAAGCAGAAGAGACAGGCCAGTTCTGAGCTGGTACACAGCCCAATAGATTTGCCAGATAAAGTGAAGATGTTGGGGATATCAGTTCAGGGGTTGCAGTGTCAGAGAGGGCTATGTTGCCTAGTATAGTGAACAGTCCTTTAGCTGTGGAAGAGGAACATACTATGGTGGGTAGTCCCTCAGACATGGTAGAGGGGCATACTATAGTTAACAGTTCTTCAGTCATGGAAGAGGGGCATACAAGTCAGGGCCTGAGGCAAATGTTGGTGGTAGGAGACTCTATTATTAGGAAGGTTGATAGGGTAATTTGTCAGCCAGGCCCTTTAAACAGAACAGTTTGCTGTCTTCCAGGGACTCGTGTTAGGCATATTGTGGAGCGTATTGATAGATTGTTAGAGGGATGTGGGTCTGATCCTGCAGTCATGGTACTTATTGGTACTAATGAAGGAATCAGGGGAGATGGAGAGTCCTACAAAATGACTTCAGGGAGTTACGTAGCAAGCTTAAAGCAAGGACCTCCAAAGTAATATTTTCGGCAATATTACCAGTGCAGTCTGCTAATTCATTAAGGCAGAAGGAGCTAAGGTCTGTTAATTCATGGTTAAAAACATGGTGTAAAAATGAGGGGTTTTACTTTTTAGAGTACTGGACTGACTTTTCATTTGGGTACAGTTTGTACAGTAATGATGGATTGCATCTGAATGACATGGGTGCAGGTGTGTTGGGGGAAAGGATGGTAGCAAGTTTAGAGAATATTTTAAACTAGGCAAAGGGGGGGAGGGTCAGTTAGAACACAATAGAATAGAGAGATCAGTCTGTGAGTCTGTCACTCCTTTGATATCTCAAGGAAGAGATGACTTAAGAAATGTCACATTAGAAAGTATGGAGGAAAGCACACCAAGTATCAGCAGAAAGCACATGAAAATTAAATGTATGGCAACAAATGCAAGAAGCATGACAGGTAAAATGGGGGAGCTGGAGCTCTTAGTTGAAGAAGAGGACTATGATGTTATCAGTATAACTGAAACTTGGTGGGATGATTCACATGACTGGGCAGTTAACTTAGAGGGGTATACTTTTTTTAGGAGGGACAGGCATAATAAAAGGGGTGGAGGAATCTGCATGTATATTAAACCTAACCTTAAATCTACAATAAGGAAAGATATTTTTGATACAGGCGACAATGTAGAGACCCTGCGGGTGGAAATAAAGAGTGGGGGGGAAAATCCTAATAAAATATTACTAGGAACATGCTACAAGTCCCCCAACATTAGTGATCTGGATGAAACTCAACTACTAATACAAATAGGTAAGGCTGCTAATAACAGTGCTATAATTATGGGAGATTTTAACTACCCTGATATAAACTGGGCCAATGAAACTAGTAATTCAGCTAAGGGGGATAGATTTTTAAATGTTCTCAGGGATAACTTCTTGTCACAATTAATAGAGGAGCCAACTAGGAGTAACGCTATATTGGATTTAGTGCTATCAAATAATACAGATATAATATCAAACATAGAAGTCAAAGAACATTTGGGTAACAGTGATCATAACATGGTCACATTTGAAATCTCTTTTCATAAGCAGTGTCTTAAAGGTTTAACCAAGACTTTTAAATTTAAGAAAACAAAATTCAACGATTTAAGGAAATCATTAAATAACATAAATTGGGACAAAGTATTCTCTAATAAAAATACAGAGGATAAATGGATAACATTTAAAACTTTGTTAAATAAATATACATATCAACAAATACCATACGTTATAAAAATAAAAATAAAAAATCCAAGCCAATGTGCCTGAATATAAATATGTTAAGAGAAAATAGGAAACAACGTAGAGCATTTCAATTATTCAAAGAAAATAGTAGAGACACAAAATTCCATATTTATAAGGAATGTAACAAAGCATGCAAAAAAGCAACCAAATTAGCCCAAATTGAAAATGAAAATATAATTGCAAAGGATTCTAAATCTAACCCTAAAAGGTTCTTTAAGTACATAAATAGCAAAAAATCTAAGAAAGACAATATAGGTACATTAAAATGCGGGCAGGGTAGCATGATTAACAGTGACAGGGAGAAGGCTGAGATACTAAACCATTTTTTTTATTCAGTATACACAAGACAGGAACCATTGGATGATACTTTGGAAGAAAATAGAACATGCCAGCCCATACCATTAACTGGGTTATGTATAGAGGATATAAGGAACAAATTGGATAATATTAAGGTAAATAAAACACCAGGCCCAGATGGAATACACCCAAGGGTGTTAAGGGAACTTAGCACTGTTATAGACAAACCTCTACTCTTAATTTTTCAAGACTCATTATCCTCAGGCATGGTACCCAAGGATTGGCGTAAAGCTGATGTGGTGCCTCTCTTCAAAAAGGGAAGTAGGGATGTTCCAGGAAGCTATAGACCAGTTAGTCTGACATCAATAGTGGGGAAGATATTTGAAGGGATTATAAAGAAATATATTGATGAGCATATTCGTGTAAACAAGATTATGAGTTCTAATCAGCATGGTTTTATGAGAAATAGATCATGTCAAACTAATCTAATTAGATTCTATGAGGAAGTAAGTAAAAATATAGATAAAGGGGAATCAGTTGATGTGATATACTTAGATTTTGCTATGGTGTTTTTATACAGTGCCACATGAGAGATTAATGCACAAAATTAAGGGACTGGGAATAGCTGAAAATGTTGGTTTATGGATAAATAATTGGATAAAAGATAGGGAGCAACGAGTAGTAGTAAATGGATCATACTCAGATTGGACACAGGTAATCAGTGGAGTCCCCCAGAGATCAGTTCTGGGCCCTATTCTTTTTAATATTTTTATAAATGATTTGGAGCTAGGATTAAATAGTGACATCTCTATTTTTGCAGATGATACTAAGTTAAGTAAGATCATTAGGTCAGCGCAGGATGAACTTTCGTTACAAAGGGACCTGTAAAAACTAGAAGTATGGGCAGGTAAATGAAAAATGAGATTTAATACGGGAAAATGCAAGGTTCTACATTTTGGAAGTAAAAATAAGCAGGCAATGTATTATTTAAATGGGACAAGTCTTAGCCAAACACAGGAGGAAAGGGATTTGGGGGTAGTAATAGATGGGTACACAATGCAGGGCAGCAGCTTCAAAGGCTAATAAGATACTAGCATGTATTAAAAGAGGCATTGACTCGGGGGGCGGAGTTAACCGCCGTGTCGGTCAGACGCAGAACTAAAGAGCTCCTGCCTTAGGCAACTATAAAATAACTAAAATAGTTAAAATTTGCCACTTTTTTGCCTTTATTTTTATTTAAAATACTTCTCTGCAAACACTAGCTTATTTTGGGCGAATTCTAGGCTGCCCCTACTCTGCTCAACCAGCCCTGAACAAAACGGACTAGAGACCGGGTAGTTAACTCCCGAATCACATCCGCCTGGAGACACACCTGAGACGCCCACAGCAGGCTCCAGAGGGTCGGGGATCCGCTCCGGAGCTGAAGATCTGAGCTGCATCTACATTTTTGAGTAAAGGAGGTGGATAGCGGCTAGGGACTGACCCGGTGTGTTAGAAGGCCACTAACGTCAATCACACGCCTCATACAGCATCCCGGTTCCGACCGGAACACACATCCATTTTCCACTTGTCAGGGTATCCGGCTGATGGTGTGAGGGGAGAGTCGGTGGACCCTGCTGGCGGTGGAGAGGACAAGCGGAGGCTCAATTACCTAACTCTGGGCCTTTTGGCGCGAACCGCGGCCATTTTTTACTGCGTAGTGAAGAGGAAGCTACAGCCCGAGTTAGCGGCCTTAGGGAGAAAGGGTCACCCTTTACAATTGATGCCCAGCTGGACTTCCTAGGGACCTCTGGGGAATCCTGTGAGGTGAGGTGGATACTCGAAGGTACCTCTGCCTGCATCCTTCCTAAGACAAGCCAGGTGAGATACATTTAATTACTATAAAGCCAGGTGGGCTGCCAGGAGACTCTGACATCTTTCCTTTCCAGCACCCCACACACTGAGGATAATTGCTTAATTTATTCTGGGGCCCTGCATTACATAATATTGGGAACTTTAACACTATAATAATGACAAAGGGCATATTACACCCCAATCTGGCTGCACTCTATCAGTAAATGTTCCCCCTATCGCTGTCTACACACATTACTGGAACACATTTAGCTACCAAGAGCATTGCAGTTGTGGGACGCTGGGCCAGTTAAATTTCACTACTCAGCAGTTGTGTGGGCTCACAGGCATTACCTGCATCACTTCACCTTATACAGAGTACTGTCTCCTCTTACATTGTCTGGCACCCTGCGGCCTTCTATCTGCCAGACTCCTAACTATTGAAACAGAGCTACACTGGGTATGCCCTTAGTCCTCAGCAGGTGATTGCTTTACTTCAGGATTTAGCACTACTAATTGGGTAGAATACTGAGCCTTTTTATTGAAACTGCAAGTGAGTGAGCCTTTTGTTTAACCCAATACATCACCTACACGTTCCAGCTCACTACGTCTGGCCCTATTTCAAGGTTTGACTTAAGGTTAGTCCCCTCCTTCCTTTCCCGCAGGTGCTTGGTGCCTGTGGGTCATTCCCCCTACCCTTTAACCGACTTGGCCGATAGGAGGCATCTCCCCTGGAAGGGGCCTATACTACTGAGAAGTTCTAGTTTGTAAATTACCTTCATCACCTGTCTGGAGGCTGACGTCATCAAGTAACCTAACGATCTCTGAAAGAACTGCACTTGCCATGCAGGACTAGAGACCCCAATATAGGGGAGCCAAGTGGTGTACACCCCCAGCCTCAATTACAGTCAAGGAGGATTCCTTTCTAAGCCATCACTTATTATTTCTCCACTCCAATCTTTAGCCATAATCCTACTTCTGTTAGCACTCATGGCTCGCAGTATGCACTGAGGGGTTTGGTCCTTGGGGCCAAGGCATAAGGCTGTGAATTGAATGACTGTGAACCAAGACATTGGTCCTAGATATCTTACTGAGAGATCTCTGCTTTACTGTGCTATTTCACATCGCTGTTCCCCAGCTGAATCTCCCTGGACTCTATCATGCCACAAGGCTCTAGGAGGAAAACTGCTAACCCTTCAGAGTATAAAAAATCTGTGGCGGACCATTTTAAAGCTAAGTCTGTCGCAGGAAAGTCCATAGCTGAATTTAACACCTCACAACAACATATAGTTGATAGTCCTGACATGACAGAAGCCTCTGGAGAAGTAAATAGCCTCTCTGGCTCTATGGCCTCGGATATTGTTACCACCCTCACCCAGAGGATGAACTCCCTCCAGGAATCCCTCACCAAAGCTATCAAGGGATCTGCTGCAGACCTCAGAAGAGATATTGGAGCCATCAGTGAACGTATTGACGTTCTGGAAAAAAAGCAGGAGGACTTAACAGTAGAACAAGGGAATTTAGCTAATCACTCACAAGTGCTGGTTGATATGTTGGACTCCATTGAGGCTAAGATGGCTGACATGGAGGATCGTTCCCGCAAGAACAATTTGAGATTCAGGGGTATTCCCGAAGAAGTTGCCCCAACAGAACTTGGCAAGTTCCTCAATGAGCTCTGTGAAATATTACATCCCCCAGGATTCCCTAATGAGACCTTAGTGGACAGAGTGCACAGACTTCCTAGAGGGAGGAATGTCTCAGCGGATAAACCAAGGGATGTGATTGCCAGATTTCACTATTTCACCTATAAAGAACAGATTCTTAGAGCCATGTTTCAGCGTCCCACACTGCCTAAAAGATTTGAGTCTATACAAATATTTCCTGACCTGTCTCAGTACACGGTGCAAAAGAGAGGCACCTTCCGTGAAGTCACCAAGTCATTGAGACAGATGGGAATAAAGTACAGATGGGGTTACCCCACTAAGCTGCTGATACAGAAAGATGGGCGATTCTACATGGCTGACACCCCTGACAAAGGGCAGCTTCTCCTTAAAGGATGGATCAAACACACCAGTCAAAACAAGGAGATCGTCTCCCCTATTCCTAAAGAAACAGAACAAAGCACCATGTCCTCTTCCATTCTGAGACTGATGGCATTTGAATGGAGACCGCTTGCTCAGAGAATTGCTCCTTCTAAAAGTCAGAACTTAGCTTCACACCAGCTGTCATCATATCAAGCAGAGAATCCCTCAGATGATGAACATTGATAAGTATATTTTTCATTTATGTATGTTTCTTATTGACATGTTCTGTAGGGGGGACGTTCCTGTTTATCCCCTAGTTATGATCTAACCATGGCTTTTAGAATAACACGAGAGAAAGAGATGTCTTACTATGGCAGACCTACTGTTTTTCCTCCCTAAAAATAACTTTGCAATTTCTGGATGTTTTTGATGGTCTCTGGCTCTCATGGAACTTGGCAGAGCCCCTACCTTCATGTACTCTCACATTGGGGATACTCTGATTTTCCCCATAGTCTCATGGGACTAGAGACATTTAACCCCACTCAAGAAAATGTTGAGGGGCCATGGACGCATTACGAAAGAGATTTTGCCCTAGTTATCACAATGCCAGTTTGTTATATGTAGAGAAATTGTTTTGTTAATTTGTTCAGTTTGTGCTGTTTATAACCGTTATTTATCATTTCAGATGGTCACTATGAGAAATGGTAGGCCTTGCATAGGAGGCACCTGACATTTTTAAATTATGTGTAGTTGTAGAATTGACGAATGTGAGACTTTACTTCCAGGTTTAGACTTACCCAGCTTAAGGTAAATGCTAGAAGGTACTTTATTTCAGTAAGTGGGGAGAGCTCCACTCGTCATACTTGTTGGTTGACACATCTACACTAGATACCTATTTTTACACTTATAGGTCTAGACTTACCCAGCTTAGTATAAATGCCTAAAGGTACTTTATTTTAATAGGTGTGGAAAGCTCCACTTTAGATATAGGAAAATATTGACATGATATCAGTTAAGCTATAAACACATAAGTTTACCTTTAGATGATTTAAAAGGTTATTATGGCTTAATGTAAGATAGGAAATGACTTGTCATACTATTTGTGGTTTGATGCACCTACACAAGATATCTATTTATACATTTCCAGGTTTAGACTTACCCAGCTTAAGGTGAATGCTAGAAGGTGCTTTAATTTAGTAAGTGTGGAGAGCTCCACTCATCATATTTTATGTTGGTCAACGCATTTACACTAGACAATTATCTTTATATTTGCAGGTCTAGACCTACCTATCTTAGTATAAATGCTTAAAGGTACTTTATTTTAAATGGTGTGGTAAGCTCCACTCTAGATATAGGAAAAGATTGACATGATATCAGTTAGGCTATATACACATAAGTTTACCTTTAGATGATTTATCAGGTTATTACAGCTTAATGTAAAATAGGAAGTGACTTGCCATACTATCTGTTGTTTGACACACCCGCACAAGATATCTATTTTTACATTCCCTGGTTTAGACTTACCCAGCTTAGGGTAAATGCTAGAAGGTACTTTATGTTAGTGAGTGTGGAGAACTCCACTAGTCATACTATATGCTGGTTGACACATTTACACTAGATATCTATTTTTACATTTACAGGTCTAGACTTACCCAGTTTAATATAAATGCTTAAAGGTACTTCTTTTTGATAGGTGTGGAAAGCTCAACTCTAGATTTAGGAAAATATCGAAATTATATCAGTTCAGCTATATACACATAAGTTTACCTTTAGATGTCATTATACTTAGAATTCTTCTCTTATCAAACACTAGCGACACTCAACCCCACCCAGAAAGATGCTGGGATGCTATGGATATATCACGAAAAATGTTTTGTTCTAGTCCCCACAAAGCCAGTTCGATATATATAGGGAAATCATTCTGTTAATCCTTTCATTTTGTGCTGCTAAAACCATTATTTATCATTTTAAACGGCCACCGAGAGTGACTGTGGGCCTGGCATAAGAGGTGCTCGACAATTTATATTATACGTGGCTATAGAACTGACAAAAGTGAGATCCTGCAGGTTAGTATAGTTCCATGCCAGATAAGAAGTAGCCTGTCATATTCTATGTGATTTGACACACGCACGTATATCTACTTTTTGTAAATTGCAGGTTTAGACTTCCTCAGGATAGGTTAATACTAGAAGGTACCTTATTTCAGTAGATGCGGAGAGCCCCACTCTAGATAAAGGAAAATGTCGAAATAGCATCAGTTAAGCTATATACAAATAGGTTTACCGTTTGCTAGCATTACACCTGGGTTTCCTATCGTACCAAATTTTAGGGACACTTAACCCCGCCCAGGAAGATGCTGGGATGTTATGGACATATTATGAAAGTCGTTTTGTTCTAGGTATTGTAATGCCAGTTGGTTATACATAGAAAAATTGTTCTGTTTTTTCCATTTTGTGTTTTCTATAACAGTTATTTATTATTTCGAGATATCTATTTTTACATTTACAGGTTTAGATTAGCTAAGCTATGGATAAATGCTAGTAGGTACTGTATTTCAGCTGGAGTGGAGAGTTCCACTCTAGATAATGGAAAATATTATCTAAAACAAGTCTATTTTTGGATGTTATTGTTACAATGGGCTATGTCTATGAGATCATGAACTCACCACGCCAACTTGTCTTGCATTCACTTTCTGTTTCCCTGACACACAAACATCTGACAAAGTTAAAGTAGATCTCACCCTAAGTGCGCATAATACCTTCCATCACGACTACTACTTAATCTTTAGTACCAACCTACGAGAATGCACGCCCTGAAGTATACATATAGAGTAAAGTTAGTTTATTAGAGATATAAGGTGACCTATTAAGTGGTTAGAAATGACTTTAGTTCCTTTTCTATTTATAATTACTTTAACAAATAGGGGATATAGAATAAATCTGATTGACAATGTAACCCCCCCCCCCCCCAACAACAGACTTTGCCTCGGCCTAGACCTCACCCCCCATGTTTTTTCTTGGATACTCATCTATACGGTCGGTAGACTGTATCTCTCCACCCCCCCAAGGGTAAAACCAAAGCTTACCGAAAGTAAGCAAGAGAACACAGATTCACTCAAAATTACAAATTCTAAGCACATGTAATTTTATACCCATATCTTTGTAACCAAGAGTTAGATAACAGTGATCCAACTACATCAGTAATAGTCCTCCGGTCCCATCCACTTGGTCACCACTACCTCCTATTATATATCTCTATCTCTCCCTATACACTTCTTTCTACACTTCTCCTTCTTTCTTTCTACACTTCTCCTTCTTCATCTCTCCCCCCTGTTGTGACCCCTCCCCCCCCCTCTTTTTTTTTCTGCCTGGGAACAATGGGCCCTGGTCTCAAATTTGTCTCCCTAAATACAAAAGGGCTCAACTCGCCCTCAAAACGAAGTTTGGTACAATCATACTTGAAGAGGCTTCAGTGTGATGTATCCTTTTTACAGGAGACACACTGGGCTTCGACCAATACTCCAATCCTCAAGTCTAAGCATTACCCAGTGGTACTCAGCTCAAATTACCATGAGAAGAGCAGAGGTGTATCTATTTGTATTAGCAAAGCGGTGGCTTTTCAACAGATACATGTGGAAACGGACCTGGAAGGGAGGTTTCTGTTGTTGATCTGCAGACTTAACTCACACCTCTATACTCTTGTAAATTTATATGCCCCCAATCAGGGTCAGATAAAATTCCTACGCACAATGCTGCATTTTATAGATGGTCTGAAACAAGGCACGCTAGTACTAGGAGGGGACTTTAACTTAGTCTGGGACCCCCAGATGGACAAGAAAATCCTGAGTGGCAAGGTGTTAGATAGCTACTCTCAGTCCACGGCCCCTAAGTTCCAGAACCACATTTACCAGTCCGCACTATATGACGTGTGGAGGGCATGCCACCCAGATTCCAGAGATTATACGTATTTCTCACCCCCTCACCAGAATAAGCTAAAACAGAGGTTGGCTAGCTCTCGGATACCATATATCAGTCATGAGGGACGGAAGATACACGCACCTGATGAAATAGGGAAAGCCTTCGCAGACTTTTACAAGCGACTTTATAATATTGAATCTTATGAGAAACCCAAAGCGGTAGCGCCCCAAGACATTTCCTCCTTTTTGGAGAAACTAAACCTACCCATACTTTCGGACGAGGATAAGGATAAACTGGTAGAACCCTTTACTGAGACGGAAATCGAACTGGCAATTAAGCAGTTAAAAAATGACAAAGCCCCGGGCCCAGATGGGTTTCCGGGGCAACTCTATAAAAAGGCACAGGCACAAAGCCCCTACTATGTCAGGTTTACAATGAGATTGACTCGGGAGGGCTGATATTAAAGGAATACCTTGAAGCGACCATTGTCGCAATTCCTAAACCAGGCAAAGATCCATCCCACTGTAGTAACTTCCGTCCTATTTCATTGATTAATGTGGATACAAAATTGTATTCTAAAATACTGGCAGACAGATTGGCCTCCCTATTTCCGTTATTAATAGCAACGGACCAAGTTTGATTTGTGAAGGGTCGTCTAGGACCAGACAATACAAGAAGTTTAATATCTATTTTTTCGGAAGCAAGGAGACTGGGCACCCCCCTTCTGTCATTGGACGCCGAAAAAGCGTTTGACAGGGTCAGATGGGAGTACATGTGGAAGGTCTTGGAGACATTCGGTTTTCCATCTAGAGCCATTACTATGATTAGAGTTCTATATTCAAACCCAGGCGCCAGGGTGAGGGGGATGGGCTTCTGCTCTCCAGCTTTTGACATCTCTAATGGCACCAGACAAGGCTGCCCATTGTCCCCCTTGCTCTTTGCTTTGGTCATGGAACCATTGGCGGAGGCAATCCGTACTCTACCTACTATTGAGGGTATGCCAATGGGCTCTAGCCAAGAAAAAATTGCGTTATACTCAGATGATGTTACCCTCTTTCTCACGAATCCTACGTCTTCAGTTTCAGCAGTCTTTGCCGTATTAGAACAGTTTAGTACCTTAAGTTACTATAAGATAAATATGTCAAAGACTGAGGCATATAGTATCAATCTTTCTAGTGAGCAGCTTTCAAACCTACAGGAAATGCATGATTTCCATTGGTCCACGGAGTCTATCAAGCACCTCGGTATTCATCTAAGCACGGATTTAGATAGCATTCTATCATTAAATTTTGATGCTCTGATCGCTGAGCTAAAGTCCTTAATAAACAGATGGGACTTCAGAGAGATCTCTTGGATGGGGCGCATAGCCATGGTGAAAATGTCGTTACTCCCTAAGGTATTGTATCTGTTTCGCTGTATTCCTCTAAATGTCACACATGGTATTTTACAACAAATCTACCAGCTCTTCTCCAAATATGTCTGGATGAAGAAAACACCTCGGATTAGTTACAAAATTCTTCAGAGAGAGTTCTCCAGAGGTGGAGTTTCTTTCCCGAACATATTCCTCTACTATGAAGCTGCAAGATTATCACAGATTACGGCCTGGGGCCCCACTAATGAGAGACCGAAATGGTTTAGACTAGAGGAACTACACTTACCCAAAGGCTTAGATCTTCCTAGCATTTTGTGGGTTCACAGTCACAAACAACTAGTTAATATTGTAACTAACCCCATAGTACAGCAAAATATAAAAATGTGGCATGAGCTCAGACACCATACAGAGATCGCCCCACACCCCTCGCTGATTCATCAAGTACGAGCACTGTTGTGGGGACTTCCAAATATTAATGTCGAATTTTGGGCACAACGCAATTTCATTATGGCAGAACACTTGTTCTCTAATAATAGGTTAATAACAGTTCCCCAGATCCTCAACTCTCTTCGTGGACCTCCGTTATGGTTTCACTTTGAATGCTATAGGATACTAAGCTTATTGCACTCCTGGAAATTTGGGGCACAAGACCTAAGACCCCACTCTAAGTGGGAAGAGAGATGGCTGCATGAGATGGGGATGGATAAACCTCTTACATTTCAGTACAAAGCCATATTGCAAGATCATTCGGTGGGTCTTCCGGGTCAAATCAAAATGTGGTGCAGGGAGCTGTCCTTAAATATATCAGATGCAAAGCTGAGGAACGCGATCCATTTGACGAAAAAAACGATTAATTGCATAACGATCTTTGAAAGTTACATCAAACTCATGCTACAGTGGTATAGAGTGCCTACTAAGCTGTCCAGAATGTTTGCTGGCACCTCCTCATGGTGCTGGAGACTGTGTGGAGGAGAAGGTTCTAACTCACATGTGTGGTGGTCTTGCCCAAAAATCCAAGACCTCTGGAAGGATGTTGAAATACTTTTACATTCTATGAATGTGACTATACAGCTGACTCCAAGCCAGGCTCTTTTCCATATTCTCAACAATACCCTGCCTAAATGTAGTAAGCAATTAGTGATCTATGTAATGGCTGCCACAAAGCTTTGTATTGCCAGGGCATGGAAGCAAATCGCTCCACCCACTATTTCGGATGTCTGCGAGGTAATACAATACCTAGCTAATATGGAGAAGTTCGCATATAGCGCTTTGGAACGGATGGAGGACTATTGGGTAATATGGGAAGATTGGATCCAGATCCAATAGAGCCAGATACATAATACTACTTCCCAGTTTAGACAACTGGGACCAGGGACATGGTAAGTAATCTATTATCAATATATCCTATCCATTTTTTTTCTCTCCCTTTTTCTCTCCCTTCCTCCCCCCCCCCTGCTACCTTCACTCTTCCTTTCTTATTTCCCCTCTCTTTACCCTTCCCTCCTTCCCTAGCTCTTCCCACCACCTCCCACGAGATGACTCCTTCACCTTTTTCCACGGCCTTCCCTTTCCCTATAACACTTTTGACCAATCAGAATGAGCTAGATTCTAGAGACCAACCTGATATTTGGAATATATGGGTATATTTGTCACTTACAGCTTCTTATTTCAAGTTCTAGATTTCTATGTTTCATTATTTGAGATTCCTATTGAACCTAAGGATGTTCTCTAACAAATGTCCAGGCATGTATATACTGTTTATTGTATATGTGGTTATTTCTTGCTTAGTGTTATGTCTGGACGCAATATGTCAGATGTATGTAACTACCTTTTGGTTTCTATGTAAAATAACTTCTTTTTGTCTGGCTGTATGCAATTTTGGATCTCAATAAAAATATTGGCATTGACTCAAGGGAGGAAAGCATAATTCTGTCACTATATAAAACCCTGGTAAAACCTCACCTTGAGTATGGAGTGCAGTTCTTGGGACCAATCGCAAAAAAAGATATTGCAGAACTAGAAAAAGTTCAGAGAAGGGCGACAAAGCTAATAAGGGGATTGGAGAATTAAACCTATGAGGACAGGCTAGCCAAACTGGGTCTGTTTTCTTTAGAAAAAAAGGCACTTAAGAGGTGACATGATTACTTTATATAAATATATTCAAGGCCCATGTACAGAGATGGCAGAAGCTCTGTTTATTCCAAGAAAATTGTTTGTGACCAGAGGTCACAATTTAAGGTTGGAGGAAAGGAGATTTAATCTCCTGCAACGGAAACGTTTTTTCACTGTAAGAGTAATAGCATTGTGGAACTCATTACCAAAGGAGGTAGTGAATGCCAATACCCTAGATACATTTAAAATTTATTTGGATACATTTCTGTCTATAAACAAAATTAATGGATATGATTGCTAGTATTAAATGGGTCACTTTTTAGTGGGATTATTTAAGCCTAACTGGAGCTTATTGTATATATTTTAGATTTTTATAGGTTGAACTTGATGGACTTTGGTCTTTTTTCAACCTCATCTACTATGCTATGTTATGTTACTATGTTTAAAGATTAGTGTCAAGAGACTATCCTAGGGAAATGGTAATAGGCATCAGGGAAATGGTTGAAAAACGTGAAAGAAATGAATTGCTAGTAATGAACAAGAACACACATTCACGAGCAGAACATAGGAGACAGGGAGGAACATCCCTGACCACCTATAGTGAACAATATGGGCAAATCTGCTAAATCGTTTCTAAACATTTCTCTGTGTTAACAGCAGATGATGACCTAGCAGAGATAGCTAGGAAGGGCTGTAGATTTGCCTTTAAAAGAGGCCTAACCATAGGAAATAGAGTAGCTCCCACTAGCCTAAAGAACAATGATCAAGGTACTCAAAGCTCATGGCTAACAACAAAAGGGGTTTTCAAATGTCATAACTCTAATTGCATAGCCTGTACACATGTACAACAGGGCAATGGCTTTCAAAGTGAGTTAACTAGGGAGAAGTTTTTACACAAAAAATATATCAACTGTATACATACCTATGTAATTTATTTGCTAACATGCTCCTACTGTAACCTTCTGTATGTAGGTATGACCTCACGGGAGGTCAGGTCACGAATACGTGAGCATGTGGGTAATATCAAATTAGGTATACTGACTATGGCTTTGATCATGCATTTTAAGTATCAACATAATAAAAGTCCAAATAGTCTGAAGTGGACTGTAGTTGAACAAATTCCCCGACCAAAACGAGGAGGGGATAGGGATCGAGTATTAGCCAGGCAGGAATTATATTGGATTCTGAGGTTAAAGACTAGAAAACCGACAGGCTTGAACAGTGAATATGATTTGAGAAATTACTGGAATTAGGCAAGATAAACTATCTGTAGGATGATACAATATATGCCTTAAAAATTTTCACTATCACGCATACATTGTATAGTGTTATTGCTTTGGAGCGCTGAATGTCAGATTCGTTTAACCAATAGGGTGAATATCTCACCTTTTTAAACAAAGGTCTGTATGTCACAAATTAAGCTATGATTATTGCAGAAGTAGCCAAAACATGTCAGCTTTTGTGACAGCCGACCCAGAGACGAAGTATTGACATGTTGTATATGTTTTTTAAATTGATTAAAAGGACTTTTAAAGAAGCAAGAGACCGGAGTACTCCTTACAATCTTTTGTATGTATTCTAAATTTGGAGCCAGTAAAGGAGTCCCGGTATAACGCATATGGAGCTGACAACCACAATCGACCAATAAAAGGGGAGGTGTTTCCACAGACGCAGACAGCTCACGCAGGCATCGCACACGCTCACAGGGATTTTGAGAAAGTTTGAAATATTGAGGAGGGGAACAGTACAAGGATGGGCCACCCGACACGGAACGGATGAAGAGGGCAGTCCCCTAGGACCAAGCCTAAACATCTAAACATTTAAACAGTTTATTGAAGCGGGGGTTGCAGTGTGAGGATTCTGACAAAAGTTTATGGTCATAAAGATGATTGTGGTCTAGAGGCACTGAATGTAACAGCACAGAGAAACGTTCTGTTTACAGTTAACCAGAGGTCAGAAGACAAGCATTAACTTCAATTGCGCTCAAGCAATCACATTTACTTTCAACTTGTAATACGAGTGAAAAACCTGTCAATCGCAAACATCATGATAAACCCGTTAGCGATCCAATCGTAACTTGGCCCTAAATGTAAAATATAGGTTTTGTATTGAAATAAATGTTTAACAGTGATTTAAACGGATATGGTACATGGCAAGGTGTTGGAATGGGAAAGGATTTAAAGGGACAGTCAAGTCCAAAAAACTTTCATGATTCAAATAGGGCATGTTTTTTTAAACAACTTTCCAATTTACTTTTATCATCAATTTTGCTTTGTTCTCTTGGTATTCTTAGTTGAAAGTTAAACCTAGGAGGTTCATATGCTAATTTCTTAGACCTTGAAGGCCGCCTCTAATCTCAATGCATTCTGACCGTTTTTCACCACCAGAGGGTGTTAGTTCATGTGTTTCATATAGATAGCATTGAGCTCACGCACGTGAATTTACTGAGGAGTGAGCACTGATTAGCTAAAATGCAAGTCTGTCAAAAGAACTGAAATAAGGGGGCAGCCTGCAGAGGCTTAGATACAAGGTAATTACAGAGGTAAAGTGTGTATTATTATAACTGTGTTGGTTATGCAAAACTGGGGAATAGGTAATAAAGGGATTATCTATCATTTTAAATGACAAAAATTCTTATGTTGACAGTCCCTTTAAGGAGTATAATTATGTGTATGTATTTGTATATGTAGATATATGTGTTTATGTATGTGTGTATGCATATGTATGTATGTGTGTACTAATGTGTGTGTTTGTATGTGTGTACTTATGTATGTGTATGTATTTGTGTACTTATGTATATGTTTGTATATGTGCACTTATGTATGTGTATGCGTGTGTGTATTTATTTATGTGTTTGTATGTGTGTACTTATCTATGTGTATGTATGTGTGTACTTATGTATGTGTTTGTATTTGTGTACTTATGTATATGTTTGTATGTGTGTACTTATGTATGTGTTTGTATGTGTGTACTTATGTATATGTTTGTATGTGTGTACTTATGTATATGTTTATATGTGTGTACTAATGTGTGTGTTTGTATGTATGCACTTATGCATGTATGTGTATGTGTGTACTTATGTATGTGCATGTATGTGTGTGATTAAGTATGGGTTTGTATGTGTGTACTTATGTATGTGTATGTATTTGAGTACTTAAAAATATGTTTGTCTATGTGTATTTTTGTATGTGTGTACGTATTTATGTGTATATATGTGTGAAGTGTTTTTAAAACATTTTACAATACAAAATCAGTTTGGCAACTTTGTGAAGTAATTTTAATTACATAAAAAACTATCATTACAGAAAAAAAAACAACCTAACATTAAAAAAAAAAATAGAAAAAAACATACCGGAAAATAAAAAAGAAATTACCAACAATAAAAAAAATAATCCTATTCTAATAGCCCTTAAAAACAAAAACAAAAAAAAACAACACCCCTATTCTAAAAATAAGATACCAATAGCTTCTAAAAAGGCCTTTGTAGGGCATTGACCTAAAGCGATCAGCTTTTTTAAAAAAAAAAAAAAAAAAAAAAAAAAACACTAACTCCTCTAACATTACACCCCCAAAATTAAAATAAACGTATTAAAAAATTCTAAATTACCTGTAGCCCCGAAAAGGGCATTTACCCCGAAAAGGGGATTCAGCTCTTTTGCTGCACAAAAAAAATAAAACTCCTAATTTATTAAAAAAAAAAAAAAACCTAAAACTAACCCCAAAAATTGGTACTCATTGATGTGGCGGTGCTCCATCTTTATTCATCATCATCATAGCCGCACTCCCAGAGGAGCTCCATCTTCTAACTTCATCCCAGTGGCAGCAGCGAGGTCGGCGTCGATGGCAGCTGCTATATTGGTGCTCCTCTTCAGACCTTCAACACGGAGTTCCTCTTCATGTGGTCTCCAGTCCCACAGTGAATAATGAATGCAAGGTGTCCCTTTTATATAGCGGTATCCTTACATTCCCATTGGCTGATTTGAATATTCAAATTCAAATCATCCAATAGAATGAAAGGAAAAAGAGACATAAAAAGGAAAAAATAGAAAATTCTATAGTGTGTTAGAGCATTTTATTATTGGACTGTTGTTTGCATAAACTATCTGTTTAATCCCTGCAAAGGAATAAACACATAGTTAAAGTCAGCTCCAGAACAGTATCACAGGGACTTAGTTGAACACGTCTAGTGAGTCAATATAGTATTAGAAACCAACCACCAGGTACCTCCCAGTAGTGCATTCCTGCTCCTGAGCCTACCTAAGTATTCTTTTCAAAATCCGATACTAAGAAATATAAGTAGTAGAAAAATCTCTTAAAATTGCATGCTCAGTCCGAAAAATAAAAGTTAAATTTTTACTTTCAGGTACCTTTAATTGTCGTGAAATTTACCTAACTCTATAATATGCTGCACAGTAAGTAATAGTAGGCATGTTGGCTCAGTATTGCAGGCTCATTCTATAAATAACACAAGTGCATGGCCAACATCTCTTTAGTGTTCCTTATTCTGTGAATCTAGGGGTCGATCCGATAAAAATCGTCGCCCGCAAAAGCCGGCGACGCCAATATTTGCGCGGGTTTGGTATCCTATATACGGCGTAACCTAGAAGTTACGCGCATATATTTCTGCCGTCGCCCGTAGTTTTTTGGGCTATAGGCAGGTATACCAAACCCGCGTAGTTTGGTATCCAATATGCAGCGTAAGGACTTACGTGGCGAAAATGGAGAAAACTTACTCCATTTTCACCTCGCCACAAAAAGCAGCCGTAAGAAGCCTTACGCTGACTATTGGAGCCCCGTAACTCCCTAAACTGGCAGCTAAAATAAACCTAACACCTAACGCATGCGCAATGTCTATCTCCCTGTCAACCGCGATCTTCTAAAATAAACCTAACACCTAACGCATGCGCAATGTCTATCTCCCTGTCAACCGCGATCTGCTAAAATAAACCTAACACCTAACGCATGCGCAATGTCTATCTACCTGTCAACCGCGATCCCCCCCCCCGAAATCCCTAATAAAGTTATTAACCCCTAAACCGCCGCTCCCGGACCCCGCCGCCATCTACATAAACTAACCCCCTACTGTGAGCCCCTAAAACCGCCGCCATCTACCTTATCTATCCCCTAATTAGAACCCCTTACACCGCTGTCATCTACCTTATCTATCCCCTAATCTGACCCCTTACACCGCCGCCACCTATATAAAAATTATTAACCACTAATCTAACCCCCCTATACCGCCGCCAGCTATATTAATATTATTAACCCCTAATGTAAGCCCCTTACACCGCCGCCATCTCTATTAAAATGATTAACCCCTTATTTAATCTACCTACCCCGCCGCCAGCTATATTATCTATATTAACCCTAAGTATATTATAGTTAATATAGGTATTACATTATATATATTAACTATATTAACCCTAATTATATTAGGGTTAATATAGTTAATATAGTTACTATAGTATTTATATTAACTATATATTAACTCTATCTAACCCTAATCCAATCAGCCAATCAGATTGAGCTCGCATTCTATTGGCTGATCGGAACAGCCAATAGAATGCGAGCTCAATCTGATTGGCTGATTGGATCAGCCAATCGGATTGAACTTGAATCTGATTGGCTGATTCAATCAGCCAATCAGATTTTTCTAACTTAATTCCGATTGGCTGATAGAATCCTATCAGCCAATCGGAATTCGGCGGACGCCATCTTGGATGACGTCATTTAAAGGTACCTCATTCCAAGTTCAGTAGTCGTCCGGGATGGATGCTCCGCGGCGGCGGAGCGAAGAAAGAAGATTGAAGATGCCGCCGGAAGAATGAAGACTTTGCTGCCGCTTGGAGGAAGACGTCGCCGGAGGAAGAATTCTTCTTTGCCGCTTGGAGGAAGACATCGCCGGAGGAAGAATTCTTCTTTGCCGCTTGGAGGAAGACATCGCCCGGATCGGATCAGGAGTTCGGCCCGGTGTGGTGAAGACAAGGTAGGGAGATCTTCAGGGGGGGTAGTGTTAGGCTTTTTTAAGGGGGGTTTGGGTGGTTTTAGAATAGGGGTATGTGGGTGGTGGGTTGTAATGGGGGGGGTATTGTATTTGTATGCAAAAGAGCTGAATTCTTTGGGGCATGCCCCACAAAAGGCCCTTTTAAGGGCTGGTAAGGTAAAGAGCTTTGAAATTTGTTTAATTTAGAATAGGGCAGGGAATTTTTTTTATTTTGGGGGTTTATTATTTTATTAGGGGGCTTAGAATAGGTGTAATTAGCTTAAAAATCTTGTAATCTTTTTTTATTTTTTGTAATTTAGTGTTTGTTTTTTTTTGTAATTTAGTTTAGTTAATTTAATTGTATTTTTAGATAGATGTTTGTAGTTTATTTAATTTATTGATAGTGTAGCTGTATTTGTAACTTAGGTTAGGATTTATTTTACAGGTAATTGGGTAATTATTTTAACTAGGTAGCTCTTAAATAGTTCATAACTATTTAATAGCTATTATACCTAGTTAAAATAATTAACAATTTACCTGTAAAATAAATATTAACCCTAACATAGCTACAATGTAATTATTAATTATATTGTAGCTATCTTAGGGTTTATTTTATAGGTAAGTATTTAGATTTAAATAGGAATATTTTAGTTTATAAATGAATTAGATTAATTTAATATAAATTTAGTTAGGGGTGTTAGGGTTAGATAGAGTTAATATAGTTAATATAAATACTATCGTAACTATATTAACTATATTAACCCTAATATAATTAGGGTTAATATAGTTAATATATATAATGTAATACCTATATTAACTATAATATACTTAGGGTTAACATAGATAATATAGCTGGCGGCGGGGTAGGTAGATTAAATTAGGGGTTAATCATTTTAATAGAGATGGCGGCGGTGTAAGGGGCTTACATTGGGGGTTAATAATTTTAATATAGTTGGCGGCGGTGTTAGGGGCTCACTTTAGGGGGTTATAGATATAATATAGCTGGCGGCGGGGTACGGGAGCGGCGGTTTAGGGGTTAATACATATTTTATTGTTAGGATAGTGAGGGAGGATAGCGGATAGAGGGTTAGACAGTGCGGGCTATGTTAGGGAGGCGTGTTAGACTTGTCGGGCTATGTTAGGGAGGCGTGTTAGACAGTGCGGGTGTTTTAGACTTTAGTCAGGTTTTATAGGCGCCGGCAGTTTCTAACGTGCCGCAAGTCACTGGCGACGCCAGAAATTTGTACTTACGCAGATTTCTGGACATCGCTGGTTTGTCAGACTTACGGCACGTTAGCATCTGACGGCGACTTATATAGGATAGCTCGAGTTGCGAGCTGAAACTGCGGGCGACGCCGGTTCCCTCGCTTGCGCCGCAAACTGCGATCTATATCGGATTGCGCCCCTAAAGCTCTACCGGGCTAAACCTCGCTCATATTTCAAGTTGTGAGTTATGTGTTGCCCTGTATTCTTGCTCATAACATTACTAAAAAGTTAACATGACTGGGCTGGGGACCTGAATTTAAGTTCTAAGGCTAAAATAAAAGTACATGAAAAGACAATATATATATATATATATATATATATATATATATATATATATATATATATAATTGACTTTGGTGACAGCAGACAGCCACGTTTCAAGCCCACCTAACCCTTACTCATGCTATAATACTCAGGTAACTGTATACACAGGATTAACACTTTCAATAGCTATTCTTCCTAATTCATATGACCACATTACTTATAATGCACTGACATCTAGTGGCTGTTAAAATATTTAATTTAATTTACTACCAATTACCAGAATATGTACCAATTTTGTCTTATGATTTTTCTAAAAACTGATCATTTGTTGTGAATATAGACTTTTGTGGAGTAGAAAATGGACATTTTTTAAAAAACCCTAAACCACCAACCCCCACAACACAAAAACATAATTTATGTAAGAACTTACCTGATAAATTCATTTCTTTCATATTGGCAAGAGTCCATGATCTAGTGACATATGGGATATACAATCCTACCAGGAGGGGCAAAGTTTCACAAACCTCAAAATGCCAATAAATACACCCCTCACCACACCCACAATTCAGTTTAATGAATAACCAAGTAGTGGGGTAATAAAGAAAGGAGTAAAAAGCATCAACAAAGGAATTTGGAAATAATTGTGCTTTATACAAAAAAACATAACCACCATAAAAAGGGTGGGTCTCATGGACTCCTAACAATATGAAATAAATGAATTTATCAGGTAAGTTCTTATATAAATTATATTTTCTTTCATGTAATTGGCAAGAGTCCATGAAGCTAGTGACGTATGGGATAGCAATACCCAAGATGTGGAACTCCATGCAAGAGTCACTAGAGAGGGAGGGATAAAATAAACAGCCATTTTTCGCTGAAAAAAATAAATCTACAACCCAGAATATAAATGTATTCTCATAAATGAAAAGAAAAACTTAAAACATAAGCAGAAGAATCAAACTGAAACAGCTGCCTGAAGAACTTTTCTACCAAAAACTGCTTCCAAAGAAGCAAATACATCAAAACGGTAGAATTTAGTAAATGTATGCAAAGAAGACCAAGTTGCTGCTTTGCAAATCTGATCAATTGAAGCTTTATTCTTAAAAGCCCATGAAGTGGAGACTGATCTAGTAGAATGAGCTGTAATTTTCTGAGGCGGGGCTTGACCCGACTCCAAATAAGCTTGCTGAATCAAGACCTTTAACCACAAAGCCAAGGAAACAGCAGAAGCCTTCTGACCTTTCCTAGAACTGGAAAATAGAACAAATAGACTAGAAGTCTTCCTGAATTCTTTAGTAGCTTCAATATAATATTTCAAAGCTCTTACCACATCCAAAGAATGTAAGGATCTCTCCAAAGAATTCTTAAGATTAGGACACAAGGAAGGAACAACAATTTCTCTATTAATGTTGTTAGAATTCACAACCTTAGGTAAGAATTTAAATGATGTCCGCAAAACCGCCTTATCCTGATGAAAAATCAGAAAAGGAGATTCACAAGAAAGAGCAGATCATTCAGAAACTCTTCTAGCAGAAGAGATGGCCAAAATGAACAACACTATCCAAGAAAGTAATTTAATGTCCAAAGACTTCATAGGCTCTAAAAGAGGAGCCTGTAAAGACTCCAAGGAGAAGAGATTGATTTAATGACAGGCTTGATACGAACCAAAGCCTGTACAAAACTGTGAATATCAGACAGTTTAGCAATCTTTCTGTGAAATAAAACAGAAAGAGCAGAGATTTGTCGCTTCAAGGAACTTGCAGACAAACCCTTATACAAACCATCCTGAAGGAACTTTAAAATTCTAGGAATTTATGAGAAGAACACCATGAAATATAAATCTTCCAAACTCGATAATAAATCTTTCTAGAAACAGATTTACGAGCTTGTAACATAGTATTAATCACTGAGTCAGAGAAACCTCTATGACTAAGCACTAGGCGTTCAATTTCCATACCTTCAAATTTAATGATTTGAGATCCTGATGGAAAAACAGACCTTGAGACAGAAGGTCCAGCCTTAATGGAAGTGGCCAAGGTTGGCAACTGGATATCCGAACAAGATCCGCATACCAAAAGCAAAAGTGATCACATCTGATGCTGCAGTCATGAGACCTAAAACTTCCATGCACATAGCTACTGAAGGGAATGACTGAGACTGAAGGTTGTGACAGGCTGCAACCAATTTTAAACGTCTCTTGTCTGTTAGAGACAGAGTCATGGACACTGAATCTATCTGGAAGATTAAAAAGGTGACCCTTGTCTGAGGAATCAAGGAACTCTTTGGTAAATTGATCCTTCAACCATGTTTTCTAAGAAACAATACTAGTTGATTTGTGTGAGATTCTGCAGAACGTAAAAACTGAGCTAGTACCAA
The DNA here is from genome assembly GCF_027579735.1 of Bombina bombina. Taxonomy (NCBI): domain Eukaryota; kingdom Metazoa; phylum Chordata; class Amphibia; order Anura; family Bombinatoridae; genus Bombina; species Bombina bombina. Next base: position 288,462,876 of record NC_069502.1, on the reverse strand, counting down.
GAAATCGTCCAAATAAGGAAACACTGCAATACCCCACTCTCTGATTACAGAGAGTAGGGCACCGAGAACCTTTGAAAAGATTCTTGGAGCTGTCGCCAGGCCAAAAGGAAGAGCAACACATTGGTAATGCTTGTATTGAAAAGAAAATCTCAGAAACTGATAATGATCTGGATGAATCGGAATATGAAGGTATGCATCCTGCAAGTCTATTGTGGACAAATAATGTCCTTGCTGAACAAAAGGCAGAATAGTCCTTATAGTCACCATTTTGAAAGTTGGTACTCTTACATAACTATTCAAAATTTTCAGATCCAGAACTGGTCTGAATGAATTTTCTTTCTTTGGGACAATGAATAGATTTGAATAAAACCCCAGACCCTGTTCCTGAAACGGGACTGGCATGATTACCCCTGACAACTCCAGATCTGAAACACACTTCAGGAAAGCCTGAGCCTTTACTGGATTTGCTGGGATGCGTGAGAGAAAAACCTCTTCTCACAGGAGGTCTTACTCTGGATCCTATTCGGTACCCCTGAGAGACAATACTCAGAATCCATTGATTTCGGACAGAATCTATCCAAACATCCTAGAAAAATCTTAATCTGCCCCCTACCAGCTGAGCTGGAATGAGGGCCGCACCTTCATGCGGACTTAGGGGCTGGCTTTGGTTTCTTAAATGGCTTGGATTTATTCCAATTTGAAGAAGGTTTCCAATTGGAAACAGATTCCTTGGAGGAAGGATTAGGTTTTTGTTCCTTATTCTGTCAAAAGGAACGAAAACAGTTAGAAGCTTTAGATTTACCCATAGGTCTTTTATCCTGAGGCAAAAAACTCCCTTCCCCCCAGTGACAGTTGAAATAATCGAATCCAACTGAGAACCAAATAACTTACTACCTTAGAAAGAAAGAGACAGCAATCTGGACTTGGAAGTCATGTCAGCATTCCAAGTTTTAAGCCACAAAGCTCTTCTAGCTAAAATAGCTAAAGACATAGATTTAACATCAATTTTGATGATATCAAAAATGGCATCACAAATAAAATGATTAGCATGTTGCAACAAGCGAACAATGCTAGACAAATCAGAATCCAATTCTTGTTATGCTAAATTTTCCAACCAAAAAGTTGATGCAGCTGCAACATCAGCCATAGAAATTGCAAGCCTGAGAAGATGACCTGAATATAAATAGGTTTTCCTTAGATAAGATTCAAGTTTCCTATCTAAAGGATCTTTAAAAGAAGTACTATCTTCCATAAGAATAGTAGTAAGTTTAGCAAGAGTTGAGATAGCCCCATCAACTTTGGGGACCTTTTCCCAAAACTCCATTGTAATTGCTGGCAAAGGATACAATTTTTTAAACCTTGAAGAAGGAATAAAAGATGTACCAGGCCTATTCCATTCCTTAGAAATCATATCAGAAATAGCATCAGGAACTGGAAAAACCTCTGGAATAACCACAGGAGGTTTATAAACTGAATTTAAACATTTACTAGTTTTAATATCAAGGGGACTAGTCTCCTCAATATCCAATGTAATCAACACTTCTTTTAACAAAGAACGAATATATACTCCATTTTAAATAAATAAGTAGATTTGTCAGTGTCAATATCTGAGGAAGGATCTTCTGAATCAGATAGATCCTCATCAGAGGAGGAAAATTCAGTATGTTGTTGGTCATTTGAAATTTCATCAACCTTATGAGAAGTTTTCAAAGACCTTTTACGTTTATTAGAAAGTGGGATGGCAGACAAAGCCTTCTGAATAGAATCAGCAACAAATTCTTTTAAATTCACAGGTATATCTTGTACATTAGATGTTGAAGGAACAGCAACAGGCAATGTAGTATTACTGATGGACACATTATCTGCATGTAAAAGTTTATCATGACAACTATTACAATCCATAGCCGGAGATATAATCTCCACAAGTTTACAAAAAATGCACTTAGCTTTGGTAGAACTATTATCAGGCAGCAGGGTTCCAACAGATACTTCTGAGACAGGATCAGATTGAGACAGCTTGCAAAATGTAAGAGAAAAAACAACATATAAAGCAAAATTATCAATTTCCTTATATGGCAGTTTCAGGAATGGGAAAAAAAATGCAAATAGCATAGCCCTCTGACAAAGAAAAAAGGCAAGAGGCATATAGGAATGGGCCTTTAAATAATGAAATTATTTGGCACCAAGTATGACGCACAACGTCACTCACGTTACTAACGATGCAACCTTATGCAAGGAACTCAGCGTCAACTAAGATGCCGGAAATGACAAATTTGCGTCATCGGACGTACCTTTGCGCCAAAAAATTCCTGCGCCAAAAATGATACAATAAACTTTGGCATTTTGCACACTCACTGGACTAATTTTGCCCGAATTTTAAAGAAAAAAGCAGTCAATTTGAAAAAAAATATGTTTTTCCCCAAAGATTAAACTGACAGTCTGCAAATATAAATACAAAAAATATGGCAAATATAAGTACAATACATATATTTAGAACTTTATATTAATGCATAAAGTGCCAAACCATAGCTGAGGTGTCTTAAGTACTAAAAACATACTTACCAAAAGACACCCATCCACATATTGCAGATAGCCAAACCAGTACTGAAACGGTTATCAGTAGAGGTAATGGAATATGAGAGTATATCGTCGATCTGAAAAGGGAGGTAGGATATGAATATCTATGACCGATAACAGAGAACCTATGAAATAGATCTCCCATGAGGAAAACCATTGCATTCAATAGGTGATACTCCCTTCACATCCCTCTGACATTCACTGTACTCTGAGAGGAACCGGGCTTCAAAATGCTGAGAAGCGCATATCAACGTAGAAATCTTAGCACAAACTTACTTCACCACCGCTTTAGGAGGCAAAGTTTGTAAAACTGAATTGTGGGTGTGGTGAGGGGTGTATTTATAGGCATTTTGAGGTTTGGGAAACTTTTCCCCTCCTGGTAGGATTGTATATCCCATACGTCACTAGCCCCCCCACCAAAACAACCCTCTAATCTAAGAATAAACTACCAATAGCCCTCAAAAGGGCTTTTTGTAGGGCATTGTCCTAAAGAAATCAGCTCTTTTACATTAAAAATAAACAAAGTCCCCCCAACAGTAAAACCCCCCACCGAACAAACTCCCCAAAATAAAAAAAACTAACACTAATTAACCTAAACTATCCATTAAAAGGGCATTCAGCTCTTTTTCACTGCCCTTAAAAGGGCATTCAGCTCTTTTTGAAATTGCTCAAAGAATCCTAATTTAAAAAAACAAAAAAAACTAAAAAATTAAAAAAAAAACTAACACTAAAGCCCCAAATTGGTACTCACGGTTTCAGAAGTTCAGCAGAGAAGGTCATCTTCCAGGCGGGTCCATCATCTTCATTCACAGTGAAGGCAGCATGGAGCGGAGGTCTCATGGACTCCTAACAATATGAAATAAATGAATTTATCAGTTAAGTTCTTACATAAATTATATTTTCTTTCATGTAATTGGCAAGAGTCCATGAGCTAGTGACGTATTGGATAGCAATACCCAAGATGTGGAACTCCATGCAAGAGTCACTAGAGAGGGAGGGATAAAATAAACAGCCATTTTTCGCTGAAAAAAATAAATCTACAACCCAGAATATAAATGTATTCTCATAAATGAAAAGAAAAACTTAAAACATAAGCAGAAGAATCAAACTGAAACAGCTGCCTGAAGAACTTTTCTACTAAAAACTGCTTCCAAAGAAGCAAATACATCAAAATGGTAGAATTTAGTAAATGTATGCAAAGAAGACCAAGTTGCTGCTTTGCAAATCTGATCAATTGAAACTTTATTCTTAAAAGCCCATGAAGTGGAGACTGATCTAGTAGAATGAGCTGTAATTCTCTGTGGCGGGGCTTGACCCGACTCCAAATAAGCTTGCTGAATCAAGACCTTTAATCACGAAGCCAAGGAAACAGCAGAAGCCTTCTGACCTTTCCTAGAACTGGAAAATAGAACAAATAGACTAGAAGTCTTCCTGAAATCTTTAGTAGCTTCAATATAATATTTCAAAGCTCTTACCACATCCAAAGAATGTAAGGATCTCTCCAAAGAATTCTTAAGATTAGGACACAAGGAAGGGACAACAATTTCTCTATTAATGTTGTTAGAATTCACAACCTTAGGTAAGAATTTAAATGATGTCCGCAAAACCGCCTTATCCTGATGAAAAATCAGAAAAGGAGATTCACAAGAAAGAGCAGATCATTCAGAAACTCTTCTAGCAGAAGAGATGGCCAAAAGGAACAACACTATCCAAGAAAGTAATTTAATGTCCAAAGACTTCATAGGCTCTAAAAGAGGAGCCTGTAAAGCCTTCAAAACCAAATTAAGACTCCAAGGAGAAGAGATTGATTTAATGACAGGCTTGATACGAACCAAAGCCTGTACAAAACTGTGAATATCAGGCAGTTTAGCAATCTTTCTGTGAAATAAAACAGAAAGAGCAGAGATTTGTCGCTTCAAGGAACTTGCAGACAAACCCTTATACAAACCATCCTGAAGGAACTGTAAAATTCTAGGAATTCTGAAAGAATGCCAAGAGAATTTATGAGAAGAACACCATGAAATATAAATCTTCCAAACTCGATAATAAATCTTTCTAGAAACAGATTTACGAGCTTGTAGCATAGTATTAATCACTGAGTCAGAGAAACCTCTATGACTAAGCACTAGGCGTTCAATCTCCATACCTTCAAATTTAATGATTTGAGATCCTGATGGAAAAACAGAGACAGAAAGTCCAGCCTTAATGGAAGTGGCCAAGGTTGGAAACTGGATATCCGAACAAGATCCGCATATCAAAACCTGTGTGGCCCTGCTGGAGCCACCAGCAACACAAACGATTGTTCCATGATGATTTTGGAGATCACTCTTGGAAGAAGAACTAGAGGCGGGAAAATATAAGCAGGTTGAGAACACCAAGGAAATGTCAACGCATCCACTGCTTCCGCCTGAGGATCCCTGGACCTGGACAGGTACCTGGGAAGTTTATTGTTTAGATGAGAAGCCATCAGATCTATTTCTGGAAGACCCCACATCTGAACAACTTGAGAAAACACATCGGGATGGAGGGACCACTCCCCCGGATGTAAAGTCTGGTGGCTGAGATAATCCGCCTCCCAATTGTCTATACCTGGGATATGAACCGGAGAAATTAGACAGGAGCTGGATTCCCACCCAAGCAAGTATCCGAGATACTTCTTCCATAGCTTTGGGACTGCGAGTCCCACCCTGATGATTGACATATGCCACAGTTGTGATATTGTCTGTATGAAAACAAATGAACGGTTCTCTCTTCAACAGAGGCCTCTTGAGATTCCCAAACCCCTTGTGCTGTCAGAGATCCCCAAACAGCTCCCCAACCTGAAAGACTCACATCTGTTGTGATTACAGTCCAGGTTGGTCGAACAAAGGAAGCCCCTTGAATTATACGATGGTGATCTAACCACCAAGTCAGAGATAATCGAACATTGGGATTTAAGGATATTAATTGTGATATCTTTGTATAATCCCTGCACCATTGGTTCAACATACAAAGCTGATGAGGTCTCATGTGAAAACGAGCAAAAGTGATCACATCTGATGCTGCAGTCATGAGACCTAAAACTTCCATGCACATAGCTACTGAAGGGAATGACTGAGACTGAAGGTTCTGATAGGCTGCAACCAATTTTAAACGTCTCTTGTCTGTTAGAGACAGAGTCATGGACACTAAATCTATCTGGAAGCCTAAAAAGGTGACCCTTGTCTGAGGAATCAAGGAACTCTTTGGTAAATTGATCCTTCAACCATGTTTTCTAAGAAACAACACTAGTTGATTTGTGTGAGATTCTGCAGAATGTAAAAACTGAGCTAGTACCAAGAAATCATCCAAATAAGGAAACACTGCAATACCCCACTCTCTGATTACAGAGAGTAGGGCACCGAGAACCTTTGAAAAGATTCTTGTAGCTGTCGCCAGGCCAAAAGGAAGAGCAACACATTGGTAATGCTTGTCTAGAAAAGAGAATCTCAGAAACTGATAATGATCTGGATGAATCGCAATATGAAGGTATGCATCCTGCAAGTCTATTGTGGACAAATAATGTCCTTGCTGAACAAAAGGCAGAATAGTCCTTATAGTCACCATTTTGAAAGTTGGTACTCTTACATAACTATTCAAAATTTTCAGATCCAGAACTGGTCTGAATGAATTTTCTTTTTTTGGGACAATGAATAGATTTGAATAAAACCCCAGACCCTGTTCCTGAAACGGGACTGGCATGATTACCCCTGACAACTCCAGATCTGAAACACACTTCAGGAAAGCCTGAGCCTTTACTGGATTTGCTGGGATGCGTGAGAGAAAAACCTCTTCTCACAGGAGGTTTTACTCTGAATCCTATTCGGTACCCCTGAGAGACAATACTCAGAATCCATTGATTTCGGACAGAATCTATCCAAACATCCTAGAAAAATCTTAATCTGCCCCCTACCAGCTGAGCTGGAATGAGGGCCGCACCTTCATGCGGACTTAGGGGCTGGCTTTGGTTTCTTAAATGGCTTGGATTTATTCCAATTTGAAGAAGGTTTCCAATTGGAAACAGATTCCTTGGAGGAAGGATTAGGTTTTTGTTCCTTATTCTGTCGAAAGGAACGGAAACGGTTAGAAGCTTTAGATTTACCCTTAGGTCTTTTATCCTGAGGCAAAAAACTCCCTTCCCCCCAGTGACAGTTGAAATAATCGAATCCAACTGAGAACCAAATAACTTACTACCTTAGAAAGAAAGAGACAGCAATCTGGACTTGGAAGTCATGTCAGCATTCCAAGATTTAAGCCACAAAGCTCTTCTAGCTAAAATAGCTAAAAACATAGATTTAACATCAATTTTGATGATATCAAAAATGGCATCACAAATAAAATGATTAGCATGTTGCAACAAGCGAACAATGCTAGACAAATCAGAATCCAATTCTTGTTGCGCTAAATTTTCCAACCAAAAAGTTGATGCAGCTGCAACATCAGCCAAAGAAATTGCAGGCCTGAGAAGATGACCTGAATATAAATAGGCTTTCCTTAGATAAGATTCAAGTTTCCTATCTAAAGGATCTTTAAAAGAAGTACTATCTTCCATAAGAATAGTAGTACGTTTAGCAAGAGTTGAGATAGCCCCATCAACTTTGGGGACCTTTTCCCAAAACTCCATTGTAATTGCTGGCAAAGGATACATTTTTTTAAACCTTGAAGAAGGAATAAAAGAAGTACCAGGCCTATTCCTTTCCTTAGAAATCATATCAGAAATAGCATCAGGAACTGGAAAAACCTCTGGGATAACCACAGGAGGTTTATAAACTGAATTTAAACATTTACTAGTTTTAATATCAAGGGGACTAGTCTCCTCAATATCCAATGTAATCAACACTTCTTTTAACAAAGAACGAATATACTCCATTTTAAATAAATAAGTAGATTTGTCAGTGTCAATATCTGAGGAAGGATCTTCTGAATCAGATAGATCCTCATCAGAGGAGGAAAATTCAGTATGTTGTTTGGTCATTTGAAATTTCATCAACCTTATGAGAAGTTTTCAAAGACCTTTTACGTTTATTAGAAAGCGGGATGGCAGACAAAGCCTTTTGAATAGAATCAGCAACACATTCTTTTAAATTCACAGGTATATCTTGTACATTAGATGTTGAAGGAACAGCAACAGGCAATGTAGTATTACTGATGGACACATTATCTGCATGTAAAAGTTTATCATGACAACTATTACAATCCACAGCCGGAGATATAATCTCCACAAGTTTACAAAAAATGCACTTAGCTTTGGTAGAACTATTATCAGGCAGCAGGGTTCCAACAGATACTTCTGAGACAGGATCAGATTGAGACAGCTTGCAAAATGTAAGAGAAAAAAAAACATATAAAGCAAAATTATCAATTTCCTTATATGGCAGTTTCAGGAATGGGAAAAAAATGGAAATAGCATAGCCCTCTGACAAAGAAAAAAGGCAAGAGGCATATAGGAATGGGCCTTTAAATAATGAAATTATTTGGCGCCAAGTATGACGCACAACGTCACTCACGTCACTAACGATGCAACCTTATGCAAGGAACTCAGCGTCAACTAAGATGCCGGAAATTACAAATTTGCGTCATCGGACGTACCTTTGCACCAAAAAATTCCCGCGCCAAAAATGATACAATAAACTTTGGCATTTTGCACACTCACTGGACTAATTTTGCCTGCAATTTTAAAGAAAAAAGCAGGCAATTAGAAAAAAAATATGTTTTTCCCCAAAGATTAAACTGACAGTCTGCAAATATAAATACAAAAAATATGGCAAATATAAGTACAATACATATATTTAGAACTTTATATTAATGCATAAAGTGCCAAACCATAGCTGAGGTGTCTTAAGTAATAAAAACATACTTACCAAAAGACACTCATCCACATATTGCAGATAGCCAAACCAGTACTGAAACGGTTATCAGTAGAGGTAATGGAATATGAGAGTATATCGTCGATCTGAAAAGGGAGGTAGGAGATGAATATCTATGACCGATAACAGAGAACCTATGAAATAGATCTCCCATGAGGAAAACCATTGCATTCAATAGGTGATACTCCCTTCACATCCCTCTGACATTCACTGTACTCTGAGAGGAACCGGGCTTCAAAATGCTGAGAAGCGCATATCAACGTAGAAATCTTAGCACAAACTTACTTCACCACCGCCTTAGGAGGCAAAGTTTGTAAAACTGAATTGTGGGTGTGGTGAGGGGTGTATTTATAGGCATTTTGAGGTTTGGGAAACTTTACCCCTCCTGGTAGGATTGTATATCCCATACGTCACTAGCCCCCCCCCAAAAAAAAAACACCCCTCTAATCTAAGAATAAACTACCAATAGCCCTCAAAAGGGCTTTTTGTAGGGCATTGTCCTAAAGAAATCAGCTCTTTTACATTAAAAATAAACAAAGTCCCCCCTAACAGTAAAACCCCCCACCGAACAAACTCCCCAAAATAAAAAAAACTAACACTAATTAACCTAAACTATCCATTAAAAGGGCATTCAGCTCTTTTTCACTGCCCTTAAAAGGGCATTCAGCTCTTTTTGAAATTGCTCAAAGAACCCTAATTTAAAAAAACAAAAAAAACTAAAAAATTTAAAAAAAAAACTAACACTAAAGCCCCAAATTGGTACTCACGGTTTCAGAAGTTCAGCAGAGAAGGTCATCTTCCAGGCGGGTCCATCATCTTCATTCACAGTGAAGGCAGCATGGAGCGGAGGTCCGGAGCGGTCTTCCCAGATGTGACGATCCTCTGCGGTGGTGATCTGTGGCGGCGTTGGCGGTCCTCGGCGGCATGGAGGCTACTCTTCATCCGATGTCCGTTGTATACTGAATATTAAATGCAAGGTACCGCAATCAATTTGGGGTACCTTGCATTCCTATTGGCTGAGTTTTTCAAAATAGCCAATAGGATTAGAGCTACTGAAATCCTATTGGCTGTTCAAATCACCCAATAGGATGAAAGGTACTGAAATTTTATTGGCTGATTTGAACAGCCAATAGGATTTCAGTAGCTCTAATCCTATTGGCTGTTTTGAAATAGGATGAGAGCTACTGAAATCTTATTGCCTGATTTGAACAGCCAATAGCCATTTCAAAATGGCGTACCTTGCATTCCTATTGGCTGATTTGATTTTTCAAATTTAAATCAGCCAATAGGATGAGAGATACTGAAATCCTATTGGCTGTTCGAAACAGCCAATAGGATGCGAGCTACTGAAATCCTATTGACTGATTTGAACAGCAGAGATGTGGGAGGCTGGAGGTATAGGGGTTAATAAGTTTAGTTAGTTGCGGAGATGTGGGAGGCCGGAGGTTTAGGGGTTAATAACTTTATTATAGTGTCGGCGATGTTGAGGAGTGGCAGATTAAGGGTTAATAGCTTTATTATAGTGTTTGCGATGTCGGCGGTGGCAGATTAGGGGTTAATACAAATATTTAATAGTCGCGATGTGGGTGGGTGGCAGATTAGGGGTTAATAGGTTTAATATAGTGTTTGCGATATGGGAGATCGTTTAGGGGTTAATAGGTAGTTTATGGGTGTTAGTGTACTTTGTAACATTTTAGTTATGAGTTTTGTGAAAAAATTTTGTTACACAAAACTCATAACTACTGGTTTAAGATGGTGGTGTGGATCGTGTCGGTATAGGCTGTAACGCTAGCATTTTAGCCTCACCGCCCAACTTGTAATACTGGCACTATGAAAATCCCACACAAAAACGTATTTTTTTTTAGTGCGAAATAGAAGTTGCGTTACAGGCTAAAATGCTTGCGGTATAGCTATACCAACACAACTCGTAATAGTGCGTTACTGCCATTACGTGAAAATTGCCATTTTTCAGCATTAAAAGCCGTAACGCAAAACTCGTAATCTACCTGAGAGTGAATTAAAGTTGGTCTTATAAGCAAACTTGCAATGAATTAAACTCATACCACATTTGTATGTAATACTCAAGCATGTCTTGAACAAACCAGGTGTAATAGACCTTTTTCACAGCAGTCATTTTGGTATAATATAGTAGGACAAAAGCAGATGACATTAATTAGGGTTCCATTCAATTGTTTACTAGAGCCAAGTTCCTGCTATTGCTCAAGTGTAAGGGGAGTTCACACTAAATACTTGCCACTTTAGCCTATAGAAGCTGTTTTTTTCTGGGGGGGGTTAATACTGCATACAAATATCCTGTATTTTCTAGTTGTATTCTAATAAAGAGACTGATAAATAATTATATATGGTCATTATAACAATGCTAAAACAAGAAATCTAATGGTGGCCAAAGACTTTTGCACAGTACCGTATATAAATATATACAGGAATATATAGGGATATATATTTAAACTTACAAAGAACATTTACTCCTATGTGAAGAACATTGGAATGTAAAAAATGTACAATAAATACACAGTAAATCACATATTAAATATTAATATATTTTGAATAAATATGATTTTTTATGTCTTAAGGTATTTGAGTGGAAAGGGTTCCAAAGTATACATAATTAGACACGTGCAGCAAAGAACATTTTGTTTCAGATTAAATTTTGTCTGGATTATTCAGGGAAAATAGTTTCCCTGAATATTAAATAAATGTACTATTTGGTATTTGTTTTGTTTAAAACGAAATGAATACTGAATTTTTGTTAAACATTTACATTTGTTTTGTTATTGCGCAATAGTGCAATATCGTAATATCGTATCCACGCTAACAATAACATGCCACTTGTAATCTAGCTCAAAAATATCACCACTTTCATTACTTGCATAGACTGTGCTAGGCCATTTTAGGCTCCCTTGTCTCTTTTGTATACTTTAAAAAAGGATACCAAGAGAACAGAGAAAACATTTTTATAATTGAAATAAATTAAAAAGTTGTCTAAAATTGTATACTTTATCTGAATCATGAAAAAAAAAATCTTGGGTTTCATGTTCCTTTAAAGAGACAGTATGCACTCATTTTCATATAAATGCATGTAGTAGACACTACTATAAAGAATAAGATGCACAGATACTGATATAAAAATCCAGTATAAAACTGTTTAAAAACTTACAGCTAGATTTAGAGTTCTGCGGCCAAAGGGGTGCGTTAGCTACGCGTGCTTTTTTTCTCCCCGCACCTTTTAAATACCGCTGGTATTTAGAGTTCACAGAATGGCTGCGTTAGGCTCCAAAAAAGGGAGCGTAGAGCATATTTACCGCCACTGCAACTCTAAATACCAGCGTTGCTTACGGACGCGGCCAGCTTCAAAAACGTGCTCATGCACGATTCCCCCATAGGAAACAATGGGGCAGTTTGAGCTGAAAAAAAACTAACACCTGCAAAAAAGCAGCGTTCAGCTCCTAATGCAGCCCCATTGTTTCCTATGGGGAAACACTTCCTAAGTCTGCACCTAACACCCTAACATGAACCCCGAGTCTAAACACCCCTAGCCTTACACTTATTAACCCCTAATCTGCCGCCCCCGCTATCGCTGACCCCTGCATATTATTATTAACCCCTAATCTGCCGCTCCGTACACCGCCGCAACCTACATTATACCTATGTACCCCTAATCTGCTGCCCCTAACACCGCCGACCCCTATATTATATGTATTAACCGCTAATCTGCCGCCCCCAACGTTGCCTCCACCTACCTACAATAATTAACCCCTAATCTGCCGACCGGATCTCACCGCTACTATAATAAATGTATTAACCCCTAATCCGCCTCACTCCCGCCTCAATAACCATATAAGAAATATTATTAACCCCTAATCTTTCCTCCCTAACATTGCCGACACCTAACTTCAAACATTAACCCCTAATCTGCCGACCGGAACTCACCGCTACTATAATAAATGTTTTAACCCCTAAAGCTAAGTCTAACCCTAACACTAACACCCCCTAACTTAAATATAATTTAAATCTAACGAAATAAATTAACTATTATTAAATAAATTATTCCTATTTAAAGCTAAATACTTACCTGTAAAATAAATCCTAATATAGCTACAATATAAATTATAATTATATTGTAGCTATTTTAGGATTAATATTTATTTTACAGGCAACTTTGTATTTATTTTAACCAGGTACAATAGCTATTAAATAGTTATTTACTTTTTAATAGCTACCTAGTTAAAATAATTACAAAATTACCTGTAAAATAAATCCTAACCTAAGTTACAATTAAACCTAACACTACACTATCAATAAATAAATTAAATAAAATACCTACAATTACCTACAATTAAACCTAATACTACACTATCAATACATTTATTAAATACAATACCTACAAATAAATACATTTAAATAAACTAACTAAAGTACAAAAAAAAAAAGAACTAAGTTACAAAAAATAAAAAAATATTTACAAACATTAGAAAAATATTACAACAATTTTAAACTAATTACACCTACTCTAAGCCCCCTAATAAAATAACAAAGCACCCCAAAATAAAAAAATGCCCTACCCTATTCTAAATTAAAAAAGTTCAAAGCTCTTTTACCTTACCAGCCCTTAAAAGGACCTTTTGTGGGGCATGCCCCAAAGAATTCAGCTCTTTTGCCTGTAAAAGAAAAATACAACCCCCCCAACATTACAACCCACCACCCACATACCCCTAATCTAACCCAAACCCCCCTTAAATAAACCTAACACTAAGCCCCTGAAGATCATCCTACCTTATCTTCACCACGCCTGGTTCACCGTTCGATCCAGAAGAGCTCCTCCGATGTCTTGATCCAAGCCCAAGCGGGGGGCTGAAGATGTCCATGATCCGACTGAAGTCTTTATCCAAGCGGGAGCTGAAGAGGTCCATGATCGGGCTGAAGTCTTCTATCAAGCGGCATCTTCAATCTTGTTTCTTCCGGATCCATGTTCATCCCGCCGACGCGGAACATCCATCTTCACCGATGACTTCCCGACGAATGATGGTTCCTTTAAGGGACGTCATCCAAGATGGCGTCCCTCGAATTCCGATTGGCTGATAGGATTCTATCAGCTAATCGGAATTAAGGTAGGAAAATTCTGATTGGCTGATGGAATCAGCCAATCAGAATCAAGTTCAATACGATTGGCTGATCCGATCAGCCAATCAGATTGAGCTCGCATTCTATTGGCTGTTCCGATCAGCCAATAGAATGCAAGCTCAATCTGATTGGCTGATCGGATCAGCCAATCGGATTGAACTTGATTCTGATTGGCTGATTCCATCAGCCAATCATAATTTTCTTACCTTAATTCCGATTGGCTGATAGAATCCTATCAGCCAATTGGAATTCGAGGGACGCCATCTTGGATGACGTCCCTTAAAGGAACCGTCATTCGTCGGGAAGTCGTCGGTGAAGATGGATGTTCCGCGTCGGCGGGATGAACATGGATCCGGAAGAAAGAAGATTGAAGATGCCGCTTGATAGAAGACTTCAGCCCAATCATGGACCTCTTCAGCTCCCGCTTGGATGAAGACTTCAGCCCGATCATGGACCTCTTCAGCTCCCGCTTGGATGAAGACTTCAGTCGGATCACGGACATCTTCAGCCCCCCGCTTGGGCTTGGATCAAGACATCGGAGGAGCTCTTCTGGATCGATCGGTGAACCCGGCGTGGTGAAGATAAGGTAGGATGATCTTCAGGGGCTTAGTGTTAGGTTTATTTAAGGGGGGTTTGGGTTAGATTAGGGGTATGTGGGTGGTGGGTTGTAATGTTGGGGGGTTGTATTTTTCTTTTACAGGCAAAAGAGCTGAATTCTTTGGGGCATGCCCCACAAAAGGTCCTTTTAAGGGCTGGTAAGGTAAAAGAGCTTTGAACTTTTTTCATTTAGAATAGGGTAGGGCATTTTTTTATTTTGGGGGGCTTTGTTATTTTATTAGGGGGCTTAGAGTAGGTATAATTAGTTTAAAATTGTTGTAATATTTTTCTAATGTTTGTAAATATTTTTTTATTTTTTGTAACTTAGTTCTTTTTTATTTTTTGTACTTTAGTTTGTTTATTTAAATGTATTTATTTGTAGGTATTGTATTTAATTAATTTATTGATAGTGTAGTGTTAGGTTTAATTGTAGGTAATTGTAGGTATTTTATTTAATTTATTTATTGATAGTGTAGTGTTAGGTTTAATTGTAACTTAGGTTAGGATTTATTTTACAGGTAATTTTGTAATTATTTTAACTAGGTAGCTATTAAATAGTTATTAACTATTTAATAGCTATTGTACCTGGTTAAAATAAATACAAAGTTGCCTGTAAAATAAATATTAATCCTAAAATAGCTACAATATAATTATAATTTATATTGTAGCTATATTAGGGTTTATTTTACAGGTAAGTATTTAGCTTTAAATAGGAATAATTTATTTAATAAGAGTTAATTTATTTCGTTAGATAAAAATTATATTTAATTTAGGGGGGTGTTAGGGTTCGAATTAGCTTTAGGGGTTAAAAAATTTATTAGAGTAGCGGTGAGCTCCGGTCGGCAGATTAGGGGTTAATGCTTGAAGTTAGGTGTCGGCGATGTTAGGGAGGGCAGATTAGGGGTTAATACTATTTATTATAGGGTTATTGAGGCGGGAGTGAGGCAGATTAGGGGTTAATAACTTTATTATAGTAGCGGGGCGGTCCGGTCGGCAGATTAGGGGTTAATAAGTGTAGGTAGGTGGCGGCGATGTTGGGGGGGCAGATTAGGGGTTAATAAATATAATATAGGTGTCGGCGATGTTAGGGGCAGCAGATTAGGGGTACATAGGGATAATGTAGGTTGCGGCAGTGTGGGGGGGGCCTCGGTTTAGGGGTACATAGGTAGTTTATGGGTGTTAGTGTACTTTAGAGCACAGTAGTTAAGAGCTTTATAAACCGGCGTTAGCCCAGAAAGCTCTTAACTACTGACTTTTTTCTGCGGCTGGAGTTTTGTCGTTAGATTTCTAACGCTCACTTCAGCCACGACTCTAAATACCGGCGTTAGAAAGATCCCATTGAAAAGATAGGATACGCAAATGGCGTAGGGGGATCTGCGGTATGGAAAAGTCGTGGCTGCAAAGTGAGCGTTAGACCCTTTCCTGACTGACTCCAAATACCAGAGGGTGGTAAAAACCAGCGTTAGGAGCCTCTAACGCTGGTTTTGACGGCTACCGCCAAACTCTAAATCTAGGCCTTACTTAGACGCTTTCAGTTTAGCTTTGTTTAAAAAGGTAGTTGGAAAGCCCACTGCAAGTGGGAAATAAGACACACCCCCTTCCCCTTCTTTTGCATATGAAGAGACCCTTTACACAAACAGGAGCAAGCTGGAGAAGGTAGCTGACGGTATTCACATAAAACTTTGGGGCTTGGTTAGGAGTCTGAAAATCAGAGCAATGTTATTTAAAAATAAGCAAAACTAAACATTTTTTTTTTTTAAAAACTTCATGGGCTATATAAATAGATCATCTACAAAACATTTATGCAAAGAAAAAATGAGTGTATAATGTCCCTTTAAGCGTAATCTATCATATTGCAACGGAGTGGTTATATTTTTGGGCTAGATTACAAGTGCCGTGTTATTGTTAAAGTGGGCACGATATTAAGATATTACAATATCTTGCAGCGCTAACTTGTGCGCATATTACATGTTGAAAGTAAATGCGTACTATCAAGCAAAATCTAAATTTGTGCTCGTTGGGTAGGCGAGACTAAATACCAAATATAAACGGTTAAAGCTAAAAATAAATTATATATATTAGAAATATGCATTCTTTTTTGGACAAATGCACATTTGTCCCCAAAAAAAGATTTTCAATTTGTTTTAATGCACCAATGAAAATAAAGAAAACAAAAAAATACTGATTAAAATTGTCAGTATTCAATTTTTTTTTTTTAAGTGGTTAATAGTTAGCGTGCTCTCCGTGCTCTCCAAAGCACATTAAGTTAAGTATTGTAGCTACAGATGAACTTTTCTTTTGTAGCTTTGATACATTTACATTTGCTTAGAGTAACTTGATATCTTGTAGTTTATGGTATTGTAATTTTACACATACATCTAACATAACAATACATTTTGGTTTAATGTTGAACATTTAGTTATTTGAATATTTGTTTTGCAATGTATTCTAATGTTAGCACAACATGCTGCCAGTGTAAAAGGACATTAAACACTATGAAATTGTTACTCTAATAACTAATTTGTAATCAGCAGAGGAGGTAAGCGAACAGGCTTTTAAGCCAAGGGACATCTAGATTTTACACTTATTTCTTCCAAAATAAATAAACTAATAGAGTTTTTAAAATATATATCTGCATATTATTCTTATGCTAATCTTTTATTTGACTGTGTGATTATATCTAATGTTTCTTTAGTTTTTTAATGTCTAAGTCATAAAATAATAGAAATTCTTAGGCAACATATAAAAATACTGCAATATGAACACTAGATGGCGGTCTGTTCACATGATATGATATGCTGATTTAGCTGAGGACACTTTTTTTTTAATACTTAAATGTTGGTATACTGTACAATTATGTTAAGGATGTCATAGCTGGAATTACAAACAAAACATATAATAAAATCATTTTGAAATCAATTAAAGCTAATCATTTGGAGATAGATATTAACATTTTATAAAACAAAGGCTTACTTTGTAACTTTATAAAGAAAAACTATATCTCATATATATTACTGTATTTCCTTTGAGCATCAGTAACATGGCACCACATTTTAATTATTTAAAAGCTTTTCTTTGATCACATTTATTGTTAATTATATAAATTATTGTATTTATTTATTATATTTTAATTATTTGAATTTAAGGGACATAAACCCCAAAATTTTTCTTTCACGATTCCGATAGATAGAGCATGCAGTTTTAAACAACTTTCTAATTTACTTCTATGATCAATGTTTTTTCCCATTTTCTTGGTATCGTTTGTTGAAAATCAGGGACGTGAGCTCAGGAGCGTGCACGTGTCTAGAGCACTGCAATGCCCATTAAAATGCCCTTTTCAGTGCAATGGGTATCTTAAGTTTTTTTAGATCGTTTTTTTTATTTTGTGGGTTTGGGGGGGTGGGGGTTTGTAATGTTAGTGGGTGTTTGTATTTTTTTTACAGGTAAAAGAGCTGTTTAACTTAGGGCAATGTCCTACAAAAGACCATTTTAAGGGCCATTGGTAGTTTATTCTAGATTAGTTTTTTTATTTTGGGGTGTTTTTTTAAAAATGGGTATTAGAATAGGAATAATTATTATTATTTTTGATAATTTGCTTGTTATTTTGTGTAATATTTTTTTTTTCGTTTTGGGGTGGGTTTTTATATTTAGATTAGGGCTTGGGCAACAAAAGAGCTAAATGCCCTTTTAAGGTCAATGCCCATACAAATGCCCTTTTCAGGGCAATGGGTAGATTAGGTTTTACTTAATTTTTATTTTGTGGGCTTGGCAGTGGGGGTTTGTATACTGTTAGGGGGTGTGTTTTTTATAGCAAAAGAGCTGTTAACTTTAGGGCAATGCCCTACAAAAGGCCCTTTTAAGGGCCCTTGGTAGTTTATTCTAGATTAGGCTTTTTTTATTTTGGGGTGGGTTTTTATTTTTTTAAAGGGCTTTGAATAGGAATACTTTTTTTTTTTGGATAATTTCGTCTTGTTTTTTTTTTTTTTTTTGTAATGGTAGTTTTTTTATTTCTTGTGATTTTAGTGTTTTTTATTTTTTGTAATTTTAGGTTTCAGTGTAAGGTAGCTTAGGTTTTATTTCACAGGTAAGTTTGCATGTATTTTAAATAGGTAGTTATTAAATAGTTAATAACTATTTACTAAGTAGTCTACCTAGTTAAAATAAATACAAACTTACCTGTGAAATAAAAAGTAAGTATGTATTTAGTTTTAAACAGGAATTATTTATTAATAATTGTAAGTTTAATTTTGCTCTATTGTAATTATGTTAAAGTTAGGGGGTAGGGTTAGGGTTAGGGTTATGTTAGGTTTAGGGGTAGGTGTAGGGGTTAATAGTTTAATTTAGATTTTTGCGATGTGGGGGGCTGGCGGTTTAGGGGTTAATAGATTTATTTAGTGGGAGGCCAGAGGTTTAGGGGTTAATAGCTTTACTTAGTTGCGGTGATGTCAGGGAGCGGTGGTTTAGGGTTTAATAGATAATAACTTTAGTATAGTGGCAAAGATATCGGGAGCGGCAGATAACAGTTTTATTTAGGTGATGGCAATATCAGGAGAGGCAGATTAGGGGTTATTAACATTATGTAGGTGCCGGCGATGTTGGGGCCGGCAGATTAGGGGTGTTTAGACTCGGGGTTTATGTTAGGGTGTTAGGTTAAAACGTTAGTTTCTTTTTCCCCATAGACATCAATAGGGCCGCGTTACGGAGCTTTTCATTCTGCGATCGCAGGTGTTAGACTTTTTTCTGACCCGCTCTCCCCGTTGATGTCTATGGGGAAAGCGTACACGAGCACGTCAAAACAACGCTTGTTTTATGTGCGGTATGGAGCTTAAAAGCACCATATCACACGCACAAGCCAGGTTTTTAAAAACTTGTAATGGCTGCGCTAAGTATCAAAACTTTTGTTGCATTCGTTAATTTCCCTATAGCGTGCATAACTAATAATTTAGCTGATTTTGACTTTTCCAATGTTGAAAGAATGTGTGACAGGAAATAAAAAACAATAAACAATAAAAAGATATTTAAAATATTTCCCTGCCAGAAAATTATAACGAATCTAGTATAAAAATGTGTGTTAAATGTATTGCTAAAAATAAATAATTAGCTTTACATTATAACTTAAAAAAATAATTGTAATTTCAGCGTTAAAACAGCACCGCAGCAATTACAAGTCTTGTCGGTATAGCTGTATCACAAGCCTTTTAGCCTGTAATATCAGTCCCGCACACGTAAAA
The DNA here is from genome assembly GCF_027579735.1 of Bombina bombina. Taxonomy (NCBI): domain Eukaryota; kingdom Metazoa; phylum Chordata; class Amphibia; order Anura; family Bombinatoridae; genus Bombina; species Bombina bombina. The sequence goes on along the minus strand of NC_069502.1, from coordinate 288,443,444 downwards.
ATTATGTTTTTTTATGGGAATTCCATAGCGCTGCCATTACGAGTTTTGCGGTGAGGCTAAAAAGCTTGCATTACACCCTATAACGACAAGATCCGTTTGCAATCTGAGACCAGTAGCTATGAGTTTTACGCAACAAAACTGTTACATAAAACTCATAACTAAACTGTCACAAAGTACACTAAACACCCATAAACTACCTATTAACCCCTAAACCAAGGCCCTCCCACATCGCAAAAACTATATTAAAGTTATTAACCCCTAATCTGCTGCTCCCGACACCGCCGCCACTAATAAAATGTATTAACCCCTATTCCACTGCTCCCTGACATCACGCCATTATACTAAAATTATTAACCCATATTCCCCCGCACCCCAACATCCCCCACACTATAATGAATCTATTAACCCCTATTCCGTCGCTACAAGACACCGCCGCCACAATAATAAACCTATTAACCCCTAAACTGCAAGCCCCCCACAACGAAATATACTAAATTAAACTATTAACCCCTAAACCAAAAGCCCTCCACGTCACAATAAACCTAATTCTATTTTCTAATTCGAACCAGCCAATAGAATGAGAGCTGCTTAAATCCTATTGGCTAATTTGAACAGCCAATATGATGTTGGCAGCCCTAAGTCCTATTGGCTGATTAAAAAAAGGGGTACCTTGCATTTCAATCCTCAGTGTACGACGGACGATCGCATGAAGAGGACCTCCACATCAGATCAATTGACCTCTGCCTGGACCTCCACCTTGGACCTCCACCTGGACCTCCGCCTTGGACCCTCGCCTGAATCTCCACCTTGGACCTTCGCCTGGATCTCCGCCTCCACGCATTGCCACTCCGCCTCCGCAGGGATGAAGAAGATGCCGGTCCTGCGATGGATGAAGATGAAGCCGCCTGGATGAAGATGGAGCCGCCGGGATAAAAAAAAGTGCTGATATCTTTAGGGCAATTCCCTACAAAAGGCCCTTTTGAAGGCTATTGGTAGTTTATTCTAGATTAGGTTTCTTTTATTTTGGGGTGATTTTTTTTTTTTTAAATGGGTATTAGAATAGGAATCATTTTTATTATTTTGGATAATTGGATTGTTATTTTGTGTAATGGGTTTTATTTTAAAATTAGGGGTTGGGCATGTCATAAGGGCAGGAAAAAGAGCTGAACGCCCTTTAAGGGCAATGCCCATACAAATGCCATTTTCAAGGCAATGGGTAGATTAGGTTTTACTTTATTTTAACTTTATTTTTGTGTGTTTGGGGTTAGGGGGTTTGTATACTGTTAGAGAGTGTTTGTTTTTCTTTTGTAGGAAAAGGGCTGTTATCTTTAGGGCAATGCCCTACAAAAGGCCCTTTTAAGGGTCCACATAAAGGCCATTTTAAGGGCCCTTGGTAGTTTATTATAGATTAGGGTTTTTTATTTTGTAGTGGGGTTTTTTTTTTTTTTAAAAGGGTATTAGAATAGGAATCATTTTTATTATTTTGGATATTTTTATTTGTTATTTTTTGTAATAGTAAGTTAATTTATTTTTTGTAATTTTAGTGTTTTTTTATTTTTTGTAATTGTAGTTTTTAGTGTAAGGCAGCTTAAGTTTTATTTCACAGGTAAGTTTGTGTTTTTTTTAACTGGGTAGTTAGTAAATAGTTAATAACTATTTACTAACTATTCTACCTAGTTAAAATAAATACAAACTTACCTGTGAAATAAAAATAAAACCTAAGCTAGCACCAATATACAGTGGGGCAAAAAAGTATTTAGTCAGCCACCAATTGTACAAGTTCTCCCACTTTAGAAGATGAGAGAGGCCTGTAATTGTCATCATAGGTATACCTCAACTATGAGAGACAAAATGTGGAAACAAATACAGACAATCACATTGTCTGATTTGGAAAGAATTTATTTGCAAATTATGGTGGAAAATAAGAATTTGGTGAATATCAAAAGTTCATCTCAACACTTTGTTATATATCCTTTGTTGGCTATGACAGAGGTCAAACATTTTCTGTAAGTCTTCACAAGGTTGTCACACACTGTTGCTGATATGTTGGCCCATTCCTGCATGCAGATCTCCTCTAGAGTAGTGATGTTTTGGAGCTGTCGCTGGGCAACACAGACTTTCAACTCCCTCCAAAGGTTTTCTATGGGGTTTAGATCTGGAGACTGGCTAGGCCACTCCAGGACCTTGAAATGCTTCTTATGAAGCCACTCCTTCATTGCCTGGGTGGTGTGTTTGGGATCATTGTCATGCTGAAAGACCCAGCCACGTTTCATCTTCAATGCCCTCGCTGATGGAAGGAGGTTTGCACTCAAAATCTCACGATACATGGCCCCATTCATTCTTTCATGTACACGGATCAGTCGTCCTTTGCAGAGAAACAGCCCCAAAGCATGATGTTGCCACCCCCATGCTTCACAGTAGGTATGGTGTTCTTTGGTTGCAACTCAGCATTCTCTCTCCTCCAAACACGACGAGTTGTGTTTCTACCAAACAATTCTACTTTGGTTTCATCTGACCATATGACATTCTCCCAATCCGCTTCTGGATCATCCAAATGCTCGCTAGCATACTTCAGAAGGGCCTGGGCATGTACTGGCTTAAGCAGGGGGACACGTCTGGCACTGCAGGATCTGAGTCCCTGGTGGCGTAGTGTGTTACTGATGGCAGCCTTTGTTACGTTGATCCCAGCTCTCTGCAGGGCATTCACTAGGTCCCCCCGTGTGGTTCTGGGATGTTTGCTCACCGTTCTTGTGATCATTTTGACCCCACAGGGTGAGATCTTGCGTGGAGCCCCAGATCGAGGGAGATTATCAGTGGTCTTGTATGTCTTCCATTTTCTAATTATTGCTCCCACAGTTGATTTCAAAACTTGTAATGGCTGCGCTATAGAGGGTGAAATAACGCAACTTTTTTTGCGTTAAATTCCCTATAGCGCACATAACTCGTAATCTACCTGTTTCTTAGCAAAAGCCAAGTATACACAAATTACAACCCTTTGTTTAAAAATTATACACATAATTCCCACATCTGAAAATGAACAATGAAAATAACAATAAATTATCACAAAAACTTTTTTTTATTTTTTTTTTACCATATGTTTTCTTTTCAGCAAATATTAAAAATTAATTAGTTTATGAATTTAAAAATAAAAATGTGTGCTTCTGAAAATGAAAAAAAACTTATTTTAAATAGAGAAATTACATGTATTTGTTATATACAGTATATATATATATATATATATATATACTGTATATATATATATACATATATATATATATATATATATATATATATTTAGCACTGCATCACAATATAGAAAGAGATATAGGGGCCTATTTAAGAACGTGCGAGCAGACATGATCCGATATTGCGGATCATGTCCGCTGAACATCGATAAATGCAGACAGCATACGCTCTCGGCATTTATCATTGCACCAGCAGTTCAAAAAATGGTATACTCATTAGTGTGACGGTTATGAGGTTCTGGCATTTATATTACTTTTCATGGGGGGTTTTCTGTATTGTTTTGCAAATTTGTGAACTTGCAAATCAAAATAAACTCCTTAAATGTTACTGTTGTAATGGTGGGTAATAATTTGGTGAGGATTGTAATTAATAATTCAAGGCAGTAGCTTTGATTGGTGAAAAGTGATACATTTATGGACAAGGATCACATGGTTCAAAAACTTTTGGTGGCTATGGGAAATATTTGAAAATAGTTCATGAAAATATTATTATTTATTTATTTATTAATGAAATTTACATTAAAGGGCTTTGGTATGGAAGAAAGTAAATTAGAGACCTTTTTGGAACTTTGCAGCAGCAACAGAGATGGCAAATAATCTGCTAGATTACGAGTCTTGCGTTAGCCTTAAAAAGCAGCATTGAGAGGTCCCAACGCTGCTTTTTAATGCCCGCTGGTATTACGAGTCTTGAAGGTACAGGTGTACCGCTCACTTTTTCGGCCAGACTCGAAAATACCGCAAAACCACTTACGTCATTGCGTATCCTATTTTTTCAATGGGACTTGCATAGTGCCGGTATTATGAGTCTTCCAAAAAAGTGAGCGGTACACCCTCTCCTGTCAAGCCTGGTACCGCATTTTAAGGTCAGTAGTTAAGAGTTTTATGGTCTAACGCCGTAGCATAAAACTCTTAACTAAAGTGCTAAAAAGTTCACTAACACCCATAAACTACCTATTAACCCCTAAACCGAGGCCTCCCCACATTGCAAACACTAAAATAAAATTTTTAACCCCTAATCTACTGAACCGGACATCGCCGCCACTATAATAAATATATTAACTCCTAAACCGCCGCACTCCCGCCTCACAAACACTAGTTACATTTTATTAAGCCCTAATCTGCCATTCCTAACATCGGCAACACCTACCTACATTATTAACCCCTAATCTGCCACCCCCAACGTCGCCGCCACTATATTAAAGTTATTAACCCCTAAATCTAAGTCTAACCCTAACCCTAACCCTAACACCCTCTAACTTAAATATAATTTAAATAAATCTAAATAAAATAACTACATTTAACTAAATAATTCCTATTTAAAACTAAATTCTTACCTATAAAATAAACCCTAAGATAGCTACAATATAACTAATAGTTACATTGTAGCTAGCTTAAGATTTATTTTTATTTTACAGGCAACTTTGTATTTATTTTAACTAGGTAGAATAGTTATTAAATAGTTATTAACTATTTAATAGCTACCTAGTTAAAATAAAGACAAATTTACCTGTTAAATAAAACCTAACCTAAGTAACAATTACACCTAACACTACACTATAATTAAATTAATTCCCTAAATTAACTACAATTAAATACAATTATCTAAAGTACAATTTTTTTTTTACAGAAAATAATAAAATAATTACAAGTTTTTTAAACTAATTACACCTAATTTAATCCCCCTAATAAAATAAAAAAGCCCCCCAAAATAATAAAAAGCCCTACCCTATACTAAAATACAAATAGCCCTTAAAAGGGCCTTTTGCGGGGCATTGCCCCAAAGTAATCAGCTCTTTTACCTGATTAGAACAGCCAATAAGATTGAGGTTGCATTCTATTGGCTGTTCCAATCAGCCAATAGGATTGAAGTTCAATCCTATTGGCTGATTGCATCAGCCAATAGGATTTTTTCTACCTTAATTCCGATTGGCTCATAGAATTCTATCAGCCAATCGGAATTGAAGGGACGCCATCTTGGATGACGTCATTTAAAGGAATCTTCATTCAGTCGTCGAAGAAAGAAGAGGATGGTTTTTTTTTTCGTACTTTAGATAATTGTATTTAATTGTATTTAATTGTTGTTAATTTAGGGAATTAATTTAATTATAGTGTAGGTTAGGTTTTATTTTACAGGTAAATTTGTCTTTATTTTAACTAGGTAGTTATTAAATAGTTAATAACTATTTAATAACTATTCTACCTAGTTAAAATAAATACAAAGTTGCCTGTAAAATAAAAATAAATCATAAAATAGCTACAATGTAACTATTAGTATATTATATATATATAATAGGAATAATTTAGTTAATGATAGTGATATTTATTTAGATTTATTTAAATTATATTTAAGTTAGGGGGGGTTAGGGTTAGACTTAGTTTTAGGGGTTAAGAACTTTAATATAGTGGCGGCAACGTTGGGGGCGGCAGATTAGGGGTTAATAAGTGTAGGTAGGTGGCGGCGACATTGGGGCAGCAGACTAGGGGTTAATAAATAAAATGTAGGTGTAGGCGATGTTGGGGGCAACAGATTAGGGGTTCATAAGTATAATGTAGGTGGCGGCGGTGTCTGGAGTGGAAGATTAGGGGTTAATAATATAATGCAGGTGTCGGCAATGTCGGGGGCGGCAGATTAGGGGTTAATAAGTGTAAGATTAGGGGTGTTTAGACTCGGGGTTAATGTTAGGGTGTTAGGTGTAGACATAACTTTTATTTCCCATAGGAATCAATGGGGCTGCATAGGAGCTGAACGCTGCTTTTTTGCAGGTGTTAGGTTTTTTTCAGCCGGCTCTGCCCCATTGATTCCTATGGGGAAATCGCGCACGAGCACGTTTAGCCAGCTCACCGCTAACATAAGCAGCGCTGGAATACAGGGAGATGGGGAGCAAAATTTTGCTCTCCACTCACTTTTCTGCGCCTAACACCGGGTTTGTAAAAACCCATAATACCAGCGCTGTCTGTAGGTGAGCGGTGAGCATAAACTGCTCGTTAGCACCGCACACCTTTACTGACAAAACTCGTAATCTAGGCGAATGGTTTTAGACTTCATTGAGTAGAGGTTTGATAAATACTCATGCTAATTTATTGCTCTAACTATTTATGTTTACATGTTTTGTAAATCATTGGGACTCTAGTTGTTTCATGCTGCAAAATTAGATGATGAGTAAGGACTATGATTTAAAGCTCTCTGCTCTGGTTTGATTGTTTAAGAATTCTTTCAGTATTGAGAGGTCCCTCACAGAATTTTAGAAAAGCATGTTTTAGCTTAAGAACAGTTAGATTTACTTTGTAGAGTTCTGGATGTGAAGCAGAAACACCTACATTAACATAGTGATGATAAAAAAAACAAAAACAAAGACACCAAAGACCAAAAACCATACATTTTTGATCATCTGGCCCTAGGTCTCAATTATACCAGGATCTTTGGAGTTTGTTTGGCAAAAGTATAGCGCTGTCTTAGAAGTAGACCAAGCTTGAGTTCAATATGCTAACCTATTCGCGTAGATCCTTATTTTGTAGTTGAGTGCAGTTATCAAGTAAAATAAACACTATTAAAAGCTTTAATTATTATGTTTCCATACCATTCTGCTGTTGGTTTTATACTGCTGTGTTGCCATGGGCAAAATGGCCCATATCTTTCTTTGCTTTATTTGTTTCTATTTACATAAAACTTGTGTGTGTATATATATATATATATATATATATATATATATATATATATATATATATATATATAACATTTTGTTTGGCTTATCCTTATCTTTTCCCTAACTTTATTTCTGGATTGTATACGTTAAAAAAAATAATAAAGCCTTATTTACATTATATACATTTTTCTCACTGCCCCCTGTCACAAGATCTATATCTGCACTGCATCTTTAAACTATAAGAATGACCTTAAATACTTAGGAGAGGGAAAACTTATACTCAGGAAGCAGTTCATCAACCAATATTTGCTAGATGACTAGCTTAATGAAGATACTTGAAATTATTCATGTTTTTTGATACATAAAAATAGTATATTTGGAGAACAGCAACTTCCTGTTGCTCCTGTGGGAACTCTTAATCTTCTCTTTGGTTGTCCATTTTGTACCCGTGAAAACAGACAGGCATTTTATAAGATTGTACAGTGTATTCTCAGCATATTACAAATCATTTATTTTTTATTATCTTTTATTTAAAATTGACATACTGTTGAGCCTACCTAGGTATGGAAGAGAGCTATGTTTCTGATTCATGATTAACGTTTAATTTTGTCTTCCACAAAAGAGGAGATTGCAAGTTCCCAGTTCCCACTAAATTGCAGTGCTCTCATTATGTGTGTGACATTTACTAATAGGAAAATTACAATCTATTGTATTAATTAGCCACAAAGGATACCAGCCATTATATTATAAATTAATTTTTGTATTCACATTTAATTTTAATTAAAAATTGTATCTGTTTTCACTTCTACCAGGGAAATGGTTAAATCTTTTGCAAAAGTTTTAGTTATGGGTTTGCTGCTTGAGAACATAACCTGCTTTCAATTAATTAATTCTACTTGCAAGCACAGGGCTGAGAAAAGAATTAGAAAAATAAACTGACATTTTCCTATAAAAGGAGAGAGAACACTGCAGACTTTCTGCAATAAATGTTGTTTATGTAATGTTTCTATTGCGCACCCTTATTGACAAATTACTAAATTATTCACTGATGCAATTGTTATTATACATTTTAATTCATTTTCAGAGCGTGCAAATGCATTATGCTATTTTTAGATTCCTAAAATCAAGAGCAGGGCACGCTTTTATTTTCAGTCATTGCTTTTTATATTATTCTGGTTGTGTAACTTTGTTCTTACACTAGTGAGACAAATTCTGAACATTTACAAAATTGGCTTTGTTCAATATATTTGAGTTAAAGGGATTCAGAACTAATAGAGAGTATTTTCCCTCTAGAGGTAATGAGGTAATTCTGTTGGAGCAATTATGAGTGAATCTTTCTGTGTGCTACGGAAAACTCTTACAAGTTCTCAGCATTTTCATGAGGTTTAATCCTGGACACTTAAAATGAGCTGACCTAGAGACTGAAATAAATAGGGCCACTGCAAGCACTGCTGTGAATAATCCTTCATCCAACTCTTTGCATTTGATACTCAGTTTTGGTATGGATGCATTTATGGCACTTTATATTTCCTATAACAAGCAGCTCATCTCTAAACCACATCTCAAATCAGAACTCATAGCATATGACAATGTCCTGCACCTCTATGCACACTTGTCTAACTAGTCTATGTGATCCAGTACTACTGCAGTTTTATTTATATAATTATACCTGTGTATTTGCACAGACACCTTGGGCGCAATACGATATACGGCGCAGGTTTGCTAAAGTGCCGTAAGTCGGACAAACCAGCGATGTCCAGAAATAAGCGTAAGTACAAATTTCTGGAGTCGCCAGTGACTTACGCCACTTTAGAAACTGCCGCCGCCTAAAAAAGCTAACTAAAGTCTTAAATCTGCCGTTACTGACTAACACGCCTCCCAAAAATAGCCCGACACGTATACCCCTCTATCCGCAATCCCCCCTCTCACTCCTAATAATAAATATATTAACCCCTAAACCGCCGCTCCCGGACCCCGCCGCCAGCTACATTAAATGTATTACCCCCTAATCTGACCCCCCATACACTGCCGCCACCTATATTATATGTATTACCCCCTAATGTGAGCCCCCTACCCGCCGCCACCTACATTAACTATATTAACCCCTAATCTGAGCCCCCTACCCCGCCACCACCTATTTTAACTATATTAACCCCTAATCTGAGCCCCCTACACCGCCGCCACCTATATTAAATTTATTAACCCCTAATATGATTCCCCTACTCCGCCGCCAGCTATATTAAATGTATTAACCCCTAATCTGAGCCCCCTACAATGCCGCCACCTATTTTAAATATATTAACCCCTAATCTAATCCCCCTACACCACCGCCACCTATTTTAAATATATTAACCACTAAACCTAAGTCTAACCCTAACACCCCCTAACTTAATTATTATTGAAATAAATCTAAATAATATTAATATTATTAACTAAAGCATTCCTATTTAAAACTAAATACTTACCTGTAAAATAAACCCTAAGATAGCTACAATATAATAAATAATTACATTGTAGCTATTTTAGGATTTATATTTATTTTACAGGTATATTTGTATTTATTTTAACTAGGTACAATAGCTATTAAATAGTTAATAACTATTTAATAGCTACCTAGTTAAAATAATTAAAACATTTCATGTAAAATAAATCCTAACCTAAGTTACAAATACACCTAACACTACACTATCAATCAATTAATTAACTAACTACGAATGAAGGTTCCTTTAAATGACGTCATCCAAGATGGCGTCCCTCGAATTCCGATTGGCTGATAGGATTCTTTCAGCCAATCAGAATTAAGGTAGGGAAAATCTGATTGGTTGATTGAATCAGCCAATCGGATTGAACTTCAATCCGATTGGCTGATTGGATCAGCCAATAGAATGCGACGTCATTCTGCTGGTGCAATATCAACGTATCAGACGTAACTGCACAGAAAGAGAGAATTATTTAATAGAAGCTGAGACCCTGACATCCAAATTTGAAGAGAAGGGGTATAACAAACATTTATTAAAAACTGCAAAATTAAAGGTGGAAGGAATGGATAGAAAATCCCTCATTACGCAAACAAACAAGACATTAAAGGGTAATTTATTACACAGGGATAACATCAAGAATGGTACCTTTAAGTGCAAAACAAAAAATTGTGTAATGTGCCCCCACCTTAAAACAGGAAATAACGTGTTTTTCAATTTTGATAATTCCAAAAAAATTCAAGTCAATAGTAGATGCATATGTTTAAGTACATATGTGGTGTATCAACTGAAATTCAAATGCAATTTGATCTACATAGGGCGCACGAACATAGAGAAAAACCTAGAAACCCACAGTGTGCCAGTACATTTTAAAATTGCCCATAATAATGATATAAAAGATCTTGAAATCAAAATTATTGAGTGGATACCCCCTAATATCTGGGATACCAACAGACTGCTAAAACTTAGGCAGAGAGAGACGTTTTGGATAAAACAATTCGATTGTTTACAACCGAAAGGGTTAAAAGTGGACATAGATATTCAATCTTTTTTAGCATAGTATAGATATTTTTTAAAAGAATATTACCTATCATATAACATAATACGGCTGACTTTAAAATTTAATTAATTGGTGTTTAGAATTAGTTTGCTACTATGTAGGAGATTTTAGGGTACAGTTGTATATATATATATATAACAAAAAAATTAGGAAATAAATTCCACATTTTAAGTATCTAAGCTGAGTATAATAACATGGGTTTTCAGCTAATTGGTTCTCTATCACCAGATTTTTACTTGTCTAGCAACATTGTCTATGTTAAAAAGTTTTTATGATGAAAAGTTTTTTAAAATCATCTATTTATTACTATTTTTAACAAAACATTTTTTAATTTTTTTAGCATAAGATTTTACTATGTATATATAATGTTTATTAAATGAGGGAATACATATAGGGATTTTGGAACATTCCAAAACCCTCACACCTATAAAAATGTAAAAAGGTATAATCCAGTGAACGAAAGTGTTAACATATCAGGGGTGTGGTATTGGGTCTATTTAAGGAGTATTTCCCATAAGGCTGTATACTCTTGAAAAAGTGTCAAGTTTAGACACGAAACGTACATCGAGTTTTGAGTTTTTTAGCCTTTTAAGGAAGGTTTCAGTGAAGCTATCCGATTCACAATTATGCGTTTAGTCGGATGAGTTGAGAAACCGTCATATAACATTTTAAAGTTCACATGTCTATGGACATCTAGGGCTCGATCCGATAAAAATCGTCGCCCGCAAAAGCTGGCGACGCCAATATTTGCGCTGGTTTGGTATCCTATATACGGTGTAACCTAGAAGTTACGTCCGTATATTTCTGCCATTGCCCGTAGTTTTTTGGGCCATAGGCAGGTATACCAAACCAGCACAGTTTGGTATCCAATATACAGCATAAGGACTTACGTGGCGAAAATGGAGAAATCTTACTCCATTTTCACCTCGCCACAAAAATCAGCCGTAAGAAGCCTTACGCTGACTATTGGAGCCCCGTAACTCCCTAAACTAGCTTCAAAATAAACCTAACACCTAAGGCATGAGCAATGTCTATCTACCTGTCAACCGCGATCTGCTAAATAAAACCTAACACCTAACGCATGCGCAATGTCTATCTCCCTGTCAACCGCGATCCCCCGCCGCAATCCCTAATAAAGTATTTAACCCCTAAACCGCCGCCATCTACATAAACTAACCCCCTACTGTTAGCCCCTAAAACCGCCACCATCTAACTGATCTATCCCCTAATGTGAACTCCTTACACCGCCGCCATCTACCTTATCTATCCCCTAATCTGACCCCTTACACCGCCGCCACCTATATAAAAATTATTAACCCCTAATCTAATCCCCCTATACCGCCGCCAGCTATATTAATATTATTAACCCCTAATCTAATCCCCCTAAAATAATTATCTCTATTACCAGCCCTTAAAAGGGCCTTTTGCGGGGCTTTGCCCCAAAGTAAACAGCTCTTTTGTCCTATAACCTGCCCTCCCTACACCGCCGCCACCTATATTAATAGTATTAACCGCTAATGTAAGCCCCTTACACCGCCGCCATCTATATTAAAATTATTAACCCCTAATTTAATCTACCTACCCCGCCGCCAGCTATATTATCTATATTAACCCTAAGTATATTATAGTTAATATAGTTATTACATTATATATATTAACTATATTAACCCTAATTATATTAGGGTTAATATAGTTAATATAGTTACTATAGTATTTATATTAACTATATTAACTCTATCTAACACTTACACCCCTAACTAAATTCTTATTAAATAAATCTAATTCATATTATAAACTAAAATATTCCTATTTAAATCTAAATACTTACCTATAAAATAAACTCTAAGATAGCTACAATGTAATTAATAATTACATTGTAGCTATGTTAGGGTTTATATTTATTTTACAGGTAAATTGTTAATTATTTTAACTAGGTATAATAGCTATTAAATAGTTATTATCTATTTAATAGCTACCTAGTTAAAATAATTACCCAATTACCTGTAAAATAAATCCTAACCTAAGTTACAAATACACCTACACTATCAATAAATTAAATAAACTACAAATATCTATCTACAAATACAATTAAATAAACTAAACTAAATTACAAAAAAAAAAAAACACTAAATTACAAAAAATAAAAAAATGATTACAAGATTTTTAAGCTAATTACACCTATTCTAAGCCCCCTAATAAAATAATAAAGCCCCTCAAAATAAATAAATTCCCTACCCTATTCTAAATTAAGAAAAGTTCAAAGCTCTTTTACCTTACCAGCCCTTAAAAGGGCCATTAGCGGGGCATGCCCCAAAGAAAACTGCTCTTTTGCCTGAAAAAAAAAAACACAAAACCACCCCCCAACATTACAACCCACCACCCACATACCCCTAATCTAACCCAAACCCCCCTTAAATAAACCTAACACTACCCCCCTGAAGATCTCCCTACCTTATCTTCACCATGCCGGGCCGAACTCCTCATCCGATCCGGGCGATGTCTATCCAAGCGGCAAAGAAGAATTCTTCATCCCGGCGATGTCTTTATCCAAGCGGCAGCAAAGTCTTCTTCCATCCGGCAGCATCTTCCATCAAGCGGCATCTTCAATCTTCTTTCTTCGCTCCACCAATGCGGAGCATCCATCCCGGCCGACGACTGAACGACGAATGAGGTACCTTTAAATGATGTCATCCAAGATGGCGTCCGTCGAATTCCGATTGGCTGATAGGATTCTATCAGCAAATCGGAATCAAGGTAGAAAAATCTGATTGGCTGATTGAATCAGCCAATCAGATTCAAGTTCAATCCGATTGGCTGAACCAATCAGCCAATCAGATTGAGCTTGCATTCTATTGGCTGTTCCGATCAGCCAATAGAATGCGAGCTCAATCTGATTGGCTGATTGGATCAGCCAATTGGATTGAACTTGAATCTGATTGGCTGATTCAATCAGCCAATCAGATTTTTTCTACCTTAATTACGATTGGCTGATAGAATCCTATCAGCCAATCGGAATCCAACGGACGCCATCTTGGATGACGTCATTTAAAGGTACCTCATTCGTCGTTCAGTCGTCGGCCGGGATGGATGCTCCGCGTTGATGGAGCGAAGAAAGAAGATTGAAGATGCCGCTTGATGAAAGATGCTGCCGGATGGAAGAAGACTTTGCTGCCGCTTGGATAAAGACATCGCCGGGATGAAGAATTCTTCTTTGCCGCTTGGATAGACATCGCCCGGATCGGATGAGGAGTTCGGCCCGGCATGGTGAAGATAAGGTAGGGAGATCTTCAGGGGGGTAGTGTTAGGTTTATTTAAGGGGGGTTTGGGTTAGATTAGGGGTATGTGGGTGGTGGGTTGTAATGTTGGGGGGGGTATTGTGTTTTTTTTTCAGGCAAAAGAGCAGTTTTCTTTGGGGCATGCCCCGCTTATGGCCCTTTAAAGGGCTGGTAAGGTAAAAGAGCTTTGAACTTTTTTTTAATTTAGAATAGGGTAGGGAAATTTTTTTATTTTGGGGGGCTTTATTATTTTATTAGGGGGCTTAGAATAGGTGTAATTAGCTTAAAAATCTTGTAATCTTTTTTTTATTTTTTGTAATTTAGTGTTTTTTTTTTTTTGTAATTTAGTTTAGTTTATTTAATTGTATTTTTAGATAGATATTTGTAGTTTATTTAATTTATTGATAGTGTAGGTGTATTTGTAACTTAGGTTAGGATTTATTTTACAGGTAATTGGGTAATTATTTTAACTAGGTAGCTATTAAATAGTTAATAACTATTTAATAGCTATTATACCTAGTTAAAATAATTAACAATTTACCTGTAAAATAAATATAAACCCTAACATAGCTAAAATGTAATTATTAATTATATTGTAGCTATCTTAGGGTTTATTTTATAGGTAAGTATTTAGATTTAAATAGGAATATTTTAATTAATAATATTAATATTAGATTTATCTTAATAAGAGTTTAGTTAGGGATGTTAGAGTTAGATAGGGTTATTATACTTAATATATATATATAATATAATAACGATATTAACTATATTAATCCTAATATAATTAGGGTTAATATAGTTAATATATATAATATAACAACTATATTAACTATATTAACCCTAATATAATTAGGGTTAATATAGTTAATATAGCTGGCGGCGGTGTAGGGGGATTAGATTAGGGGTTAATACATTTATTATAGGTGGCCGCGGTGTAGGGGGATGTAGATTGTAGGCAAAAGAGCAGTTTACTTTGTGACAAAGCCCCGTCAAAAGCCCTTTTAAGGGCTGGTAAAAGAGCTGAATTCTTTGGGGCATGCCCCGCAAAAAGCCCTTTTAAGGGCTGGCAAAAGAGCTGTTACTTTGGGGCAATGCCACGCAAAAAGCCCTTTTCAGGGCTATTTGTAGGGTTAGACTTAGGTTTAGTAGTAGGGATAGTTTTAGTATTTTAGGGGTTAAATAATTTAATATAGATGGCGGCGGGGTAGGGGGATTAAATTAGGGGTTAATTTTAAAATAGATGGCGGCGGGGTAGAGGCTCACTTTAGGGGGTAGGTAAGGTAGATGGCGGCGGGGTAGGGGCTCACTTTAGGGGGTTATAGATTTAATAGAGCTGGTGGCGGGGTCCGGGAGCGGCGGTTTAAGGGTTAATACATATTTTATTGTTAGGATAGTGAGGGGGGATAGCGGATAGAGGGTTAGAAGTGTCGGGCTATGTTAGGGAGGCGTGTTAGACGTGTCGGGCTATGTTAGGGAGGCGTGTTAGACAGTGCGAGTGATTTCATACTTTAGTCAGGTTTTGTAGGCGCCGGCAGTTTCTAACGTGCTGTAAGTCACTGGCGACGCCAGAAATTTGTACTTGCGCAGATTTCTGGACATCGCTGGTTTATCCGACTTACGGCACGTTAGCAACTGACGGCGCCGTATATTGGATAGCTCGAGATGCGAGCTGAAACTGCGGGCAACGCGGGTTCCCTCACTTGCGCCGTAAACTACGCCGTATATCGGATCGCGCCCCTAAGTTTTTGCTGTAGCATATAAACTATATATATATATACAGCTAGGCATCCTATGTAATCTCGATTGGATTGGGGATTCTCATGCACTGAAAAGAGCAGGCTGGCTGTCAGTTTATCTATGTGTCAAACAGTCTTACGAGTCAATCAACTGGGAGTAACATAGAAACATAGAAACATAGATATTGACGGCAGATAAGAGCCATAGGCCCAGCAAGTCTGCCCGACCTTACCTAACAGTATAAACTTATCTAGTTCGTAGGATAGCCTTATGCTTGTCCCATGCATTTTTAAAGTCCCCCACAGTGTTTGTTGCTACTACCTCTTAAGGAAGTATCCAGAAGGAGGCGGGCTAACTAAACGTCAGACGCTGAAGCAGTCGCCGAAGCAACATAGTTGTACACAACTGATGTGAACGGTACATTTTATTGTCTTGTAAGTAGCACTCTTTTGGAAGGGGCTATTTAATAAATTTACTGTATTGTCTACACTTAGATGCGTGTATGCGCTTCTCTTTTTCTTTGTTTGTACTAGCGATTCTTTGAACAGCCTGTGATGGGACTTATTTTGGAGAAGCTGCAACACTGACTATTTGAGACCTACATATTACCCGGATTTAATATCAAGTACTTTGTGTAACAAACACTTAGCATTTGTAATTTTGTGATAATTTAGGTCATATATTTTTTATATGTACTATGTGTATATATGATTTAGTTATATGAAGGCTGTCTTTAAGCACACATATTTGGGGTTTTACAGTAGCGCACTTTGTTGTTATTTGTTTTTAGAATCATATTAGGGGTTAATAAATTTAATATAGCTGGCGGCGGTGTTGGAGGATCAGGCTAATAAATATAATGTAGGTGGTGGCAGGGTCTGGGAGTGGCGGTTTAGGGGTTAAACACTTTATTAGGTATATAGGTGGGGGATTGCGGTTGACAGGTAGATAGACATTGCGCATGCGTTAGGTGTTAGGTTTTTTTTGTAGGCATTTTAGGGAGTTAGGGTGCTCCATGTGTCTCCTATAGGATATAATGGGGAACGCTACGTCAACAAAACATCACCACTTGTCGGCACGTTCAGGGGGCGGGAGCCTAAAACTAAACATGGTTTCTGTGTCGGAACACTTCAAATAATGCCTGTGTAACCTAACTGTAACTACACTTTCACTACCTGCCTGCCACTGAAAAGTCTCGCCACTGAAAAGTTGGCAAGGCAAACAGGCTGTCACCCTACTCGTAACCTTTACTTAAGAGATTCAGGGCAACCTTTTTCTAAGAATAGGTTTTTATTTTTTGGGCAGTAAAAGAGTTGTGGGCACTGCCCTACCCAATGCCCTTCTAAGGGCAATGGCCCAACCAAATGTCCTTTTCAGGACAATCTTTTTTTAAGATAAGGTTATTTTTTTAGTTTAGTTTTTTTTTAGATTAGGCTTTTTAGGGGCAGGATACTTTTATTGTAGAATGGGTTTGTAGTTTTTGGTTGAAAAAGAGCTGTCATTTTAGGGCAATACCCTATCTAAAGTCCTTTATAGTAACTTTTAGTGTTAAATTATTATTTTATTTGGGGTGTATTTTTTTAAAGGGGGCCTTAGTTTTAGTATAGGCATAACAGTTTTTTTTATTTTTGGTAGTGTTTTTTTTTTCTGTAATGTTAGGTTTAGTTATTTTTTGTAAATTTAGTGTGTTATTTTTTGCAATTTAAGGGGTGTTGGGGTAGTTTGTGTTGTTTTTTTTTTGCAGGTATAGGGGTTAATAGGTTAGGGGGTATTGACAATATAGGGATTAAGTAGTGTAGGGGTTATTGCGGTGGGCTATTGGCGGTATAGTGGTTAATAGGTTAGGAAGTTTATTGCGGTGGGCTGTAGATGGTATAGGGGTTAATAGGTTAGGAAGTTTATTGTTGTGATCTATTCATGGTTTAGGGGTTAAGTAGTGTAGGGTTAGTTTGCGGTGGGGGATTATATCGGTTCAGGGTACATAGGTATATTTATTAGGCTCTGTGCTATATATTTAAAAGTGATCCTTTACTCTACATCGCCAATGTCAGTGCTGATGCTGCTTGGAATATTTCCCCAGCATTGGAATCTATTGTGATGTATAGTAAAATGTCTCTCTGCCATGCTGCCTTTATAGAGTAATGTCTGTACTTTTGAATATTTCTCGGTGTCGTGTCAGATCCTCTTTAAATATATTGCTGCCTCGCAGCACTTTATTAAGCAGATCACAGTAATTAAACAGTGAATCAGAACAAGAGTTTCAATTCACTGTCTACTATGTTGTCATTGGGATCTTCACATATTGCGCATGCGTTCCCATCACTGCCTCACACATGAATTTAACATAAAAGAAGACCTTATAAAAAAAATGAGCCGTATGGCTACAAAGATGATTGGTTGCTATAAGGGAATGTCACTTTAAAAAAAAAATGCTCTCACTAGCTCCTAGTAGTGCATTGGTGCTCCAGAGCCTACTCTTCAACAAAGCAAGTCGTTACAGTCATGTCTGGTTTTGCAGCAGTGTCTCGCCTATTTTTGCTGCACTTTCGGGTTCTGTTTTGTTTACCTTTTGCATTATTTTTTTTTTTTAATAATAAAAATATTTTAATTTTTTCACCAGATAGTAAATGACAACTGTACAACCAAAGCATACTACAAATACAGAGTCACATATTCGTGTATGAATACAATATTGAAACATGAAATGTGTTAACAGTACAACAAGAATGACATGACATTGAGGGTCCCGGCTCTCCTTTGTACTCCTGGGGGAGCTAGCTGCGACCATCTACCAGGTTCAACAGTTAAAGGGAAGGGAGAAGGGATGGAGAGATGGGATTGGGGGAGAGGGACCACATTCACTGCTTGAATAATCTGTGTTGGGAACTGGAAAGTGTCCAAGACTCTCCACAAGTATTCCCAACGGACCCGGTCAAAGGCCTTCTCTGCATCGAGGGAGAGCATGGCTAAAGGCCTATTCAACCTGTAAGCTTCACATAGTATGTTCATCAACCTTCTAGTATTGTCTGGGCCCTCCCTTCCCGGGATGAAGCCCACTTGGTCTGGGTTAATAAGGGAAGGTAATAGTCTTGCTAATCTCTTGGCCAGAATCTTAGCATAGATTTAAATATCAGTATTAGTGAGTGATATAGGTCTGTAGGTAGTGCATAACATTGGGTCCTTGTTAGGTTTGGGTAGGGTAATGATAGACGCTTCAAGGAACTCCCCCCTAAATTTGCCCTCATCCATTGCTAATTTGAAGAATCGGGTAAGGATGGGTGAAATTTCATTGAGGTATATTTTGTAGAATATTGCAGTGAACCCATCTGGGCCCGGGGCCTTAAGGTATTTCAAATCTTTAATTACCTGTTTCACTTCTTGACAAGTGATAGGTACATCTATAAGTTCCTTTTGTGCTTCATCAAGGGTGGGGAGTTTCAAGGAGTGTAGGAACGGGCTTATATGTGCTGATGGAGACTGTTCAAACCCCACCTGATCCTGGATATTGTATAGTGAGGAGTAATAATCACTAAACTGCCGGCCAATTAAAGAGGGTAGCCTGGAGACCTGAGTGCCCTGTCTAAGCTCATGAATATGTGACGCGCCCCTACGCTGCCTAATTTTATTGGCAAGAATGGTGTCTGCTGTATTACCCTTCACGTACATAAGCTGTTTTAATTTTAGGAGATTGTTTTGGGTCTTTCTAAATTCTAATTGACAAATGTGTTTTCTGAGGTCCTTGACCTCCTGCCTCAAGTCTGCGGTGTCTGAAGTGCGTTGTTGTAATTCTAGGGAGCATAACCAGCAGTGTGCCTGGGACAGAGAGAGGCCCGCCTGTTTCCTTAAGTGTGTCTGTTTTCGTATAAATAGGCCTCGAGTAGTAGCCTTGAATGCCCTCCAAATTATGTCATCCCGGACTTCGGGAGAGTCATTGATTTGCAATGTGGCTATTATTTCCTTCCTAAGTTCCTCTCTAAAGGGATATCAGCCAAGAGATGGTGGGGTAGCCTCCATGGTGGTCTGATACTGGTGGTGTGTTTAGCATCTAGGTCTAGTGTGACCTGGTCATGGTCAGACCAGGGGCATATATGGATACTCGTGGTCCGTATATGGTCCAGAGTTTCAGGATGGCAGAAAAAATAGTCCAGTCTGGAAAATGTGGAGTGAGGGTGAGAGAAGTGGGTGTAGTCTTTGTCACAGGGATGCAGGGATCTCCATATATCAAAATAATTAAATCTAGTCATAAGCTCTCTAAATCTACCACTTAGGGAGTCTGGAGTGACCGTTTGTCTCTGAGAGGATAATCTTTTCCTATCTAGCCCATTATCCCACACCATATTCAGATCGCCCGCTAGGATCATCCTGCCCTATTTGAACTGTTCAACTTTATTCATTATCTGCCTCAGGTATCTAGGTTGAGAAGTGTTTGGTAGATAGACAGACACTAGGGTATAAGTAACATGGTCTAGGTTACAAACAACAATAAGATACCTTGCTTGGGGGTCCCTAATCACCTGGAGGGGTTCAAATGCTACCCTTTTATGAACTAGTATGGCCACTCCTCTAGCTTTTTTTGAGTATGAGGCTACCTCAATGACGGGGAAGTCCCGGGAGATGTATGTAGGGGGGTTATCGGCAAGTAAGTGTGTTTCTTGGAGAAGGGCCACATTGACCTTGTGGAAGTGTAGGGATCTAGCGAGAAGGCTCCTCTTTCCCACTGTATTCAAGCCTCTAACATTGTGGGTGAGAAACCTGAGGGAAGACATTTGTGAGTCTGTATCCTATATAACCTTGTTCAGGGAAACGGTCTGGGTTAGGGGTAAAGGGAGGAGGGGGAAGGAAAGGGAAGGAAAGGGATTTGGTGGAAGTAGTAGTGGTCAATAGTTTAATATAGGTAGTTGTGTTGTGAGGGGATTGCAGTTTAGGGGTTAATAGGTTTAGTTAGTAGTTGCTATGTGAGGGGATGGTGGTTTAGGGGTTATTAGATTTATTTAGCAGTTGCGATGTGGGGGGATGGCGGTTTAGGGGTTAATAGGTTTATTTAGTAGTTGTGATGCGGGGGCATGGTGGTTTAGGGGTTAATAGGTTTATTTAGTAGTTTCTTTGTGGGGAGATGGCGGTTTAGGGGTTATTAGACTAGGGGCTTATGTTAGCATGTTTTTCGACAACTTTCTTTTTCTCCATAGACTTCAATGGGGAATGCGAAAATGTGATGGCGATTTTGCAATCGCAGGTGTTAGTTTTTTTTTCCAACATTTTTTCTTAATTGATCTCTATGTGGGAATACTTGCATGTGCACGCCACTTCAGAACTTGGTTTGTGTGCGGTATGTGGGTTACCGCAGCATAACGCACACAAAAGAAAGTTTTCTTGAAACTTGTAATGGCGGCACAATGGAAATTGCATTAAAGCCACATTGCGCACGGTATGTTTACAACACATTTACCGAGCAGCTTGTAATCCAGGCCCCTGAGTTATTTGCCAAAATCTTACAAATGTTTTCAACTCTTTTCCATGTACTTTGTCAGAGTCAGCTGTTTTCCATTTTCCATTCTGAATTAATACAGAAAGTTTTTGCAGTATAGGATCAGCTATTGTTACTTGTTGTATTTCTTCTACACTCAATGCTTTAGGTATAGCAGGATTAGTAACAAAATTAATATATTCTTCTGTAACCACGGAACTTGAAGAACTTGTAAGTGAACCTACTGATATAGAATGTCGAGATATATAGTCTGCTGGGTTCTATTTTCCAGATTTATAAACCACAGTGACATTGTATGGCTGTAGCCTTAAAGCCCATCTTTCTATTCTAGCGGGCGGTTTTGAATTATTCCAGATCAACTGTAAAGGCTTAGGATCAGTGTAAATGGAAAACCATACAAATGTAAATGAAAGTATTCACAACTCCAAATTAATGCCAGAGCTTCATGTTCGGTTTGAGAATAACGTTTTTCCAGATCAATTAGGGAACTGCTTCCATAAGCAATGATATAATGCTTGCCTTTTTCTTCTCTCTGTGCAGAATAGCATCTAAACCAGCAGGGCTAACAACTACTAAAAGAATAGTTTGTCGCTGAGGGTCAAAATAGGACATGTCTTGTGACTGTTCAATCTCTTTTTTCGATTGTTGAAAAGCTTGTTGTTCAGTATCAGTCCAACGCCATGGCACACTTTTTCTTTGTTAACGCTCTTAATGGTGTGGCAATAGTAGAAAAATTAGGGATAAATAAACATCATGAATTAACCATCCCTAGGAAACTTCAGTTTTCACTGGAATATATAGGAGGATTTGCATTCTGAATTGCGTCCACTTTCTTTGGAACTGCTGATTCACCTTCAGCTGAAAATCCATAAAATTTTAGTTTAGTTTTGTTAAATTCACACGATTTAAGGTAAGTCCTTTCTCGTGTAGTCTAGTTGCTCAAAAATTGCAGTGAGATGTTTATCATGGTCCTCTTGAGTACCTCCAAACACAATAATTTCATTGCTGAAGTTCTTAACTCCTGGAATTCCAGATAATGTTTGCTGCATTACATTTTTAAATATTTCAGCAGCAGAAGAAACACCAAAACATAGGCGCTTGTATCTCTACAATCCTGTGTGTGTTGAGAAAGTAGTTATATATCTGCTTGTTGGATCCAATTCCAGTTGATAGTAGCCTGATTTTAAATCAAGTCTGGCGAAATTTTTTGCCTGTTTTGGATCATGAATTATATCATCTAATGTTGGAGTAACATGGCACTCCCTGATGATGGCAGTGTTTGCTTGTCTCATGCCTATGCATTTTCTTACATTATTTGGGTCTTTGGGTTTTGGCATTCACACTTTTGGGGAGATTTTGTGTTTCAAGGTTCTTGATTTCAGCTTCAACCTTGTGCCTTAGATAAAATGGAATTATTCTATGTGGTTGTATTACAGGTTTTATATGAGGATTAATATTCAGCTATACTTTTAAATCTTTCAGTCTACCAATGCCATTAAGCAAATCAGACTACTGTTGTACTAACTGATATGCTACAGATCCTGTGCACTTTCTAGGTGAGATTGCATTCATCAGCTTTATAAGTCCCAAACTGGATGAGGTTTCAAAACTCAGAATAGAAGAGATTTGACCCTTTACAACATAAAACATAGTTGCTGTTTTGATGTGTTTGAATGCACATGTGGCTGTAAAGTTACCAATGACATTAAGGAGTTTAGTTGATCTATATGCATATATATTCATTGTACTCTGTGTAAACTGTGTGTTACAAACTGCTGTTTGTAACTGGCCCTTTAAATGGAAAATTGCCCTGCTTCCCTGGATTTTGGAGAAGCCTATTTGCCAGCCTCCTTCCACATGACTATGGCCCCTGGAAGATTGTGCCCCTGAAAACCTATTAACTTTTATTGGGTGTGTATGGCCCTTTAAGAACCGTCTGGGGACATATTGTGACTTTGGTGAACAATGCCCCTTTAAGGCTATGTCCCCAGACCTGTGAAATGACTTGTCCCTGGCTTTCTCCCACTTGGTTCAGTTTCATTGTGTGCCATTAAGAGTTAAATTTTGTTCAGCTTCAAGAAACCTATTCTACATACAAGTCTGCTGGGATTAGCTCTAATTAGGTTTAGTGATCAACTTTCCCATTGTCTAATCAGACTAGTATTGATAAGGTGGACTGCATTGTTTTATTGTGTGTAATGTTATCTGCTGAAGTAAATGTTGTGGCCTGTCAAAGGGAGTGTCTCTCTATCTAATATCAAATGTGTGATGGGGGATTTTATGCCTCCCCCTGAGAGTGTCCTGTTTGCATGTAACCTCAATAAAAAGGAGGCTGTGTGCTCCAGCACATCAGACCTATTTTTGACCCTCTAACTTGCAGCTTTGACTCATGTTTGTAGGGGACAGCTTCAGCTATAATCACTACAGGGATTGCTATGTTTTTCATACTCCCTTAGCTACAGGGATTGCTACAGAAGGAAGAGGTTCGCCTACTGGAGCCTAGTCGTAGGTCCAGGGCGCAGAGCAGACGGCGAGATACCAGCCCAGCAGCGGTGGTTTATATAGTCTGCATTACTGATGGTGGCTCCGCAGTAGTTATAGAGTCTACGGTGCTGCTGCTCCTTTGGTGAGCGCTAGGAGCATCCTTTTCTACGGTCCAACTTCCAGCCAGCCTGGAGGCAACCGTAACATTTGGCGGCAGCGGTGGGATCGCGTCCTAGCGCAAGGAGCAGCACCACAACAGCACTGGTATCGTAAGAGAGTAATTGAGGGCAACGCTAGCCACTGCGCAGCGTCCCTACCTACAGCAGCATGGAGCTGACAAGACACTGGTCAGAACCCTGTGAAGAGCACCTCAACCTAATCCGTCGCTATGAGGGCGCTGATTTCGTTCCAGAGGTAAAGAGGCGGCTAGTCCGATATGGTCCAGACCCTGCACAGGAGGTAGTCAGTTGCCTCATCCGGGAATTGGCTACTGAGAACGAAGCGGCACGAGCCTTTGAGCGCCAACTGTGGAGTTTGAGGGTATGGACACCTGGTCTCTCTCCCCAGCCGCAGCATGTTCCACAGGGAGAGGAGAGCAGCAACCTCCCTCCCCAGCGGCAGTATACTGTGCAGAGGGAAGAGACAACCGGTCTCCTTCCCCAACCCCAACCAGAGATACCAGAGGCAGCAGGCCTCATAGACTGGTCCTGGGAGGACCCCCAGCAGGCAGGTGGAGATGGGACCGCAGTCTCTCTACCGGCCCTACAGGGATGCTGGGCAGGCGGCCCAGATCACCAGCGACAGACCCAGATACAGGGAGGGGAGAGCATCGACTTCCCTCCCCAGCCGGAGTGTGCCTTCCAGGGAGAGGAGACAACCGGTCTCTCTCCCCAGCCGCAGCATGTTCCACAGGAAGCGGAGAGCATCGACCTCCCTTCCCAACGGCCGCCGGAGTATCAGGAGGAGGAGGTAAGCCAATCTCCCCCTCCCCAGCTAACTCCTAACTTGGGCCCAGGGTTAACAGTGGAGATGTTAACCCCCACTGACCCCCACGTTCCCTTTGCCACCGGGCAGGACTATGCCCCAATTCCCCCAGCAGAAGAGCTGGCATCAGGACAGAGCGCTGCTGGCCTCTGCCCTACAGACCTTGTCCTTGTTACAGGACTGGCCTGCAAACCCCTCACCCCAGCAGAAGCGCTGGCACCAGGGCAGAGTGCCGCTGGCCTCTGCCCCCCAAGTACCATCAGCTATTTGCCCAGCTGCGCCAGGAAGGCCGAGGATGCTACACTTTCATCCTACAACCTGGAACTTACAGGCCAGTACTACGTATTGTGTGGGGGCTACTTTTCTGCTAACGATTATTTGTGGGTGGGTTGCGAGACTAACTTAGGCACTGACCGGCTGAAGGTCAGGTGCCTGGTTAGTCTCCCTCCAAAAGGGGAGATATGTTACAAACTGCTGTTTGTAACTGGCCCTTTAAATGGAAAATTGCCCTGCTTCCCTGGATTTTGGAGAAGCCTATTTGCCAGCCTCCTTCCACATGACTATGGCCCCTGGAAGATTGTGCCCCTGAAAACCTATTAACTTTTATTGGGTGTGTATGGCCCTTTAAGAACCGTCTGGGGACATATTGTGACTTTGGTGAACAATGCCCCTTTAAGACTATGTCCCCAGACCTGTGAAATGACTTGTCCCTGGCTTTCTCCCACTTGGTTCAGTTTCATTGTGTGCCATTAAGAGTTAAATTTTGTTCAGCTTCAAGAAACCTATTCTACATACAAGTCTGCTGGGATTAGCTCTAATTAGGTTTAGTGATCAACTTTCCCATTGTCTAATCAGACTAGTATTGATAAGGTGGACTGCATTGTTTTATTGTGTGTAATGTTATCTGCTGAAGTAAATGTTGTGGCCTGTCAAAGGGAGTGTCTCTCTATCTAATATCAAATGTGTGATGGGGGATTTTATGCCTCCCCCTGAGAGTGTCCTGTTTGCATGTAACCTCAATAAAAAGGAGGCTGTGTGCTCCAGCACATCAGACCTATTTTTGACCCTCTAACTTGCAGCTTTGACTCATGTTTGTAGGGGACAGCTTCAGCTATAATCACTACAGGGATTGCTATGTTTTTCATACTCCCTTAGCTACAGGGATTGCTACAGAAGGAAGAGGTTCGCCTACTGGAGCCTAGTCGTAGGTCCAGGGCGCAGAGCAGACGGCGAGATACCAGCCCAGCAGCGGTGGTTTATATAGTCTGCATTACTGATGGTGGCTCCGCAGTAGTTATAGAGTCTACGGTGCTGCTGCTCCTTTGGTGAGCGCTAGGAGCATCCTTTTCTACGGTCCAACTTCCAGCCAGCCTGGAGGCAACCGTAACACTGTGGTTGTAGTTTTAACATGTGAAAAGTTTGTTCACCCACTAAATTAACAACAGACACTGAATAAATCAATGAAGTGATTTTAGTGTCATTAATGAGTAAATCAACTTGTGGCTGAGTTAGGTTACACATGCTGTTTACTACAAATACATATTTGTAATCATTGTTTGAGTGTTGTCCTTTTTGATCAGGAGATCTGACTAGATTTTTTACTTTCCACTGCTCTGATGTATGTGGATCTGTATGTGATTGAAGTTTTTGATACAATTTTGTTCTACATTGCTTTGCAAAAAGATTACATTTTACACTTGCCCTGCATTGCTTATTCCTTGCTGGACAGGTCCCATTATGTGGATAGAAACCACCACAGTTCCTGCATATCACATATGAGGTATGAGGTCTGGTTCTTTCTTGTGGTTGTACTATTGAACTGTCTTTTTGAACTCTATTTATAATAAACTGATCATTAGTAGATCTATTTTCTATGCTTGCAGCTTGCCTGTCAGAAATGTCTGATGTTCTGCCATAATAAAGCAAGCCTTTTAAAGATAGTTCAGATTGTCTCAGTGCATATTTCCTAAGTTTTGAAGAAATGCAGCTTTATATTATTTGTGCTTTAATCTCATTTTCAACATCTGAAAACTCACAATTCTTTGGCCTCCATTACATATGCAGCATCGCCCGCAAAATCCTACGCCGCCAGATTTTACGCGATTTTGGTTAGGCGCTTATATATTTCACCCTTCGGACTTATTTTTTTTACCCATAGACTAACATAGAACAGCCGCGCAATTTGGTATCTAATATACAGCGTAAGGACTTACGCGCTCAGAATTCAGAGAATCTACTCCATTCTTATCTCGCCACAAATTGCAGGCGCAGTAACCCTTGCACTGACTAAAAAAGCAACGTAACTCCCTGAAGGCCTAACAAACGCATGCGCAATCACATACATATCAGCCGCAAATCTCAAACAGTTAAACCTCTTCTAAACATTTATTATTCCTGCCCCTGCAAATGTGTGAGGTGATAAAAAAAAAAAGTGTGGTGTATTTGTATATGTATGTATGCAAATTGTGTGCAATATGTAAAAATATGTGTAAGTGTACAAGCTTAATCAAACAACAATTCGACCTAACTAACTCCTCTGTTTGCGCCTCTCTCTCTACTCTGACTAATCCTCCACTTCACTGTAGTGTGCTGTAGCTCAATGAACAATCCATACACACTGAAGAAAATGGCAGCTGCGCATGGGTTTTTATATGAATTTTGAATAGCGTAATTACGTGTCGCATTTATATTTGAAATAGTTTTATGCAAATTAGGCTAATCGCGGTGTCAGCCTAATTTGCATAAAAATAATTTTTATTGACACTTTCCATGGACAAAATACTGGCGTAAGTTACTTACGACGACTGAAATGTGTATTTGCGCACATTTCAGAAGATCGCCAGTTTGTCCTACTTACGCCAGTTTAGCATCTAACGGCGCAGTATTTGTAATACCCCGATGTGTGAGGTGAAATAACGGCCGGTGCAGGTTCCCACGCTTGCGCCGAAACCTGCGCCATATATGTGATTGCGCCCCTGTATAGTAAACGTAACCTGATTTGAAATGCATCTAAAGGTTCATCACCCTGTGGTGTTGCCTGTCTGAATATGTATATTTCATACTGAGTGTTCTTTCTGGGATAACATATGTTACCAGTTTATCTTTAACATCATGGTATGTGTCAGTGGTTGCAGGCAAGGTATCAAATGTCATACACTTTTTCTCCAGGTAAATAAAGCAGTAAAGCCTTTTTTTCTGTTTGTATCAGTAACATCCAAAGCAATAAGAACATTTTTCAAATCTCTGAATCCATTTTAGCCATCTTGGGCCTACAGAGATAAGTTCTGCATCAGAGTCAAACACAGAGAAATTGTACTCATTACATGCAGCCATTCTTGTGAGTATTGCAGCAGGTTACTCACTGTTTGCTGAGCTAAAGCAATAGGGTTCAAACATATTCCTCATCGTCAGTATGTAATGTTTATAATCCAGGTGAATTAGAAATATATCTGACACAGAGTCCTTCATAAAGCAACTAACTCACACACTTTTTTTCCTGGTTCTCCACTCTGACAACACTGTTCCCGCCCCTGCTTCTTTGCAACACAAACTAGGAAGAAAACACTATGGGGCCGATTTATTACGGCCCAAATGGGGCTGTATACCCCGGTTTCTGTTGCTCCTTAACTCGTCTGCCGCCTCTGAGGCTGCGGACAACAATCTGCCCGATCTCATACGATCATGTTGATTGACACTCCCTGCTAGCAGCCGTGGATCTGCAGGGGGCGGCATTGCACAAGCAGTTCACCAGAACTGCTTGCGCAATGATAAATGCCAACAGCGTATGCTACAGGGCATCATGTCCGCCAGACACTTGATAAATCGGTCCCTATATATTATAACATAAGAGCAAACACCAAAGTTGCAATACCTTGCTTCAAAATGCAAAGCAGCTCTTTCTAGCAGCTACTGGGTTTATCATAAACCTACCCTAACCTGGGCAATTTAGAGTGTCAATAAAATGACAGAGGCTGAAAATCTATAAGTGACATTTTAGATTGCAACGTTGCAGCTTTAACATCATGATGGTAGTGCATACCTCCCAACATTTCAAAATAAAATTCAAAAGAGGGACAGCAAGATGGGCAAGAGCAGGAATGGGGCTTAAAAAAAAAAAAACATAAGACCAAATTAATATAAATAAAATTCTAAATAAAATCATATCTTTTAATACTCTTAGGCAGCAAATCAAACACAAGCTCAAACAACTGGTATAGCTAGGTGAGCTCTGTATTTAATTAGCCTTTGCAGAGACAGTGCTAAATATTTTTATATTAATTGCACATTTAATAATAGATTTTTTAAAACTGCTCTCTGCATTCCCCATTAATATTCTTGATTTTGGCCTTTAAAGTCAGCAACATTGCACAGTAACACACTACATAGCATATACTTACACATGCAGATACACACACACACACACACACACACTACATATCATACACTTATAAATGCAGATATACACAAACACAGACTACATAGCATACACTTTACATGCAGATATACACACACACTACATAGCATATACGTATACATACAGATACACACTTATACATACAGATACACACACTACATAGCTTACATTTATACATGCAGACACACACATACACACACTACATAGCATACACTTATACATGCAGATACACATACACACTTATACATACAGACACACAAACACTACACAGCTTACACTTATACATGCAGATACACACACACACTACATAGCTTACACTTATACATGCAGATACACACACACACTACATAGCTTACACTTATACATGCAGATACACACACACACACACACTACATAGCATACACTTATACATGCAGATACACACACTACATAGCATACACTTATACATGCAGATATACACACACACACTACATAGCATTCACTTGTACATGCAGATACACACACACACTTATAGATACAGATAGACACACACACTACATCATATATGGGTATCTGTAATTCATTCTATGGGGTCCTGGAGTTGGCAAGCACATTAGCTGGCAGTCTGAGGCTGCCACTGTTCGTTACCCTGGTGTTAGCACTGCTCATTGTATAAAACTGAAGGCATGCTAGTATTATCACCAGGGGTTAGACGTCATCACTACCAGAGGTAGGTTAGAGGTCACCATTACCTGAGGTCAGAGGGTATACAGCCTTCTTACTCCTGCTTAACCCACACACCATTCCTTTTCCACAGGGAATCTAACAGGTATTTAACCTTGGGAGAGAAAAGCCAGCTGCTTCTGAGTATGGGCCCAATAGGATTAAAACATTTATTTATTTATTTTAATGCATGGGGCAATGTGGGAGAGATGACTCGCAACCTGGGACAGACCCCTAAAAAATCGGGACAGTTGTGGGGTTGAGCTATGTGTTCAGCATTATATGCTTAATTGATGAATCCTGGATCTGATTAGCAACACTTTTTTTTTTACAAAAAATATTTTTTTTTGTTCTGAAGGAATAAGAGATATAACATAAGCCATATTTAATGAATGAAAAGGGGCATGCAAGCCAGCGGCTACAATTGGAAAAATAACTTTTACTTTCAAATGAGTTGTTAGAGAACCATACAAGATGATATTCCCATGATATTCTTTGTTGAATATATACATTGCTAAATCTCTGGATGGATAACATTCTTGCAAAACTGCTGCCATATAGGGCTTCAGAAATAGTAAAATACAAACACTTATATATATGGCAGTCATCAATAGTTGTGCTTTATTTAGCAATACTTGTGTAAGTAGTTGGAGGATATACAAATTACACAACATATGGCATTAGAAATGTTTATTGCATTATTATATTGTATTAATGTATAATTATTCAATATTATTTTTTTTTAGCCACTCCATTCTATATCAATAGCTTCCTTTTTAAGGTCATTTCCAATCTTTGCAATTTTATTTTCCAGTATTAAAAAAACTGGAACGTAATTATTTTGTTATCAAAGTGATCACAATCTTTCCGAGTCAAACAAAGCCGAGATGGTTATCACACAAGATTTGAAATCAGCCTTAAAGGGATATAAACCCCAAACATTTTATTTTGTGATTCAGACAGATCATACAATTTAAAAAAAAAGATTCCACTTTACTTCTATTATCAAATTTGCTTTGTTCCCATGATATTCTTTGTTGGAGAGATACATTGGTAGGTGTCTGGAGCACTACATGGCAGGAAACAGTGCTGCATTCTAGTGCTTTTGCAAACGGATAACATTCTTGCAAAGCTCCTGCCACATAGCGCTCCAGAAGTCGGCAGACTCCTAAGCTTACGTCCCTAATATTCAACAAAAGATACGAAGAGAACAAAGAACAATTGATAATAGAAGTAAATTAGAAACTTGTTTAGAATGGCATGCTCTATTTGAATAGAAAAGAAACATTTGGGGTTTCCTTTCCCTTTAAGGCACTGTGGCTGAGCTCTGTAGCAACCCAAGGGTTGCAGGTTCGATCCCCAGCGAGGTCCATTCAGCCTTTCATCTTTCTGAGGTCGATAAAATGAGCAGCGCCTTGAGACCCTTACGGGTGATTAGCCGCGCTTTACAAGTACCCAATACATACATTTAAATTCTGCTGCCAGTATATATTGCAATATTTTATTATTATTTGACAGTAATTTTATGGTTGGAGTTGACTAAGACTATATTGCTGTGACAATATTTAGGGACAATATCACTAGACCTTGATGACCAACAATGTTGCTCATAACCCAGTTTGATACAGGTAAGTGGCAATATTGTTATTAGGTTTAGGGCTATATGGTTAAGATTAAAGGTAGGGTTAGTACTTGAGTTAGGGTTGCAGTTAGCAAAAGGTTTAAACTCCTGTATGCCAGAAAGGGTAACAACTCATTCACCTAAATTACAAATTATGCGCTAAACCTGGTGCGTAAATAACGCTAAAAATTTTGCGGTACCGCACTTTTCATAGTTACAAGTTACACAAAAACCTTCTTGCGTTGTGCGATATGGTGCGTTAAGCTCCATACTGCACAAAAAAAAAGTGCTGACTTGACGTGCTCCTGCACGTTTTCCCCTATAGACATCAATGAAGAAAAAGTGTTAGAAAAAAACTAACACCTGTGATATTGGAATGGTGATCACTATAACGCAATCCTCATTGATGTCTATGGGGACAAGAAGGGTTAATATAGGTAAGTTACTTTGTATTTAGATTTAAATA
Source organism: Bombina bombina (assembly GCF_027579735.1). Classification (NCBI taxonomy): domain Eukaryota; kingdom Metazoa; phylum Chordata; class Amphibia; order Anura; family Bombinatoridae; genus Bombina; species Bombina bombina. The sequence goes on along the minus strand of NC_069502.1, from coordinate 288,411,850 downwards.
GGTATTATTAGTTAATAATTGTAACTTTTATTTAGTTATATTTTAATTATGTTAAAGTTAGGGGGTGTTAGGTTTAGGGTTAGGGGATTTTAGGTTTAGGGGTTAATAAAGGTAAGTTGCTTATTATTTAGATTTAAATAGGTATTATTAGTTAATAATTGTAACTTTAATTTAGTTATATTTTGATTATGTTAAAGTTAGGGGGTGTTAGGTTTAGGGTTAGGGTTAGGTTTAAAGTTAGGGGTGTTAGGGTAAGGTTTAGGGTTAGGGTTAGGTTTAAAGTTAGGAGGTGTTAGGTTTAGGGGTTAATATAGGTAAGTTACTTTGTATTTAGATTTAAATAGGTATTATTAGTTAATTATTGTAACTTTAATTTAGTTATATTTTAATTATGTTAAAGTTATGGGGTGTTAGGTTTAGGGTTAGGGGGTGTTAGGTTTAGGGGTTAAAATAGGTAAGTTACTTTGTATTTAGATTTAAATAGGTATTATTAGTTAATAATTGCAACTTTAATTTAGTTATATTTTAATTATGTTAAAGTTAGGGGGTGTTGGGTTTAGGGTTAGGTTTAAAGTTAGGGGTGTTAGGTTTAGAGTTAGGGTAAGGGTTAAGTTTAGAGTTAGGGTTAGGTTTAAACTTAGGGGGTATTAGGTTTAGGGGTTAATATAGGTTAGTTACTTTGTATTTAGATTGAAATAGGTATTATTAGTTAATAATTGTAACTTTAATTTAGTTATATTTTAATTATGTTAAAGTTAGGGGGTGTTAGATTTAGAGTTAGGTTTAGGGTTAGGGGGTGTTAGGTTCAGGGGTTAATATAGTTTAATTTAGGTTGTTGCGATGTGGGGGCTGGCGGTTTAGGGGTTAATAGGTTTAGTTAGTATTGGCAATGTTTGTGAACTGTGGTTTAGGGATTAATAGCTTTAGTTAGTGTCGGCGATGTTTTGGAATGGCGGTTTAGGGGTTAATAGGTTTAGTAAGTGTTGGTGATGTGGGGGGGGTGCGATTTAGTGGTTAATAGATTTAGTTCATGTCGGCAATGTTTCAGAACGGCAGTTTTGGGGTTAATATGTTTAGTTTGTGTCGGAGATTATTCAGAATGGCAGTTTAGGAGTTAATAGGTTTAGTTAGTGTCAGCGATGTGGGGGTGCGGTTTAGGGGTTAATAGGTTTAGTTTGTGTCGGCGATGTGGGGGCAGTTTAGGGGTTAATAGGTTTAGTTTGTGTTGGCGATGTTTCGGGACGGCGGTTTAGGGGTTAATAGGTTTAGTTAGTTTCAGCGCTGTCGGGGAACGTGGTTTAGGGGTTATACATTTAATATAGACTTAGAGTTAGTGTTGGGGATCTGTAGTTTAGGAAGGAACAATGAAAAATTCTGAGTATGAATATGAATCCAAAAATTCGGAAGCATCTCCTGAAAGCTACCGCCCCATATCACTGCTTCCACTAACATTAAAACTCCTTGAAAAACTAGTTTACAATCGCCTAACCCACTTCCTGTCCTCCAACTCCTTGCCACTCCTCTATACTCATCTTACTTGACCTCTCAGCTGCCTTCGACACAGTTGACCACCCCTTCCTCCTACAGACCCTTAGCTCTTTTTGCCTCTGTGACACTGCTCTTTCCTGGATTCACTGTTATCTTTCTCACAAGTCTTTTTCTGTGTCATTTGCCGGCGACTCCTCCTTTCCAATGCCTCTGTCTGTTGGAGTACCTCAAGGATCTGTTCTGGGTCCTCTACTCTTCTCCATTTATACTTCTTCGCTGGGTAAACTTATCAACAGTTATGGCTTCAAATATCACCTCTATGCTGATGACACCCAGATCTACCTCTCCACCCCTGCTCTCTCTCCCTCTGTCCTTTCTCATGTCAGCGACTGCTTATCTGGTATTTCTTCCTGGATGGCCTCTCACCACCTAAAGATTAACATGTCCAAGACTGAGCTCCTTCTTATCCCCCCCTCAAGCTCTATGCCGACTTGTGACTTCTCTATCCCTGTTGACGGCATCACCATTTCCCCATCACCCAAAGTCCGCTGCCTCAGAGTTACACTTGACTCAAATCTATCCTTCGCCCCCATATCCAAACACTTTCTACATCCTGCCGCAACCATCTACTCAATATTTCCTAGATTCGACATTTTCTGTGCCCTAACACCACAAAGCAAATAATCCACTCCCTTGTTATTTCCCGACTTGACTACTGTAATAACTTCTTACTGGCCTTCCTCTTTCCCGCCTCTCCCCCTTCAATCCATCCTAAATGCCTCTGCCAGGCTGATCCACCTTCCCCATTGCTCTGTATCTGCTGCACCTCTCTTCGAGTCCCTTCATTGGCTCCCCATTCACAGCAGAATTAAATTCGAAATTCTCACTCTTGCATACAAAGCACTCACCAACACCGCTCCCCTCTACCTATCCTCTCTAATCAACAAGTATACTCCAGCCCACTCACTAAGATCCAACAATGACCTGCTCCTTGCTTCTGCAACTATCACCTCCTCTCATGCTAGACTGCAGGACTTCTGTCGTGCAGCACCTACCCTCTGGAACACTCTCCCTCGTGCTGTCAGGCTTTGCCCTAATCTTTCATCCTTTAAATGCTCTCTGAAGACTTTTCTGTTCAGAGAAGCCTACCACCCAACTCAATATTAATTCTCTAACAACATTTCCCTCATCTAACTCTGCATTAACATCTTTCTCAATCTTGCAGTCCTCACCTCCTGTTTCTCAACCTCCTACCCTTCTAGATTGTAAGTTCCCATGGTAATAGGGCCCTCATTTCCTCCTGTATGTGTTTGTAAATTTTGTCCTGTCTCTTAGAAGTTTTATATTATTGTTTTATTTAAATTAACTGTATCCATGGACAGCGTTGTGGAATATGATGGCGCTTCATAAATAAAGTATAATACTAAAAATAAAATAATAAACATATTTATTAATTTTCTGAGTTTTTCAGGAATTTTTCGGGATGTGCCAATTCGGCAATTCGGATGCATCCGAATCGCCGAATCGGCCAAAGTTCGTCCGAATTCCGAATTTGTCCGAAACGAAACACACATGTCTAGTAATTATTTTGTTATCAAAGTGATAACAATCTTCCCTAGTCAAACATAGCCACAATTGTTAATACACAAGATTTGAAATCTATTTTCTCATAAAGGCCTTCGGAACTGCTGATACAAAGTGGAAACAGCTTATCTCATCTTCTAAAACAAAATTTTAACAGTTCTCACCCTGCAAATAGTAAAACTCTCTCTTACTGTTCAGTGTACAGAACTGCACTTTGCTGCATTTCTATAACTGTAAGGTGATATTTTTTTTAATAAACAAAACTGAATGATAATAATGTAATAATAAACCCTGTTCCTAAGGACAAGAATACTGGACTTTACAAAATGTGAGTATAAAATAAAAACAAAGATAATGAGAGAGTGATTGCTAAATAACATTTCTTAATGTTGCACACGGGATTCCAATTTTCTTGTTTTCCCTGCAGATTTCTTTAGCTCTACCTGATATCACAAATCTGTCTAATTAATTTAAATACATATGTAAATGTTTGTCCCGCGCACTACTGAGAGACCATACATCAGTGATAAATATAGGTTTAATGAATCTAGACCATATATTGTATATAAATCTAAAATGGTGTCTGAGACCGTTACAGTGGGTATTGGACATGTACAGGATAATATAATTATTTCAAATCATCTTGAAATACTATCAAACAAGTAGAATAGTCCAGTTTTGCATTTTATCATCACTCTTATGTCTTGAATTTTATGTTTTCAATTTTGCCAAAATAAATTGCTCAACCCGTAATTGGAATGGTTGTGATCTCTAAAGTCATTGCTCTTCATACATCATACGTGTTTGGAATGTGATGACACAGATCAGAAGCTGAAAAACTGAAGATATACAGTATCGGTAAAATTGGAATCAACTGCATAATTTGAAAATTAATCTATGTTGCACACACTATAAAATAAGGAAATGTGGTTAAACAGTATAAAAAATATAAAAATTAAATGTTTCGCTGATTTCTCAGGGTGTTGTTTTATGAGCTTCCCAGAAGCAAAGTATATGTCAAATTTATTCAGTTATGTTGATGACTACATAATGCATTTGAAAAGAGATTTGATTGGAGGTTTCTTGACAACCTTAAATATCAATTCCCTGGCATCTGCAATAAACAATTTAAAATAATTAACAGTTTTTGTGTTTGCCGAACAGCTAAGATTTTTATAATTTTTATTAAAAGAGAAAAAAACGCACATGCTTGACCTGCTATTAATATAGTGGCCTTTTCTATTGTTAAACAATGTTTACAAACTCTTATTTTTTTTAAATGGCAGGATATGCTATAAAACAGCATATGGGGCCGATTTATCATGGCCCAAATGGGGCCGTATACCCCTGTTTCCGCACAGGCCTTCAGGCTTGCCGGAAACTGCAGTTAGGAAGAAGCGGTCTTAAGACCGCTACTCCTTAACTCGTACACCTCCTCTGAGGCGGAGGACATCAATCCGCACAATCGAATACGATCGGGTTGATTGACACCCCCTGCTAGCAGCCAATCTGCAGAGCCACAAATTTTCCAACCAAGCATAAAAATAGGGTCACAAAGGTATGTGGTATCATTACGCTGGGTCTAGGGGGAAAAAACTTAACTATGGATTTGATCACAATCCTTTCGAAAAACTTGTCATTTATCTATAAAAATTCCCAGAGACTTTAATGGTGACTTTCTGTTCTCTAAAGAATTGTGATTGACCTCTATGGGGTAGATTTATTATACCCCGGGTGGACATGATTTACTATAGCAAATCATGTCCACCCTGCATCGCTGAATGCCAACATTTAACATTGCACAAGCAGTTCTGGTGAACTGCTTGAGCAATGCAGCCCCCTGCAGAATCGCAGCCAATCGGCCACTAGCAGGGGGTGTCAATAAATCCGTTCATATACAATCAGGCGTATTGCTGTCCGTTGCCTCAGAGCTGGCGAATGAGTTAAGGAGCAACAGTCTTAAGACTGCTGCTTCTTAACTCCTGTTTCCAGCGAGTCTGAAGGCTCACACAGAAACAGCTGCATTAGGAAGATTATGGGGCATAATAAATCGGCTCCTCTGTATTTAATCCTCATAAAGGCTTAAACACCTAGATAAAGTCAGCCTCAATACTGACCTGACTATGATCAGTGATTGGTTTTTACCCTCATATGGTGTCCCTAATTGGCTCAGAGGCCATGTTTTATCTCTAGACACTAGTTTATTGCTTTTCCAAAGCTGCCTTTAACTATCTGTTCAAAGGGACATGAAACATATTTTTTTCTTTCTTTCAGGATTCAAATAGAGCATACAATTTTAAATAACTTTCCAATGTACTTCTATAATCAAATCTGCTTTAATCCCTGAATGAATAGAAATGCACTGCTGAGAGCTAGCTGAGCACATCTTAGAAACATAGAAACATAGATATTGACGGCAGATAAGAGCCATAGGCCCAGTAAATCTTGTCAGCCGATCACAAAAGACAAATATATGCAGGCACCAATCACCAGCTAGCACCTACTAATGCAGGGTGTTTACATTTGTTTCAACAATGGATACCAAGAGAACAAGGAACATTTGAAAATAAAAGTGTCCTAAAATAAACTGCTCTATTTTAAACATGCAAGTTAAATATTGACTTTTCTATCCTTTTACCTCCTATGTGTGGGTTAAACACATAACTGTAAGCAAACTGTAGTGCAATAATAAAATGCTATGGCAGATTTACGTCCCTCTAAACAAGATAAAAAGAGGTTAAAAGCAAACTAATCCGGTAAACAATGTCCCAAAGAATACTGTGAGTGAGCACTGACTGTACAAAACCCATTTTATCTATTTTTTCCACATATCTATCAAAATAAATGTGTCTGGAAAATAATCATTTTATACATATATATATTATCCTTCACTGTGAATAATGTGAGAAAGAGCAAGAGGGAATTAAACGGCACAGTAGTTTTGCACTGTATATAATGCTCTATATAAACTCTTACATGGTAGAATATAGTTCTGTTTTATCTCAGCACTGTTTAAAGGTATCAGTGTCAATGAGTAAGAAATATCTGTCCTGGTCTGTCACCTGTAGCAAGATGAATCTGTAAAACTCTGTATTATTGGTCTACACAGTGTTGCTGATGAACAGCATGTTGTTTGCTGTCACGTACAAAAGCGCCTATTAGGGATAATAAATCTGTACAATAGAGGAAGATCTGCTGAATAAATTAGTGTCATGTTGTTTACAGAGAAAAACGTTTTATCTTTATATTTAAAGGGATATTCCGGTCAAAATTTAAATGCACATAGGTGAATTACATATTTGAATAGAAACATATTTGCAATATACATGTATTAGCAAAAATGCTTCTAGTAAAACTTATCACTGTTTTAGTGTCAACATTTTTTATTCTCAGTGCACCATCATTTTAAATACTGCAGCTTCTTAGAGAGCCAGTGGGGCTTGTATAATGTCAGGAATTAACAAACGGAGTCATTACCGGATAATACAAGCACCTTAGGCTCTCTGAGCAAGTGCTGTGTTTCAAATGCTGGTGCCCGGTGCATACTTAAAAGGTATACTAAACCCAATTTTTTTTCTTTAAAGGGACATGAAACCCAAAATGTTTCTTTCATGATTCAGATAGAGGATACAATTTTAAGCTACTTTCTAATTAATTCCTATTATCAATTTTTCTTAGTTTTTTTGCTATCTTTATTAAAAAAGTTGAATGTAAAGCTTAGGAGCCAGTCCATTTTTGGTTCAGACCTGGGTTATGCTGCTAGTTGGTGGCTTAAATGTAGCCACCAATAAGCAAGTGCTATCCAGTGTTCAGAACCTAAAATGGACCGGTTCCTAAGCTTTACATTCCTGTTTTTTAAATAAAGATAGCAAGAGAACGGAGAAAAATTGATAATAAGAGTAAATTAGAAGCTTGCTTAAAAATAAAATTGCATGCTCTATAAAAATTTTGGGGTTAGTATCCCTTTCAATACATTTTTAGAACAGCTATAGCTTTTTTTGGAAATAATTTTTGCTATTACATGTATATTACAAACATGCTTCTATTTAAGACTGAAATGCATTTATGTGGTTTCCAAATTTGGCTGGACAGTCCCTTTAATTATAAATATGTAGCAAGACAGATAATTAAATAGAAAGTTGCACACTTTTACAAAAGCAATTTCCTCATATTCAACATGATAACATATGAGTACGTACTGGTGGGTATATAACTTCATGTCACTTGGCATAGGGAGGGAACCTTCAAGGTGTTCTGGTTCATAAATAGCTGAGTAAAAACTTGGTTGGAGAGAAATAAAAAAAGAGAATGATGACTGGTTCAATTGGACATGAAACCCAAAATGTGATTCAGATAGAACATGTAATTTTAAACAACTTTCCAATTTACTTCTATTATCTAATTTTCTATTTTTGCCTTTTATCCTTTGTTGAAAAAGCATACATTGGTAGGCTCAAGAGCAGCAGTGAGCTACTCGGAGCAAACTACTGATTGATTGATTGATTGATTGATGCGCATTTGCCTCTTGTAATTGGTTAACCCATTTTTTTCAGCTAGCTCCTTGTAGTGCATTGCTGTTCCTTCAACAAAGGATAACAAGAGAATGAAATACATTTTTAGAAAAGAAGTAGACTGTAAAGTTGTTTACATTTTATGTTCTATCTAAATCTTGAAAGTAAAAAATATATAATTTATACTTGATACCTAATAAATAAATTTATTTTATGGTGGTGAGTACACAAGTCATTACTCCTGGGAATTCCACTCCTGACCACTAGGAGGAGGCAAAGTTTCCTGTAACTCCAAGAGCCCTTAAAACCCCATTCCACCATTATAGAAACTAGTCTGACAAATAGCCAAACAATAATAAGAAAAAAGATAGGAAAAGATAAGAGCAAGAAAAAAAGGAGCAGATAAAAAAAGAGGTGCATACTTGAACTGCCGTCAGAAAAAAAAGCAATTCAAAATAATCAAAAACCTATAAAAAAAATTGTGGGGGTCTCGTGGACTCTCACCAACATGAAAGAAATTAATTTATCAGGTAAGCATTTTCTTTCATAAAGGTAGTAAGAGGAAACAAGACATTACCCCTGGAAAAGTGTTACCCAATGTGGAGTCTAGGAGTATTGATGGCGGGACACGCAAAACATTGCACAATATCTTAACTTTATATGTATATATACAGTCATGGCCAAACATATTGGCACCGCTGTATTACTGTCAGATAATGCACCACTTCGCCCAGAATTATTTTGCAATTACAAATGTTTAGGCATTCTCATGTTTATTTATTTACACCTAGATTACGAGTTTTGCGTTAGAGGCTATGCGGTGCTAACAAGCAGTTTATACTCACCGCTCACTTACAGACAGCGCTGGTATTACGGGTTTTTACAAACTCGGCGTTAACAGACAAAAAGTGAGCGTTGAGCAAAATTTTGCTCCACATCTCACTCCAATACCAGCGCTGCTTACGTTAGTGGTGAGCTGGTTGTGCGTGCTCGTGCACGATTTCCCCATAGGAATCAACGGGGAGAGCCGGCTGAAAAAAAGTCTAACACCTACAAAAAAGCAGCGTTTGCTCCTAATGCAGACCCATTGATTCCTATGGGAAATAAAATGTATGTCTACACCTAACAACCTAACATGAACCCCAAGTCTAAACACCCCTAATCTTACACTTATTAACCCCTAATCTGCCGCCCCCGACATCGCTGACACCTACATTATACTTATTAACCCCTAATCTGCCGCCCCCGACATCACCGACACCTACATTATACTTATTGACCCCTAATCTGCCGCCCCCGACATCGCCGACACCAACATTATAACTATTAACCCCTAATCTGCTGCCCCCAACATCGCCAACACCTACATAATATTTATTAACCCATAATCTGCCGCCCCAACGTCGCCACCACTATTCTAAATGCATTAACCCCTAAACCTAAGTATAACCCTAACCCCCCCTAACTTAAATATAATTAAAAGAAATCTAAATAAAAATTACTATCATTAACTAAATTATTCCTATTTAAAACTAAATACTTACCTATAAAATAAACCCTAAGCTAGCTACAATATAACTAATAGTTACATTGTATCTAGCATAGGGTTTATTTTTATTTTACAGGCAAGTTTTTGTATTTATTTTAACTAGGTAGAATAGTTACTAAATAGTTATTAACTATTTAATAATTTACCTAGTTAAAATAAAGACACATTGACCTGTAAAATAAAACCTAACCAAGTTACACTAACACCTAACACTACACTATAATTAAATTATTTCCCTAAATTAAATACAATTAAATACAATTAAATTAAATTATCTAAAGTACAAACCCCCCCCCACTAAATTACAGAAAATAATAAACAAATTACAAGATTTTTAAACTAATTACACCTAATCTAATCCCCCTAAAAAATTAAAAAAAAAAACCCCAAAATAAAAAAAGTCCTACCCTACACTAAATTACAAATAGCCCTTAAAAGTGCCTTTTGCGGGGCATTGCCCCAAAGTAATCAGCTCTTTTACCTGTAAAAAAAATTACAAATCCCCCCCCCAACATTAAAACCCACCACCCACACAACCAACCCTACTCTAAAACCCACCCAATACCCCCTTAAAAAAACCTAACACTAACCCTTTGAAGATCACCTTAATGGGAGAAGTCTTCATCCAACCGAGTTGAAGTCCTCAACTAAGCCAGGAGAAGTCTTCATCCAAGCCAGGCGAACAGGTCCTCCAGATGGGCAGAAGTCTTCATCCAGACGGCATCTTCATCCATCCGGCACGGAGCGGGTCCATCTTCAAGACATCCGACGCGGAGCAACCTCTTCATCCGGAGTCTTCTTACTGAATGAAGGTTCCTTTAAATGACATCATCCAAGATGGCGTCCCTTCAATTCCAATTGGCTGATAGCATTCTATCAGCCAATCGGAATTACTGAATGAAGGTTCCTTTAAATGACATTATCCAAGATGGCGTCCCTTCAATTTCAATTGGCTGATAGAATGCAATCAGCCAATAGGATTGAGCTGGCATTCTATTGGCTGATTGGAACAGCCAATAAAATGCAAGCTCAATCCTATTGGCTGATTGGATCAGCCAATAGGATTTTTTCTACCTTAATTCCGATTGGCTGATAGAATTCTATCAGCCAATCGAAATTGAAGGGACGCCATCTTGGATGACGTCATTTAAAAGAACCTTCTTTCAGTGTTAGCCGTCGGATGAAGAGGATGCTCCGCATTGGATGTCTTGAAGATGGGCCCGCACCACGCCGGATGGATGAAGATAGAAGATGCCATCTGGATGAAGATTTCTGCCCGTCTGGAGGACCACTTCGCCCAGCTTGGATAAAGACTTCTCCCGGCTTCGTTGAGGACTTCGACCCGGTTGGATGAAGACTTCTCCTGGTAAGGTGATCTTCAAGGGGTTAGTGTTAGGTTTTTTTAAGGGGGTATTGGGTGGGTTTTAGAGTAGGGTTGGTTGTGTGGGTGGTGGGTTTTAATGTTGGGGGGGATTTGTAATTTTTTTACAGGTAAAAGAGCTGATTACTTAGGGGTAATGCCCCGCAAAAGGCCATTTTAAGGGCTATTTATAATTTCGTGTAGGGTAGGGCTTTTTTTATTTTGGGGGGGCTTTTTTATTTTGTTAGGGGGATTAGATTAGGTGTAATTAGTTTAAAATCTTGTAATTTGTTTATTATTTTCTGTAATTTAGTGGGGGTTTTTGTACTTTAGCTAATTTAATTGTATTTAATTGTATTTAATTTAGGGAAATAATTTAATTATAGTGTAGTGTTAGGTATTAATGTAACTTGGTTAGGTTTTATTTTACAGGTCAATTTGTCTTTATTTTAGCTAGGTAGTTTATTAAATAGTTAATAACTATTTAGTAACTATTCTACCTAGTTAAAATAAATACAAACTTGCCTGTAAAATAAAAATAAACCCTAAGCTAGATACAATGTAACTATTATTTATATTGTAGCTAGCTTAGGGTTTATTTTATAGGTAAGTATTTAGTTTTAAATAGGAATAATTTAGTTAATGATAGTAATTTTTATTTAGATTTCTTTTAATTATATTTAAGTTAGGGGGGGTTAGGGTTAAACTTAGATTTAGGGGTTAATAACTTTAGTATAGTGGCGGCGACGTTGGGGGCGGCTGATTAGGGGTTAATAAATGTAGGTAGGTGTCGGCGATGTTGGGGACGACAGATTGGGGTTAATATTTAACTAATGTTTGCGAGGCAGAAGTGCGGCGGATTAGGGGTTAATATATTTATTATAGTGGTGGCGATGTCTGGTTCGGCAGATTAGGGGTTAAAATGTTTCTTTCGGTGTTTGCGATGTGGGAGGGCCTCAGTTTAGGGGATAATAGGTCGTTTATGGGTGTTAGTGTACTTTTTAGCACTTTAGTTAAGAGTTTTATTCTACGGCTTTGTAGTGTAAAACTCTTAACTACTGACTTTAAAATGCGGTACCAGTCTTGATAGGAGAGGGTCTACCGCTCACTTTTTGGCAGACTCATAATACCTGCGCTATGCAAGTCCAATTGAAAAAAGAGGATATGCAATTTACGTAAGTGGATTTGCGGTATTGCCAAGTCTGGCCAAAAAAGTGAACGGTACACCTCGTAATACCAGCGGGCGTTAAAACACAGCGTTAGGACCGGCCAATGCTGCTTTTTAAGCCTAACGCAAAACTAGTAATCTAGGTGTTTGTTTGTATTGGTATGACACAAAAACGCAGAGAACAAAAAGCCAAATCTGACATATTCCATGCAAAACTCCAAAAATGGACTGGACAAAATTATTGTCACCTTCTCAAAATTGTAAGAAATTATTGCATTCCAAGCTTGTGATGCTCCTGTAATTTCTAATTAAACTCACCTGTATCAATTAACAGGTGCTGACAATATAGAAATCACACCGGTAACCTGTTAAAATGGTGAAAAATGTACTCAACCTTTCTGTTGTGTGTCTCTTTGCGCCACACTGATCATGGAGAAGAGAAAGAGCAGCAAAGAATTGTCTGAGGATTTGATAAAACAAAAATTGTGGAAAGCATGGTCAATGTCATGGTTACAAGTCCATCTCCAGGGATCTTTATGTCCCTGTGTTCACTGTGCGCAACATTGTCAAGAAGTTTACAGCCCATGGCACTGTAGCTAATGTCCCTGGATGTGGACGAAAGAGAAAAATTAATCAAAGATTGCAACGAAGGAAGGATTGTTTGAATGATGTATAAAGAAGCTTGATCAACTTCCAGACAAATTCAAGCTGACCTTCAGGCAGAGGGTACAAGTGTGTCAGCTCGCACTATACTTCACCATCTGAATAAAAAGGGACGCTATGGTAGGAGACCCAGGAGGACCCAGGAGGACCCAGGAGGACCCCACTGCTGACACAGAAACATAAAAAAGCCAGATTGGAGTTTGCCAAAATTTACCTGAGGAAGCCAAAATCCTTTTGGGAGAATCTGCTGTGAACAGACAAAACAAAATTACAGCTTTTTGTTAAAGCCCATCATTTTACTGTTTTCAGAAAAAGAAATGAGGCTTTTAAAGTAAAGAATACAGTCCCTATAGTCAAACATGGTGGAGGTTCACTGATGTTTTGGGGTTTCTTTGCTGCTTTAGGCACTGGATGTCTTGACTTTGTGCATGGCATTTTAAAATCTGAATACTACCAAATAATTCTGTGATGCAATGTAGGGCCCAGTGTCAGAAAGTTTGGTCTCCGTCAGAGGTGATGGGTCTTACAGCTGAACAATGACACAAGTTAAAAAGCACCCAGAAATTGTTTAAGACAAAGCACTGGAGAGTACTGAACTGGCCAACAATGAGCCCAGATCTCAATATTATAGAGCACCTGTGGAGAGATCTCAAAACAGAAGTTTGGAAAAGGAACCCTTGTAATCTGAGAAACCTGGAGCAGTTATCAAAAGATGAGTGGTCCAAATTTCCAGTAGAGAGATGTAAGAAATGCATTGGTGGTTACAGGAAGTGATTGATTTCAGTTATTTTTTCCAAGGAGTGTGCTACCAAATATTAAATTGAGGGTGCCATTTTTGAAAATTTGCATGGAATGTGTCAGATTTGGCTTTATTTTCTCCACTTTTTTGTGTCATACCAATACAAACAAAATAAATAAACATGAGAATGCCTAAACAGTAATTGCAACAATTTTCTGGGCAAAGTGGTGCATTATCTGACAGAAATGCAGCTGTGCCAATATTTTTGGTCATGACTATAAATAAATAAATATATATATATATATATATATATTATTTATTTTTCTCTCTATCTTTTTCATACTTTTTGTAATATATGCTGCAAAAACATGATAAATACACAACAATATTTAATGTCCAGAAACAACTGCCTGAAGGACTTTCCAACTAAAAGCTGCTTCAGAAGAACTAAAAACATAAAAATTGTAGACTTTAGTAAAGATATTTAAGGAAAACCTGGTAGCTGCTTTTCAAATTTAATCAAGAGATGCCTCATTCTTAAAAGCCCAGGAAGTAGCAGCTGACCTAGTAGAATGGACAGTAATATGTTTAAAAGGAGACTATCCCACCTCCATGTAAGCCTTATGAATCAAAAGGTTCAACCAGGAGGATAACAAAATGGCTGTATCCTTCTGACCCTTCCTGGAACTGTAAAAATTAACAAAAAACTAGAGGATTGCATAAAATCCTTAGTAGCCTGCAAATAGAACTTTAAAGCTCTGACAGCATCCAAATTATGGAGAAGAAAGAACAACAATCTCACAGTTAGGCCTCTATTTATCAAGCTGTCAACCACAAATACGCTGGAATTCCGCAGCGTATTTGTGGTGAGCCTGATTCGCCATAGTTATCAAGCCCTACAGACCGGCAAAAGTAGAATATAGTGACGTAACATACGATCCGGCAGACTCAGTCCGGCACAGATCGATGCTTACGTCACTCCAGATGTGCCGAATGCAAGTTTTGGTAGTTATCAAAAAACTAGCAGGTACGCTCGCCACTATTCTGGCCCAGCGTACCTGGTTTTCAATCCGCCGCCTGCCATAGGAATCAATGGGATTCTGACAGCAGCGAAAGCTCATGTTCGCTGCTGCCCGATATCCCATTGATTTCTATGGGAAATGTCTACACCTAACTCCCTAACATGTACCCCGAGTCTAAACACCCCTAATCTGCCACCCCTACACCGCCGCCACACACATTATACTTAGTAACCCCTAAACTGGCGCTCCTGGACCCCACCGCAACTAAATAAAATGTTTAACCCCTAAACCGCCACTCCCAGACCCCGCCGCCACCTACATTATAATTATTAACCCCTAAACCGCCGCTCCTGGACCCCACCGCAACTAAATAAAATGTTTAACCCCTAAACCGCCGCTCCCGGACCCCACCGCCACCTACATTATATTTATTAATCCCTAATCTGCCCCCCCTACACCGCCGCCACTATAATAAACATATTAACCCCTAAACCTAAGTCTAAACCTAACCCTAACACCCCCTAACTTAAATATAATTTAAATAAATATAAATAAATATTCCTATCATTAACTAAATTATTCCTATTTAAAACTAAATACTTACCTGTAAAATAAACCCTAAGATAGCTACAATATAACTAATAGTTACATTGTAGCTATTTTAGGATTTATTTTTATTTTACAGGCAACTTTGTATTTATTTTAACTAGGTAGAATAGTTAATAAATAGTTATTAACTATTTAATAACTACCTAGCTAAAATAAATACAAAATTACCTGTAAAATAAAACCTAACCTAAGTTACACTAACACCTAACACTACACTATAATTAAATAAATTAAATTAATTAACTACAATTACCTACAATTAAATACAATTAAATAAAATTAACTAAAGTACAAAAAAACACACTAAATTACAGAAAATAAAAAAAATTACAAGAATTTTAAACTAATTACACCTACTCTAATCCCCCTAATAAAATAAAAAAGCCCCCCAAAATAATACAATTCCCTACCCTATACTAAATTACATATTGCCCTTAAAAGGGCATTTTTTCGGGGCATTGCCCCAAAGTAATCAGCTCTTTTACCTGTAAAAAGAGAAATACAACTCCGCCAACATTAAAACCCACCAACCACACACTTAACCCTACTCTAAAACCCACCCAAACCCTCCTTAAAAAAACCTAACTCTAACCCCTTGAAGATCACCCTACCTTGAGCTGTCTTCACCCAGCCGGGCACAAGTGGTACTCCAGAGGGGCAGAAGTCTTCATCCAATCCGGGCAGAAGAGGACCTCCAGACGGGCAGAAGACTTTATCCAGACTGCATCTTCTATCTTCATCCATCCGGAGCGGAGCGGGTCCATCGTCAAGCCATCCGACGCAGAGCATCGATCTCGGCCGATGACTAACGATGAATGAAGGTTCCTTTAAATTACATCATCCAAGATGGCGTCCCTTGAATTCCGATTGGCTGATAGGATTCTATCAGCCAATCGGAATTAAGGTAGGAAAAATCCTATTTGCTGGGGATCAGCCAATAGAATGCAAGTTCAATCCTATTGGCTGATTGGATCAGCCAATAGGATTGATCTTCAATCCTATTGGCTGATTGCATCAGCCAATAGGATTTTTTCTACCTTAATTCCGATTGGCTGATAGAATCCTATCAGCCAATTGGAATTCAAGGGACGCCATCTTGGATGACGTCATTTAAAGGAACCTTCATTCGTCGTTAGTCATCGGCCGAGATGGATGCTCCGCATCGGATGGCTTGAAGATGGACCCGCTCCGCTCCGGGTGGATGAAGATAGAAGATGCCGCCTGGATGAAGACTTCTGCCCATCTGGAGGACCTCTTCTGCCCGGATCGGATGAAGACTTCTGCCCCTCTGGAGGTCCACTTGTGCCTGACTGGGTGAAGATGGCTCAAGGTAGGGTGATCTTCAAGGGGTTAGTGTTAGTTTTTTTTAAGGGGATTTGGGTGGGTTTTAGAGTAGAGTTGGGTGTGGGTGGTGGGTTTTAATGTTGGGAGGGGGGTTGTATTTCTTTTTTTACAGGTAATGATTACTTTGGGGCAATGCCCTGCAAAAGCCCTTTTAAGGGCTATTTGTAATTTAGTATAGGGTAGGGAATTTTATTATTTTGGGGGGCTTTTTTATTTTATTAGGGGGATTAGATTAGGTGTAATTAGTTTAAAATTATTGTAATCATTTTTTTATTTTCTATAATTTAGTGTTTGTTTGTTTGTTTTTTGTACTTTAGTTAATTTTATGTAATTGTAATTAGTTTTATTTAATTGTAGTTAATTTATTTAATTATTTTAATTATAGTGTAGTGTTAGGTGTAATTGTAATTTAGGTTAGGTTTTATTTTACAGGTAACTTTGTATTTATTTTAGCTAGGTAGTTATTAAATAGTTAATAGCTATTTAGTAACTATTCTACCTAGTTAAAATAAATACAAACTTGCATGTAAATTAAAAAATAAACCCTAAGCTAGATACAATGTAACTATTAGTTATATTGTAGCTAGCTTAGGGTTTATTTTATAGGTAAGTATTTAGTTTTAAATATGAATTATTTAGTTAATGATAGGAATATTTATTTAGATTTATTTAAATTATATTTAAGTTAGGGGGTGTTAGGGTTAGGGTTAGACTTAGGTTTAGGGGTTAATATGTTGATTATAGTGGCGGCGGTGTAGGGGGGCAGATTAGGGGTTAATAAATATAATGTAGGTGACGGTGGGCTCCGGGAGTGGCGGTTTAGGGGTTAAACAATTTATTTAGTTGTGGCGGGGTCCGGGATCGGCCGGATAGGGATTAATAACTTTATGTAGGTGGCGGCGGTATAGGGGGCGGCAGATAAGGGGTTAATAGGTATAATGTAGGTGGTGGCAGGGGGTCCGGGAGTGGCGGTTTAGGGGTTAATACATTTATTAGAGTTGCGGCGGGGTCCAGGAGTGGCGGTTTAGGGGTTAATAACTTTATCTAGTTGCGGAGGGCTCCGGGAGTGGTGGTTTAGGGGTTTATAATTTTATCTAGTTGCGGGGGGCTCCGGGAGCGGCGGTTTAGGGGTTAATAACTTTATTTAGGTGCGGTGGGCTCCGGGAGTGGCGGTATAGGGGGTAAAACAGTTTAGTATAGTGTGGGTGCTTAGTGACAGGGTAGCTGAAAGCTGCGAATAAGCCGATGAGCAGCGAGATCGATGACTGTTAGTTAACAACAGTCCGCTGCTCATCGCACCGTACTTGGTGAGCGGCTTTTTGACAGCTTTCTTGATAATTTTGGTGAATGTATTCAGGTCCACGGCAGTGATGTTAGGCGATCTTAGGCGAGCGTAGTGATGCCGGCGAATGCAGGTAAGTAGACAGCTTGATAAATAGAGGCCTTAATATTGTCAGAATAAACCACTTTAGTCAAAAAAACTGCCTTATCCTGATGAAAAACAAAATATGGAGGTTCACAGGAAAGAGCAGACGACTTAGAAACTATTCTAGCAGAGTAAATGGCCAAGAGAAACAAAAACTTCAAGGACAGAAACTGAAAATCCAAACTATGTATAAGTTCAAAGAAGGAGCCTGCAAAACTCTTAAAATCAAATGGAGGAGAAACTGATGTAATTACTGGCTCTAATCCTGATTAGCACCTGAGCAGAACTCTGAATGTCTGGAAGCTTAGCAATCATCTTGTGAAACAAGATTGAAAGAGTGGAAATTTTGCTATTTAAAGGGACAGGAAACCCTACATTTTTGTATCATGATTTGGATAGAAAATACAATTTTAAACAACTTTCCAATTAACTTCTATAATCAAATGTACTTCATTCTCTTGTTATCATTTGCTGAATGAGCAGCATTGTACTACTGGCAGCCAGCTGAACACATCTAGTTAGCCAATCACAAGAGACAAATGTGTGCAGGAACCAATCAGCAGCTAGCTCCTACTAGTGTAGGATATGTGCATATTCTTTTTCAACAAGGGACACCAAGAGAATGAAGCACATTTGCACATAAAAGTTAATTTAAAAGTGTCTTAAAATTACATGCTCTATCTAAATCATTAAAGTTTAATTTTGACTTTCCTATCCCTTTAAATAACTGGTGGAATAAACCCTTATCCAAACCAGCCTAAAGAAACTGAAGCAAAAAAAGAGTGGCGACAAAACCATGTTCCACACACCAATAAATAAAGGCCTTCTAAACCTTGTGATAAATCTTCCTTGTCACAGGTTTATGGGCCTGAATCAAAGTCTCAATGACAGAATCAGAAAAACCTCTCTGTCTTGAAACTAAGCGTTCAATCTTAAACCCATCAAGCTTAGAGATTTGAGATCCTGATGCAAAAACAAACCTTGATACAGAAGGTTGTGGTGCAGAGGTAGAGGCCACGGAAGACAACTTAACACCTATACCAGATCCAGTAGGAGAAAATGTAATCCAGATGAACTGTAAGCCAGAAAAAAGATCCAAGGAGCTACTAAACCATCCACAAACTCAGCCTGAGGATCCCAGGACCTTGAAAAGTATCTGGGAAGCTTGATGTTCAATAAGCCATCAGATCTGTTCTGGAAGAACCCATAGTTCCACAATCTGACTGAAAACATCCACTCCCTGGATGAAGAGATTGGCGACTGAAAAAATCTACTTCCCAATTGCTCAATTCTGGAATATGTACTGAAAAGTTTGTACAAAAACTGTTCTCTGCCCAAGATTAAATTAAGGATACTTCCCTCATCACCCAGGAACTGCGTGTTCCCCCTTGATGATTGATGTAGGCCACTGCTGTGACATTGTCTGACTGGAAAAGCAGTTAAGTATCCTTTTCCAAGAGAGGCCAATTCTGAAGGGCCCTGAAAGCTCTAGAACATTTATTAATAACCTCCCAAGGAGACCAAACTCCCTGTGCTCTCTAGGACTCCCAGACTGTACCCCAACCTGAAAGACTTGTATCTGTTGTAATCACAGTCCAATTTGTGTATTTATCCACCAGAAAGGGATTGTCTTGCTCTGAAATCCAAAAGAATCTTTTGAGACATCTAAGTGTAATCCCTGTACCACTGACAATATATCTAAATGATGCCTGTCACAATAGTCCCCTGGCTATGATGTACAATCCCAAGTGTACCTACTAATAGCCTAGAAGCTAAGTGAGTGTCAACATAAATAAACCCCATACTTACCAAATATGTACCCACACTACTCGACTTATCATTTTCACAGCAATACTGCTCCCAGTAGACAGCCAATCCAGTGCTGTATGCATGTCAGCAGAGGATCTTTATATATGGAGTCTAAAGACGATCCACATGGTGAATGCTAGGGACCAGTCCCTGCTACAGAAGAGAGGTAGGTTTTGGTGTTCCAGTTTTTTATTCCTCAATTTAATTGTAAGTGGTTTATCAAATACCATCCAAAGGCTATTTGGAGTGTCCTTAGATAGAGACTAGGCCAAAGCCTAAGTCTATAGTTTTACATATGTTTTAATAAGAATTAACTATTTGAATATTCCATTTTAAAACCAGCTATGTAAATTGCCAGGGATAAAATCTGTGGGCTATATTTTAATAATGTCTAGATAAATATTCCAGTGATAAAATGTCCCCACATTCCATCACTTTTTCTTCTCCTATGTTGCCCTGTTTTCTAGTTATACCAACTAGTACAGAAAAACACAGTGGGAGCGAAAACCTTACAGAAAAGATTATCCCACTATCCTTTAGGAATATCATTCCCTCAGCAATATGAGCTCTTCTGTACTTTCCTAGGACTGTCAATTCCTAGTCTAACTTTATATAATTCATTAAAAAAAACACAAAAGTCTATGCTAAACCCCATTTGCAACATTTATACAATGGTCTTAAAATTGGAAGAAATTCAAAAGTTCATGTATGAGTGCTTGAGTGTGGGTACACTAGATATGTATGTGTGTTGTAAAATCTTTATTAATAAAGTGTGAATTGTGCCTGTAAAACAAAAGTAGAAATGGTTCACTGAAGTTCTTTGTTGTCATCTTTTGGCATCTGGTCCTTGCTTTTGGCATTTGGTTCTTGCTTTTGGCATCTGGTCCTTGCTCTTGCTTTACCAATCACCTCTCTTTGAACCTCTTAGTTTGTTCAGGACCCTCAAAGAAATGAAAATAGATTAAAACCAGGCATATATTTACTTCACACTACAACACTCCATCTGCAGTAGAAACCACATTCACAGTTATTACCTTTAAGTTGGGATGTGCCTCTATCATTGCATCATCCCACTCGGGCCCTTACTTAAACTTATGTTGCTTGCCCTATATGATTATTTACCCCTTTATGTCGTATATTATTTTGACCTAATGCCCCATTTTACATCTCCGTTGTGATACATTTTAAACTTATTTAATTTGTCAAACTCCACCATCATATATTCTTGGTTAGATCAGTCCTGAAGACATCTAAAAAACAACAATGTATAATATGTGTTATTTGGGAAGCTGGAAGGAAAGGTGAGAAGCGTTCTGTTTTCATTGGTTTTCTTCCTGCAAGATAAGCCTTCAGACAGTTTACATGGAAATTTTCTTGCATGTGGCCTCCCAAAAGTAATCACAATGGAGGTATCTGTTATTTGTTTTTAGAAAGATAATGCATCAATTAACTATGCATTCTAAATATTAGCATATTTAAAACTTAATTATAAAAACACTTAAAATTATTAATTGAACTTAAAACTAAAGTACACATTACATGATACAAATGCACTGCAAACAAATATGCTTATAAACAAAAATTAATGATTTAATTTGAGCACTCCAGCTCTGTCGACTGTTTCTTTAGAAAACAGGAAGGAATTTACATTAGCATATGTATAGGGCAAGCTACAGAAATGAATCAGACAATCCTTTGTAAAAAAAAATTGTGCAAGAAAATTGCAATCTTTATAAAATGGACATTATATGCAAAATGTGACTGTTATATTTATAAAGGAGCAGAAGTCAATCACTTTAAACTGACTAGGACAACTTCAAAGAAAGCTGGTCCCCTCAGCAAACGACCATCTTCTTTGTAAGGAAACAAAGTACTGTAAAGCTTTTTTTTGTAAAAAAACAAACAAAAATAAAATATTTAGATGGGACTAAGACAAAAAAAAAAAATATCATGTCTCTTAAATTCATAAGATTTTTACAGAAAACAAAATCGAAAATATTTTACTCTAAAAATTTAGGCCCAAAATGTAGACCTACCCATGTAGTGACCTGTAAAAACATTCACCTAGATTTAGAGTTTTGCGTTAGAAGGGGAGCGTTAGCTACACATGTTTTTTTTCCCCTGCACCTTCTAAACAACGCTAGTATTTAGAGTTCTCTGAAGGGCTGCATTAGGCTCCAAAAAGGGAGCGTACAGGCATATTTACTGCCACTTCAACTCTCAATATCAGCATTGCTTACAGACGCGGCCAGCTTCAAAAACGTGCTCATGCACGATATCCCCATAGGAAACAATGGGGCAGTTTGAGCTGGGAAAAAAACTAACACCTGCAAAAAAGCAGCGTTCAGCTCCTAAATCAGCCCCATTGTTTCCTATGGAGAAACACTTCCTAAGTCTGCACCTAACACCCTAACATGTACCCCGAGTCTAAACACCTCTAACCTTACACTTATTAACCCCTAATCTGCCGCCCCCGCTATCGCTGACCCCTGCATATTATTATTAACACCTAATCTGCCGCTCCGTACACCGCCGCGACCTACATTATAGCTATGTACCCCTAATCTGCTGCCCCTAACATCGCCGACCCTTATATTATATTTATTACCCCCTAATCTGCCCCCCCAACGTTGCCGCTACCTACCTACACTTCTTAACCCCTAATCTGCCGACCGGACCTCGCCGCCACTATAATAAATGTATTAACCCCTAAACCGCCTCACTCCCGCCTCAAAAACCCTATAATACATAGTATTAACCCCTAATCTGCCCTCCCTAACATCGCCGACACCTAACTTCAAGTATTAACCCCTAATCTTAACCCCTAATCATAGGGTGAGTCTGTTCAGTATCTTCTCCCTATTTAAAGGGGAAGTACACCTGTTGGTAATCAAAATGCAACAACATACTGACATATAAAAATAAACATATATACATCAAAACAGTATTATTCCTCAATACATGCACAATGGGAATATAATAATAATAATGATAACAATTCATTGCATGTACACCAATCACAAAAAACAAACAGTGCATATTCAAAAGCAACAAATGGAAACCTCTGTATTATTCTATCACTGTTATAAAGGTGGTTATAATATACCTAACAAAATCAATCTGAATATACAAGAAATGAAAAACAAAAACTGTTTTTTTAAAACAAGAAAAATAAATAAATAATTAACTAATAAATAAAAAAATAAAAAAATAATTAATTGATAAATCCTGCATTTCAGTCAACAAAATAACTCATGTCCCATTTTCTGTTCAAACCCAAGGGGGTGATAGTTCTAAGCTTGTATATCTAGTATAACTCTTGTTTTGATAATAGCTTATTTCTATCTCCCCCTCTTGGTGGGAACATGATGCGATCTATGATCTGAACTTTCATATTGAAAATATTAGTCATATGTGTCAAATTAAAGTGTCTGGCCACCGCAGAATCTTTTGCATATTCCTTGGTGTCTCTTATGTGCTCCCTGATCCTAGATCTTAATTCTCTGGTCGTTTGACCTGTATATTGTAAATTACAATGTTTGCACTCCAAGAGATACACTACAAATGTTGTTCTGCAGTTGGCATAAAATTTATGCAAAAATTCTTCTCCAGTTACTGAACTTCTAAAACCATTGCCCACACTTACAAAACTGCAAGTTACACAAGGTCCATAACCACATTTATAGGTTCCTTTCTTCCTAATCCAATCACTCCCTTCATTGTGACCCAAACTAATCATACTTGGTGATAACCTGGAGGACAATGTGGGGGTGGTCTTTTCTTCACAAACTTACATATCCCAATATAGGATCTTAAAGTATCATCCTCCTCAAGTAAATGAAGATTTTTCTTCAAAATGGTGCATACTTGTTTAAATTGGCTGGAATATTCGGTCGAAAAGACCACCGTTTCTTGAGTAACTGTATTTGATTTCTTAATCCCCTGAATTAGCTCTTGCTGTGGTATTGACCTCACTTCATTAAAGTTCTGCTGTAAAAGTTGTTCATCATAGCCTCTCACCTTGAGACGTTCAATTAATTCTTTTGCTTGTGTGTCAAATAACTCATCCGAATTTGTATTTCTGCGTAACCGCATAAGTTAACTTCTGGGAATAAAGCGCACCAAATGTGGTGGATGGCAAGACTTCGCATGCAAAATAGTATTCCCAGCTGTCGGCTTACGAAATGTATCACTTATTATCACACCAGTATCAACATCTCCCTTCAAGGTAAGATCCAATAAATTTGCTATATTACCATAAGTCTCACCTACAAACTTAAGGTTAAACTCATTCTGGCTAAGATAAGTGAGAAAATTGTCATATTCAAAAGGTTCTTTAACCACAAAAATCAGATCGTCTATAAAATGCATATAAAAAACAATCTGATTCTTAAAGGGGTTTGGTTCGGTATATAAATACTGGTTCTCCCACCATCCCACATACAGATTTGCTAACGAGGGGGCAAACCTGGACCCCATCGCCGTCCCACAAATTTGTATGGTGAATTCTGTATTAAACATAAAAAAATTATGTTTAAGCAAGAAATCTATGATCTCACATAAGACCAATTTAATTTCTTTTGAGAACCTAGTGTGATTGTCAAAAAAATATCTCATGGCTTGTACACCCATGTGGTGTGGTATACTGGAGTATAAAGCAGTGGCATCCACCACTACCCATCTATACTCCTTTTCCCATTTAAGATTACTCAACAGTTGTAAAAGATGTGTCGAGTCTCTTAAATAGCTTTTCAGACTCCTCACCAGGGGCTGCAAAATAGAGTCTATCCACTCTGAGGTGGGTTCAAACAAAGACCCAATCCCCAAGACTATAGGACGTCCCGGGGGTTGGGTCATACTTTTATGTGTTTTTGGTAAATAATGAAAAATTGGAATCCGTGGATTTTCCGGAACCAATAACACAACCTGCTCCCTGGTGAGGAGTCCAATTGCAATAGTTTGTTCTAGTAATTCCGTTAATTTTGATTTGAATAACAACATAGGATTAGAATTGATCTTTCTATGTTTGGGGATCATTAAGTTGTCTGTTGCTCTCTGAAACGTAGTCATTCTTTTTTTTTTTTTTTTTTAATAGATTTTTATTGATAAATATATTGCAGAAACCATATAACAACACAATTAACTTTTGACATAGATAGAAGCGGAAGTACACACAATTAGGTATAAGGGGAATGACATTCAAGGAAGATCAATGCACTTAGTATAGAGGTCATAAGGAATATTTAAGCATTCTCAGGTGCGTATCTGCACGTCTCGGTTGTTATGTACTGGTTATTCTAAGGAAACATTTAAGTTTTTAAGTTTTAAGCGACGTATAGCAATAAATGCCATACCTAGTAGGCCTGACAGTCATGAGGGGAGGATAATGGGCATACGTAGTATGTATGTATGGAGATTAGGATGTAAGGTTTGTTCACCCATACCCCCATGGGGAGGGGGGGATGTAAGAGAAGGGAGGGAAGGCATCTGGGTGGGGGGGGAGGGGGAGGGGATATTTTGTGGGTGGGCACCTCAGTTCAAACACAGCGAGGTGCTTCCTCTAAGGCTGGTTAGGGTCACAAACAAAGGCAGGTCATCAGCGTTCAGGGGGAGCAGCGGTTATGGAGTCAGTTTAAGGTGAGTCTCCCAGGGCTCCCAGATTTGGCTGAAGATATCTGGTTGGCTTTTCATCCAAAAGACATAGTCTTCCATAGATTTTATGTAGTGCAGGTAGTCAACCACAGCCTGCCATCTTGGGGGCTGCTGTTTCTTCCAGTTCCTGGCTATTAACATTTTGACAGATGTCAACAGGTAAACTAACAAGTATCTCTTGTGTTTCGGTATCTTTTTTACCCCAAAATGCAGGAGGGCTAGGCCCGGGGTATCTGGCGTCGGGAGTTCTAGGGCCGCACAGGTCGCAGAAGTCTTAGACCACAGTGGTCGGAGTCTGTCACATGACCACCACACATGGAGTGGGGTGCCAATCTCGCGACACTCTCTCCAACATAGGGGTGAGTGTCCAGGATACAGAGTCCGAAGCTTGGTCGGCACTAAGTGCCATCTGGTAATGATCTTAAAGTAAAGTTCGTACATTGTGACACAGTGGAGTGCAGATTTAGTCAACTGTATCGCCCTGGACCAGTCTAGGGACGTGTAGGTCAGTCTTAAATCAGTTTCCCAGGAGGTCATATGTCTTGTCTTTATAAGGGTGGGTGGCCCTAAAAGGGATTTGTAGTGAGCGGTAAGGGGCTTGTATAGTTGCAGGTTTGCTTTCCATCTGATCTCCCAGATGGTGGGGGCCCTGATCTTATCGGTCAGGAATCCCCAGGCTGTCATGAGGGATCTTAGTCTCATAAGATCAAATTCCAAGTGACGAGGGATGCCAAACCTGGCTATCATATTTTGGCTTGGGAGAAGATTCTCATTTAAGTAGAAGTCACTTAAAGAAATAATCTCAAGAGTCTTCCAGGGAGTAAGCCGGACATTAGGCAGCCCCTGTAAGAGTGACGTGACCGGGTGAATGGGGGATGGGTGCGGGACTATCAATTGGTTGTGCCTCAGTTGGAACCAGGCTGTTTGACAACTTTTGATGAGTTGGTTAGAGACAGGTATTCGCAAAGCTAAGTGCTGGGGAGCCCATAGCAGGTCTGAGAGATCAGTGTATGCTGGTAGGGAGGCCTGTTCTAGCTCCCACCATCTGGTGGGGGGTAGGGCTGGTCCCCATGCTGAAACATGTGAGATTATAGCCACCTGGTAGTATAGTTGGATGCTGGGTAGGCCCAGTCCACCTCGGGCTACCGGTGCCCGAAGTGTGACCGCCGCCACTCTCGGCCGCTTATTATCCCAAACATAGGAATTGAATGATGCTTGGAAGTCGCGCAGGATCCGCTCCGGCACTGGGATGGGGATACACCACATGATGTAGGTTAACTTGGGGAGGATAATCATTTTTAGTGCAGCAATTCTGCCCATCCATGATATTTCCTCGTATTTCTTAGATTTCAACCTGGTCTCAACCTCCTTCAGCAGAGTAGCATAATTTTCCTGTATCACTATGTCTTTTACATGGGACAGGAAGACCCCCAAGTGTCTGATCCCGACTGTTGACCACTTGAACGAATAAGATCGTCTAAGACATCTCTGTTCTGCCTGCCCGACGTGTATCATGTAGGCCTCTATTTTAGAAACGTTAATCTTGTAATTCGATACTCTGCTAAAGGTGTCAATAGTCTCCAGGAGGGGAGGCAGCGACTCGTTAGGAAAAGAGTGAGGTCGTCAGCGAAGAGCGCTAACTTCTGGAGGGTATCATGAATCTGAAGACCCTGAACCCTGGGGTCTTCTCTGATTGCCTCCGCTAGCGGTTCCATCACCAATGCAAAAAGGAGTGGGGACAGTGGACACCCCTGCCTGGTCCCGTTACTGATGGTAATTTTAGGGGAACAAAAGCCCAGACCTCTGACCACTGCCGTCGGAGAGGTGTAAAGGGCCGCGACAGCCGTACGGAAAATCCGAGGGATCCCAAAACGCTCCAGGGTGCAGAACATATATTCCCACCCCACCCTGTCAAATGCTTTTTCCGCGTCCATAGACAAGGTGAGGAGGGGCAGCCCCATATCCGCCGCTTCCATAAATATATTTAGTAGTCTGCGGGTATTGTCTGTACCTTGCCTACCATGGATAAACCCCACTTGGTCCAAATGGACCAGTGAGGGCAGGTGTTTCCCGAGTCTGGTTGCCAGGACCTTAGCATAGACTTTCAGGTCCACATTAATTAGTGAGATAGGCCAGTAGCTCCAGTTTCCATAACCTCCTGATAAAGGCGAAGTAAAACAGGAGATAGTAGGTGAGCAAAAGTACGATAGAATAGACCTGTGAAACCGTCAGGACCCGGCGCCTTGTGAGGTTTTAAGGCAAGGATGGCTGTCTTGATTTCCTCTAGGGTAAGCAGGGCAGTCAGGTCGTCGACCGAATCTGCGTCTAAGGAGGGAAGGTCTAACTGCGCCAGAAACTGCTGGGTCGTCGTTCTATGGGCGTCAGCTCCCAAAGATTAATTTTTTAGGTTGTATAGGGAGGTGTAAAAGTCAGCAAATGCCCTCCCTATTTCCCTTGGTGAGTGGACTGCGCCCGTTGCTGTAGAGATCAAAGGGATTCTAGCCTGGACCGCACGGTCCCTGAGCTTACGGGCGAGCAATCTATCAGCTTTGTTTCCTTTATAGAAGTATAACTGCTTGAGTCTCAATAGATTTGCTTGGGCACGAAGCTGCTCTCTCTTATTGATCTGATCTCTAATAGCGCCTACCCGATCGGCAAGGGTGGGCGTAGGGGTGTTTTTGTTGCTCATTTCAATTTGCCTCAATTCAGCATATAATTTCGTGAGGGGGATTTTGCTCTTAGCTTTCACCAGTGCACTTTTTTTAATAAAGTGCCCCCTAAGGTAGGCTTTAATTGAGGCCCACAAAATTTCCTGGCTCGTGTCTCCCGTATCATTATGTCTCAGAAAATCTGAGATAGTCTCAACAAGTTGGGGGATTTCCCCTTCTGAGAGGAACTGGTCTGGTAGTTTCCAGGAGGGTCTGCTGTTGGGGGGGCGCAACATCAAGCACCTAGCACTAACCAGATCATGGTTAGACCAGGGGCATGGTCCTATACGTGGGGCACAGAATTGGTCCAAAGTCCAGGAATCTTAGAGCAAATAATCAATCCTAGAGTAGGAGTTATGTGGTTTAGAGTGATGGGTGTAGTCTCTGTCATTTGGGGCAAGGCAGCGCCAGATGTCATAGAGGCCATGCTGGTACATGAGCTTGCGCAGCGCGTTGGATTGGGTATTGAGGTTTCGGTCAGTGAGGCATGCTTTAGGGGTCTTTTTGTCTAGAGTGGGGTCCCAAACCAAATTCAGATCCCCTCCTATCAGTAAGTGGCCCCTCCTAACTTCGCCCAGTCTCCTTAAAATTTTTCTCAGGAATGGTATCTGTTTGGCGTTTGGGGTGTAGATGGAGGCCAAGGTATAGAGTATTCCATTTAGGGTGCAGATCAAAATCAAGTATCTACCCTCAGGATCACGATCAACATATTCTATAGCACAACAGACATCCCTGTGAATCAGGATTGCTACTCCTCTCTTTTTCTCAGTGAAAGAAGCCATTTCACAAATGGGGTAGTGAGTCGGGTTGCGGAATGGTCTAACCTTTTTGTCCCAATGTGTCTCTTGGAGGAACACAATATGTAGTTTGTGGGAGTTCAAATAATTAGATAGGAGGCTTCGCTTAGTAGGGGAATTTAATCCCTGAGTATTAAGGGTGGCCACAGTAATGGGTGCCATGGGGCCAATAGGGTCTAAGTCTCCTATGGGCCAAATAAGGGGGGGGGGCAGGAGGGGAATGACTAGTTATGGAACAAGGAAAAGAGAGGGAGGGGAAGGGATGAGAAAAGTAAGAGGGCGGGTGAGCTTTACTTGTTCTCTACAGTCTGTATGTGGTGCTGTGGGAACTGTCAGGGTGTGTAACAATGTGTATATTACACTATCTCAATGAGTGCTGTTACTAGCAATAGTAAGAGATCACAACTATTAGGGTGGGGGGGAGGCCGGCGTGCGAGGCCTAACCCCAGTCAGCCATTTTGGCTCATGCTTCAAGTCTTAACTAATGTCATGTTTCTTCTATCTGTGTCTTATACGTCACACTACCTATATTGTGTGATGAACCTCGTGCAGCAAGAACATAACTCAGCAAGAATAAAACATTATCAAATTTCAATATACTTGAACATATAATTAAAACAGTTAACAAACAACATTCAATGGTAATAATGCTGTCTTGGCGAATCAACACATGTATTACACTCTAATGTAGTAAGGGAAGTATGGAGAGGAAACCAGATACCAGTAAACCAGTAAAAAGTACTGAAATTATCCATGCTCGGTCATTTAACTAGTAATAAGGGAAGGGAGATAGCTCCAGAAGGAATCTAAACCTTCAAAGGGGAGTATGGCAGCTCCCTACACAGTGTGTGGAATGAAGTGCTGAACAAGGAGGGACTCATGTTGTGTGAGACTCAGCAGTAATACTGTATGTAGACGGGGTCTTGCCTGCTTGCTGTGGAGGTTTTTTCTGGGTGCTACCCATTCTTTGGGGGAGAGGTCGCCACTCAGGGGCCGAGGCTCTCAATCCTCTGGTTTTATCTTTGTGATGCTGGGTATCAGGTGGATCCGGCGGCAACAAATCCCACCTTTGCATGAGTTCTCTGGCTTGTTGCGGGGAGGATGCTGTGAACTGGTGGCCATCTTTGGTTATATGAAGCTTTACAGGAAAGCCCCACCTGTACTTTATGGCTTTATCTCTCATTAATTTAGTATAGGGTTGATAGTGGCGCCGTAACTGGAGGGTGTGTGGAGAGAGATCTTGGTAGACTTGTATGTCTGAATATTGGCCTGGGAGGTTTCTGTCGCCTGCAAGGGCCCGGAGCAATTTGTCTCTGAAGGTGTAGTAGTGTAGCCGAGCTAGGACATCTCTTGGTTTATCACCTTCCACTGATCTGGGTCTCAGCGCCCTATGCGCCCGATCGATCAGCATTTCCTGACCTTCCTCAGGGCCAATGATTGTGGTGAACAACTCCCGAAGGTACTTGTCCAGATCCTGAGGGGTGACAGTCTCTGGGATGCCCTTCACCCAGATATTGTTACGCCGGGTACGGTCCTCCAGGTCAGCCAATTTGATCTCTAGGTCCGCAATTTGTTCAGCTAGGCACTGGGAGTAACCGAGCAGGTTGGTGTGGTCAATCATCAAATCTTCTTGCTTACGCTCTATAATGTCAGTGCGCTCACCTATGGTAGCTATGTCACGTTTCAAATCTGCGTGGCTCTTCTCAAATTTCTTTGAAAGTGAATCATGGTGGGAAGCCAGGAGCGCAGTGATAGAGTCCATAAGGTTGTTGTTAACCTCCTGTTCAGCACGTAAGGAGCGCCCCACTGTCTGGATCAGGGCAGTCTCACTAGGGGTCTCAGTTGAACTACTAGCATCAGTGAGTTCCTCATCTGAACCAGCTTGAGATCTAGAGAGGGGCTTGCTAAAATGGTCCACCACTGTGCGTTTAGGGGTGTTAAGGGGCTTTTGTTTTCCTTTGAAGGTTTGAGGCATTTTGTGCTTCTGCATGGATATTCAGTAAGGTTATAGGTACAAGATAGCACTATAATGATCTGCTTTCATCAGGCTGACTGGGGTCTTGGCATCAAAGGGTAACCTACATATTTGAAAAATACATTACATCAAAACAGAATTGTTAGGGTCTGCACTGCTATGGGGGATATATGTCACACACTGCCCTATGGGTAGCGTTGCTGGGCAGACTTCACCCAAGAAACCAATGTTCCCTCTCGACTCAGGGAAGGGGGATACGACCTGAAGGAAGGGGAAAGGGGGAGTGGAGGTGACCAGCCTAGACAAGCTAGGCCGGAAAGGGCGAGTCTTGAGGGGTAATACCTTTTAGGCTACACTTATCTAATTACAATACACAGTTACTGTGAAGAAGGCAACCTATAGAGAATAGAAGTGGTTAGGTAAACAGTAAAATAATGCAGAACTCAGCTTTGGGTCAGTAGGCCTGACACATTTATGCCAGCCAAAAACCTGTAATGAATAAATATTGTTAGGCAGGCAATAAAATAACACAACACTCCACCTTGAGCTAATGCTCAAGGACACCTGAGCTGACGCAGCAGCGATAAATTAACACTAAAGGCCCACTGAAGTTAAGAAGTCATGCTGTGCAGGACAGGGCCCCAGGTACAAATAGTGGCACCACTGCAATTTTTCATGTAACAAACACTGACTGTTTGGTTGGCACAGGGCCAGTAATGTAGAAAAAGTAGAAGTAGCTGATAAATTCTGCGCTAAAGAATCCAGTAGGGCAGATTAGACAAGACGTCCTGCTTGTATATAGCGTCCACCTAGTAGCCAGTAACAAGTTTGGACCTGGGTCCCGCAAAATTGTGCTTTATAAGCACTTTTTATGTCTATAAGGTTTAGGAGCTCGGCACACGCACGTCTGATCAGTTCAACGGCTAGCTCCGCCCCTCAACGTAGTCCTTCTTATTAAGAATAACCACATTTCCACCCTTGTCCGAATTACGGACAACAATATTAGTGTTCCTTTCAAGTGATATTAATGCATCCCTTTCCTGTTTAGTCAAATTAAATTCTCTCATTTTTTTCTGTTTTACAGTATTCTCCAAAGCTAGTACCTCCCTTTCTACTCTTTTCTGATAAAGATTCAGTGCATTACCTCTAAATTGAATGGGATAAAACTTAGAGGAATGTTTCATGGGGATGGGAATATCACCATCCTCCAAACCACAGTCCTCTTCTAGAGCTCTGAGGTTTTCTAACACAATGTTATCCTCAAAGTCCAATAACTGATCCCTAGCTATATCATGTGTAGCACCATTATTACCATCACCAACAATTTCATCACAAACAATATTTGTATTAGAAATATCAACATCAATTTCAACATCACTTGTAGAACTGGTATTTTGCACTGAAAAAAACCTCTTCAATGTCAACTTCCTTATAAATTTGTTAACATCTAACAGCGTTTTGAATGCCGAAAACGTATTGGTCGGTGCAAAGCCCAGCCCCCTAGACAATAATGAAATTTGTTCTTGAGTTAGAGTAGTATTGGAGAGATTTAAAACAGTTAGGTTTATTATAACCACCTTTATAACAGTGATAGAATAATACAGAGGTTTCCATTTGTTGCTTTTGAATATGCACTGTTTGTTTTTTGTGATTGGTGTACATGCAATGAATTGTTATCATTATTATTTCTGTGCTTTTTTCCATTTCATTTGTTTTTCTTTGTTTCTTTTTTGAGGGTTGTTCTTTTTGTATCTTATTTGTACTTTTTATATTCCCATTGTGCATGTATTGAGGAATAATACTGTTTTGATGTATATATGTTTATTTTTATATGTCAGTATGTTGTTGCATTTTAATTACCAACAGGTGTACTTCCCCTTTAAATAGGGAGAAGATACTGAACAGACTCACCCTATGATTAAGTACTCAATGGAGCACGAAACTAGTCAGGGAGTCTGCATGTCTGTGTACTTAACTTTTTAGTATGTTTAAATAAAGGTTCATATTTTTTATATTCCCTTTTTTTAGCCCTTTTTTTCACCTGTGCTCCTTATCTTAGTGCTGCTGTACCTGTGTACAAATGTTAAATCCCAATACACTCTTCTCCTTTTTAGATCTCGACCACCATATGGGTCTGACATGAGCTTACATACGGGTACATATCTTACCTTTTGACCACCTCATAGCTTCAATGTATCCTTCACCTAAGACCTACCGGTACAAATTTAGGTCTCTTACCTTTATTTTTACCCCTCTGTTTACATGGTATAACACCTCAGTTTTACCTAACTTTGGTCTTGTGCCTGTAACCACACTTACTTGGTCCATTATTAACCCGCTGTTTACTTAAGGCTAGATTACAAGTTTTGCGGTATGAGGGGCGCGGTGCTAACTTGCACGTTATTGTCACTGCTCACTTCTCTACAGCGCTGGTATTACAGGCAAGAAGTGAGTGTAGAACAAAATTGTGCTCCATACTGCACTCCAATACCAGTGCTGCTTAAGTCAGCGGTGAGCTGGTTTTATGTTCTCATGCACGATTTCCCCATAGACATCAATAGGGAGAGCCGGCTGAAAAAAAAGTACACCTGCAAAAAAGGAGCGTAAAGCTCCGTAATGCAGCCCCATTGATTCCTATGGGGAAAGAAAATTTATGTTTACACCTAACACCCTAACATGAACCCTGAGTCTAAACACCCCTAATCTTACACTTATTAACCCCTAATCTGCTGCCCCGACATTGCCGACACCTACATTATACTTATTAACCCCTAATCTGCCGCTCCGGACATCGCCGTCACTATAATAAACATATTAACCCCTAAACCGCCGCACTCCTGCATCGCAAACACTAGTTAAATATTATTAACCCCTAATCTGCCACCCCTAACATCGCTGCCACCTACCTACATTTATTAACCCCTAATCTGCTGCCCCAATGTCGCTGCCACTATACTAAATTTATTAACCCCTAAACCTAAGTCTAACCCTAACACTAACACCAATCTCCTAGATCTCCTTAGAGATCATATTATTACAACTCCTCCTCCCTCTTAACCATTCCCCCAATCTAAAGTGGCTCTCGACCGCTGATTTACCTCAATTATAATATTTCATTAGCATTACAGTTATATTCACTCACCACCATTGCTCTCAACACATCTTGGTATACTCATTACTCAACCCCCTGACTCCCACTCAATAAGAAGTTTGAGCCCCTCCCCTTGCCTTTCCCCTTCTAATCTTTCACTCCCCTTCCTCCCCTCCTTTGTTTTTTTGTTTTTTTTCTCTCCAGAATTGAAGGCTTTCGTCTGGTTACACTAAACACCCAAGGGCTTAACTCACCCACAAAATGTAGCCGTCTACTGTATCACATACAGAAGACTAAAACTGACATTACATTTATCCAAGAGACCCACTAGATCTTAACTCCAGGTACAATACACACACATACAAAAAATATCCGATAGTACTTGAAATTCCTTTCAATCAAAATCCAGAGGAGTTGCTATATTTATTAGCAATAACATCAAATATGACCCCATATATGTAGAGTGTGACCCCCAAGCCCGCTTTATCATATCGATATGCAAAATAAACGACAACTTAGTCACTCTAGTGAATGCTTATGCTCCCAATTCTAGACAAATTTAATTCCTTGGGAAACTCCTCAGGTCGGTGTCAGCCGTGAAGCAAGGTGAATTAATTCTAAGTAGAGACTTTAACCTCATCTGGGACCATACATTAGACAGGTCAGGCCCAAAGATTTCTACCTTGAACAGATCGACCCATTCCCTCTCTAGGGCTTTCAGAAACTTATTAGCCAATACGACCTATATGACAATTGGAGATCGTTTTATCCACAAGATAAGAATTATATCTTTCACTCCTCCCCTCATAAATCATACACTCGTATCGATTATTTCTTTACAAGCTCTCAAATGCTTGACCATATCTCATACACTAGAATCTCCCCCATTTCTTGGTCAGATCATGATCCCCTGACCTTATCACTTGGCCCACATATAATGAACACTTCCCCTCCTTAATGGCTTCTCAAAGATTGGTTGGTTACAGATCCCATCTATAAACTTGAACTCCAAGAAAAGATCTCTGAATTCCTTAACATTAACGATAACCTCCTAATTTTGACAGAGACTCTGGGCTACGCTTAAAGCATATCTCAGAGGACATCTTCTTAAGACTGACGCAGACATACGCAAAAAGCAGGGAGCCCTGTTATCTGTACTCACCACACAACTAAGGTCTTTAAGACACCAGCTCAATATATCTTACTCCAGTTCCATGACAACATTTTATCTATATCCAAACAAATTCAAACCCTAAAACTCCAAAGAGTCCACACCATCCTAGAAAATTTCAAACAAAATTTCTATTATCAAGGGAACAAAGCCTCTTCCTTGTTAGTGGCAAAACTCAGACATCGCATCGCCCAATCTAAAATAACCACCATCAAAAACATAATAATAAACTAGTATACTCTCCCAAAGAAATAGGCAAAACTTTTAAATCTTTCTATCACTCACTCTATAATATTGAGGCCAACCTCGACCACCCCCCACTTTTATTAAACATTTCAATCTTTAACCACTCCCCTCTTATGTAGAATGTTCCAAGAAGTAATGTGCAAAGGTGCCTTTAGTGGAGAGTTTTTGGAGGCCACAATAGTTATGATATTAAAGCCAAGAAAGCCCCCAGAGCAATGTATTAGTTACCACCCCATTTCCCTGCTTAATCTGGACACAAAATTATATACTAAAATGATGGCAAACAGATTATCTAAAGTTATTGCCTCCTTTGTCCACCCAGATCAGGTAGGCTTTATACCAAATAGAGAGGGTCCAGATGCCACTAGGCTTATTCTAGACATACTTTCAGTAGCGTTCAGTAGCGGAGTCCCCTTTCTTGCCCTGTCTCTTGACGCCAAAAACAAACAAAAACTTTTGACAGGGTGAGATGGGAATACCATTGGGAGACTATGAGTGCCTTTCAACTCCCAAATGACTTTATCCTTGCAGTACAAGATCTATACACCTCCCTAACTGAAAAGATTAAGGGTGTAGGCTTCCAATCCAACACATTCTGTATAGCCAATGGCACTAGTCAGGGCTGTACCCTCTCACCCCTCCTATTTGCATTGGCTATTGAACCCATTGCTCAAGCTATTAGGTTAGATCCTCGTATTCTTGGCATATCCTCAGGGAATTCCCAGCACAAAATCTCTCTTTATGCCGACTATATCACACTTTTCTTAATAACCCCAGACACTTCAATACCTGCAGTTTCTAGACGTCTTAACAACTTTGGCCTGATGAGTTATTATAAACTCAACATCTCCAAAACTGAAGCCCTACCCATCAATATCCCTCCCCAAGATTTAACTTATTTGCAGTGATCTCATAAGTTCCCATGGAATTCTCAGTCTATTAAAATTTAGGAACCTTCTTAAGCGCATATCCTTTTGTCACCATTTCTAAAAACTACTCGGAAAGACTCTCAGAATTCAGAAACCTATTGAATTCATGGGAGTTTAAAGAGATATCATGGACAGGGAGAATAGCAGCAATTAAGATGTCTTTTCTACCCAAAATAACTTATTTATTCAGGTGCATCCCATATAATATTCCTGGGCCCAAACTTAATAAGCTACAGAGCCTCCTTACTACCTACATCTGGAAAGGCAAAAGACCTAGAACTTATTATTATTATAAGATATTTATAAAGTGCCAGCAGATTACGTAGCGCTATACAAAAAATAATGGAACATTACAGGGATGCATTAAATACACAGACAAGTACAATATTGGGGTACATTACAGTTGTAGGTGCAATAATTGAGTTATACAAAAGGAGAGGAATGCCCTGCCCTTGAGCACAATCAGTAGTAGTTCACTTTAAATACAAAGTGGCCTACAGGTAGAGAGGCTCTCAAGCTTACAATCTAAAGGACAGGGAATGGACACAAAAGGTGAGGGAGAATGGAAATTTGTCTGATATAAGGCAGTGTTACCTGAGAGTGAGTGAAATATGTGGTGAGTAAATGAGGGTTGGAAAAGTGTAACAGAATATGATAACATGTCAGTACAAAGGCTGTGAGTGTGAAGTAGTGTCTCTATCCTGGATCATTAGTGACAGGGTTCCAGACAAATCCTACAGAGACCACTTTCACATGGGGGATTAGCCCTCCTCATCTTATACTACAATGCCACCCAACTTTCACGCATGCTTAGCTGCAACATCTCAGAACAACCTCCTTGATGGCATGACATAGAGACTTTGTTAGTACCATCGGGTCTAGAACTCCCTGATCACCTGTAGATATCCCAACACCACAGAAAAGACATAAGTAACACACATCCTATATTACATGATGCCTTCCAGTTTTGGGACCAAGTGAGACATAACCCAGAAATTGCTCCCCATCCCTCCCCAGCTCTTACACTAGCCAGCGCCCCCTACTGCCTACCTGACTCCCACATTGAAGCCTGGTGGAACCTCCAAATCACATCATTTACAGACTTTTATGACCATGATAATTGGATATTACATCCTCAATTATGCCTAAAATACCAAATACCCTCCCGCATACAATTACCAGCAACCCAGCATCAGTAAAGAGATGGTTTGTTAAGTACTTTTTATTGTTTTGCTCACCTTTTGCATATAGCCAACAACCATTGAACATTAACTATTCTGCTGTTCAATGTATGTTGAATTCATTTTGGGTGGTTGCCAATTACAGGCCAGATTACAAGTGGAGCACTAAATATCGCCTTCACGAAAGTGATATTTGTGCTTCACTGGGTAATACCAGTGTTCATATTGCTCGGAAGCATTGTGCTCACAAGAGCACACTTCCATAGGCTCCAATGGGAGCCTTGTTCTCATGTTGTCAGACACAACATGAGAACCTAATGCAGCAGCAAAGGGGGTAAGTCAATTAGCAATGACAGATAATTGTATATATATACTGTATGTATATGCTATATATATACATATATATTTATGTGTTATATGTGTATATACACATATTAACACATAAATATATTCTAGAATATAAAAGGCCAAATGTGTTTGTCCAACGCTGCCATGCACAGTAGAGACTGCACGAGGACAAACACACCTGGCTTTCAATAAACTGACCTGGGCTGGCTGCTGACACCTAATCCGTGAAGGGTCGGAGCCGACCAGCAATGAAGGGTTGGGGCCACATTGTGAAGGGGGTGGTGCTGGGCATGAAGGGGTGGAGTCTGAGCGTGATGGGGCTGGGCCAGGTGGGAGCTGCCATGGCTGTCTGAGTGTCTGCATGAGAGAGAGAGCAGCACAAGATGGGAGATATACAGCAAAAGAGAGGGGTGAGAGAGCAAAAGAGAGGGGTGAGAGAGAACAAAAGAGAAGGGTGAGAGAGAGAAAAAAAGAGGGGTGAGAGAGAGCAAAATACAGTGGAGGGAGAGAGCAAAAGAGAGGGGGACAGAGAGCAAAAGAGGGGGAGAGAGAGAGAGCAAAAGAGGGGGAGAGAGAGTTCAAAAGAGGGGGAGACAGAAAAAGCAAAAGAGAGGGGGGGAGAGAGAGAGAGCAAAAGAGAGGGGGTGAGAGATAGATCAAAAGAGAGGGGGGAGAGAGATCAAAAGAGAGGGGGAGAGATAGAGCAAAAAAGAGGAGGAGAGAGGGCAAAAGAGAGAAGGAGTAAGAGAGAAAAAGATAGGGGGGGGGAGAGAGAACAAAAGAGAGGGGGGAGAGAGCAAAAAAGAGGGGGGGAGAGCAAAAGAGAGAGGAGAGAGTGCAAAAGAGAGGGGGAGAGAGAGAGAGCAAAAGAGAGGGGGAGAGTGACCAAAAAAGAGGGGGGAGAGAGAGCAGAAGAGAGGGGGAGAGAGAGTGGGCAAAAGAGAAGGTGAGAGAGTGCAAAAGAGAGGGGGAGAGAGAGAGCAAAAGAGAGGAGAGAGCGCAAAAGAGAGGGGGAGAGAGAGTAAAAGAGAGGGGCAGAGACCAAGCAAAAGAGAGGGTGAGAGAGAGAGTGTACAAAAGAGATGGTGAGAGAGAGAGTGTAAAGAGAGGGGGAGAGAGAGAGAGCAAAAGAGAGGAGAGAGAGCAAAAGAGAGGGGGAGAGGGGTCAGAGAGACCAAAAGAGAGGGGAGAGACCAAGCAAAAGAGAGGGTGAGAGAGAGCGGACAAAAGAGATGGTGAGAGAGAGAGTGCAAAAGAGAGGGGGAGAGCGAGAGAGAGCAAAAGAGAGGAGAGAGGGCACAAAAGAAAGGGGGAGAGAGAGCAAAAGAGAGGGGGAGAAAGAGCAAAAGAGAGGGGGAAAGAAAGCAAAAGAGAAGGGGAGAGAGAGCAAAAGAGAGGGAGAGAAAGAGCATAAGAGAAGGGGAGAGAGATAGCAAAATAGAGGAGGAGAGAGAGCAAAAGAGAAGGGGGGAAAGAGAGCAAAAAAATGGGAGAGAGCAAAAGAGAGGGGGAGAGCGCAAAATAGAAGGGGGGAGAGAGAGAGCAAAAGAGAGGGGGGGAGAGAGAGAGCAAAAGAGAGGGGGGAGAGAGAGCAAAAGAGAGGGGAAAGAGTGCAAAAGAGAGGGGTAGAGAGGGAGAGCAAAAGAGAGGAGGGAGAGAGACCAAAAGAGAGGGGGGAGAGAGACCAAAAGAGAGGGGAGAGAGCAAGCGGGTGAAAGAGAAGGTGAGAGAGAGAGTGCAAAAGGGAGGTGGAGAGAGAGAGAGCAAAGAGAGGAGAGAGAGCACAAAAGAGAGGGGAGAGAGCAAAAGAGAGGGGGACAAAGAGCAAAAGAGAGTTGAGAAAGAGAAAAAGAGAGGGGGGAGAAAGAGCAAAAGAGAGAGGGAGAGAGAGCAAAAGAGAGGGGGGAGAGAGACCAAAAGAGAGAAGAGAGAGTGCAAAAGAGATGGGGGGAGAGAGAGAAAAAGAGAGGGGGAGAGAGCAAAAAAGAGGGGAGAGAGAGCAAAAGAGAGGGGAGAAAGAGCAAAAGAAAGGGGAGAGAAAGAGCAAAAGAGAGGGGTGAGAGAGAGAGTAAAAGAGAGGGGGAGAGAGCAAAAGAGAGAGGGAGAGAGAGCAAAAGAAAGGAGGGAGAGAGAACAAAGAGAAGGGGAGAAAGCAAAAAAGAGGGGGAGAGAGAGCAAAAGAGAGGGGGAGAAAGAGCAAAAGAGAGTTGAGAAAGAGCAAAAGAGAGGGGGGAGAAAGAGCAAAAGAGAGAGTTGAGAAAGAGCAAAAGAGAGGGGGGAGAAAGAGCAAAAGAGAGAGGGAGAGAGAGCAAAAGAGAGGGGGGAGAGAGACCAAAAGAGAGAAGAGAGAGCGCAAAAGAGATGGGGGGAGAGAGAGCAAAATTGAGGGTGGAGAGCGCAAAACAAAAGGGGGAGAGAGAGAGCAAAAGAGAGGGGGAGAGAGAGAGCAAGAGAGGGTTGAGAGAGAAAGCAAAAGAGAGGGGGGAGAGAGAGAGAGGGAGAGAGAGCGAGAGAGAGCGAGAGCAAGAGAGGGGGGAGAGAGAGAGAGCAAAAGAGAAGGGGAGAGAGAGAGCAAAAGAGAGTGGGGAGAAAGAGTGCAAAAGAGAGGGGGAGAGAGCACAAAATAGAGCGGGAAGAGAGAGAGCAAGAGAGGGTTGAGAGAGAGAGAAAAAGAGAGGGGGGAGAGAGAGTTTACAAGAGGGGGGGAGAGAGAGAGCAAAAGAGAGGGGGAGAGAGAGAGATTAAAAGATGGGGAGAAAGAGAGCAAAAAAGAGGGGGGAGAGAGAGAGAGCAAAAGAGAGGGGGAGAGAGAGGACAAAAGAGAGGGGGAGAGAGCAAGAGCAAAAGAGAGGGGGGAGAAAGAGCAAAAGAGAGAGTTGAGAAAGAGCAAAAGAGAGGGGGGAGAAAGAACAAAAGAGAGAGGGAGAGAGAACAAAAGAGAGGGGAGAGAGAGACCAAAAGAGAGAAGAGAGAGCGCAAAAGAGATGGGGGGAGAGAGAGCAAAATAGAGGGGGGAGAGCGCAAAACAAAAGGGGGAGAGAGAGAGCAAAAGAGAGGGGGAGAGAGAGAGCAAGAGAGGGTTGAGAGAGAGAGCAAAAGAGAGGGGGAGAGAGAGCGAGAGAGAGTGAGAGCAAGAGAGGGGGGAGAGAGAGAGAGAGCAAAAGAGAAGGGGAGAGAGAGAGAGCAAAAGAGAGTGGGGAGAAAGAGTGCAAAAGAGAGGGGGAGAGAGCACAAAATAGAGCGGGAAGAGAGAGAGCAAGAGAGGGTTGAGAGAGAGAGCAAAAGAGAGGGGGGAGAGAGAGAGCACAAGAGGGGGGGAGAGAGCAAAAGAGAGGGGGAGAGAAAGAGTGCAAAAGAGAGGGGGAGAGAGCACAAAATAGAGCGGGAAGAGAGAGAGCAAGAGAGGGTTGAGAGAGAGAGAAAAAGAGAGGGGGGAGAGAGAGTTTACAAGAGGGGGGGAGAGAGAGAGCAAAAGAGAGGGGGAGAGAGAGAGATTAAAAGATGGGGAGAAAGAGAGCAAAAAAGAGGGGGGAGAGAGAGAGAGCAAAAGAGAGGGGGAGAGAGAGGACAAAAGAGAGGGGGAGAGAGCAAGAGCAAAAGAGAGGGGGGAGAAAGAGCAAAAGAGAGAGTTGAGAAAGAGCAAAAGAGAGGGGGGAGAAAGAACAAAAGAGAGAGGGAGAGAGAGCAAAAGAGAGGGGGGAGAGAGACCAAAAGAGAGAAGAGAGAGCGCAAAAGAGATGGGGGGAGAGAGAGCAAAATAGAGGGGGGAGAGCGCAAAACAAAAGGGGGAGAGAGAGAGCAAAAGAGAGGGGGAGAGAGAGAGCAAGAGAGGGTTGAGAGAGAGAGCAAAAGAGAGGGGGAGAGAGAGCGAGAGAGAGTGAGAGCAAGAGAGGGGGGAGAGAGAGAGAGAGCAAAAGAGAAGGGGAGAGAGAGAGAGCAAAAGAGAGTGGGGAGAAAGAGTGCAAAAGAGAGGGGGAGAGAGCACAAAATAGAGCGGGAAGAGAGAGAGCAAGAGAGGGTTGAGAGAGAGAGCAAAAGAGAGGGGGGGAGAGAGAGAGCACAAGAGAAGGGGAGAGAGAGAGCAAAAGAGAGTGGGGAGAAAGAGTGCAAAAGAGAGGGGGAGAGAGCACAAAATAGAGCGGGAAGAGAGAGAGCAAGAGAGGGTTGAGAGAGAGAGAAAAAGAGAGGGGGAGAGAGAGTTTACAAGAGGGGGGGAGAGAGAGAGCAAAAGAGAGGGGGAGAGAGAGAGATTAAAAGATGGG
The DNA here is from genome assembly GCF_027579735.1 of Bombina bombina. Taxonomy (NCBI): domain Eukaryota; kingdom Metazoa; phylum Chordata; class Amphibia; order Anura; family Bombinatoridae; genus Bombina; species Bombina bombina. The sequence goes on along the minus strand of NC_069502.1, from coordinate 288,370,218 downwards.
GAGAAAGAGAGCAAAAAAGAGGGGGGAGAGAGAGAGAGCAAAAGAGAGGGGGAGAGAGAGGACAAAAGAGAGGGGGAGAGAGCAAGAGCAAAAGAGAGGGGGGAGAAAGAGCAAAAGAGAGAGTTGAGAAAGAGCAAAAGAGAGGGGGGAGAAAGAACAAAAGAGAGAGGGAGAGAGAGCAAAAGAGAGGGGAGAGAGAGACCAAAAGAGAGAAGAGAGAGCGCAAAAGAGATGGGGGGAGAGAGAGCAAAATAGAGGGGGGAGAGCGCAAAACAAAAGGGGAAGAGAGAGAGCAAAAGAGAGGGGGAGAGAGAGAGCAAGAGAGGGTTGAGAGAGAGAGCAAAAGAGAGGGGGAGAGAGAGCGAGAGAGAGTGAGAGCAAGAGAGGGGGGAGAGAGAGAGAGAGCAAAAGAGAAGGGGAGAGAGAGAGAGCAAAAGAGAGTGGGGAGAAAGAGTGCAAAAGAGAGGGGGAGAGAGCACAAAATAGAGCGGGAAGAGAGAGAGCAAGAGAGGGTTGAGAGAGAGAGCAAAAGAGAGGGGGGAGAGAGAGAGCACAAGAGGGGGGGAGAGAGCAAAAGAGAGGGGGAGAGAAAGAGTGCAAAAGAGAGGGGGAGAGAGCACAAAATAGAGCGGGAAGAGAGAGAGCAAGAGAGGGTTGAGAGAGAGAGAAAAAGAGAGGGGGGAGAGAGAGTTTACAAGAGGGGGGGAGAGAGAGAGCAAAAGAGAGGGGGAGAGAGAGAGATTAAAAGATGGGGAGAAAGAGAGCAAAAAAGAGGGGGGAGAGAGAGAGAGCAAAAGAGAGGGGGAGAGAGAGGACAAAAGAGAGGGGGAGAGAGCAAGAGCAAAAGAGAGGGGGGAGAAAGAGCAAAAGAGAGAGTTGAGAAAGAGCAAAAGAGAGGGGGGAGAAAGAACAAAAGAGAGAGGGAGAGAGAGCAAAAGAGAGGGGGGAGAGAGACCAAAAGAGAGAAGAGAGAGCGCAAAAGAGATGGGGGGAGAGAGAGCAAAATAGAGGGGGGAGAGCGCAAAACAAAAGGGGGAGAGAGAGAGCAAAAGAGAGGGGGAGAGAGAGAGCAAGAGAGGGTTGAGAGAGAGAGCAAAAGAGAGGGGGAGAGAGAGAGCGAGAGAGAGTGAGAGCAAGAGAGGGGGGGAGAGAGAGAGAGAGCAAAAGAGAAGGGGAGAGAGAGAGAGCAAAAGAGAGTGGGGAGAAAGAGTGCAAAATAGAGGGGGAGAGAGCACAAAATAGAGCGGGAAGAGAGAGAGCAAGAGAGGGTTGAGAGAGAGAGAAAAAGAGAGGGGGGAGAGAGAGAGAGCACAAGAGGGGGGGAGAGAGCAAAAGAGAGGGGGAGAGAGAGAGATTAAAAGAGGGGGAGAAAGAGAGCAAAAAAGAGGGGGGAGAGAGAGAGAGCAAAAGAGAGGGGGGAGAGAGAGGACAAAAGAGAGGGGGAGAGAGCAAGTGCAAAAGAGAGGGAGAGAGCTCAAAAGAGGGGGGTGAGAGCAAAATAGAGGGGAGAGAGAGAGAGAGAAAAAGAGATGGGGAAGAGAGAGAGCAAAATAGAGGGGGGGGGAGAGAGCAAGGGGTGGGACCACTGTACTGCAAAAAATGGCCTGTGTACACGGGCTTTAGGACTAGTATGTATATAAGCAAATAAAGCTGCTACTATCTTTATTTTTTAATAAAATATATGAAATCTAAGTTTGGGGGCATTTGGGGTACATTTAAAAAATCAACCAGAGATCTGATCTCTAGTTAATTTTATAAGTGCTAATTGCTACTGCAAGCTTGCGGTAGCAATAACCAGCCAGATAATGGCTGGTTATTTATTGTGTGCCCTGCAAACTTGCAAATTTTCACATTTACGGGTGCACAATAAATTAGTGCTCCACTTGTAATCTAACCCTATGTGTTCAGTGAATAATTGAGATTACTGTGGATAACAAAAAATACAGACTGCACCAAAACAGGGATATAAAATATATTATAATGCTTTATTTTCAAAGTAAAGTGTCACAAAATATGTGTATTCATATAGAAAATAAGATAAAAAACTAAAAACAGTTTGTCTCTATAATAAATCTGCAAAATAATGTAAAAAACAGACAATATTAGAAAGACAGTTAAACTGTCTGCCTGGCCAGGAAAGTTTAATCCTCACTACGCATTTCAGGTCTCAACCCGTTCCTCAAGTGTGTCCGGATTAGCTATGAACTGTCTGTCTGCAGTTTTGCCTTATTGTATGTTGTGACCAATCAAATTGTTTGTAAAAAAAAAAGTCAGCAACTATTGTTTCTATTTTTTGCTATTATTGGTTACTATCGAGGCATATTCAATCCAATAGACAAACTATTTTTATATATCCCTATATATATAAGGAAGACAAAATAAGCTAATATTGTATACAGAGCTTAATTAAAAATAATTATCAGATTTTCAATAATTATTATTACAATATAAGGCAAGACTGCAGACAGACAGTTCACAGCTAATCCAGACACACCTGAGGAAGGGGGTGGAGCCCTAAAAAGCATTGTGAGAATTACATTTACCTGGCCAGGCAACCAGTTTAACTGTCTTTGTACTATTGTCAGTTGTTTACATTATTTTTCAGATTTGTTATTGAGACAAACTGTTTTTAGTTTTTTATCTTGTTTTCCTATATTAACACATATTTTGTGATGTTTTACTTCAAATGATCAAATGAAAGGCTTCAAATGATCAAATTTAAACTATTTAGGTGTGAAAGGTTTAATAGTTAAAACATTCAATTTTTCAATTACCTTTTCAGCTGATTGATTGTGTCAACTAGTAGGTATGTAAGCTTTAGTTTTGTTCTTGGCCAGTCTTGATATCATTAGAAATGCATAAATAAACTAAATAGAAATGTAAAATAAACATGTTTTTGTACAGCTGCTGCTGACACATAGCATTATCACTTTTCTGGGCTGTTTTTTTAGTAAGGCATAATGAAGCAACCCACAATTATCCAGTGACAAAATGATACATAATATACTGATATATTGTTTAACAGTATTCCTGTTTGTATTTTAAAGTGTGTTGATATTAATATATTTATGTATATATCATGCATATTTCAAATTGAGATTGTTTAAATTATTCACTAAGAAAACAAGCATAATCATTTGTAAAACATCAAAGTTCAAAATAATTACAATAACTCTTAAAATTCTATAATATATTTTATATTTTTTAAGAAATTTGGAAACAAATTACAATTTTGGATGTCTAAAACTTTCCAGAAACTGACTTTGTCTGCTTAAACTTGAAATAAAAATATGGCTTTAAATACCAGGGGGGGGGCACACTATCTGATAATGGGGGAATGATTTTCAGGAGTCTAGATAATGAGAGAAGGATTTATGTTCCTTTAAAACCTACTGTTAATGCAAGTTTTGGCTGTATTAGAACATAGGTCATGTAACAGACCAGTTAAGTGTCTGCCATGTCATTACAGGTCTTCAATAAGTGATGACAATTATACTTAATGTAATGATTATGATAGCTCAAAACTTGAAGGGGCCTTCTTGTGCCACAAAAATATGTTTTAGAAAAAAAAAAAGCAGCATTGGAAACTAAGCTAATTGAACCAAAATATGTTGTGTTTTTACTATTATTTAATTTTTTTTTTTATCCAACAAAATGTAGATGTTCATATGCAAAGTACAGGCTAATTAGAAAATATACACTATAGATCTTTAAACAAACTCTTTTTAAGAGAGATGAACTCACATTCAGGCTCTGATATTCAAAATCTTTTAAAGACCATCAAGAAACTGCCTGTGTGTGTTTGCCAGGCTCACAGTTCATCAGTCTTTCACTATATTCTAAAAAAGTGGGCTGAACCTCGCTGTGCTTACTAGTGGCGATCTGTCTCCCATAGGAAATAATAGGGATCACGGCTTCAGCAGAAGTCCGCTTACATTGCCAATCATCTGTGATATCAGCAGATGGGGGGGTTGTAATTTCAAGTGTTTCTACTCAGCACAGCGCGTTCACTGAAACAAAAAGACGTTTCTGTGTAGGAATACTTCAAATAATCCTTGTGTAACCTTACTTTTAGTGTACCTAAACTACATGCCTCACACTGAAAAATCTCGCCACTGAAAAGTAAAATATGGCTGAAAACCTTTACCTAACCTGAAGGGCATATGGCAGAATATAGCGCAATGTTTCCCAATTAAAATGCAGGTTACTCCCATGGAACGCTCAGCAAACTCCCTCCAAATGCCTACATCTACGTCATGTCTGCGATGTCTATATATGTATATACAATGTTTCACATACATGTATCCTATTGTACAATGCATTACTATGTAATTTTGGGTGTTTATTTTTTTTTAAAATATTTATTTTTCCTAATATAAATGTTGTAAGAGCAAGTAGCAGTAACTTTATAGTTTTAAATAACTGCATAATGTTATCATTACAAAGTTAAACAAATGCAGTTATCTATAACTATATAGTTGCTGCTACTGACTTTTATAAAAAATAAAAATAAATCTAAATCCCAAAATTGGTAACTTATATAAGGGTGGCCTTGCAGTTCTATTGGCTGATTTTTGAATTCCAATTCATATCAGCCAAGAGAAAAAGCTTTAATTCTATTGTCAGATTTTAATTAGAATACAAAAATCATCAAATAGAAATGCAAGGACACCTCTATATAAGGGGGGGACTTTGCATTCAATCTTCAGTGTGCTGCGGCGACACCATGAAGACTGATTGGGTGAAAGAAAAGAGGATTGAGTTGCACCGCCAAGGGACCACTGCAAGAGGAACGATTATGCCATGGACCCGAAGCTGCTTCCTAAAAGAGCTGGATTCAAGATGCTGAGTGCAAAATGTAGTCTTGTTTTTTTTGGGAGGTATCTAGGTTTAGTATAGGGTTTTATTTTAGCAAAAGAGCTCAAATCATTTATGTCCTTTTTAGAGCATTGTTTTGCTTAGGTTTTTTTGTTGTTTTAGGATAGCGTTTATTTTTAGCACAAGAGCTTTAGAGGCCTATCTATAAAGCCGTCAATTTTGTTGCATTCAACGGCACCAATACGCTCGCCTAACATCACCTAACATTGCAGTCGTGGACCTGAATACAATCTCCATATTTATAAAAAAAAGCCATAAAAAAGCCATGCACCAAGTACGGGGCAATGCGCAGCGGACTGTTGTTAACTAACAGTCATCAATCTCGATGCTATTCGGCTTTTTACCAACTTTATTTATACCCTGTCACTAAACACCGCCACTATACTAAAATGTTTAACCGCTATCCCACCGCTCCCGGACTCCGCCGCAACTAAATAAAGTCATTAACCCCTATCCCGCCGCTCCCGGACCCCACCGCAAATAAATAAATGTATTAACCCCTAAACCCCTGGCCTCCCACATCACTACCACTAACTAAACCTATTAACCCCTAAACCCCTGGCCTCCCACATCACTACCACTAACTAAAACTATTAACCCCTAAACCACCAGCCCCCCACATCGCCATAAACTAAATTAAGCTATTAACCCCTAAACCTAACAACCCGCTAACTTTACATTAAAATTACAACATCCCTATCTCATAATAAATTAAAACTTACCTGTAGAATTAAATTTAACTATTAATTAACCTACCCTAACTATTATCCTACAATTAAATTAAACTATATTAAACTATTAATTATTAATTAACCTACCCTAACTATTATACTAAAATTACATTAAACTACCAATTAAATTAACTATATTACATATTAAAAAAAAACCTAACCCTACTCAAATTATTTAAATCTACAATAAAAAATTAGTAAGTTACAAAAAAACACTAAGTTACAAAAAAAAAAAACCAGTATCATAAATAAAAACAAATTACACCTAATCTAATAACCCTATCAAAATAAAAAAGCCCCCCAAAAATAAAAAACCCTAGCCTACAATAAACTTCCAATAGCCCTATAGCCATTAAAAGGGCCTTTTGCGGGGCATACTATCAGGTGACTTTAATTTGATTCCTAATTCTTATCTGTATAGAAAGAAAATGGGTTCTGACAGTATTAAGGGTAAATATAAATCTTCTCAGATTAAATTTGAGAAAAAGATTTTCAAATTATTGTTTGAGGCTTTAAATGTGGTGGATATATGGAGACTCTTGAATCCTAGTAATTTGGAATATACTTGTTGTTCAAAATCACATAAGACCCTTTCAAGACTAGACTTGTTCCTCATTTCTGAATCTCTAGTTATTAAAGTCAAGAAATGCAATATATACGATTTTGTGTTATCAGATTATGCCCCGGTAATTTTATCTCTTAAAACAAAGCTAAACTTCACCTATAATTGCTTCTTCTTCCCTACGTATCTAAGAGATTCGGTTAAATTCAAAAATTTTCTTTCAATTACATGGGAAGAATTTAAGACATTCAATAGTCATTGCAGAGAAAATATCCAATTATTTTGGGAGACTGCTAAAGCCTACATAAAAGCGGAAATTAATACTTATGTAGCGAGGTTAAAGAAGGAGAAGGTAAGGAAAGAGAAGGAGTTATCTGAGAAGGTAAGGGAGGCATATACTTTGTATTTAAAAAATCCTAACAAAGTCAACACAGAAACTTATTTCTCCATTAGGAAAGATAGAGAGACTTTTCTGATGGGAGAGGCACAGGAGCTTCTTTATAAAAGCGCTGCTAGATTTTCAAAATTTGGTAATAAAGCCGGTAAATTGTTGGCCGCAACTTTTAAGAGACAAACTAGGAGGAAACCAGTTGCAGCCCTGAAAGTAAAGGGTATAACTTATACTGGGCAAGAGAAAATTGCACAATTATTTCAGAGTTTCTATAAAGAGCTTTATATGTCACAGGGCCCTGTTTTAGGAAAAATTATGGAATTTCTAAGCAAAACCGATATCCCTCAAATCTCAGAAGCAGATCGCGAGTGTCTGAACCAACCGATATCTGAAAATGAGATTCAGAAAACAATTAGTTTGATGGCCAGGGGGAAAACCCCAGGGCCAGATAATCTACCTCTTGAGTTCTGTAAGATGTTACGGCTGAGATTGGCCCAGTTTAGGTGGATCTTTATAATGCTTATTTTGGATCAAATCTTAAAACATCAGAAAATTTCAAAAGAGCGAATATTATTTTAATTCCTAAAAGTAACAAGGACCCTTCAGACATTGCTTCGTATAGACCCATCTCCTTGCTTGGCTTGGATTATAAAATTTTAATGAAAATTCTGGCCGATAGGTTGAAGTTAATACTCCCTAAGGTAATCCATCAGGATCAGGCGGGTTTTATTATGGGTAGGGCTTCGGAGTTTAATATAAGGAACATTTTACATGTAATCTGCCATTATGAGGGGGGCTGCTCGGCTCTGCCGGAGGCCTTCCTGCTATCTTTTGATGCAGAGAAGGCCTTTGACAGAGTGGAGTGGCCCTTCCTTTTACAGGTTTTGGGCAGGTTTGGGAGTGTGGGGCAGTTCAGGGATTTTGTGACTAATATCTATTCAGATATTAAAGCCTCCATTTTGATTAACTTTGGGATTTCAGATGTTTTCTCCTTGACAAGAGGCACTAGACAGGGGTGTCCTATGTCGCCTCTTCTGTTTGATCTTATAATTGAGCCCTTAGCTATTAGACTAAGGAATCTGCTGACTGGAATTAACATAGGAAAAGAGATATTTAAGACTGCATTATTTGCGGATGATCTTTTATTGTACGTAGTCAACCCAAAAAAGCAGACTGAGGAGATTGTGAATCTATTGGATCAGTATAGTAAAGAGTCGGGTTATAAGATCAACCTTGCAAAATCTAAAATCCTATGGTTAAAACAGAATATAGAAGATCCCCAACTCTATCAATTTATGGAAACTAAAACTCTGAGTTATTTAGGGTTGAAGATTTCTGCCAATTCGGCGAACTGGTATAGGGAGAATATTTGTACGGCTTTGAGAGATACTGAAGAGAAGATGAAATCTTGGGCAACACTTCCAGTCTCCTTGACTGGTAAAGTGGCCTTGTTTAAAATGTTTATTATTCCTAAAATTCTCTATACACTGAGGATGCTCCCTTTCTTGATTAAGAAGATTGATCTTTGGCGCTTTAATCAAGCATTAAGATATTATCTTTGGAGTGGAAGGAAACCAAGACTCAAGTTAGTTAAGTTATATCAAACTTACTGTAAAGGAGGATTAGCGTTATCAAACCTAGAAGGGTACAACCAGGCTGCTATTTTGCGTTTTCCGGTAGATTGGCTAAAACGGTCTTTTATATATTCAGAAGAGTCTTTAGAAAGACAGGTCTGTTCTTCTCTTTCCCTGAATTTTGTTCTATTTGCTACTAATAAGGAATTGAGTAGGGTTATTTTTGATCATCCTTTATTTAGGGATATACTGTTGTGCTGGAGGAAGCTATCTAAACATTTGGGATTAGCACAGAATACTTCTAAACAGCTACCGATAAAAGGTAATGCTCGATTTCCGTTGGGTAATATGACAGCTATTTATGAAAAATGGTCACCAGCTAACCCTTTGATTGTTAGTGATTTTTATGATTATAATCATCACAAATTATATACATTTGAAAATCTCCAAAAAAAGTTTCCAGGAATCCAGAGAAACCACATTTTTTACTTCTTACAAATCAAAAGCTATATTCTTGGTCTTGTTAAGATCTTTCCCCAAATATGGGAGGACCATCCTCTTATTAATGTTAAATTACCAGAGAAAAGGTTACTGTCAGCTATATATAGATTTATTCTATCCTTAGAAGAAAAGGGTGCGACACAGGAGCTAGTTAAACAGTGGAATAGAATAACTGACTCAGTAGACTTAGATAGATCACGTATGAACAGTCTTAAATTTACTGAAAGACTTTTTTCGGCTTCTTATTATAGAGAATCACAATTTAGGCTAATTCAGAGGGATTATCTAACCCCACGCAGGGTGGCTAAATGGAATAAAGAAGTGACCAATGTCTGTCCTAAATGTTCTTTCCATGATCCCAATTTGGGTCATTTGTTATGGGATTGTCCCAAGCTTAAACAATTTTGGGCGAAGTTAGAGTATTATCTCTCTTCAATAGGGAAATTGAGGATTTACTTTGAAAAGGACTCTATCCTCTTTTTAGTAGGCCATAACTCTTGGGGGAAATTAGCAAACTTTATACGTACAGTAATAATAATTGTGAGGACACTTATTTTTAAACACTGGATCACTTCTAAAATTCCCTCTATGAGTGAAAAATCTTTTGCTTGACTCAATGATCAAGGCAGCTTTTGAGTCTAAGTTAAGCGGGGTAAGAGGAAATTGCTTTCTCAGGATCTGGAGAGAGTTTGCTTGTTGTCAAAGTGAGGGTACTGTACTCTACATAGAACAAATTTTTAATTTAAAGATAACCTGAGATGGGATAGGAGATACTGGGGTGCCGGGGGGGGGGGGGGGGAGTGGAGTGCGGGAGAGTTGCGGGAGGCCTTTCTTTTTTCCTTTCCTTTTTTTTTTTTTTTTTTTGTTGTTGTTCTGGAACCACATGGATAGTTAGTATTTGTGAAAGTAGACAAGGCAGAATAGGGGGACAGGGAGAGGGAAAAGGATCAATTCGGAAATTTGTTATTTGTTTGATCTAGAATTGTTGCTATTTTGGGGAAATTTGTTTTATATGTTGATTATTGTTTTGTTTTTTTCTTTTTCTGGATATTAATAAAGATTATAAAAAAAAAAGGGCCTTTTGCGGGGCATTGCCTCAAAGAAATCAGCTCTTTTACCTGTAAATAAAAATACAAACACCCCCCAACAGTAAAACCCACCACCCACACAACCAACCCCCCCCCCCCCAAATAAAAACCCTATCTAAAAAACCTAAGCTCCCCATTGCCCTGAAAAGGGCATTTGTATGGGCATTGCCCTTAATAGGGCATTTAGCTATTTTACTGCCCAGACCCTACTCTAAAAATAAAACCCACCCAAAAAACCCTTAAATAAACCTAACACTAACCCCCAACGATCCCCTTACAGTTCTTGAAGTTCTGCTTGAAGGATCCATCCAGTCGGTAAGAAGACTTCATCTGGGCGATAAGAAGTCTTCATCCGGGCGGCCTCTTCCATCTTCATCCAGCCAGCGAAGTCTTCATCCATTCGGCCTCTTCTATCTTCATCAATCTGGCGCGGAACGGGTCCATCCTGAAGACATCCGATGAGGAGCTCCTCTTCAATACGGTCTCCAAGATGGCGTCCCTTGCATTCCTATTGGCTGAAAGGTTCCAATCAGCCAATAGGATTATAGCTGCTAAAATCATATTGGCTGATCCAATCAACCAATAGGATTAGAGCAGCTCTCATCCTATTAGCTGTTCCAACCAGCCAATAGGATTTGAACAGCTCTCAACCTATTGGCTGATTGGAACCTTTCAGCCAATAGGAATGCAAGGGACACCATCTTGGCTGACGTCACTTGCATTCAAGATCCAGTTTACAGTGGAGACCGTATTGAAGAGGAGCTCCTCGTCTGATGTTTTCAGGATGGACCCGCTCCACGCCGGATGGATGAAGATAGAAGAAGCCGCATGGATGAAGACTTCACCGGATGGATGAAGATGGAAGAGACCGCACGGATGAAGACTTCTTGCTGGCTGGATGGATCCTTCAAGCGGAACTTCAAGAACTGTAAGTGGATCGTCGGGGTTAGTGTTAGGTTTATTTAAGGGTTTTTTGTGTGGGTTTTATTTTTAGAGTATGGTCTGTGCAGTAAAAGAGCTAAATGCTCTTTTAAGTTCAATGCCCTTATCAGGGCAATGGGGAGCTTAGGTTTTTTAGATAGTTTTTTTTTGGTGGAGTTGGTTGTGTGGGTGGTGGGTTTTACTGTTGGGGGTGTTTGTATTTTTCTTTACAGGTAAAAGAGCTGATTTCTTTGGGGCAATGCCCGCAAAAGGCCCTTTTAAGGGCCATTGGTAGTTTATTGTAGGCTAGGGTTTTTTTTATTTTAGGGGGGCTTTTTTATTTTGATTGGGCTATTAGATTAGGAGTAATTCGTTTTTATTTTTAATAATGTGGCTTGTTTGTTTTTGTAACTTAGTGTTTGTTTTTTTTGTAACTTATTTTTTTTTGTAACTTAGTAATTTTTTATTTATTTGAGTAGGGTTAGGTTTTTTTAATATGTAATATAGTTAATTTCATTGGTAGTTTAATGTTATTTTAGTAAAATAGGGTAGGTTAATTAATAGTTTGATATAGTTTAATTTAATTGTAGGATAATAGTTAAGGTAAGTTAATTAATACTTTAATATAGTTTATTTTAATTCTACAGGTAAGTTTTAATTTATTATAAGATAGTGAAGTTATAATTTTAATGTAAAGTTAGCGGGTTGTTAGGTTTAGGGGTTAATAGCTTAATTTAGTTTATGGCGATGTGGGGGACTGGCGGTTTAGGGGTTAATAGGTTTAGTTAGTGGTAGTGATGTGGGGGGCCAGGGGTTTAGGGGTTAATACATTTATTTAGTTGTGGCGGGGTCCGGAAGCGGCGGAATAGGGGTTAATACTTATATTTAGCTGCAGTGGGGTCCGGGAGCGGTGGAATAGGGGTTAATACTTTTATTTAGTTGCGGTGGGGTCCAGGAGTGGCGGAATAGGGGTTAATACTTTTATTTAGTTGCGGTGGTGTCTGGGAGCGGCGGAATAGGGGTTAATACTTTTATTTAGTTGCGGTGGGGTCCGGGAGTGGCGGAATAGGGGTTAATAACATTATGTAGGTTGCGGCGATGTCGGGGTGGCAGGTTAGTGGTGTTTAGACTCGGGGATTATGTTAGGGTGTTGATGTAAATTTGACAGGTTTTCTACCATAGAAATCAATGGGATATCTGGCAGCATCGAACATAAGCTTTCGCTGCTTTCAGACTCCCATTGATTCCTATGGCGTCCGTGGCCTCCAGGGTGGCGGATTGAAAACCAGGTACGCTGGTCCGGAATAGTTGCGAGCGTACCGGTTAACTATTTGATAACTTTGAAAAAGTGTCAAATAGTGCCGAATGTGTATTCGGAACATCTGTAATGACGTAAGCATCGATCTGTGTTGGATTAAGTCCGGCGGATCGTATGTTACGTCACAGATTTCAACATTTGCCGGTCTTGAGGCTTTGATAACTAGGTCGAATCAAGCTCGCCACAATTACGCTGCGGAATTCCAGCATATTTGTGGTTGACGGCTTGATAAATATCCCCCATAATCACTTCAATGATAAATGCCCTTTTCAGGTCTATTTTTAGATTAGTGCCTTTTAAAGATAGTTTTTTTTGTGGGGGTAATTTAGTTTTAGTGTAGTTTTTCTTAGGGGGGTTAGGATAGGGCTTTTACTGTTTTTTTTTGTTAAAAAAAAATAATTCTGATGGTATACTTTTATTTTTCGTAACTTAGCGGATCTTAGAATAGGGCTCTTGCGGTAATTAGCTGGTGGATGTAATGGCAGTTTAGGAGTTAATTATTCTAGGGGTTATTGCAGTGGGGGTAATGGCGGTTTAGTGGTTAAATAGTGTAGGGGTTATTGTGGGAGGAAAGCCTCTGAGGAAGCTGGGAGAAGCCCTGTGAAATGTGTCAGATCACGGCCACTGTGTTACGCTATCATCAGCATCAACGTGTAAAACCGGCGTGCCTGGAAGCCGACTTTGCTAGACACGCTAGGCAGTATTGGTGCAGCATTGTTCTGATCAAGTCAAGTGTTCTTCCCGGGCACATCTGGCATATTAGGAACCATCTAGGCCGGGTCCAAATTGAGGAAGATTTTTAGTTTGTGATTTTAATGGACACTGCACCTGTGCCTGAATAAGGAGCCGCATACACCATGAGGAATTGTACAAATCAATACAAACAAAAAGGGAAACAGCCAATATAAGATAAGACATTGAATTATTTGTTTTATTGCTGACATATTTATTTGTATATGTTTATTGCACGCTTATACGTGCTAATCAGTCATATAGAGGAAACAAGTGGCACTCTGCTCATTTATATAGGTTCTGTGTTATTGTGGTTGGGGTTATGCTAGTTTAGTGGTTAATAATGTATGAGGTTAATAGTGATGGGGTTATTGTGGATTAGGGGCTATTCTTTTAGGCTACTGTACATTTTCTTGGCTGAGTGATATATGTAAAAGGAATCCTTTACTTTACATCATCATTGTAAGTGGCTTGGAATATTTTGCCAGCATCACCACCCATTTTGATGTATAGTAAAATGTTTCTCGCCGATGATGCCTTTAAACACAGATGTCAGCTGCATGGAATGTTTTGCTGGCTTTCTCTACATGGCGGCAGATCCCTTTTGAATATCTCGCCGCCTCATGGAACTTTCGATCATTAGGGCCTCAGTGAGACTAATACCCAGTGAGTGAGGAAATTATTAAAAAAACAGTTCAGACTTTCTTGATGAAAAAGGTATTCCTGATACTTTGTATAACTGTCAGTTTGATAAATTAAATGTTAATCTTAAAATACTTTATCACTAATTTAATCACATCAGCACTAATGGTAATTAGAAAATAAACATTGGTGTAAATGTTGGTGTACGCTATTCATTTCTTATGTGAATGTGTTGATCCTATTTAAAAATGTGGATGAAGTCTAAATCTAAGAACAGGGTGCATAGAATGAACCACACTAGTGAGATCTCTCCATCATTTGTAAATTAAAGATTTAATAACTAGAAATGTGCGATTCGTTTCGGATCGTCCGAATTCGGGATTCGGATCGATTTGAATTTCCAAATTAAAATAGTGCCGAATCTACCGAATAAATCCGAATTAGTTCGGATTTATTCGGATTTATTCGGTAGATTCGGATGGCCATGGATTACACTAGTATTGTACAGTATATTAGGTTATATCACTCTGCTATGGGTTACATCTAATATACAGTACATAATACTAGTCTAAAACACAGCACATCCCACCTAACACTTACCGAAATTCTGAATTTCCAAACCGAATACAGCCGAATTTATTCGAATCCGAATAAATCCGAAACGAATCCGAACCGAATTGATTCAAATTTTTTCGAATTAGAATCGTTCCGAACCGAAATTCGAAAAAATCGGAATCGATCCGAACCGAACCGATTTTTTTCGTCATGCACATGTCTATTAATAACATGATTATAAATTTCATAACACCATAAATAATATTACTGGCTTGTTCATTATTTGGTATTTCTCACAGTCACACCATAAATATTTTGGGATTTGTGTCTTTATTATAAATTCTAGATATTTTCTATTAATTTTATGTGAAAAGCAATCACTAAAATATAGAATGCTCCAGAAAATATAATTGGAATTTATGAGTTTTTTCCTTGGAGGACTTTACATACTTTTAGCCAAAGATAGCAAGTAGTAATAAAATTCTTCCTAAATTATTCTATAGTTAATCTTCTATGTTGCATACTTTATATAATGCTTTATTTATCGTAATATTTATCTTTATAGAGTGTTTGAAGTGAATGTTGCACTTTTGCAATATATATTTCTCATGTAAAATGTAAACTAACAGAGGATCTGAAAATAAAAGGTTAAATTACAAACGGAGCATAATTTATAGTGAAGGGTGCAATTGACCCCACTCTAAAAATAACACACAATTTGTTATTACAAGTGGATGGTAAAAAGGTTAATTTTAAAGGAAAAGAAAGGGCAGGGAGCACTATTAGAGCTCATAGCACGAGTGGTGAGTTAAGTGTTGAGCTCAAGCTCAAGACAAAATACCTCTGAAAATAGTAAAAAAAAAAAAATTATATAGAAATAAAGTAACATAATTATACTTATTACATTTCAATCAAAGGTTTATTATTGACAAACATATTTTAAAATTGATAGGGGAAATGGTGGATGACAATTTAAAGGTCTGGGAAGGGCTAAAAGGTGTGTTTGCATGTGTATTTGTAGTTATGGGTATAGCAGAAAAAAGATACATATGTATGTGTGTATACATATACACTGACGTTCAAAAGTTTGGAGTCATATACATTTCCTAATTTTCCATGAAAACACACATGAAATTAGTTTTAATAGGAGTTATAGTCATTGACAATGCTAGAAATAATGAGGTTTAAGGGAAATAATAATTGTGTCCTTCAAATTTTGCATTCGCCAAAGAATCCTCCATGTGCAGCAATTACAGCCTTGCAGACCGTTGGAATTTTAGTTTTAAATTTGTTGAGGTAATCTGAAGAGATTTCACCCCATGCTTACTGAAGTACCTCCCACAAGTTGGATTCACTTGATGGGCAATTCTTATGTATCTTACGGTCAAGCTGCTCCCACAACAGCTCAATAGTGTTGATTAGTGATGTTGCGAACCTAAAATTGAATTCAATTCAATAGGCAGGCGAACTTTAAAACCTACAAGGACTCTTTCTGGCCACAATAGTGATGGAAAAGTTGTTTCAAGGGTACTAACACCCGGACTGTTGCATGCTGGAAGGGGATCCCTGGCAAAACTCCCATGGAAAATTACATAGTTTATGCAGAGTCTGCTTTTAAGCCATAATGGGCCTAAATCAACTAACATTCCCAAAGTGGCTGTCTCAAAACATCCCGGACAGAAGATAGATTGATAGATAGGATAGATAGATAGATAGATAGATATACATAGATTGATAGTTAGATAGTATCGATAGAAGAGAAATAGATAGATTTGTTAGATATATAATTACCCTAATAAAGTCTAATAATTAAACATGCGTTCTTGGACCCAACTAGGTTGTGTTAAGTAGTACTGTTCTTCGCACTTTCAGCCCTGTAACTCCCCCTTTTGGTGGAGGTCTATATGCCGGTTATGATTACCCTGACAAAGTATAACAACAAGACACGTGGTCTGGGACCCATGGTAATTTTGTTGTGTTAAGTAAAACTTTTCTTATCACTTGAATCCCTCTTACCCCCCCCCCCCTTTTGTTGGAGCTCTATATGGCCTGCATGATTAGCCTGACAAAGTATAATAATAAAACATCTGGTCTTGGACCCATGGTAATTAGGTTGTGTTTAAGTAGTACTATTCTTATAACTGTAATCCCTGTTACACCCCCTATCAAGGGAGGTCTATATGGCCTGCATGATTACCCTGACAAAGTATAACATCAAGACACACGGTGTTGGACCCATGATAACTAGCTTGTGTTAATTAGTACTTTTCTTAGCACTTTCATCCCTGTCCCCCCCCCCCTATCGGGGGTGTTCTATATGGCCTGCCTGATTACCCTGAAAAAATATAATAATAAGACATGCGGTCTGGTACCCATTTTAACTAGGTTGTGTTTTAAGTACTACCATTCTTAGCACTTTAATCTCTGTAACTCCCCCTATTTGGTGAGGTCTATACAGCCTGGATGATTACCCATACAAAATATAATAATAAGACATCTGCTCTTGGTCTGCGACCCATGGTAACTATGTTGTGTTAATTAGTAATGTCCTTCGCATTTTAATAGCTGTTACTCATACTCACCCTATCGGTGGAGGTCTATATGGCCTGCATGATTACCCTTACAAAATATAATAACCAAACATATGCTCTGGGACCCATGGTAAGTAGGTTGTGTTAAGTAGTACTGTTCTTTGCAGTTTAATACCTGTTACAACACCAAATGGTGGCAGGTCTATCTGGCCTTCCTGATTAGCTGCACCCAAACCCAAAAAAAAGGCGAGTGGTCTTAGACTAATACCCATGGCTAACTCGGTTGTTTCAATTAGTACTATTCCTAGCACTTTCATCCCTGTTATGGGCGGTCTACATGGCCATCATGATTAGCCGAACAAAATACTACAATCCAACCTTTGCTCAGTCTTCATAGGCCCTTCATTGTCTGTATTTTGATAGTACAGTTCTTATTATTTTTATAGCTGATACAACACCGAATGGTGGCAGCTCTATATGGCCTGCATGATTAGCCGCACCCAATACAAAAATAAATCCAAGCGGTCTTGGATTAACACCCATGGCTAACTCTGTAGTACTATTCTTAGCACTTTCATCTCATCATCCCTGTTACTTCCAGAACTCTCTGTGGTGGTCTACATGGCCATCATGATTAGCCTAACCAAATACTACAATCCAACCTTGGCTCATTCTTCCTAAGGCCCTTCATTGGCTGTATTTTGGTAGTAGTGTTCTTATTAGTTTAATACCTGATACAACACCGAATGGTGGCAGCTCTATATGGCTTGCACTAACACCCATGGCTAACTCTGTTGTTTCAAGTTCTACTATTCTTAGCTCTTTCATCTCATCCCTGTTACTTCCAGGACTCTCAGTGGTGGTGGTCTACATGGCCATCATAATTACCCTGACCAAAATATAACAACAATACGTGCATGCAGGGAACCATGGTAAGCTTACTTCCTTTCGCAAAATCGAGTATAACAGTTGCAGGCAGAGGTTCTGACCCTGCATTATGGCTGCACCTCTCCCTTAAAGAGGCATGCGTTACAGAGTCTTTGGGCATGTATGCAAAGAGCTGGCCTGCCTAAAAAGAGGAGCAAGGCTGTACAGGTTGTTCTCCTTCAGCCGTTTTATACGCTGTCCCACGGCCACGACCCTCAACAACCACAACAGAATTAAACACCACATATGCCATCCTTTTGAACAACAGAGTACAGGTATGGCATTGATTTTAAAAATCTGTTAAAATCTGACAGCGCTCAACCTTGTGTCTGTAGCTCCTAGTATTGTGGGTACCAGCGCCCCCAAAAAGGTGAATGTAGTGCTAAAAATAAATACACAGAGCGCCTCCTAAAAGGCTAAGACACTAGTAGTGACAAGATTATTTAAATAAAAAATATATTGAAATTCTATAGGGGTATATAAAATATTTTATAAGCTACTTATAGCTAAAATATACAAACAAGATACAAAAGTGGATCAACTTAAAATTTACAATAAAATATGCATACATCTATATAAAAAACAATATAATTGTGGTTAAAAACCACAACAATATACAATCTTAATCACAAAATAAATTACAATAAAACAGCTGTTGATGGTTGGATAAAAAATAAATATAAAAACATCAATTTACTGAGTAGGTTTCCATAAATATGTAGGTCCCAAACTTTAAATTCTTTCCAGAGAGTGAATGTCCAATATGAAGATTCTATTTTAAAACAGTTATCCTTATATATCCCTCGATAAACGGTGAAATGATGAAGTGTGTAAAAAAGAAAAACATAGTGGTTTTCAAATCAAATTTCAAAAATTATTGTGAATATCAAAAAAATCCTGAAAAGATGATGTGATGAAGTGGGCGTGAATAATCAAAAATGTGTGTACACAAAAATGAAAAAAGAAAAAGGAAAAAATGTAAAAAAATAATCCAAATGATAAAGGCCCAGTTCTTAGGGCCGAAACGCGTTGACATATATGGTAAGCTTCTTTTCAATTACTAAGTTTGAATAGCAGTTTTGCACTATGTTATATTTGTTTTATTACAGGTATATCTTTGAATGAATTGATCCCTGAGACATAGGATCCATTTCTGTATTTTTTCATCGTTTACACACAGGAATAACTTTTTAGGAGCATCTCTTCACATCTTGTATTCACATAAGGGTCACTTTATAAGTGTGTTATTCACTTTAACACATCCTAAATATTCATTTGGATTATTTTTTTACATTTTTTCCTTTTTCTTTTTTCATTTTTGTGTACACACATTTTTGATTATTCACGCCCACTTCATCACATCATCTTTTCAGGATTTTTTGGATATTCACAATAATTTTTTAAATTTGATTTGAAAACCACTACGTTTTTCTTTTTTACACACTTCATCATTTCACTGTTTATCGAGGGATATATAAGGATAACTGTTTTAAAATAGAATCTTCATATTGGACATTCACTCTCTGGAAAGAATTTAAAGTTTGGGACCTACATATTTATGGACACCTACTCAGTAAATTGATGTTTTTATATTTATTTTTTATCCAACCATCAACAGCTGTTTTATTGCAATTTATTTTGTGATTAAGATTGTATATTGTTGTGGTTTTTAACCACAATTGTATTTTTTTATATAGATATATGCATATTTTATTGTTAATTTTAAGTGGATCCACTTTTGTATCTTGTTTGTATATTTTAGCTATAAGTAGCTTATAAAATATTTTATATACCCCTATAGAATTTCAAAATATTTTTTATTTAAATAATCTTGTCACTACTAGTGTCTTAGCCTTTTAGGAGGCGCTCTGTGTATTTATTTTTAGCATGGCATTGATTTTAGTTACACAGCGATATTTATTATGAACCGTGAAATTGAAAACAAAAACATGATTGGACACCCAGTACAGTACAGGTCGTTCTCCTTCGGCCTTTTTAGAATAGTGTTCCAGACCCCCAACAAAAACAACAGCAGGAAAGAGGACATATGGCATCCTTTTGAAAAATAGATGACAGGTAAGGCATAGATTTTAGAAAGCCATAGATAATTTTTTTGCAACTGTGAAATAAAAAAAAACATTGATTGGACACCCAGCACACTTCTTTATCCTTAGGCCTTTTTATAAGAGGCTCCCGGAGCCTCAACTGAAACAACAGCATGAAAGAGGACATATGTCATCCTTGTGAACAATTGATTACAGTTAAGGCATTGATTTTAGAATCCCAGAGATCATTTATATGACCCGGGAAATAGAAAAAAACATTGATTGGACACCCAGTACACTTCTTTATCCTTAGGCCTTTTTATAAGAGGGTCCCGGAGCCTCAACCGAAACAACAGCATGAAAGAGGACATATGTCATCCTTTTGAATAATAGATTACAGGAAAGGCATTGATTTTAGAAACCCACAGATCATCATTTGCAACCGGGAAATAGAATAAAAAATTGTTTAGACACCCAGTACACTTATTTATCCTTAGGCCTTTTTAATAAGAGGGTCCCGGAGCCTCAACCGAAACAACAGCATGAAAGAGGACATATGTCATCCTTTTGAATAATAGATTACAGGAAAGGCATTGATTTTAGAAACCCACAGTTCATTATTTGCAACCGGGAAATAGAAAAAAACATTGATTAGACACCCAGTACACTTATTTATCCTCAGTCCTTTTTAAGAAGAGGGTCCCGGAGCCTCAACCAAAACAACAGCATGAAAGAGGACATATGTCATCCTTTTGAATAATAGATTACAGGAAAGGCATTGATTTTAGAAACCCACAGATCATTATTTGCAACCGGGAAATCTAAAAAAAACATTGATTAGACACCCAGTACACATATTTATCCTTAGGCCTTTTTAGCAGAGGCTCCAGGACCCTCCACAAAACCAGCAGCATGAAAGAGGACATATGGCATCCTTTTGAAAATTAGATTACAGGAAAGGCATTGATTTTAGAAACACAGAGATCATTAGTTGCAACCGTGAAATCTAAAAAAACATAGATTATACACCCAGTACACTTCTTTATCCTTAGGCCTTTTTATAAGAGGCTCCCGGAGCCTCAACAGAAACAACAGCATGAAAGAGGACATATGGCATCCTTGTGACTAATAGATTACAGGAAAGGCATTGATTTTAGAAACCCGGGGATAATTTGTTGCAACCGTGAAATCTAAAAAAAGATTGATTAGACACCCAGTACACTTATTTATCCTTAGGCCTTTTTAGCAGAGGCTCCAGGACCCTCCACAAAACCAGCAGCATGAAAGAGGGCATATGGCATCCTTTTGAAAATTTGATTACAGGAAAGGCATTGATTTTAGAAACACAGAGATCATTAGTTGCAACCGTGAAATCTAAAAAAACATAGATTATACACCCAGTACACTTCTTTATCCTTAGGCCTTTTTATAAGAGGCTCCCGGAGCCTCAACAGAAACAACAGCATGAAAGAGGACATATGGCATCCTTGTGACTAATATATTACAGGAAAGGCATTGATTTTAGAAACCCGGGGATAATTTGTTGCAACCGTGAAATCTAAAAAAAGATTGATTAGACACCCAGTACACTTATTTATCCTTAGGCCTTTTTAGCAGAGGCTCCAGGACCCTCCACAAAACCAGCAGCATGAAAGAGGACATATGGCATCCTTTTGAAAATTAGATTACAGGAAAGGCATTGATTTTAGAAACACAGAGATCATTAGTTGCAACCGTGAAATCTAAAAAAACATAGATTATACACCCAGTACACTTCTTTATCCTTAGGCCTTTTTATAAGAGGCTCCCGGTCGGAGCCTCAACAGAAACAACAGCATGAAAGAGGACATATGGCATCCTTGTGACTAATAGATTACAGGAAAGGCATTGATTTTAGAAACCCAGGGATAATTTGTTGCAACCGTGAAATCTAATAAAACATTGATTAGACACCCAGTACACTTATTTATCCTTAGGCCTTTTTTTAGCAGAGGCTCCAGGACCCTCAACAAAACCAGCAGCAGGAAAGAGGACATATGGCATCCTTTTGAAACTTAGATTACAGGAAAGGCATTGATTTTAGAAACCCACAGATCATTATTTGCAACCAGGAATTTGAACCAAACAAATGATTCGATGGACACCCAGTACACTTCTTTCTCCTTCGGCCTTTTTATAAGAGGGTCCAGGACCCTAAAAAAAAACACCAGCAGGAAAGAGGACATATGGCATCCTTTTGAACAATAGAGTACAGGTACAGCAATGATTTTACAAACCCAGAGATAATTTTGGTCAAATGTGATATAGAAAAAAAAATTGAGTGGACACCCAGTGCACCTCTTTCTCCTTAGGCCTTTTTATAAGAGGGTCCAGGACCCTCAAACAAAATACCAGCAGGAAAAAGAACATATGGCATCCTTTTGAACAATAGAGTACTGGTACGGCATTGATTTTAGAAACCCACAGATAATTGTTTGGAAAAGTGAAATAGCCCCAAAAACCATGCTTGGACTCCCACTCCAGGTCGTTCTCCTTCAGCTTTTTTATAAGAGGGTCCAGCACCCTCAACATAAACAACTGCAGGAAACACCACCACATATGCCATCCTTTTGCACAAGCGAGTACAGGTATGGCATCCATTTTAGAAACCCAGAGATAATTGAGAGGAACCAGGAAAATTTTTATAAAAATTTGATGGGGCACCCATTATAGGTCGTTCTCCTTCAGCCTTTTTATACCATGGGCCACGACCCGCAACAGGCACAACAGCATGAAACACCACATATGCCACCCTTTTGCACAATAGAGTACAGGTATGGCATAGATGGAACACAGAGATAATTTAGAGCAACCAAGAGATGGATAAAGATGCTTGGTCGGTCCTCCTCCTTCAAATTTGTGGCATTTTGCATTCAATTTAATGGTCCACCAGATATGAGTGGTTTGCTAAGTTGTACAATTCGTAACAGTTTAATCACTAGTGTTATGTGCCTTATTTTTTTTATTTGAGTTTTGTACCCACAGAGCTGCAGCAGAGGCCAGAAAAATTAGGAATGTACAAATGACTGAAAAAATTGGGTATTGTTGTAGCAACTGCTGTAGCAGCGGCCAGAAAAATTGATGTTTGTAAAACATTTATAAAGTGCCCTAAAAGCTTGTGGCTTGAACACTAGTTATTGACGGATAAGTCAAGCAAGTCCTCCGGCTTTATAACAAAAAAAAAAAGGCCAGCCTGTGTACCAGTTGTAGCCCAAGCCAGCTCATCTCATCATCAGGCCTTTTTTATTCAAATGTATCGCCCAATGTCAGTCCCTTCAGGATCCAGCCCTCATTCATTTTTATAAAAGTGAGATAGTCAAGGTTTTTTTGACCTAGGCGACTTCTCTTCTCAGTGACAAAACCTCCTGCTGCACTGAAAGTCCTTTCGGACAGGACACTTGAAGCGGGGCAGGCCAGAAGTTCCATTGCAAATTAGGATAGCTCAGGCCACAAGTCCAGCCTGCACACCCAGTAGTCAAGGGGTCCATCGCTCCTGAGAGTGTCGAGATCCGCAGTTAAAGCTAGGTAGTCTGCTACCTGTCGGTTGAGTCTTTCTCTAAGGCTGGATCCCGAAAGGCTCTGATGGTGCATGGGAGTTAAAAAGGTACGCATGTCCTCCATCAACAAGACATCAGGAAAATGTCCGGTCCTTGCCACCGTGGTCGTGGGAGGAGGAGGATTAATTTAATCTCTTCCCCTGTTACATTCCCGTGGTGCTGTGACATCACCCTTATACGCTGTGTAAAGCATACTTTTTAATTTATTATGAAAATGCTCCATCCTTTCCGACTTGCGGGAATTTGGTAACATTTCAGGCACTTTATGCTTATACCGGGGGTCGAGGAGCGTGGACACCCAGTACAGGTCGTTCTCCTTCAGCTTTTTTATACAAGGGTCCCTCAACAGGCACGACAGCATGAAAGAACCCATTTGAACAAGGTTGGATGCCGAGCTAATCATGTCCCGTTCCTCCACCTCACTGATCTCACTGATGGTATCTTCTTCCCCCCAGCCAAGTACAACACCACGGGTACCAGAGAGGTGACAACAACGAGCACCCTGGGATGCCTGTTGTGCTCGGTATTCCTCCTCCTCCTCCTCAAAGCCACATTCCTCTTCTGACTCCTCTTCCTCACAATCCTCTTCCTGCATTGCCGCAGGTCCAGCAAGCGATGCTGATTCGGCTGTTTGTGGGGGTGATGGACACCACAACTCACCGCTTCCTCTTCACGCTCATCTACTGCCTGATCCAGCACTCTTCGCAGGGCACGCTCCAGGAAGAAAACAAATGGTATGATGTCGCTGATGGTGCCCTGGGTGCAACTGACAAGGTTTGTCACCTCCTCAAAAGGACGCATGAGCCTACAGGCATTGTGCATGAGCGTCCAGTAATTTGGAAAAAATATCCCCAGCTCCCCAGAGGCTGGCCTAGCACCCCGGTCATACAAATACTCATTAACAGCTTTTTCTTGTTGGAGCAGGCAGTCAAACATTAGGAGTGTTGAATTGCACCTTGTCGGGCTGTCGCAAATCAAGCGCCTCACTGGCAGGTTGTTTCGACGCTGGATATCGGACAAGTGGGCCATGGCCGTGTAGGAACGCCTGAAATGGCCACACACCTTCCTGGACTGCTTCAGGATGTCCTGTAAACCTGGGTACTTATGGACAAATTGTTGTACAATTAGATTACACACATGTGCCATGCACGGCACATGTGTCAACTTGCCCAATTTCAATGCCGCCACCAAATTACTTCCATTGTCAGAAACAACCTTGCCAATCTCCAGTTGGTGCAGGGTCAGCCACTGATCCACCTGTGCATTCAGGGCGGTCAGGAGTACTGGTGCGGTGTGACTCTACGCTTTCAGGCAAGTCAACCCCAAGACGGCGTGACACTGTCGTACCCGGGATGTAGCATAGTACCTGGGGAGCTGGGGGGTGCCATAGATGTGGAGCAAGACGCAGAAGTTGAAGAGGACGATGTTATGGAAGAGGATGGAGTAGGAGGAGTAGGGGAGGTAGCAGCAGGCCTGCCTGCAAGTCGTGGCGGTGTCACCAACTCTTCTGCAGAGCCACGCATTCCATGCTTGTCAGAAGTCAGCAGGTTTGCCCAATGCGCAGTGTAGGTGATATACATGCCCTGACCATGCTTTGCAGACCAGCTATCTGTGGTCATATGGACCCTTGCCTCAACGCTGTGTGCCAGACATGCCATAACTTCCTTTCTCACAACAGAGTACAGGTTTGGGATTGCCTTTTGTGAAAAGAAATTTCTGCCAGGTACCTTCCACTGCGGTGTCCCAATAGATACAAATTTTTTGAAAGCATCAGACTCCACCAGCTTGTATGGTAAAAGCTGGCGGGCTAAGAGTTCAGACAAGCCAGCTGTCAGACGCCGGGCAAGGGGGTGACTTTGAGAAATTGGCTTCTTACGCTCAAACATGTCCTTGACAGACACCTGACTGTGGGCAGATGACCAGGAACTGCTACGTAAGAGAGACTGAGTGGAGGATGGTTGAGAGGGGGCAAGGAGGACAGCACTGGTTGACGTGGCTGAAGATGCTGGAGCAGGAGGAGGAGGGCGGCTTTCACTTTGTGTGCTGCTTCTACTCATGTGTTCTTCCCATCGGCCTTTGTGATGGGAGACCATGTGCCTTCGCAAAGCAGTTGTACCTAGGTGGCTGTTGGACTTCCCACGACTCAGTTTCTTTTGGCACAGGTTGCAAATGGCATCGCTGTTGTCAGAGGCAGACACACAAAAAAAATGCCACACTGCTGAGCTCTGCGATGACGGCATTCTGGTGGTGGCAACAGCATGCGTTGATGGGCGTCGGCGTGCTGTCTGGCTGACCCCTGGTGACGATGCATGCTGTCTGACTGTGCCACTAGCTCCTTGAGACGACCTCCCCATGCTTCCAAATCGTCTCCTCCTCCTCCTCTCTTTCTCCCCATCTGAACTTTCCCCCTCTTCTTCTTCTCTTCTAGCAGGCACCCACGTGACATCCACCGACACATCATCATCAACCGCTTCACTTGTATCTGAAACATCAAGAAAGGAAGCAGCAGCGGGTACAACATCATCATCATCAGACCGTACCTCCATGTCGGTAATGCTGCCTGACTGAGACTGATCACTATTATCTACATCCTCTGTCAATGATGGTTGCGCATCACTCATTTCTTCCAAATGATGTGTCAATAACTTCTGTGACAGATCAAGTGAAGCGGCTGTGGTGCTAGTGTTGGTGGTGGCGACAGGCGGGGGAGTGTCACTGGTCACTTGAGATCTGCCCAAAGCACAGCTGGACGTAGATGGTGCGTCAAGGTTAGGAGGACTAGCAGCGGAAGCTGAAGAAGATTGGGTGTCCTGTGTTAGCCATTCAACTAGGTCCTCCTCAGAAGTTTTTGCGTCCCCCCTGGCACCCGGCATCTGAACAATGTGCATATTTGTAGGGTCTAAAGGAATCACAGCACCACGACCACGGAACCTGCGGGGTGGCCTGCCTCTGCCTGTCATTTTTTTTAAAATGGACACTAACAATACTATTACACCAATTGAGTGGTGGCACTGTGAAAGTGGGCACAGTATACGCTGTGAGACTGACAACAACAAAAAAGACAGATGTTTTAAAAATCACAAATTGTTAATTTTTTAAAATATTACAAGTACTGTGACAACAAATATGATTGTTTGGCACTAGTTGGCAAATGGGTCTGTCTGGCACACACACTGGGAGAAAGGAAACTGATTGGCTAGTTGGGACTGGCACACAGGCAGGCAGGCAGGAGGAAAATGCAATTCAAGGAGGGCACTAGTAGACTGCAGATTGACAGTCAAAATAGTGATGATTGACAAATTTTGCAATACTGTTAAAAGAAATATGATTGCTGGCACTAATTGAATAGTTGGGCCTGGCACACAGGCTGGCAGGCAGTAGAAAAGTGCAATTCAATGGCACGAGCAAACTGAGGATTAAAATCAACAATCAAGATTTTTTTAATTTTAATTAGTAACTATACTGTGACAACAATTATGATTGGTGTAAATAGTTGGCAAGAAGGCCTGGCACAAAAGGCTGGCAGGCAGGAGGTAGATGCAATTCAAGGACACTAGGAGACTGATTACTGACAGTAAAAACAGTGATGATTGACAATTTTTGCAATACTGTTAAAAGAAATATGATTGCTGGCAATAATTGGCTAGGTGGGCCTGGCACACAGCAGGCTGCAAGGCAGGAGGAAAGTGCAATTCAATGGCACCAGCAAACTGAGGATTCACAACAACTATTACCAAAATTTTTAATTTTTAATTATTAAGAATACTGTGACAACAAATATGATTGGTGTAAATATTTTTCAAGTAGGCCTGGCACACAGGCCTGGAAGGCAGTAGAAAAGTGCAATTCTAGGGCACGAGCAAACTGAGGATTAAGATCATCAACAATCAAGAATTTTTTAATTTTAATTAGTAAATATACCGTGACAAAAAATTATGATTGGTGTAAATAGTTGGCAAGACGGCCTGGCACAAAAGGCTGGCAGGCAGGAGGTAGATGCAATTCAAGGACACTAGGAGACTGATTACTGACAGTCAAAACAGTGATGATTGACAATTTTTGCAATACTTTTAAAAGAAATATGATTGCTGGCAATAATTGGCTAGGTGGGCCTAGCACACAGCAGGCTGCAAGGCAGGAGGAAGTGCAATTCAATGGCACCAGCAAACTGAGGATTCACAACTACTATTACCAAAAATTTTAATTTTTAATTATTAAGAATACTGTGACAACAAATATGATTGGTGTAAATATTTTTCAAGTAGGCCTGGCACACAGGCTTGGAAGGCAGTAGAAAAGTGCAATTCTAGGGCACAAGCAAACTGAGGATTAAGATCATCAACAATCAAGAATTTTTTAATTTTAATTAGTAACTATACTGTGACAAAAAATTATGATTGGTGTAAATAGTTGGCAAGACGGCCTGGCACAAAAGGCTGGCCGACAGGAGGTAGGTGCAATTCAAGGACACTAGGAGACTGATTACTGACAGTCAAAACAGTGATGATTGACAATTTTTGCAATACTGTTAAAAGAAATATGATTGCTGGCAACAATTGGTTAGGTGGGCCTGGCTCACAGCAGGCTGCAAGGCAGGAGGAAAGTGCAATTCAATGGCACCAGCAAACTGAGGATTCACAACAACTATTACCAAAAATTTTAATTTTTAATTATTAAGAATACTGTGACAACAAATATGATTGGTGTAAATATTTTTCAAGTAGGCCTGGCACACAGGCTTGGAAGGCAGTAGAAAAGTGCAATTCTAGGGCACGAGCAAACTGAGGATTAAGATCATCAACAATCAAGAATTTTTAAATTTTAATTAGTAACTATACTGTGACAAAAAATTATGATTGGTGTAAATAGTTGGCAAGACGGCCTGGCACAAAAGGCTGGCAGGCAGGAGGTAGATGCAATTCAAGGACACTAGGAGACTGATTACTGACAGTCAAAACAGTGATGATTGACAATTTTTGCAATACTGTTAAAAGAAATATGATTGCTGGCAACAATTGGCTAGGTGGGCCTGGCTCACAGCAGGCTGCAAGGCAGGAGGAAAGTGCAATTCAATGGCACCAGCAAACTGAGGATTCACAACAACTATTACCAAAAATTTTAATTTTAATTATTAAGAATACTGTCACAACAAATATGATTGGTGTAAATATTTTTCAAGTAGGACTGGCACACAGGCTTGGAAGGCAGGAGAAAAATGCAATTCTAGGGCACGAGCAAACTGAGGATTAAGATCATAAACAATCAAGAATTTTTAAATTTTAATTAGTAACTATACTGTGACAAAAAATTATGATTGGTGTAAATAGTTGGCAAGACGGCCTGGCACAAAAGGCTGGCAGGCAGGAGGTAGATGCAATTCAAGGACACTAGGAGACTGATTACTGACAGTAAAAACAGTGATGATTGACAATTTTTGCAATACTGTTAAAAAAAATATGATTGCTGGCAATAATTGGCTAAATGGCTAGGTGGGCCTGGCTCACAGCAGGCTGCAAGGCAGGAGGATAGTGCAATTCAATGGCACCAGCAAACTGAGGATTCACATCAACTATTACCAAAAATTTTAATTTTTAATTATTAAGAATACTGTGACAACAAATATGATTGGTGTAAATATTTTTCAAGTAGGCCTGGCACACAGGCTTGGAAGGCAGTAGAAAAGTGCAATTCTAGGGCACGAGCAAACTGAGGATTAAGATCATCAACAATCAAGAATTTTTAAATTTTAATTAGTAACTATACTGTGACAAAAAATTATGATTGGTGTAAATAGTTGGCAAGACGGCCTGGCACAAAAGGCTGGCAGGCAGGAGGTAGATGCAATTCAAGGACACTAGGAGACTGATTACTGACAGTCAAAACAGTGATGATTGACAATTTTTGCAATACTGTTAAAAGAAATATGATTGCTGGCAACAATTGGCTAGGTGGGCCTGGCTCACAGCAGGCTGCAAGGCAGGAGGAAAGTGCAATTCAATGGCACAAGCAAACTGAGGATTCACAACAACTATTACCAAAAATTTTAATTTTTAATTATTAAGAATACTGTCACAACAAATATGATTGGTGTAAATATTTTTCAAGTAGGCCTGGCACACAGGCTTGGAAGGCAGTAGAAAAGTGCAATTCTAGGGCACGAGCAAACTGAGGATTAAGATCATCAACAATCAAGAATTTTTAAATTTTAATTAGTAACTATACTGTGACAAAAAATTATGATTGGTGTAAATAGTTGGCAAGACGGCCTGGCACAAAAGGCTGGCAGGCAGGAGGTAGATGCAATTCAAGGACACTAGGAGACTGATTACTGACAGTCAAAACAGTGATGATTGACAATTTTTGCAATACTGTTAAAAAAGAAATATGATTGCTGGCAACAATTGGCTAGGTGGGCCTGGCTCACAGCTGGCTGCAAGGCAGGAGGAAAGTGCAATTCAATGGCACAAGCAAACTGAGGATTCACAACAACTATTACCAAAAATTTTAATTTTTAATTATTAAGAATACTGTCACAACAAATATGATTGGTGTAAATATTTTTCAAGTAGGCCTGGCACACAGGCTTGGAAGGCAGTAGAAAAGTGCAATTCTAGGGCACAAGCAAACTGAGGATTAAGATCATCAACAATCAAGAATTTTTAAATTTTAATTAGAAACTATACTGTGACAAAAAATTATGATTGGTGTAAATAGTTGGCAAGACGGCCTGGCACAAAAGGCTGGCAGGCAGGAGGTAGATGCAATTCAAGGACACTAGGAGGCTGATTACTGACAGTCAAAACAGTGATGATTGACAATTTTTGCAATACTGTTAAAAGAAATATGATTGCTGGCAATAATTGGCTAAATGGCTAGGTGGGCCTGGCTCACAGCAGGCTGCAAGGCAGGAGGAAAGTACAATTCAATGGCACCAGCAAACTGAGGATTCACAACAACTATTACCAAAAATTTTAATTTTTAATTATTAAGAATACTGTGACAACAAATATGATTGGTGTAAATATTTTTCAAGTAGGCCTGGCACACAGGCTTGGAAGGCAGTAGAAAAGTGCAATTCTAGGGCATGAGCAAACTGAGGATTAAGATCAACAATCAAGAATTCTTTAATTTTAATTAGTAACTATACTGTGACAACAATTATGATTGGTGTAAATAGTTGGCAAGACGGCCTGGCACAAAAGGCTGGCAGGCAGGAGGTAAATGCAATTCAAGGACACTAGGAGACTGATTACTGACAGTCAAAACAGTGATGATTGACAATTTTTGCAATACTGTTAAAAGAAATATGATTGCTGGCAATAATTGGCTAGGTGGGCCGGGCACACAGCAGGCTGCAAGGCAGGAGGAAAGTGCAATTCACTGGCACCAGCAAACTGAGGATTCACAACTATTAACAAAAATTTTAATTTTTAATTACTAAGAATACTGTGACAACAAATATTATTGGTGTAAATATTTTTCAAGTAGGCCTGGCACACAGGCTTGGAAGGCAGTAGAAAAGTGCAATTCTAGGGCACGAGCAAACTGAGGATTAAGATCATCAACAATCAAGA
Source organism: Bombina bombina (assembly GCF_027579735.1). Classification (NCBI taxonomy): domain Eukaryota; kingdom Metazoa; phylum Chordata; class Amphibia; order Anura; family Bombinatoridae; genus Bombina; species Bombina bombina. The sequence goes on along the minus strand of NC_069502.1, from coordinate 288,339,652 downwards.
ATTTTTAAATTTTAATTAGTAACTATACTATGACAAAAAATTATGATTGGTGTAAATAGTTGGCAAGACGGCCTGGCACAAAAGGCTGGCAGGCAGGAGGTAGATGCAATTCATGGACACTGGGAGACTGATTACTGACAGTCAAAACAGTGATGATTGACAATTTTTGCAATACTGTTAAAAGAAATATGATTGCTGGCAACAATTGGCTAGGTGGGCCTGGCTCACAGCAGGCTGCAAGGCAGGAGGAAAGTGCAATTCAATGGCACCAGCAAACTGAGGATTCACAACAACTATTACCAAAAATTTTAATTTTTAATTATTAAGAATACTGTGACAACAAATATGATTGGTGTAAATATTTTTCAAGTAGGCCTGGCACACAGGCTTGGAAGGCAGTAGAAAAGTGCAATTCTAGGGCACGAGCAAACTGAGGATTAAGATCAACAATCAAATTTTTTTTAATTTTCATTAGTAACTATACTGTCTGTGACAACAATTATGATTGGTGTAAATAGTTGGCTAGACGGCCTGGCACAAAAGGCTGGCAGTGGCAGGCAGGAGGTAAATGCAATTCAGTGGCACTAGTAGACTGAATATTTGCAGTCCAAAAAATTATGATTTTTTTTTTTTTATATACTGTTACAAGAATTATGATTGGTGCCACTAATTGGCTAGTTGGGCCTGGCACACAGGCTGGCAGATATGAGTCGTGGATGGTAGGTAGGGCAGGAATTTAACACAGTATGCTGTGTAAGTGACAAAAACACAGGCCTGATAGAAAATTAAGTTAGATTACACTAGCAAAATATTTTAAAATTTTAGATTGTAATATTAAAATTATGTTAAGAAGTGCAATGCACATATGACTCTATGAGTGGTCGCACTGGCTGGCTGCTACGTAGGGCAGCAATTAACAACAGTGTGCTGTGTAAGTCAGATAGACAGTTAGACACAGGCCTGATAGAAAATAAAATTAGATTACACTAGCATAATGATTTAAAGACTTTTTTGGGGGAATTTAAAGAAAAAGGTTAAGCACATACATATGAGTTGTGGCTGATAGCCTTGGAAGGGCAGCTATTAAAAACAGTAGGCTCTGTAAGTCAGATACACAAACGCCTGATAGAAAATAATATTAGATTACACTAGAAAAATTATTTAAATTATTTTTTTGGGGGGGAAATTAAAAAAAGGTTAAACACATATGAGTCGTGGCTCATAGACTAGGGAGGGCAGCGAGTAAACACAGTAGGCTCTGTATGTCAGCAAAACACACAGGCCGGATAGAAAATTATATTAGATTACACTATCAAACAAATTTAAACTTTTTTTTTTTTATATTAAAATAAGGTGAAGAAGAATAGATATGAGTGCTGGGTGGCTGCCTGGCACAGACCAATTAACCAAAAGACTGAAAAAAAATGAGGTATATTAATGCTGAGTGAGCCTGACAGACACAGGCCTGATAGTAAATGTAATTAGATTACACTAGCAAAATATTTTTATTTTTTTTTTAAATTTAAAATAATGTTATATACGGATATTAACACTGGTGGCTGCTGGCTGGCACAGAGCAATGATCCAGAGTATATGCTGTGTGACACTGGCCTGATAGAAAATGAAAAAAAATTACACTAGCAAAATAATTACATTTTTTGGTTAGTTAAATTTAAACTAATGTTGTTAGGGAGATATCAGTGGTGGCAGTAATCACAGCATATGCTGCGAGCCTTAAACACACAGCCTGAAAGCCAGGCAAATGCTAATAAAAAAAAAAAAACGAAAAAATAAAATAAAAAAACGGCACGAAATATAGCCCTAAAAAGGGCTTTTTGGGGTGCTGTGCTTGCAGCAGAGATGAGTGGAGTCCTTCTGGACTGTAAATACACTAGCCTAGCTATGTTTTTCCTATTAATGTCAGGAGCAAAAACACAACACGTCCTCTCATTAAGAAAGCAAGGTCGTTATGAGTCTAAAATGGCAGATTCCGAGTAGCTGGGAGGGTCTGTGAGGGAGTGTCTGATGTTGATTGGCTCTAATGTGTCAGGCGGCTGTGACATAAAGGGTCAAAGTTTCCTGTTGATATCTAGTGACTGTGCTGGCCACTCCATTAAAGGGACACTGAACCCAAATTTTTTTTCTTTTGTGATTCAGATAGAGCATGCAATTTTAAGCAACTTTCTAATTTACTCCTATTATCAAATTTCATTTGTTCTCTTGCTATCTTTATTTGAAAATAAAGGCATCTAAGCTTTTTTTGGTTCAGACTTTTGGTCAGCACTTTTTTATTGGTGAATTAATGTATCCACCAATCAGCAAGAACAACCCATGCTCACCAAAAATGGGCCAGCATCTAAACTTACATTCTTGCATTTCAAATAAAGATACCAAGAGAATTAATAAAATTTGATAATAGGAGTAAATTAGAAAGTTGCTTAAAATGTCATGCTCTGGAGGAGTGGTTTCCGGAGGAGGAGCTAACTGCACACACCTGTGTGTGATTACCTTCCAGTCCTGCAGCTGCTGGTGGAGTTTCTCGTGCCAAACCCAGGGACCTGGGTAGCTTCTTGGATAGCCTGTATCAACGCTCCTGGAACCAGACAGTGGACAGACATCCCACTGTGCTGACATTATTAGTCAGCTTGCAAAAAGCCTATACCTTGGGCTTCCTCTTTTTATATATATTAGAACTTGTGATATAACTTCAAAGAGGAACAGAGTGCCTCCCTCCCCCACCGGTGCTGCGTGGGAGGTTGAGGCTATCTTTATACACTCTCTCTGCTATACTGATAAACTGCCTTGAACCTGGCCCTAATTACCTGCAGGATAACAGCAGAATCTCTCCATACCCTTTCCTCCCCCACCGGTGCTGCGTGGGAGGATAAGGCTATTTACATATATCAACACTGCTGCACTAACAAAGGACCTGATGTTTTTTTCCTGACTCCTGCCCTGAGTACCCACAGCAGCGCGGCGGACCCCCCACATACCTTCCTCTCCCCCACCGAAGTTGCGAGGGAGACAGAAATCATCCGTGAGACTAAGCTGAAGTGTGGTGGCGGATCCGCATCTTCAAGCAGGGAGCGATAAGTACTCGAAGCGGCTCTGCTCGGTGCCGGACTGAAAGCTTGCTGGAGAATCCCCCCTCCCCCACCGGTGCTGCGTGGGAGGTCGGGGCTGTGTGTAGCTAGCCTGGCAGTTGCCGCTGAGATCTCCCTGTGCAGCGCCTCTGCATATCTCTGCTCTGGTTCCTCGAGACGCTGTGGGTAAGCGCTAAATTAGGAGGTGCTCAATCTGGGAGCATGTTTTTCTCTCTTCACCTTTTTTTTGGGGGATACCAACCAGAGCTGCATGTCCTGGGGAACACTGTATGGATCCTGGTAAAAATGCTATGGAAGATGGCTGTATAATTAACCCCTCTAATAGGTATCAGCAATTTTGGCATTTTCTCATATTGAAGGCTCTTTCTGCCCACCTACCTGGCTATTAGTTGAACGCTGATGCATAGAATGACCCAGGTAAGGTGACGAGCTGCATACATACAAGAACTGGCTGAACTTTATTAACTATATAAAGGAACTTTTTTTTTTTTTTTTTTTTTCATTGGCTCCTTATATGATTCTTTTTTCTGCATATGATTTGTTTGGCACATTTAATTTTATTTAACTATATTACTTGTCGCTACAATTTTTGTCATATCAATGTATTGAGCAAATCTAGGCAAAAATGTTAATGCTTAAGAATGTGTAAAATGTGCATAGTATGTAAAAAGACATTGTACTTTCTCCTCTAAAAAGTGAAACATTCTCAGGGGAGAGAGAAGGGAGAGAAGAAGGGGAGGAAAAAAAAAAAAATCAAAGGTTATTGAGTGTGAATAAGGAATTAATAATTCAATACCAGAGAAATTTACTATAACCTTTTTCAGGATATATTACCCATTATTACTGCTTGGAGGGAAGGGCTATATAGAGATAAAAGATCCTCAGTTATATTATCTAATAACTCTTTCCTAAGAATAAATCTCCTACGTTCCCTGAAAATAAAATACTATCCCTTACTATTGGACAGGGAGAAAGTTTATATAGAAATATAAAGATCATTAGTTAAAACTACCTTATAAATTTTCTTTAAAGAAGAGATATTTTAACTTCTCTGAAAATAAAATACAAATGAAACTGACTGAACCAGGATATAACTAGGTCACTGTGAATATGTTTGCTTACCTATAAAATATACTGTATATAATTGCTGGAATAATATTTTCTTGGATATAAATCTAATTAAGAAATTGCTGTTGCTGCTTTCAGAGATACCATTTCCTTTATTGTGTCTTTTGAAGATTAGCAACAGTAAGACAATTAACAAATTGGCATAAAATTGCCTAACATTAATAACGTCCCTGATCTCTGCATCCCTGGCTGGATCTAAATAACACGATTTAATTCACAGTTTATTATTTTTCCTTTCTTTCCATTTTTTTTTTTTTTTCTCTCTCCCCTTTTCTTTTCCCTCACTTGGTCACAATAGTGCACATCCCTATCCTCACTTGTCTATTTGAGAACGCTTCACCTTCTCAAACTTAACTCTAAAATTAAGTTCACTCCCTGTATTGATCTTCACTTAGATAAATTGCCTCACTTCAATTTTTTTTAATTCTCTTTTCTTTTCTGGCACATGGATAAATTCCTTCACACCTCACCCCGGAATATTTCTCCAGCCATGGCAGCAAGACAGAGAGACAGAAAATTGAAGGGTAATCAGGAGCCTCCCACAGAAGCGCAACCAACTATGTTAAATGTACCAGTTGTACAAGAAGTAACCAATATTCACAGCTTAGTCGCTAGTATATCTGATGCGCTCTCTCCTAAATTTGAGGCTCTTAGAGCTGAAATCAAACAAGATTTTCTTTCTCTGACACAAGAGGTTCGCCAATTCTCCAATAGGCTGCAGGAAGCCGAACAAAGAGTTTCGGACCTGGAAGATCTAACAATAACGCATAGTTCTAATCTAGAAGGTATAAATAATAACGTACAGAAAATTCAAAACAGATTAGAAGATCTAGAAAATCGTTCTAGAAGAAATAATATAAGAATTATAGGCCTTCCGGAAGAACAACAATATGACAATCTTGTTAATTTTATATCAGAAACCTTGCCTACAATTTTAAAGATGCCATCTACCCTATATCCCATCCCAGTGGAGAGAGCGCACAGACTTGGTCTACCTCGCTCAGGCAATAAAGATAGAACTAGGCCTAGGCCTGTTATCGCTAGAATATTAAATTTTCAAGACAAACACCTTATTCCAGCATTATCGCAAACAACAGCCTGTTAAGGCTGGAGACGCTACAATCCTTATGTTTCAAGATTTCTCCGCTGACACTGCAGCAAGGAGAAGGGAGCTTGCTCCTATTTGTTCCAAATTGATACAAAAAGGGTACCAGGCAACCATAATGTACCCCTACAAATTAAAGGTTAAAGTTGGGGAAGTCACACACTTCTTTGAAGAAGCTCAACTGGCTGAGAGCTTCTATAACACACTGGGTTCCTAAGCTTAATAACAGCAATATTGAATATCTGATTATTAGACTGAGTGTAAGCTATAGGTTTTTGCTTATGGGAAAGACCGTGTCTCTTCTAGACGTGAGTCCTAGGACCCAACCCCCACCTGTGCGGAGAAAATTTAGGTGTCTAATTTTAAATTATTATTATTATTTTATTTTATTTTATTATTATTATTATTATTATTTTTTTTTTTTTTTTTTTTATTTATTTTTTTTTTTTTTTTTTTTTCTCTTTCTCTCTTCTCTTTCTCCCTTCTTAATGTATAATATGCTGAATAAAAATTGTAAAATAGTATCTTGGAATGTAGGTGGTATATCTACCCCTATAAAGAGAAAAGCAATCCTTAATCACCTGCGAAATATCCAGACTGACATAGGTTTTATTCAAGAAACCCATTTATCAGCTGAAGAATCTTTAAAACTTAAATCAACATGGGTAAAAGAAATCTATTTTGCACCTAGTGTTAAGAGGAAAAGGGGGGTAGCAATTCTAATAGGAAAGAAAATTGATACCGAAGTCACACATTTTGAGGCTGACATCGGGGGGAGATATGTACTACTGAAAATAAAGATTGCCCAGAAGATGTATACATTATGTAATACATACGGCCCTAATGTATTTGATCCAAAATTTTGGAACACTTTGCAGACCAAATTATTATCCTTCACGGAAGGCTCTTTAATTATGGGAGGAGATTACAATATGGCACCACAATGCCCGATCGATAGGCTAAGACATAATGTCAAACAGTTAAAACAAAAAAAAGATAATCTAGAGGGTAAGATGTTTAAAAAAATAATGCAGAACTTAGCACTGCGGGATATCTGGAGACAGCAAAATCCTTCTACTCAAAATTTTACCTGTCTTTCCAAGGCGCATAAGACGCTCTCCAGAATCGACATTTTTCTAATTGATGAACGTATGGTGATGAGAGGGGTAAAAACAGATATAGGACCAATATTTCTTTCAGATCATGCACCGATTGTACTTGAGTTTCAGCTTTCACATTTGTATTCTGCTGCAACACGTTTCTTTTTTCCCTACTATCTGACGACTGAGGTAAAATTCAAGAACTGGCTTATAAATAGATATAAGGAATTTGTACATTTTAATAAAGACTATTTAAACCGCCCTGAAGTATTTTGGGACACTGCAAAAGCAGTAATGAGAGGCGAAATAATTTCATATAGCTCAGCCCTGCATAAGAAAATTCGATCTAGAGAAAGAGAATCATGCCAATGTTTAACTAACACTTATAATCATTATCTGCTTGACAAAACCCCCTTAAATTGGGCAAAATACGTTAAAGCAAAAAATGAAAGGGATACTTTTGTTTTACTGCAAGAAACTCAAAAGGAATTAAAAATGCAGGCTAAGCTATATAAATATGGTAATAAATCAGGTAAGATGCTGGCCAAATTAATAAAAAATGAGAAAAAACAACCAATCATAGACAAATTGTATAATAAAGGTCTTCAGCTTTCTAAAGCCGAAGACATACTAGCTGCATTTAATGAATATTACCAGGAATTATATTCATTTAAAACAAGTGATACGCATACATCTGATGACTTTTGGAGAGATATCACGTATCCTACTGTCACATCAGAAATGGCTGATAGCCTCAATGTCCCTATTTCCATAGAAGAAATAGAGAAAGTAATATCCAAGCTTGCCTCAAATAAAGCAGCAGGTCCAGATGGCTTGCCTAGTGAATTCTATAAGATCCTGATTGGTGAAGCCACCCCACATCTTTGCACGCTCTTTAACAGCTTCTTTATTAGTGGTAAAATGATCCCCTCTTCATTTACCAATTCTTACACAACTTTGATATTAAAAGGCGGAAAAAACCCTGAATACAAGGAATCCTACAGACCAATTGCACTGTTAAATTCAGATTACAAAATTCTTACTGCAATTCTAGCATCTAGACTTCAAAGACCCCTCTCAGAAATTATACATACTGATCAAGCAGGTTTTCTAAATAACCGCAACTCAGCCTCAAAAATTAGGGAAGCCCTATTGGTGACAGAATATTTTGAGGTACTATCTAATTTAACTAGCGGGGGGGAGGACATACCTGACCTTGCTATTATTTCCTTAGATGCTGAAAAAGCCTTTGATTCAATATTTTACGAACATATCAAAACATCGTTAAGACAATTTGGCATCAGAGGTAATTTTCTTGAATTTATCGAAAATCTATATAAACACCCATCTACAAGATTGATAGTGAATAACAACATTTCCCCCTCTATCTTGTTAGGTAGAGGAACAAGGCAGGGCTGTCCTCTTTCCCCGCTCTTATTTAATATTTCCATTGAACCTCTGGCAATTAAAATACGCCATCATTTGGATGGTATAAAAATTCGTAACTGCGAAATAAAAATCGGTCTGTATGCTGATGATCTGCTGCTTTATTTGGCTAACACCAAACTGAACTTACCAAAACTTTTTCAGATCTTGGAACAATTTGGTACATTCTCTGGATACAAAGTAAATATGACAAAATCAGAGATAGTGTGGCTCAGGAAAAATAAAACTTCAATATTAGAAACTCCTTTTCGCCAAGTAAAAGATTCTTTTAAATATCTAGGGATTCATATTCCGACAAGGTCCGTAGATCTCTATACATTGAATATACCCCCAGTAGTAAAAATGATCAAAGAAAAGCTTTTGTTATGGCAAAATCTCCCAATATCACTTTCTGGAAGGATTGCCCTTTTTAAAATGGCTCTTCTTCCAAAACTTTTATATATACTTCAAAATACACCAATAATTCTATTAGGTAAGGATATACGTTCAATCAATACTTCACTTATACAGTTCTTATGGCAGAATAAGAGGTCAAAGATATCTCTTATGAAACTTTCAATACCAAGAAAGGATGGTGGTCTTGCCTTACCAGACATAAGGCTATATAACCTCTCCTTTCTGGCTCGTGTCGTAACAGACTGGATCTCATCTAATAACTATGTCTTGAATAATTATCTCGAGACCAGTGTCTGCTACCCATATTCTCTATCTGCATTAATACACTTAGTACCTAAAGAAATCCCCTCAGAAATTAAACGATTTAAAACAATTCTTAACCCACTTAAAGCTTGGCACAAGATAGTAACCTTTCTTTCAATTAATAATAGTGCTACCTGTCTTTTGCCTATAATAGGTAACCCTATTTTTCAATCAGGATTGCATTCCGAAGTCTTTAGGAAATGGCATAATCGGGGGTTAACCAAGGTATACCAAATAATTGATAAAGAGAGAAAATATATCAAAACATTCCAGGAATTAAAAAGAGATTTTGATTTGCCCAATAAAGACTTCTTTGCGTATTTGCAATTAAGGCATTTTGCACAGGACCTAGTTAAGAAAGCTGGTTAGGAATGGGGACTAGGTAAACTCGATGATTGGCTTGCTCTAACAAGAAATGGTCATATGTCAATTGCACCATGTTATCACCTTCTGGGTACAAATAAAGGAGAACCGGTACTGGCAAAGATTGCCCTCTACTGGAATACAGCAATCCCTCAGAGTAATATTGAGTCTAAAACTATTCAATTGTCAATTAAAAAAATTGCACAAGTAACGCTCTCTGCAACTTGGAGGGAGGCACATGTTAAGCTCCTTCATGGGGCATATTTTACCCCCGAGAGAGGTTTCAAATGTGTGAATGTAGGGTTTAATAAATGTCCTAAATGTTCGTATCAGGCAGCTGATTTAATACATATGTTTTGGTATTGTCCAAAGATTAAAAATCTCTGGGCTAGGCTCGAATACTGGCTAAAAAAGGTGCTTAAGATAGGCTATGTCTCTTTGACAATATATCAGATAATACTCTGCCTTAAGGAAGAGCCTGGTAAGCAAACTGATGAAAAAATAATAATCTCCGCTATTCTTGCTACCAGGTATTTAATCTGTAAGAAGTGGAAAAGTCATGCAATGCCAAGCATTACTGAAATTAAAAACTGCATGAAAAAACAATGCATTTTAGACCAGAGAAACGCGGATATAAATAATGAACAAGACATTAAAAGGTTCTTTGATAAATGGGCTGCCTTCTTAAAAATCTTTCCGGCTGCAGAAATAGATTATATAATCTTCCCCTTTAGAAATACAGAAATTGTTCTATTAGGGAACTGGTAAAGCTTCAGGAGGAAGAAAGTGATGGTAATTTTTTTTTTGTTTGTTTTTGTTTGGTTTTTTTTTTTTTTTTTTTTTTTTTTTTTGTTATGTTTTCTCTTCGCATGGGGGGGGGGAACAAGGGGGGGGGGTTATACTGAAAATCAAAAACTCCAAGCATTGTAGGAAAATAAAATGTTTGTGTTCATTAATGTGATGATTAGCCTAAATTTAACTACATGTATAAATGAACATAGTACTATGTTGTCAAATTTATTGTATCTTTTGATTATGCCATGTTTTCAAAATGGTTGATATTGTTTTTGGACAGTGACTTGGATTATAAATAAAACAATTAAAAAAAAAAAAAAATGTCATGCTCTATCTGAATCACAAAAGAAAACAATTGGGTTCAATGTCCCTTTAAAGACAGAATACCAGCTGACCGCTTCTTCTCAAAATAGTTTTGCATAGTTTGGAGCTATGCTTCGGGTCATTGTCCTGTTGTAGGAGGAAATTGGCTCCAATTAAGCGCCATCCACAGGATACGGCATGGCGTTGCAAAATGGCATTGTTAAATGGAGGGATAGCCTTCCTTCTTCAAAAGTCCCTACCCTGTATTACTCTGTATTAACAACTGCAACTTTACCACCACCAAAATATCCCCAGGCCATCACATTGCCGCCACCATGCATGACAGATGGTGTTCATTTGGCCTGTATATCACAAATGTTCTTCTTTGTGATACAAACTATTCAAACGTAGATTTGTCTGTCTATAAAACTTTTTTCACTCTTCCTCTGTACTGTTTCTGTGTTCTTTTGCCCATCTTAATCTTTACATTTTATTGGCCATTCTGAGATATGGCTTTTTCCTTGCATCTCTGCTTAGAAGGCCAGCATCCCTGATTCGCCTCTTCACTGTTGGCATTAAAACTGGTGTTTTGCTGGCAATATTTAATGAAGCTGCCAGTTGAGGACTTTTAATGCATTTGTTTCTCAAACTCGACACTTTGCCCTCTTGCTCAGTTGTTCACTGGGGCCCCCCCACTCCTCTTTCTATTCTGGTAAGAACCAGTTTGTGCTGTTCTGTGAAGAGAGTAGTACACTGCGTTGTACGAGATCTTCAGTTTCTTGGCAATTTCTCATATGGAATAGCTTTCATTTCTCAGAACAAGAATAGACTGACAAGTTTCAGAATCGGTGATGCTCCAGATACACAACTAGTCTAATGAAGGCCAGTTTTATTGCTTCTTTAATCAAAACAACAGTTTTCAGCAATGCTAACATAATTGCAAAAGGGTTTTCTAAAGATCAATCAGTCTTTTTAAATGATAAACTTAGATTAGCAAACATAATGTGCCATTGGAACACAGGACACATAATTGCTGATAATGGGTCTCTGCATGCCTATGTAGATATTCCATTGAAATCAGCCATTTCCAGCTACTATAGTCATTTAAAAAAATTAACAATGTATACACTGTATATTTGATTAATTTGATGTTATTTTAATGGACAAAAAGATTTGCTTTTCTTTCAAAAACAAGGAAAATTCTAAGTGACCCCCAAACTTTTGAACACTTGTGTATATATATATATATATATATATATGTATGTATGTATGTATGTATGTATGAAGTGTTTAACTTAAATATCAATTAAATACTAAAGTGAAGAACTCCACTACTTGAGTGGAGGTTTAGAGACCCATCGGCTCAGTGCACACACATAGAAGTGTATTATGTATTATGTGCACCCAAACGATCCAACATACAAATGTTAGTGCATCTATCGCTAGAGAAATAAAAATGTTACTATGGGCTTATACGGGTGCAAAAACAGAAGCGCTATTATTTTAATTAATTTGCTTAATAGTGCAAATATTTTGTACTCCGTTTGTAATCTTGCCCTAATCTAGACATAAGTGTAACTCATTAAACTTTTTTTTACCATAAGGCAAGACTTTCAAATAAATTTTATAGGCAACAGCAAGTTTGACAAGACGTAATTTAGTGAATATGGAGAGTCCCTTAATTAGGTTTAGATTACAAGTGGAGCGCTAACTGTTGCACTCGAGCAAAAAGTTTTTTTTTGCAGCTCTTTGCACGTGTCAAAAGTAGCACGTGTATTACAAGGGAGTTGAAAGTAAACGTGAGCGCAAATGAATCTAACGTGCATCAGGATAGCGCAACTTAGAGCTCTGGATAACTGTTACGCTGGACAAAAAAATTGCACAAAATACATTTAAAAGTATAGTTACACTCTTAATAGCACTATCTAATAAAAATTATTTTAAAAAATTACAATAAAAAGTTATAAGAGCTTAAAGATATGAGGTCTCAGGTGTTAGATATGAGGTCTCAGGTGTTAGAAAAAAAATCTGCATATATATTTCTACACATATATGTATGTATGTATATATACAGTATATATATATATATATATATATATATATATATATATATATTTATACACTACAAGATACAAGCAAGAAAAATACAAATGTGTTAGATGTTAACAACACTATAAAACAAAAAACCAAGAACTAATACTCTCCTTTTAGGATAGACCGCAGCCTTCTTACAGTCTCTCCTCTAGGACTGTATAGAGAATTGAATAGTAGAAGATAGATGGCGCTGGTCTGCAGAGTGATTTTTCTCTAATGATGAAGAGAAAAACAGGGCTTGAGGTGTATGTAGCAACCAAATTACTATGAGTGCAGTATACTCACTCCATATGCTGCAGTAGTTCAGCTTCAAAATCGTGTGTCTCCAGGTTTGGGTATGGTAATCCCGTATGGTGCCTGCTGTTTGGCTGTGAATAAATGGAGACTCAAGTGACAAAGAACCCAATGTGCAGAAATAAAAAGGTAGTAATTTACTCCATATATTTGGAGAGTCCGGCTTGGTACAGCAAATAGGAAATTCAAAGATCTTCCAGTTTTGGTGAAAAAAATCTCTTTTTATTAGCTCAACGCGTTTCAACGTTACAACGTCTTTGTCAAGAGCAGAATTAAAAGCAAATATAAAATGATAAAAACAAGCAAACATATTCAGTGATTTGTTTTTATCATTTTATAAAATGATAAAAACAAGCAAACATATTCAGTGATTTGTTTTTATCATTTTATATTTGCTTTTAATTCTGCTCTTGACAAAGACGTTGTAACATTGAAACGCGTTGAGCTAATAAAAAGAGATTTTTTTCACCAAAATTGGAAGATCTTTGAATTTCCTATTTGCTGTACCAAGCCGGACTCTCCAAATATATGGAGTAAGTTACTACTTTTTTATTTCTGCACATTGGGTTCTTTGTCACTTGAGTCTCCATTTATTCACAGCCAAACAGCAGGCACCATACGGGATTACCATACCCCAACCTGGAGACACACGATTTTGAAGCTGAACTACTGCAGCATATGGAGTGAGTATACTGCACTCATAGTAATTTGGTTGTTACATACACCTCAAGCCCTGTTTTTCTCTTCATCATTAGAGAAAAATCACTCTGCATACCAGCGCCATCTATCTTCTACTATATATTTATACACACAGTATGTATGTTTATATGTGTGTACATATGTATTTATATGTATTTATTGATCTATACACATATAAACACATACACCTAGATTACGAGTTTTGCGTTCGTGTTTTAACACTGAAAAAATGGCAATTTCAGTGTTAAAACAGTAATGCAACCATTATGAGTCTTGTTGGTATAGCTGTACCGCAAGCATTTTAGCCTGTAACACAACGTCAGTCCCGCACTCAAAAGAATTATGTTTTTGCATGGGATTTCCATAGTGCTGCCATTACAGGTTTTGCGGTGAGGCTAAAAAGCTTGCGTTACAGTCTATACCGACACGATCCGTTCCACTATCTGAGACCAGTAGTTATGAGTTTTACGCAACAAAACTGTTACACAAAACTCATAACTAAAGTGTTACAATGTACACTAAAACCCATAAACTACCTATTACATAAACTACCTATTAACCCCTAAACTGAGGCCCTCCAACATCGTAAACACTATATTAAAACTTATTAACCCCTAATCTGCCGCCTCCAACATCGTCCCCACTAATAAAATTTATTAACCCCTATTCCGCCGCTCCCCAACATCGTCACCACGATAATAAAGTTATTAACCCCTATTCCCCCGCACCCCAAAATCGCCCCCACTATAATAAAGATATTAACCCCTATTCTGCCGCTCCCTGACATAATAACTTTATTATAGTGGCGGCAATATCGTGAGCGACAGATTGGGGTTAATAGATTTTTTTCGGTGTCGGCGATGTCGGTGGCGGCAGATTAGGGGTTAATAAGCTTATGTAGGTGTCAGCGATGTCAGGAGCGGTAGATTAGAGGCTAATAACTTTATTTAGGTGTTGGCGATGTCAGAGGCAGCAGATTAAGGGTGTTTAGACGTAGAGTTTATGTCAGGGTCTTAGGTTTAAACATATCTTTTTTTTCCCCATAGACATCAATAGGGTTGCTTTACGGAGCTTTTCATTCCGCGATCGCAGGTGTTAGGTTTTTTTCTCCCTATTGATGTCTATGGGGAAAGCGTGCACGAGCATGTCAAAGCTGCGCTTGTATTTTGTGTGGTATGGAGCAGCAGATTAGGGGTTAATATATTTATTTCGGTGGCGGCGATGTCGGGGGTGGCAGATTAGGGGTTAATAAATTTATGTAGGTGTCGGCGATGTAGGGAGCGGCAGATTAGGGGTTAATAACTTTATTTAGGTGTCGGCGATGTCAGAGGCAGCAGATTAGGGGTGTTTAGACGTGGGGTTTATGTTAGGGTGTTAGGTTTAAACTTAGCTTTTTTTCTCCATAGACATCAATGGGGTTGCATTAAGGAGCTTTTCATTCCGCGATAGCAGGTGTTAGTTTTTTTTCTAAAACTTTCTCCCCATTGAAGTCTATGGGGAAAGCGTGCACAAGCACGTCAAAGCAACACTTGTATTTTGTGAGGTATGGAGCTCATCACAACCATATAGCACGCACAAGGCAGCTTTTCCAAAACTTGTAATGGCAGCGCTATGGAGGGTGAAATAACGCAACTTTTGTTGCGATCGGTTCGCACCCTCTATAGTGCAAAACTTGTAATCTAGGTGATAATTACATATGTATTGTGTATATATATATATATATATATATATATATATATATATATAAAATTGCATTTTCACATTCCAATGTCACATAGGGGTATATGTTCTATGTATTTATAAATATATATTCCTATATATAGCTGTATAAATCTATACCTATATATAATTAATTATCAGGTTTGCATGCAAATGTTATGCTCTATTTAAGTCTGTGTGGGTATGTTTTGTTTTTTTGTTTTTTTCAATTTTTATGCTCCATTTAAGTCTATGGGGGAAACGGTCACAATATTCAGCTTTTTGCACGCATCAGGTTTGCGTGCTAGTAAAAACTTTTATCTTTCTACTTGTAATATGCGCACTACCAGACGTACACAAAAAGCTTACTTCTAGCAGAGTTAACATCAGAACTATGTAGAAAAAGGATTGAGTGTCCTAAGCGCACGTGACACAGCCTAAAGCCTGGTCCCAAAACAGTACCCTAGCGTACTGGGAAAAGATACACAATAAGAAAGGCGGGAGTCTGCGCTAGAAAAGCTCAATAGGCAGAACGGTTAAGTAAAATATATATTAAAACAATTTAATAAAGAACAATATATAGAACGGAAGTACAATTGGAAATCAGTTCATGGATCCATGATGGGAGTACAAGTGGGATGAATTAAAATTATACAAATGCTAAAAGACAATACTAAAACGCCTATGTATATGCGAAGATAAGAAGCTAAAAAATCTCTCAGTCTATAAAGACCAATGGCACTAGGATGCCAGTGTATAAGGGTCAATGGCGCTAAAATAAACAGGGGTGTGATGTGATACACAGCAAAATACAATTCATACAGTATATATGATCAAACAGTGGTACAAAAAATACCATTCATACAGTATATAAGATCAAACAGTGGTACAAAAAAAAATGCTAAAATGATACACAACAGTGTGTGGTTGTGGGAGTGAAATTGAGAAGATGAACAAATAGTATGTCCTAAAATGGTAGTCCAAATTCCCAAATTGGGGGTGCAGGAAGAGTCTCTAAATACTTCAGTGATGTGTTTCCTCCTATCCGGTCTAGTTAAAATAAATGTGCCAAAAGGAAGAAAAGGATAAAAAAGCACAATGTGAATGGTCCAAAAGAGAAATATAGTAATGAAAAATAAAAACAAACGGCACAAAACTAAAAGTGAAGTTTATACACCAAATTCACAAAAATAAAAAATATCCAAATAAGTGTGGTGGTGTGGATGATGATAAATGAACTGGCAAGGAAAATAAAATACACAAAAAATTACAAAAAAATTGAAAAAATACCTGTGAAAGGAAACGAGAATACAATAGTGCAAAACTGTTTGTACACAGTGCAGTAATATTGAAAATATGCTCACCAGTATGTCGTCAACGCGTTTCGGCCTTATTGGGCCTTTCTCAAGACTATAGATATATATATAATTGCATTTTCACATTGTAATGTTCTTCACATAGGGGTATATGTTCTATGTATTAATAAATATATATTCCTATATATATCTGTATAGATCTATACCTATATATAATTAATTATCAGGTTTGCACGCAAGTTTTATGCTCTATTTAAGTCTATGTGGGTATGTTGTTTTTTTGTTGGTTTTTTTTTCAATTTTTATGCTCCATTTAAGTCTATGGGGTGAAACGGTCACAATATTCAGCTTTTTGCACGCATCAGGTTTGTGTGCTAGTAAAAACATTTAACTTTCTACTTGTAATATGCGCACTACCCGACGTACACAAAAAGCTTACTTCTAGCAGAGTTAACGTCAGAACTACAACTCCACTCGTAATCTAGGACTTAGTATTTAGCCCTCACAAGTCTTACTGAAGTTTTTTCATTCAGCATCTCTACTTGGTGATTCTTTTAAATGTGCTGGATTGTTAAAATACAAGTCAAGCATTTATTGAAATTTTGTGACATTATCAGCTTTGGAAAAACACTATTGTTATTAAACATATTGACATTTATGTACAGAGATGAGTATAAAAAATATATACTTATTCTTTTTTCCCAGATAGTGTCTGCTGCTTACAATAATTTCTGTATATTTCTTTCCTAATAATAATTATAGACTGGAATCTGGCCTGTATTCATTACTTTATGTTTACAATATATAGGAATTAATGAGCTCTGATATTCATAGATATACAGGAAATGGAGCTTAGCTGGCATTATTTACTAGAACAGTGATTTTTTTTTTTTACTATATTGCAAGTTAATGCGTTAATCTAAAACTTCTGTTAAAGGGAAATGATAACCAAAATTGTTTTAGCATGTATCTCTCTCTCCCCCCTCTCTTTTGCGCTCTCTCTCTCCCCCCTCTCTTTTGTGCTCTCTCCCCCTCTCTTTTGCTCTCTCTCCACCTCTCTTTCGCCCTCTCTCTACCCTCTCTCGTTTGTGCTCTCTCTCCCCCCTCTCTTTTGCGCTCTCTCCCCCCTCTCTTTTGCGCTCTCTCCCCCTCTCTTTTGCGCTCTCTCTCTCCCCCTCTCTTTCTCTCTCTCTCTCTCTCTCTCTCTCTCTCTCCCCTCTCTTTTGCTCTCTCTCTCCCCCCTCTCTTTTGCTCTTTCTCTCCCCCCTCTCTTTTGATCTCCCCCCTCTCTTTCCCCCCTCTCTTCCCCTCCTCTCTTTTGCTCTCTCTCCCCCTTTTTTGCTCTCTCTCTCCCCCTCTCTTTTGCTCTTTCTATTTCCCCCTCTCTTTTGCTCTCTCTTTCTCCCCCCTCTCTCTTCCTCCCTCTCTTTTGCTCTCTCTCCCCCCTTGCTTTTGCTCTCTCTCCCCCCTCTCTTTTGCTCTCTCTCTCCCCCCTCTCTTTTGCTCTCTCTCCCCCCTCTCTTTTTCTTTCTCCCCCTCTCTTTTACTCTCTCTCTCCCCCTTCTATTTTTCTCTCTCTCTTTCCCCCTCTATTTTTCTCTCTCCCCCTCTCTTTTGCTCGCTCGCTCCCCCTCTCTTGTGCTCTCTTTTCCCTCTCTTTTGCTCTTTCTCCTCTATTTGGCTCTCTCTCCCCTCTCTTTTGCTCTTTCTCCCCTCTCTTTTGCTCTTTCCCCTCTCATTTGCTCTCTCCCCTCTCTTTTGCTCTTTGACATCTCTTTTGCTCTCTCCCCCTCTCTTTCTCTCTCTCTCCCCCCTCTCTTTTGATCTGTCTCTCTCATGCACGCAAGCGACTGCATCTGCCTCCGCCACGTTGGGTCTCACCCAACACACCCGGCCCTGCCCAAGCCATGTCCGGTCACGTCCAGTCACGCCCACTCCCACCCACCGTTGTCACGCCGTGGTCAGCAAATTTTAAATTATAGGATTGGGATCTTAGCCACACAATATGGCCATATTCTGCTTAGCCAGTCACCAACTTGCAAAGTGTCCCAATCTTGATTGGTCCTAATACTGCAGTACTTTGCCTTTATGGGCAGAATCATTCCTGCTTTTTCTCCTTATAATCGAATGAGTCTCCCCGGCTTTATATACACAACTCTATTACACTGTCATGAGTACACTTGAGCTTGGGTGGGGTGCTTTAACCAATGGAACATACACACACACACACATCTTATATATATATATATATATAATTGAATTTACAGTTACAAATTCCCAAATCTGGAATTCCAAAATCCAAACTTACGTATTGTTATTATTATTGTTGCTTGCACCTGGTTCCATCCCCTCTCCAAACTGTCACATTTTAAAAAAGCAGATATTCCATAATACAAACTATTCCAAAATGTAAACCTTTTCCAGGCCCAAGCAGTTTGGATCAAGGGTTTTCTACCTGTATTTATTTATTTATTTTTAAATATCACATTCCTTTAACTCCTTGCCATGGAATTGGTCCAGCCCTCCTTGGAATCGAACGGGTTAAATAAAATAAGTGTTTTAATTTAAGCTGCGCTTTCATTATTCCACATTAATGTTTATTTAATTAAAATGTGTAGTAAATACTAGTTGTCAGATTGGCACTACTGACTGTATTAGACAGTTTTACATGTCAGAGAATTACATCTGTGCTACTTCAAAGTCCATGTTGTAATATTACTCAGAAATCTTACTCTGTTTCAAGTGTAGGTTGGAGCATGGGAACTGTTCTGACCCACACTATTCATCTTGTTTGTATGTGAAAAACACCCAGTTCTTGCCAGGGTGTACATCTGTTTATTTAGTCATGATTACTGCTATGTTGCTTAGAGGATAATGAGTAACTATTAGTTTTCCTAAAACATATATATTTTCTTGTCATGTATTTATTGTTACTGCAATGAAAAATAATGTCTTAATGTTGCTAAACAGCGCATAGCCAAATGTTTGTAAAATTACTGACCTTCTATTAATTTGATAAGTGATAAAACATAAAACTATGTTGCATAACCATGTGTTGCATAAAAGACATAAAGCTACACATTGCAAATAAATTAGCAATAAAGTTTGTTTCACTTGTTGAAGTACTGCATGCTATTGAAAAAATTAGAATAAATAAAATGGACATAATCTTTAAATAAACTTGGGTTTATAATTTTAGTAAAACATCTTCTATTTGACTATGTAAGGCAGGGAATGCAAAATCAGAATGGAATCTGTGCAAATATACTAGGATAGGGTTGTCATGAACATATTGTTAGTGACTAAATAATACTATCACCTCATGGATGCTTGGTTGCTAAGACTAGATACAAAAGAACTTCTAACATCAGTGATGATAACACTGATTCCTTTTCTACACAGGTACCAGAGTTATTGCCCATTAACCTTAACATGATCCCCTCCCCAAATATTAGTCATGAGACCCCCAATGCATTTTAACTCATACCATGCTGACAGAGCCCTAACTTACTTTACCCTAATCACTCTGACCCAATCTCCCATGGCAATTAGCACTAAACATTACTTCCCTCTATAGCAGTTCTCTGCAATGGCTGACCCAGTTTCCCATGGAAATAAACCCTAACCATGACTTTTATTTACACTGCATTAGTAAACACCAACACTAAATTTACTCCCATAGGATCCCGCTTCTGTAAATCTCCAGCTATACTATGCCCTCCCCCATTGTCATTAACCTATCTAGATTACATAAAACACTCATGTTAAAAAATAAATAGCCCTTTAACTCAATTTTCCTTGTATTTTTTTATTCAGTTTTCCAACCAATCAGGATTGTGTATGGCTGTGATAACTAAACACCAATTTTGCTGCTTGGTTAATGTTAGAAAAGTGGACTCGCTCAATTTTGAAAGTGGGCCAGTATGTTGCTGGTAGCTACAAAAGGCAGAAGATCTAAAGAAAGTTGAAAGGTATTTTTATTTTAGTACTGGTGGTAAAAATAATGGAATATCATAGTGCCTCCTACATAAGAAGTAATAGCCATTAATATTACTTAGGAAGATCCACAGCACTTAAAATTCTCTGTCAGTGGTGAGTCACGTGGGATGTTCATTTCATCCCTTAAGTTCTGTTAACAGAACAGGTTTGAAAATAAACTTACTTAACAAAAAATTATTAGTGAATGGCTCCCAATTTATTAATTTTAATAATTATTATTATTTTATATAATGTGTAGAATGTTCGATTCATATAACATATTTGGCTACTTTAGTGATAATTAAATGTAACCAGAAAGGTTAAAGGGACACTGAACCCAAATTTTTTCTTTAGTGATTCAGATAGAGCATGCAATTTTAAGCAATTTTCTAATTTACTCCTATTATCAATTTTTCTTAGTTTTCTTGCTATCTTTATTTGAAAAAGAAGGCATCTAAGCTATTTGTTTGGTTCAGAACTCTGGAAAGCACTTGTTCATTGGTGGATGAATTTATCCACCAATCAGCGAGAACAACCCAGGTTGTTCACCAAAAATAGGCCGGCATCTAAACTTATATTCTTGCATTTAAAATAAAGATACCAAGAGAATGAATAAAATTTGATAATAGGAGTAAATTAGAAAGTTGCTTAAAATCTGAATCACAAAAGAAAAATTTTTGGTTCAGTGTCCCTTTAAGGAAAATATATTTTTACTTTTCAGAATGCTGTGTTTTGATGAGTGGTACCCAACATTTTTGTTGTAGCTATGTTTAATGCAATTATTTTGTATTATATTACACATTCATATGTCCCTAAATTTGTCTAGACTTCATTTGTGGGCTGGTTAAAAAATATTTATACAAATCAAAATTCTTTGCTTTCCAGTGGCCTTCATTAATTAACTAGTTTATTTATATATGAAAATTGAGACAACTTTAAAATAAACTTGCCAACATTACATACAAATGTTAACATAGTATAATGAAAACTAGGATTTTATTTAGCTCTAAGGTTAGTTTTTTATTTAAATTTCCTTTATAAAATGCTGTTATGCTGATGAAATATGCTAGTAAAATTATCAGCTAGATTACGAGTCTTGTGATAGGGTTAAAAAGCAGCGTTGAGAGGTCCCAACGCTGCTTTTTAATGCCTGCTGGTATTACGAGTCTTGAAATGACAGGCTCACCGCTCACTTTTTTGGCCAGACTCGGAAATACCGCAAATCCACTTACGTCAATTGCGTATCCTATATTTTCAATGGGACTTGCATAGCGCCGGTATTACGAGTCTGACCAAAAGTGAGCGGTACAGCCTCTCCTGTCAAGACTGATACCGCATTTTAAAGTCAGTAGTTAAGAGTTTTACACTACAACGCCGTAGCATAAAACTCTTAACTAAAGTGCTAAAAAGTACACTAACATCCATAAACTACCTATTAACCCCTAAACCGAGGCCCCCCCCCCACATCGCAAACAATAAAATAAATATTTTAACCCCTAATCTGCAGAACCGGACATCACCGCCACTATAATAAATATATTAACCCCTAGACCGCCGCACTCCCGACTCGCAAACACTAGTTAAATATTATTAACCCCTAATCTGCCGTCCCTAACATCGCCACCACCTACCTTCATTTATTAACCCCTAATCTGCCGCCTCCAACGTCACCAACACTATATTAAATGTATTAACCCCTTAACCTAAGTCTAACGCTAACCCTAACCCCCCCTAACTTAAATATAATTACAATAAATCTAAATAAAATTACTACAATTAACTAAATAATTCCTATTTAAAACTAAATACTTACCTATAAAATAAACCCTAAAATAGCTACAATATAACTAATAGTTACATTATAGCTAGCTTAGGGTTTATTTTTATTTTACAGGCAACTTTGTATTTATTTTAACTAGGTACAATAGTTATTAAATAGTTATTAACTATTTAATAACTACCTAGCTAAAATAAATACAAAAGTACCTGTAAAATAAAACCTAACCTAAGTTACAATAACACCTAACACTACTCTATAATTAAATTAATTACCTAAACGAAATACAATTAATTACAATTAAATAAAATTATCTAAAGTATGGAAAAAAAAACTAAATTGCACTCCCGCCTCGCAAACACTAGTTAAATATTATTAAACCCTAATCTGCCGTCCCTAACATCGCCGCCACCTACCTTCATTTATTAACCCCTAATCTGCCGCCTCCAACGTCGCCAACACTATATTAAATGTATTAACCCCTTAACCTAAGTCTAACGCTAACCCTAACCCCCCCTAACTTAAATATAATTACAATAAATCTAAATAAAATTACTACAATTAACTAAATAATTCCTATTTAAAACTAAATACTTACCTATAAAATAAACCCTAAAATAGCTACAATATAACTAATAGTTACATTATAGCTAGCTTAGGGTTTATTTTTATTTTACAGGCAACTTTGTATTTATTTTAACTAGGTACAATAGTTATTAAATAGTTATTAACTATTTAATAACTACCTAGCTAAAATAAATACAAAAGTACCTGTAAAATAAAACCTAACCTAAGTTACAATAACACCTAACACTACTCTATAATTAAATTAATTACCTAAACGAAATACAATTAATTACAATTAAATAAAATTATCTAAAGTATGGAAAAAAAAACTAAATTGCACTCCCGCCTCGCAAACACTAGTTAAATATTATTAACCCCTAATCTGCCGTCCCTAACATCGCCGCCACCTACCTTCATTTATTAACCCCTAATCTGCCGCCTCCAACGTCGCCAACACTATATTTAATGTATTAACCCCTTAACCTAAGTCTAACGCTAACCCTAACCCCCCTAACTTAAATATAATTACAATAAATCTAAATAAAATTACTACAATTAACTAAATAATTCCTATTTAAAACTAAATACTTACCTATAAAATAAACCCTAAAATAGCTACAATATAACTAATAGTTACATTATAGCTAGCTTAGGGTTTATTTTTATTTTACAGGCAACTTTGTATTTATTTTAACTAGGTACAATAGTTATTAAATAGTTATTAACTATTTAATAACTACCTAGCTAAAATAAATACAAAAGTACCTGTAAAATAAAACCTAACCTAAGTTACAATAACACCTAACACTACTCTATAATTAAATTCATTACCTAAACTAAATACAATTAATTACAATTAAATAAAATTATCTAAAGTATGAAAAAAAAACTAAATTACAGAAAATAATAAAATAATTACAATATTTTTAAACTAATTACACCTACTCTAATCCCCCTAACAAAATAAAAAAGCCCCCCAAAATAAAAAAAGCCCTACCCTACACTAAATTACAAATAGTCCTTAAAAGGGCCTTTTGCGAGGCATTGCCCCAAAGTAATCAGCTCTTTTACCTGTAAAAAAAAGTACAAATACCCCCCCAACATCAAAACCCACCACCCACACAACCAACCCTACTCTAAAACCCACCCAATCCCCCTTAAAAAAAACTAACACTAACCCCTTGAAGATCACCCTACCTTGAGAAGTCTTCACCCAACCGGGCAGAAGTCCTCAACGAATCCGGCAGAAGTGGTCCTCCAGACGGGCAGAAGTCTTCATCCAACCGGGCAGAAGTGGTCCTCCAGATGGGCCGAAGTCTTCATCCAGACAGCATCTTCTATCTTCATCCATGCATCCGGCGCAGAGCGGGTCCATCTTCAAAACATCCGACGCGGAGTATCCTCTTCAAATGATGGCCGACGGCAGAATGAAGGTTCCTTTAAATGACGTCATCCAAGATGATGTCCCTTCAATTTCGATTGGCTGATAGAATTCTATCAGCCAATTGGAATTAAGGTAGAAAAAATCCTATTGGCTGATGCTTAGAACAGCCAATAGGATTGAACTTCAATCCTATTTGCTGATTGCATCAGCCAATAGGATTTTTTCTACCTTAATTCCGATTGGCTGATAGAATTCTATCAGCCAATCGGAATTGAAGGGTCGCCATCTTGGATGACGTCATTTAAAGGAACCTTTATTCAGTCGTCGGCCGTCGTTTGAAGAGGATGCTCCGCATCGGATGTCTTGAAGATAGAAGATACTGTCTGGATGAAGACTTCTGCCCGTCTGGAGGACCACTTCTGCCCAGTTGGATGAAGACTTTTGTCCGTCTGGAGGACCACTTCTGCCGATTCGTTGAGGACTTCTGCCCGATTGGGTGAAGACTTCTCAAGGTAGGGTGATCTTCAAGGGGTTAGTGTTAGGTTTTTTTAACGGGGGATTGGGTGGGTTTTAGAGTAGGGTTGGTTGTGTGGGTGGTGGGTTTTAATGTTGGGGGGGTATTTGTACTTTTTTTTACAGGTAAAAAAGCTTATTACTTTGGGCAAGTGCCTCGCAAAAGGCCCTTTTAAGGGCTATTTGTAATTTAGTGTAGGGTGGGGCTTTTTTTATTTAGGGGGGCTTTTTTATTTTGTTAGGGGGATTAGAGTAGGTATAATTAGTTTACAAATATTGTAATTATTTTATTATTTTCTGTAATTTAGTGTGTTTTTTTTCGTACTTTAGATAATTTTATTTAATTGTAATTAATTGTATTTAGTTTAGGTAATTAATTTAATTATAGAGTAGTCTTAGTTTTTAGTGTAACAGGTTAGGTTTTATTTTACAGGTACTTTTGTATTTATTTTAGCTAGGTAGTTATTAAATAGTTAATAACTATTTAATAACTATTCTACCTAGTTAAAATAAATACAAAGTTTCCTGTAAAATAAAAATATACCCTAAGCTACCTACAATGTAACTATTAGTTATATTGTAGCTAGCTTAGGGTTTATTTTATAGGTAAGTATTTAGTTTCAAATAGGAATTATTTAGTTAATTGTAGTAATTTTATTTAGATTTATTTAAATTATATTTAAGTTAGGGGGTGTTAGGTTTAGGGTAAGACTTAGATTTATGTGTTAATAACTTTATTATAGTGGCGGCGATGTTGGAGGCGGTAGATTAGAGGTTAATAAATGTAGTTAGGTTGCTGCGACATAGGGGGCGGCAGATTAGGGGTTAATAAATATAATGTAGGTGTCGGCGATGTTGGGAGCAGCAGATTAGGGGTTCATAACTATAATGTAGGTGGCGACGGTGTCCGGAGCGGCAGATTAAGGGTTAATAATATAATGCAGGTGTCGGCGATGTCGGGGGCAGCAGATTAGGGGTTAATAAGTGTAAGATTAGGGGTGTTTAGACTCTGGGTTCATGTTAGGGTGTTAGGTGTAGACATAAATTTTATTTCCCCATAGGAATCAATGGGGCTGCGTTAGGAGCTTTACGCTGCTTTTTTGCAGGTGTTAGTTTTTTTTTCATCCGGCTCTCCCCGTTGATTCCTATGGGGAAATCGCGCACGAGCACGTTTTACCTGCTTACCGCTAACGTAAACAGCGCTGGTATTGAAGTGAGATGTGGAGCAAAATTTTGCTCTTCACTCACTTTTTTGCGGCTAACGCCGGGTTTTTAAAAACCTGTAATACCAGCGCTGTCTGTAAGTTAGCGGTGAGCATAAACTGCTCGTTAGCACCTCACAGCTTCTAACGCAAAACTCATAATCTAGGTGTATATATCTATGCAAATGATTTTTCTTGCATTTTGTTAACACTAAAGAAACGTCATATAATTCCTCATTTGTATATCCTTTATTCTTTTGTTTTCCAAACATTTTATTTATTAATGTTATTGCAAATAAAAAATACATAGTTGGGTAGAAAGGATGCATTACCACTCCATGCATAACTGGCCTCCAGCTTTGTGAAATATGTGAAGCAAATATGAACTAAAATTATTGGGGATGAGCAATGAGTTGGACAACAGATTTGTTAGAGCAGCATAAAAGCTTAATACTGCCCTTACCTTTTAAAATTCTAATTTTAGCCTTCTTAAAGAAGCATAACTTGGTTGCTCCCAAAATTTGATTTAAATGTTTAAGTTTGCACGTTCTTTCACCTAGATTACGAGTCTTGCGTTAGCCTTAAAAAGCAGCGTTGAGAGGTTCAAACTCTGCTTTTTAACGCCCGCTGGTATTACAAGTCTGGCAGGTACAGGTGTACCGCTCACTTTTATTCCGCAACTTGAGTTTACCGCAAATCCCCTTAAGTCAATTGCGTATCCTATCTTTTCAATGGGACTTGCATAACGATGGTATTACGAGTCTTGGAGAAAGTGAGCGGTAGAACCTCTCCTGTCAAGACTCCTACCGCATTTAAAAGTCAGTAGTTAAGAGTTTTATGGTACAACGCTGTAACATAAAACTCCTAACTAAAGTGCTAAAAATACACTAACACCCATAAACTACCTATTAACCCCTAAACCAAGCCCCCCCCCCCCACATCACAAACACTTAAATATATTTTTTAACCCCTAATCTGCTGACCGGACATCGCCGCCACTTTAATAAATATATTAACCCCTACACCGCCGCACTCCCGCCTCGCAAACACTAGTTAAATTTTATTAACCCCTAATCTGCCGTCCCTAACATTGCCGACACCTACCTACATTTATTAACCCCTAATCTGCCAACCCCAACATCGCCGCTACTATATTAAATTTATTAACCCCTAAACCTAAGTCTAACCCTAAGTCAAACCCCCCCAACTTAAATATCCTATATTATAGGGGGTGAAACAACGCAGCGCGAGGACCCGGCAGCAGAGATGATCGCACGCGCAGGGGGTGAAACAACGCAGCACGGCAAGGGGGGAGAGAGAGAGAGAGAGAGAGAGAGAGAGAGAGAGAGAGAGAGAGAGAGAATTACAATTAAATAAATGATTTCTATTTAAAACTAAATATAAACTTTAAATTAAATCCTAAGATAGCTACAATATAACTAATAGTTATATTGTAGCTAGCTTAGGGTTTATTTTTATTTTACAGGCAAGTTTGCATTTATTTTAACTAGGTAGAATAGTTACTAAATAGTTATTAACTATTTAATAACTACGTAGCTAAAATAAATACAAATTTACCTGTAAAATAAATCCTAACCTAAATTACAATTACACCTAACACTACACTATCATTAAATTAATTTACTAAATTACCTACAATTAACTACAATTAAATAAAATAAACTAAAGTACGGAAAAAAAAACCCCACTAAATTACAGAAAAAAATAAAATAATTACAAGAATTTTTAACTAATTATACCTACTCTAATCCCGCTAATAAAATAAAAAAGCTCCACAAAATAATAAAAATCCCTACCCTATACTAAATTACAAATAGCCCTTAAAAGGGCCTTTTGCGGGGCATTGCCCCAAAGTAATCAGCTCTTTTACCTGTAAAAAAAAAAACAATACCCCCCAACATTAAAACCCACCACCCACACACCTAACCCTACTCTAAAACCCACCAAATCCCCCCTTAATAAAACCTAACACTACCCCCTTGAAGATCACCCTGCCTTGAGATAGGATTCTATCAGCCAATCGGAATTAAGGTAGGAAAAATCCTATTGGCTGATCCAATCAGCCAATAGGATTGAGCTCACATTCTATTGGCTGATTGGAACAGCCAATAGAATGCAAGCTCAATCCTATTGACTGATTGGATCAGCCAATAGGATTGAACTTCAATCCTATTGGCTGATTGCATCAGCCAATAGGATTTTCCTACTGTAATTCCAATTGGCTGATAGAATCCTATCAGCCAATCGGAATTCAAGGGACGCCGTCTTGGATGACGTCATTTAAAGGAACCATCATTCGTCGTGTAGTCGTTGGTCTGGATGGATGCTCCATGTCGGCTGGCTTCAAGATGGACCCGCTCCGCTCCGGATGGATGAAGATAGAAGATACCGCCTGGATAAAGACTTCTAGCCATCTGGAGGTCCTCTTCTGCCCGGATCGGATGAAGACTTCTGCCCCTCTGGAGAACCACTTGTGCCCGGCTGGGTGAAGACGTCTCAAGGTAGGGTGATATTCAAGGGGTTAGTGTTAGGTTTTATTAAGGGGAGATTGGGTGTGTTTTAGAGTAGGGTTGGGTGTGTGGGTGGTGGGTTTTAATGTTGGGGGGTATTGTATTTTTTTTTTACAGGTAAAAGAACTGATTGCTTACCTTTTAAGGGCTATTTGTAATTTAGTTTAGGGTAGGGATTTTTTTTATTTTGGGGAGCTTTTTTATTTTATTAGGGTGATTAGAGTAGGTGTAATTAGTTTAAAATTCTTGTAATTATTTTATTTTTTTCTGTAATTTAGTGGGGGGGGTTTCGTACCTTAGTTTATTTTATTTAATAGTAGTTAATTGTAGGTAATTTAGTAAATTAATTTAATGATAGTGTAGTGTTAGGTGTAATTGTAACTTAGGTTAGGGTTTATTTTACAGGTAAATTTGTATTTATTTAGTTTATAACTATTTAATAACTATTGTACCTAGTTAAATAAATACAAACTTGATTGTAAAATAAAAATAAATCCTAAGCTAGCTACAATGTAACTATTAGTTATATTGTAGCTATCTTAGGGTTTATTTTATAGGTAAGTATTTAGTTTTAAATAGGAATTATTTAGTTAATTGTAGTAATTTTATTTAGATTTATTTAAATTATATTTAAGTTAGGGGGGTTAGGGTTAGACTTAAGTTTAGGGGTTAATATGTTTATTATAGTGGCGGCGACATTAATAAATAAAAAGTAGGTATCGGCGATGTTGGGGGCAGCAGATTAGGGGTTCATAGGGATAATGTAGGTGGCGGCGGTGTCCGGAGCGGCAGATTAGGGGTTAATAATATAATGTAGGTGTCAGCGATGTCGGGGGCGGCATTTTAGGGGCTAATAAATGTAATATTAGGGGTGTTTAGACTCAGGGTTCATGTTAGGGTGTTAGGTGTAGACATAACTTTTGTTTTCTCATAGGAATCAATAGGGCTGCATTAGAGCTGAACGCTGCTTTTTTGCAGGTGTTAGGTTTTTTTTCAGCCGATTCTGCCCCATTGATTTCTATGGGGAAATCGTGCACGAGCACGTTTTACCAGCTCACCGCTGCCGTAAGCAACGCTGGTATTGAGGTGAGAAGTGGAGCTAAATTTTGCTCTACGCTCACTTTTTCGTGGCTAATGCCTGGTTTAAAAAAACCTGTAATACCAGCGTTGTCTTAAGTGAGCGGTGAGAAAAAAATGCTTGTTAACAACGCAAGCCTTACCGACAAAAGCTCGTAATCTAGCAGTTTATTTGCTGATAATTCTAATATTTTTTCTGGTTTAATAAAAGTTACAATTATTGCCCAGATCATACTTTTAAGCTATACCGTCTACAAAAGTTAAACATGATCGTCCGTATATACATTTATGATAGCAAATAATAAAAAAAAAAAAATCCAAAATTATGTAGAATTATATGAATTTGTTAATTTTACATATCATAATTATAAACACTGAAAGCAGTCACTATTACTACTGCTTTTTTGTGTTAAATGTGTATATTTTCTTTTGAGAAGGTCTGTGAAAAATAATGTAAAAAGCCGGAGAAAAATCTGTTTCTTCTAGATTTCACTTGCTTCACCAGCAAATGATGTGATACTGTTCAATGTAATGTGGGTGTTTTTTTTAACTCATTCATCTCTTAAAAAGTAATGGGATAGAAAATGAATAAAATCATCAGAGTTTACACGACTGTTCTATTGGATTGGAATGAGAGCCAAAAAGTAAATTTTTCTTTGTTGATAACTGTCCTTATGTTAAAATTCAAACAGAATTCTGTAGAGATTGGGACAAAATTTACAGCTTCTGCTGGATGTACATAATAGACACTCGGGAATGGCTGTCTAGTATAACGTAGCCAAAACTCATTTGTTACCCTAAAATTTCTAACCCAGTCAACTATGAATAATTTGAAGCCATTCTTAATTATCATAAAAATTTTATTTAACCCCTGCAGTGCCCATCAGGTTATTTTAACATGCGTGATCATCAATCTAGCTGAATATATAATAATATTTTATAATTTTTTTAATGTTCAGATTAATTTTCACATATTAAAGTCAAAGTAACAAGTAATTCTTTTAAAAAGAACATGACACCCGAAATCTTTCTTTTGTGAATCAGACAGAGCATGCAACTTTCTGATTTACGTCTATTATCACATTTTTATTGTTATCTTATTGTTAGTGTGCACAATTTTGGAGCACTATTTGGAAGCAGTTTTTGAAGAATTTTATCCATATGCAACAGTACTAGATGACAGCACTATTTCCTGCTATATAGTGCTCCAGACATTTACCTAGATATCTCTTCAGCAAAGAATACAGTGGGAACAAAACACATTTTATAATAAAAGTAAACTGGAACATTTTTAAAAAATTGTATGTTCTTTCATATCCCTTTAAGGTAATGGGAATGTGAGTTATCTACAAGCATCAGTTGCTCACTGGCTGATCAGAATAGTTCTGGTAGATAGGGACACTCATAAAAAAACAAAACTATTTTTAGATGCAAAAAATCTCTAATTTCCTTTAAAAAAATGGTTATTGTGGGAATACTGGCATCCAATGCACAAAGTATAGAAAGACGGTTTTGTAGCAAATAAAATAGATTGGAATTGAAGACTTTTCGAAAACTTTTTTCGTACAAGCTGTAAACATTAGTAATTGCTGACAATGGGGACGATTTATTAAAGTGTACAATGTGTACGATGTAGCGTATCATGTCCTCCACACATTGATAAATGCTGACAGCATACACTGTCAGCGTTTATCATTGCACAAGCAGTTCTTGTAAACTGCTTGTGCAATGCTGCCCTCTGCAGATTTGCGGCCAATCGACTGCTAGCAGAGGGTGTCAATCTATATGATTGGGCGGATTGACGCCCGCAGCCTAAGAGCAGGCGGACAAGTTATGAAGCAGTGGTCTTTAGACCGCTGCTTCATAACTGCTCTTTCCGGCGAGCCTAAAGGCTCGCGCAGAAACAGGGGCATCAAGCTACATTCAGAGCTTGATAATTCGGGCCCTAAGTACTAGAAAACTGACCAGTGTTACTTGAAACCATTATTGGATAAAGATAGAAATTCCTGTAACAAGAATTAAAAAATGTATTTTTCTTATTGAATATTATATTGTTTAGGTGGGATGTCTTACATGCAGAGATCCTTTTGGTGCTGGGACACTCCTTGGTGATAGGAGGGTTTCTTATATATTTTATTAGGACAATTGACTAAGAGTATTCCTCTAGCACTGGTGGAATTCAGTTAGTCTATGAGTGACAGCGCAGTAAGATATTTGAATCACTTTTGAGTGGCAATTGCTTTCAATAGGAATGTGTCACAATTGCTTTCAATAGGAATGTGTCACAATGATACAAATGCATGGTATGGGGGAATTGCTCATATCACATGATTACAACTGGATAGGAACATAAAAAGCAAAGTAAATATAACACCATATATACCGCTAGATTATGAGTTTTGCGTTATGAGCGGCTCGGTAATAACTTGCAAGTTATTTTCAACGCTCACCTCCCTATAGCGCTGCTATTACAGGTTTGCGAAAACCCGGCGTTAGCAGGCAATATGGTTGCGTTGAGCTCCATACCGCACACAAATACCAGCGCTGCTTTGAACTGGTTTTAGGTGCTCGTGCACGATTTCCCCATAGACATCAATGGGGAGAGCCGGCTAAAAAAAGCCTAACACCTGCAATAAAGGAGCGTAAAGCTCTGTAACGCAGCCCCATTGATACCTATGGGGAAAGAAAAGTTATGTTTACACCTAACACCCTAACATAAACCCCAAGTCTAAACACCCCTAATCTGTCACCCCCGACATCGCCGACACCTACATTACTCTTATTAACCCCTAATCTGCCATCCCCGACATCACCACCACCTATATTACAGTTATTAACCCCTAATCTGCCGCCCCCGACATTGCTGCCAGCTACATTACAATTAACCCCTAATCTGCCGCCCCCGACATCGCCGCCACCTACCTAAACTTATTAACCCCTAATCTTCCGCCCCCAATGTCGCCGCCACTATATAGTTATTAACCCCTAACCTTAAGTCTAACCCTAACCCTAACACCCACTAACTTTAACATAATTTAAAAAATCTAAACAAAAATTACAATTAATGCCTAAATAATTTCTATTTAAAACTAAATACTTACCCTTAAAATAAAACCTAAGCTAGCTACAATATAACTAGTAGTTACATTGTATCTATATTAGGTTTTATTTTTATTTCACAGCTAAGTTTGTATTTATTTTAACTAGGTAGACTAGTTAGTAAATAGTTATTAACTATTTACTAGCTACCTAGTTAAAATAAATACAAATTTACCTGTAAATACAACCTATCCTGTCTTACACTACAATTAAATCAATTACATTAATTAAATACAATTAACTAAATTACAAAAAAAAAAATAAACACTAAATTACACAAAATAAAAAAGAATTTATAAAATATTTAAACTAATTACACCTAATCTAATAGCCCTATCAAAATTAAAAAAAAAAAACTAGCCTAAACTAAACTGCCAATAGCCCTTAAAAGGGCCTTTTCCGGGGCATTGCCCCAAATAAATCAGCTCTTTTACCTGTAAAACCAAACCCCCCAAATAAAATCCTGTCTAAAAAACCTGATCTCCTCATTGCCCTGAAAATGGCATTTGGATGGGCATTGCCCTTAAAAGGGCATTTAGCTCTTTTTCAGCCCAAACCCTAAGCTAAAAATAAAACCCACCCAATAAACCCTTAATAAACCCCCGGAGATCCACTTACAGTTTTTGAAGACCGGACATCCATCCTCAGCAAAGCCGGGAGAAGTCTTCATCCAAGTGGCAAGAAGTGGTCCTCCAGGCGGGCAGAAGTCTTCATCCAGATGGCATCTTCTATCTTCATCCTTCCGACGCAGAGCAGCTCCATCTTCAAGACATCCGGAGCAGAGCAGTCTCTTCATACGGTCCCAGCCGTACACTGAAGGTTTCTTTAAATGACTTCATCCAAGATGGCGTCCCTTGAATTCCGATTAGCTGATAGAATTTTATCAGCCAATCAGAATTAAAGTTGAAAAAATCCTATTGGCTGATGCAATCAGCCAATAGGATTGAGCTTCAATCCTATTGGCTGATCCAATCAGCCAATAGGATTGAGCTTGCATTTTATTGGCTGTTCGAATCAGCAAATAGAATGCAAGCTCAATCCT
This sequence comes from Bombina bombina, assembly GCF_027579735.1. Classification (NCBI taxonomy): domain Eukaryota; kingdom Metazoa; phylum Chordata; class Amphibia; order Anura; family Bombinatoridae; genus Bombina; species Bombina bombina. The sequence continues at coordinate 288,306,338 of NC_069502.1, read as the reverse complement.
ATTGGCTGATTGGATAAATCAATAGGATTGAAGCTCAATCCTATTTGCTGAATGCATCATCCAATAGAATTTTTTCACCTTTAATTCCGATTGGCTGATAGAATTCTATCAGCCAATCGGAATTCAAGGGATGACATCTTGGATGACGTCATTTAAAGGAACCTTCAGTGTACGGCTGGGACCGTATGAAGAGGATGCTCCTCGCCGTATGCCTTGAAGATTGAGCTGCTCTGCTTCGAAAGGATAAAGATAGAAGATGCCGTCTGGATGAAGACTTCTGCCCGTCTGGAGGACCACTTCTTGTCGCTTGGATGAAGACTTCTCCCGACTTCATTGAGGACTTCTTGCCACTTGGATGAAGACTTCTCCCGGCATCGTTGAGGATGGATGTCCGGTCTTCAAAAGCTGTAAGTGGATCTTTGGGGGTTAGTGTTAGGTTTTATTTGGGTGGGTTTTATTTTTAGCTTAGGGTTTGGGCTGAAAAAGAGCTAAATGCCCTTTTAAGGGCAATTCCCATCCAAATGCCCTTTTCAGGGCAATGAGGAGCTCAGGTTTTTTAGATAGGATTTTATTTAGGTGGTTTGGTTGTGTGGGTGGTGGGTTTTACTGTTGGGGGGTTGTTTGTATTTTTTTTTACAGGTAAAAGAGCTGATTTATTTGGGGCAATGCCCCGCAAAAGGCCCTTTTAAGGGCTATTGGCAGTTTAGTTTAGGCTAGGGTTTTTTTTATTTTGGGAGGGCTTTTTTATTTTGAAAGGGCTATTAGATTAGGTGTAATTAGTTTAAATATTTGATAACTTATTTTTATTTTGTGTAATTTAGTGTTTATTTTTTTTGTAATTTAGTTAATTGTATTTAATTAATGTAATTGATGTAATTGTAGTGTAAGGTTAGGTGTTAGTGTAAGACAGGTTAGGTTTTATTTTACAGGTAAATTTGTATCTATTTTAACAAGATAGAAATAACTATTTACTAACTAGTCTATCTAGTTAAAATAAATACAAACTTAGCTATGAAATAAAAATTAAACCTAAGATAGATACAATGTAACTATTAGTTATATTGTAGCTAGCTTAGGGTTTATTTTATAGGTAAGTATTTAGTTTTAAATAGGAATTATTTAGGTATTAATTGTAATTTTTATTTAGATTTATTTTAATTATGTTAAAGTTAGTGGGTGTTAGGGTTAGGGTTATGCTTAGGGTTAGGTTTAGGGGTTAATAACTTTAGTTTAGTGACAGCAATTTTGGGGTAAGCAGATTGGGGTTAATAACAGTAATGTAGATTGTGGCGATGTTAGGGACAGCAGATTAGGTGTTAATAATATTTAACTAATGTTTGCAATGCGGGAGTACGGTGGTATAGGGGTTAATATGTTTATTATAGTGGCGGCGATGTAGGGAGCGGCAGATTAGGGGTTAATAATTTTATTTTAGTGTTTGTGATGCGGAAGGGCCTCGGTTTAGGGGTTAATAGGTAGTTTATGGGTGTTAGTGTACTTTGTAACACTTTAGTTATGAGTTTTATGCTACAGCTTTGTAGCACAAAACCCATAACTATTGACTTTTAGTTTACGGTGCAGATCTTGTAGATATGGGCTGTACCACTCACTTTTTGGCCGGACAGGCAAACTCGTAATAACGGTGCTATGGAAGTCCCATTGAAAAGGGACTTTTTGAAAGCTGCGGTAGTTACGTTGCGTTACAGCTAAAAAAAGTGTGCGGTTTAGATATACCTGCATGACTCGTATTACCAGCGGTAGTGAAAAAGAGCCATAACGCTGCTTTTTCACTCATAAAGCAAAACTCATAATCTAGCCGATACTTTGCTAAGAGAAGAAAATAACATGGTTCCATGTCCTTTAAATAGTGTTTTATGTCATTATTGAGAACAGTAGTTACTAAAGCTTACCTCAAGATCACAGGCCAACGTTCGAGTATATCATTGTAAGAGCACAGGTGGAGACCCACCAGTTCAACAATTTTTTTTATGCTACTCGTGTTCAGAAGGGTATTTATAAATCCTGAAAAATGTCGACATTTATGTAACAAATTGTAACAATGGAAAAACAATTACTTTTGCCAGAAAAACCAAGATGTGTTACCATAACAATTATATTAAAGTAATTGGTTTATTACATTACTTAAATGGTGGTATAATAATAATAATAATAATAATAATAATAATAATAAATACTGTAGATAAATATATATTTTAACTAAGACTATGTTTATTTATGTCTAAGTCTAAGAATGCTGTTTTGGCTAAACAGTTTTAGGAAATTTGTATTATACAAATAAGTTATGTTATTTTTTGAATTACAGAGACATAATTTGAAATTAATTTGTTTTTTTCTACCAACATCATTTTCACATGTTTGGCAGCTTCCTGGGGTCATGCCATATTTAAACTATGGAGAAACACTCAGACTTTGATCCACTATCGCAACTTAAATTAAGTACCAAGTGTTTTTGAGAGTCCTGAGTTAATAGGATAATCTAAAGCTTTGTAAACAAATTATAGTAAAAAACGACAATATATGAACAATATCTTTATCTATAATTCAACAAACATGATCTTATTAACACACAAACTATTTGATCACTAACAGTTGAATTGTAAATTGTAACTCCAAATGTATTAATGAATAGATTAATTTTGAAAACCCCCACTATGTCTTAGGGCCTGATGATATAAAGGTCTCCACTTTGGAAAGACTAACTAAATTCTCAGCAGTACTGCAAGATCTTTCAATTTTATGAAGGCAAATGTTAGCTTGAGAGCTGTCTATTTTAGACATGTGCACACCAAAAAAAAATAATTTAGTTTTCATTTGTTAAATAAATCATTTTGTTTAGTCATATTCGTTATGTTAAGTTAATTAGGTTTTCGGATTCATTCATTTTTTGGATCTATTTGTTTTTCGGAACCATTCGTTATTCAGATTCATTCAAACTGACTGTTATTCACTTTGGGCTTTAAATCCTTGCGATCACCAATATTACCGCATTATCGTCCAGCGTTCTAAAATTTTCCCAGAACCATAAGAATGCAGCTGTTTGATGTGTGCGGCACTCACTGCGCATGTGTGAGGCCGACATCGCATAATCAGCTGTACTAGTTGCATCAGAGGGTCGAGTATTTCTATAGTCAAGCGGCCTTTAGTGCGCATGTGCACATGAAACCCACCACGCATGCGAACACAACACCCACCGTGCGTGCGCGCGGCCCGACTTTGCATGATCAGCTGGATCAGCTGATCAGAGGGTCGAGGATTTCTACAGGTGAGTGGCCTTCAGTACGCATGTGCACGCTGACGTAATTAAAAAAACACCAAGAAGCTATGTGAAGCCAAAATTAGGAACATTTACAGCATAGAGGGGACAAGAAATGTAACGGTTGTCTAGACTCAAGGGGTACACAGGCTGGATAGTACACTACACAGTATACTACACAGTAAACACAACCAGCAAATATTTAAACATAATATTAAAAGACATTCGGCTAAATTATGAGTTGTGCGTTAGGGTAAAAAAGCAGCGTTAAGAGGTCCTAACGCTGCTTTTTTATGCCCGCTGGTATTAAGAGTCTTGAAGGTATAGGGTCACAGCACACTTCTTTGGCCTTACCCCAAAACGACTTACGTAAACTTTGTAAAGTCTTTTTTCTATGGGACTTCCATAGCGCCGGTATTATGAGTCTGTCCTGGGAGGCCAAAAAGGGAGCGGTACACCCTCTCCTGTCAAGAGTCCTACCGCATTTAAAAGTTAAGAGTTTTATGGTACAACGTCTTAACATAAAACTCATAACTAAAGTGCTAAAAAGTACACTAACACCCATAAACCACCCATAAACTACCTATTAACCCCTAAACCGAGTCCCTCCCACATCGCAAACACTATAATTAAATTATTAACCCCTAATCTGCCTCTTCAGACATCGCCGCCACCTACATTATATTTATGAACCCCTAATCTGCTGCCCCCAACATCGCCGCTACCTACATTATATTTATTAACCCCTAATTTGCCTTCCCCAATGTCGGCGCAACCTACCTACACTTTTAAACCCCTAATCTGCCGCCCCCAACGCCGCCGCCATTATATTAAAGTTATTAACCCCTAACCCTAAGTCTAACCCCAAACCTAACACCCACTAACTTAAATATAATTTAAATAAATCTAAATAAATATTCCTATCATTACCTACATTCTTCCTATTTAAAACTAAATACTTACCTGTAAAATAAACCCTAAGATAGCTACAAATATAACTAATAGTTACATTGTAGCTATCTTAGGGTTTATTTTTATTTTACAGGCAAGTTTGTATTTATTTTAACAAGGTAGAATAGTTATTAAATAGTTATTAACTATTTAATAACTAGCTAGCTAAAATAAATACAAAAGTACCTGTAAAATAAAACCTAACCTAAGTTACACTAACACCTAACACTACAATATAATTAAATAAATTAACTAAATTAAATACAATTACCTAAATTAATTTAAATTAGCTAAAGTGCAAAAAAAACAAAACACTAAATTACAGAAAATAATAAACAAATTACAGATATTTAAACTAATTACACCTAATCTAATAGCCCTATTAAAATAAAAAAAAAAACCCAAAATAAAAAAAAAACCCTAGCCTAAACTAAACTACCAATAGCCCTTAAAAGGGACTTTTGTGGGGCATTGCCCCAAAGTAATCAGCTCTTTTACCTTTTAAAAAAAATACAAACAACCCCCCCAACAGTAAAACCCACCACCCACACAACCAACCCCCCAAATAAAATACTATCTAAAAAAAACTAAGCTCCCCATTGCCCTGAAAAGGGCATATGGATGGGCATTACCCTTAAAAGGGCAATTAGCTTTTTTGCCACCCAAACCCTAACCTACAAATAAAACCCACCCAATACACCCTTAAGAAAACCTAACACTAACCCCCGACTTACCAGGAGACATCTTCATCCAAGCCGGGCCGAAGTCCTCAATGAAGTCGGGAGAAGTCTTCATCCAAGCCGGGCGAAGTGGTCCTTCAGACGGGCAGAAGTCTTCATCCATCCGGCACGGAGTGGGTCCATCTTCAAGACATCCGACGCAGAGCATCCTCTTCATCTGACGACTAAAGCTGAATGAAGGTTCCTTTAAGTGACGTCATCCAAGATGGCGTCCCTTAAATTCTTATTGGCTGATATAATTCTATCAGCCAATCGGAATTAAGGTTAAGCCAATAGTATTGAGCTTGCATTCTATTGGCTGATTGGAACAGCCAATAGAATGCAAGCTCAATCCTATTGGCTGATTGGATCAGCCAATAGGATTGAACTTCAATCCTATTGGCTGATTGCATCAGCCAATAGGATTTTTTCTACCTATCAGCCAATAGGAATCTAAGGGATGCCATCTTGGATGACGTCACTTAAAGGTACCTTCATTCAGCTTTAGTCGTCGGATGATGGGGCAATGGGGAGCTTAGGTTTTTTTAGATAGTATTTTATTTGGGGGGTTGGTTGTGTGGGTGGTGGGTTTTTCTGTTGGGGGGTTGTTTGTATTTTTTTTAAAAGGTAAAAGAGCTGATTACTTTGGGGCAATGTCCCGCAAAAGGCCCTTTTAAGGGCTATTGGTAGTTTAGTTTAGGCTAGGGTTTTTTTGTTTTGGGTTTTTTATTTTTATTTTAATAGGGCTATTAGATTAGGTGTAATTAGTTTACATATCTGTAATTTGTTTTTTTTTGTAATTTAGTGTTTTTTTTTTGTACTTTAGCTAATAGTGATGTCGCGAATAGTTCGCCGGTGAATAGTTTGCTGCGAACATAGCATGTTCGCGTTTGCCATGGCGGGCGAACATATGCGATCCGCCCCTTATTCGTCATCATTGAGTAAACTTTGACCCTTTACCTCACAGTCAGCAGACACATTACAGCCAACCAGCGGCAGACACTCCCTCCCAGACCCTTCCACCTCCTGGACAGCATCCATTTAGATTCATTTGGAAGCTGCATTCTTAGTGAGAAGAGGGACAGTGTAGCTGCTGCTTATTTAATAGGGAAATTGATAGCTAGGCTAGTGTATTCAGTGTCCACTACAGTCCTGAAGGACTCATCTGATCTCTGCTGTAAGTACAGCACCCCAAAAAGCCCTTTTTAGGGCTAGAACATCAGTCTGCTTTTTTTTTTCCTGTGTAATCTAATTGCAGTTGCCTGCCTGCCAGCGTGTGTGTCAGACTCACAGCGTATACTGTGCCCACTTGCCCAGTGCCACCACTCATATCTGGTGTAACAGTAGTGTACATTTAAAAAAAATCAACACTTTTTTGACTGTGAAATAATAGCAGACAGCTGCCAGTACCCAAGATGGCCGCTAATAAGGCAGATGGGGAGGGTTAGAGAGCTGTTTTGGGGGGGATCAGGGAGGTTGGGGGCTAATGGGGGATGCTGCACCACAACATATGTAAATATGCTAAAAAAAAAACAAAAACAAAAAACCTTTTATTTTAGTACTGGCAGACTTTCTGCCAGTACTTAAGATGGCGGGGACAATTGTGGGGTGGGGGAGGGAAGGGAGCTGTTTGGGAGGGATCAGGGGGTCTGATGTGTCAGGTGGGAGGCTGATCTCTACACTAAAGCTAAAATTAACCCTGCAAGCTCCCTACAAACTACCTAATTAACCCCTTCACTGCTAGCCATAATACACGTGTGATGCTCAGCAGCATTTAGCGGCCTTCTAATTACCAGAAAGCAACGCCAAAGTCATATATGTCTGCTATTTCTGAACAAAGGGGATCCCAGAGAAGCATTTACAACCATTTATGCCATAATTGCATAAGTTGTTTGTAAATAATTTCTGTGAGAAACCTAAAGTTTGTGAAAAAGTGAACAATTTTTTTTTATTTGATCGCATTTGGCGGTGAAATGGTGGCATGAAATATACCAAAATGGGCCTAGATCAATACTTTGGGATGTCTTCTAAAAAAAAATATATACATGTCAAGGGATATTCAGGTATTCCTCAGATATCAGGGTTCCAATGTAACTAGCGCTCATTTTGAAAAAAAGTGGTTTTGAAATAGCAAAGTGCTTCTTGTATTTATTTCCCTATAACTTGCAAAAAAAGCAAAGAACATGTTAACATTGGGTATTTCTAAACTCAGGACAAAATTTAGAAACTATTTAGCATGGTTGTTTTTTGGTGGTTGTAGATGTGTAACAGATTTTTCAGGGCCTGCCAGGGCACAGTGTCACACCAGTGCAACTCATATCTGATGTAACAGTAGTGTACATAAAAAAAAAAAAAAATTTGACTGTAATAGATTGAATAGCAGTTAGTTGTCTGCAAGCGTGTGTGTCAGGCCTACAGCGTCTACTCTGCCAACTTCTGCCAGTGCACAGTGCTACTGTGACAACATATCTGTTGTCACAGTAGCTTGCATGCATAGTACCACTAATCAAAAAAAAATGACAGGCAGAGGCAGGCCACCCCGCAGGGGCCGTCGTGGTGCTGTGATTCCCTTTGGCCCTAGAATAATGCCCAGTGTTCAGAGGCCACGTACCCTGAACTCGAAAAGTTCTGAGGACATAGTTGACTGGCTAACACAGGACACCCAATCTTCTACAGCTTCCGCTCGGAACCTTAACGCACCATCCTCCTCCAGCTTAGCTTCGGGCACCTCTCAAGTTACCACTTGCCCGCCTGCTGCCACCACCAACACTAGCACCACAGCCACTTCGCTTGATCTGTCAGAGGAGTTATTTACACATCAGTTGGAAGAAATGAGTGATGCGCAACCATTATTGCCAGAGGATGTAGATAACAGGGATATGTCTCAGTCAGGCAGCATTACACACATGGACGTACGGTGTGATGATGATGATGTTGTACCCACTGCAGGAGTTTGGTCTGTCACTGTGAAGGGGGCGTAACCCTTACACTACCTGATCGATACAACATCATACCTGATGTTTTAAAGCACGTTATTCCAAATAATTTAGGAATGTTAGGTGATTTATGCCCTTTATGGATTAAAACCAAACTCTGCATCAACTATGTAATTTTCCATGGGAGTTTTGCCATGGATCCCTCTCCGGCACGCCACAGTCCAGGTGTTAGTCCCCTTGAAACAACTTTTCCATCACTATTGTGGCCAGAAAGAGTCCCTGTGGGTTTTAAAATTCGCCTGCCCATTGAAGTCTATGGTGGTTCGCTGGTTCGCGAACTTTTGCGGAAGTTCGCCGTTCACGAACCCAAATTTTTATGTTCGCGACATCACTGTTAGATAATTTTATTTAATTGATTTAATTGTTGTTAATTTAGTTAATTTATTTAATTATATTGTAGTGTTAGGTGTTAGTGTAACTTAGGTTAGGGTTATTTTACAGGTACTTTTGTATTTATTTTAGCTAGGTAGTTATTAAATAGTTAATAACTATTTAATAACTATTCTACCTAGTTAAAATAAATACAAACTTGCCTGTAAAATAAAAATAAACCCTAAGATAGCTACAATGTAACTATTAGTTATATTGTAGCTAGCTTAGGGTTTATTTTATAGATATGTATTTATTTTTAAATAGGAATAATGTAGTTAATGATAGGAATATTTATTTAGATTTATTTAAGTTATATTTAAGTTAGTGGGTTTTAGGTTTAGGGTTAGACTTAGGTTTAGGGGTATATTAAACTTTAATACAGTGGCGGCGACGTTGGGGGCGGACGATTAGGGGTTAAAAAGTGTAGGTAGGTTGTGGCGACATTGGGGAAGGAAGATTAGGGGTTAATAAATATACTGTAGGTGGCAGGGATGTTGGGAGCAGCAGATTAGCGGTTCATAAGTATAATGTAGGTGGCCGCGGTGTCCGGAGCGGCAGATTAGGGGTTAATAATATAATATAGGTGTCAGCGATGTCGGGGACGGCAGATTAGGGGTTTATAAGTGTAAGATTAGGGATATTTAGACTCGGGGTTCATGTTAGGGTGTTATGTGTAAACATAACTTTTATTTCCCCATAGGAATCAATGGGGCTGCGTTACTGAGTTTTACGCTGCTTTTTTGCAGGTGTTAGACTTTTTTTCAGCCGGCTCTCCCCGTTGATTCCTATGGGAAAATCGTGCACAAGCACGTACGACCAGCTCACCACTGACTTAAGCAGCGCTGGTATTGGAGTGAGATTTGGAGCAAAATTTTGCTCAAAGCTCACTTTTTGTCTTTTAACGACGGGTTTCTGAAAACTCGTAATACCAGCGCTGCATAGCCTCTAATGCAAAACTCGTAATCTAGGTGAATGTCAGCAATCAGCAAACTGCATTTTTCAGTAATGCCTTGCGTATGCGCATAGGGTGGTATAGAAATGTTATAGATGTTTTGCTGTTTGTGTTTACTGTGTAGTATACTGTGTAGTGTACGATCCAGCCTGTGTACCCTCTGTATCCGAAACAAATGGATCCGTCAATTCGCTAACTAATTTATTAGTTTTCGTTATTTTTGTTATGTTGCCGATTCAAAAATTCGGATTGATCCAAATCTCCAAATCAGCCGAAATTCAGATGAAAACTACATTTGGCCAAAACGACTTGCACATGTCTAGTTTATATAGCTATGCAGGTTCTGGAAAGAGAGGCACATACAAAACAATTTAATGCTAACAAAGAACATGAAAGATTTTGTGTGAATTCTCTTCATGCTGGTTAATTTTTCATCATCTGGCCATTACTCTTCTGAGAAATCTCGTTTGGCTGTTAAATGTCAAATTTAAAGTTCAGAAAAAACTTTTTGTACTTATCTACAAAAAATGAAAATAAGTGGATTCTCTGTAGAGATATAAATAAAATTCCTCAGTAGGTAAAAAGATATCAGCTGAGGCGGTGCTGGATGCTAAGCAGTTTAATATAATATAGAAAAAGAACATCCCCAAAGCACAAAAAAAAAAGCCATCAATGTCTCATGCCCCACATATTTCATAGGGAAATCATCACTTAAATATAACCTTTATTAATGAGAGTTGAAAAATGTACTAACATTTTTAAAAGAAACTAAAAATATGTAACAAGTGGTGAGTTCTGAACCTAATGTCAGACATCAATCAAATCCATCATAAACAATGGGTAATTATCCCCATTGCAGTGTGTGATATGAGAAAAAAAATATACCTCAACAATAACTGTCTGTGTCTATTAAATCTCTACAAGGGAGCAAAAGGGATTAGCATTATACTACTCTCTCATTTCACCCCACTGCAATTATTTAAAAATGTCTGGGTATTCCAGTGCTATTCCCATCAAAAATACAGGCACTGAACTCACCAGAAATGCCTGACAAGAATTCCGCAACACAGCTTTGTTAAAGGCAAAAGTAAAGGCATCAATCTCAGATATTTATTGGCAATTCTAGCCACTAAAATCCTATCAGGAAAATCCAATACAAACAACCAAATTAAATTAACATGCCTGGAGCATTAGCCATCCAATCATGAGTTAATACCAAAAGACGGACCTGTGCAAAAGTATATACACTTTTGTGCCCCTTTTTTGAACTTTGCACACAGATGTCCAATTGATGGTTTATAAAAAAAAACAAAACAAAGCAAATAACATGACAATTTGGTGATCCTATCATGCACATGGACCGTGCTGTTAAACAGTGCCGAGCCCTTCAAAGGCAAGTACTTCATTGGAACATCCACCCTCAAAATGCAGGGGACGAATTAGATGGCCATATGATGTTACATCATTATGTACCAACATGGGGGAATATAAATATGTGGCACAGATTTGAACCAACAATATGATTTTAGGCAGCACTGAGTGTACGTTCAATCAAAGTTACGTATATATTAACAGTGTTCCTATTTAGTTAGCAGGCATCTCCATAAAACTACTATGCCAAATCCTTTTATTTACATAACCATGCTGCACTGGTTCTATTGGTTGCCAATATGTCATCAGATTACCCACCCACATATGAATTATACACAGATAGGGGAGGATTTAAAAGAAAGATCACCACCAATCGGTTGTCATTATATCATGGTAACACCCACATGGCAAAAATGTAAACATAGGACACATGTTTGGACCAAAGATACATTGTTATATAAGCGATACATACATTGTTACAACTAACGAAAAACAAAACGATGGTTACAAATTTGTATTGACCCGTCATAAAGAGAAACATTCCTATTCAGTAAGCCAGAGAATAAAAACATATTTTCAATCATACATGAATCGATCCAACAACCAATTGAATAATTTAAATGTAATGTGACATACTAATATACTCCTAATACTCCTTATATAAAATAAAGCACATATCCATTCAATTTTAAAATTTTAAAGGGAGGGGTATTAATAATAATAATAATAATAATAATTTCCATTCAAAGCACATACTGTTTTACTTTGTCTTTATTCATATAGAGACCAGATGCCAGCATACTTTATTTATTATCACATAAGTGAGATAAATACTATCTGCTCTTTGAGGCCATAAGGTATTAGTGTATTAAGTTGAATAATCCATCGAATTTATGCTCTTAAAAGGGTCATGTTGATAACCCCACCTCTGATATTTAAAGACACTTTCTACAATATCCAACATCTCAAATCTGCTTTCCCTTGATGAACTTGTAGAAAATATCTGGCCACTAATGTAAGTTTTTTACCTCTTTACAAATCTCTATGTGCATTTTTAATATTTCTAAGATGTTCACCCAAGCAAACTCGCAATTTACGTTTACCCACATACATTTTCTTACATTGACATTCAGTACAATACATCATGTTGCTTGTTCTGCAATTGAAGAATCCATTGATATATCTTCTACCATGTGAGAATATATTCAGTTCATTAACATTGACAATATATCTACTATATGTACACTTGCCACATGGGAAAGTGCCTCTAAGTCCATCAATACTCCTAGGTCTCCTTCTAACCAGATGGCTAGAGACCAATTTATTACGTATAGTTGCTGATTTTCACCAACTAATCACAATTTTTATCTTTCACAAAGTTGGAAATTTCATCATCCGTTTGGAGAATATTAAGATGTTTATTAAGGATATTTTTTTTATTTTAGATTAGGACTTTTTTATTTTAATGGGCAGTTAAAAAGATGAATGCCCTTTGAAGGGCAATGACCATACCGATGCCCCTTTAGGGGCAATGGGTAGCTTAGGATTTTTTAGAGTTAGTTTTTTTATTTTTGGGGGTTGGTTGGGTGGGGGGTTTTACTTTTAGGGGGGACTTAGTAATTTTTTAAGTTAAAAGAGCTGTTTAACTTAGGGCAATTATATTGTTAGGTTAGGGTGTGTTTTTTATTTTGGGGGTTGCTTTTTTGTTTTTATAGGGCTATTAGATTAGGTGTAATTTTTATTATTTTGGATAATTTCGTTTAATTTTTGTAATTTTAGTGTTTTTTTTTTATTTTCCGTAATTTTAGTGTTTTTATTTTTTGGTAATATTAGATTTTATTTATTTATTCGTATTGTTAGTTTTTTTTTTAATTTGTAATATAGGTGTTTTTATTTATTCGTAGTGTTAGGTTATTTAATCTTGTAATTTAGTTTTTTTTTATTTCTAGTTTATTTTAATTTCTTAAAATAGCTATGTTAGGTTTATTTATAGTTTAATCTTAGTATCTTTTATTTCACAGGTAAGATTTTATTTATTTTAAGAAAGTTATTGTAAATGGAGAGTTGCGTTACAGGATAAAATGCTTGCAGAATAGCTATACCGCCGCAACTTGTAATACGGGAGAACTGCCATTCCATGTGCAATGGCCAATTTTTCAGCGGTATAGCCGTACCGCACCATACCGCAAAACTTGTAATCTTTGTGTCTATTTCTTCCTTTAGCTGAGGGTTTAATGACAATGTCATCCCATTCTCTCAATTCTTTCAATGCCATATTTTCCTTTCTAGTTAAATAAGATTCATGTTTGTGACGTTAGGCCCACAATTCCTTACTTACTACTTTCAAAAATGTCTCAATTTATGGATATTTATGTATTTATTTATAGGCAATATTGTTTTTAAATAAAAACTTTCGAACAGAACACTAACTTTGACAAATTAAATAGAGAAATACAGGAGCAACTTGCTAGACTGCAGTCAGATATTAAATCTAGGAAGAGTAGAAAACTAGCCAGAGATAATGATGACTACTTGAAAAATCGGGTGTACAAACTGTCAGAGGCTCTTATGATTCAGGGACTGACAGTTCGGATGTAGAAACCGAAAAGCAGTCGTCAAAAAACGAACTTCACCTAGTCAGAACTGGTCTAGAAGAAGGAGAGGGGGTAGGAAGAGACACAGGAGGAGGGAGTACTAATTCAGAAGGGAGGAGATATCCTTCCAGACAGAACAGGCAAAGGGATTACAGTCAGGAGAGGGGACGCAGGGGACATCCACGGAGGTTTCGCAGCAGAAGGGGTTATTAAGATTGCCAGACAATGATCTGCAAGTGATAAATTTGTCCTCTTTCAAACTCAATCAAGCCCATATGAGTGTCCTTAAGAAAGGATTATCTTTTTGTCCAACAAATGAGCTTAATAAATTTGAATTTATTAAAGACTTACATTACTTTGCAAGACGCCTTGTCCTTTCTCAAATGTTTAAAGGTAAAGGCAGTAGACATGTTGCTGATCTGGCATTGAGCAAAGAGGACAGAGGTGCACTTGCAGATCTTGAAGAACTCATGAATGAACAAGCTGAAATCTCCAATCTTGATTTTACTCCTGGAAGCACTTAAATCAGAGTTAAATCAAATTTGAGAGCTAAATCTAAGTTTATGCCTCAACTAGCCTCCATACCCTCGGTCAATCTGTTTGTAAAACAAGTTGAAAAGGATATAAATAACCTTATGCTCATAGGGATTTCAAAGGATAATTTGTCTAAAGTAGAAAGGAAAGCATTGAATGAACTAATACATGCTGAGGACATTGCAATTAAATCTGCCGATAAGGGCGGAAATGTGGTTCTCTGGGATGCCAAATGTTATGTCTTGAAGTGAAAAGGGGAGTGGGGTAAGTGCGCTAAAAAAGCTAAAGGTATCAGAGCAAAGTTTAATTTTTCTTAATGATCATTGGTATTACATTAATATTTGAAGAATTATTTATGTTTAGCTATGTTCAAACAGTGGTGAAAGAAATAAGTAATATGGTGTGATCTTCGAAATATATGCTAAAATTGTAAAATAAAAATTAGTTAATAAAACAAATGTTAAGAGAAAGTGTTGTTCTTTGGATTTTATGTGCTAAAATTGGGAGTGGATTTAAACTTCTCTAAGTGATATCATAAAAAAGTAACTAAAAATGTTGCTAAAAAAGGTAATGTGAAAAAATGTATCGTAAACAGTGTTTAAAATTTATTATGTGTGAAAACTCCTTATATAGGGTAATGCGGTATTTAGATACTGAGTAGTAAAAAGTGTAATATCAATAGCAATATTTGAGATTATATATTTATGGGTCCAGAACTGAAAAATAGCAAGTTCCAAGGGACCTATCAGATAGTCCTTATATAGTAAATGCACACAGATGTAAAGAATCTTACATATTTATTATCGATTAAAAGTTTTACAATATAACAATTAGAAAGGGGACGTCTCCCCAATTGCACAGCCTAAAATTTCTCTAAAACCATAAAAATCTAAAAAAACTTAAATAAAACGATCTCTGTAATTGTCAGCAAATAGTCAGAAACTATATATCATATAAGCACGGTTGAATTTTATATTGTGAACTCTCGTAATGACTATTATTATGATAGATTCGTTATCCAGAGTGAGTTTTTTTGTATCACCTTAAAATTATATGTGGATAGTACAGAGTCTCTATGCAAGTTCCGTAATAGATTGTGATGACACACAGAGGTATGTGTTCTAGGGGTGATTACACACTCCCTTCAATTGTGGTTAAGACAAATTTTAAAGCTTACTTTTTCTGAATCCTGGAAGAGCTTCTGGAGCCTGTGTCCGCCGGCTATCTCTCAGCCGAGTCAGCACGCTGCATGGATCTTGGCATCTGACGTCACCGGTAAAACCGCCGGTTGTCAAAAAAAGAAGAAATTCTCAGCTGGAGTGTATGTTGTATCCAGGTATGATTTGGGAGATAAGTTCTTTGTGAGCCAGTAGAAATTACACCCTGCACCTAGTGCCAATGCACGCAGGGATAAGTTAGACTCCGATATTGATGATTCAAAACGTAGCAGAATAACCCGGGTTACCTCAGATATTGATTAAAAGTTGATTTGGGATTCAGATGTCATCATCTGTAGTAGGCACAGTCACTTAGATCGACGCGTTTCACTCACCAGGGAGCTTTATCAAGATCTGTTGTACCAGCGCTCTACTGTCACCCCACAGATCACAAATGTTATGTCTTGGAAGTAAAAAGACAATTATTGGATAAAAACCAATATTTGTGCCTCCAGGAGAACCCCATTCCCTCCCTGAAAATTGAGTTGTTTAAATTGTTGAATGATGCTAAGTCTAAGGGCATCATTAATCTATCTGAATTCAAATATCTATTGAATGATTTTCCGGTGATGCCAGTATTCTATTGTTTACCCAAAGTCCATAAGAACTTTATGAATCCTCCAGGGCGTCCCATCATCTCTGGGATAGGTAGCCTTACTGAGAATTTGGGTAACTATGTGGATTTTTTTCTGAAACCTTTTCTAGAAACTATGCCTTCCTATGTGATTGATACACTGGACCTTCTACGAAAGATAGAAGGTATTACAATACCACATGGAGCAATTCTGGTGTCCTTAGATGTGGAGGGCCTCTATTCCTCTATTCCACATACTGTAGGAATAAGGGCAGCAAAACATTTTTTGGAGACTAGAGGTACTGCGTATTCAGAACACACAGAATTTGTTGTCAGTTTGCTAACTTTTGTGCTTGAGAATAACGTTTTCTCTTTTGATAACAAGCTGTATAAACAGAGTAGGGGGACAGCAATGGGGGCTACTTGTGCCCCAACATATGCTTGTCTACACCTAGGTCTGTGGGAAATGGAAGAAGTATTCCAGAAACAAGCATTCAATGAACATGCACAAATTTGGTTACGCTATGTGGACGACGTCTTGCTGATTTGGGAGGGTACAGAGCATGAATTAAAAAGTTTCATTTCCGAACTTAATAATAACAATAGACAATAGAAATATTAATAATAACAATAGACAATAGAAATATTGCTCTGACCCTCAATTTCAGCAAGACGGACCTGTCCTTTTTGGATGTACACATTAAAATTGAAAGAGATATTCTTGTAACTGAAAATTACAGAAAGGAAACAGCAACCAATAGTGTTCTGGAGGCATCCAGCCATCATCCAGAGCACTTAAAGAATGGCATCCCTCAGTTTCAAAATATAACGAACATGCCATGCCTATGGAGAAACATTTTAGAGCTAGGGGGTATTCAAAAAGGAATATAGCATACGCTAGAAATTCTGCACAAAAAACAGAAAGAAGCGCACTGCTAATCCCCAAAATAAGAGCTAATGACAACAGAATCAGACTGATTACAGAGTATAACTGCCACTGGGATCATCTAAGAGGTATACTCAAGAAAAACTGGAGTATCCTCTTGAATGATGAGAATATCGCAAAAGAGATAGGTGAAGTGCCTCTTCTAACAGCTAGGAGAGCTCCGAATCTAAAAGACAAATTAGTTAAAAGCAAATTTGTCACTCCTCAAAAAAACTGGCTGTCTAGGCAAAAGTTGATAGGCAATTTTCCTTGTAAAAGGTGTGTGGCCTGTAGGTTTATGTTGCAGACTAAGGTCTTCTCAGTGCATGGGGACAAAACTTATAAGTTAAAACACTTTTTTACCTGCAACACAGAAGGTGTAATCTACCTTCTTTCCTGTAATTGCCCCTGTTTTTATGTTGGGAAAACAAAACGAATTCTAAAAGACAGAATCCTGGAACACAGGGACGACATTAAAAACAGAATACAAACTAGCAGTGTAGCTAGACATTTCGAAATTCATCATAACAGTCTACCTGACTGTATGAGGGTGACAGGCATTGACAAAGGAATTACCAATGGTAGAGGGGGGAACAATGATAAAATCCTCCTGCAAAAAGAATGCAGGTGGATTTTTAATCTCTCTACCATTGGTAATGGTGGTCTAAATGAGAAGCTTGATATGGGAAGCTTTTTGTAGCTTCCGTGTGACCCCTTTACTACTATTATATTTTTTTATCCCTTTCTTCAGATCGTTCTGAAAATGGTTTCTTAAAAAACCTAACTTCCAACACATTTGGTTTATAACAAAATGCAGAATAAATAATTGTATATATGTATAAGTTGTATATCAATAATCTTTTAATTACGCTACTTTGCTGTATGTATTTAGTACTCTTTCATCTCCTATTATGGGCGTTACTTATTTATCTCTATAAAAAGCACGGATGACGTGCAAAAGACATGCCCTGATGAAGCCCCGTCTCTTCTGATGACGTAGGGGTGAAACACGTGTCGGTGTCTTGTCAGCTGTCCCACGTGATACCCATGCTGTTTGGTGGAGCCTACTTTTAAGTGTGGTCGCGGTACAGTGATCTGGAGCGGACGACTATGCAGAATTTCAGCGTGCCTTTGGAGAGCTTGTGAGCACGCTGCTGAGGCCAAGCAGACACTATTTGGATGCCAATTGAAGCTTGATGATTGCTCACAAAAGAGGAAAACAAATGTTTGGAGAGAGGTCCTGAAGGCGTTTTGAAGTTTCGACAAGGCTGTGGGTAAACCGAGGCTATTTTGAAAGGGTGCAGTTGACAGAGGGGTACTTCTCTAACTAGCTAGTATCCTCCTGTACCCTTCCACATTTCCAGCTTGCTATATTTGCCTTTGCTTTGCCTGCTCATTAACGCTATACTAACCTGACCTCTTGCTATATAGTGCTCCAATACTTGTTTGAGTGACTTGGCTTATGTGCATCTGCTTTATTTGAAATCAGCTCAAAACCGCATACCGTTTGTATTTGCTGTTACTACAATGACCTGCTCCAATTTCTGTTACTGGGCACTCGACTGAATAGTGCTAAAATTATCCTGGGGACTTTTGTACTTATTACATTGGTTCAAGTTTGGAGGACTGTATAGCTTTTATGGTCTCTACAAGGAAAACACTATTTAATACATTTTTTTTGCCCAACCGACCAGTACTATATGTCAATTGCTTTATGTTGTGCTGTCTTATGCTGTTTTGTCATGCTTAAAGTTTGTTATGCATATTATTGCCATTTCTTGTGTGACAAGTACTGCACTTTGGAATAAGAGTTGTTTACTTTATGGCTGCCTCAGTTTTCACTAAAACCTTTATTTGGTCTGACGCATACCATTAAGCTCTTTTTCCATTTACAGCACTACGTCTAGCTGTTTACTAATTGCTCCACACGTGAAACATACTTACTATAGTTACATCTTGCATGGGTAACATTTGGGCCGGCCCTTTGGTGAAATTTTTTTTGCTAAGATTAAAAGTTTAATCATTTGTTATTATATTTTTGTTATGGTTTATACCATTTATGCCACTGCCTAAGTGGTCCGGACCTGCTGGCTGCACAATAAAAACCTGTTTTGATTACTAAATTCCAAGTGCTTTTCGTCTGTTCTTTATAAAAGAGTGCTGTATTCCCAGTCTTTGTTGAATGTCTCTATTATGTGCCATTTTTTCTCTCTCTATTATTGTTGTTGATAATTAATAAATGGGTCTGCACCAACAGTATTTATTGTAATACGAGATAGAAGTGTATGAGTATTCTCTTCACTCCAACACTTGGTTAACTTGCTATTTTTTCCATCCACCCAATCTTTATTTAGTTTGTTTTTAAATAATCTTTAATAGATAGAGTTTAACAGTACTTTTAAATATAATTTTGATGTGTTTTGAGCAACTTTTTTGTGTCATGTAACTGTTAACCAGAGCTATAAAGTCATGCAAATACATTTACTTTCAACTTGTAATACCCTTATCACTCACACAGTTAATGAGCCACTCGTATTCTATCCCATTATGAGAAAACAAATTTTATAGTAGAATGTCCCTTTAAGTAGGGCCATTTTAATTATCATCTACTCTAATTTGTCCCCTATAATAATATTTTACTTTTCTTATCTCCTATTTTAACCTCCCTTAAAAAATAATCCAATCTCCCATGACGTCTAAAAAAACAAGACCCCACTGGAAGCCTTTCAGTGAAAAAATGTATTATTAGCACCCTAGATCACTACACTTTCCAGATATGCTCTTTTGTTCATTTATGCTTTATTGCAGCTGTTTCTCATCTATATCCTAAAAAAAAATATTGCTCTTCTGTATGGATGCTCTCGATCATCAATCTTTAGAAAGGATCTCTCTTCTGTGGCAACTCATAGATTGGGATGTGTATTGCTATATCAAAAGCTAATTCTTTAAAAAAAAAACAGCAGCTTATTATGATATATGATTATTTTTTGAGTTAGTTGAAGGCTGGAAGAATAGTAGGTGATTAATTATAGTGGTAACTATTAAGGATAGAGTGTAAGTTAAATTAGTATGGAGTAAATTAGGATGTAAAATTAAGGTAGAGGGTAATTAGGCCAATTGGAATGTAGTGTTCTTTATTCAGAGTAGTGATAATTTGTGTGGTTGATTAATTTGGATTGTCATCATCTGAGAAGAGGAAGTCAATTTTTAAAACATGTAGAGAATATTTTTTTGACTTGTTCATGGAAGATGTACAATAAAAGTTTGGCCTACATTGCAAATAATGTGTTGTGGGAATTACTTCAGAGTGACCAGATGTTCTCTTCCCCTATTTTCATGTTATGATTATCCGTTCCTACAATTAAACGTAAACATCTGAATGAGTGAATGTGTATGTATGTGTGTCTATTTATATAAAATTTGCTATTGGGTTTTTGAGTATAAACTTGTGCACATGGTTGTTTCTTTTACTCACATCTTGAATAATAAATTAATTTAAAAATGTATTATTTGTATTAGATACTAAATCCCTTGAAATCTGAATGAAAAAAAGAGATTCATGGGTTTTCTAATTCAAGTTTATGAAAACAACACATGCGGAAAAAAAGAGCAGGAAACCTTTACATGGGAACACATATTGCTTTAATAATGACAGTAATCATAAGTATAGTATCCAAAGGACTTTTTTTTTATTACTTTATTTCACTTGGGAAATCAGCAATTTCTGGAATGTGATCTTGTTTTGTGTTTTATTATTGGGAACATTTCAAGAAATCTCCAATATGTATTTATTGTTTTAAAAAATGATATGTTTTGCCTACATCTTTACTTAATAAAATTAAAGAGGAAGTACAGTTTAGAAAGTGTGCTAATTTAAAAACTTTTTTTACACTATGGCTAATAAACATACTTGGCCAGATTACAAATGGAGTGCTATTTAGAGCTTTCACTAGATTGCTAGTTGCGCTAGAAGTAAACGTTTTGCGTTTGCAGAGTTGAACTCGTATTGTGAGTTGAAAGTAAAAAGATATCACTCTTACGCTAACCCGACGCACGCAAAAAGTCAAACTTAGAATATTGCATGCACAATAACCTATTCCTCCATAGGAGTCAATGGGAAAAAAAGTGGAAAAAACTTAACATCCCACTTGTGTGCAACCTGATTGCATATTCTCATGTGCGTTAACCCGACATGAAAATATAAATATTTCACATTCCAATGTTCTTCACATAGAAGAATATGTTCTATTTATTTGTAAATACATATTTCTATATTTAAGTTCAAATCATCTCAAACTGGTTTCTTGAACATGACAATGAGTTCACTGTACTCCAATGGCCTCCACAGTTACTGGATCTTAATCCAATAGAGCACCTTTGGGATGTGGTGGAATGGAAGATTTGCATCATGGATGTGCAGCCGACAAATCTGCAGCAACTGCGTGATGCTATCATGTCAATATGGACCAAAATATCTGAGGAATGTTTCCAACACCTTGTTGAATCTATGCCATAAAGAGTTAAAGCAGTTCTGAAGGCAAAAGGGGGTACAACCCGGTACTAGCAAGGTGTAACTAATAAAGTGGCGGGTGAGTTTATGTATATGTATATATATATATATATATATACAATTCAATAAGTCCCCTTTTACATGGTATGCAAGCAAGGTAAGGTAAAGTTCATTCTTAAAGGCCCATATAAAGCACAATGAAGGGAGTGATATAAAGTTCATACCTTTATTGAAGTCATGTAAAACCACAGCATTAAAAAAACGTAGTAATTACCAGGAGATGCAGGTGCTAACGGAGGGTGACGTCATCTGATGTGTTTCATGCCTTACTGGCACTTTGTCAAAGATACAGACTACAAACATCTAGTTTGACTAGTCTTTTTTGCCTCGGGAAAGACGCTGAAGCAGCCCCTGGTTCCAAACTTGATTTTCCGCTCTCTATTTCTGTGAACTCACCTTCAGCCAAATATATATATATATCCAAGTTGTATAGTGTATACACTCTCACCAACCAACTTCAACTTGCCAGGGTGCTGTTTCCAGGTATATAAAGATTCTATGAAAAAGCACTCACTGGACTTTGGACATCAGTGACAAACCATTTTTATTTTTTATTTATTATAAAAACGGTTTGTCACTGATATCCAAAGTCCAGTGAGTGCTTTTTCATAGAATATATATATATATATATATATATATATATACACACACACACTTTGGAACCCTTTCTACTGAAATACCTTGAAACATGTAAAATATTTTTTTTCAATAATAATATTTAATAATGTATTTTACTGTGTATTTACTTTAAATCAGGGGTCAAGCCCAGCGGGAACATGTGGGTTTGGAATCCCTGCACTATTTTTGCATGTATAACTAAGTTCCCCCTGGACAGAGAACAGAAACGCTTCAGTAAACACTGCTGTTGCTGGTGGGAGGAGCTAAAGCACTGGTTAGTGAGATCCTCTAGTAATGGGCAGTAACACATCCTACAATATACTAAATGCAAGCCTGTTAGCGTTTCTGCTGTGTGATCACCCTGCACTGTGTAGAAAATATGGTGCTTACATTTCTGTGTGAAAAAATGTGCTCATCAAGCAGGGAAGAGTCATGTCCTTCCAGCTTCCTGCTTTCTCTCTAAATTGGAATTCCATTTAGTTCTTAGAGATTGTTTGTGTACACACAAAAGAAAATAGGTCTTGCAATTAAAGGTGTTTGTGAAACATCTTATAGTAGGATAAGTCAAATTATTTTATTTTCTACACCAATAGTATGTGCAGTCTGTTTATGTATGTTGGTGTCTGTATGTCTTTAAATTTACTCTCTGCAGAATGCTGACCTGTGCAAGATTATTTGTGCAAGAAGTATTTGCTGCAGATTAAACCTTACCAGTTGCATCCCAAAGTAACCTGTTTTGCTATCAATGTTACTGTGCCCTCATGCCTCCTGCTTCCTCTGTCAGTGTTACTTGCTTACCATTTACTTGGTAAGCGTGTTAATGGTAAAAGAAAATAAGTATCACATTAACATTTTTTTCTCAATGCAGAGAGAGTGCTCACACAAATTTTTATCAAGATCATGATATCAGATGTTTACATTACAGAGCCTTACACAACCTGAGAGCCAGAGAGTAAAATCTCCTAAAATCTTACTAAGGCTCTTAGCTTTTTGGATTATTCAACATTATCTATATACAAATGCCCCTTCATGTGTTCTAAAAAGTGTGTGTCTGGTTTCTCAGTATTCAGTATCAGTTGAATCCTAAATTACAACAAAAAATGTCACCCCTGCCATGTAAAAGGTTAACCATGGGGGTCCATCCTCAGGCCCAAAGGCAATCATGCAACCAATTATTGGTTTCAATTGTTTTCATTAACCAAAGTATATAGATTATATACATATAAATAAAGAGTGTGTGTGGTGTAAGTGTGTGCGTGAGAGTATAAAAGAATATTAATTGTGAGGGGGGAGGTGGAAGTCTCGGTGAGTTCCCACACTTTGCTTTTTAGGACTTGACCCCTGCTGTAAATATTATACATTCCAATGTTCTTCCCATAGGGGTGAATGTTCTTTATATTTTTAAATAGATATTCCTATATATATCTGTATATATCTATACTGTATATATATACAGGGAGTGCAGAATTATTAGGCAAGTTGTATTTTTGAGGATTAATTTTATTATTGAACAACAACCATGTTCTCAATGAACCCAAAAAACTCATTAATATCAAAGCTGAATAGTTTTGGAAGTAGTTTTTAGTTTGTTTTTAGTTATAGCTATTTTAGGGGGATATCTGTGTGTGCAGGTGACTATTACTGTGCATAATTATTAGGCAACTTAACAAAAAACAAATATATACCCATTTCAATTATTTATTTTTACCAGTATACCAATATAACATCTCAACATTCACAAATATACATTTCTGACATTCAAAAACAAAACAAAAACAAATCAGTGACCAATATAGCCACCTTTCTTTGCAAGGACACTCAAAAGCCTGCCATCCATGGATTCTGTCAGTGTTTTGATCTGTTCACCATCAACATTGCGTGCAGCAGCAACCACAGCCTCCCAGACACTGTTCAGAGAGGTGTACTGTTTTCCCTCCTTGTAAATCTCACATTTGATGATGGACCACAGGTTCTCAATGGGGTTCAGATCAGGTGAACAAGGAGGCCATGTCATTAGATTTTCTTCTTTTATACCCTTTCTTGCCAGCCACGCTGTGGAGTACTTGGACGCGTGTGATGGAGCATTGTCCTGCATGAAAATCATGTTTTTCTTGAAGGATGCAGACTTCTTCCTGTACCACTGCTTGAAGAAGGTGTCTTCCAGAAACTGGCAGTAGGACTGGGAGTTGAGCTTGACTCCATCTTCAACCCGAAAAGGCCCCACAAGCTCATCTTTGATGATACCAGCCCAAACCAGTACTCCACCTCCACCTTGCTGGTGTCTGAGTCGGACTGGAGCTCTCTGCCCTTTACCAATTCAGCCACAGGCCCATCCATCTGGCCCATCAAGACTCACTCTCATTTCATCAGTCCATAAAACCTTAGAAAAATCAGTCTTGAGATATTTCTTGGCCCAGTCTTGACGTTTCAGCTTGTGTGTCTTGTTCAGTGGTGGTCGTCTTTCAGCCTTTCTTACCTTGGCCATGTCTCTGAGTATTGCACACCTTGTGCTTTTGGGCACTCCAGTGATGTTGCAGCTCTGAAATATGGCCAAACTGGTGGCAAGTGGCATCTTGGCAGCTGCACGCTTGACTTTTCTCAGTTCATGGGCAGTTATTTTGCGCCTTGGTTTTTCCACACGCTTCTTGCGACCCTGTTGACTATTTTGAATGAAACGCTTGATTGTTCGATGATCATGCTTCAGAAGCTTTGCAATTTTAAGAGTGCTGCATCCCTCTGCAAGATATCTCACTATTTTTGACTTTTCTGAGCCTGTCAAGTCCTTCTTTTGACCCATTTTGCCAAAGGAAAGGAAGTTGCCTAATAATTATGCACACCTGATATAGGGTGTTGATGTCATTAGACCACACCCCTTCTCATTACAGAGATGCACATCACCTAATATGCTTAATTGGTTGTAGGCTTTCAAGCCTATACAGCTTGGAGTAAGACAACATGCATAAAGAGGATGATGTGGTCAAAATACTCATTTGCCTAATTATTCTGCACTCCCTGTATATATATATATATATATATATATATATATATATATATATATATATATATATATATATATTTATATTTAGGTATAGATATATATTTTACAATAAAATCATCATTTAGCAAAATCCCTAAATAGCACCACTTATATATATAGCCCTACATGTGCTTTTTCTGGGGTTCTATTTTGTTTAGTTTTTTTTGTTTTTTTGTCTTTTATGAAAAGGTAAACACACAAAAAAAACAACCTATGCTTAAAAGGTATATCTTGACTTTGAAGCAGGATTTTCAGAGGTCTTCCTAAAAGTAAAGTAAATAATAAATTTAATATTGATGATGAATATTTTACATTTAACTATTAATATTAATTAATTAATTATGGGCTAGATGACAAGTGGAGCGCTTATTTGCATTTTTGCTAGAGTGCTAACTGCGTTTGCAGTAAGCCTTTTGCGATCGTCGGGTTGCGCTAATATTCCGAGTATAAAGTAAAAAGTTATTGTGCTTGCGCTAACCCAACAAGCGCAAAAATCTGATCTTACACTATCGTGCACGCAATAACCTATTCCCCCATAGAAGTCAACGGAGAAATAAAAATGGGGGAAAAAACCCTACTCGCGTAAACCCGATTACCATAAGCCCCTACTCTAATAACCCCTAAACTGCCACATATCTTACGCAAAGTCCCCACTACACTATTAACCCCTAAACCACCAGCCCCAAACAGGTAGTAAAACACTATACTATTAACCCCTAAACCACCAGCCCCCAACCCATTGTAAGACACTACATTATTAACACCTAAACCACCAGCCCCCAATGCAAAATAACCTATTAACATTTAACCCCCCTAACCTAAAACCTCCTAAGTTAACCCAAAATAGACTAACCTTTACCATAAAAACCTAGGGGTCGATCCGATAAAAATCGTCGCCCGCAAAAGCTGGCGACGCCAATATTTTCGCGGGTTTGGTATCCTATATACGGCGTAACCTAGAAGTTACGCACGTATATTTCTGCCGTCGCCCGTAGTTTTTTGGGCCATAGGCAGGTATACCAAACCCGCGCAGTTTGGTATCCAATATACAGCGTAAGGACTTACGTGGCGAAAATGGAGAAATCTTACTCCATTTTCACCTCGCCACAAAAAGCAGCCGTAAAAAGCCTTACGCTGACTATTGGAGCCCCGTAACTCCCTAAACTGGCTGCTAAATAAACCTAACACCTAACGCATGCGCAATGTCTATCTCCCTGTCAACCGCGATCCCCTGCCGCAATCCCTAATAAAGTATTTAACCCCTAAACCGCCACCATCTACATAAACTAACCCCCTACTGTGAGCCCCTAAAACCGCCACCATCTAACTGATCTATCCCCTACTGTGAACCCCTAAAACCGCCACCATCTAACTGATCTATCCTCTACTGTGAACCCCTAAAACCGCCACCATCTAACTGATCTATCCCCTAATGTGAACCCCTAAAACCGCCACCATCTAACTGATCTATCCCCTAATGTGAACCTCTTACACCGCCGCCATCTACCTTATCTATCCCCTAATCTGACCCCTTACACCGCCGCCACCTATATAAAAATTATTAACCCCATAATCTAATCCCCCTATACCGCCGCCAGCTATATTAAAATTATTAACCTCTAATTTAATCTACCTACCCCACCGCCAGCTATATTATCTATATTAACCTTAAGTATATTATAGTTAATAATAATAATAATTATTACATTATATATATATTAACTATATTAACCCTAATTATATTAAGGTTAATATAGTTAATATAGTTACTATAGTATTTATATTAACTATATTAACTCTATCTAACCCTAACACACCTAACTAAATTCTTATTAAATAAATCTAATTCATATTATAAGCTAAAATATTCCTATTTAAATCTAAATACTTACCTATAAAATAAACCCGAATATAGCTACAATATAATTAATAATTACATTGTAGCTATGTTAGGGTTTATATTTATTTTACAGGTAAATTGTTAATTACTTTAACTAGGTATAATAGCTATTAAATAGTTATGAACTATTTAATAGCTACCTAGTTAAAATAATTACCCAATTACCTGTAAAATAAATCCTAACCTAAGTTACAAATACACCTACACTATCAATAAATTAAATAAACTACAAATATCTATCTAAAAATACAATTAAATAAACTAAACTAAATTACAAAAACAAACAAACACTAAATTACAAAAACTAAAAAAAAGATTACAAGATTTTTAAGCTAATTACACCTATTCTAAGCCCCCTAATAAAATAATAAAGCCCCCCAAAATAAAAAAAATACCCTACCCTATTCTAAATTAAAAAAGTTCAAAGCTCTTTTACCTTACCAGCCCTTAAAAGGGCCTTTTGTGGGGGCATGCCCCAAAGAAAACTGCTCTTTTGCCTGAAAAAAAACCCACAATACCACCCCCCAACATTACAACCCACCACCCACATACCCCTAATCTAACCCAAACCCCCCTTAAATAAACCTAACACTACCCCCCTGAAGATCTCCCTACCTTATCTTCACCACGCCAGGCCGAACTCCTCATCCGATCCGGGCGATGTCTATCCAAGCGGCAAAGAAGAGGTCTTCATCCCAGCGATGTCTTTATCCAAGCGGCAGCAAAGTCTTCTTCCATCGGGCAGCATCTTCCATCAAGCGGCATCTTGAATAATCTCTCCACCGACGCGGAGCATCCATCCCGACCGACGACTGAACGACGAATGAGGTACCTTTAAATGACGTCATCCAAGATGGCGTCCGTCGAATTCTGATTGGCTGATAGGATTCTATCAGCCAATCAGATTGAGCTCGCGTTCCATTGGCTGTTCCGATCAGCCAATAAAATGTGAGCTCAATCTGATTGGCTGATTGGTTCAGCCAATCGGATTGAACTTGAATCTGATTGGCTGATTCAATCAGCCAATCAGATTTTTCTACCTTAATTCCAATTGGCTGATAGAATTCTATCAGCCAATAGGAATTCGACGGACGCCATCTTGGATGACGTCATTTAAAGGTACCTCATTCGTCGTTCAGTTGTCGGCCGGGATGGATGCTCCGCGTCGGTGGAGAGAAGATTCAAGATGCCGCTTGATGGAAGATGCTGCCCGATGGAAGAAGACTTTGCTGCCGCTTGGATAAAGACATCACTGGGATGAAGACCTCTTCTTTGCCGCTTGGATAGACATCGCCCGGATCGGATGAGGAGTTCGACTGGGGTGGTGAAGATAAGATAGGGAGATCTTCAGGGGGGTAGTGTTAGGTTTATTTAAGAGGGGTTTGGGTTAGATTTGGGGTATGTGGGTGGTGGGTTGTAATGTTGGGGCGTGGTATTGAGGTAAAAGAGCTTTGAACTTTTTTTAATTTAGAATAGGGTAGGGAATTTTTTTTATTTTGGGGGGCTTTATTATTTTATTAGGGGGCTTAGAATAGGTGTAATTAGCTTAAAAATCTTGTAATCTTTTTTTTAGTTTTTGTAATTTAGTGTTTTTTTTTTTTTGTAATTTAGTTTAGTTTATTTAATTGTATTTTTAGATAGATATTTGTAGTTTATTTAATTTATTGATAGTGTAGGTGTATTTGTAACTTAGGTTAGGATTTATTTTACAGGTAATTGGGTAATTATTTTAACTAGGTAGCTATTAAATAGTTCATAACTATTTAATAGCTATTATACCTAGTTAAAATAATTAACAATTTACCTGTAAAATAAATATAAACCCTAACATAGCTACAATGTAATTATTAATTATATTGTAGCTATCTTAGGGTTTATTTTATAGGTAAGTATTTAGATTTAAATAGGAATATTTTAATTAATATTAATATTAGATTTATCTTAATAAGAGTTTAGTTAGGATGTTAGAGTTAGATAGGGTTATTATACTTAATATATATATATATATATATTATAATAACGATATTAACTATATTAATTAATATAATTATGGTTAATATAGTTAATATATATAATATAATAACTATAATAACTATATTAACCCTAATATAATTAGGGTTAATATAGTTGATATAGCTGGCGGCGGTGTAGGGGGATTAGATTAGGGGTTAATACATTTATTATAGGTGGCCGCGGTGTAGGGGGATGTAGATTGTAGGCAAAAGAGCAGTTTACTTTGTGACAAAGCCCCGCCAAAAGCCCTTTTAAGGGCTGGCAAAAGAACTGAATTCTTTGGGGCATACCCCGCAAAAAGCCCTTTTAAGCGCTGGCAAAAGAGCTGTTACTTTGGGGCAATGCCACGCAAAAAGCCCTTTTCAGGGCTATTTGTAGGGTTAGACTTAGGTTTAATGGTAGGGATAGTTTAGTATTTTAGGGGTTAAATAATTTAATATAGATGGCGGCGGGGTAGGGGGATTAGATTAGGGATTAATAATTTTAAAATAGATAGCGGCGGGGTAGGGGCTCACTTTAGGGGGTTATAGATTTAATATAGCTGGCGGCGGTTTAGGGGTTAATAACTATATTAGGTAGCGGTGGGCTCCGGGAGCGGCGGTTTAGGGGTTAATACATATTTTATTGTTAGGCTAGTGAGGGGGGATAGCGGATAGAGGGTTAGACGTGTCAGGCTATGTTAGGGAGGCGTTTTAGACAGTGCGGGTGATTTAGACTTTAGTCAGGTTTTGTAGTTTTGTAGGCGCCGGCAGTTTCTAACGTGCCGTAAGTCACTGGCAACGCCAGAAATTTGTACTTGCGCAGATTTCTGGACATCGCTGGTTTATCCGACTTACGGCACGTTAGCATCTGACGGTGCCGTATATGGGATAGATCGAGTTGCGAGCTGAAACTGCGGGCGACGCGGGTTCCCTCGCTTGCGCCGCAAACTACGATCTATATTGGATCGCGCCCCTAACTACCTTTAAAAAAATAAAAACTTCCCCGTGAAAGTAAAAAAAAAATCTAATCTTACCTTTTAAAACAAAATAAAAACATTACATTACCAAAAAAAATTACATTACTTTAAAAAAAAAAATAACATAAAAAATAACAAACCCTACATTACAAAAAATTACAAAGAATTTTCCAAAAATAAAAAAGAGAGGCCTATTCTAATACCCCAAATAAAAATAAAACATGCTAAAATAAAAAAAAATATATTATAAAACTAAACTTCAAATAGTCTTTTAAAGGGCCTTTGTAGGGCTTTGCCCTAAAGTGATCAAGCTATTTTTCTTAAAAAAATAACTACAATCCTTTAATAGAATAGAATGAAATCTCTCATTTCATTTTATTGGCTGATTTGAATTTGAACATTCAAATTAGCCAATAGGAATGCAAGGTACCCCATATAAAAGGGGTACCTCGCATTCCACATTTAGTGTGTGGTTGGTGACCGCATGAAGAGGACCTCCGTGTTCAAGCTCTGAAGAAGAAGACCACTACTGTAGCTTCCACTGGCATCACCAACACCGCTGCAGCCGGGATGAAGATAGGAAGATGGACCGTTTTCGGGATGAAGATGAAGTGCCGCTATTTTATGTATAGAGGTTTTATTTTTATTTAATTAATGGCAATGCTCATCCAAATGCCCTTTTCAGGGCACTTTTTAGATTGTGTTTTTTTTTTTATTTTTTTATTGAGGTTGTGTAAAATCTTACATAAAGAAACACCAATATGCAATAATAACATTGTAATAAGACAGACAATCTCAACATATAGACATAGTAAAAAAAAAACAACTAGAACAAATTGGACTAGTATGTCCGTGGTGATTTTATATAGGTAATAACGAATCCTCAATTTTGTATTATATGAAGAATAAAAATGATCTTGTGTCAACCCATTGTTATGCACGACACTAGGCCCTCAGGCCACCACATTGAACCACTGCATATAACCTCACAATGATCATTTCCATTGGCACATAAAGGTGCAAAATGTCTGAGGTAAAATGTAAGCTCAGAGGGGAGGTACTAAGAAGACTTAAATTTAACATAAGCCCTATACCATTGCATAGTCTAACATACTAGTGAGCGCCTGGGGATTTAAGATCAGATATATGTAAATAAACATGTGATACTTAAAATATAACCCATACGCTCCCCAGCAGTGACAAAGAGGTACATAGGACTTATAGACACTAGCAGTGACATAATAGTGACCCCAGCATACTATCCATACCTTGGCAAAGAAGATTGATCAATAGTAGTCAGCATGTCTAGATAATAATAGGCTCATTATGAATAGAATACATGCCCAATAATCAATAGCATGAAAATATGAAATACTAGCCTCAAATTGAGAATATTTAGGAAAAAACTAAGTTCAGACTGTTCTCAATATCTACAGGGAGTGCAGAATTATTAGGCAAATAAGTATTTTGACCACATCATTCTCTTTATGCATGTTGTCTTACTCCAAGCTGTATAGGCTCGAAAGCCTACTACCAATTAAGCATATTAGGTGATGTGCATCTCTGTAATGAGAAGGGGTGTGGTCTAATGACATCAACACCCTATATCAGGTGTGCATAATTATTAGGCAACTTCCTTTCCTTTGGCAAAATGGGTCAAAAGAAGGACTTGACAGGCTCAGAAAAGTCAAAAATAGAGAGATATCTTGCAGAGGGATGCAGCACTCTTAAAATTGCAAAGCTTCTGAAGCGTGATCATCGAACAATCAAGCGTTTCATTCAAAATAGTCAACAGGGTCGCAAGAAGCGTGTGGAAAAACCAAGGCGCAAAATAACTGCCCATGAACTGAGAAAAGTCAAGCGTGCAGCTGCCAAGATGCCACTTGCCACCAGTTTGGCCATATTTCAGAGCTGCAACATAACTGGAGTGCCCAAAAGCACAAGGTGTGCAATACTCAGAGACATGGCCAAGGTAAGAAAGGCTGAAAGACGACCACCACTGAACAAGACATACAAGCTGAAACGTCAAGACTGGGACAATAAATATCTCAAGACTCATTTTTCTAAGGTTTTATGGACTGATGAAATGAAAGTGAGTCTTGATGGGCCAGATGGATGGGCCCGTGGCTGGATTGGTAAAGGGCAGAGAGCTCCAGTCCAACTCAGACGCCAGCAAGGTGGAGGTGGAGTACTGGTTTGGGCTGGTATCATCAAAGATGAGCTTGTGGGGCCTTTTTCGGGTTGAGGATGGAGTCAAGCTCAACTCCCAGTCCTACTGCCAGTTTCTGGAAGA
Source organism: Bombina bombina (assembly GCF_027579735.1). Taxonomy (NCBI): domain Eukaryota; kingdom Metazoa; phylum Chordata; class Amphibia; order Anura; family Bombinatoridae; genus Bombina; species Bombina bombina. The sequence continues at coordinate 288,274,470 of NC_069502.1, read as the reverse complement.
CACCTTCATCAAGCAGTGGTACAGGAAGAAGTCTGCATCCTTCAAGAAAAACATAATTTTCATGCAGGACAATGCTCCATCACACGCGTCCAAGTACTCCACAGCGTGGCTGGCAAGAAAGGGTATAAAAGAAGAAAATCTAATGACATGGCCTCCTTGTTCACCTGATCTGAACCCCATTGAGAACCTGTGGTCCATCATCAAATGTGAGATTTACAAGGAGGGAAAACAGTACACCTCTCTGAACAGTGTCTGGGAGGCTGTGGTTGCAGCTGCACGCAATGTTAAGGGTGAACAGATCAAAACACTGACAGAATCCATGGATGGCAGGCTTTTGAGTGTCCTTGCAAAGAAAGGTGGCTATATTGGTCACTGATTTGTTTTTGTTTTGTTTTTGAATGTCAGAAATGTATATTTGTGAATGTTGAGATGTTATATTGGTTTCACTGGTAAAAATAAATAATTGAAATGGGTATATATTTGTTTTTTGTTAAGTTGCCTAATAATTATGCACAGTAATAGTCACCTGCACACACAGATATCCCCCTAAAATAGCTAAAACTAAAAACAAACTAAAAACTACTTCCAAAAATATTCAGCTTTGATATTAATGAGTTTTTTGGGTTCATTGAGAACATGGTTGTTGTTCAATAATAAAATTAATCCTCAAAAATACAGCTTGCCTAATAATTCTGCACTCCCTGTAGGTCAGGAATGAAATAGCTTAACAGATTTCTAGGTCCTCCCTTAATGCAATATAAAGCAAGTGATAGATTTAAGTAAAGGCAAATGATTTTCATGGTATATTCCCTGCCAGTATATTTTTGAACTAATACGGAATCTAAGACGCAGATTACAGGCAATGTTGTAGTCCAGCATGAGCTATGGGTAAGTAAAATATAAAGGGAACTAAGGGCTATAAACTCTGTAGTACCTACTTTTAAAGTTATGGTTGTAATAACCTAATGATTCAGCGTCTTCTACTGCCCCTTTGACATTCCATAGGTGTGTAGGTTTAGGCTATCCATGACACATATCAGTAATGCTGTACAGATAGCCAAAAGATGGAAATCTATCTTTATATTGTATAGTTCAGCAAGGGGTACACTTCTACTCAATATTTCCAGACTCTGGAGTGAAGAACAGCAGTTCAATATGTAGTGAGCTCACTATCGGCTAGATTTAGAGTTTTGTCAGTAAAGACCCGCGTAGCTAACGCCGGCTTTTTTCTGGCCGCACCATAAAAATAAATCTGGTATTGAGAGTCCACATAAAGGCTGCGTTAGGCTCCAAAAAAGGAGCGTAGAGCATTTTTAACGCAACTTCAACTCTCGATACCAGAGTTGCTTACGGACGCGGCCAGTCTCAAAAACGTGCTCATGCACGATTCCCCCATAGGAAACAATGGGGCTGTTTGAGCTGAAAAAAAACCTAACACCTGCAAAAAAGCCGCGTTCAGCTCTTAACGCAGCCCCATTGTTTGCTATGCGTAAACACTTCCTACGTCTGCACCTAACACCCTAACATGTACCCCGAGTCTAAACACCCCTAACCTTACACTTATTAACCCCTAATCTGCCGCCCCTGCTATCGCTGACCCCTGCATATTTTTTTAACCCCTAATCTGCCGCTCCGTAAACCGCCACTACTTACATTATCCCTATGTACCCCTAATCTGCTGCCCCTAACACCGCCGACCCCTATATTATATTTATTAACCCCTAATCTGCTCCCCACAACGTCGCCTCCACCTGCCTACACTTATTAACCCCTAATCTGCCGACCGGACCTGAGCGCTACTATAATAAAGTTATTAACCCCTAATCCGCCTCACTAACCCTATAATAAATAGTATTAACCCCTAATCTGCCCTCCCTAACATCGCCGACACCTAACTTCAATTATTAACCCCTAATCTGCCGACCGGAGCTCACCGCTATTCTAATAAATGTATTAACCCCTAAAGCTAAATCTAACCCTAACACTAACACCCCCCTAAGTTATATATCATTTTAATCTAACGAAATTAATTAACTCTTATTAAATACATTATTCCTATTTAAAGCTAAATACTTACCTGTAAAATAAATCCTAATAAAGCTACAATATAAATTATAATTACATTGTAGCTATTTTAGGATTAATATTTATTTTACAGGTAACTTTGTATTTATTTTAACCAGGTACAATAGCTATTAAATAGTTAAGAACTATTTAATAGTTACCTAGTTAAAATAATTACAACATTACCTGTAAAATAAATCCTAACCTAAGTTACAATTAAACCTAACACTACACTATCAATAAATTAATTAAATACAATATCTACAAATAACTACAATGAAATAAACTAACTAAAATACAAAAAATAAAAAAGAACTAAGCTACAAAAAATAAAAAAATATCTACAAACATAAGAAAAATATTACAACAATTTTAAACTAATTACACCTACTCTAAGCCCCCTAATAAAATAACAAAGACCCCCAAAATAACAAAATGCCCTACCCTATTCTAAATTACTAAAGTTCAAAGCTCTTTTACCTTACCAGCCCTGAACAGGGCCCTTTGCGGGGCATGCCCCAAGAAGTTCAGCTCTTTTGCCTGTAAAAAAAACATACAATACCCCCCCAACATTACAACCCACCACCCACATACCCCTAATCTAACCCAAACCCCCCTTAAATAAACCTAACACTAAGCCCCTGAAGATCTTCCTACCTTATCTTCACCATACCAGGTTCACCGATCCGTCCTGAAGAGCTCCTCCGATGTACTGATCCAAGCCCAAGCGGGGGGCTGAAGAGGTCCATGATCCGGCTGAAGTCTTCATCCAAGCGGGAGCTGAAGAGGTCCATGATCCGTATGAAGTCTTCATCCAAGCGGGAGCTGAAGAGGTCCATGATCCGGATGAAGTCTTCTATCAACGGCATCTTCAATCTTCTTTCTTCGGGAGCCATCATCTTCCATCCGACGTGGAACATCCTCTTCTCCCGACGCCTACTTGCCGAATGAAGGTTCCTTTAAGGGACGTCATCCAAGATGGCGTCCCTTGAATTCCGATTGGCTGATAGGATTCTATCAGCCAATCGGAATTAAGGTAGGAAAATTCTGATTGGCTGATGGAATCAGCCAATCAGAATCAAGTTCAATCCGATTGGCTGATCCGATCAGCCAATCAGATTGAGCTTGCATTCTATTGGCTGTTCCGATCAGCCAATAGAATGCGAGCTCAATCTGATTGGCTGATCGGATCAGCCAATCGGATTGAACTTGATTCTGATTGGCTGATTCCATCAGCCAATCAGAATATTCCTACCTTAATTCCGATTTGCTGATAGAATCCTATCAGCCTATCGGAATTCAAGGGACGCCATCTTGGATGACGTCCCTTAAAGGAACCGTCATTCTTCAGTTGGACGTCGCCGGATGAAGATGGGTCCGCGTCGGAGGTCTTCAGGATGGAGCCGGTCCTCATCGGATGAAGATAGAAGATGCCGCTTGGAAGATGATGGTTGCCGGTCCGGATCTACTCTTCTTCCTGGATAGGATGAAGACTTTGGAGCCTCTTCTGGACCTCTTCAGCCAGCGGATGATGGATCGCCAGCCCCCGCTTGGGTTGGATGAAGATTTTGGAGCCAGGACGGATCGGTGATACCTGGTGAGGTGAAGACAAGGTAGGATGATCTTCAGGGGCTTAGTGTTAGGTTTATTTAAGGGGGGTTTGGGTTAGATTAGGGGTATGTGGGTGGTGGGTTGTAATGTTGGGGGGGGGGTATTGTATGGTTTTTTTTACAGGAAAAAGAGCTGAACTTCTTGGGGCATGCCCCGCAAAGGGCCCTGTTCAGGGCTGGTAAGGTAAAAGATCTTTGAACTTTAGTAATTTAGAATAGGGTAGGGCATTTTTTATTTTGGGGGTCTTTGTTATTTTATTAGGGGGCTTAGAGTAGGTGTAATTAGTTTAAAATTGTTGTATATTTTTCTTATGTTTGTAAAAAAAAAATTATTTTTTGTAACTTAGTTCTTTTTTATTTTTTGTACTTTAGTTAGTTTATTTCATTGTAGTTATTTGTACATATTGTATTTAATTAATTTATTGATAGTGTAGTGTTAGGTTTAATTGTAGGTAATTGTAGGTATTTTATTTAATTAATTTAATGATAGTATAGTGTTAGGTTTAATTGTAACTTAGGTTAGGATTTATTTTACAGGTAATTTTGTAATTATTTTAACTAGGTAACTATTAAATAGTTCTTAACTATTTAATGGCTATTGTACATGGTTAAAATAATTACAAAATTGCCTGTAAAATAAATATTAATCCTAAAATAGCTACAATGTAATTATAATTTATATTGTAGCTATATTAGGATTTATTTTACAGGTAAGTATTTAATTTTAAATAGGAATAATGTATTTAATAAGAGTTAATTAATTTTGTTAGATTAAAATGATATATAACTTAGAGGGGTGTTAGTGTTAGGGTTAGACTTAGCTTTAGGGGTTAATACATTTATTAGAATAGCGGTGAGCTCCGGTCGGCAGATTAGGGGTTAATGTTTGAAGTTAGGTGTCGGCGATATTAGGGAGGGCAGATTAGGGGTTAATACTATTTATTATAGGGTTAGTGATGCGGATTAGGGGTTAATAACTTTATTATGGTAGCGCTCCGGTCCGGTCGGCAGATTAGGGGTTAATAAGTGTAGGCAGGTGGAGGCGACGTTGTGGGGGGCAGATTAGGGGTTAATAAATATAATATAGGGGTCGGCGGTGTTAGGGGCAGCAGATTAGGGGTACATAGCTATAATGTAGGTGGCGGCGCTTTGCGGTCGGCAGATTAGGGGTTAATTATTGTAGGTAGTTGGTGGCGACATTGTGGGGGGCAGATTAGGGGTTAATAAATATAATACAGGGGTCGGCGGTGTTAGGGGCAGCAGATTAGGGGTACATAAGTATAACGTAGGTGGCGGTCGGCAGATTAGGGGTTAAAAAAATTTAATCGAGTGGCGGCGATGTGGGGGGACCTCGGTTTAGGGGTACATAGGTAGTTTATGGGTGCTAGTGTACTTTAGAGTACAGTAGTTAAGAGCTTTATGAACCAACGTTAGCCCCGAAAGCTCTTAACTACTGACTTTTTTCTGCGGCTGGAGTTTTGTCGTTAGATTTCTAACGCTCACTTCAGACACGACTCTAAATACCGGAGTTAGAAAGATCCCATTAAAAAGATAGGATACGCAATTTACATAAGGGGATCTGCGGTATGGAAAAGTCATGGCTGAAAAGTGAGCGTTAGACCCTTTTTTGAGTGACTCCAAATACCGGAGTTAGCCTAAAACCAGCGTTAGGAGCCTCTAACGCTGGTTTTCACGGCTAACGCCAAACTCCAAATCTAGGCCTATGAGTACTGTCTGTCCTGCTCAAGGACCTTAGATTCACAGGAGTACTATTGGGTTGGGATAATTTACACACTGGGTTAGTGACACATTAAGACAAGTCTCCAGACCATAATATTAACGATAATTGAGTAAATAGAACAACACAAAGAGCAGCATAGTAGTGTTAAAGTTACAAGGTTGGATGAGTCCTCTAGGCTTAATGCATGAGGTTAAAAGAAGAGTAATACAAAAACAACCGTGAACTATTAGGACCCAATGAACAAAGTGCTGATGTGCATACATACATACATATAAACAACAAATATTGATAACAGGGTTAAATCTAATTACATTCTAGCAACATTGCTTTCTAACAATTGTATAATAGATTGTGTTTTTTTAATATTTTTTTTTGGGGGGTAGTGTTTAAGGGTTTTAGTTATTTTAAGAAAAAGAGCTTGATCAATTTAGAGCAATGCCATACAAAAGACCCTTTTAATGGCTATTTTTATTTTAGTTTTAGAATAGGATTTTTTTATTTTGAGGTATTAAAATAGGCATCACTCTTTTTTATGTTTGGTAATTTCTTTGTTATTTTTTGTAATGTTAGGGTTTGTTATTTTTTTTAATGTATTTTTTTTTTATAATCTAGTTTTTTTTTAAGTAGTCATATTAGGTTTTTTATTTTAAAAGGTAAGGTTAGTTTTTTTTTTTTTACTTTCACACGTAAATATTTATTTTTTTAAAGGTAGTTTGTTTTTTGGGGGGTTAACTTAGGGGATGTTAGCTTAGGGGGTTTAGATGGTATTGGGTTATCTTGCATTGGGGTGCTGGTGGTTTAGGGGTTAATAGTGTAGAGATTTACTTTGCGATGTGGGGCGTGGCAGTTTAGGAGCTGTCTACATAGGTAGTTTGTGATATGGGGGCTGGCAGTTTAGGGGTTAGTAGTGTAGTGGAAACTTTGCGATGTGGGGGGCTGGTGGTTTAGGGGTTAACAGTGTAGAAGCTTACTTTACGGGGAAGGTTGTAGCAGTTTAGGTGTTCATAGAGTAAAGAGCTAGTTTGTGATGTGGGAGGTTGCCGCATGGATGATGACTTTGCCGGCTGGATGGATCCTTCAAGCGGGACTTCAACAACTGTAAGTGGATCGTCGGGAGTTAGTGTTAGTGTTTTAATGGTTTTTTGGGTGTTTTTTTTTTTAGATTAGGGTTTGGGCAATGTAAACAAGCTAAATCCCGTTTTAAGGGCAATGCCCATACAAATGCCCTTTTCAGGGCAATGGTTAGCTTAGGTTATTTTAGTTTTTTTGGGGGGGTTGGTTGGGTGGTGGGTTTTACTGTTGGGAGGTCCTTGTGTTTTTTTTACAGGTGAAAGAGCTGATATCTTTGGGGCAATGTCCCACAAAAGGCCCTTTTAAGGGCCATTGGTAGTTTATTGTAGGCTAGGGTTTTTTTTTAATTTTGGGTGGGCTTTTTTATTTTGATAGGGCTGTTAGATTAGGTGTAATTGTTTTTTATTTTGGATGATTTAGTTTTTTATTTATTTATGTATATTTTTAGGGGGTGTTTTATTTTTTGTAGCAAAAGAGCTGTTTTTTTTTTTTTTTAAATAATTTTTCTTTTATTTAAATCCAGCATAAAGTCACAATACAAACTCAAATAGAAAAAATAACATACTTCAACATTTTTCCTTTCTTATCTTTTTGCACCACGCAGGGTCAAAACATTTTATGTTATACAATCTCATAAAAAAAGAAAAAGTACTGTGATTTATAATATTTCCCAAAAAACAATTTAACAGACTTTTATTTTTCCCCTTTTCCCCTGAAGGGGGAAAAAGGTGAAGAACCGAACAAGCTAACCAGATATAACAAACAGAGAACAAAAAAAAAACAAAAAAAAAAAAAACGCTTTACCCCCCCCCCTGCAACCTACCCGATATACACTTTCAAAAACCTTGATTCCATGCCTGAGGGAAAACATTTAATAAAGTCAATTCAGCAAAACTAATTGATTGCAAAAATGGGTAAAGAATCCGCTTTTGGAGTGGTCTTGCATAAGTTAAGATAGGTGGAGTCCATCTCCATAAAAAGTTCCTAATCCTAATTTCTGTCGCATCTTTAAGATGATATGATTCAAATACTATTTGTTCCTGGATACATTTAAAAATCAAAGATAACCCTGGTACTTGCTTAGCCTTCCAATTTGTAAGCAAACAAGCTCTAACCAAGAGTATAATAGTATTAAGGCTATTTATAGTACTGTTAATGATAGCATTCTGTGGGGGAACTAAGAGCAAAACATCCTCCAGAGATAATCCTATTGATACTTTGTATAGTTTATTAAACCAGAAAATTATCTTAATCCATAACTGTCTCACTTTAGGGCAAGACCAAAACATATGGCCTGTATCCGCTTTATTATTCGAACAACGTGGACATCTGCTATCTAATGTTATATAAAACCTAGATAATCTAAGTGGGATAGATAGAAATTATTAATCAATTTCATGTGAGATTCCTTTATGCCCATTGAAACTTTACATTTATGGAGAGAATCAAAACTCTGTTTTATTTTTTTGTGATCCAATGTAGGAATTAATGAGGACCAAGAATTACAGATGTTATCTATATATAGCAAGCCTTGTTTATTCAACATAATATCATATAGCAATGAGATCGAAGAATCTCCTGCCAAAATTTAATATCTGACCATGCGATTGATAAAGGGAAAAGCCAATTTTGTGAAATGAAAAAATGGCGAATTTGGAAGTAAGCAAACAAATTCACTTTAGGCAACTCATATTTATTAAACAAAGACCCACATATCTGTATTTGATGATTTCCATCTAATAACTGGTTCACAAAAACTAAACCTTTTTGTGCCCATTCTTTAAATACTTTCTGATACATCCCTGGTAAAAAACTGGGATTACCAACAATAGGTAAAAATTCAGAAAATGTGAAATCTATACCGAGATATTTACAAAGCTTTTGCCAAGCAATAATTATGTTTTTAACTGTGAAAAGTCCAGAAACATTCTGAGGTAACTTATGTGCCGGAAAGTGCAAAATGGCCTTCAAAGAAAATGGCATGATTAAAAAAGTTTCTAAGTCTTCTGATGAAACAATACTAGTTCCAGCTAGCCAGTCTACCGCTATTTTGATTGTTGCCACCAAATTGTATAATTTAAGATTAGGGAGAGCCAGGCCAGCCGATTCAGATATTTGCATAAGTCTAATAAGGGATATACGAGGTTTCTTATTATTCCATATGAATCTAGAAAACTGCGAATAAATCTTCTTTAAATCTTTATTTAAGATAAATAATGGGAGGTTCTGAAGAGGATAAAGAAGACGTGGAAATATAATAGATTTTATTAGATTAATTTTAGCCATAATTGACAGCGGAAATACGGCCCTTAGCTGCAAATCCCTTTCAATTTTTTTAAACAAAGGCTCAAAATTCGCTTTATACCATTGAGTCGGATTCTTATGCAAGACTAAACCCAGATACTTAATAGTATCCACCACCTTAAATGGTATATTGGGCATAGAAGAGATATTACCTATACACATTAAATCACTTTTTTCTAAATTGATCCTATATCCTGAAAAGGAACTAAAGTCATCAAGAACTTGCAAAATACCCGGTATAGATTGTTGAAAGTCAGCTAAAAAGATCAAAACGTCATCAGCATACAGTAACGTTTTGAGTTTCTGAGGGCCCATCTGAACTCCTATCAAAATATCTCTAAGACGTATTGCTAATGGCTCAAGCGCGATATTAAATAATAACGGCGACAGTGGACAGCCCTGTCTAGTGCCTCGCTGTAAAACTATCTTAGGAGACAAAAATCCGTTAATAAGCAGAAATGATACTGGTTGTGAATACAATCTCGCTATAAATTGTGTGAACTTGCCTTTAAACCCAAAATTATCTAAATATCTAACAACGTAAAAAAGGAGAGTAGAAACCTAAAATACAGGTAACTAAAAGTCTAGGCAAAAGAGAGCACAACTGTATGAAATAAATAAGAGACTAGGGCGAATTCTTGAAATACAAATAGATTTAATAAGGTTACACTAAATAAGTGCATACATCCAAACATACAATCACATACATACAGGGATATAGAAGATGCATAAAAATGTCGAATTGGCCGTGCAGGGGACTGGTGCACCAGTATACAAAAATAGGCAAATGTTCATCACTTTGCATGTATAGGTAATATATAATTGTAATCCAAAGTATAGTGCGTGTCCTAAAAGATGCACGGACCAAATAGATACAGTCTTACCCCTTCGTGTCTAAATGTACATAGTAGCGTGAGGACATCAGGAGTCAAGGGGAGCTTACCCTCGCCGCGTCTTTTTCACAGGCATGTGTAAAGTGCAAATAGATAACAGTTCATGAGAATACCTGTCTTTTTCACGCGGTTGCTCTACCCTGAATTGTAGCTCCTGAGCCACTGAGTATTTCCAGATGAGACAAGGGGTAGACCACAGTCAGGCAAAGGGTCCTCTGACGAAGTGCTGCAAACCGACGAGTCTTAAAGCTCGTTTCACTCCTTTCAATACAGCAGCATGGAGCTTCTTCCGGGTGCTGACGTCACGTCAGTGGCTGTGCTGATTTATAGGAATTTGACCGCACTGGTAATGAATGTCATTGGTAGAGAGATCTGTCATTCAAAACGGCTTTGATACTTTGTAGCAACATTTTGCTTTTTTATAACTCAGTACAGCAAGGGGTTATATACAAGGATACATTTATATTTAAACACTCATGCTTGCAAAGTTACATTCGATACATTGAAAGATTATATTATACATCTAATCTGTTATATTACTAATGTGTGTGTATGTACAGATTACGTGATAAAGACTATGTTTTTTGTATTTAGTATTGCAATTACGCCATTCATAATTTATAATTTTTTAATTTATTTAATTTTTGATACTACCAAAGACTATGTAGTTACACTCAGAATGATGTGCACATATCCACAGAGGATTAAACTAAAAATGAAGCAAACTCTAAGTTTTAAACTAAAAATGAAGCAAACTCTAATTTTTCATTGAGACCATGAGGTGCTAAGGTATTCAGTTTATATATCCATTTTGTTTCTTTGCGTAGAAGGATATTGTCAATATCCCCGCCCCGCATGCTAAGTTTCACAGATTCAATTCCAATGAAATTTAAGTCATCAGTCTTAGATTCATGAAATTGTGCATAGTGTCTTGCCACAGGGCTGTCAATATTGCATTGTTTAATATCGTCCCTATGTTCAGAAATTCGTGAGCGAAATTCTCTGAAAGTTTTACCAACGTAAAAACTTTTACAGGAACAATAAAGTAAATATATAACTCCTTTTGTGGAGCAATTAATGAAGGAGTTGATTTTATATATATGTCCTGTATTTGTATTAAAGGTTTTACTTCTCTGCATATATTGACAGCAGACACAGTGGCCACATGGAGTGCTGCCTACAATTTTCTGTGCATTTTGTTCCAACCAATTATAGGTTGGAACTTTATTGAATTCACTTTTAACCAAAATGTCTTTTAGATTATTGCAACGCCTTGCAGTCATCTGTGGATAATCTCCTACATATTGGTGAAGTGTTGTATCATTAGTTAGTAAATGCCAGTTTTTATTCAGAGTGTCTTTTACCTTACTCCAATGGGCATTATATTTAGTAATGAACCTGATCTTGTTTTCTTCATTTGTGTCATCTCTGTTCTTACATTTATATAACAGGTCTTTTCTTTGGTGTTGGGAGGCTCTATAAAGAGCTCTCTTAATGCACCTTTTGGAATAGCCTCTATCATGGAATCGGGCCGCCATCTCTTTGGCTTGTTTTTTAAATGTTTTTTCATCAGAACATATTCTGCGAAGCCGCAGAAATTGTCCGTAGGGGATTCCCTTTTTCAAATTTGTGGGGTGGTGGCTCGACCCCAGGAGGAGGCTATTGGTTGCCGTGGGTTTACGAAAGACTTCTGTCTCAATTTTCCCTTCTTTTTTACTAATTTTCAGGTCCAAAAAAATCAATTGAGTTTAAGTCATGGTTACAGGTGAGAAAAATGTTACGGTCATTACAGTTCAAAAGAGAAATGAATTTCATCAATTCATCCTCAGTGCCGTCCCATAATAGCAAAATATCATCAACATACCTGATCCAGAGGGCCACATGTGCATCAACCACTTCAGAGTAGTCCCCAAATACAATTTGGTTCTCCCAGCCGCCAAGGTGTAAACAGGCGTAGGTTGGTGCACATGTGGCCCCCATGGCGGTACCTTGTATCTGTTTGTAGCACTTTGTATCAAAGATGAAAATATTGTTGTCCAGCACAAATTTTAATAAGTCAATTACAAATTTGGTATGTTTCTTATAACCGTGACCTCTTGTATTGAGAAATTCTTCACATGTTTTAAGACCCACATCATGCGGGATAGAGGAATATAGGGATTCAACATCCAGGGACACTAAAATAGTGTCTTCCTGAATGTTGATCCCATCCAATTTTTTTATTACATCTGTTGAGTCTTGTACAAAAGTACGAAGATCATTGACAAATGGCTTTAAAAAATGATCTACATATTTACTGATTCCTTCCATAGGACCTCCTATCCCTGATATTATGGGACGTCCCGGAGGGTTGGTAAGGGATTTATGTAGTTTGGGAGTCCAGTAAAATACTGGAATTTTAGGTTTTTGGTTAAATAGAAAGCTAAACTCATGGCTAGTGATTAAATTATTTCTTCGAGCATCATTTAGCATAAAAAGTAATTCGTTATGGGATTTGTGGAATTCATCAATTGAGGATTTTGAATATTGTTTAGGATCTGATAGCTGTCTCATGGCCTCTTTAATGTAGAGGTCCTGATTAAGGATGACAATATTGCCGCCCTTGTCGGCCGGCTTTATGATAAGTTCAGGGTGTCTAGTAAGCTCATTAAGGGCTTTACGTTCCCGTTTGGTGAGATTATCGTTAACAATGCCTGTACTTTCAATTTTCATTAGGTCAGCCGTAACGTTTTGTACAAAAACGGAAATATTGGGGATAGATGAAAAAGAGGGCATGTAGGTCGATTTTTTCTTAAAGTTAGTTCTAGGGTGTATGTCAGTAATTTCATTACTTTGCTCAGAGAGCAAGGTTTCTAGATTATGGAGTGCTTCTGTTTCTTGTCTACAAGACAAATCTATCTGAGTCTTAGGAGTCATAATCTTTTTTAATGCTAACTTCCTTGCAAAAAGGTGTAAGTCTTTAGTGACCTCAAATAGGTCTAAGCTATTAGTAGGGCAGAAACTGAGGCCCTTTTCTAATACTTTAATGTGTTCACAATTCAAAGGGAAGGATGAGAGATTAACTATACCCATTTTTTGTGAGTGTGGATAGGGGCCTAGTAGAGATTTATTTTCTACTAGTTGTATCTCAGACGGTTTCTTGTCATCATATATTGACTTTGCAATATTGACAGCCCTGTGGCAAGACACTATGCACAATTTCATGAATCTAAGACTGATGACTTAAATTTCATTGGAATTGAATCTGTGAAACTTAACATGCGGGGCGGGGATTTTGACAATATCCTTCTACGCAAAGAAACAAAATGGATATATAAACTGAATACCTTAGCACCTCATGGTCTCAATGAAAAATTAGAGTTTGCTTCATTTTTAGTTTAAAACTTAGAGTTTGCTTCATTTTTAGTTTAATCCTCTGTGGATATGTGCACATCATTCTGAGTGTAACTACATAGTCTTTGGTAGTATCAAAAATTAAATAAATTAAAAAATTATAAATTATGAATGGCGTAATTGCAATACTAAATACAAAAAACATAGTCTTTATCACGTAATCTGTACATACACACACATTAGTAATATAACAGATTAGATGTATAATATAATCTTTCAATGTATCGAATGTAAGTATGCAAGCATGAGTGTTTAAATATAAATGTATCCTTGTATATAACCCCTTGCTGTACTGAGTTATAAAAAAGCAAAATGTTGCTACAAAGTATCAAAGCCGTTTTGAATGACAGATCTCTCTACCAATGACATTCATTACCAGTGCGGCCAACTTCCTATAAATCAGCACAGCCACTGACGTGACGTCAGCACCCGGAAGAAGCTCCATGCTGCTGTATTGAAAGGAGTGAAACAAGCTTTAAGACTCGTCGGTTTGCAGCACTTCATCAGAGGACCCTTTGCCTGACTGTGGTCTACCCCTTGTCTCATCTGGAAATACTCAGTGGCTCAGGAGCTACAATTCAGGGTAGAGCAACCGCGTGAAAAAGACAGGTATTCTCATGAACTGTTATCTATTTGCACTTTACACATGCCTGTGAAAAAGACGCGGCGAGGGTAAGCTCCCCTTGACTCCTGATGTCCTCACGCTACTATGTACATTTAGACACGAAGGGGTAAGACTGTATCTATTTGGTCCGTGCATCTTTTAGGACACGCACTATACTTTGGATTACAATTATATATTACCTATACATGCAAAGTGATGAACATTTGCCTATTTTTGTATACTGGTGCACCAGTCCCCTGCACGGCCAATTCGACATTTTTATGCATCTTCTATATCCCTGTATGTATGTGATTGTATGTTTGGATGTATGCACTTATTTAGTGTAACCTTATTAAATCTATTTGTATTTCAAGAATTCGCCCTAGTCTCTTATTTATTTCATACAGTTGTGCTCTCTTTTGCCTAGACTTTTAGTTACCTGTATTTTAGGTTTCTACTCTCCTTTTTTACGTTGTTAGATATTCACTTTTCTAGGATGCACCTGTATTTTTTATTGACTAATTAAGAGTGCTACTCACCCTGTTTTTCTTGTGTCTTACAAAATTATCTAAAGCCCTGAAAAGATACTGCCATACAATTGAGTCAAACGCAAAAGAGCTGTTTAATTTAGGGCAATGCCATAGAAAAGGCCATTTTAAGGGCCCCCCAAAAGGCCCTTTTAAGGGCCCTTGGTAGTTTATTCTAGATTAGGCTTTTTTATTTTGGGGTGTTTTTTTTTTTTTTTAAAGGTATTTGAATAGGAAACAGAATTTATGCTTACCTGATAAATTACTTTCTCCAACGGTGTGTCCGGTCCACGGCGTCATCCATAACTTGTGGCAATATTCTCTTCCCCAACAGGAAATGGCAAAGAGCACAGCAAAAGCTGTCCATATAGTCCTTCCTAGGCTCCGCCCCCCCAGTCATTCGACCGACGGACAGGAGAAAAAAAGGAGAAACCATAGGGTGCTGTGGTGACTGTAGTTAAAGAAAGAAATTTATCAAACCTGATTAAAAAACACGGGCGGGCCGTGGACCGGACACACCGTTGGAGAAAGTAATTTATCAGGTAAGCATAAATTCTGTTTTCTCCAACATTGGTGTGGCCGGTCCATGGCGTCATCCATAACTTGTGGGAACCAATACCAAAGCTTTAGGACACGGATGAAGGGAGGGAGCCAATCAGGTTACCTAAACAGAAGGCACCACGGCTTGCAAAACCTTTCTCCCAAAAATAGCCTCCAAAGAAGCAAAAGTATCAAATTTGTAGAATTTGGCAAAAGTGTGCAGAGAAGACCAAGTCGCTGCCTTACATATCTGATCAACAGAAGCCTCGTTCTTAAAGGCCCATGAGGAAGCCACAGCCCTAGTAGAGTGAGCTGTGATTCGTTCGGGAGGCTGCCATCCGGCAGTCTCGTAAGCCAATCGGATGATGCTTTTCAGCCAAAAGGAAAGAGAGGTAGCAGTAGCTTTTTGACCTCTCCTCTTGTCAGAATAAACGACAAACAGAGAAGACGTTTGTCTGAAATCCTTTGTTGCTTCTAAATAGAACTTTAAAGCACGGACTACATCTAAATTATGTAACAAACGTTCCTTCTTTGAAACTGGATTCGGACACAAAGAAGGCACAACTATTTCCTGGTTAATATTCTTGTTGGAAACAACCTTTGGAAGGAAACCAGGTTTAGTACGCAAAACAACCTTATCTGAATGGAACACCAGATAGGGCGGATTACACTGCAGAGCAGATAACTCAGAAACTCTTCTAGCAGAAGAAATAGCAACCAAAAACAGAACTTTCCAAGATAACAGCTTGATATCTATGGAATGTAGAGGTTCAAACGGAACCCCTTGAAGAACTGAAAGAACTAAATTCAGACTCCAGGGAGGAGTCAAAGGTCTGTAAACAGGCTTGATCCTGACCAAAGCCTGAACAAAAGCTTGAACATCTGGCACAGCTGCCAGTCGTTTGTGTAACAAGACAGATAAAGCAGAAATCTGTCCTTTTAGAGAACTTGCTGATAATCCCTTATCCAAACCTTCTTGGAGAAAGGAAAGGATCCTATGAATTTTAATCTTACTCCATGAGAATCCCTTGGATTCACACCAACAGATATATCTTTTCCATATTTTATGGTAAATTTTTCTAGTTACAGGTTTTCTGGCTTGTACCAGAGTATCTATCACAGAATCCGAAAACCCACGCTTAGATAAAATCAAGCGTTCAATTTCCAAGCCATCAGCTGGAGAGAAACTAGATTTGAATGTTCGAATGGACCTTGTACTAGAAGATCCTGTCTCAAAGGTAGCTTCCATGGTGGAGCCGATGACATATTCACCAGGTCTGCATACCAAGTCCTGCGTGGCCACGCAGGAGCTAACAAAATCACAGAGGCCCTCTCCTGTTTGATCCTGGCTACCAGCCTGGGTATGAGAGGAAACGGTGGAAACGCATAAGCTAGGTTGAAGGCCCAAGGCGCTACTAATGCATCCACTACAGTCGCCTTGGGATCCCTGGATCTGGACCCGTAGCAAGGAACCTTGAAGTTCTGACGAGACGCCATCAGATCCATGTCTGGAATGCCCCATAATTGGGTCAACTGGGCAAATATCTCCGGGTGGAGTTCCGCCCATTTTATGATTTTGGTCACTTCTCTCATCGCCAGGGAACTCCTTGTTCCCCCCTGATGGTTGATGTAAGCAACAGTCGTCATGTTGTCACATACTCTTCACCATCTCCGTGGAGATGCTGCTTGTTCAGCGGCAAAGAGAATGACTGGGGGGGCGGAGCCTAGGAGGGACTATATGGACAGCTTTTGCTGTGCTCTTTGCCATTTCCTGTTGGGGAAGAGAATATTCCCACAAGTTATGGATGATGCCGTGGACCGGACACATCAATGTTGAAGAAATAATCTTTATTTTTTTGGATAATTGTAATTTTTTTATTTTTTGTAATGGTAGTTTTTTTTATTTTTTGTAATGGTAGGTTTTAGTGTAAGGCAGGTTAGGTTTTATTTCACAGGTAAGTTTGTATTTATTTTTGCTAGGTAGTTACCTAGTTAAAATAAATACAAACTTACCTGTGAAATAAAAATTAAACCTAAGCTAGATACAATGTAACTATTAGCTATATTGCATCTAGCTTAGCTTTTATTTCACAGGTAAGTATTTAGTTAATAATACAATACAATCTAAGGGGGTGCTTGTAAAAGAGTAAAACTGCTTAATAGTTGGCAGTATACAGTATTTCTGGTACAATGTATAGTATACAAATAACCATATTAAGTATACATACAGATTTTACAAAGAAATGTCCCAAGTGAACAAAATATACTTTTTGAATATAGGAGAATCCTCCTTAAAATAAATTTACGTATGTTTGCTGCCTCCTCCTCACCGATTGATCCGGGTTAAAGCTGTAGAATATAAAGAAGAACAGAGGGGCGCCTCATGTGCAGGATCATCAATCACAAATATGAACTCGCTATAATATAGGCCATATGGGTACTCACATACTAATAGAGCACACCAATATGCTAGTAGGCGCAGGCTGTAGAATTATCGGGTGTAACAGCTCACTCACAGCTGGGATATTCACCAAGCACACCAATGTGCTGGTAGATGCAGACTGACAGATTTATAGCAGGCGTGTCAGCTCACCCCACTGTGGTTCTCCCAATGAGCAGGATCCATGTGCAGGGAAGTGCCAATAATGGTTCTCCAATAGGAACTCAATAATGACAGGCAGGGAAGGTCTTTCCACTCAATTTGGATTTTTGTAAAATATGTATTTATTAAAAAAGTTTAGAAACAAATACAAAAGTGGAATAAGGGCATCCAAATGTCCCCCTATACATACAACGCATTTCTCGGTGCCATAAGGCCGTTTCCTCAGGCATAGTTCCTCATGGCTTACCTGATGTGTTCAGCTAGCTCCCAATAGTGCATTGCTGCTCCTGACCTTTTCTAGGTATTCTTATCAAAGGTTACCAAGAGAACAAAGCAAATGGAATAATAGAAGTCAATTGGAAAGTTTTTTTAAAATTGCATGTTATGTCTGAATCATGTGGAGGGGAGAGATCAATAAAGAAGAAATATAGCGCTTCTTTGTGTAAGCTAAATAATGTCTTGATCAGAATCTGAAAGTGAATGTGGCTCTGGTGAGAGGGAGAATGGCTTACAGGACACTTCAGACCTGCTATAAATCCACATTTTCTTTTGCTTGAAGAAACATTATAGAGCAATAATAACGTTCTAATGTACTAGAACTTTTTATTGTTGCACTTTTGGGCTAAAAAAAAACATTAACGACTTCTCCAGACTGGCAATGCATGGCATATGTGTGTAGCTGCTAATCAATGGCCATGTTCAGCTCTAGAGCAGTAGTGCATTGTTTATTGGAAGCTGACTTTAACTATGTGTTTAACAACCTTGCAGTATTTAAAGTTCTGTTCAAGCTATAGTGCTTTCAAAATTAGCAGATATGGGCACAATATCTAAATGTAAAGATAGGATTATAGAGGTATCATATATACAAAACCTCGGTGCTGCCCCTTTAAATTATATTGAAAATTGGGAGGGGGAAAGAAGGAGGACAAAGAGGGGATTACTAAACACTCTTACACCTATCATTGGTTATGTGCTGTATAAGGACAGCGTGTAGGCACTGCTAGTTAGTGACAGACATTTTTAAAAAAAACTTTCATTTTTATTAATAAGTTTAAAATGATAAGGTGATAAACACCACCTATGATATTACCCACAACATATACATAACCCTCAAAACACCATCAAAGCTGCAACGCTACAAAAGTGTCACCCCCACTGTATTCCTGGCTGATAGCAGGAATCATCAGCATCAGGTGCCAGGGGTAACACGGAGTAACATATATCAGCAGCAGTGGGGTGAATGAAAGTAATGACTATTTCTAAAAAACTCCACAAATGCGTTTCGTCCGTAATGCGGCCTTTCTCAATGTGATATAAGTTAAAAAAGTGACAAGCCGATCATCCGTTAACCGTTGCTTTATAACCCTTAGAGAGACCGCTAAAGAACCAATCACTAAGGCACAAATGGACGCGCCCCTAAGATGGCCAATCAGTATCGATTGCTTACGTATAGCACATCTTGTCAAATGGTAACAGTGTTTTGATAGGAGGGAGTGCAAATGCCCATATCCTATCATGTCTTCTCACAACAGTACACTCCCCTCAAACGAAACACATCAGGAGCATTTAACAGCTTGTTTGACATATTGTGATCGTGTGTATGATTCAATCTGACATTCATTCATCACAACAACCATTAGATTGCATCTAAGTAGCTCACTAAAAGACAGTTACACAGATAAACTGTTCCTCATTGCCAGGAAAAATCCATACATTGCGTCTAAAATATTGGGTGATGATACGCTGTCTATAATCCTATATTTTTGCCATCAGGGGATTTAAGCATAATATTACGCTCCAGATACAAATTGCAAATAAGAAAACTTTAAAGGCTGTGACACACTGCAAGCGGAGCGGCACGAGGCGTGTACATGCGGCTGTGCGCGGTCAGTGTGTCCTGCCTTTTCATCTCTGAGCACTCTGCTGCATCAGGTTGCGTAGCTAAGCACTCAGAGATTAAATATTTGAACTTCAGAAGCGATGCAACGCGGAGCGAAGCAGCTGCTTCATCTCGCGCCGCATCGCTTGCAGTGTGTCACAGCCTTAAGGGTTGGCATGTTAGAAAAAGAATATAATCAAATATATGGGACATAAACACGCCAAACATGGTCCTTGTAAACTACTATAATGGACCATATTTATCAAGGTCTGTCGGACCTGATCCGACAGTTTGGGTCAGGTCCGACAGACCTTGCTGAATACGGCGAGCAATACGATCGCCGTATTCAGCATTGCACCAGCAGCTCACAAGAGCTGCTGGTGTAACGCCGCCCCCTGCAGACTCGCGGCCAACAGGCCGCCAGCAGGGGGATGTCAATCAACCTGCTTGTACTCGATCGGGTTGATGTCTGTCCGCCTGCTCAGAACAGGCGGACAGGTTATGGAGCAGCGGTCTTTGTGACTGCTGCTTCATAACTGCTGTTTCTGGCGAGCCTGCAGGCTCGCCAGAAACACGGGGCATCAAGCTCCTTTCAGGACTTGATAAATATGCCCCAATGTCTTAAAAGTTAGTTTTGTGAGACTGCTTCACAGATCATTACCAAGCCTTAGAGACATATTTGTATTACATTCATTAATTGCAGCTAAAAAAGGGGGCTCAAGCCAATTCAATATATTGTGAGTTAAGGATGCAAATCCATATATAGAGACCAAGATTCCTCCAAATTTTTGCATACACTTCACATATATCATTTTTAATAGCATAAAAGCCCATTCGGGGTGCACATCCCACAAAAGAGTTTAAATAGGTAGCTAATAATAATAGCACAAAAGTACAAGTCCCAGATCATGAAAAATAAGATCTTGGGCAGTGATCATCCAAATGTGCATATGTGCATAGACCGTGGAAAACATCAAGTTTTATTATCCAACTATTGTATACTATAAACAAAAAGTCCTTGTTGTAATAGCTCAGTAGTTATAATATTTACACAAATTTATAGTTGGCATATCTGTGTATGGATTCCACTATACTGTCTTTAATTAGCAATTCTATACATAAACCCAGAAATTATTATTTTCATTCGTGCCATGAGGCATAACGGAAATCAGTCTAAAAATCCATCTAGCTTCCTTTTTAAGTAAAGCCTGGTCAGCCTCACCCCCCCCCCCCCCAATCCCAAGTTTAAGAATCTCCAATCCCCAGCATTTAAAAGTCTTTGTATTGCCATTATGATTTTGTAAAAAATGTCTGGCTACACTGGTTAATTTCTTACCTCTTTCCAAGGTTTTTTTGACTGATCTGATGTTACTTAAATGCTCAGTCATTCTTGTACCAAGACATCTAGTAGTCATTCCTACATAGATTAGATCACATTCACATGACACACAGTATATAACATTTGTACTCTTGCAGTTGATGTGGTTGTTTATCATCCACTTTTTACGAAATCTATCAACTATAAATTTCTTTTTGATCATATGTGGACATATATTACAACACCCACATGCAATTGACCCTTTATATAATGGGGTTTTCTTCGCATTTCTGTTAAAGTGACTGGCTGTCAGGCAGTCACTTAAGTTATTAGCCCTTCTGTATGTGAACAATGGTTTTTCAGGAATGACAGATTCTAATAATTCATCAGCTTTCAAAATATGCCAGTTTATTGGCTGATCTGAACAGCCAATAGAATGCAAGCTCAATCTGATTGGCTGATTGGATCAGCCAATCGGATTGAACTTGAATCTGATTGGCTGATTCCATCAGCCAATCAGAATATTTCTACCTTAATTCCGATTGGCTGATAGAATCCTATCAGCCAATCGGAATTCGAGGGACGTCATCTTGGATGACGTCATTTAAAGGAACCGTCATTCGGCGAGTAGGCGTCGGTTGAAGAGGTTGGATCCGCGTCGGCTGGGAAGAAGATGGCTCCGCTCCGCTCCGGAAGAAAGAAGATTGAAGATGGCACTTGATAGAAGACTTCATCCCGATGATGGACTTCCGACTTCAGCCCGATGATGGAGTTCTTCAGCCGCCGCTTGGATCAAGACTTCGGACCCTCTTCTGGATCGATCGGTGAACCTGGCATGGTGAAGATAAGGTAGGAAGATCTTCATGGGCTTAGTGTTAGGTTTATTTAAGGGGGGTTTGGGTTAGATTAGGGGTATGTGGGTGGTGGGTTGTAATGTTGGGGGGGGTATTGTATGTTTTTATTTACAGGCAAAAGAGCTGAATTATTTGGGGCATGCCCCGCAAATGGCGCTTTTCAGGGTTGGTAAGGTAAAAGAGCTTTGAACTTTTTTAATTTAGAATAGGGTAGGGCATTTTTTTTATTTTGGGGGTCTTTGTTATTTTATTAGGGGGCTTAGAGTAGGTGTAATTAGTTTTTATTTTTTGTACTTTAGTTAGTTTATTTAATTGTAGTTATTTGTAGGTATTGTATTTAATTAATTTATTGATAGTGTAGTGTTAGGTTTAATTGTAAATTAGGTTAGGATTTATTTTACAGGTAATTTTGTAATTATTTTAACTATTTTAGCTATTAAATAGTTATTAACTATTTAATAGTTATTGTACCTGTTTAAAATAATTACAAAGTTGCCTGTAAAATAAATATTAATCCTAAAATAGCTACAATATAATTATAATTTATATTGTAGCTATATTAGGGTTTATTTTACAGGTAAGTATTTAGCTTTAAATAGGAATAATTTATATAATAAGAGTTAATTTATTTAGTTAGATTTAAATTATATTTAACTTAGGGGGGTGTTAGTGTTAGGGTTAGACTTAGCTTTAGGGGTTAATCCATTTATTAGACTAGCGGCGAGATCCGATCGGCAAATTAGGGGTTAATAATAGTAGGTAGCTGGCGGCGATGTTGTGGGGGGCAGATTAGGGGTTAATACATATAATATAGGGGTCGGCGGTGTTAGGGGCAGCAGATTAGGGGTACATAGGTATAATATAGGTTGCGGCGGTATACGGAGCGGCAGATTAGGGGTTAAAAAAAATATGCAGGGGTCAGCGATAGCGGGGGCGGCAGATAAGGGGTTAATAAGTGTAAGGTTAGGAGTGTTTAGACTCGGGGTTCATGTTAGGGTGTTAGGTGCAGACGTAGAAACTGTTTCCCCATAGTAAACAATGGGGCTGCGTTAGGAGCTGAACGCTGCTTTTTTGCAGGTGTTAGGTTCTTTTTTCAGCTCAAACTGCCCCATTGTTTCCTATGGGGATATCGTGCACGAGCACGTTTTTGAAGCTGGCCGCGTCCGTAAGCAACGCTGGTATCGAGAGTTGCAGTGGCGGTAAATTATGCTCTACGCTCCCTTTTTGGAGCCTAACGCACTGAAAACCCAGCCATTCTGTGAACTCTAAATACCAGCGGTATTTAAAAGGTGCGGGGGAAAAAAAGCATGCGTAGCTAACGCACCCCTTTGGCCACAGAACTCTAAATTTAGCCGTTAGAGTTGGGCGGTAGCCGTCAAAACCAGCGTTAGAGGCTCCTAACGCTGGTTTTTACCGCCCTCTGGTATTTGGAGTCAGTCAGAAAAGGGTCTAACGCTCACTTTGCAGCCGCAACATTTCCATACAGCAGATCCCCCTACGCCATTTGCGTATCCTATCTTTTCAATGGGATCTTTCTAACGCCGGTATTTAGAGTCGTGGCTGAAGTGAGCGTTAGAAATCTAACGACAAAACTCCAGCCGCAGAAAAAAACAGGAGTTAAGAGCTTTCTGGGCTAACGCCGGTTTATAAAGCTCTTAACTACTGTGCTCTAAAGTACACTAACACCCATAAAATACCTATGTACCCCTAAACCGAGGTCCCCCCACATCGCCGCCACTCTATAAAAAATTTTTAACCTCTAATCTGCCGCTCCGTACACCGCCGCCAGCTACATTATCCCTATGTACCCCTAATCTGCTGCCCCTAACATCACCGACACCTACATAATATTTATTAACCCCTAATCTGCCCCCCCCAATGTCGCCTCCACCTACCTACACTTATTAACCCCTAATCTGCCGACTGAACCGCACCGCTACTATAATAAATGTATTAACCCCTAATCCGCCTCACTCCTGCCTCAATAACCCTATAATAAATAGTATTAATCCCTAATCTGCCCTCCCTAACATCGCCGACACCTAACTTCAAACATTAACCCCTAATCTGCCGACCGGAGCTCACCGCTATTCTAATACATTTTTTAACCCCTAAAGCTAAGTCTAACCCTAACACTAACACCCCCCTAAGTTAAATATAATTTTTATCTAACAAAATAAATTAACTCTTATTAAATAAATTAATTCTATTTAAAACTAAATACTTACCTGTAAAATAAACCCTAATATAGCTACAATATAAATTATAATTATATTGTAGCTATTTTAGGATTAATATTTATTTTACAGGCAACTTTGTAATTATTTTAAACAGGTACAATAGCTATTAAATAGTTAATAACTATTTAATAGTTGCCTAGTTAAAATAATTACAAAATTGCCTGTAAAATAAATCCTAACCTAAGTTACAATTAAACCTAACACTACACTATCAATAAATTAATTAAATAAAATACCTACAATTATCTACAATTAAACCTAACACTACACTATCAATAAATTAATTAAATAAAATACCTACAATTATCTAAAATTAAACCTAACACTACACTATCAATAAATTAATTAAATACAATACCTACAAATAACTACAATTAAATAAACTAACTAAAGTACAAAAAATAAAAAAGAACTAAGTTACAAAAAATAAAAAAATATTTACAAACATTAGAAAAATATTACAACAATTTTAAACTAATTACACCTACTCTAAGCCCCCTAATAAAATAACAAAGACCCCCAAAATAAAAAAACGCCGAATGACGGTTCCTTTAAATGACGTCATCCAAGATGGCGTCCCTCGAATTCCGATTGGCTGATAGGATTCTATCAGCCTATTGGAATTAAGGTAGGAATATTCTGATTGGCTGATGGAATCAGCCAATCAGATTCAAGTTCAATCCGATTGGCTGATCCAATCAGCCAATCAGATTGAGCTCGCATTCTATTGGCTGATCTGAACAGCCAATAGAATGCAAGCTCAATCTGATTGGCTGATTGGATCAGCCAATCAGATTGAACTTGAATCTGATTGGCTGATTCCATCAGCCAATCAGAACATTCCTACCTTAATTCTGATTGGCTGATAGAATCCTATCAGCCAATCAGAATTCGAGGGACGCCATCTTGGATGATGTCATTTAAAGGAACCGTCATTCGGCGAGTAGGCGTCGGTTGAAGAGGTTGGATCCGCGTCGGCTGGGAAGAAGATGGCTCCGCTCCGCTCCGGAAGAATGAAGATTGAAGATGGCGCTTGATAGAAGACTTCATCCCAATGATGGACTTCCGACTTCAGCCCGATGATGGAATTCTTCAGCCACCGCTTGGATCAAGACTTCGGACCCTCTTCTGGAGCGATCGGTGAACCTGGCATGGTGAAGATAAGGTAGGAAGATCTTCATGGGCTTAGTGTTAGGTTTATTTAAGGGGGGTTTGGGTTAGATTAGGGGTATGTGGGTGGTGGGTTGTAATGTTAGGGGGGGGGGTATTGTATGTTTTTATTTACAGGCAAAAGAGCTGAATTATTTGGGGCATGCCCCGCAAAGGGCCCTTTTCAGGGCTGGTAAGGTAAAAGAGCTTTGAACTTTTTTAATTTAGAATAGGGTAGGGCATTTTTTTATTTTGGGGGTCTTTGTTATTTTATTAGGGGGCTTAGAGTAGGTGTAATTAGTTTAAAATTGTTGTAATATTTTTCTAATGTTTGTAAATATTTTTTATTTTTTGTAACTTAGTTCTTTTTTATTTTTTGTACTTTAGTTAGTTTATTTAATTGTAGTTATTTGTAGGTATTGTATTTAATTAATTTATTGATAGTATAGTGTTAGGTTTAATTGTAGATAATTATAGGTATTTTATTTAATTAATTTATTGATAGTGTAGTGTTAGGTTTAATTGTAGATAATTGTAGGTATTTTATTTAATTAATTTATTGATAGTGTAGTGTTAGGTTTAATTGTAACTTAGGTTAGGATTTATTTTATTTCTAGTTGCTGATTGGTGGATGCATATATACCGATTGTCATTGGCTCACGCATGTGTTCAGTCAGCAACCAGAATTGCTTCTCATTAAACAAAGCATACCAAGAGAACGGAGACAAATTGTTAATAGGAGTAAATTAGAAAGTTGCTTAAAATCTCCTGCTCTATCTGAATCATGAAAGAAAAATGTTGGGTTTCATATCCCTTTAAGTACTTTTTAAATAAAAAGATCCTTAGTGCTCACTCTTATTGGATTTCGAGATAATCTACTGAGATTTCAACATTACTTGTGGGATTGCATGGCAACATTTCTTGATTTGAGGAGTAAAAGAGAATGGTTATGCCAGATGTATGCTGCTTTGCTAGTCTCAGGGCAATCATCGAGACTGCATGATTAAAGTTCCTCTGCAATGGGAGATAGCTACTGTGGAAAAGTTGAAGTAAAATATCTTTTTTTTCTTAAATAGAGATGTTCTTATGACACATTCTAGTCATCTTTTACAGACATGATGTATCACTTTCAAATGATTTAGCATATGTGTAACATTTCACAATAAGTACATGTAATTGCAATAAAGAATTACCTTGTTGGTTTGCTTGATCCATGTGCAGAGGAGATGATCAGAAATTGAAAGAATTATACCATAATGGGCCTAAATCAATACCTTATGTTGTCTACTAAAAAAATATATCTAGTTTTGATAGGTAATAAAAAAGCAAGGCTCTATTTCTGTTTAAATGGAGTGATAGCAAATATGATAAAAAATTCTCCGGAACTTTGGGCAAGTTTTTCTTTAAAATTTCTAGTCCTGAACGGGTTAATACTGTAATACATGAAAACACTTTTTTTCTGGAAATTTTCTGTTGCAAGCACATTCTCAGCTGTGAAATTTGAATGAACCAAACCAATTTGGGACAGAAACCAAAAAGACATTGCCAGAGAAAATAGCAGATCAATTTTGATCACCCTCTCCATGTAAGGCATCTTGTAACTCACAGGGACAGCCTCGGAGAGTGTCAGTGAGGGTTTTCACATATGGTAACATTTTGAAATTTTACACTACCCATGTGCTGAACCAAAAATGGGCCGACTCCTGAGCTTAGATTTAGATAGTGAGAGAATAAAAAAAAATTGATAGTAGGAGTAAATTAGAACGTTGCTTAAAGGGACAGTCTAGTCCAAAAAAACTTTCATGATTCAGATAGAGCATATAATTTTAAACAATTTTCCAATTTACTTTTATCACCAATTTTTCTTTGTTCTCTTGGTATTCTTAGTTGAAAGCTTAACCTAGGAGGTTCATATGCTAATTTCTTAGACCTTGAAGGCCGCCTCTTAAGAATGCATTTTAACAGGTTTTTCACCACTAAAGGGTGTTAGTTCATGTTTTTCATATAGATAACACTGTGCTCGTGCACATGAAGTTACCTGGGAGCCATCACTGATTGGCTAAACTGCAAGTCTGTCAAAAGAACAAATAAAGGGGCAGTCTGCAGAGGCTTAGATACAAGATAATCACAGAGGTAAAAAATATATAAATATAACTGTGTTGGTTATGCAAAACTAGGGAATGGATAAACAAGGGATTATCTATCTTTTAAAACAATAACAATTCTGGTGTAGACTGTCCCTTTAAAATTGCATGCTCTATCTGAATCATTAAAGGAAAAAAATTGGGTTTAGCATCCCTTTAATTTAAACAGAGCTTTAAAACACTCATCATGTGTAATCCAGGAAGGAAGAAAGCTGGTAGACTGTAATTGGTAGACTGTAGCATGATAATTAGGATAATTTGATGTAAGCGTGAATGCATTCAGTGCACAGAGCTCTCTTCTCTATTTCCTCAGATTTTCTCTCTCTCTCGCTTGCTCTCTCTCTCTTAATACCATGCTTTCATACTAGCAGCCATGTCCCCCAGGAAGTTCCCTTAGAAAAGGGAAACATGAGTGATACAATATTGCAGCAAGTAAGAGTAGTTTCCCTATTGTATCTGCATTGTTTAACTCACTACACATTTTTAATTTCCATTTGTCCTCCCAATTTTGCTCCTTAATTTTCCTTATAACCTCTTGAGATTAAGCTCTACAATTTGTGTCCTTAAAGGGACAGTCTACTACATAATTTTTTTTTTTTTTTAAAAGTTAGATAATCTGTTTATTCCCTATTCCCCAGTTTTGCATAACCAACACAGTTATTTTAATATACTTTTTACCTCTGTGATTACCTTTTATCTAAGCTTCTGCAGACTGCCCCTTTATTTCAGTTCTTTTGACAGACTGACTAATAAATAACTCCACAGGAGCTAGCACAATGTTATCTAAATGGAACGCACTGTCAAAATTCTCTGAGATAAGAGGCGGCCTTCAAGGGCTTAGAAATTAGCATATTAGCCTACCTAGGTGTAGCTTTCAACAAAGAGCACTAAAAGCAAGATTAGAAGTCATGCGGCAAAACAGTTGCGAAAAACACCACGCTCGTTATGGCTTTTTCGCATTTGGGGTTGCGCAGATATTACAAGTTGCAAAATAACTTATTTTGCAAGTGTGTTAAGCTGCATAATGTAAACAGCCAAATTGCGTGCTTGTTGACGTTTTCCCCATATAAGTCAATGGAGAAGACAAATAGAAAAAAACACACAAAAACCCTAATATGTTGCGCAAAGCCCATGACGTATTCTCCTTGAAAAGTGTACATGAAAATGTGAATATTAAATATTGCAAAAATATCTTCAATTTATTTCTAAATAAATATTTCTCAATATATGTGATGATTTTTGAACTGATATGTCTATTTATAGTGAGATATGAATATATAGATATATCTAGATATTTTGAGATCTATATGAGAATATTGCTTTGAAAATCCCTCTGAGATATTGTTTAATGTGCATAAAATGTGAAATGTAAAATCTTTTCATTATCTCATTAGTTAAAACCATAGTTAAACATAAGTCTATACAGTAGATTCACATCCATGTTTCTATAAGTATGTGTATGTATGTCAGAAAAAGAAGCAGACACAGGGATTTTACATTAACACCCGATGATCTTGTATCTTTTAGCCCTAACTTTTGCGTGCAATATTTTTTTTAAAATAATTTTTATTAGAAACTGTTAATATGAGTGTAAATGTACTTTGTAATATATTTTTGAAGTGTTTTGTGAAACTCATGTTGCACAAAAGAGTTAATTACAGCTCTTTGAGCGCAAAAAGAATTGTTGCGTAAAAGGAGAATGTGCACACGCCAAATCCTGATTTTTAAAAACTTGTAATAGCTGTGCAATGGAGATTGATTGCAAAAAGACCACTTAATGCGCTACTTGTAATATTGCCCTAGAAGAGGAATTCAAATTTGATGATAAAAGTAAATTGGAAACTTGTTTAAAATTGCATGCCCTGTCTGATTAAAAAAAATAATAATTTCACTTTGGGGGTTTGAAATGGTCAATTTGAAGGATATAATAGAATTTTGTACCAATTATTATAAATTCATGTTGACTATGGAAGTAGTGCAGACTTCCTCATTAGGTAATGTAGATAATGTGCCAGGGGAACCATCCTTCCGCATGTTACCTTTTCAGAATGATCATGTGATAAATCTTTGCCATGTATTACCTCTTATACAATAGTCTTTTTACCAAACTATATTAGTTTGTTGACAAGAGTAAGTATACATTAGTTGTGAGCACAAGTGGTTTGAAAAGTCAAGGAGCAGATAATTATCATGTGCCTTGGAGCTGTAAATCCAGCCCTGCTTTATATGATATGTTTATCTAATCAGTGAGATTATAATTTCAGGATATACATTTGGGAAAACAGCCATGATATTTAAGCAGTATCAATTTAATCAGCTTTAATTGTTTTAACCATTTTTAGAATGTTATATTGCTGTTCTTTTACATATAATATAGCCCTATACATAACTTAAATAGCTACTATAATACTTCTTTACTATGGTTGTTTATAAAGAATAGAAATAAATATTAAAATTAATAGTGTGTAAAAAACTTAAATTAAACATATAAAAATGGACCAAGTTAAAGCTGTTTAAATAGACTGAAATTAGCAGGAAATGTATGTTTTAGCAAACATATCCCCAAGGATGCAGAATGAGCCTCCCACAGCCCATAGTGAACATCGAAATGCCTGAGGTGATAGGAAGATTTATAGAGTCAAGAAGAGAGTTATGTGAGGAAGGGGAAAGGGAATAGAGGTGGGAGTAGAAAAAGCTAAAGATAGTGCAGGATGGGAAAAAGGGAAAAAAACACAAAACTAAATATATTGACAAAATGTCTCTCTGGGGACATTCTGAGAAAGAGGAGGAGCTAGAACTAATTTAATTTAATTGATGTGCTATTAAACTCTCAAAAAATTAGGGGAAAAATGCTATGTGGTTTCAAATCAATAATAATGTTTGCAATGTACAATGTGTAAACCATAGTTTTTCTGATTGCAAAGCTGCAATGTATGCCAAAAATAGGCAGTGCTTGCAAAAGAGAGCCGACGCTCTGAAATTCTCTTCAAAGTTGTCTATATGTGGACTAAAGGCTGGTGATATGGATAATTAAAATACCATTAGAATATTGGTTTAACTGAGCATCAAATTTAGAGTAACTACACTACTTTCTAATTCAAAATGTCTTCACATGCAAAAATTATATACATGGACACCTTTCATTTAATAAAATCCTGTGTAATAAATTGTAGATAGAAATCCTATTGCATAAAAGCAGATGAAGTTTAACTTTTATTGTCACTCATCCAATTCTTTCAAATAAATCTAGCTGTCACCTCCCTTAATACGAATTGGGTTAGATTCCAAGAGGGGCTCAAAAATATAAGCGCTATTGTGCCCTAAAACCACTCAAGTTAAATCAATAGTTGTTTTTGTGCTCATACAAGTTGAAAGTAATATATAAGCGCTCAAGGGTACATTAACATCTGGTTGTCAGAAAGCACAGGTGCACTAAATCCCTCACAGAACAGACTATGATTTTGTTTAAAATCCTACACACATACATACATATGTATACAAACATATATATATATATATATATATATATATATATATATGTATATATATATATATATATATATATATATATATATACAAAAAAATAAAAATAAAAATACAGAAAAAAAATAAACAAAGCTATCAAAAATAATTAAATTAAACTTAAAAATAAAAAATCCCCTCAAAATAAAAACACCTCCTAATCAAATACTAAACTACCAATAGCCCTTAAAAGGACTTTTTGTAGGGCATTGCCCTAAGTTTAACAGCTCTTTTACATTAAAAAAACAAAGTCCCCCCTAACAGTAAAACCCCGCACCCACCAAACCCCCCAAAATAAAAAATAATCTACCTATTGCACTGAAAAGGGCATTTGTATGGGCATTGCCCTTAAATGGGCATTCAGCTCTTTTGAGCTTTGCCCCCCAAAAAACCTAATCTAAAAAAACAAACCCCCCCCCCAAAAAAAACGTAACACTAAAGCCCCAAATAGGTACTTACTGTTTCAGAAGTCCGGTTCACAGTGAAGGCAACGCGGAGCGGAGGTACAGAGCGGTCTTCCCAGATCTAACTATGACTACGGGTAACACCTGAAACACGTCAGTGATGTCATCGAGCCGAGGTTGTAGCCTTTAACACTTTTAACAAGGCAGTAGTTGTTTGGTATGTCTATACTGGTATGTTCAATGGTTTTAACATATTCAATAAAGATTTCCCTTTTATCATCATCGTTCTGGAGCCAGTCTGGGTTTTTCATGTTGTGGAGGTCTTCCCAGATGTGGCGATCCTCGTGGCGGTCCTCGGCAGCGGCAGTCCTCAGTGACATGGAGGCTCCTCTTCATCCGATGTCCGTGAATATTGAATGCAAGGTACTGCAATCAATTTGGGGTACCTTGCATTCCTATTGGCTGAATTTTTCAAAATTGAATTCTTTCTTCAGTGTGCAGCAGATGATCGCATCAAGAGGAACCTCCACACCTTCGCCGAGGACCGCTGTCGAGGAGCACCACCACAGCCAATGCCTGCCACCGAGGATCGCCACTTCTGGGAAGACCACCACATCTGGGAAGACTGCTCCGGACCTCCGCTCCACGCTGCCTTCGCTGTTGATGAAGATGATGGAACCGTCTGGAAGAAGACCTTCTCTGCCAGAGTTCTAAACAGTGAGTACCTATTTGGGGCTTTAGTGTTAGTTAGTTTTTTTTTTGAGGGTTTTGTTTTTATAGATTAGGGGTTTTTGGGCAAATCTCAAAAGAGTTGAATGCCCTTTTAAGGGCAGTGAAAAAGAGCTGAATGCCCTTTTAAGGGCAATGCCCATACAAATGCCATTTTAGGGCAATGGGTAGATTAGGTTTATTAGTGTTCGTTTTTTTTATTTTGGGGGGTTTGGTGGGTGGGGGGTTTTACTGTTAGGGGGGACTTTGTTTATTTTTTTTAAAAGAGCTGTTTAACTTAGGACAATGTCCTACAAAAAGCCCTTTTAAGGGATATTGGTAGTTTAGCATTAGATTAGGGGGTGTTTTTATTTTGGGGGTTTTTTTTTTCAATAGGGATTAGGTTTATTTTTTTTTTATTTTGGATAATGTGTTTTTTGTAATGTTAGCCTTTTTATATTTTCTGTAACTAGATTAATGTAATGTAATTTTTTTGTATTTTTTTATTGTAATGTAGTTTATTTTTATTGTAATTAAGGGGTTAATTTAGGGGGTGTTAGGTTAGATTAGGGGGCTTTGTCATTAAATTAGTTTTTTGCGTTGTAGGGGTTGGCGGTGTAGGAGTTAATAGGTAAGTTAGGTTTTACTTAATTATGAGGGGTTGGCAGTTTAGGGGTTAATAGATGTATTAGGTAGTTTGCGATGTTGGGGTTTACAGATTTAGGGGTTAATAATTTTATTAGGTAGTTGGGGGGTTTTTCTTAATACTTTGTGCAGGCATTTCTTTTTTTTTTTCTTAATACTTTCCACGGGTGGTTAGGTTTTTTTCAAATGCTTATTGTGGGCGGTTAGGTGTTTTTTTCATACTTATTGCAGGCATTTTTTTTTTTTTAATGCTCCGTTGGCTTCACTGCATCCTGGTGGATTCCGAAAATGGCAGGGTGGTGAAAGAATCCATGCATTCTGTTGGCTGCCTCACGCTGCCAACATTCCTTTGAGGATGCGTGCGCAATTGCTGATGGCGACGGATATTACAAACGCAATTATAGTATAGATATAGTACTGGGAAAAAGTCTTAGGCCACCACCAGCTTTGTTGTTTTAGCAAAGTTTAATGACCACATCCAAATTTATTTTTGATATCTTCATTAAGATACAAACAGTAAATACAGAAAATATGTACACACAATATAAAAAGTCAGTATTTAGTTTGCCCCCCCCCCCCTTGGCAATAAGTAATCTTCAGGCAAATTATACCAGGCTTCTTTCAGCACTACCCAGAGTTCCTCTTTAGGTTGTCTTTTATTTCTTTCTCTGTCCAGGTGGTGATCCCATACTGCCTCTATAATATTCAAGTCTGGACTCTGTGGAGTGTGTTATTAGCTATTTGTCTGTCCAAATATGATTTTACTGCATTAGCAGTGTGCTTGGGATGACCGTTATCATGCTGAGAAAATCAGGCGCTTTCCAGTAGAAAGGGCATGATGAATTAAAACATGTACATTTCAGCATTCATGATCCCATCAATTTGGAAAATATCACCAACACCACTGGCAGAAATGCAGCCCCAAACCAGGACCCACCCTCCACTGTGTTACAATGAAGGCACCAAGCTCTCATTCTTCCACCTCTCTCCAACTCTTCTTCTCACATATTGTCAACAATTGGACCCAATAATTTCAAACTTAGATTTGTCTCTTTTTGTTCCAATCTTTGTGAGCTTTAGCATATCTTAGCCTTTTTCCCCTTTTCCCCTTCTGAAAAAGTGGTTTCTTGGCGGCTACCCTTCCACAAAGACGATTCCTGATGAAGCTTCTTCAGACTGCAGAAGGGTCAGTTGGCATCCAGATGAAGCTGCCAGATGCTGAGCTTGGTCTTATTAGCAAGCTTCCAATGAATTAAACTCATACCGCACATGTGTATGTAATGCTCAAGCATGTCTTGCGCAAACCTAGGGTAATAGACATTTTTCACAGCAGTCATTTTGTAATGAAATAGTAGGACAAATGCGGGTGTTAGAAATTACATTAATTAGGGTTCCATTCCATTTAGATTTATCAGAGTCAGGTTCCTGCTATAGATTAAGTGTAAGGGGAAGTCACCCTAAATACTTGCCACTTTAGCCTATAGAAGCAGTTGTTTCTGATTTGTTTCTGTTTTTTTAATACTGCATATAAATATCCTGTATTTTCTGGTTGTATTCTAATAAAGAGACTGAGAAATAATTATATATGGTCACTACACCATTTCTAAAACAACAAATCTTAAGGTGGCCTAAGACTTTACTTTTGCACAGAACTATATATATATATATATATATATATATATATATATATATATATATATATATATATATATATATTGTCAGTATATGGCCGGGTTATAATACAATATATTTAATAATTATTCTTTAAAACAAACCCCCAATAAAATGCATATACGAAATAAGTAAAATTAATATAAATTCCTAAATTCTTTATATTAGTTAAAGTTATAGACACATTGAATTATATTTATAGAAAACCAGATTATGAATTAGATGATACACACTTATGTTGTTACAATATTCTTTACAAAGCAAACCAAATATACCTTTAAAATTAACTTTACTCACAATAATCTCCAAAATCAAAGTTGCATTAAAATACCATGAGCCACTAACTTTCAGACCAGTACGATTAAGCTACTTAGCCTACAATTGATCCTATTTAACTCCAACTTAAAACATCAGAAATTATATATAGTATTAGTGCAAACACCTAATTCCTATGCCAATTTATCTGAGCTGAAATAAATTCTTAATTATCTACAATTAAGACAAATTCTAATATATATATATATATATATATATATATATATTTGAAAAGATAAATTACTTAGCAATAATGATTAGTTTTAAAATACACAGGGCTATGAAACACAAGTTTAAAATACAAATTGGGCCCTTTTAAAATTACTAACTGCAATTAGACTTTAGCAATAATGAATGTATTTGCTTTAAAATATCAAATTATATACTTAACAGTTTCTTATACTTTACCCATATAACCAAATCAATGTTTCAGCTTTTCAAGTAGATTCAGGTCACCTCTTATGAAGAAAGGTATTACACATGTAGATTCAAGAAGTTAGTCTCAGATTTTGATTAAAGTGACTGTGTCCCAAATATGGCAGCCAGTTATTCAATCAAAAGTTTCAGCAGACAAAAGACCTTTCTATCTCCTTTTGCATGAAGTTATATCATGTGATAATCCCCTCCCTTTATTATTCTTTCTTAATCATTGGTGATTATTTGGAAACACCCCATGGAAGCTTGTCTCTATTGGCCCTTCGGATGCTTTGCATTGATTGGTTATTTGGGAGATGCCTCCCTGATTGGTTCATCTGGCTGTGCATGTGTTCCAATAGTTAATTTATTTGGCTGTCATACCAGTTATTTCCCTAGGGGGCAGCAGACAACCAGAAATATAGTCTTACCATCCATTTTTGCTACATACCAAATATATTCTTATATTGTTTAAATTCAACATACTACAATTCCTAGTATTATTAAGTCACATGTTCAAATAAACATGGATCACACAGTACCATTTTTTCTGATCATTTTAAGACCGGACGTGAAAATATTCCACTTTTGAAATATTAAAAATGCGTTTAAAAATCATATTAATAAGCAATTGCACTGTCAATTATTTGCTCTCCCCATAATCATAGTATTTAACATCCTGGCATTATTTTTATACAAACACAGCATATTTCACATTTTTAATAATTTTTGAGTACACAGATCCATGTTTATGGCTAATATTCATAAGACATCTTGCTGTCTGTAAAATAAAGAAACAATTGTTACCATTTTGAAACTAACATTACGTTCAGTATACACTTATCTATTATGTTACTGTTAGGCATTTCTTCTTAGGATATATATATATATATATATATATATATATTTATACAGTCTGAGAATCAATTATATTTGAAATTTAAACACAAGTTGTACTTTAAAAATGAATTTTAATGCTGCAATACAAACATGTGTTTCTGTTTGGTCAGCACAGATGTTTATTTGAGGTTTAGGTGCAATTAACAGGTCTGTTCTAATTACTATATTCCTGGCTTTAGTGATGCATATCTTCCACCAAAAACATTTTCACAGACATTTAGGCTCCCTCTGTATTGAGCAGTGAGGGGGTCTGTAAATCTATTATCCATTTTGGGCAGGAAACTCCATATATGGACCTACACATCTGAGGGTTTCAAAATGCTAATATTTACTTTGAAGTGGCCCACTGGCCTTATTTATACAACTGTCTAAATCCTTTGTTCTCTCTCTGTGTAATTTTGCATATTGAATGAGGCAGGATTGAATTGTGGTCAACCAGGCATCTAATGTCTCATGACCTCAGAATTGCAATACATAAAATGTGTCCAGTAATAAAATAAGCATTTTCAAATGTAATATTTTATAGATTGTATACTTATTTTATCACATATATATATATATATATATATATATATATATATAATCTACTGACATTCACAGATACACTGACATAACCCCCCCTTCCAATTTTCAATAGATGTAAGACACATGTATTGGAATCAGCTTACAGCGTATTGACAGTATGCATCATAGACAGCAATCTATGAAGAGAGTCTGTTATTTTTGATCCCTTATGCTCATTAGCTAGGCGTATTTAAACTACAATATTTCTTTAGTGCATCTGGGGATATGACACTTCATTCTCCCTCTATGACTTGTAGTTGGGATCTAGGATGGCATGTTCGCAACTGAATAATATGGACCCATTTATCCATAAAAGTATCATTTTTAGGTATCCTAATTTTATAGGCAACTGGAGATATTTTGTCAGTAACAGCAAAAGGACCCTTCCATGATGGAAGAAATTTCTTCTCCTTAACCTGATCTCTTCCAAAGTTATAAAGATAAACTTTATAATTTATTTCATATTCCTTTTTGGACGTTTTGAGATCATAATAGGTTTTAGTGGCAGTTGCAGCTTTCTCTAAGTTCCTTTAAGCAAATGCAAAGGCATATTGCAGGTGCTTTCTTAGGCCTAGATTTAGAGTTTTGTCGGTAACGACCCGGGTAGCTAACGCTGGCTTTTTTCTGGCCGCACCTTTTAAATACCTCTGGTATTGAGAGTTCACAGAATGGCTGCGTTAGGCTCCAAAAAGGGAGCGTACAGGCATATTTACCGCCACTGCAACTCTCGATACCAGAGTTGCTTACGGACGCGGCCAGCTTCAAAAACGTGCTTGTGCACGATTCCCCCATAGAAAACAATGGGGCTGTTTGAGCTGAAAAAAACCCAAACACAAGCAAAAAAGCCGCGTTCAGCTCCTAACGCAGCCCCATTGTTTGCTATGGGGAAACACTTCCTACGTCTGCACCTAACACTCTAACATGTACCCCGAGTCTAAACACCCCTAACCTTACACTTATTAACCCCTAATCTGCTGCTCCGTAAACCGCCGCTACTTACATTATCCATATGTACCCCTAATCTGCTGCCCCTAACACCGCCGACCCCTATATTATATTTATTAACCCCTAATCTGCCCCCCACAACGTCGCCTCCACCTGCCTACACTTATTAACCCCTAATCTGCCAAGTGGACCGCACCACTATTATAATAAAGTTATTAACCCCTAATCTGCCTCACTAACCCTATAATAAATAGTATTAACCCCTAATCTGCCCTCCCTAACATTGCCGACACCTAACTGTTGGGGGGGGTATTGTATGTGTTTTTTTACAGGCAAAAGAGCTGAATTTCTTGGGGCATGCCCCGCAAAGGGCCCTGTTCAGGGCTGGTAAGGTAAAAGAGCTTTGAACTTTTGTAATTTAGAATAGGGTAGGGCATTTTTTTATTTCGGGGGGCTTTGTTATTTTATTAGGGGGCTTAGAGTAAGTGTAATTAGTTTAAAATTGTTGTAATATTTTTCTAATGTTTGTAAATATTTTTTTATTTTTTGTAACTTAGTTCTTTTTTATTTTTTGTACTTTAGTTAGTTTATTTAATTGCATTTATTTGTAGATATTGTATTTAATTAATTTATTGATAGTGTAGTGTTAGGTTTAATTGTAGGTAATTTTAGGTATTTTATTTAATTTATTTATTGATAGTGTAGTGTTAGATTTAATTGTAACTTTGGTTAGGATTTATTTTACAGGTAAATTTGTAATTATTTTAACTATTTTAGCTATTAAATAGTTCTTAACTATTTAATAGCTATTGTACCTGGTTAAAATAAATACAAAGTCACCTGTAAAATAAATATAAATCCTAAAATAGCTACAATATAATTATAATTTATATTGTAGCTATATTAGGGTTTATTTTACAGGTAAGTATTTAGCTTTAAATAGGAATAATTTATTTAATAAGAGTTAATTTAATTAGTTAGATTTAAATTATATTTAACTTAGGGGGGTGTTAGGGTTAGGGTTAGACTTAGCTTTAGGGGTTAATCCATTTATTACAGTAGCGGCGAGATTCTGTCGGCAGATTAGAGGTTAATAATTGAAGTTAGGTGTCGGCAATGTTAGGGAGGGCAGATTAGGGGTTAATACTATTTATTATAGGGTTATTGAGGCGGGAGTGAGGCGGATTAGGGGTTAATAACTTTATTATAGTAGCGGTGCGGTCCGCTCGGCAGATTAGGGGTTAATAAGTGTAGGCAGGTGGAGGCGACGTTGAGGGGGGCAGATTAGGGGTTAATAAATATAATATAGGGGTCGGCGGTGTTAGGGGCAGCAGATTAGGGGTACATAAGTATAACGTAGGTGGCGGTCGGCAGATTAGGGGTTAATTATTGTAGGTAGCTGGTGGCGACGTTGTGGGGGGCAGGTTAGGGGTTAATAAATATAATATAGGGGTCGGCGGTGTTAGGGGCAGCAGATTAGGGGTACATAAGTATAACGTAGGTGGCGGTCGGCAGATTAGGGGTTAAAAATATTTAATTGAGTGGCGGCGATGTGGGGGGACCTCGGTTTAGGGGTACATAGGTAGTTTATGGCTGTTAGTGTACTTTAGAGCACAGTAGTTAAGAGCTTTATGAACCGGCGTTAGCCCAGAAAGCTCTTAACTACTGACTTTTTTCTGCGGCTGGAGTTTTGTCGTTAGATTTCTAACGCTCACTTCAGCCACGACTCTAAATACCGGAGTTAGAAAGATCCCATTGAAAAGATAGGATACGCAATTGACGTAAGGGGATCTGCGGTATGGAAAAGTCGTGGCTGAAAAGTGAGCGTTAGACCCTTTCCTGACTGACTCCAAATACCGGTGGTAGCCTAAAACCAGTGTTAGGAGCCTCTAAGGCTGGTTTTCACGGCTACCGCCAAACTCTAAATCTAGCCGTAAGGTTCTCAACATATTGATGCATATTTGCAGCATTTATCAAGTTCTGGTCTGATATACGGTATAGTAGATGCTGAAGTAGATCCATTCTTGTACCAGTCATCAACTCAAAAGGTGACATCTTAGTAGCACTACCTGGAGTTGCTCTTAATGCCATTAGGACTAGTGATAATATTACGTCCCAGTCTTTAACCGTTTTACTCACAAACATTTTGAGGATTTTCGCAATGGACTGGTTGTAACGCTCTACACCACCACTTGAGGCAGCTCTATATGCAATATGGAGCTTTCTTTTGATCCCTAGTATTTTCCACATCTTGGTCATCACTTCGCTAGTGAAGTGGGTTCCCCAATAGGATTCGATTCTTTGGGGTAAACCAAATCTGGAAAACACGTGGTTGATGAACAAAGCTGCGCATATTTCTGCATTATTGTTAGGTGCACTGATGTACTCTACCCATTTAGTGAATAGGCATGTTACTGTTAACATATATTTGTTACCTCTAGATGACCTAGTTACTGGACCAATAAAATCAATTTGTATATCTGACCATGGCATTGCCATCCCCCTTTTCTGCAATGGCGCTCTATGCGTTGGTGCAGTGGGTTGGAACTGTGGACCGTAAGTTTGAGCATCTTTCAACATGTGTGGCCAAAAAGCGTAGTCATGCAGTATGTCATACGTTAATTTGGTGCCACAATGACCAGATGTGGGAGCATCATGGGTATGTTGAACCATGAGACCTCTGAACTTTGTAGGTACCGCCCATTGCTGGATGCCAGTTTTGGAGGTTCTAATTAAAAAAACATCCTGTAACTTGAATTGTGATTTGGATTTCATTAAGATTCTGAGATCTTCCTTGCCAATACAATCATATTTTGAGATGGGGTTGCTTTCAGGATCTTCTATGTGTTTATAAAAGATGCCTACAATGGGGTCTTCTTTTTAACTAGTGATCAGGTCCTCACTAGGAGAATCCTGACTCCATTGTACCAGGTTAGGCTCACTCTGTTGTTTAGCCTGGTATCTGGTAATGGCTTCTACCTAAATTGCACCCATTAAATGGTCGATATAAAAGAGTTCTCCAGTTATGGCTCCTTGTTTGGCTAATGAATCTGCAAGATCATTGCCTTCCTTATCAGGACCTAGAACCCTGGTGACCCTTGGTCTTTTTCCAGTGTATGGTTAAATCATTGGACACCACTAGATTGTCAATCTTGCAGAACAACTTGCCATGTTTGACTGGTTTGTTGTTAGTTTTCTGCATGCCATTTCTTTTCCAAGTTGGCAAGTATTCAACAAAACTGTTGCGCACATAATTTGAGTCAGTAATGATCACAAATTCATGAATACCGTATTCAATAGCCATTTAAATGGTTTTTAGAACAGCAGTGAGTTCTGCAACTTGACTGGATCTTGGTCCAATGTTGAAACCTACAGAAATATTTGGGAATCCGCTTGCCCAAGTTATACCAATGCCAGCAACTCATCTGCGCTCATTTTCAATAGTGGCATGGTAAGAACAACCATCAACATATATCCAAGGTAATGTTTGACACTGGTCCTCATTGTATATCTTATACGGGGAAAGCAATTGTTCCTCCAGGAAATCATCTTCTAATAACTCTTCCCAATGATCCTTAGCAGTATAGTCATGGAGCTCAGCAAGCCCCTGTGCGACTGGATTATTTTTGTTTTGCTTGTAGCAAATTTCTAAAGGCCAGCCTTGTAAGGAAAGAGTCTAAGCTTTTATGTGGCTATTAAACAAATTTCCATCTCTTATTCTCTCACTTTGCAGATATAGCAAAGGCTGGTGGGCCATTTCTACAGTAATTTTCTTGCCCTGTAAATAGCTGAGGAAATTTTGTAGAGCCCATACAGTAGATAAGAGGGCCTTTTCACAATCGGTAAATTTTATTTCTACTGGGGATAGAGTTTTGCTTGCATAAGCAATGACTTTGCCTAAAATATCATGCTTATGGTACAAAACAGCACTCATGCTCATATCTGTGTAACCTGTCTCTAAGTAAAAAGGTTTACCCCCTTTAGGGTACGCTAAGCAAGGTGCTTGAGTGAGTTTTCTCTTCAGCTCTCTGATGGCTGTCTCTTGAGCCTCACTCCATGCTATTTCACATCCTTCTTTAGAAGAAGTAACAGTGGTTTAGCTAATTCTGCATAATTATCAATAAATTGGTGAGAATAATTTGTCATACCCAGGAATGATCTCAATTCATTTAAGTTAGTTGGGTTCTT
Organism: Bombina bombina; assembly: GCF_027579735.1. NCBI lineage: Eukaryota > Metazoa > Chordata > Amphibia > Anura > Bombinatoridae > Bombina > Bombina bombina. The sequence goes on along the minus strand of NC_069502.1, from coordinate 288,233,261 downwards.
AGAATTTATTATAGCTTCCACCTTTTTCTTCTGAGGATTTAACCCTTCAGAAGTAACTTCATGTCCTAAGAAGTTTACACGAGAGAGGCACCATTGAGCTTTTTCTAGGGATAATTTGACACCTGCCCTTTTAAGTTGGCTGAGGACGTGTTTAAGTTCTGCGATGTGTTTTTAAAGGTTATAGAGTGGCAGGTTATAGAGTGGGTAAGAACCCCAAAGAGAGGGGGTGATTAGGACATGATGCTTCGCACACGCGAAGAATTTTGGATCTTTAAACTCAAGACCCGTATGCCACAGGGACTAAACATTCAAAATGATTTAATTAATTGTTGGCGTTGAGATATACGTTGATTCCTATATTTATTCACTTCTTTGGAAATAGCTTTGACATAAGACAACACATATAAAGGCTTCACATAAGCATTATAACATAGTTTATTTGACCTTTAGGGGTATTGCTATATAAGGTAGTAGTTTTAATTGACTATATAAGACCATGACATATTGGGGCTATAATTATGGCCTATGTTTTGTCTACCCTAAGATTGTCAGTATTTGCTTTGGTATGTGTAAGTTTATTAGACAGTTTACTGTTAGCCTTTCTTGTTTACCCATACAAATCCAGTTTAATATATTTCAGTTGTAGTAACAACCTAGGATCAGTATTATTTACTTTGTATCCACATTGTGGGTTATACTATACAATATATTATGAATTGTAAATTACACTGTTTTATAGCATCACAAGATGTTTAAAAGGCTTTAACATATTTCTTATTATTCCAAGTAATCATGTCTATATCATATGTCTTGTTACTGATGTTATTTACACTTTATTTCTTTCTTTTTTGGTGTGATAAGGGTTAACTAATTGAATGCTGCTTATGATGTCAGAGTGATTTTGTAATTTAAGAGGCCTGTGAGCTTTGAGCAGCACAGTCTATGAGTAAGGCAGGAGCCGAAACATGTAAGATTGCTGCTGCTCAAGCTCATTCTGACCCATACTGTATGCTATTTCTGCATTTTATCTAACCTTTCTTTTTGGCAATAAACGTTAAGTTTTAAATTTTTCTGCTTGCCAAGCCTCGCCTTTTTTTGTCCTTCTACTGATACTTTATTACAGACTAGCAAGTCTGTTGGCGGTTTGCGGGCAACGCTGCAGCGATACACAACTCATTACTTTGACACAGCCACAGTGCCTTACTGTGACGTATACGATTGAGGATCCATGTGGAAGGTGACAGACCGTAACCGGAAACCTGCTTGAGCTCTGTATGCCGGAGAGCACCGGCACTGGAGCACGAGCTGCTGGAGCTGAAGAGCTATTTTCGAATTCTAAGGTACTGTCCACATGATCAATATTTGAGTTGTTAACAATAACAAATTACGGACTGCTGTTTGAGCGCTGCTTAGGGTTTTTTTTGTTTGGATGAGTGTTTTTAAAGTCTGTGCTTTTGATTAAAACATCATCAGCATAAGATAAGGTCCCCCTTTCAAGTGCATCAGGCATTGCCTTATGCATAAATACAGCAAATTCATGTCCTGAATTTATGTATCCAAATGGGAGTCTTTGGAATGCATACTGGACCTTTTGGAACAAGAATGCAAGCTTATACTGGTCCTCTTCATATACCTTTATGGTCCAATATCCCTGTGCATAATCAATGGCAGTGAATATTTTAGATGCCTGCATCTGTGCTAGGCACTGGTCAATATATGGCATGGGCCAGCCAGACATGTACACTCGTTTGTTTAGCTGTCTTAAGTCAGCACACAAACCCCATTGTCCATTGGGCTTAAGAACACCTAGAATAGGATTGTTATAAGAGCTATGCACCTGTTGGATGATACCCCGTTCTTCCAGGTTCCTTATGATTTCTGCAAGAGAATCATATGAGGCTAAAGGAAGTCGGTATTGTTTAACAAAGACAGGTGGTGCATTGGGATCTGTTTGGATTCTTGCAATGTGCAAGTCTGTAATCCCTAGCAAAAATATCCTTATACTTCATCAGGAGTTCTCGTAGCTGTTGGTGTTCATCATCTCTGGAACAGCCATTAGCTAAGGATATTTGCTCTTCGACTATTTGCTGAAATCCTGGAAAGATTTCAGGCTGTCCTATTTCATAGGCTTCTTCCAATTGAAATTATCAATCAAGAAATTCATACAAAAACACATTTCAAAAAAGTAGAATCAAATAATTATGTACATAACAATAGTTGTCATTATAAGAAATGGGTTGAGAACATCCCCCCAATCAATTTACTAGAATAAGAAAAAACTGCACTACACTAGAAAATTATGATTTACAAGCTTTATACTTAGAGAAAAAAATTCTAGAGAAAGGATATAATAAAGAAAAACTAAAAGAAGCAAAAACATTTGCTAGAGAGAAAAAAAGAAGTGATCTTTTAACAAGAAAGGACATAAAAAATAAAAATAAAAATATTAATATTTCAGATTCCTTATGAATTCCCTTCATAACGAACTATAATATTAACCATAATCAAATCAGATCTATTTAATAAACATTGGTAGATCTTACAAAGAGCCGGGTATTGGTGAATTACTGCCAGACAAACAAGCTATAGCATATAAAAAAGCTAAAAATTTAAAGAACATACTAGCTCCCAGTGCTTTTAGAGATTCAAAAGGTAAATTCTGTCATGAATTCACCGTTCATCGCCGTGTCGCTGCGGCTCCCGGATCTCTTCTGGGTTCCTACGTCACGTTGCTAGGCAACGTGACGCATTCTCTGACAACCCCTATGACGTGGCGGCCTCTCTCTGCCTTTAAATCTCGGCGGGAGATTTACTCGGTGCCCGTTTGTTCTCTCTTCTGCCGGTCCCTGTCTGAGTGAGTACAATCTTATGAAATCTGATCCTATCCTCCTTGACATTGTTTGGCCAATGCCTCTTGCTTCCAAATCTTGTTTGCCTGCTAACCTGCCTAAAAGGACATCATTTGCTTGCTTACAATCTTGCTTAAAAGGACATTATCATTTGTTTGCTGACACCTGCTTAAAGGGACATTATCTTTGTTTGCTTTAATCCTGCTAATAAGGACATTATCATTTGCTTGCTTACAATCTTGCTTGAAAGGACATTATCATTTGTTTGCTGACACCTGCTTAAAGGGACATTATCTTTGTTTGCTTTAATCCTGCTAATAAGGACATTATCATTTGCTTGCTTACAATCTTGCTTAAAAGGACATTATCATTTGTTTGCGGACACTTGCTTAAAGGGACTTTATCTTTGTTTGCTTTAATCCTGCTAATAAGGACATTATCATTTCTTTGCTGACAATCCTGCTTAAAAGGACATTAACATTTGTTTGCGGACACCTGCTTAAAGGGACTTTATTTTTTGTTTGCTTTATTTCTGCTAAAAGGACATTATTATTTTGTTTGCTAACAACCTGCTTAAAGGGACATTCTTAGTTTGTTGCAAACCTGCAAGAAAGAAGCATATTCATTTATCCACTATCAACCTGCTTAAAGGGACATAAGCTTTGTTTGTTTCTATTTTCCTGAGAAAGGAACGCTATCTCCTGTAAATCAATTCTATCCTCAAGAAGATATTTTGGATTACTTTTCTTTTGGGAAGTTCTGATACCCTGCTTATTTTGTTTCCTGAGTGGGTCACGTCCTGGATATTTCTCAGTGTGCTAGCGTGTGTTTTAATATCCACGCTAGCAGTTGGGTTAAATCCTGAACTGACTAAATACGGCTGACATTACAAACGGGCCATAAATGGACCCCAATGAATTATCCATGGCCGTGACTCATCAGGGACAGTTACTGGGATCTCATGCTACCCACTTGCAATCCTTGGATACTAAGCTGGATCAAATCACTACATTATTACAGAGCTTGGTTGCTCCTATCCCTCCCAATCCTAACATTGAGGCATCTCCTCCTCCTATTCCCAACAACCAATCACAAGGACATTTGAGTCCTAGGATTCCTCTTCCAGATAAATATGATGGGAATCCTGAAGATTGTAGGGGTTTTTTGAATCAATGTCGACTTCACTTTCGTAACAGTCCTACCATTTTTGCTACTCCCTCATCTCGGATTACATTCCTTATTTCCTTAATGAAAGGAAGAGCTTTGGCCTGGGTATCACCTCTGTTAGAAAAAGATGATCTTATACTTCAGGATGTGGATGCTTTTCTTTCTGTTTTTTCTAACGTGTTTGACAAACCTGGAAGGACTTCCGCTGCTGAAGCTTCTCTATTAGACCTACGTCAGGGTGGTCAATCAGTGTCTCAATATGCCATTGAGTTCTGCACTCTTGCATCTGAAACTAATTGGAATCAGGGAGCTCTTAGAGCAGCTTTTCGCAAAGGACTTTCAGAACGTCTCAAAGATGAATTGGTGTATCGGGAACTTCCAGACTCCCTAGAAGCCTTAATAAATCTTTGCATCAGTCTTGATTCTAGATATCGTGAACGCCAACAAGAAAGAGAAAGAAATCAGAGGTCCTCAACTCGAACTCCTTTTCGTCTGGCTCCTCGTTTTTCTAACCCGGTAACAACTGCCTCTCCTTCTCCTGATCAAGCTGAACCTATGGAAGTAGGAACCATAAAATTAACCGAAACTGAGCGTTTGAGAAGACGTTCTCTTGGCCTGTGTCTATACTGTGGCCTTAAAGGGCATTTATTAAGGGATTGTCCTACCAGGCCAGTAAAAGCCAGGGCTTAACTTCTGTCCAGGGAACTAAGTTAAGCCAAAAACAAGTTCATTCCCTCTATAATAAACTCTTTGTTCCTGTAACCCTTCAATTGGGTGATAACAAGATTCATACCCAAGCTCTTATTGATTCTGGTGCTGGAGGAGTGTTCATTGACTCCACTTTTGTGTCTACCCACACTATTCCCTTACTAAGAAAGAAGTTTTCAGTTTCCGTCTCTACTGTTAGTGGAGATCCTTTGGGTTCCGGACTCATCCAGTTTACTACTATACCCATACTTTTTTCTGTCGGAGTACTTCATTGTGAGAGGATATGTTTTGATGTGATTACTACTCCTCAATTTCCCATAATCCTGGGTCTTCCTTGGCTTCAGTTACATAATCCTACCTTTTCTTGGACCCATGGTGAACTCACCTCCTGGGGATTATCTTGCCATACTAACTGTCTTCAACCACTTACTAAAATACCACTCACTATTGCTCTTACTACCGACACTTCTGGTCCTCTACCTACGCAGTATCAAGATTTTGTCGATGTCTTTTCTAAAAAAGAAGCAGAACGTCTTCCTCCTCATCGTTCATTTGATTGCCCTATTGATCTTCTCCCTGGAGCTCCTTATCCTCGAGGCAAAACTTACCCACTTTCTAGGCCTGAAAATGTAGCCTTGGAAGAATATATCAAAGATAATTTGGCCAGAGGATTCATTCGACCCTCCTCTTCTCCTGTAGGGGCTGGGTTCTTTGTGGGAAAGAAGGATGGCGGACTGCGACCTTGTATCGATTACAGAGGGTTAAATCAAATTACCATCAAGAACAGTTATCCTTTACCCCTAATACCTGAATTATTCACATATCTTCAAGGTTCCACCATTTTTACCAAGCTCGATCTCCGTGGAGCATACAATCTTATCCGTATGCGCAAGGGTGATGAGTGGAAGACAGCCTTTAACACTCGATTTGGGCATTATGAGTATCTTGTCATGCCGTTTGGGCTGTATAATGCCCCTGCTGTTTTTCAACACTTCGTGAATGAGATTTTTCGGGATTTCTTGAATATTTTTGTTATCATTTACCTTGACGATATATTAATTTTTTCTCAAAACTACCAAGATCATATACATCACGTCAGGAAAGTACTTCAACGTTTAAGAGATAACCATCTATTTGCCAAACTGGAGAAATGTTCTTTTCATCAAAGGTCCATTCCCTTTTTGGGATATGTAATCTCTGAATCAGGATTTGAAATGGATCCAACTAAACTCTCTGCCATTTTGGAGTGGCCTAAACCTGATTCTCTTAAAGCTCTGCAACGTTTCCTGGGATTTGCCAGTTATTACAGGAAATTCATCAAAGGTTTTGCTACTATAATGTCACCTCTTTCGTCTCTCACCAGGAAAGGACAAAACTGTAAAGATTGGCCTCCTGAAGCTGTTGAAGCTTTTGATTCTCTCAAAAAAGCTTTCTCTTCTGCACCTATCCTGCGTCACCCAAATCCGGATTTTCAATTCATTCTTGAAGTGGATGCTTCTTCAGTTGCTGCTGGGGCTGTTCTTTCCCAACGTATACCTGACACAGGAAAGATCCACCCTGTGGGATTCTTCTCCAAGAAATTTTCTCCTTCTGAATTAAATTATGATGTAGGTAATAAGGAGTTACTTGCTATTAAAATGGCACTGGATGAATGGAGGCATTGGTTGGAAGGCACTTCTTTGCCGTTTACTATACTCACAGATCATAAAAACCTTCTCTATCTTCAAACGGCCAAACGACTGAACTCCAGACAAGCACGTTGGTCTTTGTTCTTCTCACGTTTTCATTACAATCTGTCTTATATTCCCGGTTCTAAGAACATCAAGGCTGACGCCCTTTCCAGACAATTTCAAGATACTTCAACTCCTGAATCTGGTACCATACTTCAACCTCATAAAGTCTTAGCCCAGTTATCAACCTCGTGGTTACATGACTTACAATCTGCTCAAATGGATCTTCCTTTGTCTTGCAAACCTCCTGATGGCCTACTCTTTGTTCCTAAACGTCTTCGTTCCAAGATTCTATATTGGGCTCACGACAGTCCTCTCTCTGGACATCCTGGCATCAGTAACACCGCTCGAAGGCTCAAGCAACATGTCTGGTGGCCTACTCTGTCTCAAGATGTTACAGATTATGTCTCAGTATGTACACAGTGTGCCAGCAATAAGACTCCTCGTCAACTTCCCTCCGGTTTGCTTCAACCGTTACCCATTCCTCATCAGCCTTGGACCCATTTATCCATGGATTTTATTACCGATCTTCCTCTTTCAGCTGGAAACAACACTATCTGGGTGGTTGTTGACAGGTTCACTAAGACAGCTCACTTCATTCCTTTACCTGGTTTACCATCTGCCAAAAGACTTTCCGAACTTTTTCTCTTACACATTGTGAGATTACATGGCTTCCCTCTGAACATTGTTTCGGATAGAGGAGTACAATTTGTTTCTCGGTTTTGGAGATCACTCTGCAAACACTTTGGAACAACTATCTCTTTGTCTACTTCACATCATCCGGAGTCTAATGGCCAAACCGAAAGGGTTAACCAGTGCCTTGAAACTTATTTGAGGCATTATGTGGATCATCATCATTCTGATTGGACTGGTTACCTTCCACTAGCAGAATTGGCTCATAACACACGTTTCAACTCCTCTCTTCGGACTTCTCCTTTTCATGCAGCCTATGGATTTCAACCCAGAACGTTTCCTCTACACACCTCTTCCACTGAAAATCCTGCTTCTGATCTATCCGCCAGGAGGTTAACTCGTCATTGGAAGAAGATACGCCTTCTTCTTTCCAAGGCTTCTGAACGTTATAAGTTCTATTCTGATCTTCGGCGACGGAGGGCTCCCAAATATCGGCCTGGCAATAAGGTTTGGGTTTCTTCACGTCATCTTCGCCTCAAACAGCCTTCCACCAAATTGGGACCACGATATGTGGGTCCTTTCCGGATACTGGGTCAAGTATGTCCTACTGCTTACCGAATTGCTCTGCCCAAGACCCTCAAAGCCCATCCGGTATTTCACGTATCTCTTTTGAAACCTGTATTATCTAATGGGTATTCTAAACCTCTGCTCAAACCTCCACCTCTTTTGATTCATGGCCAACCTGAATTTGAGGTCAGTCACATCCTGGATTCCAAACTTCGTGGTAAGAAACTGTATTATCTCATTCATTGGAAAGGTTATCCTGTTACAGAACGATCCTGGGAACCTGCCCGGCAGGTGCGTGCCCCTGCCTTAATTAAGGCCTTTCACAAGTTCCACCCTACTAGGCCTGGTCCTGTCCCCCGGAGGGGTCCTTGAGGGGGGGGTGATGTCATGAATTCACCGTTCATCACCGTGTCGCCGCGGCTCCCGGATCTCTTCTGGGTTCCTACGTCACGTTGCTAGGCAACGTGACGCATTCTCTGACAACCCCTATGACGTGGCGGCCTCTCTCTGCCTTTAAATCTCGGCGGGAGATTTACTCGGTGCCCGTTTGTTCTCTCTTCTGCCGGTCCCTGTCTGAGTGAGTACAATCTTATGAAATCTGATCCTATCCTCCTTGACATTGTTTGGCCAATGCCTCTTGCTTCCAAATCTTGTTTGCCTGCTAACCTGCCTAAAAGGACATTATCATTTGCTTGCTTACAATCTTGCTTAAAAGGACATTATCATTTGTTTGCTGACACCTGCTTAAAGGGACATTATCTTTGTTTGCTTTAATCCTGCTAATAAGGACATTATCATTTGCTTGCTTACAATCTTGCTTGAAAGGACATTATAATTTGTTTGCTGACACCTGCTTAAAGGGACATTATCTTTGTTTGCTTTAATCCTGCTAATAAGGACATTATCATTTGCTTGCTTACAATCTTGCTTAAAAGGACATTATCATTTGTTTGCGGACACTTGCTTAAAGGGACTTTATCTTTGTTTGCTTTAATCCTGCTAATAAGGACATTATCATTTCTTTGCTGACAATCCTGCTTAAAAGGACATTAACATTTGTTTGCGGACACCTGCTTAAAGGGACTTTATTTTTTGTTTGCTTTATTTCTGCTAAAAGGACATTATTATTTTGTTTGCTAACAACCTGCTTAAAGGGACATTCTTAGTTTGTTGCAAACCTGCAAGAAAGAAGCATATTCATTTATCCACTATCAACCTGCTTAAAGGGACATAAGCTTTGTTTGTTTCTATTTTCCTGAGAAAGGAACGCTATCTCCTGTAAATCAATTCTATCCTCAAGAAGATATTTTGGATTACTTTTCATTTGGGAAGTTCTGATACCCTGCTTATTTTGTTTCCTGAGTGGGTCACGTCCTGGATATTTCTCAGTGTGCTAGCGTGTGTTTTAATATCCACGCTAGCAGTTGGGTTAAATCCTGAACTGACTAAATACGGCTGACAAATTCATAGAAAGAGACCTGATGTCCAATAAACTAAAAGGTTTTTTCCTTATATAAATTGCAAGGCTTGTAATTTCAGCAATAAAACAAAGATAGTCAGATCAAGCAATACTAAAAAAGATTTTGAAATTAAAGATTGTGTCAGATGCACTGACAGAAATGTAGTGTACCTGATACAATGTCCATGTGACAAACAATATTTAGGGGAGACTTCACGCCCCCTCAAAGACAGAATCCGTGAACAGCTTCTCAATATTGAGCATGATCTCACAGGGCATTTACTATCTAGGCATTTAAAAAATTTTCACAATCAAAACACCAAAGGCTTGAAATATAGGGGAATTAGGAAAATAACTAATAACTGGAGAGGAGGTGACTTAAATAAAAAAAACTTCTGTGTGCAGAAGCTGAGTTAATATTTAAGTTTAAAACTTTAGAACCATTAGGTCTAAATGCAGAGTTGGATCTAAATTCTGTCATGCATTAATTATCATCAAATATAGATTTATTTTTAATCCACATATAATACATAAATGTTTTAGACCACACAAAACACAACAATTATATCACATCATTAAGACACTGTAAATAAACACTCTAATTATGATATTTATTTAAAAAATATATATTCTTTATATATAGTTAATTTTTTATTAGTTTTCTACTATAGATATCTTCACATTATCACTGAATTTTCTAAGATTGTTTATCACCAACACACACAATATCAAGATTTTCATGAGATTATATATATGATGCACATCACCACTATTTATAGACATATTTTACATGTTTGCTAATCTTATTTATAATCTATATATCACCGTCACTTACACCAAATATTATTTATTATTAATATATTTTTATAGATTAGTTATCCATCACATTTTTTATTTTTATTTTTATTAATTTTTATTAATTCATTTTAAATGATTTTTATTTATTATGAATTAATTTATGCTTTACAAGGTTATCACATATTATATAGTATCTAATACATCTCTCCTGCACAGTTTAAACAAAGAGAGTCTTTTATGCATAAGTGTATAAAATAACCCTATTAATAAAGTTATCTACCATTATCACGTTGCTATATATGAAGTCATGTCTCTTTAAAAAGAATATGGGAAGTGAGCACACAAAAAAGGAGGAGTTTGAGCAATTGTTCCCTAATAAAAAGTGATCTGTGAGCACTTAGGATTCATCTTGAAAAAGGCTACACAAGCTTAAACGCGTTGATTTGCACTACTTGAATGGCTTATAATTGAGGATCGTTATACAGAGCGCTCTGTGACATCATTTGTAACTTTAATGAAATATCCTGATTTAAATTGTAACATAGTTACGAGACACAGCATACACTTGGTATACTTGTTGCAACCTGGATTTGCAAACACCATTGATACGCAGACCACCCGGTAATCCATGACTCTGATTGGTTGGAGAACTGTCAAGTGACCCCACGCACGCCGAGGAACGAGTATCAGCCAGGATACACCTTGGGCCTCTTTCTGCTCACTGCTAAGGTAATTTTTAAACGTGGACACCAATCTAATTTACTTCAATACACGCAGAAGCATCTTTACAAACAAGCTTCATATTCTGGGTGAGTAATTTCTTAAACCATACTGCGTTACATACTGCCTAACTGACTATCCATTCATACTGTCTCAGATTCAAATAACTGCTAGTGACATTTTAACTTTCAACTCAGCATTGCCAAGTGTTTATTGACTGTTCATTGTGCCACAGATTCACTTCCATTTTTGTTTTTATTAAGAGACATACGCCTAGATTTAGAGTTTGGTGGTAGCCGTCAAAACCAGCGTTAGAGGCTCCTAACGCTGGTTTTTACCGCCCGCTGGTATTTGGAGTCAGTCAGGAAAGGGTCTAACGCTCACTTTCCAGCCGCGACTTTTCCATACCGCAGATCCCCTTACGTCAATTGTGTATCCTATCTTTTCAATGGGATCTTTCTAACGCCGGTATTTAGAGTCGTGGCTGAAGTGAGCGTTAGAAATCTAACGACAAAACTCCAGCCGCAGCAAAAAGTCAGGAGTTAAGAGCTTTCTGGGCTAACGCTGGTTCATAAAGCTCTTAACTACTGTGCTCTAAAGTACACTAACACCCATAAACTACCTATGTACCCCTAAACCGAGGTCCCCCCACATCGCCGCCACTCTATTAAAAAATTTTAACCCCTAATCTGCCGACCGCACACCGCCGCCACCTACGTTATCCCTATGTACCCCTAATCTGCTGCCCCTAATACCGCCGACACCTACATAATATTTATTAACCCCTAATCTGCCGCCCCCAACGTCGCCGCCACCTACCTACACTTATTAACCCCTAATCTGCCGACCGAACCTCACCGCTACTATAATAAATGTATTAACCCCTAATCCACCTCACTCCCACCTCAATAACCCTATAATAAATAGTATTAACCCCTAATCTTCCCTCCCTAACATCGCCGACACCTAACTTCAAGCATTAACCCCTAATCTGCCGACCGGACACCACTACTCTAATAAATTTTTTAACCCCTAAAGCTAATTCTAACCCTAACCCTAACACCCCCCTAAGTTAAATATAATTTAAATCTAACGAAATAAATTAACTCTTATTAAATAAATTATTCCTATTTAAAGCTAAATACTTACCTGTAAAATAAACCCTAATATAGCTACAATACAAATTATAATTATATTGTAGCTATTTTAGGATTAATATTTATTTTACAGGTAACTTTGTAATTATTTTAACCAGGTACAATAGCTATTAAATAGTTAATAACTATTTAATAGCTACCTAGATAAAATAATTACAAAATTACCTGTAAAATAAATCCTAACCTAAGTTACAATTAAACCTAACACTACACTATCAATAAATAAATTAAATAAAATACCTACAATTATCAACAATTAAACCTAACACTACACTATCAATAAATTAATTAAATTCAATACCTACAAATAAATACAATGAAATAAACTAACTAAGTTACAAAAAATAAAAAAATATTTACAAACATTAGAAAAATATTACAACAATTTTAAACTAATTACACCTACTCTAAGCCCCCTAATAAAATAACAAAGACCCCCAAAATAAAAAAATGCCCTACCCTATTCTAAAATTAAAATAGAAAAGCTCTTTTACCTTACCAGCTCTGAAAAGGGCCCTTTGCGGGGCATGCCCCAAAGAATTCAGCTCTTTTGCCTGTAAAAAAAAAACATACAATACCCCCCCCCAACATTACAACCCACCACCCACATACCCCTAATCTAACCCAAACCCCCCTTAAATATACCTAACACTAAGCCCATGAAGATCTCTCTACCTTGTCTTCACCACACCGGGTCCTGATCGGTCCAGAAGAGCCTCCGATGTCTTGATCCAAGCCCAAGCGGGGGGCTGAAGATGTCCATGATCCGGCTGAAGTCTTCATCCAAGCGGGAGCTGAAGAGGTCCATGATCCGACTGAAGTCTTCTGTCAAGCGGCATCTTCAATCTTCTTTCTTCCGGATCCATGTTCATCCCGCCGACGTGGAACATCCATCTTCACCGACGACTTCCCGACGAATGACGGTTCCTTTAAGGGACGTCATCCAAGATGGCTTCCCTCGAATTCCGATTGGCTGATAGGATTCTATCAGCCAATCGGAATTAAGGTAGGAAAATTCTGATTGGCTGATGGAATCTTGGATGACGTCCCTTAAAGGAACCATCATTCGTCGGGAAGTCGTTGGTGAAGATGGATGTTCCGCGTCGTCGGGATGAACATGGATCCGGAAGAAAGAAGATGGAAGATGCCGCTTGACAGAAGACTTCAGTCGGATCATGGACCTCTTCAGCTCCCGCTTGGATGAAGACTTCAGCCGGATCATGGACATCTTCAGCCCCCCGTTTGGGCTTGGATCAAGACATCGGAGGCTCTTCTGGACCGATCAGGACCCGGTATGGTGATGTCATATTCCTGTAGCTTTAAGAACTAAGACCAACCCACTCCTTCACCTCCCTTTAAAGGTGTGATCAGTACACCTGTGCTTTGCTTGATAATTGAAGTTTGTAGTTCCCACTCTGCTTCAAGCTCTAAAGCTAAAATCTACAGATCCTGCTTTTGTACCTGTTAAAGGAAATCCTTGTTGTCATTTCTCCAGCTTCTAAACCTAAGAAGTATTTCCTGCCGCTTTACATTTCAGGAAACAGACTTTGGCAGCAACTCTTGCAAGTCTGTGTTAACTCTGCAGTCTGATTTTCCAGCCAGCTCCGTTACTGAGTGTTTACCTCTACCAGGAAATAAGAACAGCTTCCCTGCGGTGATCCATTTTGACTCAGTGGCAACTTCGCTCTCTGCAGTTCTAAACTCACTCGCAAGTATCATTAATTTTATATACAATTGTCTCTAGCTGTATATTTTCTTATCCATAGATCTGCTGGCATACAAACTGTTAAAGTGCACACAACTGGTTAAATCTGGCTCTCTCCTTCTCTCTGTATCACACACTCTGCCTGCTGTAACCTGATACCTCTTAATATATAGACATTGCAGACTGCAAATCAGTTTCTCACTTCTTACCTTAACTAAAAAGAGACTTTGCTATAAAATTCTGCTTTTCTCAGACAAGTACCAATAAGCTGCTTGTTTGCTGCAGTCTATCTTTAAAGAACACAACTCTTTTCAAGTGTGTAAAATATACAAAGGCTTCATTTCATCTGTTTTATTCACTTTATTTTGATTTTGTAAAGTGTTATAAAAAGAACTTGTACTAAGTAAACCAGCTATCTCCCTTGGTAATAACCTTTTGTATAAGCCTGTTTTACTTAAGGTTCTCTGGGAATAGCTACATTATACAAGCTTATAACAGAATTATCAAGCCATAAAGAAATTTACTAACATATATACATTATAGTTTAAAGCTTGTATATAAAAAAAAAAAAAAAAAATCATGGATCCTGCCTCAATGGCAATTGAAATAGCTTCCTTAAACCAGAAAGTTGAAATTTTAGCACAAGGTTTGACTGAAGTTAAAAATGAAAACCACACCCTGAAGAGGTTAATGAATGATTTCTTTTCAAGGAAAGAGGCTGATCACCCTGAACCACAGGTTAACCCTCCACGTATTTTTTCTGGTGAAAGAACACGCTTTCATGAATTCAGAAATGCATGCATGCTGATGTTTTCCATGAAGCCCAGGACATATTATACTGACAAGATCAAGGTTTGTACTACCATCTCTTATCTAACTGGAGATCCCCGTTCGTGGGCTGATAAGTTTTATGAAACTGATGATCCTATTTTGAATTCTATCAGTGAATTTTTTAAGGAGATGGCTGTCTTATATGAGGATTGCAACACCCAGTTAACCGCAGAAACAAATTTGCGCACCCTGAAGCAAGGCAAACGTCCAGTTGAGGACTATGTGGCAGATTTTCAACTCTGGGCTACAGATTCACAGTGGAATACTGTAAGTCTAAAAAACCAATTTCGTTTAGGTCTCTCTGAACATCTTAAGGATGAGATCTCTCGCATTGAACCTCCAGACACCATGGAATCCCTCATAAAGATATGCATAGCCATGGACAGACGATACAGAGAGAGGAGAGCTGAAAAACAACACCCTGAGACTTACCTCAAAAGGTTTACACCCTCTCATTCTGAAAAGACCTCCACAGCCCCTATGCCCATGGAAATTGGGGCCATCCGTGGACCATTATCCCAAGAAGAGAAACAGAGAAGGAGGATATCAAACCTCTGTATGTACTGTGGGAATAAAGAACACAGTGTCTCTTCCTGCCCTATTCTGAACCGGCAAAAAAGGGGTAAGATTCTTATAGTTAACCCAAATACTGATAACATTCATGAATCACAATTAACTTTCACATTGTCTTTACAGTGGGACCAGCATCTTCTCAAGACTGAGGTGCTGATTGATTCTGGAGCTTATGGAAGCTTCATTGACAAAACCCTTGTAGATACTAATAAAATACCTTGTGTGCAAAAGCAAACCCCTATCTATGTGAAGGTTATTGATGGCTCTACTTATTTAAAAGGCCCAATCACACACCATACTGTTCCTTTACTTGTCTCTTGTAACATGGGTCATACAGAATACATTACGTTTGATATCATTCCTAGCTCACTACACCCCTTAATATTGGGTTATCCTTGGTTAAGAAAACACAACCCTCAAATAGACTGGAGCAGTAACACAGTAACTTTCTCTTCCCCATACTGTTCTGCTACCTGTTTTCCCTGTGTGGAAATCAAAACTCTACACCCTCATATACCATTGCAGTATTCAGACTTTTCAGATGTATTTGACCTTAAGGAAGCCGAAAATCTACCTCCACACAGACCTTATGATTGCCCCATTGATACTAAACCTGGGTCTATCATACAGTTCGGCCGAATTTTTCCACTCTCTCAAAAATAATTAAAATTTCTCAGAGAGTACCTAGACGATAATCTAAGGAAAGGTTTTATTTCTACCTCAACCTCTCCTGCAGCAGCGGGCATATTCTTTGTCACAAATAAAGATGGGACCTTACGCCCAATCATTGACTACAGAGCATTAAACTCTATTACGATTAAAAATAGGTATCCACTTCCTTTAATACCTGAATTACTTGAACGGTTAACAGATGCAAACATTTTTACCAAACTAGATTTGAAGGGAGCATACAATTTAATCAGGATAAAAAGCGGTGACGAATGGAAAACAGCATTTAGAACCCGTTATGGTCTCTTTCAATATAATGTTATGCCATTCGGCTTAACTAATGCTCCGGCCACATTTCAATTTTTCATAAATGATATTTTCAAAGACTTAATGGATGTGTGTGTTGTAATATATCTAGACGATATTTTGATATACTCCAAAAATCTAACTGATCATGTAAAACATGTAAGATGGGTTTTGTCTAGATTAAGAGAACATCAGCTATACGCCAAGGCTGAGAAATGTGTATTCCATGTAAAGACAATAAAATTTTTGGGTTACATAATTTCCCCTAACGGTGTAAACATGGATCCAGAGAAGGTTACATCCATACTCAAATGGCCTGTACCTACCTCTGTGAAATCACTTCAGAGGTTTCTAGGCTTCTCTAATTTTTATAGGAGATTCATCAAAGGATTTTCATCCATTGTCCAACCTCTAACTAAGTTAACCGGTAAGAATCGACTCGTTTGGACTGTAGAAGCCCAACAAGCTTTTGAGCATTTAAAAGAATGTTTTACTTCAGCTCCTATCCTACAGCTTCCTAATCCAGAATTTCAATTTGTGTTAGAGGTTGATGCTTCTACTGTTGGTATTGGTGCTATTCTCTCCCAACAACAAACAGATACTTCAGTCCTACATCCTGCAGCTTTTTACTCTCGACTCCTGTCTATAGCTGAAAGGAATTACTCCGTGGGGGACCTGGAACTTCTAGCTATCAAATGTGCCCTGGAACACTGGAGACACCTACTGGAAGGGACACTCAAACCTTTTACAGTTCTTACAGATCATAAGAATTTACAATATCTTAGAAAAAACAAGACCTTGTCATCAAGACAAGTCCGATGGTCTTTATTCCTCGACCGATTTAACTTTCAGATCACATATAGACCAGGTTCAAGGAACATCCAAGCTGATGCTCTTTCCCATTCTTTCATTAAACATAATGAAAAGGAAGAACAACAAACAGTTATACCGTCGACCAAGTTTATAGCTGTAACTTCTAGCCTACAAAAAGACATTTTATTAGCTTTACTAAAAGATTCTACCATTCCATCATGCTGCGTAAAGGACACCACTTCAGGTTTATACTTCTACAACAATTTGTTATACGTTCCTCCTTCTGTAAGAAAGGAGATCCTACATCTACATCATACGAACCCTATGTCCGGTCATCCTGGAATCACTAAAACCCAGGATTTATTAACAAGGAATTACTGGTGGCCTGGTTTAAGACAAGATGTAGTTACCTTTGTGTCAGATTGTCATGTATGTGCAGCTTGCAAAAAAGAACACCACAGACCTTTTGGTTTACTAAAACCATTACCTATACCTGAAGTCCCTTGGACCATGATTGGAATGGACTTCATAGTCGAATTACCACCATCTAATTCATTCACAACCATATTAGTGGTTATAGATCATCTAACTAAACTCTCTCATTTCATACCTCTTAAGAGAATTCCAAACGCTCTCACAACAGCTAAAACATTCTTTGATCACATCGTGAAACTCCATGGTTTACCGACCTCTATAGTCACTGATCGAGGGACTCAGTATACATCCAGGTTTTGGAAGGCAATATGTAAATTGTTAAGAATCTCCTCAAGAATGACAACAGCATTTCATCCCCAATCTAATGGCCTTACTGAAAGACTGAATCAGACTTTGGAGCAATACTTAAGGTGTTATATCTCACAGAACCAGGATGACTGGGTTGAATGGTTACCGCTTGCAGAGTTCACATACAACAATTCCATCAACTCTTCTACTAAAGTTTCACCCTTCTTTGCCACTTATGGTTACCATCCAACCACTGTACCCAACTCAATCTCCACCTCGAAATCACCTTATGCTCTGGATTATGTCTCTAATTTGAAACAAACTATGACTTCCCTAAAGATTCACTTAGAGAAATCTAAATGTACCCAAAAGAGTTATTTTGATAAAAAACATCTAACTCCACCTCAATACTCAGTTGGCGATAGAGTTTGGCTCTCAACAAAAAACCTCAAATTAAAGGTACCAAGCAAAAAACTGGCTAACCAGTTCATAGGTCCGTTCAAGATAAAAAGAATGATCAACCCTAATGCAGCGATTCTTGATCTACCTGTATCTTACAGGATACACCCATCCTTCCATGTTTCTCTATTTAAACCCTATCAAGGATCTGATGTTTTTATTCCTCCAGTCATCAAGGACTCTCCTCAGCTGATAGAAGATCAAACGGAATTTGAAGTGGAATCAATTCTGGATTTGCGCCGCCGGGGTAGAACAATTGAGTATCTGGTACATTGGAAAGGGTATGGTCATGAGGAGGATTCTTGGATACCCCTTAGGGACTTACATGCTCCCCAATTGCTCACATCCTTCCATCGTCTACATCCTGACAAACCAGGTTTGGATCCGGGAAGGGGGCGCCCCTGAAAGGGGGGATCTGTCATATTCCTGTAGCTTTAAGAACTAAGACCAACCCACTCCTTCACCTCCCTTTAAAGGTGTGATCAGTACACCTGTGCTTTGCTTGATAATTGAAGTTTGTAGTTCCCACTCTGCTTCAAGCTCTAAAGCTAAAATCTACAGATCCTGCTTTTGTACCTGTTAAAGGAAATCCTTGTTGTCATTTCTCCAGCTTCTAAACCTAAGAAGTATTTCCTGCCGCTTTACATTTCAGGAAACAGACTTTGGCAGCAACTCTTGCAAGTCTGTGTTAACTCTGCAGTCTGATTTTCCAGCCAGCTCCGTTACTGAGTGTTTACCTCTACCAGGAAATAAGAACAGCTTCCCTGCGGTGATCCATTTTGACTCAGTGCCAACTTCGCTCTCTGCAGTTCTAAACTCACTCGCAAGTATCATTAATTTTATATACAATTGTCTCTAGCTGTATATTTTCTTATCCAAAGATCTGCTGGCATACAAACTGTTAAAGTGCACACAACTGGTTAAATCTGGCTCTCTCCTTCTCTCTGTATCACACACTCTGCCTGCTGTAACCTGATACCTCTTGATATATGGACATTGCAGACTGCAAATCAGTTTCTCACTTCTTAGCTTAACTAAAAAGAGACTTTGCTATAAAATTCTGCTTTTCTCAGACAAGTACCAATAAGCTGCTTGTTTGCTGCAGTCTATCTTTAAAGAACACAACTCTTTACAACTGTGTAAAATATACAAAGGCTTCATTTCATCTGTTTTATTCACTTTATTTTGATTTTGTAAAGTGTTATAAAAAGAACTTGTACTAGGTAAACCAGCTATCTCCCTTGGTAATAACCTTTTGTATAAGCCTGTTTTACTTAAGGCTCTCTGGGAATAGCTACATTATACAAGCTTATAACAGGTGAATACAAGGTAGGGAGATCTTCATGGGCTTAGTGTTAGGTTTATAAAAGGGGGGTTTGGGTTAGATTCGGGGTATGCGGGTGTTGGGTTGTAATGTTGGGGGGTATTGTATCTTTTTTTTTTTTACAGGCAAAAGAGCTGAATTCTTTGGGGCATGCCCCGCAAAGGGCCGTTTTCAGGGCTGGTAAGGTAAAAGAGCTTTTCTATTTTAATTTTAGAATAGGGTAGGGAATTTTTTTATTTTGGGGGTCTTTGTTATTTTATTAGGGGGCTTAGAGTAGGTGTAATTAGTTTAAAATTGTTGTAATATTTTTCTAATGTTTGTAAATATTTTTTTATTTTTTTGTAACTTAGTTCTTTTTTATTTTTTGTACTTTAGTTAGTTTATTTCATTGTATTTATTTGTAGGTATTGTATTTAATTAATTTATTGATAGTGTAGTGTTAGGTTTAATTGTTGATAATTGTAGGTATTTAATTTAATTTATTTATTGATAGTGTAGTGTTAGGTTTAATTGTAACTTAGGTTAGGATTTATTTTACAGGTAATTTTGTAATTATTCTATCTAGGTAGCTATTAAATAGTTATTAACTATTTAATAGCTATTGTACCTGCTTAAAATAAATACAAAGTTACCTGTAAAATAAATATTAATCCTAAAATAGCTACAATATAATTATAATTTATATTGTAGCTATATTAGGGTTTATTTTACAGGTAAGTATTTAGCTTTAAATAGGAATAATTTATTTAATAAGAGTTAATTTATTTCGTTAGATTTAAATTATATTTAACTTAGGGTTTGGGTTAGAGTTAGCTTTAGGGGTTAATACATTTATTATAGTAGCGGTGAGGTCCGGTCGGCAGATTAGGGGTTAATTATTGTAGGTAGGTGGAGGCGACGTTGGGGGCGGCATATTAGGGGTTAATAAATATAATATAGGGGTCGGCGGTGTTAGGGGCAGCAGATTAGGGGTACATAGGTATAATGTAGGTTGCGGCGGTGTACGGAGCGGCAGATTAGGGGTTAAAAAAAATATGCAGGTGTCAGCGATAGCGGGGGCGGCAGATTAGGGGTTAATAAGTGTAAGGTTAGGGGTGTTTAGACTCGGGGTACATGTTAGAGTGTTAGGTGCAGACTTAGGAAGTGTTTCCCCATAGGAAACAATGGGGCTGCGTTAGGAGCTTAACGCTGCTTTTTTGCAGGTGTTAGGTTTTTTTTCAGCTCAAACTGCCCCATTGTTTCCTATGGGGGAATCGTGCACGAGCACGTTTTTGAAGCTGGCCGCGTCCGTAAGCACCGCTGGTATTGAGAGTTGCAGTGGCGGTAAATTATGCTTTACGCTCCCTTTTTGGAGCCTAACGCACTGAAAACGCAGCCATTCTGTGAACTCTAAATAAATACCAGCGGTATTTAAAAGGTGCGGCCAAAAAAAAACATGCGTAGCTAACGCACCCCTTCTAACGCAAAACTCCAAATCTAGGCCATACTCTTCTTCACCAGTGAAATTGTTTCTTTTTTATCGGACTTTTTAACCTGATTATTCAAAACCACCGGTGGTCATCAATTATATTTGTTATAATATTTATTTGCATTTATTGTTATTATGTATATCAAATTAAATATTATTAACTTGTATTTTTAACATGTATTTATTTTCTGTTTTTTATATATATTGATTCATGTACCCTCTTTTATATAGCAGCTTTTAGTAGCGCTCCCTTTTCACCTTGTCTTTTCTGTCTAACTATCTTGGAGGTTCCTTGGAACTAACCTCCCATTTTAGGGTAGCCTTTTTGTGCTATATACAGGCCTTTTGTTTGTTGTATACTATTTTTTAATTCCTGGTCTTATATAGAGGGTTTTTGTTATTATCCATTTTTTCTGTTTACATTTAGTCTCATAGGATTATTCCCATTTGATTGTCACCTTAATATGGATATCTTCACTACTAGAGTGTCCATGCTGTCTGACATCGAACAAATAGAAAATATAGGATCAGTTGATATCATGTCAGACAACATGGATATTAAAGACATTTGTGAAGACTTAGAAAAAAATTATGACTAAAGAATTAAAACAAAAACTTGAAGTCAGCTACCTACAGAGTTATCTGAATTTAAATATGGTACCTAGAGGGTTAAGATTAATTAAAGATTGCACGTTTGATTTACAAGAATTTTTACAACTAGAGTGGTACAATACTCTAAGGGAAGCTTCCCTAAAGTTAATGAAAATTATAATTAAATCATGTAACATTACCCTTAGGAAATTTGAAGACAAATTGAATTATTTGAGTAATGAATTATCACCCTTTAGTCAGGATGAAGATTTTAAAACATTACAAAATGAAATTATTGCACGTCTAAAGGTTATTAAAAAAGATACACTTGGGGGGCGGAGCTAGCCAGCAGAGCGAGTAGACGTGAGTGTCTGCAGCTCTGTAACTCAAATACCTTAATTAGTTATAACTCTCGCTAATTTGGAAAAAAAAATATTTTTTGTCCTCCCCTACATCTATCTTTACAATCCTGAACTTATTGGATTACAGGGTGACACCTCTGAGAACCAGCGAACTTATAGCTACTTGTGACCTGTAGTGGGAAAGTACCCTCAGCCGTGCAGCCCTTAAGAGACCTGGCACTACAGAAAGAGGATCGAGCTGTGGGCAACTGCCGGAACTGCTCCTGGCTGGGTTTTGAGGAGATTGCCGTTTGGACTCAGAGGAGCATTAACACCTCGCACGGTAGTCCCCTAACCGGAGCCACGCTACTCGGCCTGTTTGCAAGCGGAGTGAAACACGCATTACTGAAAGCAGGCTGGGAGGACTAAGGAGGACACAGGACTATAACTGCTTCAAAGCCAGGTACAATTGAGTATTTGCCAGGCAACAGCTAAAGCCACATTGGCCACATATTGCCTACAACATTGCACTCATATGGCCTACTGATACACAGGCAGAGGGGCTTACACTTAGAGCGCGAGTCGCCATCTTGTATAAAACAACAGCTACGCAACATCTCACCACGCGGCTCAGCCCTAGTTTGTCAAGTAGTATACCAGACACTAGCTTAGCCCGCATTTGTTTACCTGCAGTGGGACTTAACCCTTGAAGTCACAAATTATAATAAGGACTCTCCATCTATTCTAAAATAGCCTTTACTGTTTGCAGCTTTTACACCAATGAATATAGAGTGCCCTGAACTTAAGGCTGCTATAGTGACATTTCGCAATGCTATAACTAATCTCATATATAGGAACTTTATACATTTTTTTTTTGCAGTACCAAGACCCCTAAAAGTTGAAATACATAACCCTTCTCCAATCAAATATTTGCCCCACTGTCTGTTTATTTGTGTTGCTCCCCCACTTCAAAATATATATCTACTACTGGGACTGTGGTTCTAACATTCTGATTTCAGCTTACAACTATGTAACATACAGGACCTATAGCTCTGTTGGGATTTTCACATTAGGCTAATTGTGCTAAGCTACTAACTGTGCTCTAACTGTGACACTACTTTCCCTGAGTTGCCTCTACCAACCTACATATAAAGCATACCAATTGATGCTCCTGCATTGAAGGCTGTACACCCATATTAAAGAACAGGGAAGACACTAACGCTTGGCACCAAGTCCTGACACCCTCCCTTCCTTTCCCGCTGCCCTTAGTGACAGCGGGTCATACCCAATTCCCTTTCCCCACTTCGCCCAATAGGGGGCACTCCCCTGGGAGGGGGTCATACATAGAACCGGAGTCTGCAGTGTTGGCATTAACATTTTGGGTGCACCAAGATTAATAAAGCACAAGGCTAAAGATACCTCATCGGGGTTCTGGGATTGCATACCCCACTAAAGACAACACATCTAGCATACGGCTGTATTTGTGTCCTGAGCCTACCCTAACCTCACAAAGAGAGGGGAAAAGCATATCTTGTAAAATTAATAGACACTCTCCTAAGTTGCAAATGATCTGCTAACTGCACTATTTGCGGGGAGGGGGAGATTACAAATCTCTGGATCCTAATACATATACACTCTGCTCCAGTCCACCCTGTAACTCCGATTTTTATTTTCTCTCTCCTTTTTCCTTTGCTCCTCTTGGACCCTGCTCACATGCTGTGCCATCCACAGGTTTAGGAATGGCACAGTCAAATAAAAGGAAACCAAAGCTACCTGTAGGCCCCAAGAGAACAGTGGTGTACCATTTTAACCCTATGTTTCTATCCGCAAATGAAGACTCGCAGGATAGCTCAAATACCTCTACACCTGGGTCAGACATGGTGGCTACCACTCTCCAAGCCCTTCAAGATGCTGCCCCAACAACTGTGACACCTACATTTATTTTAACATCACTGCAATCTTTACTTGAGGCGCACCACTCCTCTTTTCAATCCCAAATTACTGCCTCACTGGCAGAGATGCAACGTGATCTAACTTCTACTTCAGAAAGAGTGGATACAGTTGAGAGGAAGCAAGAGGACATGGCAGTTGAGCAAGCTAATGTCCTGGCATATGCGCAGAGTTTTGGCGGAGCAGCTTACTATGTTGGAAAATAAAGTGGCGGATGCTGAAGACTGATCCCGCCGCAATAATTTACGCCTAAGGGGAATCCCTGAGAGTGTGGCCTCGAGTGACCTAGTCACTCACCTGTCTGAATTCTTCAACCTCCTGGCACCACCAACGAACCCAAATGAAGGACTCATTAACAGGGCGCATAGGGCCCTCCGTCCTAGAAGCCTAGCAACTGATAAACCAAAGGATGTCATTGTACGGCTGCATTTCTATACGTATAAAGAGCGGCTTGTCAGAGCCTCCCTAACCAAACCCACTTTGCCAGATCAGTTCAAGGACATCATAATCTTTGCAGATCTTTCTCACCACACCCTTCAACAGCGGAAGTCCTTTGTAGATTTCACTAAGTTCCTTAGAGCGCACAATATAAAGTACAGATGGGGTCATCCGACCAGATTTTTTTTTGTCCTAAAAGACAACCAACAGTATATTGTCACCACAATCGAACAAAGTCAAAGCCTTTTGCAGAGGTGGAGCTCTGCACCCTCACACTGTACCCCACCTCAAAGCTCATTAAATCCATTGGTCCCACAATGGGACCCACTCCCCCAAAGAGTACCCAAGGACTCAGCTACACCCAGTCGAGACCGAGAGGAAGGTGATGACTGAGCGTTAGGGGTGGGGACAGTGAGATGCCTACACCCATTTTTTCCTCTCCAATTCTATACATAAACTACAAGTGTTTCCTTTACTAATAGAGTTTTCTTGCTTTTGGTTTGTTAAATGCAAAGACTTTAATTCTAAGTGTATATGTGTTCCCTTTTCCCTTCCCTCCCCTCCCCCCCCCCCTTTTTTCCCTTTTTTTTTTTTTTTTTTTTCTTTCTCTTTCCCTACCCTCTTCCCTCTTTCTCTCTTCCCCTAACTGGCATGTCTTTTTATTTTCAGATTATGTCTGGTAATTTACTTGTAAACCATATCAATGCTATTATACTACATCTTGACCTGTGGATGCAGAAATCACTTACTGACAGTACCCTATTGGGTTTACCCTGGGTTTTATGCTCTCAAATGCAATATTCTCTTGTTTTTTTTTTTTTACTGCTTCACAACTGGTTTCTATACTGTACATTGAGGATTATGTGCTATTTCTATTGTAGCTACTATTGCTGTATTGATGTATTGCAATTATTAATGCTGATCTAATTCCTATACCTAACTTATCCCTCCAACCCCTCCTATTTTTTTTTCCTCCCCCTCCTTCCCCTTTCCTTTCCTTATCCCTCCTTCAACTGGTATACCTTCTTACATTCAGACTGGGAGTTAGGATTACACTTAAGATTTAGGAATGTACCTGTAAAAATGTCATTGCTAGTATGCTATATCTCATCCTGAAGGTGGGGAAGACACATATTGGCAATTTATTATTAGGTTTACCATTGGTTTTGTTGCTCTTATATGCACTGTTATCTTGTATACTTTATCTGTTTTACACTTGAATCATATGCTAAACGGTGCATACTATGATGTATATGCCATTCTGTATTATGCACTGCCTTCTCCTTTGACATATTGTTGCGCCTATCTATCTTAAGATGGGCTTATGCGCTACTTACAGTGTTCCATAAGGGGAAGGTATAATACTCCACTGCTAGCACATTTATTATCTCCATTACAGTTATTATTGTTATGTTGATGTTCAACAACCATTACTGTTGGCCTAACCCTCATAGGCAACATATGTCCTTAACCCCTTCCCCTCTTCCCTTCCCCCCCCCTTATAATTTTTTTTTCTCTACCCCCCCCTTCTCCCCTTTCCCCCTTATCCTTATTCTCAACTGGTATACCTCCTTACACTTAGATTAGGATTTAGGAATGTACTTGTAAAAATGTCATTGCTGGTAGGCTACATCCTATTTAACAGGTGAGGACGACACATATTGGTAACTTATTATCAAGTTTACTATTGGGTTTTGTTGTTCTCATGTGCTCTATTATATTGTATATTTTATATGTTGGTTCATAAGCTAGACGGAGCACACTACAAGGTATATGTCATTCTATATCACACACTGCCTTTTCCATGGTTATATTGTTAAGCTTATCTGTCTTAAGATGGGCTTATGCACTATTTGCAGTGTTCTATAAGGTGGAGGTATAATATTCTTCTACTAGTCTAATTGGTACTCCCACTCCAGTTATTATTGTTATGTTGATGTTTTGCAACCATTTATATTGGCTTAACCCTTATAGTCTCCTTTTATCCTTAACCCCTTTTCTCCCTCCTTTTTAACCCCTTTTCTCCCCTTTTTTTTTATTGCCCTTTTCCCTGCTCCTCCTGGATCCGGAGACTCCTCTTCCCCTCCCTCCCCTTCTCTCATATTATTATTCTTTTTTCCTAACTGTATTTTTATCTCTCTACCAGTAAGCTGATGACCATGGTTATCTGCTAATACTGGCTACCCCCCATTTAAAGTACTCTGAAGCGTGTTCCAGAGGCTACACACGCAGTTTACCTCGCATATATACTGCATCCTTTGTGTTTTTTGGTTTTCTTTTCCAGTTATTGTCCACACCATTGGTCTTCTCTCTTCTTTTTTGAGACCGTGCTGAGTACCACTTGCTTATTCTCCTCATTTTTTTTTTCCTTCTTCCCCTTTCTTTCTCCCCTCTCCTCCCTTTCCTCCCCTATTTGCCCTCTCTTCCCCCCAACTCTCCTTTTTCCCATTCTGAACCCCCATCTCCTACCAGACAACCCTCCTGGCTCCTGCCAACAGGGAGAAGTAGTTCAGGTGAACCATGCCATTTTACTGTGTCACCCATAATGTACGGGGGCTCAACTCTTCGACCAAATGCAGTATTTGTCTTAGGTCCCTAGCTAAATCTGGAGCCCACCTGGTTTTCCTTCAGGAAACTCATTGGGTAAAGGGCGCAAAAATACCCATCCAATCTAAACTGTACCCGATAGTTGAGACTGCTAGCTTCTCCCAGAAATCAAGAGGAACGGCTATTCTCATACATAAGGACGTCTCTTATGAAAGCATTTTTGTTGACCCTCAGGGTAGATATTTAATTCTTGTCTGTAAGCTGGATGGTGTCACTTACACACTGGCCTCCTATTATGGACCCAACAAACAACACATCCGCTCATTACGTAGATTTCTCCAGAAATTGGAGGCTTTGCATCAGGGCCTCTTGCTCCTCGCCGGAGATTTTAACGTTGTATGGGACCCCAACTTGGATAGGCGATAAGATATGACCCACAAATCAATTAAACCCGTAGCCAAACTGTCACACAAATTCCGTAATTTGATCTATCAGTTTAACCTGTTTGACATCTGGCATGCCCTTAATTCTTCTGCTCGCGATTACACCTATTTCTCCTCGGTGCATCGCTCCTATTCGCAAATAGACTTCTTCTTTTGCGATCCGGGTCTCTTGGACAGTGTGACTCGTGCCTGGATTCCTCAATGCTCATGGTCAGATCATGATCCTGTTTATATCAATTTACGCTCTTCAATGGAACTCCAACGTTCCTCAATGTGGCGATTACTCCCCCATTTATTTACAGCTCCTGGGATGGAAGCTTCTATTGCTGGGGATCTCGCAGAATTTCTAGCTTTAAACGACACTCGTGAAGTAGACGACTTCGCTTTATGGGCCGCGTTGAAGGCGTATATTCGGGGTTCATTTATAAAAATAGCAGCAGCGGAGACAAAAAACGTAAAGGGAAAACCCTGGCACAGCTCTCTATGAGTCTTCGTAAGATTTCTGTAGAACATAAAGCAAATCCCACAGTCGCGCTGTCCAAGCAGTTAACGGACCTCAAGACACGGATAGTCCAACTTGAGACCCGAAAGGTCAGCCGTAAGGCTCCTTCGGCTTAAAGAAATCTATTACCACAAAGGTAATAAAGCCGATAGATTGCTTGCTAATAGGCTGCGCCAAAAAACTGCAGCAGCACGCATTCCTTTGCTGAAGGTGGATGGACAGTGTGTTACGAAACCCACAGACATTGGCAATGCCTTTGCGGATTATTACGCTTCCCTCTATAATCTGAAACAGGGAAGCTTGATTCTTCCCCCAACACCTGCAATTATTGACACTTTTCTAACCACCCTAAACCTTCCTTCGGTACCTCAGGACCGAATTGACTTCTTGCAGAACCCCATCTTGGTAACGGAGATCAAGATGGCTATTAAATCCCTCAAAGCCTTTAAATCACCGGGGCCAGATGGCTTCTCGGACTTATTTTATAAAAAATTTCAAACTCAGTTGATTCCCATTTTAGGGCGTCTTTTGCACTGGCAAGTATGCGGGGAACCTTTCCGGCTGAATTCTTACAGGCCACCATTATCACCCTTCCGAAACAAGGGAAAGACTCAATGCTCTGCGGAAGTTATAGGCCTATTTCATTGCTGAACTTTGATGTTAAGCTATACGCCAAAATTCTGGCTTCGCGCCTTAACTCTTTGCTGCCTGTGCTGGTCGATCCTGATCAGGTGGGCTTTGTTTTGAAACGTCAAGGTCCTGATAATACAAGAAGGCTCCTGAATGTCTACTTTGAGGCCCAAAGATTGCACCTGCCCTGTGTCACCCTGTCGTTGGATGCTGAGAAAGCCTTTGACAGGGTGAACTGGGAATATATGTTCGCTGTGTTGCGGAGATTTGTTCTCCCGGAACCTTTTATCACGGCAATCGCGGCACTGTATTCTAATCCATTGGCAGTGGTTAAAGGCTTGGGATTTTGTTCCAAACCTTTCTCGATAACAAATGGCACAAGACAAGGTTGTCCATTGTCCCCACTTATATTTGCCCTTCTGATGGAGCCACTGGCCGAAGCTATCCGTTCTTGTCCCCAGATCAGAGGGGTCAGTATATACCACACAGAGCAGAAGGCAGCACTGTTTGCTGATGATTTAACAGTACTTATATCTGACCCTCTTACTTCTTTGCCCCATCTGTTTTCTCTTTTGGAAAAATTTCCCTTAGTTAGCTATTACAAGCTAAATGTTCTTAAAATGGAAGCTTATGCAATAAACATTTCGGATGAGACCCTTAACACACTAAAAAACACATACAAGTTTTTGTGGTCCACATCACATGTCAAGCATCTTGGTGTCTACCTATCCCATAATATATCGGCGATGATTGATTTAAATTTTGCCCCCTTGTTATCAAACATTGTCGTGGCTGGGATGGATAGCAGCTTTCAAAATGAACCTTCTCCTGAAACTTACTTATTTGTTTCGCTCTTTACCCATCCCAATTCCTAGATCTACAATCTACAAATTCCAACAATTGTGCAATAGATTCATATGGCGCAATAAGGTCCCGAAACTAGCTGCTAGCATTTTGCAACAACCCCTGTTGGCTGGTGGGGCGGCTGCCCCCAATATTTTAAAATATCATGAAGCTGCCAGACTATCCCACGTAACTCAATGGGGTTCAATTTTGAAAAGTCAGTGGGCTGATATTGAACAGGCATCCCTCCCAGTATGGTATGCTCTGAGAGATCTGCTGTGGATTCCCAAACACTCAAGGCCACCGGCCCTTTTTGTTAACCCTATTATAAAATCGAGCCTAAAATTTTGGGATAAGATTCGTAACCTTCCCACTATTGCACCCCACCCCTCGCCATCACACTCACTGAGAGGATTGTTATTGTCTATACCTGACACTCACCCTAATCTTTGGTTTGCTTTGGGTTTAACCAAAATAGCAGATCTCTATATAGGAGATGAATTACTCACTTTCTAAGGCTTCCTCCTGAGGTTTAATCCACCTCCTCTCTTACATTTCGAGTTCTGGAGACTGCATAGCCTCCTCACATCGTGGGGCTTTGATAAAGGTCCTCTGAGGACCAAAACTGTCTGGGAGATAAGATGGGACTCTCCGTCTCCCCCTACCAGACTCCTATCCCTCTCATATCTTGCACTCATGAATCCTCCGGATTTTTATAAATCCCCCCAATAAGACACTGGGAATCCTCCC
The DNA here is from genome assembly GCF_027579735.1 of Bombina bombina. Classification (NCBI taxonomy): domain Eukaryota; kingdom Metazoa; phylum Chordata; class Amphibia; order Anura; family Bombinatoridae; genus Bombina; species Bombina bombina. Next base: position 288,203,567 of record NC_069502.1, on the reverse strand, counting down.
TAGCGGTTTCGCATGAACCACAACAATGGCGGGTTGCGGCCCAACTCACCAAAAAAGCTATACACTGTACAACTTTGTACGAGCTATTTCTTAAGGTTTTGCTTCAATGGCATATGACGCCTATCCGCCTATTTAAAATCTCACCCACTAACTCCCCTAAATGTTGGAGGGGGTGTGAGGCTTTGGGGACCCCCCAACATATTTGGTGGTCATGTCCACAGATCCAACCGCTCTGTCAAAAGGCAATCCAATATTGTACTTCTGGGGGCATTCATATACCCTTATCATCAAGTACATGTCTATTTCACATTCTGTCCACGCAGTTGACCCTACCTCAGAAATTGTTTTGTATCTACCTATTCTTAGCCATTAAACTAGCTATAGCCCGAATTTGGCTTCAGCGTGTTTCACCTTCTTGGGTACAGGTGGTTGACATCTTAAAATTTGTTAAGAAAATGAAATCATATGTCTCCCACATTCATGGGTCAGAAGACCTCCAGATCAAAATCTGGGCATTTGGCCTAGAATAACTCTTACTGCAAACACTACGGGAAACTCATAGTTCCTAGATACTATACTACCCTAATACTGTATGAACACTTTGGCCCGTTCTCATCCCTATCCCCTTCCCTAAAATGAATCCGACCCCCTGTTGTCCCCCCCTCCTTTCCCCCCCTACCCCTCCCCCTCTTTTCTTTTTCTTTTTCTTTCTCCTCTTTTCTTCCCTCCCTACTTGACAGCTTGGCACAGTCCATACATGGTTCAACTAATATGTTTGATTTATAATTTACCATGGTTAAATTATGATGTTGGTAAGAACAGCTATGATATGACCTTTTGTATTACGCAGAGAATGCTGATCTACTTGGACAATTAGCAATGTGTCTGTCTCTCCATGGAAATTAGCCTATAGCACTCCCATCTGGAGAGGTGGGGGATAAATTGAAAGCCCACAGACAATGGACTCTAGCACCCAGCATTCTCTCTTGTTTCTCTTTTCATATGTATCTGTTTTACAAATTGTAATATCCTGAAAGTACTGTATTATGTACTGTCGTTATTTATATATTTGCTTTTGTTGTTCTTCTGCTCATTTATTTGAATAATAAAAAAATTAAATTAAATTAAAATAAAAAAAAAAGATACACTTGACATTAAAAACAAAAAAATGAGTAGAGATACATCTGATTATAATCCAAAAGTAATATCAGATAAAGATAATATTATAGAGATTCCTACCTCCACTGAATCTCCCTCTGATATAGAATTACAATCAATGAAAGACGAAAAATGGAAACTCTTTTCAAAGAAAAAAAGAGAAAAAACTTCATATAGTATAAGAGATTCCAGACAGACAAACTCATTCAATCAGATTAATCACAGTACTAATAAAAAAAATTAACAACCATTCACATAAAACCTATAAAAAAAATTGGGACAATCCTAACTGGAGAACAAAAGAAACTAACCAATATGATCCACAAAAAACAGACATACACAATATAGAGAGAGATATACCACTGATATAATTAATCATCATGATACAGGTGACAAATACACCAATTGGCACCAACATGATTATTCCAACTCCAATTGGAGAAACAGAAAGACATCCTTTAAAGAAGGACATGATATTTACAAAAATAATAGTAATAGGTCAGAATCCAATACCTTTTCTAGAAAGGATTATGGTAGACCATATTTCAGACAAAATAATCCCCATTATAAAAACTGGAATACCCCCCAAAAAAGATCTGAACCAGAACACTATGAAACATGGCAAATTAGAACACAAAATAAATTTGACTCATTGTCTGATGAACACAACTATGATGAGAGTGAGGAATACATATACAACCAACCCCGTAAACAAAGGGGATCTTATAATGATCAAGGTTCTTCAAAATCTTTTTTAGAGGAGGACCCAAAAAAGTTAGAAAGATTAAAACTAAAAAAAAGAGCAAGAGAGGATGCAGAGGAAGAGGATCAAATAGAGCAACAGAAAAGAATGAAATAAGTAATTATAAAAACATTTTTAACTTAAGCTCGTTCACATTAAAAAAGGAAGAATGTAACATACTACAAAAGGGCCTATCCTTTGCACCTTCAGGAAAATTAAATATATTTAACACTTTAATCAATATAAATCAATTTATTAGAAGTGCAACACAAAAGAGATACTTCCTAAAAAATCCTATAACAAGATATCTTGAACAGAGAAATACAAATAAAAATAATTTCCAATAAACAAATTTGAAACTTAAATCTAACTTTTATCCAGTTACAGACAAAGGAAAGAATTCGGAATTATTCGAAAAGATGGTGAACCAGGATGTAGAGAAAAATAAACACTGATAAACCCCTTAAAATGAATTTAAATAAGAAAGAGTGGGAAACCTTAAATAATCTAAAATCTAATAAAAATATTATACTAAAACAGGCTGACAAGGGAGGAGGTATCGTTATTCTTGACAAAGATGCTTATAAAAAAAAAGCATTTACACTATTAGAAGATCCTGTAACATATAAAAAAATCCCTGCTAATCCCATTAATAAACAAAAAAGAGACTTAGAAATCCTCCTAAAAAAAGCTTACAATACAGGTATAATTAACAATAAAGAATATTAATTTTTATTAGTTGATCATCCAATAACCCCCACCTTTTACTATTCACCAAAAATTAATAAATGTTTAGCAAATCCCCCCGGCAGGCCCATTATTTCAGGGATCGATTCAGTAGCTGAAAACCTCTCAGAATACATAGATTATTTTCTACAACAATATGTCATCAAACTTCCTTCATACTTAAATGATTCAACAGACTTCTTAAATATTTTACAAACAGTCAAATGGAAAAAGAGCTACACACATAACTTGTGATAAAGCCATGCTACATGGCGAAACGCGTTGATGGAGCTAGATTATTAATCACAAGGTGATAAGAAATTACTATCAACAAGGATTGCAGAGGATTCGTGGGAACTACTTTGTCAATTTTTAAAGTACTCTGCGCAGAGTTTCACATTCTTTAACCGGACCTATATTTGACACGCATCCAACGTTCCTGACGTCACCAGCTGTTGGAAGCCGCCTTGGACACCTGTGCCGTACCTAGACAAGGATTCAGCTCGAGACAAGAGCAGGTAGGCACTATAGAGGTGTAGGGGCACCACAGCGTGGGAGTCAGAGGTAACTTTTAAACTTTTAAAGAAAATATTATCTTTTAACACCATCCGTTAATAACCTTTGTTTGAACATTTGGAAAATTTGGAATACCAGAACAGAATCATAACAACATTATCCCTACATGTTGCTTTAACACCAGTTGTTTCCTATTACGGAACTTTAACATATACTTTGACATAAGCATATTCCAAAACGGAACTTTTTATACCAACATATCAGAACTTTTATCTTCACTGTACTCCCTTTTTGTGTCAGTACTATAAAGGTGGATTAATTCATATATGTGGCAACTATTCTAAGATTCTCTAGATTCAGTTGACTTTATACATTTACAGCTATTATCAGCACGATTTTATACTTTATTTTTCTGTTTATTTTTATTAACGTATGACCAGTCATATTAACACTTAATCAAATATGTTTATGTAAATGTTTAATCTAGATTAATATATCTTTTTATTTGAGATTAATAAATCTTATGTTTGCTAAACCTGTTTTTTTATACTAGATTCATTTTTAGACGATTAGCCATATTTTATGATATATCTATATAAGATTATTTATATTTTAAACCTATTAGTTTTGTATTACACATCCTTGACACACTTATTTATAAGAAATATTTTACAACTGTAGATTACCCTTTTTTTCCCCGCAGCTGTTTAGCGCATACACACACCTCTTTTCTCTTTGTGACGTATGCTCCTTATACACTAGTATAAAGCATAAACTGGGAATAAAAGCTATTGATTACCACTTGAAAAAAGAAGGTGAACTTAGATATGAACAAATAGAATTTATAAAAACTTGTATAAAATTTATTCTAGAAAACAATTCTTTTACTTTTAATGACCAATTTTTCCTACAAGTACAGGGTACAGCGATGGGCACCAAGTTCGCCCCAAGTTATGCCAACCTTTTTATGGGACATCTAGAAGATGAAGTTATATATAATGGCACTTGGGATGTGAACTTGGTGCTCTATCGCAGATTCATAGATGATATCTTTATCATATGGGAAGGGGACCTTGAATTATTTGAATTATTAATAGAAGTTTTAAGTAATAAAACTCTTTTAGGCTTGCTGTATTGATTCTCTGTTAAAGTAACATTGTCTGTTTAAGTATAATAGCTAACCAAGCTATTTTCTAAATTATTTGCTTTGCAAGGGTTGCATTTTTATTTTAAAAAAGGAAATAACTAAATAACTTTATTTCTAGCATTCCATTTTTTTTTTTGTTTTTCTGTCTGTGTGGGTAATTAGGGGTGGGATTATTTTCACCTGTTTGGGCCTTGGAAGCCTATAAATTTAGCACATTTACTCTGTGAGCTTGCTCTTTTAGGCTTGCTGTATTGATTCTCTGTTAAAGTAACATTGTCTGTTTAAGTATAATAGCTAACCAAGCTATTTTCTAAATTATTTGCTTTGCAAGGGTTGCATTTTTATTTTAAAAAAAGGAAATAACTAAATAACTTTATTTCTAGCATTCCATTTTTTTTTTGTTTTTCTGTCTGTGTGGGTAATTAGGGGTGGGATTATTTTCACCTGTTTGGGCCTTGGAAGCATATAAATTTAGCACATTTACTCTGTGAGCTTGCTCTTTTAGGCTTGCTGTATTGATTCTCTGTTAAAGTAACATTGTCTGTTTAAGTATAATAGCTAACCAAGCTATTTTCTAAATTATTTGCTTTGCAAGGGTTGCATTTTTATTTTAAAAAAAGGAAATAACTAAATAACTTTATTTCTAGCATTCCATTTTTTTTTTGTTTTTCTGTCTGTGTGGGTAATTAGGGGTGGGATTATTTTCACCTGTTTGGGCCTTGGAAGCCTATAAATTTAGCACATTTACTCTGTGAGCTTGCTCTTTTAGGCTTGCTGTATTGATTCTCTGTTAAAGTAACATTGTCTGTTTAAGTATAATAGCTAACCAAGCTATTTTCTAAATTATTTGCTTTGCAAGGGTTGCATTTTTATTTTAAAAAAAGGAAATAACTAAATAACTTTATTTCTAGCATTCCATTTTTTTTTTTGTTTTTCTGTCTGTGTGGGTAATTAGGGGTGGGATTATTTTCACCTGTTTGGGCCTTGGAAGCCTATAAATTTAGCACATTTACTCTGTGAGCTTGCTCTTTTAGGCTTGCTGTATTGATTCTCTGTTAAAGTAACATTGTCTGTTTAAGTATAATAGTTAGCTAACCAAGGTAGTTAGGCAAACAAGGTTTTGGGGTAACCAAGGGGAAATATATTTATTTAATACTTTTAAGTTAAACCTTTTATTAAGAATGTGTGAGAATCTCATTCAGTGTACAGTTTGCCACATGTTTGCATCACTGGAGCAGCCGCTTCTGGGATTATATGTTTGTGGCAAGTGCGAGCATATTGTCTCTTTAGAAACTCGTATTGGGGATCTGGAGGAACGAATTGCAACACTACATGAAATTCAGACACTTGAAAGGGAAATGGATAGGACTGAGCTGGTTGTTAATGGTTCCAGCAGTGGGAATGGGGAGGATTCAGATGAGGAGACTCCAGGATGTAGCTGGGTCACAGTTAGAGGGCGAAGTAAGCGGAAGAGACAGGCCAGTTCTGAGCTGGTACACCCCAATAGATTTGCAAGATTAAGTGAAGATGTTGGGGATATCAGTTCAGGGGTGGCAGTGTCAGAGAGGGCCGTGTTGCCTAGTATAGTGAACAGTCCTTTAGCTGTGGAAGAGGAGCATACTATGGTGGGCAGTCCTTCAGTCATGGAAGAGGGGCATACAAGTCAGGGCCAGAGGCAGATGTTGGTGGTAGGAGACTCTATTATAGGAAGGTTGATAGGGTAATTTGTCATCCAGACCCTTTACATAGAACAGTTTGCTGTCTTCCAGGGGCTCGTGTTAGGCATATTGTGGAGCGTATTGATAGATTGTTAGAGGGATGCGGGTCTGATCCTGCAGTCATTGTGCATATTGGTACTAATGAAGAAATCAGTGGGAGATGGAGAGTCCTAAAAAATGACTTCAGGGAGTTAGGTAGCAAGCTTAAAGCAAGGACATCCAAAGTAATATTTTCTGAGATATTACCAGTGCCGTGTGTTAACTCAGTAAGGCAGAAGGAGCTAAGGTCTGTTAATTCATGGCTAAAAACATGGTGTAAAAATGAGGGGTTTGACTTTTTAGAACACTGGGCTGATTTTTCACTAGGGTACAAATTGTACAGTAAGGATGGATTGCACCTGAATGACATGGGTGCAGGTGTGTTGGGGGAAAGGATGGTAGCACGTTTAGAGAACCTTTTAAACTAGGCAAAGGGGGGGAGGGTCAATTTGAACAAAATAGAACAGAGAGATCAGTGTCTGAATATGTCTCTCCATTAATATCTCAAGGAAGGGATGACTTAAGAAATGTCACATTAGAAAGTATAGAGGAAAGTACACCAAGTAGCAGCAGAAAGCACATGAAAATTAAATGTATGACAACAAATGCAAGAAGCATGACAGGTAAAATGGGGGAGCTGACGCTCTTAGTTGCAGAAGAGGACTATGATGTTATCAGTATAACTGAAACTTGGTGGGATGATTCACATGACTGGGCAGTTAACTTAGAGGGGTATACATTATTTAGGAGGGACAGGAATAATAAAAGGGGTGGAGGAATCTGCATGTATATTAAACCTGACCTTAAACCTACAATAAGGGAAGATATTTATGATACAAGTGACAATGTAGAGACCCTGTGGGTTGAAATAAAGAGTGGGGGGAAAAATCCTAAAAAAATATTACTAGGAACATGCTACAAGCCTCCCAACATTAGTGACCCAGAGGAAACTCAACTACTAATGCAAATAGGTAAGGCTGCTAATAACAGTGCTGTAATTATGGGAGATTTTAACTACCCTGATATAAACTGGGCCAATGAAACTAGTAATTCAGCTAAGGGGGATAGATTTTTAAATGTTCTCAGGGATAACTTCTTGTCACAATTAATAGAGGAGCCAACTAGGAGTAAAGCTATATTGGATTTAGTGCTATCAAACAATGCAGATATAATATCAAACATAGAAATCAAAGAACATTTGGGTAACAGTGATCATAACATGGTCACATTTGAAATCTCTTTTCATATGCAGTGTTTTAAAGGCTTAACTAAGACTTTTAATTTCAAGAAAGCAAAATTCAACGATTTAAGGAAATCATTAAATAATATAAATTGGGACAATGTATTTTCTAATAAAAATACAGAGGATAAATGGATAATATTTAAAAATTTGTTAAATAAATATACATATCAATACATACCATATGGTTATAAAAATAAAAATAAAAAAAATAAGCCGTTATGGCTAAATATAAATGTGTTAAAAGAAATTAGGAAAAAAAGTAGGGCATTTAAATTATTAAAAGAAAATAGTACAGACTCAGCATACAATATTTATAAGGAATGTAACAAAGCATGCAAAAAAGCAATCAAATTAGCCAAAATTGAATATGAAAAATTAATTGCCAAGGATTCTAAGTCTAACCCTAAAAGGTTCTTTAAGTACATAAATAGCAAAAAATCTAAGAAGGATAATATAGGTACATTAAAATGTGTGGAGGGTAGCATGATAAATAATGACAGGGAGAAGGCTGAGGTACTAAACCAGTTTTTTTCTTCAGTATACACAAGAGAGGAACCATTGAATGATACTTTGGAACAGAATAGAACATGCCAGTCCATACCACTAACTGGGTTTTGTTTAGAGGATATCAGGAAAAAACTAAAAAATATTAAGGTAAATAAAACTCCAGGCCCAGATGGAATACACCCAAGGGTGTTAAGGGAACTTAGCACTGTTATAGACAAACCTTTACTCTTAATTTTTCAAGACTCATTATCCTCAGGCATGGTACCCCAGGATTGGCGTAAAGCTGATGTGGTGCCACTCTTCAAAAAGGGAAGCAGGGATGATCCAGGAAGCTATAGACCAGTTAGTCTGACATCAATAGTGGGGAAGATATTTGAAGGGATTATAAGGGATTATATTGATGAGCATATTCGTGTAAACAAGATTATGAGTTCTAATCAGCATGGCTTTAGGAGAAATAGATCATGTCAAACTAATCTAATTAGATTCTACGAGGAAGTAAGTAAAAATATAGATAAAGGGGAATCAGTTGATGTGATATACTTAGATTTTGCAAAGGCATTTGATACAGTGCCACATGAGAGATTAATGCACAAAATTAAGGGACTGGGAATAGCTGAAAATGTTAGCTCATGGATAAATAACTGGATAAAAGATAGGGAGCAACGAGTAGCAGTAAATGGATCATACTCAGATTGGACAAAGGTAATCAGTGGCGTCCCCCAGGGATCAGTACTGGGCCCTGTTCTTTTTAATATTTTTATAAATGACTTGGAGCAAGGATTAAATAGCGACATCTCTATTTTTGCAGATGATACTAAGTTAAGTAAGGTCATTAGGTCAGAGCAGGATGAACTCTCTTTGCAAAGGGATTTGCTAAAATTAGAACTATGGGCAAGTGAATGGAAAATGAGATTTAATACGGAAAAATGTAAGGTTCTACATTTTGGAAGTAAAAATAAGCAGGCTATGTATTTTTTAAATGGGACAAGACTTAGCCAAACACAGGAGGAAAGGGATTTGGGAGTAGTAATAGATAACAAGCTAAAGATGAGTGCACAATGCAGGGCAGCGGCTTCAAAGGCTAATAAGATACTAGCATGTATTAAAAGAGGCATTGATTCAAGGGAGGAAAGCATAATTCTGTCATTATATAAAGCCCTGGTAAGACCTCACCTTGAGTTTGGAGTGCAGTTCTGGGGACCGATTGCTAAAAAAGATATTGCAGAACTAGAAAAAGTTCAGAGAAGGGCCACAAAGCTAATAAGGGGATTGGAGAAATTAACCTATGAGGAGAGGCTAGCCAAACTGGGTCTGTTCTCTTTAGAAAAAAGGCGCTTGAGAGGTGACATGATTACTTTATATAAATATATTCAAGGCCCATATACAGAGATGGCAGAAGCTCTTTTTATTCCAAGAAAATTGGTTCTGACAAGAGGTCATAATTTAAGGTTGGAGGAAAGGAGATTTAATCTCCTGCAACGGAAACGTTTTTTCACTGTAAGAGCAATAAAATTGTGGAACTCATTACCAAAGGAGGTAGTGAATGCCAATACCATAGATACATTTAAAAATAGTCTGGATAAATTTCTGTATATAAAAAAAATTCATGGATATGATTGCTAGTATTAAATGGGTCACATTTTAATGGGGTTATTTAAGCTTAACTGGAGCTTTTTGTAAGTATTTTAGATTTGTATAGGTTGAACTCGATGGACTTCAGTCTTTTTTTCAACCTTATCTACTATGTTACTATGTTACTATGTTACTTTCGGCCTGAATTTTACATATGAATATAGCAAACAAGCTTTAAGCTATTTAGATATCAAAATTGAAATTATCAATCAAGAAATTCATACAAAAACACATTTCAAAGAAGTAGAATCAAACAATTATGTACATAACAATAGTTGTCATTATAAGAAATGGGTTGAGAACATCCCCCCCAATCAATTTACTAGAATAAGAAAAAACTGCACTACACTAGAAAATTATGATGAACAAGCTTTATACTTAGAGAAAAAAATTCTAGAGAAAGGATATAATAAAGAAAAACTAAAAGAAGCAAAAACATTTGCTAAAGAGAAAAATAGAAGTGATCTTTTAACAAGGACATAAAAAATAAAAATATTAATAATTCAGATTCCTTATGGATTCCCTTCATAACGGACTATAATATTAGCCATAATCAAATCAGATCTATTTTTAATAAACATTGGTACATCTTACAGAGAGACCCAGTTATTGGGGAATTACTGCCAGACAAACAAGCTATAGTATATAAAAAAGCTAAAAATTTAAAGAACATGTATAAATTGCAAGGCTTGTAATTTTAGAAATAAAACAAAGATAGTCAGATCAAGCAATACTAAAAAAGATTTTGAAATTAAAGATTGTATCAGATGCACTGACAGAAATGTAGTGTACCTGATACAATGTCCATGTGACATACAATATTTAGGGGAGACTTCACGCCCCCTCAAAGACAGAATCCGTGAACACCTTCTCAATATTGAGCATGATTTCACAGGGCATTTACTATCTAGACATTTAAAAAAATTTCACAATCAAAACACCAAAGGCTTGAAATATTGGGGCATTAGGAAAATAACTAATAACTGGAGAGTAGGTGACTTAAATAAAAAAAACTTCTACGTGCAGAAGATGAATTAATATTTAAGTTTAAAACTTTAGAACCATTAGGTCTAAATACAGAGTTGGATCTAAATTATGTCATCCATTAATTATCATCAAATATAGATTTATTTTTAATCCACATATAATACATAAATGTTTTAGACCACACAAAACACAACAATTATATCACATCATTAAGACACTGTAAATAAACACTCTAAATATGATATTTATTTAAAAAATATATATTCTTTATATATAGTTAATTTTTATTAGTTTTCTACTATAGATATCTTCACATTATCACTGAATTTTCTAAGATTGTTTATCACCAACACACACAATATCAAGTTTTTCATGAGATTATATATATGATGTACCACTATTTTTAGACATATTTTACGTTTGCTAATCTTATTTATAATCTATATATCACTGTCACTTACACCAACAATTATTTATTATTATTATATTTTCTAGATTAGTTATCCATCACATTTTTTATTTTTATTTTTATTAATTTTTATTAATTAATTTTTAATGATTTTTATTTATTATTAATTTATGCTTTACAAGGTTATCATATATTATATAGTATCTAATACATCTCTCCTGCACAGTTTAAACAAAGAGAGTCTTTTATGCATAAGTGTATAAAATAACCCTATTAATAAAGTTATCTACCATTATCACGTTGCTATATATGAAGTCATGTCTCTTTAAAAAGAATATGGGAAGTGAGCACACAAAAAAGGAGGAGTTTGAGCAATTGTTCCCTAATAAAAAGTGATCTGTGAGCACTTAGGATTCATCTTGAAAAAGGCTACACAAGCTGAAACGCGTTGATTTGCACTACTTGAATGGCTTATAATTGAGGATCGTTATACAGAGCGCTCTGTGACATTGTTTGTAACTTCAATGAAACAGCCTTGCATACACTTGGTATACTTGTTGCAAACTGGATTTGCAAACACCATTGATACGCAGACCACCCAGTAATCCGTGACTCTAGTTGGAGAACTGTCACGTGACCCCACGCACGCCGAGGAACGAGTATCAGCCAGGATACACCTTGGGCCTCTTTCTGCTCACTGCTAAGGTAATTTTTAAACGTGGACACCAATCCAATTTACTTCAATACACGGAGAAGCATCTTTTTAAACAGGCTTCGTATTCTGGGTGAGTCATTTCTTAAACCATACTGCGTTACAAACTGCCTAACTGACTATCCATTCATACTGTCTCAGAGTCAAATACCTGCTAGAGATATTTTAACTTTCAACTCAGCATTGCCAAGTGTTTATTGACTGTTCATTGTGCCGCATATTCACTTCCATTTTTGTTTTTATTAAGAGACATACTCTCCTTCACCAGCGAAATTTTTTTTTTTTATCTGACTTTTTAACCTGATTATTCAAAACCACCGGTGGTCATCAATTATATTTGTTATATTTTATTTATTTGCATTTATTGTTATTATGTATATCAAATTAAATATTATTAACTTGTATTTTTAACATTTATTTATTTTCTGTTTTTTATATATATTGATTCATGTACCCTCTTTTATATAGCCGCTTTTAGTAGAGCTCCCTTTTCATCTTGTCTTTTCTGTCTATCTTGGAGGTTCCTTGGAACTAACCTCCCATTTTAGGGTAGCCTTTCTGTGCTATATACAGGCCTTTTGTTTGTTGTAACCTAGAGGTGAGATCCCCTTGGTTATAGTTTACATTGCCCCCATGACTCTGGGTATTGGCGTATTCTTGCGCTTTGATCGGCTGATCAAATACCAGGGTGGCTTCTTCAATTTTACGGATGCCTTCCTCTGAGCTGAAGGGATAAATAGACTGAATTGTAAATAGTCCCTCTGGCATAGATGCAAAGGATTGTTCTATTAATTGTTCTTCAGTTAAATATCCTTCAGGTATTAGCCAAATTACATTATTCTGGAATACAAAAGTGTAATAACTTGATTCCAGCACATATGCTATGGTAGTTCCCTTAGATAAGGTTATATCCTGTGGGGTCATGTTATGCACAATAACATGTTTTGGAATAGTTCCAATATTTACCATAGGAGTATGGGTCATTGTTATACCCAGATCTTGCATTCTATGGGAGATGCATATTAGTGCTTCAAAAGTTTTTAATTTCTGACCTTTTATTACCTGTAAGGGTAAGAGGAACCTGTAAGCCCAAGCAGGGATTATAACATCGTTAGACGCCTGCATATACACAGCATATGGCATTTGCTGGTTTGATTTCAGGACTGTGTTTTCATCCTGAAATACTTCAGGGTCCCCATTTAACCTGCTCTAGAGGCAAGTGCTAATCAAATCTATTTGTATGGCATATCTATGTAAAAGATCATTGCCAACGTGTATTTGATTATGGAGAGTATTTAAAACTAAAAACAGGTGTTTTGCTGATTTATTACCTATGGATATAGATAATAAACATTTAGCTGTGACATTATAGCTTTTAGACCTGTCATCCAGGCCGTGGACACAGTGGTCTTGGGGAGAAAGATATTTAATCAGATTAGGTTCAGCTTCCTGTTTAAGTTCAATTTGGCATACTTGGTTTTCCCAAGGTCATGCACTTTCATAGGGATAAATAGATCCTTTTTAACTTTCACAATTTCTGCAAGGAATTGCGAATGTTCTCCCCTTTTAGGGATTTTATGATTCCCCTTGTGGAGAGATATGGTTAATACATCGCCGTCTAAAGAAATATTTGCTATCTTTCCAGGCAAAATTTTAAAAGTATTACCATCAGAGCCACTTCAAGGAGTCTGATCATCTATTTGTAAGAAAGTGATTTCAGGTACAGAGTTATTTCTGAAATGAATTTCCACAGCATCTAGCTTCTCTTCCACCATGTGACAGTTATGTTGGGTGCAAAATATACCAGATCGCTAATAATTAATAGGCCTTTTTGCTTGTGACCTAATTTCATTATTTATGCAATCAATTATGGTGCTTAATCGCTTCAGGAGATCACTACCAATAATTAAATGATCAGTTGGCAGATCCACTATAATGACAGGGTGTCTTATTACCCTGTTCCCCAGTTTCAATTTTAACCATGCCGTACCATAGACTTTGAGAGAGTCACCCCGACTCCTATTAGAAAACCATCAAATTCTTTTATTTTAGGTTTGTGGGATGTTAGCTCATTTAGCTGTGTGTAGTACCTGTGGGATAAAATAGTTGCCTGAGATCCAGTATCAATTAATCCCATGATAGGGTTGGAGACTGAATCCTGGAGCTTAGCTAATACATACTATGTCCCTGCAGCTTCTACCATTTCACACATAAAATTGGCATGATTACACATCTGTTGGCTTCGCCACGAGTTTCCTGAATCTGCCAGGTTACCTGATGCAGAAGAAACTTCATTCTTACCAGTCCATCCCTCTGTAATAGGATCGACAGGTTTCCTGTGTACTGCATCTGTGGAAATAAGGTTAAGAGAATACTGCAAAGGAAGAGATTTGTTAGTACTTTTAGGCTGAGGTTGCTCGTCATCACAGCTAAATCGTCCGTTTCCGGTCTGTAGGGAGAGAATATGATTAGTACCATTATTGACATTTATCATTTTATGTGGTATATCTCTCCCCTCTCTTTCAGGTAATACTAATATATATTTCTACAGTCTGAGAATCAATTATATTTGAAATTTAAACACAAGTTGTACTTTAAAAATGAATTTTAAAGCTACAATACAAACATGTGTTTCTGTTTGGTCAGCACAGATGTTTATTTGAGTTTTAGGGGCAATCAACAGGTCTGTGCTAATTATTATATTCCTGGCTTTAGTGATGCATATCTTCCACCAAAAGCGTTTTCACAGACATTTAGGCTCCCTCTATTTAGCAGTGAGAGGGGCTGTAAATCTATTATCCATTTTGGGCAGGAAACTCCATATATTGACCTACACATCTGAGGGTTTCAAAATGCTAACATTTACTTTGAAGTGGCCCACGGGCCTTATTTATACAACTGTCTAAATCCTTTGTTCTCTCTTTGTGTAATTTTGCATATTGAGTGGGGGAGGTTTGAATTGTGGTCAACCAGGCATCTAATGTCTCATGACCTCAGAATTGCAATACATAAAATGTGTCCACTAATAAAATAAGCATTTTCAAATTTAATATTTGATAGATTATATACTTATTTTATCTTATGTTTTATATATATATATATATATATATATATATATATATATATAATTGGGCATCTAGCCCAATACTAGACCCAAGAAGAGTGTCACACAGACCTCCCAGGAGGGGCAGGTAGCGATTGAGGATAATATTATTATCAATCTTAGCTCACACAGATTGACAGCGGGTGAGGAATCTCTTCTTAACAGGGGTTTATCATGTGTTCCCAGTCATAGTTTGGGGGAACTTGATTGTTTGATAGATATGCATAAGATTCAGAGAACATTAAAAATCAAAGAATATTTTAAACCTAATGCAGGTTCCCAAACACAAGGGCTTAGAATCACCAAGAAATAAAATCTGTTTGACCCAGTGAATTATAGTGCAGGGACTAAGACCTATATTAGAATGGTCCAGAATAAATTAAATGAAGCGAACAAAAATGTAAAATGGAATGATAACTTCAAAAAATCAGAGAGGGAAGCCATCAAAACCCTGAGAGATGATACAACCTTAATCATCAAGGGGGGAGCGATAGTCCTTTTAGATTATGACTATTACAGACAGAATATTTTGAAACAATTGGGTGATCATAATACCTATCAGAAATTACACTTTGACCCTACTTCTAAATTTAAGGAACAGTTGGATACCTTGATTCGATTTGGATTTGAGCAAGGGTTCCTAACTGATAAACTGAGGGACTTTATGATCACCAAATTTCCTAAAATCCCAATCCTATATACAATCCCGAAAGTACATAAATCTGTGACAGAACCACCGGGCCATCCTATTGTATCCACTAGAGAATCCATCTTGCAACCGGTGGCACAATTCTTGGATTATTTGCTACAGCCAGTTGTCAGAGCTGACATAGCCTATTTACTTGACACCAATGACTTGTTACGGACGCTGCAACAAACCAATGTCATGGAGGATGATATACTAGTTTCACTAGATGTCAACAATCTATATACAATCATCTCCCATGACGTTGGTTTGGCAGCTGTCAGAGATACACTTACAATGACAGACAAATACATAGGTCCACCTATTGAATTTGTACTACAACTCCTTGAGTTTTGTCTGAAGAAAAACTACTTCAAATTTGAGAAGTCTTTTTTCTTACAAACACTAGGCACGGCTATGGGGTCGAATGTGGCCCCAGCCTATGCCAATATGTTTATGGCTAACTTTGAGAGAGAATATCTATGGTCTAACAATGTATCTTCTGTAATTTTTTACAGGAGATACATTGATGATATTCTGTTAGTAAGGAGGGGCAGTGAGGATAGTTTACGTGAGTGGTATATACAATTTAACTCTACACCCACGACGGTTAGGTTTAAGATGAACTATAGTGTGAGTTCTATTCAATTTCTGGACCTTCTTATTACTAAACACCATAGATTAGAAACCACATTGTACACAAAACCTACAGATCGTAACTCTAATCCTTAGGGCTGAGAGCTGCCACCCCCCATCACTCACAAAGGGGATAGTTAAGTTAAAAAAAAAAACTTTAATGAAAAATATCTTAAAAATATACATAAAAGGCTAGACACAAGAACAGGGGGGGGAGAAAAAAGTGTGACAAGAAAGGCCTGACGCGTTTCGCGCCCCCTAGTGGCGCTTAATCATAGGCTGAAGCACTAGGTAGGTGATACCTATTTAAAGGGAAGAACGTTAACCCTAAGTGTGCAGGAAAGTTAAAAAAACAGTAGATTGTTAAAAACATTGACACACATGCATTGGGATCAATATACAAAAGTATATATACAAGCACTATTATACCAACATCAAACAGGATAAGAGCTAAGACTGCCTGAATTAATTCAAGAAAAAATCAATTATCTATAAGAGTATATGCTCTGTATTATAAATTTGAATGTAGATATAAATGTACAGAGGGGATTATAAACTGAGTAAATATACTGTAAGAGTATAAGAAAATGGGGTCAATTTACCTGACTTCAGCAAGATGATATAGGGAATATCAAAATGCTGCTAGTGTACTAAATTCTTTTATAAGAGAAAATAAAAGAAAAGAAAAAAATAGATAATGATAGATAATGAACTATATATCTATCCACTACCACTCAGTTGTCTATTAGGTAATTGACATCACATTCTTTGTTCATTCCAAGGGGTTGGTGTGTATTTTTTTTTTTTTTTTGAAAATAATTTTTTTATTGAAGTTAAAGCATATATCATCTAAACAAGGACTCGCCCTAAGGTAGAAGTTACAACAAAGAGAATAATACATTGTCTATACACAGGCATTATTGAGAAAGCAATATGCATATACAGCAAGATAAAATATATTTCAAGTCCAGTTATGAAGATAGACAATATCTATGGCGAGATAGAATAGAACTTCTTTTATAATATCAGCGTATGAACTCCACATTCTAATAAAATATTACCTAAAACTAAAATATCAGCCTGTAGAGGGCTAGCATAAGTATCAGCCACTCTTGGGCCGAGATATATAGGGGGAGGGGGATATTCAGCGGGTAAGCACCGCTATATGTATAGGAAAAGGGGTGGGAGGGCGGAGCCATATATAAGTAAGTATAAGTAGCATAGGGTACCGGGTACCTGGGGTGGGCTTGGGAGAGCCCGAACGTAGAGACCGTAGGTCTGGCTTCTGGAATATTAAGAAGATAAGATAAATTAGATATGCCTTAGAGAATTAGTCTACTCAGGAGTAAGTGGAGGGGCAAAGTGACATCATAACACTAGGTGGAGTAGCTAAATAGTGGCAAAAGGTTACTCTGCTGATTCATTCAGGGAGGCTCAAAAGTTACATAAATAAACTACAAAGAAATGCATATATGTCACAGTGATAACACTTCACATAGGAGTTTAGAACTGACCGAAAGAGTAATGAAACAGGTAATATATAAACTTATCCAAACATTGCGTGGCAAACGTGTCGACTAGTGGAAATGGAGTATGATACATATTACACCTTCCTTATAACATTTGAGAAGATATTAAACAGTTATGTCTTGTAAATATAAGAACAAACATTTTTCATTCTGGTGTCTAATAACAGTTGAGAAGATACGAAACAGTTATATCTTGTGCATCAAGTGTAATATACTAATAAGATGTCCTGATTGCAGAACAAACATATACACTATATGTAGACTATACACTTATAAAAGCATGCTAATGCCACAGTACAGTGAAGTTGATATTGTCATATATGCACAATATTGTCACTACATAGCAGGGCTGGATAAACGTAACCCATAGCTGGCATGTTATCGTTATAAGGCAGCAACAGATTACTGCAAGAAGGGCTCAACAGGAAAACTCTAAGGTTGATATTTAAATTATATATGACTTAGTCAGGTAGGGATAAAAGAATTCCTCAAATATCTTAATTCAGGGCCATAGCAGCTCTTGGGAGCAGTGTAATACCAAAATGCTACCGAATATATATGGTTTAAAGCAGAAATGTATTATGTGGCATATGTCCAGTATGTGTAGAGACAGTGGAGGTAAGGACAAAGTACATGTCACATTAATTACTAGTGCTTATGATACTTACAGAGCTAGCAGTGCAAACTGCAACCATTTTCTAAAGACCAGGACTTACAGTAGATCTAACTTTCATTGAGAGCACCCTGGCTAGAAGTGGGTTAATTTAACTTAACAGAAATAACGTGCTTTACAAGCACGCAAGGAATACATCATAGTCTAGCATAGAATCCTTGCGTAACTTTGGGGAAAAAGGCCTCTTATAGAAGAGAATAAGTAATGTATAGTAACTATCAAACATATAGGCATTTACATGTATATAGTGCATAAATTCTGTAATTACAACTAAGCTATGAACCTTAATTAGCAAGCCTGAGGTTTGTAGAATGCATAACAATTGTTCTAGTCAATTCACACTAACTCTATGTATAGTTTCCACAGATCTCTAATTAACTGTGAATCTACTATTCAAAGCATGCCAGAATTGTATCTGAACCTAACATATAACCCATGAGTTATTTTAAGAGGGGAGACTCGTATAAAGAATAAGTGGGAATGTGTAGCCAGTGTTAAATGTGCAGGGCAAAGTATAAACACATATAAGAAACAAGCTAGCATCCTGTGTAAAACTTAACTAAAAAGTTGTGAGCTTAGAACTAAATATTTTTAACCAATCATAAAATAATGAAATAGGTAAACAGAGTCATTTGAGCCACATTTTTATAGTTGGTAGGCCACGTTCTCAGATTCCCTAGAGAACCATCATTCAGTCCATTAGTCTCAAATTCTTCTGCACCCTATTATAGATCAATAGCTATGTGGCCGGGCATGACTAACCATGAATCACATTCCAGCATAGACTATTAGCTGAAAAAAGTTTACCCCACTCCAGACCTCAGATCTAATGTCCGCCGCAAAAGAACCTGGAGGGCATGCTGTAAAATAGGATGGCAGGCATAGCCTAGGGGCGCCATAAGATCAGTCCCAGTAGACAGGTAGGGATACGGACATGAAAACTGACTTGTTTGCTGGTCGGATCTGCTGCTGTTACCGCTGCTCCCCAAGAAACACAGGCCTGTCAAATAGTTATGCGCTTTAGTCTGTTGCGGCCCAAGGTGTATATCGCTTAGCCGGTGATCTTGTGCTCCGTGCTCTATTTGTAGCCGTCCGTCTGTCTTCTTTGCTTTAGAGTTAAAGGTCATCTTCGCCATATCGGATCTCACTTTATCCAGATGAACAGCAGAGGTTAAAGTTATATAAGGATAGAGCCGTTTTACTGGTGACTCGCCGCCAGTTAGGTTGTAGATTGTACTCGTGTCCTCAGTAGGTGATGGCTCATTAAGATCAGCCTCAAATATCCCAGGCTGAGTTGGGCAGCGTTCAGAGTTAGAAATTGTGCAGTAGCCACTTTCCATAGGCTTGATTTGTTTCTCGGCCAGTCTAAGAACATCGCGGCTCTCCGCCATTTTGGGTGCTGCATAATCCTCTTTGGCGCGTGCATCTCTAACGAGAGAAATGAGCTCAGCAAAATGATGGCTCATCTGTTGATCGAACTTGTAGAGGAGTGCTCGTATTGCTCCCATGATCGATCAGAACAGTCACAGATACCTGATTATTTTTTCAACTTCAGGCGTCTTACAACAATAAGTCACTGCTCGCAACACTAAAACTCCTCTCCTGTCAAAGTCGCCAACCTTTGTATTTTTAATTATGTTCAAAGTCAACGGTGGTTATGCATCCAATGTTGATATTACATAAGCAAATTTAATCGCCTTATTAGCAAAAAGATAATGTTTTATTGAGCCCTGCTCCAGGAGCTCAAAGAATATGCGTCCATTAGCTTCAGCTGCAGGCTCCGCCCCCCGGGTTGGCGTGTATTTAATTTTATTATCCAGAATATTTCCTTTTTATCTAATATCTGTTGCCTATTGCCTCCTCTGATTGGAATTCTGGCTATGTCTATAATCTGAACAGACATATCTGCCCAATGTGTAAAATGTAAACCATTAAAATGACCTGCTACTGCAGAATCCTTACAGTAATTTTTAACATCTCTCATATGTTCTCCAAACCTTGTTCTGACTTCACGTGAGGTTTTTCCCACGTATTGACATTTACAAATATTACAAGTCAGAAGATAGATAGCGAATTTAGTTTTGCAGTTAGCATAGAAATCTATGACATATTGTTTGTGATCCACACTAGAGGAGAATTGAGTACCTTTAATAAGGTTAGGGCATCTCCATTTTTGCTTGATACAAACCCAGGACTGTTGACCCTATTTTTGAATATACTAAGGGACTCACTCAAGAGGATGTCCTCCAGAAATAGAACTTTAAAAAGGATGAAACACAGAAAGTAATCATGACGACTACATTTGCTCCAAATACAGCACAGTTGGGCCAAATAGTGAAGAAACATTGGAACATTCTCTACTCAGACCCTAAACTGACATTTGCAAAGACCACTTCCCCTATGGTGAGTTATAAACATAATGCCAATATCCGGAACCTTGTAGTCCGTACTGATCCAATTAAGTCATATGAGAAGGCACCTACAACTAACATTAAAGGGTGTTACCGTTGTCTTAACTGCACCACATGAAATGGCTTGATTGCCACAAAGAAGTTCAACCATCCACACAACAACAAAAAGTATACTATTCAATTTTCTATCACGTGTACCACTGAATACGTAGTATACATGTTGTTTTGTCCTTGTGGAAAATATTACATTGGAAAGACCCAGGGGACCTTACGAGAGCGCATGGCAAACCACAGGATGGCCATGAGGCAAGCTATTGAGAAGGGACACTCGGACCAACTGGTTGCACGCCATTGGATGGAGGCTAAACATCTTGTAGCATCCGTGCAAGTGATTCTCATTGATCATGTGCCAAAACCTGTGAGAGGCGGAAACAGAAACAAGATGCTCCTTAGAAGAGAAGCAGAGTGGGTGGATCCTGAGATTGGACACTGTAGCTCCAAAGGGACTTAAGTCCATGCCAGACCTGGGAAGTCTAATATGATCTGAGTGATGAGTGTTATGGGTCGGGGATTACTAGCCTTTGCCGGCATTGGATGTGGTGCAGGTATCTTGATGCCTTTGCGACACCGGGTATGTGCACCAGTACATCCATTAGTGGATCCATCCTAGAGGTTTATTGACCCTGGTTGGACCCCCTGAGATACGGTAATGGTAGCCCCTTGGAGTACCCATGCTAGACACATATGAATCATCACTTTTCAGATATAGTGAATACTTGTGGCACCCATAGGTCTCTGCTTATTCATGTAATATCGAGTGGTATAGACAACTTTATATATAAACCCAGACCAAATAGATTAACATTTCTATAAGCTTAAAAATGTGAACCCATATGTATATAATTGTTTTTTGTATTTATCTTATTGATATTATCCCTCTTATAACATTTGGGGAATTTGTTCTCTCCTTAGCCAGTATGTATATCTTATTACATTGTTTATATGTTGTTTTGATTTGCACATTAGTTTTTTACATGAGTGGTAATCACTTAGCAAACTTTGCTTAGTAGCCGGATTGGAGTGTTGTGTATTTACTTGTTGCACTTATAGTATGTGTTAACTCACATCTCTATCACTTGCCCCACTTCCGTTTTTTTTAATAATAGCAGTTCACATAACCAGTATCACAGGATTGTGCCCCACTTCCGGGTGACATTATGAGGTCACTTCCGGATGTACGTATCCACATTATGCTCAAGGAGGGTTTTAACAATCTAATGTCTAAGATTATGTTTTTGATTTAGTGTGCACAATGTAGATTTAAACCAATGTTTATATATGTTTTTGATAATTGTGATATCTTTTGTATTTGTTTTACGCCGGACCGGAAGTGTGTGGTTGAGGCACTTCCGGCTTGGCAATTCTCACACACTGTTTGGAGCTTTACACATTGCTTTTTTTTGTCTTATTTAAGTTGGATGCTGTGCATCATATTTGTGTTCTGAAGAAGGGGAAGAATGTCCCAGAAATGTTAAATAAATTTGTTATTCTTTTGAAGAAATCCTGAGGTGTTTATAGTGCAGTATATATATATATATATATATATATATATATATATATATATATATATATATATATATATTATCTACTGACATTCACAGATACTACATACATAACCACCAGGCCCGGACTGGCCATAGAACGTACAGGGCAATTGACCGGTGGGCTGGGGCCAGTTGTGGGCCCGCACCTGGTTGCCTTAGCCCCACCCAGTCACCAGCATTATTATTTGTGTATGATGCAGGGCCAACAAAAAAAAGGAGGGGAGTAGGCTGCTCTGCTTTAAAATGTCCAGACCTATTTTACGGTCCCAGTCCACCCCTGATACCCACTCACACACACACAAACATAAACATTGCTCATATTAAAAGCTATGAGATAGATGCTTTAGCAGTAGAATAAAGTGTTAGAGGTAACATAAAAGTATAACAAAACATAAAATAGGGCAAAGTCTTCATCCAAGCGGCAAGATGTCCTCAACCAATCCGGCAGAAGACGCCGATTGAAGAGGATGCTCTGCGCCGGATGTCTTGAAGATGGAGCCATGTCGGAAGGATGAAGATAGAAGATGCCGTCTGGATGAAGACTTCTGCCCATCTGGAGGACCACTTCTGCCCATCTGGAGGACCACTTCTGCCGGCTTCGTTGAGGACATCTTGCCGCTTGGATGAAGACTTCTCCCGGTAAGTGGATCTTCGGGGGTTAGTGTTAGGATTTTTTAAGGGTGTATTGGGTGGGTTTTATTTTTAGGTTAGGGCTTTGGGCAGCAATAGAACTAAATGCCCTTTTAAGGGCAATGCCCATCCAAATCCCTTTTTCAGGGCAATGGGGAGCTTAGGTTTTTTTAGTTAGGGTTTTATTTGGGGGTTGGTTGTGTGAGTGGTGGGTTTTACTGTTGGGGGGGTTGTTTGTATTTTCTTTTACAGGTAAAAGTGCTGATTTCTTTGGGGCAATGCCCCGCAAAAGGCCCTTTTAAGGGCTATTGGTAGTTTAGTTTAGGCTAGGGGTTTTTTTTATTTTGGGGGGCTTTTTTATTTTTCCGCCTGCTCTCCCCATTGATGTCTATGGGGAAGTCGTGCATGAGCACGTACGACCAGCTCACCGCTGACTTAAGCAGCGCTGGTATTGGAGTGCAGTATGGAGCACAATTTTGCTCTATGCTCATTTCTTGCCTTTTAACGCTGGGTTTGTAAAAGCCCGTAATACCAGCTCTGCAGGTAAGTGAGCGGTGAGAAAAAACTGCACGTTAGCACCGCACCCCTCATAACACAAGACTCTTAATCTACCCGTATGATTGTTAAGTGTGTAGAATGCTGGCTTAAGGATAGAAGACAGAGGGTTTAAATTAATGGAGTACATTCGAATGAGGGGTCAGTTACTAGTGGTGTTCCCCAAGGGTCAGTTCTTGGCCCTATTTTGTTTAACATGTTTATAAGTGATATTGGAAGTGGGATTCAGGGGAGGGTTTGCTTGTTTGCTGATGATACAAAAAATTGTAACGGAGTAGATGTTCCAGGAGGGGTTGATCAAATAAACAGTGATATAAAAACTGAAGGACTGGGCAAATAAATGGGATCTGAAATTGAATATTATCAAGAGCAAAATGATGCATATAGGATCCCAAAACCCAAAGGCCAATTATAGTCATAATGGTACATTATTGTCTGTAACTAAGGAGGAACGGGACTTATTATTTCAGATTATTTAAATGTTGGTTCACAATGCAGTAGTGCAGCCAGTAAGAGCAGTCAAATACTTGGTTGCATTTGGAGAGGTATTAGTAGCAAAAATATCAAGGTTCTTATGTCACTTTACAGATCATTAGTTAGGCCACATCTGGAATACTGTGTACAGTTCTGGAGACCATATCTTCAGAAAGATATAAATAAATTAGAAACTGTCCAAAGGAGGACTACTAAAATTGTACATGGTCTAAAATATAAAACTTACAAAGAAAGACTCTATGACCTAAATATGTGTAGTTTAGAGGAAAGAATGGTGACATGATAGAAACCTTCAAATATATGAAGGGACTTAATAAAGTGAAATCTGAGGGCATTTTCCGCAAAAAAAAACAAATGCCAAAACAAGGGTTTACAATCTTAAGTTTGAGGGTAGCAGATTCAGGAGAAATGTGAGGAAGCATTATTTTTACAGAAAGGGTGGTGGATTCATAGAATAAACTTCCAATTGAGGTGGTATACACAAAGACTGTAAATGAATTAAAAATTGCCTGGGACATGCATAAGGCCATCCTAAGAAAAAAGTAACATGTAGTATGGGTAGCGTTGATGGGCCTTTTTGGTTCTTATCTACCGTCAAATTCTATGTTTATATGTTTATAAAAAATAAAAATAAAATTTTAGCTAGAACACAACTAACCATTATAGCAAAGAGGCCTAATAGAATAAATTATCTTAACATAATTATCAGGTTTACATATTTAGAGTTCCATTCATCAAAACATAATAATTAACCTTCCGAAGAAGGCAATATCATACAGTTAGGTTCTCTTTATAAGAGGAGACGTCCCCAATTCATTTTGGGTGTCTTTTTATATTTTTTAATAAACCAACAGTGATTTCATATATCTATGACAATGTTTTTATTTGATTTTTAATATTTTATATCACATAATGTTGTTTGATGTAACATAATATCTGATAAAGATTTCTCTAAGGTATTAACGTTATATGCTTTTTAGCGCTTTGTTTTTTCCATTTATTTCTGTCAATATCATGCAGTTACTCATATCTTCAAGTCGCCAAAAAGAAAAGACATTTAACCAAAAAAAGTGTTGTTACTTGCACCAAGTAAAATGTGAAATCCAACAAATATATATAATTAAATGTATGTGATAAAATGCATCCACCTGAATAATACAACTTGCACATGACAACAACATTTGTATAAAAAGGTTGATTAAAATGTTGCTTCCTGTGTAATAGAGCATAAAAACTGTCACAGAAGTATTATTCCAGCAGTAAATTGCATAGGGCTTGCCTCAACAATAATGCCCTATAAAATGATAAAAGTAGTGTGCGCCAAAGTTATCATAGTGGGATATAGGTATCTAGTGCCAGCAACATGATAAAAGCTGTCTGCACCATAAAAACAGCAGTGATATCTTCCACCAACACTATAGCAGCATGAAATCAAATACAGTGGAGGCTCCTCCATAGAGGAAGTAGGGGCAGCACCCCAAAAAAAAACTTTTTAGGGGGGAAATAAAATAAAATACTATTGTAGATTGCATGTTTAGCTTTGTATTTCTTTTTTATTGCTTGTTGTTTTTTATAGGAGGGTATGGGGTTGGGTTAGTAATAATAAACAAAAAAAAAATCTTGCATTTGCAAAGTTCTCTCAGACAGGTTCTCTCAGAGAACTTTGCACATGCTCCGTCTGTCCCTTTAAGTGATTTCTGACATCACCCTATCAGTTAACAAATGGGGCATCTATGCACAGACGGTCTTCTAACCTTCTATTGGCTGAAAGCACAGTCACATTATTCCAGGCACTAGGATGTTTACCTTCAGATGTCGTGCCTACATGGATAAAGCTTTAGACTAACCACTTTGGACTATTTCTCCAACTTAAAACTTTCAAAAAAGCCCTTGAAGCCCATGCTGTACAATTTTTTTTTTTTACTGAAGAACTTTTATCTGAAAAACTTTGTCCTGAGTCTTAAGTGGAACGTTTGTGGAAGGTGTAGATTTCTATGTAGCATGCTCCACATCGGCTTAGAGGTCATACAGTAATTCCTGGGCTGGCTTGTCAGCAAAATTTAAAAATGTGGAACTGTAATCTGCAATGGATAACTCAGGTCCACATATTCCATGCATGCTTCAACTACACCCACAGGAAAGGTGCTTTGTGCTGCATCACCTGGGATTTCAGATCAGGCTCAGTTTTATCCCAGTTGAGTTTGGACATGGGGACCTTGGCCGACACCCCCATGCAGCAGTTGCCTGTTCTATGCTTCCATTCCCCAGCTTCTCCTTTCCCAGCTTCCCAAGGAGCTCAGCTCTTCAAGAATCACCTGGTGAGCACTTAGCAGCAGCAGCCAATGATAAGGAGAAGCAGCGGGATGGTCACGGCGTGTATGCGCTACTGGGGGCTTGTGGCTCACTGTATGGGACAAGTGTCAGCAACCTGGATGTCAGAAGTTGATTGTCTCTTATTTTTTATGCTGCTTTATTAAACTGCTATGCTTTTCTGTTGTCTCTTTCCTCTAAGTGTATTTAGTTGTTAGGCTGTTTTATACCTTAGCAGCCTGTGCTGTCTGCAGCCTCACTTTGCACAGAACAAAATATTTTTTTTGTCTAATTTCTCCTTTACATGATGTAATTGTATTTCCTAACCAACACAATTTGAGCTACTTTGCCAGGCCTTCCTTGGTCTCCCAAAGAATGTTCCGATTGATCCATGTACCTGAAAAATATCTACAGACCAGCACAGGCTGCTAAGGTAAAGGACAGTCTATTAAAAAGTAAATTCCCACTGCTGATCATTTAACCCCTTGATGTTGGTTGAAGTGGACAGCAATGCATTACTGCTCTTTTTTGGAAGCCTAATGATTGATATTGCCTATATATATATATATATATATATATATATATATATACTAAGCTACTAGCCAGGCCAAAATGTTACTCGCCACTGAGCCCACTCATCACCTGCCCACACTACACCTCTCTTTGTATATGTTTACAAATTATGAAACACCTTATTGTGTAGTAATTTTTAATATTTGCAATTTTAAACTATAACAGATTAAGTCATTTTAACACAATTATTAAAAATATATACATTTGCTGTCTCCCTCTCACATGATGCACAATTTTGTAGACCAGGGCAGGTTCTATCTAAAGCAGCAGGGACATGAAACAAAACTGTTTAGTGTCCAGTTTGCTTTTTTTAAATTTGTGTGGCTAGTTCTCTGGACTACTAACCAAGAGTGGCCGTTAGCTTGCTAAAGGGGACAATCATTTGAATTAGCTGAAACTGACACCTATACTGATTTTGTCAATGCTGGAATATTTGCTTTAGAAAAGCTATGCTGATTTGACATTCACTCACTATCTTTCACTACTCATCACAGTTCAATTTTTACTCGCCAATGGCTAGTGGGCGAGTGGAAATTTTGAGCCCTGTGTATATATATATATTTTCTGACTTTTTCACAGGATCTTTTTGCGTATGATGTTGATAACACAGGCGCAAAAGATCCTGTTGTTGTTTTTTACATTGAAACATGCCAAAATGCCACCATTTTTATTGGACAATGGCGAAAACTTCAGGAAAAACAAAAGGTCTTAATGTCGGGGATGCCGGAGCATGCAGTTGCAAAGAAGCGATTATATGTAAATTACTACAGTAAGTTATAAATTTGTGTATTTTCATAAATGAAACATATTATTTTTAAAGGTTACATCGAATTGCACAAAATAAAAGTATAGCATTTCCCATCACTTTAAAGGGACAGTTCACCCAAAAACTTTCTCCCCTTTAAATTATTCCCAATGATCCTTTTTTACTCATATTTCAGCATTTGAAATAGCTGATTTAGCTTGTGGTTTCCCAACCTATACTGAAAGTTTTGATACTGGCGTATATGCTATTGACAAGCCTAAGTAAACACAGCCAGCAGAAGAGATTACACCCTCAGTGGGGGGCAGGATAGTTAAATAATAAAATGATAATTTTTCATTGTTCTCTCTATGTATTGAGCTTTGATGTTCCAGACAAATATGAGATAAGGAAACAAGTGTGTGTACACAAAGTGATAACATAATGACATCTGATATTACCTGAAGCTCAACCCATTGTAATAGGCTGTGGTTTCAAAGCACAAAACCAGCTACTTCAGATACACAAATAAACCCGAAAATGCAATTTCTCAAATATTTTATACTCTGCAGTTGGTATAACAAGTCATTTAAAATACATTTATGGAAAAACAATTTTACAGTGTACTGTCCCTTTAATGTGCGTACATACTTTCACAGAACCATAAATGAAGCTGTTTTGTTAAAAAAAAAAAAAAAAAAGGCAAGTTCTCCAGGTTAAACTTGAAATGTTCATGGGTGCGTTTCAATTTGAAATATTAAAATTTTTTTCACCATACTTCCATTAGTAAAAATGCTTCTAGTAAAAGTTATTACTGTTTTTCAGCAGCATACACACATATCCTGTGAAGGCCCGTGCACCAGCATTCAAACACCACACCTTCTCAGATAGCTGTCAGTGGTGTGTATTACATTTGAATACAACATAATTTGTGTAATACAAGCTGCTGCTGACTCTCTGAGAATATGTGGTGTTTAAATACTGGTGCACGGGCCTTCACAGGATATGTGCGTATGCTGCAGATAAACAGTAATAACTTTTACTAGAAGCATTTTGCTAATGAAAATATAATGCAAATGTTTTTATATTTCAAATTCAAAAACACCCATGCATACTTCATTTTCCCAATGTACTGCCATTATCAATTTTCGAGCTATCCTTTATTGAAGGATCAGTAAAGCACTACTGGAAGCTATGTGAACATTTTGGTAAGCCAATGACAACAGGCATTTATGGGCAGCCACAAATCAGCCTACTTAGGTATCCTTTTCAACAAAGGATACCAAAAGAACAAAGCAAATTAGATAACAGAAGTCATTTGGAAAGTTGTTTAAAATTGTATGCTGAATCTGAATCTTGAAAAAAAAAATTGGGTTTCATGTCCCTTTAATAAATTTCTTGTAATGTGCCTAAACAATTTTGCATATTGAATATATTCGAATAGCAATTGTGGTCAAATCCTAATCATAGATCATATAAAATGTAAGTATAATATTGATTCAGATAGAATGGGTCTGTATAAACAAATAGGAAATGAGAATTAAAGCAAATTAAGAAAAAGACAAATTATTTAAAAATCCCACAGCTAGAGCTGACTACAATTTTTCTAAAATGTTATGGATGAACAAATTAGGTAGACTGAGTACCCACATGTTAAGTGAAATCATGATTTATATTCTTATTTATGCTATTACATAACAGCCAGCGGTAAGATGATTTCTTTGGCTGCCAACATGATGAGTGGGAACCTTAGTTATAGTCCTGCATAGGTAATTAGATCAGGCAGAGCCAGAAGCAGGTATATTGCTCATGAGTGCTGCACTTTATCTAGGCATATGAGAAGCATATGCTTTGAAGGTGACACAATTGATGAAGTACATGATGTACAGTTTATGGCTGAAAAAGTAACATTTTGCTTTTTTTTATTTTTTTGCCATACCGTATGGTACAAATTAAGAGCATAGAGCAGAAGTGGGCTCTTACTAGGAATGGGTAAATGGTTTGGCACTTCTGCTAAAAATAATATCTGTTTACATATGTATTCATTTTGAAATTATGTTGCAACATTTGATTTGACCTTTGTTTTTATGAAACTAAGTGTCAATTTCTCTTGATTAAACTTAAACAGTAAATATTCAGATATCTCTTTTGAAAGTTACATTTTATAGAATTCAGTGTAAGGCTATTGGAATCAGTATTCATATGTATTCAAATATGATTTTTTAATGTTATATTTTAATATTTAAATGTTACATTGAAACATTTGAATGTTAATATGGGTTATGTAGTGAAAATGGGATCATTCCTTCTACCATTAAAATTTGCCTTCACATTTTTTTTAACTCTGTTCCATTACTTAAATGCAACCCATTTGTTTAATTCCTATTTCAGATAAAACATACACTTTTACATAACTATCCAGTTTACTTTTATCATCAAATGTGCTTCCTTCACTTGGTATCCGTTGTTGAAGGCATAGCAAAGCACTACTGGAAGTTAGCTGAGCACATCTGGCGAGCCAATTACAAGAGGCATATATGTGCAGCCACCAATCAGCAGCTAGATCCCAGTAGTACATTGCTGCTCTTCTGCCTACCTGGTTATGCTTTTAATTGGTTGTGAAAGAGCAGAGGGAGGGGCCACACAGACAGCAGGTACCACCTTACACCTTGAACGTAGGAGGACAGGTCGCTTGGCTGGTAACCTTCTCTATCAGGGCTTTATAAGTCTCACTGTTTCACTGTTTGTTTGTCAGAGGAAGGGGCTTGTTTACCCCGAAACGTCACACCAGGATAAAATTGCTTGTATTTTTACTGAAGAACAGTGAGTGCTTTAATTTATTTCTGGACCTATATATATATATACATATATATATATATATATATATATATATATATATATATATATATATATATATATATATATATCCAGTTCACAGGTGCACTCACTAAAACTTCTTAAGCAACAGCCAGGGTGCTGCGTGCAAAAGAAAACGCTGCACTCACCGGTCTTGAGAATGATATGATTTATTCACAATCGCATCACATCAGCTTGGTAATTATGCAGCTGATGTGATGCGATTGTGAATAAATTATATAATTCTCAAGACCGGTGAGTGCAGCGTTTTATATATATATATATATATATATATATATATATATATATGTGTGTGTGTGTGTGTGTGTGTGTGTGCATTTATATATATGTGTTTACATATGTATTTATGTGTTTTACTGTTTATATACTGTACATATTTAATATTCAGATGTTCTACACATATAGGATGATGGAATTTTTATTGTAAATAAATATTTCTATATATATCTGTAAATACCTATACCTTATACATTTCTTTGTGAAGGACATAGGAATGTAAAATATGCACGATATCAAAAAATGTAATATTAAAAAATAATAATATTAATTATTATTAGAAATTATTATACATACTGTAAAAAAAAATATATAAATATCTATCTATATATCTATCTGTCTGTCTATATATATATATATATATACCCAGACAAAGGATCCACACTCTCTGGGATTGCTGCATTAAGTAAATATTTTTATTTGATATGTGATGTTTCAGGGATCCAAGTCCAGATAGTGTGGGTCCTTTGCCTTGGTAGATCTCCTTTGATCTTGTCACCCTGGCATGCTGATTGAAGGAGAGAGTGCAAATCCTCTTGCTATCTATCTATCTATCTATCTATATATTCTATGGGCTATTTAGATATTTTTTACAGTATTTATAAAAAAAAAACACAATTTATGCTTACCTGATAAATTTATTTCTCTTGTGGTGTATCCAGTCCACGGATCATCCATTACTTGTGGGATATTCTCATTCCCAACAGGAAGTTGCAAGAGGACACCCACAGCAGAGCTGTAATATAGCTCCTCCCCTAACTGTCATAGCCAGTCATTCGACCGAAAACAAGCCGAGAAAGGAGGAACCATAGGGTGCAGTGGTTACTGTAGTTTAAATTTAAAAATTACCTGCCTTAAAATGACAGGGGGGGGCCGTGGACTGGATACACCACAAGAGAAATAAATTTATCAGGTAAGCATAAATTGTGTTTTCTCTTGTAAGGTGTATCCAGTCCACGGATCATCCATTACTTGTGGGATACCAATACCAAAGCTAAAGTACACGGATGAAGGGAGGGACAAAGCAGTAACTTAAATGGAAGGAACCACTGCCCGTAAAACCTTTCTCCCAAATATAGCCTCCGAAGAAGCAAAAGTATCAAATTTGTAAAATTTTGAAAAAATATGAAGCGAAGACCAAGTCGTCGCCTTGCAAATCTGATCAAAAGAAGCCTCATTTTTAAAGGCCCAAGTGGAAGCCACAGCTCTAGTGGAATGAGCTGTAATCCTTTCAGGAGGTTGCTGTCCAGCAGTCTCATAGGCTAAGCGGATTAAGCTTCTTAGTCAAAAAGAAAAAGAGGTTGCCAAAGCCTTTTGACCTCTCCTCTGTCCAGAGTAGACAACAAACAAAGCAGATGTTTGACGAAAATCTTTAGTAGCTTGTAAGTAAAACTTTAAAGCACGGACCACGTCCAAATTGTGTAACACAAGGATGGAACAACAATCTCTTGATTGATATTCTTGTTAGATACCACCTTAGGTAAGAACCCAGGTTTTGTACGCAGGACTACCTTATCCGTATGAAAAATCAGATAAGGAGAATCACATTGTAAGGCAGATAGCTCAGAAACTCTACGAGCCGAGGAAATAGCTACCAAAAAAAGAACTTTCCAAGATAAAAGCTTGATATCTATGGAATGAAGAGGTTCAAACGGAACTCCTTGAAGAACCTTAAGAACCAAGTTTAAGCTCCATGGTGGAGCAACAGGTTTAAACACGGGCTTGATTCTAACTAAAGCCTGACAAAATGCCTGAACGTCTGGAACATCTGCCAGACGCTTAACTAGCTGACAATCCTTTTTCCAAACCTTCTTGGAGAAAAGATAATATCCTAGCAATCCTGACCTTTCTCCATGAGTAACCCTTGGATTCACACCAATAAAGATATCTATGCCATACCTTATAGTAAATTTTCCTGGTGACAGGCTTTCGTGCCTGTCTTAAGGTATCAATAACTGACATGGAGAAGCCATGCTTTGATAAAATCAAACGTTCAATCTCCAGGCAGTCAGCCTCAGAGAAATTAGATTTGGATGGTTGAAAGGACCCTGAAGTAGAAGGTCCTGTTTCAGAGGCAGAGACCATGGTGGAAAGGATGACATGTCCACTAGATCTGCATACCAGGTCCTGCGTGGCCACGCAGGTGCTATCAGAATCACCGATGCTCTCTCCTGCTTGATCTTGGCAATCAGTCGAGGGAGCAGAGGAAACGGTGGAAACACATAAGCCAGGTTGAAAGACCAGGGCGCTGCTAGAGCATCTATCAGTGTCGCCTTGGGATCCCTGGACCTGGATCCGTAACACGGAAGGTTGGCGTTCTGGCGAGACGCCATGAGATCCAGTTCTGGTTTGCCCCAATGATGAATCAGTTGTGCAAATGCCTCCGGATGGAGTTCCCACTCTCCCGGATGAAAAGTCTGACGACTTAGAAAATCCGCCTCCCAGTGCTCTACACCTGGGATATGGATAGCTGATAGGTGGCAAGAGTGAATCTCTGCCCAGCGAATAATTTTTTAAACTTCTAACATCTCTAGGGAACTTCTCCTTCCCCCTTGATGGTTGATGTAAGCTACAGTCGTGATGTTGTCCGACTGAAATCTGAGTTGCTAACTGAGGCCAAGCCTGAAGAGCCTTGAATATCGCTCTTAGTTCCAGAATATTTAATGGAAGGAGAGACTCCTCCTGAGTCCACGATCCCTGAGCCTTCAGGGAGTTCCAGACTGCACCCCCAACCTAGAAGGCTGGCATCTGTCGTAACAATTGTCCAATCTGGCCTGCGAAAGGTCATACCTTTGGACAGATGGACCCGAGATAACCACCAGAGAAGAGAATCCCTGGTCTCTTGGTCCAGATTCAGTTGAGAGGACAAATCTGTGTAATCCCCGCTCCACTGACTGAGCATGCATAGTTGTAGCGGTCTGAGATGTAAGCGTGCAAATGGCACTATGTCCATTGCCGCTACCATTAAGCCGATTACTTCCAAACACTGAACCACCGAAGGGCGCGGAATGGAATGAAGAACCCGGCAGGAATTTAGAAGCTTTGATAACCTGGACTCCGTCAGGTGAATTTTCATTTCTACAGAATCTATCAGAGTCCCTAGAAAGGAAACTCTTGTGAGTGGGGATAGAGAACTCTTTTCCTCGTTCACTTTCCACCCATGCAACCACAGAAATGCCAGTACTACGTGCGTATGAGACTTGGCAATTTGGAAGTTTGATGCCTGTATCAGGATGTCGTCTAAATAAGGGGCTACTGCTATGCCCCGCGGCCTTAGGACCGCCATAAGTGACCCTAGAACCTTTGTAAAGATTCTTGGGGCTGTAGCTAATCCCAAGGGAAGAGCTACAACTGGTAATGCCTGTCTTAAAAGGCAAACCTGAGAAACCGATGATGATCTTTGTGTATCGGAATGTGAAGATAAGCATCCTTTAGATCAAGTGTAGTCATATATTGACCCTCCTGGATCAGTGGTAGGATGGTACGAATAGTTTCCATCTTGAACGACGGATCTTTGAGGAATTTGTTTAAGATCTTTAGATCCAAAATTGGTCTGAAGTTTCCCTCTTTTTTGGGAACCACAAACAGTCCCTGTTCCTCCTTTGGAACTGGATGGATCACTCCCATAACTAGGAGGACTCGTACACAGTGTAAGAATGTCTCTCTCTTTATCTGGTGTGCAGATAATTGTGAAAGGTGAAATCTCCCTTTTGGGGGGGAAGCTTTGAAGTCCAGAACATATCCCTGGGATATAATTTCCAACGCCCAGGGATCCTGAACATCTCTTGCCCATGCCTGGGCAAAGAGTGAAAGTCTGCCCCCTACTAGATCCGTTCCTGGATAGGGGGCCTTTCCTTTATACTGTCTTAGAGGCAGCAACAGGCTTTTTTACCTGCTTACCTTTTTTCCATGTCAGGTTTGGTCTCCAGACCATCTTGGATTGAGCAAAAGTTCCCTCTTGTTTATTATTAGAGGAAGTTGATGCCGCACCTGCCTTGAAGTTTTGAAAGGCACGAAAATTAGACTGTTTGGCCCTAGATTTGGACCTGTCCTCCAGTGATATCAGCAATAATCTCCTTCAACCAGGCCCGAATAGGGTCTGCCCCTTGAAGGGAATGTTAAGTAGCTTAGATTTTGAAGTCACGTCAACTGACCATGATCTAAGCCATAGCGCTCTGCGCGCCTGTATAGCAAAACCAGAATTCTTAGCCGTTAGTTTAGTCAAATGAACAATGGCATCAGAATAAAAGAATTGGCTAGCTTAAGTGCTCTAAGTTTGCCAAGTATGTCATCCAATGGAGTCGCTACCTGTAAAGCCTCTTCCAGAGACTCAAACCAGTACGCCGCAGCAGCAGTGACAGGGGCATGCAAGGGGCTGTAGGATAAAACCTTGTTGAATAAATATTTTCTTAAGGT
Source organism: Bombina bombina (assembly GCF_027579735.1). Lineage (NCBI taxonomy): Eukaryota > Metazoa > Chordata > Amphibia > Anura > Bombinatoridae > Bombina > Bombina bombina. Next base: position 288,168,513 of record NC_069502.1, on the reverse strand, counting down.
AACCTCTAATTTTTTATCCATTGGATCTAAAAAAAAAACACAACTATCCTCGACAGGGATAGTAGTACGCTTTACTAGAGTAAAAACTGCTCCCTCCACCTTAGGGACTTTCTGCCATAAGTCCCATGTGGTGGCGTCTATTGGAAACATTTTTCTAAAAATAGGAGGGGAAGAGAACGGCACACCTGGTCTATCCCATTCCTTATTAATAATTTCTGTAAACCTTTTAGGTATTTGGAAAAACATCAGTACACACCGGCACTGCAAAGTATTTATCCAGTCTACACAATTTCTCTGGCACTGCAATGGTATCACAGTCATTCAGAGCAGCTAAAACCTCCCTAAGCAACACGTGGAGGTGTTTAAGATTAAATTTAAATGTAGAAATATTAGAATCAGGTATCTTTCCTGAGTCATTAACATTACCCACTGACTGAAGCTCTCTTTCCTCAGCTTCTGCATATTGTGAGGCAGTATCAGACATGGTTCTTAAAGCGTCAGTATGCTCTGCATTTTGTCTCACCCCAGAGCTATCTCGCTTACCTCTAAGTTCAGGTAGTCTGGCTAATACAGCTGACAGTGTATTATCCATGACTGCCGCCATGTCTTGTAAAGAAAACGCTATGGGCGCCCTAGATGTACTTGGCGCCATTTGAGCATGAGTCCCTTAAGCGGGAGTCAAAGGGTCTGACACGTGGGGAAAGTTAGTCGGCATAACTTCCCCCTCGTCAGATTCCTCTGGTGATACATTTTTTAAAGACAGAAAATGATCTTTATTGCATAAAATGAAATCAGTACATTTGGTACACATTCTAAGAGGGGGTTCCACCATGGCTTTTAAACATAATAAACAAGGAGTTTCTTCTATGTCAGACATGTTCATACAGAATAGCAATGAGACTAGCAAGCTTGGAAAACACTTTAAATCAAGTTAACAAGCAAATATAAAAAACGGTACTGTGCCTTTAAGAGAAACAAATTTTGTCCGAATTTGAAAAACAGTGAAAAAATGCAGTAAATCAAATTAAATTTTTACAGTGTGTATAATAGGCTAACAGAGCATTGCACCCACTTGCAAATGGATGATTAACCCCTTAATTCAAAAAACGGATCAAAAAAACGAAATAGACGTTTTTTTAACAGTCACAACCAACTGCCACAGCAAGCTGTGGCCCTACCTTCCCCAATAAACTACTTTGGAAAGCCTTTGGGCCCTTTAGAGATGTCCTATAGCATTCAGAGGGCCTTTGAGGGAAGCTGGATGTCACAGTTTGTAATTTTAACTGCACCAACTGTAACTTGTATACTACAACAGTGGAAATTGTTTCTAGTCAAAATTTAAACCAGCCACGTGGAAAAAACTAGGTCCCAATAAAGTTTTATCACCAAAGCATATATAAAAACGATTAAACATGCCAGCAAACGTTTTATATTGTAAATATCATAAGGGTATTACCCCTGGGAGTAAGCATGATACCAGTCGTTATTAAATAACTGTATTCAGGCTTAACTTACATTAATCCGGTATCAGCAGCATTTTCTAGTGTTTTCCATCTCTAGAAAAAATTATAACTGCACATACCTGATAGCAGAATAAACTGCACGCCATTCTCTTGCTGAAGTTACCTCATCTGTGTAATCCCCTCAGACATATGTGAGAATAGCAATGAATCTTAGTTACAACCTGCTAAGATCATAGAAACCTCAGGCAGATTCTTCTTCTATTTACTGCCTTAGATAAAATAGCACAACTCCGGTACTATTTAAAAATAACAAACTTTTGATTGAAGAAAATAAACTAGCTATATTTAACCACTTTCTCCTACAACGTCCTTGCTTGTTGAGAGTTGCAAGAGAATGACTGGCTATGACAGTTAGGGGAGGAGCTATATTAAAGCTCTGCTGTGGGTGTCCTCTTGCAACTTCCTGTTGGGAATGAGAATATCCCACAAGTAATGGATGATCCGTGGACTGGATACACCTTACAAGAGAAAATGATAATAATTTTTAATTTTTTAATATTTAATATTTCAATAATGCACATTAAGGTTGGCAGTTCTTCATGGGGTTTGACACTGTGTTACACCTTAATCTCAAAAACTGAATCACAATACGTATATTTTATGCTCCTATATTCTTCACATAGAAAATGTTTTAATTTTTTTTATTAAATATACATTTCTATATATATATGTTATAATATTAATGTAAAATAGATATCTTTACCTATACTGTATATCTATATGAATACATAAAGGTATAGGTATATACAGATATATATATAGAAATATGTATTTACAATAAAAAATACATTATCCTGTAAGTGAAGAAATTTGGAATGTGAAATATGAATAAATCTTGTATTTGGGGAAAATCCGTTAACACGGTCGCAATATTGTGAAGTCCTTTGTTTAGCGTGCATCGGGTTTCACTTGTGTGCAGTCTTTTTACTTTCAGCGTGTAAAATGTGCGCTACCAGACATGCGCAAAAAGATTACTTCTAGCAAAGTTTACACTTGAGCTAAATAGCGTGCCACTTGTAATCGGGTCCTTAGTTATGACAGATAAATTAATCTGAAACATTTATATTTATAATTAGTAAATATCAATCTTGTGGAGATAGAGACTTTACACTAAAAAAAATATCCATATAAAATAATTAAAGGGACACTTTTTGCTCTTGTGTTAAAAAAGTGTTTGTTCAAACTCTTAAAAAGAGATAGTTTTAAATGCCTTCGAAATATTTTTTGAATGTTTATCTTGCTATGAATATATAATATATAAAATATAAAAATTACTTTCATATGCATTTCTATTTTTCACACGTATTATGGAATTTATCTTCTATATTTAAGTATGCTGAAGTTTTTCTGATCATGCTTAGTGGCAATGCCAAGGTGGACCATGGGGACACTAGCTTTGCAGCATAATGGTTACTTCCCCATGTGCCCCCTCATTTGTGACCAACTCACATATGCCCACCACTATTTTGCCAATGTTCCCCACAGCTTCTTCTGACCTACCCTTGGAACACCCTGACCTTGTCCATTACACGCACAATTCAAACCACAGACCATCTGACCCTTACCATGAACAACCTGCTCCAGCCCCCATGGTGGCCCTGCCAACAAAAATACCAGTGCCCTTCTATAAGAAAATCCTGCTATATGCTATACCATCTGCTAAATTCACTAAGAGGCCTGCTTCATCACCAGTTTCCATGTTATAATATGCAGTGGATCATCTAAAGCTGAACATACATTCATAGAAATGTGTGAGGCTGCCATGGAGCCTCATTGTAAAGGCCAGATCATATTCTAAATTCATTGAGCATCACTTCACCTATCTCATCATTAGTATTTGTTCCTACCATTAACGTATATAGAAGTGCAACACAGTAAGCAATAATTCCAACCTCAACACTTCGGAATCCCACTTGCAAAACAGTTTATGTAAATGTTTGCCATTATAAAATATTTGAATGTCTCTTTTATTAGGATGAAGTCTACAGTTGCAAGCTTGGAACTGGTAAGGGTCATTCAATGGAGTTCCAGAGGTTGGGGTTTTCAACCTACAACTCAGCAAGGCAGTTGGAATTTATAAAGAGTCTATTGCCCATGTGAAGTATGTCCTTTCACAGCTGAGTCTCACTATTTCAAAGCAAGCAAGGTTGACTTAGTCTTATTTATTTTTTTCATTTTCCCTTTTTACTTTTTCAAAGTTTTATTTTGGGTGTATGTTAGAGGAGAGTTTGTTATAGACTGTGTCTTGTTTCCTGTTTTAATTTGTTTGAATTCTAAGGTTTTGAAGGCATTTTTGTGATGCTAATTTACTTGACAGTGAATTCATTCTATGCTGCGAGATGGTAAGATAGATGTGACTCCATTGATCATAATGGAGCTGACCTTGCATGTCATGGCTGTAATCTCGGAATTCTGTAATTTTTATGTTACAAGAGATTAATTTAACTAATGAGTTTTTATTAGAATATAGGCTTATGTTATATATGCAGAATAATATAGCTTGTTTAAATGGGACATAAAACCCCAAATATTTATTTCATGACTTGGATAGAGCATGCAATTTTACAATTTACTTCTATTATCTAATTTGTTTCATTCTTTTGGTGTCTTTTGCTGAATATTATGCTTAGGTAGATTCAGGAGCAATGCGGCACTCTTGGAAGCTAAATGATGATTGGTGGTTACACTATTATGCCTTTTGTCTTTGGTTCTCCTAGTAGTGCATCTCTGCATCTTCAACAAAGGATAACAAGAGAATAAAGCAAATTTGATAATAGAAGTCAATTTGAAACCTTTTTTGAAAACTGTTGTGAATTATTAAAAAAAGATTTGTGGGTTTATGTCCCATTAACCCTTTGAGTGCTAATGACGGATCTGAGCCGTCACAGAGTTTCTCACTCTGGTGCTAATGATGGCTCAGAGCCGTTATGAGCCCTCTCCCACCTTGAGGGAGATCTGGGGGCTCCTTAATGCTCCTACCCCGGCGATCATGCCTGTAGAGTGACAGGCATCGCCGGGGCTTCATGTGATGCGCGGTGACGTCACGCGCAATTACGTGATGATGTCACCGCGCAACTTTATTTATACTTAACAATGTTATGTATAGGAGGAGGGGGCATGCTGCTTAGAAGCCTGTATCTCAGGCATCTAAGCAGCTACAGACCCCCAAGACCCATTGTTGGAAAGGTAATCGCCTAACCTTTCCAACAGTGAAATTCTTGGGGGTCTGTAGAAAAAAATAAAAAAAGTTAAAAAAAAAATGTTTTAAAAAATTTAGGCCTAGATTTGGAGTTTGGCGTTAGCCGTGAAAACCAGCGTTAGAGGCTCCTAACGCTGGTTTTAGGCTACCGCCGGTATTTGGAGTCACTCAAAAAAGGGTCTAACGCTCACTTTTCAGCCGCGACTTTTCCATACCGCAGATCCCCTTACGTCAATTGCGTATCCTATCTTTTCAATGGGATTTTTCTAACTCCGGTATTTAGAGTCGTGTCTGAAGTGAGCGTTAGACATCTAACGACAAAACTCCAGCCGCAGGAAAAAAGTCAGTAGTTAAGAGCTTTCTGGGCTAACGCCGGTTTATAAAGCTCTTAACTACTGTACTCTAAAGTACACTAACACCCATAAACTACCTATGTACCCCTAAACTGAGGTCCCCCCACATCGCCGCCACTATATTTAAATTTTTTAACCCCTAATATACCGCTCCGTACACTGCCGCCAACTACGTTATCCCTATGTACCCCTAATCTGCTGCCCCTAACACCGCCGACCCCTATATTATATTTATTAACCCCTAACCTGCCCCCCACAATGTCGCAGCCAGCTACCTAGAATAATTAAGCCATAATCTGCCGACCGCAAAGCGCCGCTACCTACGTTATATTTATGTACCCCTAATCTGCTGCCCCTAACACCGCCGACCCCTATATTATATTTATTAACCCCTAATCTGCCCCCTCAACGTCGCCTCCACCTGCCTACACTTATTAACCCCTAATCTGCCGAGCGGACCGCACCGCTATTATTATAAAGTTATTAACCCCTAATCCGCCTCACTAACCCTATAATAAATAGTATTAACCCCTAATCTGCCCTCCCTAACATCGCCGACACCAAACTTCAAACATTAACCCCTAATCTGCCGACTGGAGCTCACCGCTATTCTAATAAATGTATTAACCCCTAAAGTTAAGTCTAACCCTAACACTAACACCCCCTAAATTAAATATAATTTTAATCTAACGAAATTAATTAACTCTTATTAAATAAATTATTCCAATTTAAAGCTAAATACTTACCTGTAAAATAAACCCTAATATAGCTACAATATAAATTATAATTATATTATAGCTATTTTAGGATTAATATTTATTTTACAGGTAACTTTGTATTTATTTTAACCAGGTACAATAGCTATTAAATAGTTAAGAACTATTTAATAGCTAAAATAGTTCAAATAATTACAAAATTACCTGTAAAATAAATCCTAACCTAAGTTACAATTAAACCTAACACTACACTATCAATAAATTAATTAAATAAACTACCTACAATTACCTACAATTAACCTAAGACTACACTATCAATAAATTAATTAAATACAATTCCTACAAATAAATACAATTAAATAAACTAGCTAAAGTACAAAAAATAAAAAAGAACTAAGTTACAAAAAATAAAAAAATATTTACAAACATAAGAAAAATATTACAACAATTTTAAACTAATTACACCTACTCTAAGCCCCCTAATAAAATAACAAAGCCCCCCAAAATAAAAAAAATACCCTACCCTATTCTAAATTACTAAAGTTCAAAGCTCTTTTACCTTACCAGCCTTGAACAGGGCCCTTTGCGGGGCATGCCCCAAATAATTCAGCTCTTTTGCCTGTAAAAAAAAACATACAATACCCCCCCAACATTACAACCCACCACCCACATACCCCTAATCTAACCCAAACCCCCCTTAAATAAACCTAACACTAAGCCCCTGAAGATCATCCTACCTTGTCTTCACCTCACCGGGTATCACACCGATCCGTCCAGAAGAGCTCCTCCGATGTCCTGATCCAAGCCCAAGCGGGGGGTTGAAGAGGTCCATGATCCGGCTGAAGTCTTCATCCGAGCGGGAGCTGAAGAGGTCCATGATCCGGATGAAGTCTTCATCCAAGCGGGAGCTGAAGAGGTCCATGATCCGGATGAAGTCTTCTATCAACGGCATCTTCAATCTTCTTTCTTCCGGATCCATCTTGCAGACCTCCGACGCGGAACATCCTCTTCTCCCGACGCCTACTAGCCGAATGACGGTTCCTTTAAGGGACGTCATCCAAGATGGCGTCCCTCGAATTCCGATTGGCTGATAGGATTCTATCAGCCAATCGGAATTAAGGTAGGAATATTCTGATTGGCTGATGGAATCAGCCAATCAGAATCAAGTTCAATCCGATTGGCTGATCCAATCAGCCAATCAGATTGAGCTTGCATTCTATTGGCTGTTCCGATCAGCCAATAGAATGCAAGCTCAATCTGATTGGCTGATTGGATCAGCCAATCGGATTGAACTTGATTCTGATTGGCTGATTCCATCAGCCAATCAGAATATTCCTACCTTAATTCCGATTGGCTGATAGAATCCTATCAGCCAATCGGAATTCGAGGGACGCCATCTTGGATGACGTCCCTTAAAGGAACCGTCATTCGGCTAGTAGGCATCGGGAGAAGAGGATGTTCCGCGTCGGAGGTCTGCAAGATGGATCCGGAAGAAAGAAGATTGAAGATGCCGTTGATAGAAGACTTCATCCGGATCATGGACCTCTTCAGCTCCCGCTTGGATGAAGACTTCATCCGGATCATGGACCTCTTCAGCTCCCGCTTGTATGAAGACTTCAGCCGGATCATGGACCTCTTAAGCCCCCCTCTTGGGCTTGGATCAGGACATCGGAGGAGCTCTTCAGGACGGATCGGTGAACCTGGTATGGTGAAGATAAGGTAGGAAGATCTTCAGGGGCTTAGTGTTAGGTTTATTTAAGGGGGGTTTGGGTTAGATTAGGGGTATGTGGGTGGTGGGTTGTAATGTTGGGGGGGGGTATTGTATGTTTATTTTTTTACAGGCAAAAGAGCTGAATTCTTTGGGGCATGCCCCGCAAAGGGCCCTGTTCAGGGCTGGTAAGGTAAAAGAGCTTTGAACTGTAGTAATATAGAATAGGGTAGGGCATTTTTTATTTTGGGGGTATTTGTTATTTTATTAGGGGGCTTAGAGTAGGTGTAATTAGTTTAAAATTGTTGTAATATTTTTCTTATGTTTGTAAATATTTTTTTATTTTTTGTAACTTAGTTCTTTTTTATTTTTTGTACTTTAGTTAGTTTATTTCATTGTAGTTATTTGTAGGAATTGTATTTAATTTATTTATTGATAGTGTAGTGTTAGGTTTAATTGTAGGTAATTGTAGGTATTGTATTTAATTAATTTAATGATAGTATAGTGTTAGGTTTAATTGTAACTTAGGTTAGGATTTATTTTACAGGTAATTTTGTAATTATTTTAACTAGGTAGCTATTAAATAGTTCTTAACTATTTAATAGCTATTGTACCTGGTTAAAATAATTACAAAGTTGCCTGTAAAATAAATATTAATCCTAAAATAGCTATAATATAATTATAATTTATATTGTAGCTATATTAGGATTTATTTTACAGGTAAGTATTTAGCTTTAAATAGGAATAATTTATTTAATAAGAGATAATTAATTTTGTTAGATGTAAATTATATTTAACTTAGGGGGGGTGTTAGTGTTAGGGTTAGACTTAGCTTTAGGGGTTAATACATTTATTAGAATAGCGGTGAGCTCCAGTCGGCAGATTAGGGGTTAATAATTGAAGTTAGGTGTCGGCGATGTTAGGGAGGGCAGATTAGGGGTTAATACTATTTATTATAGGGTTAGTGAGGCGGATTAGGGGTTAATAAATTTATTATAGTAGCGCTCAGGTCCGGTCGGCAGATTAGGGGTTAATAAGTGTAGGCAGGTGGAGGCGACGTTGTGGGGGGCAGATTAGGGGTTAATAAATATAATATAGGGGTCGGCGATGTTAGGGCAGCAGATTAGGGGTACATAGGGATAATGTAAGTAGCGGCGGTTTACGGAGCGGTAGATTAGGGGTTAATAATAATATGCAGGGGTCAGCGATAGCGGGGGTGGCAGATTAGGGGTTAATAAGTGTAAGGTTAGGGGTGTTTAGACTCGGGTTACATGTTAGGGTGTTAGGTGCAGACGTAGGAAGTGTTTCCGCATAGCAAAGAATGGGGCTGCGTTAGGAGCTGAACGCGGCTTTTTTGCAGGTGTTAGGTTTTTTTTCAGCTCAAACATCCCCATTGTTTCCTATGGGAGAATCGTGCACGACCACGTTTTTGAGGCTGGCCGCTTGCATAAGCAACTCTGGTATCGAGAGTTGAAGCTGCGTTAAAAATGCTCTACGCTCCTTTTTTGGAGCCTAACGCAGCCTTTATGTGGACTCTCAATACCAGAGTTATTTTTATGGTGCGGCCAGAAAAAAGCCGGCGTTAGATTTTCGGGTCGTTACCGACAAAACTCCTAATCTAGCCGCAAGAAAATAATAATAATAATAAAAAAAAATATTAGCATCCAGGTGGGAAATGACTTAGCAGCCAAAGGGTTAAAGGGACACTGAACCAAAAAAAATTATTTCGTCATTCGGATAGAACATGCAATTTTAAGCAACTTTCTAATTTACTCCTATTATCAATTTTTCTTCATTCTCTTGCTATCTTTATTTGAAAAAGAATGCATCTAAGCTTTTTTTTGTTTCACCACTCTGTACAGCACTTTTTTATTGGTGGATGAATTTATCCACCAATCAACAAAAACAACCCAGATTGTTAACCAAAAATGGGCCGGCATCTAAACTTACATTTTTGCATTTCAAAAAAAGATAGCAAGAGAATGAAGAAAATGTGATAATAGGAGTAAATTAGAAAGCTGTTTAAAATTGCATGCTCTATCTGAATCACGAAAGAAAAAAATTTGGGTTCAGTGTCCCTTTAATTGTCTGCTTGTTTCAGATTCATGATTATATCTTTTTTTCTACTTACCTTGTATTGCCAATCTGTTATTTATAAATTGAATTCCAAATAAAAGCTAATATGAAAGTTCACTTAAGTTCCTAGAAACCATGTAATTGGGTTACATTCTAACTGAAACAATAGTTTTTATGTGCAGCACAACTTGGCAGAAAAGAAATCATTTGATTTCCCATGACACATTTGTTTTTAATCAAACACAGTTATTTTATTGCTTTCACAAGATTGCATGTTTGGAGATTCCAACATAACCAAAAATATGAAAGGAAAACCTATGTTTTATGATGCTCAATTATAGGAACTGTCAACAAAAAAATATTTGATACTTTTAAAGAGTATTAAAACCACATTTACTTTAAACTAGCATTTTATTTCAGCGAAAGAGCATTTATGTTCTTTGTCTATGTAGTATGGTAATTTTTGTGCTTCGTTTATATATCTAGCCTGTTCTAACCTCAGTAGGATATTGTCAGAAAAATGTAAACATTGAAAATAGTGACTGCAAAATGAAGTGCCAGAGATGTGGTCCTAGATTCAATAAAACCTGCTCATGAAACTAATATCTCAAGGAAAAGACATTTCACAAATCACTTTTCACGCTCCATTGAAGTCTATGGGGAAGATGTTAACGCAGTTGCAATATTGTAACCAGCTATTTGTGTGCGCCATGTTAATGTGGGAGCATTACTTGTAATATGTGCTGTACCCGATGTGCACAAAAAGCCGAAGTCGATAGCATTTAATGGACGAGTGGGAGCGATAAATAGCTCTCCTCTTGGAATCTGGCCCAAAGTTATATTTTTGCATTAACCACATAAGCTTTTGTACCCTAAAGGTCTGAGAAAACCCCTTAAAAATTAAAAAGTCTGTTAAACATCGGTTTCTTATAGTATTTTAAGCAAGGTGGTTATACAATATTTGAGGTTTAAAGAAATCAAAACGTCCACTGAGTTCAGCATTTACAGATCCTCTTTGGCAGTCAATACCTCAACCAAAAGATTGGTTGTATTTCCTCTAGCCTTTAAAGTATGACCTCTTGTTACAAGTATGACCTCTTGTCACAAACAATTTTCTTATGTCAATGCCAACTATCTGCATGGACCATACATATATTTGTAGAAAGTAATAATATAACCTTTCATGACCCTTTTATTCTGGAGTTAACACACCTAATTTGGCTAACCTCTTCTCATAAAATGAATCCTCCATGAAAGGATAATTAATACAGTAGGACTGCATAACCCTAATAAATAAAAAGACAATGCAATAGAGCATACTCTGAATTTGAAATAAGCAGTAGATTTTGTCCTGACAAATTTAAAAATGTACTTTAATTTGCCAGCTCCTTTTATCATGTGACAGCCATCAGCCAATAACAAAATAATATACTTATAACTATGAACTCTTGCACATGCTCAGTAGGAGATGGTGTCTCAGAAAATATGCATATAAAAAACCTGTGCACAAATTAGAAGTGAATTGGAAAAAACTGGGTGCTCTATCATGAAAGTTCAATTCTGACTTTAGTGTCCCTTTAACCTTATTTATTTTGAAGTTCTTCTTTGAACCCCTTATGGTTTTGCAGTGTCCTTTATAATAATCAGTTCTCAAAACTGTATCCATACACAAAGTAAAGTTTTTTTTTATAGATTTCTATAGGGACAGAATTATGTTTTCCCCTTTCATACATACCCCTTTGCTTATATCTTATTTGTGTTAGATGCTGCTGTCTGGCATTGAATACTGCTTTTTAAATTTGGTGTAATTTAAGCAATAGATGCATGCTTATTTATGTTTTCAAAATGTAAAATCTTACTTTTATCATTATGAAGTCTCATTTACCATTTTCCAGCCAACTCTTCCAGTTTTTCAAAATTTCTTGTTACATATAGTGGCAGATCTTGTGAAAGAGGATAGACCTATCTCCTTCCTTGCTAACCTGTGTCACTAACTGTCTTTTTCACATCTCTTCCTGTATGTCCTCTCACTACCTCAAGCTAAATCTCTCCAAAAATGAGCTCCTTATTTTCCCTCCTTCTTCCAAAATCTCCACCCCCAATCTCTCTATAACTGTTGACAACTCCATCATTACCCCTACCCCGCATGCCTGATGTCTTGGGGTCAAAAGTGACTCAGATCTTTCTTTCACTCCTCACATTCAGTCCTTGGCTAAATCCTGCTGCTTCCACCTTAAAAACATCTCTAAAATTAAACATTTCCTTACACAAGACACAACTAAGATTTTAATCCACTCTCTTATCCTTTCCCGCCTCGATTACTGCAACTCTCTCCTCTCTGGTCTCCCCAGCTCCTTTACAATCCATAATGAATGCCTCTGCCAGGCTCATCTTCCTTACACGTCGCTCTTCATCTGCTGCACCTCTCTACCAATCCCTTCACTGGCTTCCTCTTGCCTCGAGGATTAAACATAAAATTCTCACTCTGACATACAAAGCCCTCAACTGCACTGCTCCCCCCTATATCTCAGACCGTGTTTCCAGATACTCTTCCATCTGTCCCCTTCGCTCTGCTCATGACCTCCTACTCTCCTCCTCTCTTGTTACCTACTCACACTCCCGCTTACAGGACTTTTCCAGACTGGCTCCCATCTTGTAGAATTCTCTGTCTCGCTCCACAAGACTCTCCTCTAGTTTTGAAAGCTTCAAGCACTCCCTAAAGACTCTACTGTTCAGGGATGCATACAACCTACATTAACCTTTCTTTAATCCATTTCCTCTTTTCCATTGCTATCCCCTTGAACTCCCTTAGCATGTGAGCCTAAGAGTCATGCTGTTTGTAGATGACCTTCTTTAGAGCTGACTACCACAGTGCCACTCTTGGCAGGGCCCTCTACCCGTCTGATCCCTATAAATGTTTCCTTGTATTCCGCCTATGTTTATAGCGCTGGGGAATCTGTTGGCGCTCTACAAATAACCGATAATAATAATAGTCTGTGGTGAAAAAAGTTCCCATATTCTTTTCTGCTGCACCCTACTTAAATATAGTTGAGGGAGTTGCTCATTTGTAAGGCCAAAGTCCTTTCTTCCAAAAGAGTCATTTATACTTGTATGTAGTATAGGGGCCCAAATACAGGTTCTGCAAGGGGTACACACCATTACACAAGTAATGAAGCAATGCCTCTTTATCTGGGGGTCTCCTCAATGAATGTAGTGTCATGACCAAATTTAATCCATTATCATTAAGCCCCTAGACAATAAGCAAACAGAAGAGTGCAACATACTGCTTAGAGACATCCTGCTCACTTGGCTACTAAAGCAAAGAAGTCTATATAATGGTTATGGTTGTGATAGGCTAAATCCAAAATACAAAGAAGAATTAGATAGTTTAAACAACATTTTTATTTTGCATGCAGGATATTTGGAGGGCAAAATAAGGGAAGGATAAAACTCCAGTCATGGTCAATGTCAGGGTAGTTATACAGAGCTCAGAAATGGTATCTGGAGGTTAAAACTAAGCTAATCAGGTATCCAGCTACAGACTAATGCCAAATAATCAAATACACAGATTTTCCTCAGAGAGCTGAAAAACAAGGCACCTTCAAAGAGGGGATCTTCTTGCATTGACTAGGGCGAGTAGTCTGTTGTGATAGACTGAATTCTACTAGGATTTACAGCCTCTCTTGATTGGTTGGTAGGCCTTACAGTATGAGTCTTTTTTTAACACTGAAAAAGTGAATTGGAAATTGATTTAAAAAAAAATCAAATTTCCACTTGAGCAAACAAATATAACTAATATTTAATATATTAAATGAATATTGCAAAGCATTTGCTCATTCCTAATGAGAGTCACTGACTGGTAGACATTCATGCATATGTCACTCTAGTAAAGAATCCAACAGGGTAAAAGTCAGCACTATGAAGGGAGGTAATACTTTTAAATGGATGTTATCAATTTACTAAATCAATTTATAACAAAGCAGCATATACCTCTTGTCAGGACCGCCATTAGTGGGTGACAGGGATCAGTGGTGTCATACCCAAAGTGGTAGAGCACAACTTGATTTTTGCTGTACAGAGTGCAGGCCATGTCTTCTCTTAGGCAATCCCTATTGGCTCAGTGTTCATGTAATTGCCATTGTATGCTAACATTTTCAACATTTTCAAGTTTTACTAAAGTGGACACATATTTTGGTAATTTGGCTTATTTTGATTCCCTCAGCTGACATCTTAGGGAGAGTTGAGAATAAAAGGAGATCACTGGAGTTGGTGTGCAGGAGTAGTGCTAAGTCCTAGGCACCTCATGGAGCATCCTTTTCTAATGCTTCCTCCATCTACCCCCTTTAGCGAGATTACCTCATTTGTCCTGTCTGGGACTTGCAAAGGATATGACCCAGCTAAGCACGAGAAGATCAAGGATCTCGAGCAGACATTAGCATTACATGTAAAGCTATTCTGCATTGCAGAATCTGTTGGGACAGTTCACAACACCTATTTTAAGGATACAGAGACCTATTTCTCCTCATTACAGTCTGGTCGACATGCTAATCCTGGGGGCCAACCATCATCCCTACTATAAGTACTTAAATTAGTAGCACTGGTACCTTGTTCATATCCTCCATGGATGCTTAGCCTGATAATGGTAGTCTGATGGGACTCTTGGCATAAAATTGGAGTGGGTTAATTTTAATCTATGCAGTGATTACAGATGAAAAAATATAGATACATGTATTTCATATATGTGCTTTCTTATGTTTTCAAACTTTTAACTCAAAAAGTGCCTATTTTAAGATCTGATGCCTGAATATACATAGAACGGGTGTTCTTGTGAATTTTTACTCGGCCATTGTATTAGTGAGTTGTTTTTGTTTTAAGTAATTTATCAATGGATAACAGGGCTTACTTGCTAATCTGATAATTTGAGCATTAATGATATTTGCACTTGAGCAAATAAACTTTATTTTCAACTTGTAATACAAGTGTGCCGATGCTCACTATATACTGGTGCTTTAATTTTCACTCGAGTGTAATTTACGGTAGAATTATTGCTCAAAAGTTTGCTTCACTTGTAATCTGATATTGTCCCCTTTTCCATTAACTTAAGCTTTTCTATAGATAAGCTTTTCCATGTCAATATTTTAGAAAAAAACACTTAAACAGGTTTATTTTAATTTTAATGTTTGCTCTTTAAAAAAATAAGTACTTTATTAGTGCCAATATGCTGAATACTATAATGTGCTAGGTGTATTATGTTATTAGTTATAAGGCCATATTTGATGTAATTGATAACCACATTGAGTTTTGCACTCAAATTAACCCCTTTCTGCATAATGGACATAGCTCAGCATTCTCTGTTGGCGTAGTAGGTACTTTCAACCTTCTGCCTCATGCTGCCATCCCAGCAGTCAGCTTTGAGAGCTAAGACCTCAGCCAGAGGCAGAAGGCATCTGTCTTCATATGGTAAGAGAGCACTGATCATGCTTCCTTTACCACATGAAGCAGATCGCCAATACAGACAGTGACAATCTGTGTCACTGACTGTTTCAGATGCCATGGGGGGTGGTGTGGGAGGAAAGAAGGGAGGCAAGCTGGTGGTGCATTGCAAAAGGGGGGAGGAAGGGGGATTCCCTTCCTACAGAAAAATAAAGTTTTTGGAGGGAAGGGGAGAGATCGTTTCCCTACACTATGAAGTGGGTTGAGAGAGGGAGGTCCTCCATACAATCAGTCGGGGGGAGGGGTATAGGGAATCCCTACACTACAAAAAATATATTTTAAAAAAATAATAATAAACAAAATTAAAAAAACTACAAAATGGGTACCGGCAGAAAGCTGCCAGTATCTAAGATAGTGGCACCAAGTGAAAGCGAGGTGGGTTAGTGAGTTGTTTGAGGAGGACCAGGGAGGTGGGTGGGGAAAAGGGTTCCCTACACTACATAAATAAAAAAATAATTAAAAAAATACTATACCTAAACTGCCCACTGCCAGACTGCCTGCCAATAATTAAGATGGTTGTGAACAGTGGGGGGTAAGGGAAGGAATATAGCTATTTGGGAGGGATCAGGTAAGGATCAGGGGGTGGAAGGTGTCAGGTGGGAGGTAATATCTACACTACAGCAAAATGTTACCTTACAAGCTACCTTATTAACCCCTTTACTGCCAGGAATTTCAGAAGTGTGGTGTGCAGCTGCAATTAGCGGCCTTTTAATTGCCAAAAACAATGGCAAAATCTGAACAAAGGAGACCCCAGAGACGCTTTTACAACCATTTGTCTTATGACTGCTGTAGTTGTGTGTAAAAAATTTCAGTGAGAAACCCAAAGTTGTCAAAAAGTTAATGATTTTTTTTAACATATATTGCATTTGGCGGACAAAAAGGTGGTATAAAATATACCAAATTGGGCATCGATCAATACCTTGTCTACTAAAAAAATTAATATAGGGTTGACAGGTAAATAAAAAAAGCTCTGTTACTGTTTATATTGGAGTGATAGCAAAAATACTCTGGTACTTTTGACCATTTTTTTCTATAAAATTCCCGGTCATTAAGGGGTTAATATTTCATTTATTTTCTGTGCTTCAGAATTATTTCATGAGAAGTTTACATTGCAGTAGCTCAATAAAAGCAGAACTTGTACAATGTCTAGCAAAACACACACAAAATTCCAAAAACAAACAGCATAAATGATTTTCTCAAGTGCTGTTGCAATATTAACCTCTAAACTTTCAGACCCCATTGCATTTAGCCAGACACCATGAAAAACACACCCATGCTCAAACTCCCTATTCACTATTAACTCCTAAACTGACACACATCCCTCAATGCAAATAAACCTAATCTCTATTAACCACCAACTTGGTCCAGGAATTTTCTCTAAGAGAATAAACAATGGGGCCTATTTATCAAGCCGTCAACTGAGAATATGCTGGAATTCTGCAGCGTATTTGTGGCGAGTTTAATTCTCCTTATTTAACAAAGCCTACAGACCGGCAAAAGTAGAATTTTGTGAAGTAACATATGATCCGCCGGTCTCAGTCCGACACAGATCAATGCTTACGTCACTATAGATGTTCCGAATGCAAATTCGGTACTATCTGACTATTTTTG
Organism: Bombina bombina; assembly: GCF_027579735.1. Taxonomy (NCBI): domain Eukaryota; kingdom Metazoa; phylum Chordata; class Amphibia; order Anura; family Bombinatoridae; genus Bombina; species Bombina bombina. Next base: position 288,151,834 of record NC_069502.1, on the reverse strand, counting down.
CAAGTTATCAAATAACTACCAGGTACGCTCACCACTATTCCAGCCCAGCTTACCCTTGAGGCCGCGGATGCCATAGGAATCAAGGGGAGTCTGAAAACAGCGAAAGCTCATGTTCGCTGCTGCCCAATATCCCATTGATTCCTATGGAAGAATAACATTTAAGTTTACACCTAACACCCTAACATAACCCCGAGTCTAAACACCCCTAATCTGCTGCCCCCTACACCGCCGCCACCTACATTATACTTATTAACCCCTAAACAGCCAGCACCCCACATCACCATAAACTAAATTAAACTATTAACCCCTAAACCTAACAACCTGCTAACTCTATATTAATTATTAACTCATCCCTATCTTATAATAAATTTAAACTTACCTTTAGATTTAAATTAAACTATATTAAACTAATAATTAATCTACCCTATTATATTAAATTACATTAAACTATATTAAATTAATAATGAATCTGCCCTATTATACTAAATTACATTAAACTATATTAAACTAATAATTAACTTACCCTAACTTTTACACTAAAATTACATTAAGCTACAAATTAAATTAACTATATTATATATTTAAACACCTAACCCTACTCAAATAATTAAAATCTACACTAAAAAATTACTAAGTTACAAAAAGCTAACAACTAAGTTACAAAAAAATAACAAACACTAAGTTACACAAAAAGAACACTAAGTTACAAAAAATAAAAAAGGAATTATCAAAGATTTAAACTAATTACACCTATTCTATAGGTAAATATTCTATAGGTAAATAAAAAAATCCCCCAAAATAAAAAAATATAACCTACAATAAACTACAAATAGCCCTTAAAAGGGCCTTTTGTGGGGCATTGCTCCAAATAAATTAGCTCTTTTACCTGTAAATAAAAAATAGAAATACCCCCCAACAGTAAAACCCATCACCCACACAACCAACCCCCCAAATAAAATCCTAATCTAAAAAAGCCTAAGCTCCCCATTGCCCTGAAAAGGGCATTTGGAAGGGCATTGCCCTTAAAATGGCATTTTGCTATATTGCTGCCCAAAACCCTAATCTAAAAATAAAACCCACCCAATACACCCTTAAAAAATCCTAACACTAACCCCAGAAGATTCACTTACAGTTTTGAAGATCCGACATCCATCCTCAATGAAGCCGGGAGAAGTCCTCAATGAAGCGGCAATAAGTTCTCAACGAAGCCGGGAGAAGTCTTCATCCAAGCCAGCAGAAGTGGTCCTCCAGACGGGCAGAAGTCTTCACCCAGACGTCATCTTCTATCTTCATCCATCCAGCGCGGAGCGGCTCCATCTTCAAGACATCCGACGCGGAGCATCCTCTTCAATCGATGGCTTCTTCGGAATGAAGGTACCTTTAAATGACATCATCCAAGATGACGTCCCTTCTATCAGCCAATCGGAATAAATTTTTAAAAAATCCTATTGGCTGTTACAATCAGCCAATAGGATTGAACTTCAATCCTATTGGCTGATCCAATCAGCCAATAGGATTGAGCTCGCATTCTATTGGCTGTTCCTATCAGCCAATAGAATGCCATCTCAATCCTATTGGCTGATTGCATCAGCCAATAGGATTTTTTTCAACCTTAATTCCGATTGGCTGATAGAATTCTATCAACCAATCGGAATCTAAGGGACACTATCTTGGATGACATCATTTAAAGGAACCTTCATTCCGAAGAAGCCGTCGATTGAAGAGAATGCTCCGCATCGGATGTCTTGAAGATGGAGCCGCTCCACGCCGGATGGATGAAGATAGAAGATGCCGTCTAGGTGAAGATTTCTGCCCGTCTGGAGGACCACTTCTGCCGGCTTGGATGAAGACTTCTCCCAGCTTCGTTGAGGACTTCTTGCCGCTTCATTGAGGACTTCTCCCGGCTTCATTGAGGATGGATCTTCAAAACTGTAAGTGGATCTTCTGGGGTTAGTGTTAGGATTTTTTAAAGGTGTATTGGGTGGGTTTTATTTTTAGATTAGGGTTTTGGGCAGCAATAGAGCTTAATGCCCTTTTAAGGGCAATGCCCATCCAAATGCCCTTTTCAGGGCAATGGGGAGCTTAGGTTTTTTTAGATTAGGATTTTATTTGGGGGGTTGGTTGTGTGGGTGGTGGGTTTTTCTGTTGGGGGGGTATTTGTATTTTTTATTTACAGGTAAAAGAGCTGATTTCATTTGGACAATTCCCTGCAAAAGGCCATTTTAAGGGCTATTTGTAGTTTATTGTAGGTTAGGGTTTTTTTTATTTTGGGGGGGCTTTTTTATTTTCCTAGGGATAGGGGTTAATACATTTATTAGAGTTGCTGTGGGCTCCGGGAGCAGAGGGATAGGGGTTAATACATTTATTAGAGTTGCGGTAGGCTCTGGGAGCGGCAGGATAGGGGTTAATAACTTTATTTAGTTGCGGCAGGGTCCGGGAGCGGCGGGATAGGGGTTAAACAGTTTAGTATAATGGCGGTTCTTTGTGACAGTATACAAATAAAGCTGGGAAAAAGTCGAATAGCAGCAAGATCGATGACTGTTTAGTTAACAACAGTCCGCTGCTCATCGCCCCGTACTCGGTGCGTGGCTTTTTGACAGATTTTTTGTTAAATATGGAGAGCGTATTCTGGTCCACGGCAGTGATGTTAGGCGATGTCAGGCGAGTGTATTGGTGCCGGCGAATGCAGCATAGTTGACAGCTTGATAAATTGGCCTCATTGGGTATTAGCAAGGATGGGGGGCAGATGGAGAGTCTACAAATAGTGGTCATTTTAAGTTGTGGGTTACACTGAATGTGTACATAGTGGTGTGTCTCGTGGTTAGGATTTTTTTGCCATAGGGGTTGTGTGAGTTTATTTAATGTTTTATTTGGTTAAGGAGCTGAAGGGTTTATTACTGTGGCTTGTAATCTAGATCTAAATGTGCTGCAAAGGCAATAATACATTAATATTGACATCTAAAAATCAGTGGTTTGGTAATCCTCATTTTAAGAAGAAAATATTTTTAACATTTTACTAAAAAAATCTGGCCTCTTTGCAGCTGAAGCTGAACAAAAAAGAAAGAAATCTAGTTCCCAGGACACTGTTATATTTTCATTGACATTTCTGCTCAGACGTTTCTTGATTTGGAAAAATCCAGATGTCAGCCATATGTGAGATACTTTAGATCCTACAATTCTCTTACTTTTATTAAAAATACATTTATATAATATCCCTGTGAACTAATTTGTACATCTCCTTTATCAGATTAATTACTGAGTTTAACATGAATTCTAAACCAAAGAATTAGTCTGTAAATTTTCAGCTTATATTATACATCTGAGTTACATAAATTTCGAATATTTAATGGATGTTTTTTTTTTGTCTCACCATAATTCAAGGAGTGTGTTCATGAATATACTATGTTAATACTTTTCCCGTCTCTGAGGACCTGGTTGTTCTTGACATCCAAAAGCAAAATAAAAACAACCTTTGATTAGTTGCAAATTAATATAAGCATTAAGCAAACAAATGACCACGGTACATTTATTATAAGTGTAGTTAAAGGGACACTAAACCCAATTTTTTTCTATCGTGATTCAGATAGAGCATTCAATTTTAAGCAACTTTCTAATTATTTCCTATTATCAAGTTTTCTTAATTCTCTTGGTATCTTTATTTGAAATGCAAGAATGTAAGTTTAGATGCAGGCCCATTTTTTGTGAACAACCTGGGTTGTTCTTGCTGATTGGTGGATAAATTCATCCACCAATAAAAAAGTGCTGTCCAGAGCCTGAACCAAAAAAAGCCTAGATGCCTTCTTTTTTTAAATAAAGATAGCAAGAGAATGAAGAAAATTTGATAATAGGAGTAAATTAGAAAGTTGCTTAAAATTACATGCTCTATATGAATCATGAAAGAAAAATTTGGGTTCAGTGTCCCTTTAAACCTTTTTTTCCCAAACAGGTAAAACTATCTCCAACACATGTTTACATTTGTATGAATTATCGCATATTTTGTGCATGCACCCAAACAGAAGACTAAAGAAAGCATATACCTCTCATATGATGGTTATGTAATTATGTACAAAGCCAGAGATTATGACCTAGATTTAATGAAGCCCATTCATGAAACAAATACGTCATGGAATAAACTCAAAAATTGCAGAATTCATAAAGATTTGGATCCGCCTTCATCACAGTTGCAAGTTAATAATCAAGGGGTCAATGACAATCTATTGCCTATTAGCTCCTGAAAATTATTTTTTTTGTATCAGATGAATTTGGAGACAAGTTTCTCAAGTGAACACAATGCTATTGTCATGATAGGTGTTTATCTAAAAGAGTGATTTCGACTGAGCTTGGAGATGGCCGCATAATCTCTGAGCTCCTTGCTGCAGATATCTAAAGTCGGCAACGCAGCGACAGAACAGAGCCAAGCTTTCAGTTGAGGGCAGATGGAAGGTGGCTGACACCCAGAGCGTCCATCGATAGATCGATCAAGAGCACACACACCACCTCGGGCCTTCTATCTCACCGACACTGCACATTTGTGCCAGAAGGATCAATGTCTAAATTGAGGAGCCTGACAACAGCGCACGCCTCCGGTTTTCACACCGGATTTACTTGACATACAAGTAAGCCGGGACTTGCCCCAGAGACATAGGGGACATTGTTGGCCTAGGGGGTCGAGAGTGGCTGCCCGGTTTGACTGTCCCGGTCTGGAAGTACTACATAGGTAGCCCACAGCTGTAACCACATAAAGCGGGTTAATGTGCCACGCTACACACTAGGCCACTTGACAGATGGCTTGCTAATAAACCGAGGACTCGGTAAATAGTCATTTGAACAGAGGACATGACAACTAACTACACTTTAGCATGAAGGATCCCTCCAGCTAAACAACATGCTGGATATATGCCATTAAGCAGTGGGGACATCTTGGAGGATACATGTGGGAGAGAGGGCTGAGGAAAACTTCTCCCTTTTATGGCGCATAACTTAAAGAATAGGGGCAAAGGCTGAATTAATAAAGCTTCTGAAAATACACGAATATAGCTAAGCAAACTGAGAGACATTTTAAGACGTATCCATTGCAAAGCCTTCCCTGTTACTGCAAAGGAAATAAAGGGAAACAGAAGACAGAGGTACACTTTTAGCCTAAATAAAAGCTTAAGCAGAGCAACATCTAGAACTTTCCCACTCACCTCCTAATCTAACACTCTCTTAACAAGCCCTCTTAACCCCATATGTCATAAAACAGAAGTCATATTAATACATTTCTCAAGCTCCAGGGTTGTAGTGTCTGGTTATCAACAAATCTTCCCCAGCATTCTTAAACGATGTACTGTTACTCTTTGTTTTTGCTATTATGTCAGTCAGAAAATCTGCCAAAGGAGATAAAACAAATAAACCCTCTACAGTGAGCACCTTTTTTAAACCTTCTAAACCCGTTAAAACCACAGAGTTGGCAACGATGGAGACAGGGGGCAACTCAGAACCAGAATCAACACCTCTATCTAATGATGAGAACCTGAACCCAGTAACAAAAGCTGATTTGAGGGGCCTCATCTCAAAACAAGACATCACAGCAAATTTTGAGAGATTATGGGAAAAAATTTACTCCATGCACACTGCTGTCACCTCAAGCCTCATGGACATATGATCAGATATAGCTGATCTGGGCGGCAGACTTGATGTGCTGGAGGAACACAGAGACACAGTCACAGACGAACTGGCTGCATCCTCTCAGACTATGCAACTACAACAGCAAACCATCACAGACCTACAAGATAAAGTTGATGATTTGGAAAACAGGTCTCGAAGAAACAATATCAGGCTAAAGGGAGTCCCAGAAACAATCGCTAACTCAGACCTCAACACAAATCTGAAACAACTCTTCAGAAATATTAAAGGAGGCAGAGAAGACTCAGAATTTGCTATTGAGTGAGCTCATAGAGCAATAAGAGCAAGACCTAAGGGGGATGCACCCCCTATAGATGTTATTATTAAATTCTAATTTTTTCAAGACAAGGAGAAAATTCTTCAGGCCTCAAGGGATAAACCAACCTACAAATTCCAAGGAAATGTAATACAGTTCTATAAAGACCTCAGCCTTTGGACACTCCAAAGGAGGGGCTCCCTAGGCCCTCTGACCACCCTCCTAAGGAAACATCATATTAAATACAAATGGGGTTTTTTTTTCGCCCCTTCACATCCTTAAAGACAACAAAACCTTCACAGTCCGAGACTGAGAGGAAATACCTCCAACATGTAAACACCTGGGGAAGACCAGCCACAGTCAAGTTCCCCAAGACAACCCAGGTGGATGAGAGTGAACCGCAGAAAACTCAAGAAATAAGAACCATCTAAGACCATCACACTCTTGTTTCCACTCAGGATATCTCTCAGGGCTTTGTATCCCATTATGACTTTTTGAATCAACAGTATCCTTTTTCCTTAATGTCTATTAAGATGTCTTCTTCCTACAGGTCTCCTTAGGAGACCATACCAATGTCGTGCCCCCTCACTAAAACTTTAGACAGTCATGGTGCATATATACTTCAGTATAATCTTTGTTCAAAAATGTTTGAAAAGTTCAAATGTTGCTGATCCCCCCCTGAACCGCAAATAGCAACAGCTTTCACACTCACTCTAGCAACACTGGGGCCCCCACCACACTAATTTTATTATACCCCAAATACACCTAATATCTCACAATGTGAGAGGGTTAAACACTAATGTGAAATGTCGCACATCTATGTCTCAATATCAACATTTAAGGGCCAATATCATTTTTCTCCAAGAAACCCATTTTACCCAGGCTATAATTCCAAAATATTGGGACAAAAATTTTTACGCAACACTACCACGCAACCACCGATGCTAAGAAGCGAGGGGTCTCATTCCTAATCTATTCTAGTTTAGCTTTTGAACATTAATCCACCCTAGCAGACAAAGAAGGGAGATACCTTATAGTTAAGGGCCGCTTCTCAGATTCAAGCTTTATCTTATGTAATATTTACGCCCCCAATGATAATCAACAGAACTTTTTCAACAATATATCCAATCTACTTACTGACTGGTCTCAACACAAAATTATACTAGCTACTTTATCATCACCATGTCCAAGCACACTGACCTTAATGCTAAACCAAGACCTAAAAGTCTCAGACACAATAAAATAGTAACTGCTATACAAGAACAGTTAGCCCCACATGCATTTATTGACACTTGGTTTACACTATATGGGAAAACATCAAATACAACATACTATTCATCGACTCATAAACAATACACAAGACTTGACTATATGTTCACTAGCCAGATATTACAACCGCTTTTTTGATCCTCAGAAATACATCCCTGCGTATGGTCTGACCACGCTGTTCTTTCTCTACACCTTGACGGGTTCATAGACACTTGCAGACCTAGAACATGGACCTATGACCAATCATATTTAAAAGACCATCCTAACAAAGGCAAACTCATTAAATCATTATCTGAATTTTGGGAAGTGAACAAGGGGTCCACGACTAATACGATTTCGCCCTGGGCAGCCCACAAGACCTACATCCGAGGTTTGCTTATTCAGGAAAAATCGCTCAGTAATAAGCAAAATAAAACCCTAATATCACAACTACATAAAGAAATACACGAATTAGAGACCCAACACAGACTGACTCATAGAGCTGGTATACTTTCTACACTAGAGGCTAAGAGATCACACCTAGCTAAACTTCTAAACAACCAATCACTTCAAAGACAATTCAAAGACTTAACACTCAATACTATATTTATGCAAACAAACCTGACAGGTATCTAGCACACAAATTAAGAGAATGGTGCAAGGCATCCACTATCCCCTGTATTCTACTTCCGAGTGGCGCCTCCGTGTCACATCCACAGCATATAGTGTATATATTTGCAGATTACTATGGGAAACTCTACGATTGTAAAAAGGTACAGCACTCGCCAATATTAACATCCCAAACCACAAAATTTTTAGAGGAGGCTAACTTGTGCCCCCTATCGAAAGAAAAACATTTAAAGTGATCTTATTACCCCATCTCAATGATTTTTGCAATTTTGTTTTAGGGTGCCAAACTATCCCAACTGACTTACTACAAGCCAAGATTGTGGTAATCCCAAAGCCCGGTAAAAATAATAAACTATGCTCAAGTTATCGTCCCATATCACTTATAAACCAAGACCTGAAAATCCTGACTAAAATCCTAGCCAATAGATTAAAACATATCCTCCCAGTGCTTGTCCACCCAGATCAGGTGGGATTTGTAAAGGACAGAGAGGCACCAGATAATGTAAGACGGATGGTTAATATTGTGGATTATGTGGGGAGGGACAGAGTGCCTTCTCTGCTCCTGTCACTGGATGCAGAGAAGGCATTTGACAGGATAGATTGGGAATACATGAGAGCAGTTTTGCTCCGGATGGGATTTGGGTGTGCCTTCATTAAAGCTCTGGATATGATTTACTCAACTCCCTCGGCTCAGGTTTCTGTTTCGGGGTACAAATCTAAAAGCTTTCCCATACTAAATGGAACAAGACAGGGGTGCCCATTATCCCCCGTCATTTTTGCACAATGTATAGAACCCCTGGCAGCTAAAATTAGATCATCACCTGACATTTCAGGGGTAGTGATCAAGGACCGCGAATATAAATTAACACTCTTTGCTGACGATATCCTTTTGACACTGACTAAGCCCCTTATCTCATTGCCCAATCTAAACAAACTTCTAGACCAATTCTCCCAAATTTCAGGGTATAAGATCATTCTCGACAAATGCGAAGTGTTGCCACTGGGTCTCTCTCAACACACTATGAAAACTATAGAAATCAATTTCGACTTGAGGTGGGCCACACCCTCTCTTAAATACTTGGGGATTCACCTAACTGCCCAAGTCAATCAGTTATACAAACATAATTTTGAACCCATGTATAAAGAAATAAGGAAAAACATTAATAAATGGCAGACATACACCTTTTCATGGCTAGACTTTCAGCGGTAAAGATGACTATATTGCTCCGACTACTGTATCTATTCAGAACTCTCCCCATAAAGTTCCCGACATCTGATTTAAAGTTACTACAAGCAGAATTGGTGGCATTTTTTAGAGGGAAAAAGATGGCTAGAATCTCATCCACACTTATCACAAGACACAGAAGTCTAGGGGGAGTGGGGGCTCCCAATCTGCTGGAGTACTACAAAGCAGCGAGATTAGCACAGACAGTACTCTTTGGGAGAAACTCCACAGGGGTTCTTTGGACCCATTTGGAAGCAAATTTAAGGGGATCTACCCACCCAGATGACATCCTGTGGGGTGGACCTCCTTCAGGAGGCACTTCGGAGAGACACAGATCTCTCACCTCAGACAATACTACTCACATTTGGTCTCTACTAACCAGACAACAAAAAATATTATCTCCCCAAACTTTGATGCATCCAATTAGATAACTCCTCCCTAGAGACTCACAAACAATTGTTGATAAAAGGGCAAACAAGGAGCTATACAGAGTGGCAGACTGGCTAGTTGGTAGAAAACCCAAGACTTTCAATCAAATACAGGATCACCTAGGCCCATTGAAACTACACTGGTTCCAATATCTTCAAGTTAACTATGAAAATTTAACATTACACTAAGATCTCACAATTTGTCTAGCCTACAGTCCTAGAAATTCTCCTAAAGTCAACACATAAACCCAAAAAGGCTATATCCAGAAATTCAAACACTAAACAACACGATCAAATCTGCTGTACTCCTAAACTGGGAGACCGATCTAGACATATCTAAGGATAAAGATTGGTGGGATGACATATACAACTCAGCTTGTAGAGGCCTCTTGAGTGCGGACTTGAGAGAAAACACAATCAAGACCATGTTCAGATGGTATTTGACCCCAATTAAGACATACCATATGTCTCCCACTAACAATAGACTATGCTACAGGGGTTGTATCATCATATGCGATGGGATTGTGATATAATAAAACCAATATGGGTCAAATTATCTAACTTACTTAGTTCCGTTTTAGAGGAACAAATTCAACTATCTCCTTCCCAAGCTCTCCTGCATGAACCTCTTCACCGGTTCAACAATCATATAAATATATTCATTAAGATCGCATGCACGGTTACTAGAGCCTGCATAGCAAAGTACTGGAAAACTAGGGCCCTCCCTTGGGAGGAGGTAAAGAATAAAATATCCCTAACGTATCGAATGTATGAGTCAGCCTCTAAGATTCTGGGTATGCAGACCCAGTTTGAAAGGGTCTGGTATTATTGGACTCAAAATGGGACCTCAGACTCACATACCTAAATAAGGTCTCTAAAGGGCAGTAGGTGACAACACTGAACCAGTCATAGGGAAGCGGTCTTGCTCATGCACTATCTAAAATATCACTGATCTGAGAATTGTTGGTATTTGTTTATTTAAGTGTATGAATTTTTTTTTCCTTCCCTCATTTATTTTGTTTAATTTCATTAGATAAAGTTACACTGTTTAATGCTTTTATGATTGAGACAACACAACTCTGCTTCTTGAATTCGCTAAGGTGTATAGTAGGGATGGTAATATCTCCACTTCACTCAACACTTTCTTGAGAGTCCTTATTGAACTTGGACATTACACTCGGACTCCCTAGAGCGAAGCTCACCAAACCTTCATACTAAGTTTAATTTTCCAATAAAAAGATTTAAACATAAAAGAGTGATTTCTGTCCCTTGTGCAGTTAGGCATACTGTGCCTTAAAGGGACAGTCTAGGCCAAAAAAAACTTTCATGATTCAGATAGAGCATGTAATTTTAAACAATTTTCCAATTTACTTTTATCACCAATTTTGCTTTGTTCTCTTGGTATTCTTAACCTAGGAGGTTCATATGCTGATTTCTTAGACCTTGAAGACGACCTCTTTCAGATTGCATTTTAACAGTTTTTCACCACTAGAGGGTGTTATTTCACGTATTTGATATAGATAACACTGAGCTCGTGCATGAGAAGTTATCTGGGAGCAGGCACTGATTGGCTAGACTGCAAGTCTGTCAAAAGAACTGAAAAAAGGGGCAGTTTGCAGAGGCTTAGATACAAGATAATCACAGAGGTTAAAAGTATATTATTATAAATGTGTTAGTTATGCAAAACTGGGAAATGGGTAATAAAGGGATTATCTATCTTTTAAAAGAATAAAAATTCTGGTGTAGACTGTCCCTTTAAAGGAGGCCTAGAAGTTAAATTAGGCCTTAATTGCAATATTCTATATTACTTCTGTTCTTTTAGCATGAGGTTGATTGTGTATTGAGTTAATTCTTCTAATGTCGCAATTACTTTTTGGATATACTGGTTTTAATTCTGCTTCCCCTGATTACTCTTCTGTTTAACCCTTTGTTTGGACTGACTTGGTTATGACTTTAGCTTGATTGTGAACTCTGCAGTTTTTAATGTTTTTGTGCTGCTTTACTCTCTGAGGCCTTGACCTGGACTGTCTGACTTACATTACCTTAACTCTGGATTCCTCTGCTATCAGAAGATCTGCAAGTTTATATTTTTCTGGATATTGAGACTAAACTTTTCAAAGGTATGTATTTCTTTGATATTTGAATTTATAAACTTGCAGTTATTTACTAGTAGAGATGTGTGTTCTAAAGTTTTGTAAACTTCCAAATGTGGAAGTTGACCCTTTGTGCCACTCGGCTATTTAAGTTGCCAAATTCATTTTTGTGCAACAGCAAGATGCTAAAATCTGGATTTGCACAGATTTTAGCTTCTTTCGTTGAATTCAGCAATGAAAATAGCCAAGATGCACAAAGGGCCACCTTCTTCCACATTCGGAGGGTCACCAAACCTTCAAATACACATATCTACTTTTAAGTACTTAATTGTTGTTTGTTTTGTAGGAGCTGATTAATGTACTTGAGGAAGTTCAGCAAATAAATTTAGTCTCATTGCTCTCTTACCCCTGGCCTTTGTTTGAATACTATGTTTATGTCCTGTGCTCTAGTAAGGGTTTGTGGTGAGCTGGGCCTCTCAGCCCAACTCTATCTGACACTAAGAAAACGCCTGCTTGGACAGAAAAGAGGTTGGCTGTTTGTTACATAATACACAATTATGGAAACAGAAGAGATGGCCCAAGCTATTAATTCACTCACTGTACAGGTATCAACCCTTGCTAAATCTGTGTAAGATTTTCTAGCTAATAAGTTTAAATGTTTTTAGTATTTTATTATAAATTCTGATAGCAATGCGGAACATGTTGGCGCTCTACAAATACCTGATAATAATAATAATAATAATAAAAGGGGACTGGCAGCAGTTTAGAACTTTCACCATGTTGTTCAGATTTTGGGAAAGTTCCATGTGGAAAAAATAAAATTTTATGTGGTTAAATCTCCAAATGTTCCCATCATTTTCAGGTTACCTTGGTATAGTGCCTCTCCATCCTACTCACAATATGACTTACCCAGTCTCTAAGTACAGCCTTTCTCTGGCCCCCACCTTCCGCAGTTGCAGTCTCCCCACCCATCCTTTCCTGCTTCTCAACCTTAGACATTATTGCAACCTGCCTTATGTTTCCATTCATGTCCACCTCCCCTGCTGCTGAGCATCCTATCCACCCCTTCAGAGCGCCTCTCTCATTCCTGCACACCTCAGCAGATGCAGATCTTTGTGTTATTCAGAATCAGACCCCCATTTTCCCCCATGCATCCTCTATTTTGTTCTCAGGTACAAACTCCCTTTGTTCCTGTGTAGATAAGGATTTTTTTTCAAGCAGACGACAAACTGTTTGTGACTGCAAGAATCAGCTTATTGTGACTTACTTGAAAGTAGCCTTTTTTAGGATTAAAACTATCCAAATACGTGGCACCAAACAGATTGTGATCAAGACCCAAGTTTCATTATCAATGGAGCCACACCATTTTGTAATTTTTTTTTTACTCTTGACACATAGAATACGTTTTACTGTTAAGGATATGGGAATTACAGTACAATGATAGGGGTATACAATGACAAAGATTTGTAATACAATACAAAACATAACAAGACTAAACAAATCTAGCACAGGAGGAAGAGGGCCCTGCTCCGGAGAGCTCACAGTCTATGTGTGAGATACCACTTCACACAACTCTAGATTTTAGTAGGAATTCCTGCTAATAAAACATTGGAAAAGACAGGTAAAGCAATGATCAATGAAATTCAAACATGATCTCCCCTTTACAACATGGCCCTGAATAACCTCACAAACATCTTTGAATCTATGCCTATATCTTCAGAAACATATAAGTATACTAAGGGTTAATTAAACTGACACAAAAGAGCAATATAAAAATGTTAATGTGCAAGAGAATTGTATTATTGTGATATTGCCTGCAAAAAACTCTGGATTTAATTAAGCAAATTAGTTTAACACATAGTTAAAAATGCCTCTGGATTGGGGCGGAGCCACCCACAGAAGAGGCAAGACGCACAATTCATGGGCTCCTGATAAACCATTTGATTTGGGGGTATAAATAATACATCTCAGCAAAGTTTCTAATCTATATCTACTTCTGGGAAGAGCAACTAATGTAGAGACCATCTGATGAGAATTTAAACACTTACCACGACATTTATTCGGACCTCATCTGTTAGCAACGACCATGAGATAGCAGTGACTGTTGGCCTAATTCATGTGGAACTCTATACTACATAACCAAATATGGAGGATTTCTATACGCAGCTACTAGTACTGCTTGACAATTTTGCATAGAAGATGCAGCACAACCTTGTTAACCTAAAACTTACAAGCAGCACTGAGTTTACAATACAATGTGGGTAATGGCGGATGGTATGGACCCTGCAGCGAGCACAGACATTGCTAACATGACAGGTTATATGCTGGAGTTCACCAAGGAGAGCGAGGGACCTCCCACAATATTACAGATTGAAACTCCTCGTGTAAATAAGCATAATTTGGAGAGAACATTTGAAATGTCTCAACCCGAAAATTAAGTTGAAACTGACATACTGCACCTACTCATATCCGCTCAATCTCCTGCTGTCCCATATACGGATCCTAAGACAGCTTTGATTTACTCTATGTTGAGCGAACGAATAGAGCCACGCACCTCTAAATCGTAAACCGCTCTGATTCTGCAGATCATCAAGTCAACACAGGGAAATAGACTGTGGACCCTCATCGTGGTCGCATCCTCGGTCCTGCTCACTTCCCGCTTTAGATTCAGCCTTCTGAGGGTGGAGGAATCTGCATGTATATTAAACCTAGCCTTCAACCTACAATAAGGGAAGATATTTATGATACAAGTGACAATGTAGAGACCCTATGGGTTGAAATAAAGAGTGGGGGGAAAAATCCTAAAAAAATATTACTAGGAACATGCTACAAGCCTCCCAACATTAGTGACCCAGAGGAAACTCAACTACTTATCCAAATAGGTAAGGCTGCTAATAACAGTGCTGTAATTATGGGAGATTTTAACTACCCTGATATAAACTGGGCCAATGAAACTTGTAATTCAGCTAAGGGGGATAGATTTTTAAATGTTCTCAGGGATAACTTCTTGTCACAATTAATAGAGGAGCCAACTAGGAGTAAATCTATATTGGATTTAGTGCTATCAAACAATACAGATATAATATCAAACATAGAAGTTAAAGAACATTTGGGTAACAGTGATCATAACATGGTCACATTTGAAATCTATTTTCAAATGCAGTGTTTTAAAGGATTAACTAAGACTTTTAATTTCAAGAAAGCAAAATTCAACGATTTAAGGAAATCATTAAATAATATAAATTGGGACAATGTATTTTCTAATAAAAATACAGAGAATAAATGGATAATATTTAAAAATGTGTTAAATAAATATACATATCAACACATACCATATGGTTATAAAAATAAAAATAAAAAAACAAAGCCATTATGGCTAAATAAAAATGTGTTAAGAGAAATTAGGAAAAAATGTAGGGCATTTAAATTATTAAAAGAAAATAGTACAGACTCAGCATACAATATTTATAAGGAATGTAACAAAGCATGCAAAAAAGCAATCAAATTAGCCAAAATTGAAAATGAAAAATTAATTGCCAAGGATTCTAAGTCTAACCCTAAAAGGTTCTTTAAGTACATAAATAGCAAAAAAATCTAAGAAGGATAATATAGGTACATTAAAATGCGTGGAGGGTAGCATGATAAATAATGACAGGGAGAAGGCTGAGGTACTAAACCAGTTTTTTTCTTCAAGAGAGGAACCATTGAATGATACTTTGGAACAGAATAGAACATGCCAGTCCATACCACTAACTGGGTTTTGTTTAGAGAATATCAGGAAAAAAATGGAAAATATTAAGGTAAATAAAACTCCAGGCCCAGATGGAATACACCCAAGGGTGTTAAGGGAACTTAGCACTGTTATAGACAAACCTTTACTCTTAATTTTTCAAGACTCATTATCCTCAGGCATGGTACCCCAGGATTGGCGTAAAGCTGATGTGGTGCCACTCTTCAAAAAGGGAAGCAGGGATGATCCAGGAAGCTATAGACCAGTTAGTCTGACATCAATAGTGGGGAAGATATTTGAAGGGATTATAAGGGATTATATTGATAAGCATATTCGTGTAAACAAGATTATAAATTCTAATCAGCATGGCTTTAGGAGAAATAGATCATGTCAAACTAATCTAATTAGATTCTACAAGGAAGTAAGTAAAAATATAGATAAAGGGGAATCAGTTGATGTGATATACTTAGATTTTGCAAAGACATTTGATACAGTGCCACATGAGAGATTAATGCACAAAATTAAGGGACTGGGAATAGCTGAAAATGTTAGCTCATGGATAAATAACTGGATAAAAGATAGGGAGCAACGAGTATTAGTAAATGGATCATACTCAGATTGGACAAAGGTAATCAGTTGTGTCCCCCAGGGATCAGTACTGGGACCTGTTCTTTTTAATATTTTTATAAATGACTTGGAGCAAGGATTAAATAGCGACATCTCTATTTTTGCAGATGATACTAAGTTAAGTAAGGTCATAAGGTCAGAGCAGGACGAACTCTCTTTACAAAGGGATTTGCTAAAATTAGAACTATGGGCAAGTGAATGGAAAATGAGATTTAATACGGAAAAATGCAAGGTTCTACATTTTGGAAGTAAAAATAAGCAGGCTACGTATTTCTTAAATGGGACAAGACTTAGCCAAACACAGGAGGAAAGGGATTTGGGAGTAGTAATAGATAACAAGCTAAAGATGGGTGCACAATGCAGGGCAGCGGCTTCAAAGGCTAATAAGATACTAGCATGTATTAAAAGAGGCATTGATTCAAGGGAGGAAAGCATAATTCTGTCATTATATAAAGCCCTGGTAAGACCTCACCTTGAGTTTGGAGTGCAGTTCTGGGGACCAATTGCTAAAAAAGATATTGCAGAACTAGAAAAAGTTCAGAGAAGGGCCACAAAGCTAATAAGGGGATTGGAGAAATTAACCTATGAGGAGAGGCTAGCCAAACTGGGTCTGTTTTCTTTAGAAAAAAGGCGCTTGAGAGGTGACATGATTACTTTATATAAATATATTCAAGGCCCATATACAGAGATGGCAGAAGCTCTGTTTATTCCAAGAAAATTGTTTCTGACAAGAGGTCATAATTTAAGGTTGGAGGAAAGGAGATTTAATCTCCTGCAACGGAAACGTTTTTTCACTGTAAGAGCAATAAAATTGTGGAACTCATTACCAAAGGAGGTAGTGAATGCCAATACCATAGATACATTTAAAAATAGTCTGGATAAATTTCTTTATATAAACACAATTCATGGATATGATTGCTAGTATTAAATGGGTCACATTTTAATGGGGTTATTTAAGCTTAACTGGAGCTTTTTGTAAGTATTTTAGATTTGTATAGGTTGAACTCGATGGGCTTCAGTCTTTTTTCAACCTTATCTACTATGTTACTATGTTACTATGTTATGTTACTAGTCCGTGACCATTTACACGGGGACATGTTAGAATTGGTGTGGGCTAGCTGCCAACCTGTACATGGCTTATTGAGGTGAGCAGGGGACTCTTCACAGCTCTCTACGTTCCGGATCACCTATAACCACATGGACTCTCTACCAAGTGTCTGGGGTCTAGGTTTGAGCTAGTATGGAAGTTGATAACCATCCAATAATATAGATTAAACAGATGTGTCTGCTATGCTAGTTTATTCAAATTTCATTAAGACATGTTTTATATAGCAGAATGGAATGATAGAACACATTGCCTTATGAACAGGTGTGAGACAAAATAGTGCCTCTAATGTGAATTGCGTTGTTATATTTGAAGCTCCTCAAAGATTGAACGATAGTGAGTAAAGCAGCAATATGATAATATGTTTACAGTTGTTTGCGAGCATACTGCCATACCAACTAGATAGATTTATTACAAGTAAAGCATATGGTTCCAAGGACTCTGCATTGCCCTCATAGATGCACTTGACAGATGCTTATCTGGGCATAACTAAAATAAATGAATGCAGTGGTTTGCAAAGTTTTCTTATACTGCTAAATGACTACACTTTAGACTTGCTGTACCTAGTATGTCATACTACAATGTCCCCAGAACAGTCACTACTCACAAAATTATTAGATTGTGCGAAAGCTGCTCATTTATGTTCTTATTTAATATATACGTTTACATGTCTTATGTTTGAGTTGGGAGCTCTAATTTTATAAGCCTGTTTTTGTTTTTACTTTTAAAAGATGTTCTGCACTAAGTCCAAATCATCATAAACCTAGTATGCAAACTATAACACCTTCATATGTATGGTTTTAGAGGCTCAGATAATCGTGTTATTCTATGTATGGTCAAATGAATGTTCTCAATACGCTAACTCCCTAAGAGCGCAAATATAAGTTTGTTATACAGATCAGTAACCTCATTACAACTGCCCCTGATTTGTGTTGTTGTAGCCTCTTTAACTTTACCGCACCTTATAATTCACCCTGATAGAATGGTGAAACATCCAGGCTGACTACTACTAGGTAACCATAAGCTGCTACTATATACCTTCTTAACATTATATCTGGCTCTACCATGTTAAATAGTGGTCACGGAATTGTGCCCCTTAAAACAGTTGGCTACAATGCATATCTTTTCAGTATTTTCCTGTCGTCGGGTATAGGGCCCATGCCCAGGGGACAGGATATATACCTATGTTTATTTTACGTCACAATACATCCCATTAACTCAGAAGCAGTCTTAGCCTCACAACTTACCTAGAGGTTCCTTCCTGGCTGACCACAACCTATTATTCAGCAGTGTTTAGATGGTTATGTTTTGCAGAGCCCACTATCTACAAAGTAACCATACTGGGCTATTTTTTGGAGTTTGGTAGCCTCTCGCTATAGTAGCCTATCAATAGGTATATATGTACTCTCATGTACTTAAATGATAAAATGGTGGCTGGCCCCTGTTCCACCCCCCCCCCCCCAAAAAAATAAATAAATAAATAAATAAATAAATAAAAGTATTCTGGATTGAACAAATTATGTCCAGAGGATAAATGTGCAGTTTCTCTCATAAAACACTGCAAATAATTAAAACATCTCTTTATATATTGAAATTAGAACCACATGCTTATACAATTCTATACCATGTTTGGGTACTTTATGACAATAATTCTATGATAATGCATTTTTAGCTACATGGTGGTTTCAGTTTATTATGTCTAATATTCTATTACCTCTCTTCCCACATTTTACACAATTTATGTAAAACACTCCTATTTCAAAGTGGGAAAGTATTCTATACCATATTCTTGATATCATTCTCTCATGTTTGATAACATTGCCCTCCTCCTCTACACAGTAACTCTTTAAAGTGTCAGGGCTCAAGGGTAGCCTCTCTAGTCAGAGGAGTAGGAACACACTCATTTCAAGCAATATGCAAAAATGAGGATAATAGAGGAATTGAGTACAGTCTATACTTGGTTGTTTCTTAAGTAGGTTAATCTATAATCCTGTTAAGCAACATTACAACAACTCTTG
The DNA here is from genome assembly GCF_027579735.1 of Bombina bombina. NCBI lineage: Eukaryota > Metazoa > Chordata > Amphibia > Anura > Bombinatoridae > Bombina > Bombina bombina. The sequence goes on along the minus strand of NC_069502.1, from coordinate 288,132,810 downwards.
TCAATGTTTATGATAACAGTCACTGTTTACTTCCTAATTGCTTTTTTGCTTGTACACCTACAAAAACCTACTGTCCTATATATATTCAATTTAATATGATCTACGAGTGGACATTTATGTGGACTTGTCAGTACTGCATTATACTTGTGAATATATGTTAATCCTCAATAAAAAATATATATATAAAAAAATGCCTCTGGATTAACAATGCATTACTTATCCATAGATACCCAAAGCTGGTGACCTAATCAAGGGTGACATATGTATACAGCCATGTTCATCTTAGAACCTCGCTAGCATGAAGAGAAATCACACAAAAACTTTGAGATTTTTCAAGACTTTATATGTAATGTAGGAGTCTCTGTTTCACATAAAGAACACTACATAGCAACATAAACATTTCTCAAGATAAAATTTGTATTTCTAAAAAAATTTAAGGGTGTCACCGTACCTACGAGACATCTTAGAATATCTCCCTGAGCAGCAAAGTTTGAAATATTAGGTCCTATATGAGGATGATTAAATTAATCTATACAATCAATACTGCAATAATAAAATATTATATCACATTAGAGAATTTTATTTTTGCTCATTTATGTTATTTTAAACTTAAACTACAGACTTGATGGGCCATTAGTTTTTTGCTAGATTTTATATTTCTTTATTTTCTTTCTGAAAGTGTTGTATGAACTGTATCTATGTAAATTTTATGTTGGCAAAACTGTATTTATATAATATTAAAACAAATAAAATATATATATGGAAATGTTGAGCCCTTTATATATATATATATATATATATATATATATATATTATACAGATAGATAGATGATAGATAGATATAGAAATATAGAGATAGATAAAGATAAAGAACTAGAGATACATGACCATTACATCTAGATGAACTTGTTGAGCTCCCATTCCAAAAACATGGCCATTAATATGGAGTTGGCTCCCTCTTTGTGGCTTTAATAACAGCAAATCTTCTGGGAAGGCTTTCCACAAGATTTTTGAGTGCGTTTGTGGGCATTTGTTGCCATTTAGCCACAAGACCATTTATGAAGTCAGGCACTGGACGAAAAGATCTGTCTTCAAATCTGTGTTGATCCGAAATGTGTTCAGCAGTGTTTAGGTCAGGGTTCTGTGCAGTTCCTCCACACACAACCTCATCAAACCATGTCCACAGCCATGCTGAAGCAGGAAAGGGATTTCCAGAAATCTGTTGCCACAAAGTTGGAGGCACTCAGTTGTCTAAAATATTTTTGTACTGGTTTGAGTACCGGAGTACCTTTTCTTTTACAAAAAAAAAAAACACTGCTTATATGTAATCATGCATATATATATATATATATATATATATATATTTCTTGTGCATATATTGCCTTTGATACCTTCATCTGCGTCTCAGTGCTCACATTGTGAGGGAGACCACTTTTTCACGATCAAAGCAGTGATTTAGATACATTGTATTGTGAGAGTGAATAAATTCTTTTTTAAAAAGAGTGATGCATTCCCTGTCTTTTTATCCCGGATTATATTCCTGGATGTTTTTTCTTTCTCTGTTTCATGACAAATTTATTTATGGGTCTGCACCACCTCTTGTTCTAGATATTACAGATACATATGTCCTGCTAATATCACCTCCATTCTCATAGTAGCTCTAAGCAGTTGCGTCCCCTCCGTACATATCTCGATTATATATATATATATATATATATATATATATAATTCAGATATATTTATATGAGTACATTTATGATACACACAGCAGAGCTATACGAGATGCTTTGTTGAAAGTAGGGGATTGCAGCACTCAGAAACACTTCTCTTAATCTAATACGTAGAGGAAAAGCTGAAACATTGTATCCAAACAGAGGCTCACACACAGATGGTCCAATTAATAAGTAACTCATTTATTAATGCAGGTAATCCTGAACCTAAATATGCCACTGCAGTGGAAGACCTAAGATAATCACATGACTCATGATAACAGGGTACAATATAACGACATTCTCAATGTTGCATAAATCAATGACCAAAATATGAAAGAAACATGGGAAATTTAAAGTGAAACAAAACGTCCCAAAGTAACAAAAGTTCCACAGATCTTATCTGTAATGATGTAGATATTTTCTTTCATGCAATCACAACATACGAGCTCATGTATAAACGGTACCGTTATTAGTGAAACAGTTGACAGGTTCGAGGTGAAAGCGTCCTCCTATGTCAGTTAACATAAACCATGAGTACTTGATAGTAATAACAGGCTTGTTCCAAAGACAGCAATAAAGGAAAAGGGAAAACACATACAACCTCTTCCAGGTGAGGATAGATGTCAGGCAGCAAAGACCGGATATCTTTAGGCACAAACATGAAGCGTAGAGTAAAGTGAGCCGGGACTTTGCATCCGGCTTTCGTCTCACCCAATTTTCTCGTCTGGTTCCTTAACACCGTTAACTGTGCAAGTTGAACTTAGAGATTCACTCCTGGGTAGACCAACTTTCATTCGCCTCTGCCACACTTCCTTCCGGAAACTTGAGTATTATCAATCAACACCATACCAGGTACTTCTTACTGCTGCTTGATTTTCAAATGACTGTGTCGACGCGCGTTTCGCCCCACAATGCTTTGCGTCAGGGCCTCGTCAGGACTGTCAGTCAAAGGTGATACATTCTTTCCTTTAAATCTGTTGCCAATGTTGCGGGAGTGGTTAAATCGTATACACGCTATCCAATGGGAATAGCCATCAGGCACCACTGTTACCTAGATTCCCATGCATATATTGTTTGAAACAAATCGTTACTATTTACATTATTTAAACAAAAAATAAAGGATTAAATGAATTTGTACAATAAATGGGTTTAACACTATCAATAAATTTCCCATGTTTCTTTCATATTTTGGTCATTGATTTATGCGACATTGAGAATGTCGTTATATTGTACCCTGTTATCATGAGTCATGTGATTATCTTAGGTCTTCCACTGCAGTGGCATATTTAGGTTCAGGATTACCTGCATTAATAAATGAGTTACTTATTAATTGGACCATCTGTGTGTGAGCCTCTGTTTGGATACAATGTTTCATCTTTTCCTCTACGTATTAGATTAAGAGAAGTGTTTCTGAGTGCTGCAATCCCCTACTTTCAACATAGCATCTCGTATAGCTCTGCTGTGTGTATCATATATTTACTCATATAAATATATCTGACTTATTATAAAAAAAAAATTGGGGTCTACACCAGGACCTGGTCTAGCTAGCGCTATCCAGGTTTTTTCTATTGTTTCAGGCAGTTTACCTGTAAGTGATAATCAAGGCGCCTGACTACTATATTTCTCTCCCTAATTTTTGATTAACTCATTTAACATTTAGGAATATAAGAGAGGATTCTCACAGTTTCCGTTCCTTGGGATTGAGAAATTATTTAAGTTGTATACGGTTCTTTGTATACTTTTACTTGTCTTTTTTAAAGCTGAAACACTGTTGATAACAAAAGATTATCGCATTTACCCTCTCAGATGAGGTCTGGGAAGCTGAGCTGAAAAAATCCCTTACAAATACCAATCTAGAAAGTAGTGAATTAGAAACTAATGTGTTCAGTGCTTTCAAAAAATATAAGCATTGCATTGTCAAACAGGTAAAAGTAAGGGCTGAATATTCAAGCCTAGCCAACTACGTTGAGAAAAAAATAGTTCCTAGAGGGTTAAGACTCTTCTTAGACCCAGGTTTCAATGCCAGAGAGGAAGAGGGAGACATAGAATTTTTGGATGAATGGAATGAAAAATTATCTTCATGTGCGCTTGGAATGATAGAGATGTTAATCAAGAGGAATGATAAAAGATTGGAAAAAATAAAAGAAGATGTTGAGTCAGCTTTACAAATTGTAAATAAGTTTGATCATGATCCTAACTTTGATAAATTAAATGAAGAAACTAAAACACATATTTCTAGACTACAGGCAGAAATTAAAGTAAGGAAATGTAGAAAATTACATCGCGATCAGGAAGACTACCAAAATAAAAAAGTCTATGTGTACAAATTTGATAGAGGTTCCTATGATTCAGGGACAGATATGTCAGATCTAGAAAGATCTTCAAAATAGATAGATCTTCAAAAAACGAAGGAGGCCCTGGGTCACAGAATATAGGCCAGGGCAATCTAGGAAGAGACGAGGGGGGAGGAAGAGGAGGAGAAACAAAAAATATGGCAATGGAAGAGAGGAGATATCCCCAGCGAGTACAGAGAGGGAGAGGGGGCAATATGAGACAAAGGCCAGGGAGCAGAGGGAGGCCACGAAGGAGACCGTATCAGGGTTATTAACCCCGATTACATCTAAAGATGAGTTACAAATCATCAATCTTTCTTCATTTAGCTTAAAGCTAACACATATTGAAGTTTTAAGGAAAGGCCTATCCTTTAGTCCAACCAACAAATTGAATAAATTTGACTTCATCAAAGACTTGCATTTGTTTGCGAGAAAGTTAGTTTTTCATCATATAATGCATCAAACTTCTGAAAATAAGAAAGATGAAGAAGCAATACATGCTCTAAAATCCCTTCTAGATGACAATGAGTCCAAAAAAATGGATTCTGAGAATATAGGAATATTCAGATCAAATTTAAAGACAAAATCCACCTATATGCCCTCCATAGCACAGGTACCTGCTGTCTCTCTGTTTGTTAAGACTGTGGAAAAAGAGATAGAGCAGCTACCTGAGGATTGGAGCTTGTCTGATAATCTAACATATGGTCAAAGAGTGGCATTAAAAGAATTAACACAAGCTAAAGGGATAGTGTTTAAGCCAGCTGACAAGGGCGGCAACCTAGTCTTGCTCGATTAATCTTTCTACCTTAATGAAGCAAAAAGACAATTGTTGGACAAAACCCAGTATGAAAAACTTCCAAAAAATCCTTTGTCAAATATGAAATTAAAGTTGTATCATATTTTGCAAGGAGCTAAAATGGAAGGTCTCATCTCCCCTGAAGAATTCAAGTTTCTTAATCCGGTGTGTCCAGTGATGCCTACCTTTTATACTATTCCGAAAATCCATAAAAATAAATCTCACCCACCAGGGAGACCAATAGTGTCGGGTATAGGAGGCATCAGTGAACACATCGGACAATATGTAGATTTTTTCTTAAGACCGTTCTTACTCTCTCTGCCCTCATATGTAAAAGATACCCCAGATCTCCTTCAAAAAATAGATGACATAACTGTCTCTACCCAAACTATTCTTGTATCACTAGACGTCGAAAGTCTTTACTCCTCCATACCCCATGAGGTTGGGATTGGTACTAGTGAACACTTCCTGAGATCTAGAGGCTTAGAAAGTAACAATCACACTAATTTTGTTATAAATCTTTTAAGGTTTATCCTTGAGAACAATGTGTTTGAATTTGATGGCTTGATTTACAGACAGGTCAGGGGGACGGCGATGGGAGCTGTATGTGCACCAACATATGCGTGTCTACATTTGGGGGCATGGGAGCTGGACATCTTTGAAAAGTTTGGTGGGGTGTTCAGCTCCCATGTGTCCCTTTGGATTAGGTATGTGGACGACATCCTTATGTTTTGGGATGGCCCCCTGACCTGTCTGTATGATTTTATCGACTCACGCATGCAGTGAGAAAGAATTACCTTTCTTAGATATCTGCATTAAAAAAGAAGGTAATAAGATAACTACTGAAAACCATCGAAAAGATACGGCAACAAATAGTTTATTAGAAGCTTATAGTAGCCACCCTGAACCTCTTAAAAGAGGCATTCCCTTTAGCCAATTGCTCAGACTGAAGAGAAATTGTTCTTCAAAGACAAAATTTGAACATCATGCTCAAATTATGTGTGAAAAATGTATTGAAAGGGGTTAATCAAATAAATTAATCAAATTTACCCTTAACAAAGTTAGGAAACTAAATAGAAATGATCTTCTATACTCTAAAAAAGCTCAAGCTACAGCAGATATCAATATAAGGTTTATCACTACATTTAAATGCCAATGGCAAAATTTAAGAGACATTTTGTCTCGTAACTGGCACTTGCTGTCATTTGATGAAAGAATTGCTGGAAAAGTGGGTAAAAGACCCCTTCTGACCGCAAAGAAATCTCCTAACTTAAAAGATAAGTTAGTTAAAAGTAGATTTGTGAGGTCAGATCCAGCAACTAACTGGTTGAATAAATACCAACAAGATAAAGGTAGTTTTCCCTATTGACATTGTGTGTATTGCTCTTACATGCTGAAGTGTAAATCATTCTCAGCAAATACAGGCAAAAACTTTGAAATAAGATGTTTTTCCAATTGCAACACAGTAGGAGTGGTATATCTCTTACAATGCTCCTGTCCCCTGTTCTATGTTGGGAAAACAAAATGTATGTTTAAGGACAGGGTACAGGAGCATAGAGATTACATACTCTATGAAAGAGATACGAGTGCTGCTAGACATTTTAAGGATGCACACAACAGCAGCACTGTCTCTTTAAAATTTGTTGGGATTGATCAGGGACTTACAGGTGGCAGAGGAGGAGACAATAATAAATGTCTTCTAAATAAAGAAGCTAGATGGACATATGTGTTAAAAACAATGTCCCCACTTGGCCTAAATGAAAGAATTGAATTTAGGTCTTTCCTGGGTTAAAGAAAGAAATAAATGACTAATTAACCTAGGTAGTCCTAAACAGCACACACAACATCTTTGTATGTAGAAAAGAAAGAGGCGCACATGTGTGTATCGGTATCGACAAGGTGTGCACAAACTGCTGATGTTCTTTGCACAGGGTACTCACAAAGCGTCTCAGCACACCAGTGTGCTTGTGGAAGCAGGCTGGTAATCAGAGCTGACCAGCTGGCTCACTCCGGTGATGCAACTCTCCTCGATATGGCAAGGTTCTGGTAGTGGCTTGCTTAGAAATTAAACTTTCTGGAGACAGGTTCCGTAATGTAGCTTACACTTTTATTGCAGGTGTCACATATACACCTCAAAATGTCCAGGTTTAAAAACAAGCAAGGTTAAAAACAGTATGTACAGATTGCTACGCGTTTCTCGGCTCTCCTGGCCGTTTCATCAGGCATACTAAACAAATTTAAAAACCGGCTTTTATTGCCGCCACTACCAAACATTTCTGACAAACACACCTCTAACCAGGGTGTGTGCTTAATGGGCCAATAGTGTTAGCGTATTTTGACAACAAAGTATACACCCCCTTATTGCCACACATGTTATGTATATCAAAAGAGCAAGATCGCTGTTAAGACCAATGGCGCTCATCTAATGGATCTGTGAGTGTGCCTCATCCGGTGTTGATCGTTATACTAATCCATTTCAAGGTGCCATATGTGATAAACATTATATATATGGCTCCTAAATTCCCCAAAAGAACTAGCGTGTTTTAAAATGCTAATGTATTAGAAAATACAAATTAATATTGTTCACAATTCCTTGCTCGCAATATTTGGGCCTAAGTGAACTCTTTTATACATTGTAAATCACAATTATATATTAGTGACAGCACGAATGTATTTATACAAAAATTATAATAATAAGACCAAATGGAGTCCTATTCTTTGTATATAAATGTGTCAATAAAGGAAAATAACTACTTTAATAGTGATTTGTGTGATTACTTAACCCTTGTGTTGGTGAAATATATTATATCTCTCATCATAATATGGTTATAAAACTACAAAACTATTATATATTTCATGATAGTATGTATTATAATTGTAACCAACTGGTGTTATATGTGCATCTATAATGTAATTATGTAACTATTGCAATTTATGTGCAGATATAGACTGATATAATGTATACGTTCCTATTTATGTGTCAGTATACTTATGTGTGTTTACCTTATGGTACTGTGCAAAAATAAAGAATAAGGGAGGGTGATGAAAATATAAGTGAACTAACAGAGTATACTAATATTCGTGCCTTATTGCTCATTTCTATCGATGTGTGATATTTTTATTAAAAAGTGCTGACTTGTGTTGGGACATAGTACCTGTTCGGTACAGTGGAATATAGTGATATTGTGAACAGGAATCAGATGGTATTTAACAACCATTCAGTGGTTCGTATAATTAAAACAATGGGGATTTGATCTGCATAACATCTAGGGCAATCCTTAAAAAAGTTAATCTCTATTTATACTATTGCTACATATACCTTTATCTTGGGCATAGATTCTCCCATATGCACGGTTAAAAACCTTCAAGTACAGTGCATTGACTAAATGCTCAGGATAAATCACAAATTTCTACACCTTTAAGAAATGTACTAGACTATATACATAGTGTTGTCTATAACAGTGACTTTATCAGCTCGAAGAGTGCAGCCGGAGTGAAGTTTATCCTAAGAGCGGACAGTTTGGAAACCACATATTCGAATCTGACATTAGAACTGTTTCAGGGAAAGTGATGGACATTTATCGCTGGATGTGAACACACACTATTAATGAGGTTCCTCGTTCCATTCTTTTATGTTGTTATTTTTGTGGGGCATTGTTTGTAGACCACTAATTGTTCTTACATCACCCTATATAGCGCCCTCTGGTTAACTTAGGTTTTTGTTTTATATGATTTATGTTAGTTGCTGGTAGTATACTATCAACAGAGGTGCAGCAGAAATTTCAAATGATTTAGTCATATTGATTATCACAATAGAGGTTTACATTTCTTATCACAACACATATATTTTCTACGGAAGATTTGAAAAGATTATGTTCGGGTCTTTTTAGACTTTAAATCATAAATTATATAACTTTGTAGTTATATAACTATGTAGCTATTTTAATTTTTAATCGGCCATATTTTTCACTTCATCTGACAAACTAAATATTTAATATGTTATCAGCACTGGAGAGAAGTAATAGAAGGAATTCCTTCAATCCTCCATCCAGTGCTGAAGGAGACAGTCCAGGTCCCCTAGTGATTAAAAGTGTGGACACCCTTTTTGCTAAATTGGGGGATCTATTAAAGAATGAACACAGACACTGGTGGGACCTGGACTGTCTTAAGAAATACAAAGAGAAAAAACAGATCCCTAGAGGTCTCAGAATATTTAAACATTGCTCTTTTAAAAACAATGAGGAATTAATCAAAAAATGGTATGAAATTTTGGACGATTGTTCTTTCCATTTAATAGACTTGCTAATAGCCCACAGACAAAGTTTGGTTGACCTTTTAGAACAGGAGATAGATCAGGTCCAGAAAGAACTGGAACCCATGAAAGACCACTCGGAATACAATAGGTTAAATACCGAAACAATAAAGATGGTAGATGAATACCAAAATGAAATCATTAGAATCAAGAATGGTAAATTTAAAAGAGATGAGGAAGACTATGCTGAGGGTATTGTATACACATACAACAAAAAAGTGACTGTTCAAAATGAAAACAGCAATGGTTGGACGAAGGTTCACCATAATAAGAATAAAAATAACAAAAACAAAAATAACTATAATCAAAAATCCCCACACCATACTACTTCCTATAATCATTATAGTAATTTTTCAGGTACATACCAGACACCTTGTTGGGAAGACAAAAATGGTATAAACAGGTCAGGTCCAAATATAAACTGCTCTCAACCAAATCATCATTACAACACAAATAAGAATAAAAATATGAATTACAATTCCCACACTTATCAAAACCCCAATTATATACCTTTACAAAATCGTTATGAACCATTGGCTCATAATATGGGGGAGAATAGATATATGGGAGGCACTAATCATTATGTTAATACTCAAACAGCCCCCATAGATGCAGGTCACAATGGTGAGAAAAAAACAGAGAGACCCTCTACTTCCAATAGTGATTTTTTAGGGGTCCCCAACCTAGCACCTCTTTGGAGGAGGAATATAGGTCCACCCAATCAACAACACACACAACAACCACATCAACAGTCACAAAAAAAGAAAAGACCATACCCAAACGGGGAAGACGAGGGAGAGGTAACACCAAACAAGAAAAGCAATTACAAACATTAGCTAAAGGAATATTCAATTTATCCTCTCATGAGTTGTCACATGACGAAGTTAGAATTTTAGGAAGGGGCTTATCTTATTGCCCACCAAATCCTCACAAACTTTTTGATTTATTTGTCGATTTAAACAAATATACCAGAAAATTGGCCTTACAAAGATATTTTGCCCTAAAAAACCTGAAAAAAAGAAACTTAGAAGGTATGCCCATCCTCACTTACCCTATGAATAGTCAGGCAGTCACTTTTTATGCAGAACCGGAATCTTTAATGGAAGATTTGTTTGAGGGATATATACATACCCCATTGGCATTGCCATCAAATTTCAATCCTCCTAAGGATGATGTGACATATATAGATCTATTCCAACAATTAGTAATGGAAGACTTCGACAAATTACCTAAACATCTAAATAAACAAAAAAGATTATGGCCCAATGAGGAAAGAGCACTTAAGTCTCTAGCCAGTGATCAATCATTGGTGATCAGGCAGGCGGACAAGGGGGGTGGGATAGTCTTGCAGGACTATAAAGATTATGTAAGTGAGGCACATAATATTCTTCTGAATGTTGACTATTATAGGAAATTGGAATCTGATCCAACAAAGGTCTTTTTACAAAAATTGCTGTGCATTTTGGAAGATGGTAGTAGTAAAGGGATTTTAAATAAGAAAGAACTGAGATTTCTTACTCCTGCACATCCATCAATCCCATACTACTACCATCTTCCCAAAATTCACAAAAATCGTTCTAAACCACCTGGACGCCCAATTATCTCGGGCATAAATAGTCTGACAGACAAACTATCTCAATATATTGACAGTTATTTACAAAAATATGTACAAAACTTGCCATCTTTCATTCGGGATACCACCGATTTATTATTCAAAATTAAGGATCACAAAAGGACTAATAATGCTATATGGGTAACAGCTGATGTTAGTGCCCTCTATTCCAATATTTCCCATGAACTAGGTATAATAACTACAAAATTTTATTTGGATGGTGATTTATATATGCCCAACATCCAGAAGGAATATATTTTGACTCTTATTGATTTCATTTTAAAACACAATTACTTTCAATTTTTAGATGAATTTTATTTACAGGTTAAAGGTACGGCCATGGGCACCAGGTTTGCCCCCAGTTTTGCCAATTTATTTATGGGCTACTTCGAAGAGAATTACATCTATAATTCCAACTGGAGGGCAAACCTGGTGTTCTATGGCCGTTACATAGATGATTTGATATTTATTTTTAAAGGGACAGTAGAGGAAGCCAAATTATTTTGTTTGGATCTTAACAAAAACTGTATGGGTATTTCCTTCACATCCAACATTCAGCCTGATAAAATTGAATTTTTGGACCTTACATTAACTTGGGATAGCGAAAACAACATTGCCACATCCACCTATTTTAAAACCTTGGACTATAATAATTTTTTGCATTACAGTAGTAATCATCACTACCAATGGAAAAATAATATACCATACAGTCAATTTTGCAGGATAAAGAGGAATTGTAGTTCATTAGATACATTTTATGAACAGTCTAATGTATTAATTCAAAGATTTAGAGAAAAAGGTTATCCCAGTGAAATCATTAGGAATGGATTCGATAGAGCCTGTAGACTAGAAAGGTCAACCATTCTTCAAGTCAAAAAGAAAACCTCTGATAACGATGGTTGTTTTGACAAATCTTTACAACCTCGTTTTATAACTCAATATAATTCAAATTCCAAGTGTATAAAAAAAGTGTTAAAAAAGCATTGGCCAATTCTGCTAAAAGACCCTATACTTAAAAAAAACTTGGAACATACACCGAATATTGTATTCAAAAGAGCACCAACCATAAAACAGTCTCTAGCCCCAAGTAAAGTGGTAATTTCCAAAAAATCCATTAGGGGAGGGACACAAAGAAATACAACTGGCCGAAAGGGAGTTTATAAGTGTGGCAAAACAAGATACATAACACACTGTGCTAAAACGATCAAATCGCATGTCACTGGTGAAACTTTCCCTATTAAAAACCATCTTACATGTAGTTCATCATATGTAATATATGTATTATCATGCAAATGTGGGCTGCAGTACCTGGGTCGTACAATACGAAATGTCCACACTAGATGGAGCGAACATAGTCGTAATGTGAAGAACAAATCCACTAAACACAGTGTATCCAGACACTATATCCAGGAACACAATGGAGAAAACTGCCCTTTTTCAATAACTCCACTTGAAAGCATTCCTAGTTCTAGTAAATATAACAGATTCACAAAATTACGCCAAAGGGAAACTTTTTGGATATATAGATTTGGTTCTCTATTCCCCAATGGGCTCAACGAAGTCATAGACTCTGCTGCATTTTAGGAGGTCTTATCATTAGGCTTGATCAGAATTTATATTGTATATGATATTTTTTTTAGTTCTATGTATATTAGTTTGGGGTCGATCAATAATATGAGTACTATAATATGTGTTACTCACAAGAATGGATAAAGTCACTGTTATAGACAACACTATGTATATAGTCTAGTACATTTCTTAAAGGTGTAGAAATTTGTGATTTATCCTGAGCATTTAGTCAATGCACTGTACTTGAAGGTTTTTAACCGTGCATATGGGAGAATCTATGCCCAAGATAAAGGTATATGTAGCAATAGTATAAATAGAGATTAACTTTTTTAAGGATTGCCCTAGATGTTATGCAGATCAAATCCCCATTGTTTTAATTATACGAACCACTGAATGGTTGTTAAATACCATCTGATTCCTGTTCACAATATCACTATATTCCACTGTACCGAACAGGTACTATGTCCCAACACAAGTCAGCACTTTTTAATAAAAATATCACACATCGATAGAAATGAGCAATAAGGCACGAATATTAGTATACTCTGTTAGTTCACTTATATTTTCATCACCCTCCCTTATTCTTTATTTTTGCACAGTACCATAAGGTAAACACGCATAAGTATACTGACACATAAATAGGAACGTATACATTATATCAGTCTATATCTGCACATAAATTGCAATAGTTACATAATTACATTATAGATGCACATATAACACCAGTTGCTTACAATTATAATACATACTATCATGAAATATATAATAGTTTTGTAGTTTTATAACCATATTATGATGAGAGATATAATATATTTCACCAACACAAGGGTTAAGTAATCACACAAATCACTATTAAAGTAGTTATTTTCCTTTATTGACACATTTATATACAAAGAATAGGACTCCATTTGGTCTTATTATTATAATTTTTGTATAAATACATTCGTGCTGTCACTAATATATCATTGTGATTTACAATGTATAAAAGAGTTCACTTAGGCGCAAATATTGCGAGCAAGGAATTGTGAACAATATTAATTTGTATTTTCTAATACATTAGCATTTTAAAACACGCTAGTTCTTTTGGGGAATTTAGGAGCCATATATATAATGTTTATCACATATGGCACCTTGAAATGGATTAGTATAACGATCAACACCGGATGAGGCACACTCACAGATCCATTAGATGAGCGCCATTGGTCTTAACAGCGATCTTGCTCTTTTGATATACATAACATGTGTGGCAATAAGGGGGTGTATACTTTGTTGTCAAAATACGCTAACACTATTGGCCCATTAAGCACACACCCTGGTTAGAGGTGTGTTTGTCAGAAATGTTTGGTAGTGGCGGCAATAAAAGCCGGTTTTTAAATTTGTTTAGTATGCCTGATGAAACGGCCAGGAGAGCCGAGAAACGCGTAGCAATCTGTACATACTGTTTTTAACCTTGCTTGTTTTTAAACCTGGACATTTTGAGGTGTATATGTGACACCTGCAATAAAAGTGTAAGCTACATTACGGAACCTGTCTCCAGAAAGTTTAATTTCTAAGCAAGCCACTACCAGAACCTTGCCATATCGAGGAGAGTTGCATCACCGGAGTGAGCCAGCTGGTCAGCTCTGATTACCAGCCTGCTTCCACAAGCACACTGGTGTGCTGAGACGCTTTGTGAGTACGCTGTGCAAAGAACATCAGCAGTTTGTGCACACCTTGTCGATACCGATACACACATGTGCGCCTCTTTCTTTTCTACATACAGATTTTCCTAATCCCCTGCTGTGATCAGCTCGAAGAGTGCAGCCGGAGTGAAGTTTATCCTAAGAGCGGACAGTTTGGAAACCACATATTCGAATCTCACATTAGAACTGTTTCAGGGAAAGTGATGGACATTTATCGCTGGATGTGAACACACACTATTAATGAGGTTCCTCGTTCCATTCTTTTATGTTGTTATTTTTGTGGGGCATTGTTTGTAGACCACTAATTGTTCTTACATCACCCTATATAGCGCCCTCTGGTTAACTTAAGATTTCTGTCATTCCCTAAAAGGCTAAATATACACATGAAGATAAGAATGCGCATCCAAAAACAATATTTGTAAACATCCTGTAACTTGTTATATAAAGTTAATAAAATTGGGGGTTTGCAAAATTAGTCTAATGTAGGTTCAGCACTTTTGGTCCTATTGATAGTGTTAAACCCATTTATTGTACGAATTCATTTAATCCTTTATTTTTTGTTTAAATAATGTAAATAGTAATGATTTGTTTCAAACAATATATGCATGGGAATCTAGGTAACAGTGACGCCTGATGGCTATTCCCATTGGATAGCGTGTATATGATTTAACCACTCCCGCAACATTGGCAACAGATTTAAAGGAAAGAATGTATCACCTTTGACTGACAGTCCTGACGAGGCCCTGACGCAAAGCATTGTGGGGAGAAACGCGCGTCGACACAGTCATTTGAAAATCAAGCAGCAGTAAGAAGTACCTGGTATGGTGTTGATTGATAACACTCAAGTTTCCGGAAGGTAGTGTGGCAGAGGCGAATGAAAGTTGGTCTACCCAGGATTGAATCTCTAAGTTCAACTTGCACAGTTAACGGTGTTAAGGAACCAGATGAGAAAATTGGGTGACACGAAAGCCGGATGCAAAGTCCCAGCTCACTTTACTCTACGCTTCATGTTTGTGCCTAAAGATACCCGGTCTTTGCTGCCTGACATCTATACTCGCCTGGAAGAGGTTGTATGTGTTTTCCCTTTTCCTTTATTGCCGTTTTTGGAACAAGCCTGTTATTACTATCAAGTACTCATGGTTTATGTTAACTGACATAGGAGGACGCTTTCACCTCGAACCTGTCAGCTGTTTCACTAATAACGGTACCGTTTATACATGAGCTCGTATGTTGCGATTGCATGAAAGAAAATATCTACATCATTACAGATAAGATCTGTGGAACTTTTGTTACTTTGGGACGTTTTGTTTCACTTTAAATTTCCCATGTTTCTTTCATATTTTGGTCATTGATTTATGCAACATTGAGAATGTCATTATATTGTACCCTGTTATCATGAGTCATGTGATTATCTTAGGTCTTCCACTGCAGTGGCATATTTAGGTTCAGGATTACCTGCATTAATAAATGAGTTACTTATTAATTGAACCATCTGTGTGTGAGCCTCTGTTTGGATACAATGTTTCAGCTTTTTCTCTACGTATTAGATTAAGAGAAGTGTTTCTGAGTGCTGCAATCCCCTACTTTCAACAAAGCAACTCGTATAGCTCTGCTGTGTGTATCATATATTTACTCATATAAATATATCTGAATTATTATAAAAAAAATTTGGGGTCTGCACCAGGACCTGGTCTAGCTAGCGCTGTCCATGTTTTTTCTATTGTTTCAGGCAGTTTACCTGTAAGTGATAATCAAGGCGCCTGACTATTATATTTCTCTCCCTAATTTTTGATTAACTCATATATATATATATATATATATATATATATTTATATATACAGTATCTCACATTTTTGAAAATATTTTATTATATCTTTTCATGTGACAATACTGTAGAAATTACACTTTGCTATAATGTAAAGTAGTGAGTGTACAGCCTTTATAGCAGTGTAACATTGCTGTTCCCTCACAATAACTCAACACACAGCCATTAATGTCTAAACCATTGGCAACAAAAGTGAGTACACCCTTAAGTGGAAATGTCCAAATTGGGCCCAAAGTGTCAATATTTTGTGCAGCCAGCATTATTTTCCAGCACTGCCTTAACCCTCTTGGGCATGGAGTTCACCAGAGCTTCACAGGTTGCCACTGGAGTCCTCTTCTACTCCTCCATGAGGACATCATGGAGCTGGTGGATGTTAGAGACCTTGCACTCCCCCACCTTCCATTTGAGGATGCCCCACAGATGCCCTATAAGGTTTAGATCTGGAGACATGCTTGGCCAGTCCATCACCATTACCCTCAGCTTCTTTAGCAAGGCAATGGTCATCTTGGAGGTTTGTTTGGGGTTGTTATGTTGGAATATGCCCTACGGCCCAGTCTCTGAAGGGGATCATGCTCTGCTTCAGTATGTCACAGTACATGTTGGCATTCATGGTTCCCTCAATGAACTGTAGCTCCCCAATGCCGGCCTCACTCATGCAGGCCCAGACCATGACATGTCCACCATCATGCTTGACTGTAGGCAAAACACACTTGTCTTTGTACTCCTCCCTGGTTGCCGTGACACATGCTTGACACCATCTGAACCAAATAAGTTTATCTTGGTCTCATCGGATCACAGGACATGGTTCCAGTAATCCATGTCCTTAGTCTGCTTGTCTTCAGCAAACTTTTAGCTGGCTTTCTTATGCATCATCTTTAGAACAGGCTTCCTTCTGGGACGACAGCCATTCAGACCAATTTGATGCAGTGTGCGGCATATGGTCTGAGCAATGACAGGCTGACCCCAACCCCTTTATTCTTTGCAGCAATGCTGGCAGCACTCATAACTCTATTTCCCAAAGACAACCTCTGGATATGATGCTGAGCACATGCACTTAACTTCTTTGGTCGACCATGGCGAGGCCTGTTCTGAGTGGAACCTGTCATGTAAAACGGCTGTATGGTCTTGCCCACCATGCTGCAGCCCAGTTTCAGGGTCTTGGCAATCTTCTTATAGCCTAGGCCATCTTTATGTAGAGCAACAATTCTTTTTTTCAGATCCTCAGAGAGTTCTTTGCCATGAAGTGCCATGTTGAACTTCCAGTGACCAGTATGAGAGAGTATTAGAGCGATAACACAAAATTTTACACACCTGCTCCACATTCACAACTGAGACCTTGTAACACTAACGAGTCACATGACACCGGGGAGGGAAAATGGCTAATTCGGCCCAATTTTGACATTTCCACTTAGGGGTGTACTCACTTTTATTGCCAATGGTTTAGACATTAATGGCTGTTTGATGAGTTATTATGAGGGGACAGCAAATTTACACTGTTATAAAGGCTGTTATTTCCTTAGTATTGTCACATGAAAAGATATAATAAAATATTTACAAAAATGTGAGAGTTGTACTCACTTTTGTGATATACTGTATGTATTTATGAATAAATAGAACATATTCTTCTATTTGAAGAACATTGGAATGTGATATTTTAATGTTGGTTTAGCGTACTTTTTTCCACTTTTTTTGCTCCATTGTCTTCTATGGGGGATTACGTTATCATGCAAGCAATATTGTAGGTTTGGCTCGTTGGGTTAGCTCGCAAGTGAAAACAGTTTTCTTTCAACTCATAATACGAGTGCAACCGATGCAAGCAAAAATCTTACTTTTAGTGCAGTTAACGCTCCAGCTGATTCGTTAAATAACGCACCACTTCTAATCTGGCCTTAACTGATTATTTCACCTGTGCTCTGGTTCAGACATAATGAAGATCTGGCCTGTTGGTGTGCCCTGAGGGCTGGAGTTGAAAAACACTGTACTATAAAACCAAAAGGGCTTTTGAAGCTAACACATTTGAAAGTATTGCTGTTTTCACCACACTCCCTATAGTAAAATATTTTATACAATTTTATGCAATTAATAAATATAAGCTGATGAGACCTTGTAAGGTTACGAGAAAATCGCTTACTGGTATCGCATTTTAGACTTTTTTACTTCTTTTTCTTTTCATATTATATATAATCATATTTATTAATCTCTGATATAAATTAAGTTACTATAAGGAGGACTGTATATACACCCAAACTTTCAGATAACTTTTATAAGAGGCATCTGCTTTCATTATGCTTGTTCAGTAGATAAAACATAATAAAAATTGAGAGATCTATCCATTTATACATCCTATCAAATGGAATATATAGCACATAAATCAGATTGATAAAACAAATTAAAGGGACATAACCCCCCCACACACACAAATTAATGATTCAATGTAAAATGTAAAAAAAATTCAAATTTGCTTCCATTTCAAATTTACATTGTTCTCTTTGTATTATTTGTTGAAAAAGCAGGTAGAAAGGTTTAGGCATGTGCTTGTGACTGGAGCAATAAATAGCACCTGCTTTAAAACTATATTATACATTTGATGGAACTTTAGGTGGCCGCAGTTTTTCCTGTTATTTACTGTTTCAGAAATGTGCAAGCTAACTTAAT
The DNA here is from genome assembly GCF_027579735.1 of Bombina bombina. Lineage (NCBI taxonomy): Eukaryota > Metazoa > Chordata > Amphibia > Anura > Bombinatoridae > Bombina > Bombina bombina. The sequence goes on along the minus strand of NC_069502.1, from coordinate 288,114,314 downwards.
AGGTACCTCTTCAACAACAAAAACTATGAGAACAAATTAAATTTGATAATAGACGTAAATTGGAAGCATTTTTAAAATTGTATGCTGTGTCTGAATCATTAAAGGAACAGTATACACCAGTTTTCATATAACTGCATGTAATAGACAATACTATAAAGAAGAATATGCACAGATACTGATACACAAATCCAGTATAAAACCTTTTAAAAATGTATTTAGAAGCTCCCTGTTTAGCACTGTTAATGAAGTTAGACTGGGACACCCATTAAAATGGGCTGGGAAAGCATGAAAGGCAGGCACTCCCCCTTTCTCTGCATATGAAAAGACCCATTATACAAACAAAAGAAAGCAGACATCTGTATACTTCTAAAACTTTGGGGCTTGGTTAGGAGTCTTAAAATCTGCACAATGTTATTTAAAAATAAACAAAACTATACATTTTTACAAAAACACTCCCAGATGGGCTGTATAAATGTATACTCCCCAGTTTAGCATAACCAACACTGTTATAGAAATATACTTTTTACCTCTGTAATTACCTTGTATCTAAGCTTCTGCTGACTGCCTCCTTATGTCAGATCTTTTGGCAGACTTGCATTTCAGGCAATACGTGCTGACTCTTAAATAACTTTACATGCATGTGCACAATGTTATCTAAATGAAACACACAAACTAACCCCCTCTAGCTATGTAAAACAGTTAAATGCATTCAAATTAGAGGCGGCCTTCAAGGGCTTAGAAAATAGCATATAAGCCTACCTAGTATTAGCCTTCAACTAAGAATAACAAAGCAAATTTGATGATAAAAGTTGTTTTAAAAGACATGCTCTGTCTGTATCATGAAAATTTGATTTGGACTTTACTATCCCTTTAAAGAAACATTTTTGGTTTCCATGTCCCTTTAATTTGTTTGTTGAGTTTAGAAATATAGCCATACACTTTGTTTAGGCCTGTTATTCATGTTTTGTTAATATAAGCATTTTCCCTACTTTCTTCAACAACAAAAAAAGAACATAATTATACTAAAAATTGTGTAATGCTATAAGGTATAAATATTTTTTTTCCCACAGTTCCGTTTCCTTTCTGGAAAATTGTATATGAACATCTATATGTAATATTTTACCCAAGGGGTTCCTCCAGTTAGCTTTGTAGAATATTCCCACTAGTATGTTTTCTATTTCATTTGTTGATTATGTTTTCATGCAAATTTCCCATCCCTAACTTGACATGGAACCAATTAAACAATAACCAGATATACTTGATAATCTAGCTACAGTTTACTGATTTATTGTGGGTTAATCTTCTCTGAAATTATGAGCAGAGCAGTTTGCTGGGCTGATAACCATGAGGCAGAAAAAGTGATCATAGGATTTCAGGCATCAAATTAATTTACAACATGAAATATAAAGATAATCCCATTTCCCCATCAACTAAATTGATGCACATTTAGCTTCATATATTATAGGGGGGTTTTATTCACTAAGCAGAAGCATAAAATATTTATGAACCCATCTCTAAATAATCAAAGCAAAATGTTGTTTATCATGAGAAAATTCATCCTTAAAGAATTAAAATTCAATACTATTTAAGGAGCTGAATTAATCATATTGCATATGCAGCATATTAGAAGTGTTCAGTCATGGAATTGTATATTATCCATTTGTTTGTTTATGCTAAGAACAATGTTCTATTAATATGAATGATACAGAATTATCAGTCCTTTGAAATTCTTTATTGCTGTAATGTTTCCACATTACAGCAATAAAGCAATAAAGAAATGTGTTCAGTAGCTTTGTCTGCTTAATAAACATACTAAATGAGAAATATGGCATGCAAACCATGCTTTTTTACATATCGCATTTAAAGAAATGTACATAAACAAATGTTACCTGATTATCTGCCATTTTTTTTAATCTTGATTATAAAACACAATTTTCCTTTTTCTAACATTATAATATACTTAATTAATATCTGGTAGAGATTATATTTTATTGTTGTTGAGAATAAACTAATTACAAGAATTTAATAATTACAATATTTAATTATGCAACATAATATTACGATTTAGATGTAATGTTCCTGCTGCAAAAGATAAATTAATGTGCCTGCTGTAAAAAGATAAATTAACTGTCATGATTTCTTATAGACAAATGCCTTGTCCTATCAAAAATCCTTTATCTTTATTAAAAAGATTTAAAGCACATCAGAACATTAGATGTACAAGTGATTTAAATTGTATTTAAAATATTTAAATGTTTCTGATATTCAATTATCATTGTGTGTTTGTACATGGGAACATTAGTGTATATGTGTTCATGCATGTATGTGTGTATGTGCATATTTGTTTATATGTGTGTACATGTGTGTGTGTGATGTGCGGTGAGGTCAGTGCCTGGTGATGCACTGGCCAGTATCAAAGCCAGATAAACACACATATGAACCCAATAGAGGTTCAATTGTTTGATACTTAAAAGGCTGCAGAAACACTTAGGGCTCCATGTACTAAGCAGCGGGCGGACAGCTTCTCAACTCGTGAAAGCTGTCCTCCCGCCTTCGCTACACACGGGCAGCGGATATGTTGATCCGCTTGCCCGTATGTATCATTACACACTCATCGGAGTGTGTAATGCCCGCCCCTTCATTCGCGTGACCAATCACGCGACTGAAGGGGCTGTCAATCACCGAGAGTGAGCAAGCTCTCTGTGATTTTCCCTCGCCACCTCAGAGGTGGTGTAGGGTGTAAGAAGCAGCGGTCTAATGACCGCTGCTTCTTACATTGTGGGAAGCAGGTTTGCATATGCAAACCTGCCCCGCAAAGGCTCCGGAGCAGCTTTCGCTGCTTCGTACATGGAGCCCTTAGAGGCACACAAACAAAAACATTCAAAGGCACAAACACACACTCATAGATGCACACAAACAGAAACATTGAAAGGCACACACACACTTATAGACACACAAATACTCAGACACACAGAAACATGGACTCACTAAGAGACACTCAGAAACTCAGAAATACTCACACGCACTCAAAAACCTCAGACACACAGAAACACTCTTGAGACAGACACACACATTCAAAGACACAAAACACTCACAGACACTCACATAGAAAGACTCATATACAAACACTTACACCCACAGACACAAAGAAACACAGAAGACTTTATTTAATCAGTCCTGGACTGATGGTATGTACACTTAGGGAGCACTCACATTCCTTATAGGCTATATTAAAGGGACACTTAACCCACATTTTTTCTTTCGGGATTCAGGTAAAGCATGCTATTTTAAGCAACTTTCTAATTTACTCCTATTATTAAATTTTCTTTATTCTCTTGGTATCTTTATTTGAAATGCAAGAATGTAAGTTTAGATGCTGGCCTATTTGTGGTGAACAACCTGGGTTGTTCTTGCTGATTGGTGGATAAATTCACCCAACAATAAACAGATGCTGTCCAGTGTACTGAACCCAAAAAATAGCTTAGATGCCTTCTTTTAAAAATAAAGATAGCAAATGAACAAAGAAAAATTGATGATAGGAGTAAATTAGAAAGTTGCTTAAAATTGCATGCTCTATCTGAATCACAAAAGAAAAAAATTGGGTTCAGTGTCCCTTTTAGTATAGAGCAATGAGATTGTGACAGAGATACACTGTTTTCCATATAAACTTTATTAAGATGATTAAAAAATGTAAAACACACACACTTAAAAACACAAATGAGTTAAAGCTGGTAAGTAAATCATGTGTTAAACATTAGTAAGCTTAACTAGGGTGATTTTGAAAAATACACAAATCAATACAGACCATGGGCCTGATCCGATATGCAGCATCGCCCGCAAAAGCCGGCGACGCCAAATTTTGCGCGGGTTACGCTCGTATATTTCTGCCTTCGGCCGTAGTTTTTTGGCCCATAGACAGGTATACCAAACCCGCGCAGTTTGGTATCCAATATACAGCGTAAGGACTTACGTGGCGAAAATGGAGAAATCTTACTCCATTTTCACCTCGCCACAAATTGCAGGCGTAGTAAGCCTTACGCTGTGTATTGGAGCCCCGTAGCTCCCTAAACTGGCTGCTAAATAAAACCTAACACCTAACGCATGCGCAATGTCTATCTACCTGTCAACCGCGATCTGCTAAATGAAACCTAACACCTAACGCATGCGCAATGTCTATCTACCTGTCAACCGCGATCCCCCGACGCAATCCCTAATAAAGTATTTAACCCCTAAACCACCGCTCCCGGACCCCGCTGCCACCTACATTAAATGTATAACCCCCTAATGTGAGCCCCCTACACCGTCGCCACCTACATTACCTACCCCCTAATGTGAGCCCCTTACACTGCCACCACCTACATTACCTTCCCCCTAATGTGAGCCCCTTACACCACTGCCATCTACATTACCTACCCCCTAATGTGAGCTCCTACCCCGCCGCCAGCTATATTAAGATTATTAACCCCTAATTTAATCCCCCTACACCGCCGCCAGCTATATTAAAACTATTAACCCCTAATTTAATCCCCCTACACTGCCGCCAGCTATATTAAATACATTAACCCCTAATCTAATCCCCCTAAAGTAATCACCTCTATTACCAGCCCTTAAAAGGGCCTTTCGCGTGACATTGCCCCAAAGTAACAGCTCTATTGCCAGCCCTAAAAAGGGTTTTTGCGGGGCATTTCCCCAAAGTAATCAGCTCTTTTAACAGCCCTTAAAAGGACTTTTTGCGGGTCATTGTCACAAAGTAATCAGCTCTTTTGCCTATAATCTAAATCCCCCTACACCGCCGCCACCTATAATAAATGTATTACCCCCTAACCTAATTCCCCTACACCGCCGCCACCTATAATAAATGTATTACCCCCTAATCTAATCCCCCTACACCGCCGCCACCTATATTAAATAGATTAACCCCTAATCTGATCGCCCTACACCGCCGCCACCTATATTAACTATATTAACCCTAATTATATTAGGGTTAGTATAGTTAATATAGTTATTATATTATATATATTAACTATATTAACCCTAATTATATTAGGGTTAATATAGTTAATATAGTTAATAGATTATATATATTAACTATATTAACCATATCTAACCCTAACACCCCTAACTAAATTCTAATTAAAATAAATCTAATTAATATTAATATTATTAATTAAAATATTCCTATTTAAAACTAAATACTTACCTATAAAATAAACCCTAAGATAGCTACAATATAATTAATAATTACATTGTAGCTATTTTAGGGTTTATATTAATTTACAGGTAACTTGGTATTTATTTTAACTAGGTATCCTAATCAGCCAATAGAATTACAGTAGCTTTTATTCTATTGGCTATTCAAATCAGCCAATAGAATTAAAGTAGCTCGCATCCGATTGGCTGATTTGAATTTGAAGGATCAAATCAGCAAATAGGAATTCAAGGGACGCCATTTTTAATCACGTACCTTGAATTCCTATTCAGTGTACGGCGGCGAATGTATGAAGAGGATCCTCCACGTTCCGACTCCGGTCTTCAGTTCCAGAGGTCTTCGGTTCCAGCGTCGCCGATCTTCAGTTCCAGCATCGCCGTTCTTCAGTTCCAGATGGACGGTCTTCAGCTCCACGGTCATCGGTCTTCAACTCCTCCGCTCCGCGCCGGCTGGATTCTGGAAGAAGAAGAGGTCGCCGCCTGGAAGAAGACATCTCCGCCTGGAACAGGACCTTCTCCGCCAGTCTTCAGGACAGGTAAGGAGCACTTGGGGGTTAGACTTAGGTTTTTTTAAGGGGGGATTGGGTGGGTTAGAATAGGGGTATGTGGGTGGTGGGTTGTAATGGGGGGGTGTTGTTTTTTTTACAGGCAAAAAAGCTGATTACTTTGGGGCATGCCCCACAAAAGGCCTTTTAAGGGCTGGTAATAGAGCTGTTAACTTTTGTAATTTAGATTAGGGTAGGGAATTTTTTATTTTGGGGGGCTTTGTTATTTTATTAGGGGGCTTAGAATAGGTGTAATTAGCTTAACATTCTTGTAATCTTTTTTTATTTTTTGTAATTTAGTGTTTGTTTGTTTTTGTAATTTAGTTTAGTGTATTTGATTGTAGTTTAGTTTAGATATTTGTAGTTTATTTCATTTATTGATAGTCTAGGTGTATTTGTAACTTAGGTTAGGGTTTATTTTACAGGTAAATTGGTAATTATTTTAACGAGGTAGCTATTAAATAGTTATTAACTATTTAATAGCTATTGTACCTAGTTAAAATAAATACCAAGTTACCTGTAAAATAAATATAAACCCTAAAATAGCTGCAATGTAATTATTAATTATATTGTAGCTATCTTAGGGTTTATTTTATAGGTAAGTATTTAGTTTTAAATAGGAATATTTTAATTAATAATATTAATAATAATTAGATTTATTTTAATAAGAATTTAGTTAGGGGTGTTAGGGTTAGATAGGGTTAATATAGTTAATATATATAATCTAATAACTGTGGCCTAGATTTAGAGTTGGGCGGTAGCCGTCAAAACCAGCGTTAGAGGCTCCAAACGCTGGTTTTTACCGCCCGCTGGTATTTGGAGTCAGTCAGGAAAGGGTCTAACGCTCACTTTGCAGCCGCGACTTTTCCATACCGCAAATCTCCCTACGCCATTTGTGTATCCTATCTTTTCAATGGGATCTTTCTAACGCCGGTATTTAGAGTCTTGGCTGAAGTGAGCGTTAGAAATCTAACGACAAAACTCCAGCCGCAGAAAAAAGTCAGTAGTTAAGAGCTTTCTGGGCTAACACCGGTTTATAAAGCTCTTAACTACTGTGCTCTAAAGTACACTAACACCCATAAACTACCTATGTACCCCTAAACCGAGGCCCCCCCCCACATCGCCGCCACTCTATTAAAATTTTTTAACCCCTAATCTGCCGACCGCACACCGCTGCCACCTACGTTATCCCTATGAACCCCTAATCTGCTGCCCCTAACACCGCCGACCCCTATATTATATTTATTAACCCCTAATATGCCGCCCCCAACGTCGCCGCCACCTACCTACAATTATTAACCCCTAATCTGCCGACCGGAGCTCACCGCTACTATAATAAAGTTATTAACCCCTAATCCGCCTCACTCCCGCCTCAATAACCCTATAATAAATAGTATTAACCCCTAATCTGCCCTCCCTAACATCGCCGAAACCTAACTTCAAGTATTAACCCCTAATCTGCCGACCGGAGCTCACCGCTACTATAATACATTTATTAACCCCTAAAGCTAAGTCTAACCTTAACCCTAACACCCCCCTAAGTTAAATATAATTTAAATCTAACAAAATAAATTAACTCTTATTAAATAAATTATTCCTATTTAAAGCTAAATACTTACCTGTAAAATAAACCCTAATATAGCTACAATATAAATTATAATTATATTGTAGCTATTTTAGGATTAATATTTAATTTACAGGCAACTTTGTATTTATTTTAACCAGGTACAATAGCTATTAAATAGTTAATAACTATTTAATAGTTAACTAGTTAAAATAATTACAAATTACCTGTAAAATAAATCCTAACCTAAGTTACAATTAAACCTAACACTACACTATCAATAAATAAATTAAATAAACTACCTACAATTATCTACAATTAAACCTAAGACTACACTATCAATAAATTAATTAAATACAATACCTACAAATAAATACATTTAAATAAACTAACTAAAGTACAAAAAATAAAAAAGAACTAAGTTACAAAAAATAAAAAAATATTTACAAACATTAGAAAAATATTACAACAATTTTAAGCTAATTACACCTACTCTAAGCCCCCTAATAAAATAACAAACACCCCCAAAATAAAAAAATGCCCTACCCTATTCTAAAATTAAAATAGAAAAGCTCTTTACCTTACCAGCCCTGAAAAGGGCCCTTTGCGGGGCACGCCCCAAAGAATTCAGCTCTTTTGCCTGTAAAAAAAAAAACATACAATACCCCCCCCCAACATTACAACCCACCACCCACATACCCCTAAGCTAACCCAAACCCCCCTTAAATAAACCTAACACTAAGCCATTGAAGATCTCCCTACCTTGTCTTCACCACACCGGGTCCCGATCTGTCCAGAAGACCCTCCGAAATCTTCATCCAAGCCCAAGGGGGGGCTGAAGAGTGACGTCCATCCTCCGCCTGAAGTCTGGATCCAAGCGGCGGCTGAAGAAATCCATCATCGGGCTGAAGTCTTGATCCAAGCGGGCGCTGAAGAAGTCCATCATCGGGATGAAGTCTTCTATGAAGCGGCATTTTCAATCTTCTTTCTTCCGGAGCAATCATCTTCCAGCGGACGCGGATCCATCCTCTTCTACCGACGCCTACTCGCCGAATGACGGTTCCTTTAAATGACGTCATCCAAGATGGGATTCTATCAGCCAATCAGAATTAAGGTAGGAAAATTCTGATTGGCTGATAGAATCAGCCAATCAGAATAAAGTTCAATCCAATTGGCTGATGCGATCAGCCAATCAGATTGAGCTTGCATTCTATTGGCTGATTGGATTGAACTTGAATCTGATTGGCAGAATCCTATCAGCCAATCGGAATTCGAAGGACGCCATCTTGGATGACGTCCCTTAAAGGAACCTTCATTCGTCGTCTAGTCGTCGGAAGAAGAGGATGGATCCGCAGTGGAGGTCTTCAAGATGGAGCCGGTCGTCATCGAATGGAACAATATAGAAGATGCGGCTTGGATGAAGATGTTTGCCGGTCCGGATGTCCTCTTCTGCCCGGATAGGATGAAGATTTCTTCCCGAAGATGGATTTCTTCAATTGCCGCTTGGATCCAGACTTCAGCCGGATGATGTACGTCAGTCTTCAGCCCCAGCTTGGGCTTGGATGAAGACTTCGGAGGCTCCTCTGGACTGATCGGGACCCGGTGTGGTGAAGACAAGGTAGGGAGATCTTCAGGGGCTTAGTGTTAGGTTTATTTAAGGGGAGTTTGGGTTAGATTAGGGGTATGTGGGTGGTCGGTTGTAATGTTGGGGGGGTATTGTATGTGTTTTTTTTACAGGCAAAAGAGCTGAATTCTTTGGGGCATGCTCCGCAAATGGTCCTTTTCAGGGCTGGTAAGGTAAAAGAGCTTTGAACTTTTTAAATTTAGAATAGGGTAGGGCATTTTTTTATTTTGGGGGGCTTTGTTATTTTATTAGGGGGCTTAGACTAGGTGTAATTAGTTTAAAATTGTTGTAATATTTTTCTAATGTTTGTAAATATTTTTTATTTTTTGTAACTTAGTTCTTTTTTATTTTTTGTACTTTAGTTAGTTTATTTAATTGTATTTATTTGTAGGTATTGTATTTAATTAATTTATTGATAGTGTAGTGTTAGGTTTAATTGTAGATAAATGTAGGTATTGTATTTAATTTATTTATTGATAGTGTAGTGTTATGTTTAATTGTAACTTAGGTTAGGATTTATTTTACAGGTAATTTTGTAATTATTTTAACTATTTTAGCTATTAAATAGTTATTAACTATAATAGCTATTGTACCTGGTTAAAATAATTACAAAGTTGCCTGTAAAATAAATATTAATCCTAAAATAGCTACAATATAATTATAATTTATATTGTAGCTATATTAGGATTTATTTTACAGGTAAGTATTTAGCTTTAAATAGGAATAATTTATATAATAAGAGTTAATTTATTTTGTTAGATTTAAATTATATTTAACTTAGGGGGGTGTTAGGGTTAGGGTTAGACTTAGCTTTAGGCGTTAATCCATTTATTAGAGTAGCGGCGAGATCCGGTCGGCAGATTAGGGGTTAATAATTGTAGGTAGCTGGCGGCGACATTGTGGGGGCAGATTAGGGGTTAATACATATAATATAGGGGTCGGCGGTGTTAGGGGCAGCAGATTAGGGGTACATAGGTATAATGTAGGTTGCGGCGGTGTACGGAGCGGCAGATTAGGGGTTAAAAAAATATGCAGGTGTCAGCGATAGCGGGGGTGGCAGATTAGGGGTTAATAAGTGTAAGGTTAGGGGTGTTTAGACTCGGGGTACATGTTAGAGTGTTAGGTGCAGACGTAGGAAGTGTTTCCCAATAGAAAACAATGGGGCTGCGTTAGGAGCTGAACGCTGTTTTTTTGCAGGTGTTAGTTTTTTTTTCAACTCAAATGGCCCCATTGTTTTCTATGGGGGAATCGTGCACGAGCACGTTTTTGAAGCTGGCCGCGTCTGTAAGCAACGCTGGTATTTAGAGTTGCAGTGGCGGTAAATATGCTCTACGCTCCCTTTTTTGGAGCCTAACGCAGCCCTTCTGTGAACTCTAAATACCAGCGGTATTTAAAAGGTGCGGGGGAAAAAAAGCACGCGTAGCTAACGCACCCCTTTGGCCGCAGAACTCTAAATCTAGCCGTATATTAACTATATTAACCCTAATATAATTAGGGTTAATTTAGTTAATATATATAATATAATAACTATCGCCTAGATTTAGAGTTTTGCGTTAGAAGGGTTGCGTTAGCTATGCATGGTTTTTTCCCCCCGCACCTTTTAAACAACGCTGGTATTTAGAGTTCTCAGAAGGGCTGCGTTAGGCTCCAAAAAGGGAGCGTACAGGCATATTTACCGCCACTGCAACTCTCAATACCAGCGTTGCTAACGGACACGGCCAGCTTCAAAAACGTGCTCGTGCACGATTCCCCCATAGGAAACAATGGGGCAGTTTGAGCTGGAAAAAAACCTAACACCTGCAAAAATGCAGCGTTCAGCTCCTAACGCAGCCCCATTGTTTCCTATGGGGAAACACTTCCTAAGTCTGCACCTAACACCCTAACATGTACCCTGAGTCTAAACACCCCTAACCTTACACTTATTAACCCCTAAGCTGCCGCCCCCGCTATCGCTGACCCCTGCATATTATTTTTAACCCCTGATCTGCCGCTCCATACACCGCCGCAACCTACGTTATCCCTATGTACCCCTAATCTGCTGCCCCTAACACCGCCGACCCCTATATTATATTTATTAACTCCTAATCTGCCGCCCCCAACGTCGCCGCCACCTACCTACAATTATTAACCCCTAATCTGCCGACCGGACCTCACAGCTACTCTAATAAATGTATTAACCCCTAAAGCTAAGTCTAACCCTAACACTAACACCCCCCTAAATTAAATATAATTTTATTCTAACGAAATAAAATAATTCTTATTAAATAAATTAATCCTATTTAAAGCTAAATACTTACCTGTAAAATAAACCCTAATATAGCTACAATATAAATAATAATTATATTGTAGCTATTTTAGGATTAATATTTATTTTACAGGCAACTTTGTATTTATTTTAACCAGGTACAATAGCTATTAAATAGTTAATAACTATTTAATAGTTACCTAGTTAAAATAATTACAAAATTACCTGTAAAATAAATCCTAACCTAAGTTACAATTAAACCTAACACTACACTATCAATAAATTAAATAAACTATCTACAATTATCTACAATTAAATCAACTAAACTAAATTACAAAAAAAACAAACACTAAATTACAAAAAATAAAAAAAGATTACATGAATTTTAAACTAATTACACCTACTCTAAGCTCCTAAAAAAATAACAAAGCCCCCCAAAATAAAAAAATGCCCTACCCTATTCTAAAATAAAAATTTAACAGCTCTTTTACCTTACCAGCCCTTAAAAGGGCCTTTTGCTGGGCATGCCCCAAAGAAAACAGCTCTTTTGCATTTAAATAAACATACAATACCCCCCCCCAACATTACAACCCACCACCCACATACCCCTAATCTAACCCAAACACCCCTTAAAAAACCTAACACTAAGCCCCTGAAGATCTTCCTACCTTATCTTCACCACGCCGGGTATCACCGATCCGTCCAGAAGAGGGTCCGAAGTCTTCATCCTATCCGGCAAGAAGAGGTCCAGAAGAGGCTCCAAACTCTTCAGCCGATCCGGCAAGAAGAGGGCATCCAGACCGGTAGACATCTTCATCCAGGCGGCATCTTCTATCTTCTTCCATCCGGCGCGGAGCGGGACCATCTTGAAGCAGCCGACACGGATCCATCCTCTTCTTCCGGCGACTCCCGACAAATTAAGGTTCCTTTAAGGGACGTCATCCAAGATGGCATCCCTCGAATTCCGATTGGCTGATAGGATTCTATCAGCCAATCGGAATTAAGGTAGGAAAAATCTGATTGGCTGATTGAATCAGCCAATCAGATTCAAGTTCAATCGGATTGGCTGATCCAATCCGCCAATCAGATTGAGCTCGCATTCTATTGGCTGATCGGAACAGGATAGAAGATGCCGCCTGGATGAAGATGTCTACCGGTCCGGATGCCCTCTTCTTGCCGGATAGGATGAAGACTTTGGAGCCTCTTCTGGACCTCTTCTTGCCGGATAGGATGAAGACTTCGGACCCTCTTCTGGATGGATCGGTGATACCCGGTGTGGTGAAGATAAGGTAGGAAGATCTTCAGGGGCTTAGTGTAAGGTTTTTTAAGGGGGGTTTGGGTTAGATTAGGGGTATGTGGGTGGTGGGTTGTAATGTTTGGGGGTATTGTATGTTTATTTAAATGCAAAAGAGCTGTTTTCTTTGGGGCATGCCCCGCAAAAGGCCCTTTTAAGGGCTGGTAAGGTAAAAGAGCTGTTAAATTTTTATTTTAGAATAGGGTAGGGCATTTTTTTTATTTTGGGGGGCTTTGTTATTTTTTTAGGAGCTTAGAGTAGGTGTAATTAGTTTAAAATTCATGTAATCTTTTTTTATTTTTTGTAATTTAGTGTTTGTTTGTTTTTTGTAATTTAGTGTTTGGGTTTTTTTGTAATTTAGTTTAGTTGATTTAATTGTAGATAATTGTAGATAATTGTAGATAGTTTATTTAATTAATTTATTGATAGTGTAGTGTTAGGTTTAATTGTAACTTAGGTTAGGATTTATTTTACAGGTAATTTTGTAATTATTTTAACTAGATAACTATTAAATAGTTATTAACTATTTAATAGCTATTGTACCTAGTTAAAATAAATACAAAGTTGCCTGTAAAATAAATATTAATCCTAAAATAGCTACAATATAATTATTATTTATATTGTAGCTATATTAGGGTTTATTTTACAGGTAAGTATTTAGCTTTAAATAGGATTAATTTATTTAATAAGAATTATTTTATTTCGTTAGATTTAAATTATATTTAACTTAGGGGGTGTTAGTGTTAGGGTTAGACTTAGCTTTAGGGGTTAATACATTTATTATAGTAGCGGTGAGGTCCGGTTGGCAGATTAGGGGTTAAAAAGTGTAGGTAGGTAGCGGCGACGTTGGTGGGGGCAGATTAGGGGTTAATAAATATTATGTAGGGGTCGGCAATGTTAGGGGCAGCAGATTAGGGGTACATAGGGATAATGTAGATTGCGGCGGTGTACGGTCGGCAGATTAGGGGTTAAAAATTTTTAATAGAGTGGCGGCGATGTGGGGGGGCCTCGGTTTAGGGGTACATAGGTAGTTTTTGGTGTTAGTGTACTTTAGAGCACAGTAGTTAAGAGCTTTATGAACCGGCGTTAGCCCATAAAGCTCTTAACTCCTGACTTTTTTCTGCGGCTGGAGTTTTGTCGTTAGAGTTCTAACACTCGCTTCAGCCAAGACTCTAAATACCAGCGTTAGAAAGATCCCATTGAAAAAATAGGATACGCAATTGATGTAAGGGGATCTGCAGTATGGAAAAGTCGCGGCTGGAAAGTGAGAGTTAGACCCTTACCTACAAGACTCTAAATACCAGCGGTAGGCCAAAACCAGCGGTAGGACCCCCTAACGCTGGTTTTGACGGCTAACGCAGAACTCTAAATCTAGGCGTATATTAACTATATTAACCCTAATATAATTAGGGTTAATATAGTTAATATAGGTGGCGGCGGTGTAGGGGGGTCAGATTATGGGTTAATCTATTTAATATAGGTGACGACGGTGTAGGGGGATTAGATTAGGGGGTAATACATTTATTATAGGTGGCGGCGATGTAGGGGGATTTAGATTATAGGCAAAAGAGCTGATTACTTTGTGACAATGCCCCGCAAAAAACCCTTTTAAGGGCTGGTAAAAGAGCTGATTTCTTTGGGGAAATGCCCCGCAAAAAGCCCTTTTAAGGGCTGGCAATAGAGCTGTTACTTTGGGGCAATGTCACGCAAAAGGCCCTTTTAAGGGATGGTAATAGAGGTGATTACTTTAGGGGGATTAGATTAGGGGTTAATGTATTTAATATAGCTGGCGGCGGTGTAGGGGGATTAAATTAGGCGTTAATAATTTTAATATAGCTGGCGGCGGTGTAGGGGGATTAAATTAGGGGTTAATAATTTTAATATAGCTGGCGGCGGTGTAGGGGGATTAAATTAGAGGTTAATAATTTTAATATAGCTGGCGGCAGGGTAGGGGGATTAGATTAGGGGTTAATAATTTTAATATAGCTTGCGGCGGGGTAGGAGCTCACATTAGGGGGTAGGTAATATAGATGGAGGCGGTGTAAGGGGCTCACATTAGGGGGTAATATTGATAAAATAGGTAGCGGCGGTGTAGGGGGCTCACATTAAGGGGTAATATAGATAAAATAGGTAGCGGGGGTGTAGGGGGCTCACATTAGGGGGTAATATAGATAATGTAGGTGGCGGAGGGGTCTGGGAGCAGCGGTTTAGGGGTTAATATATTTATTATTAGGAGTGAGAGTGGGGATAGCGGATAGAGTGGTATACGTGTCGGGCTATGTTTAGGAGGCGTGTTAGACAGTATGGGTGATTTAACTTAGTCAGGTTTTTTATGCGGTGGCAGTTTCTAAAGTGCGGTAAGTCACTGGCGACTCCAGAAATTTGTACTTACGCAGATTTCTGGACATCGCTGGTTTGTCAGACTTACGGCACTTTAGCATCTGACGGCGCCGTATATGTGATAGCTCGAGTTGCAAGCTGAAACTACGGGCGGCGCAGGTTTCCACGCTTGCGCCGAAACTAGGGATGGGCGAATGTGTTTATATCCGAATTTGAATGTTAGAACAAATGTTATTGTAGAAATTCGATTAACATAGTAGAATGTTGATAAGAACGAATATTCTTAAAAATTCGATTTCGAATGTTATTTACAGTTTTCGAATGTCACATTCGAATTCGAATGTCACATTCGAATTCAAATGTCACATTCGAATTCGAATGTTACATTCGAATATCACATTCAAATTCGAATATTACATTTATAAAACACAATTGTAGATTAAAAACACTATTTCGAATGTCACATTCGAATCGAATATCACATTCGAATCGAATGTCACATTCGAATTCGAATATTACATTTATAAAACACAGTATTAGACTAGAAATACTATTTCGAATTCGAATGTCACATTCGAATCGAATATCACATTTGAATCGAATATCACATTTAAAACACAGTATTAGACTAGAAATACTATTTCAAATTCGAATGTGACATTCGAATTCGAAAGTAGCATTCAAATTCGAATATTACATTTATTAAACACAGTTGTAGACTAGAAATACTATTTCAAATTTGAATGTCACATTCGAATTTGAATATCTTATTTGAATTTGAATATTACATTTCGAAATTGAATGAATACATAGCTAAACATTCTATTATTCAAACGAATATTTTCGAATTTTATAGAAAAATTCGAAATTGAAAATTCGAAAATAGAATGTTAGAATGTTATATAAACATTCAAATTCGATTCGAACAAACGAATGTATGAAAATTCGTTTTAATTTTCGAATTTTTAGAAACATTCGCCCATCCCTAGCCAAAACCTGCGCCATATATCAGATCGCGCCCCAAGGCTGTGGATTTTAAACCATGGCCTGTAAATAAATGTGGTTCTAAGCAAGTCTGCTCGTTAGTGAAATAATTAAGTTGCTAAAAGGAGGTAGAATATCTCATATCCCAGAACAGCAGAAGTAGTAATAACCTTATTGTATTGGTTGCAAAGCTTATCTGTCTGCAATATCAAAATTAGGCCTGATTGGGGGGTTTTCTACAAATCCAGGATGTGCCTATCTTGCATTTGTACTATGGTTTAGAATTTATCTATACTGCTTTTATAGTTTGTTGGGAGTACTGGATCCATTTGGAATATTTTATCACATGCTTATAATGCTGTTGCTAAGCTTCTTTAAAAAATATTTGTACCACTAAACAACACTGCAGCAATATTTGTCAGTGCCCTAAGGCAACACACTGCTCCTTATGGTTCACAACACATAGCTGCCTAGGGATTCTGGGGGAAAGTAAAATCTGTTTGTTTTTTTTTATTTATTTTTAAACTTCAGTGTAATGTCTGATTCTGGCTAAGGGATGTGATTTGGATTTCAGTTAGACAAATGGATTTTTAAAGAGTAGAATTTATTTCTTGTGGAAATTGCTTTGTTAGTAAAATAACACGTTTTAAGAATAATACCACAAATGTATGCCACTTAGAAATCAAAAGTATAAATATTGTGTTCAGTATAATTTTATAACATTGTTTATGAATGCTTTTGAACACAAATGTTATAAACAACAAATACCCTCTGAGCAAATACACTCTATGGGGCATATTTATCAAGCTCCGAATGGAGCTTTATGCCCCGTGTTTCTGGCGAGCCTGCAGGCTCGTCAGAAACAGCAGTTATGAAGCAGTGGTCACAAAGACCGCTGCTCCATAACCTGTCCACCTGCTCTGAGCAGGCGGACAAACATCGCCGGAAATCAACCCGATCGAGTACGATCAGGTTGATTGACACCCCCTGTTGGCGGCCCATTGGCTGCGAGTCTGCAGGGGGCGGCGTTGCACCAGCAGCTCTTATGAGCTGCTGGTGTAAAGCTGAATACGGCGAGCATATTGCTCGCCGTATTCAGCGAGGTCTGTCGGACCTGATCCGCACTGTCGGATCAGGTCCGACAGACCTTGATAAATATGGGCCTATATGTTTAAAAAATAAATACTTTTCCAAGGCTGTCCCTACTTAGCACCTTCACATGAGAGCTATCACAGCAGCGGTATAAACGGAACCCAGCCCAACCCACAAAGGATAAGCAGTGCAGAGGAGAGAGAGGCACTAAATAAATTATTTTTCCTGCTGCTTATGCTGCAGACATTGAGCTCAAAACAGAAATTTCTATGCACAATTTTAAGTGGAAAGACAGTTGCAGCACTATATTTCTCTTGTTAAGTGTATCCAGTCCACGGATCATCCATTACTTATGGAATATATTCTCCTTCCCAACAGGAAGCTGCAAGAGTCCACCCACAGCAAAGCTGCTATATAGCTCCTCCCCTAACTGCCATATTCAGTCATTCTCTTGCAAGCCTCAACATAGATAGGAGGTCGTGAGAGTCTGTGGTGCTTTCTACTTAGTTTATTCTTCAATCAAAAGTTTGTTATTTTTAAATGGCACCGGAGTGTGCTGTTTATCTCAGGCAGTATTTGGAAGAAGAATCTGCCTGCGTTTTTCTATGATCTTAGCAGACGTAACTAAGATCCATTTGCTGTTCTCACACATTCTGAGGAGTGAGGTACTTCAGAGGGGGAATGGCGTGCAGGTTTTCCTGCAGATAAGGTATGTGCAGTAAAATATTTTTCTAGGAATGGAATTGACTAAGAAAATACTGCTGATACCGAAGTAATGTAAGTAAAGCCTTAAATGCAGCGATAGCGACTGGTATCAGGCTTATTAATAGAGATACATACTCTTGTAAAAATGTGTTTTAAAACGTTTGCTGGCATGTTTAATCGTTTTTTAACATATGTTTGGTGATAAAACTTATTGGGGCCTAAGTTTTTTCCACATGGCTGGCTTAAATTTTGCATAGAAACAGTTAACTGAAGCTTCCCACTGTTGGCTGTGGCAGTTTGTTGTGTCTGTTTTTTTAAAAACGTCTATGTCGTTTTTTTTTTTTTTATCTGTTTTTTGCATTAAGGGGTTAATCATCCATTTGCAAGTGGGTGCAATGCTCTGTTACCTTATTACATGTACTGTAAAAATTTCGTTTGTTTTACTGCCTTTTTTTTCACTGTTTTTCAAATTTTGACAAAATTTGTTTCTCTTAAAGGCACAGTAACGTTTTATATATTTGCTTGTTAACTTGATTTAAAGTGTTTTCCAAGCTTACTAGTCTCATTATTAGTCTGTTCTAACATGTCTGACATAGAGGAAGCTCTGTGTTCATTATGTTTTAAAGCCATGGTGGAACCCCATCTTAGAATGTGTACCAGATGTACTGATTTCATGTTAAACAATAAAGATCATTTTTTGTCTTTAAAAACATTATCACCAGAGGATTCTGTCGTGGGGGTAGTTATGCCGACTAACTCTCCCCACGTGTCAGACCTTTTGACTCCCGCTTTAGGGACTCACGCTCAAATGGCGCCAAGTACATCAAGGGCACCCATAGCGTTTCTTTTACCAGGGGATTCTGTCGAGGGGAAAGTTATGCCGACTAACTCTCCCCACGTGTCAGACCCTTCGACTCCCGCTTCAGGGACTCACGCTCAAATGGCGCCAAGTACATCAAGGGCGCCCATAGCGTTTATTTTACAAGACATGGCAAAGGTGGTGAATAATATTCTGGCAGCAGTATTAGTCAGACTACCTGAAATTAAAGGAAAGCAGTTAGCTCTGGGGGTAGATACAGAGCATACAGACGCTTTAAGAACCATGTATGATACTACCTCACAATATGCTTAGTCTGTGGGTGATTTTTTTTGACTCAGGGAAGATGATTTAACCTGATTCTGATATTTCTACATTTAAAATTTATGCTTGAGAACCTCCACTTGTTGCTCAGGGAGGCTTTGGCTGCTCTGAATGAATGTGTACAATCGCAGGGCCAGAGAAATTGTGTAGACTGGATAAATAATATGCAGTGCCGGTGTGTACTGATGTTTTTCCAATACCTAAAGAGGTTTACTAAAAATTTTTTAATAAGGAATGGGATAGACCAGGTGTGCCGTTCTGTTCCCCTCCTATTTTTTAGAAGAATGTTTTCTAATAGTTACCACCACACGGGACTTCTGGCAGACAGTTCCTAAGGTGGAGAGAAGAGTTTCTACTCTAGCTAAGCGTACCACTACCTCTGACGAGGACAGTTGTGCTTTTTAGATCCAATGGATAAAAAATGTTTATTCAACAGGGTTTTATCCTGCAGCCCCTTGCATACATTGCTTCTGTCACTGCTGCTGCGGCGTTCTGGGTTGAGTCTCTTGATGAGGCTTTACAGTTAAGCGACTCCATTGGATGAATATATTTGACAAGCTTATGCTAGCCAATTCCTTTGTTTTCTGATGCCTTGTTCATTTGACTAGACTAACGGCTAAGAATTCTGTTTTTTACTATACTGGCGCGCAGAGCGCTATGGCTTATATCATGGTCAGCTGTCGTGACTTTAATAAATAAGCTACTTAACTTCCCTTCAAGGGGCAGACCCTATTCGGGCCTGGTTTGAAGGAGATTATTGCTTATATCACTGGAGGAAAAGGTCATGCCCTTCCTCAGGATAGGTCTAAATCAAGGGAAAAAAAAAAAAAAAAAAAAGGCTAATTTTCGTACCTTTTAAAAACTTCAGGGCAGGTGTGGCATCCTCTTCCTCTAAGGCAAAACAAGAGGGAATTTTTGCTCAGTCCAAGGCGGTCTGGAGACAATCGGACCTGGAACAAAGATAAGCAGGCCAAGGAGCCTGCTGCTGCCTCTAAGGCAGCATGAAGGAACGGACCCCTATCCGGTAACGGATCCTATAGGGGGCAGACTTTCATTCTTTGCCCAGGCGTGGGCAAGAGATGCCCAGGATCCCTAGGCATTGGAATTTATATCCCAGAGATATCTTCTGGATTTCAAAGATTCCCCCCCAAAAAAGGGGAGATTTCGCCTTTCACAATTATCTGCAAACCAGATAAAGAAGGAGGCATTCTTACATTGTGTACGAGATCCATCCAGTTCCAAGAGAGGAACAGGGACAGAGTTTTTACTCAAATCTGTTTGTGGTTCCCAAGGAGAGGGAACCTTCAGACCTATTTTGGATCTAAAGATCTTAAACAAATTCCTCAGAATTCCGTCATTTAAGATGGAAACTATTCGTACCATCTTAACTATGATCCAGGAGAGTCAATAGAGGACTACAATGGATTTGAAGGATGCTTATCCTCACATTGTGATGCATAAAGATCACCATCGTTTTTCAGGTTTGCCTTTCTAGACAGGCATTACCAGTTTGTAGCTCTTTCCTTTGGGATATCTACAGCCCCAAGAATCTTTATGGAGGTTCTGGGGTCGCTTTGGCGGTCCTTAGACCGTGGGGCATAGAAGTGGCCCCTTATTTAGACGACATCCTGATACAGGCGTCAAACATCCAAATTGCCCAGTCTCATACGGACGTAGTACTGGCATTTCTGAGATCACATGGGTGGAAAGTGAACAAGGAAAGAGTTCTCTATCCCCAATCTCAAGGGTTTCCCTCCTAGGGACTCTGATAGATTCTGTAGAAATGAAAATTTACCTGACGGAGTCCAGGTTGTCAAAGTTTCTAAATTTCTGCCGTGTTTTTTCATCCCATCCGCGCCCTTCGGTGGCTCAGTACATGAATGAAATCGGCTTAATGGTAGCGGCAAGGGACATAGTACCGTTTGCACGTCTACATTTCAGACCGCTGCAACTATGCATGCTCAGTCAGAGGAACGGGGATTACACAGATTTGTCCCCCTGTTAAACCTGGACCAAGAGACCAGAGATTCTCTTCTCTGGTGACTATGTCGGGTCCATCTGTCCAAGGGTATGACCTTCCGCAGGTCAGATGGGACAATTGTTACAATAGATGCCAGCCTTTTAGGTTGGGATGCAGTCTGGAACTCCCTGAAGGCTCAGGGATAGTGGACTTAGGAGGAGACCCTCCTTCTAATAAATATTCTGGAACTGGGAGTGATATTCCATGCTCTTCAGACTTGGCCTCAGTTAGCAACTCTGAGGTACATCATACTCAGTCGGACAATATACACGACTGTGGCTTACATCAGCCATCAAGGGGGAACAGAAGTTCCCTAGCGATGTTAGAAGTCTTACAATAATTCACTGGACAGAGACTCACTCTTGTCTATCAGCTATCCATATCCCAGGTGTTGAGAACTGGGAGGTGGATTTTCTAAGTCGTCAGACTTTTCTTCCGGGGGAGTGGGATTTCCTCCGGAGGTCAAGACCAAGCAGGAGAGGGCTTTGATGTTTTTGACAGCGCCTGCGTAGCCACGCAGGACCTGGTATGCAGATCTGGTGGACATGTCATCCTTTCCATCACGGTCTCTGCTTCTGAGACAGGTCCCTCTACCTCAGGGTCCTTTCAACCATCTAAATAGAATCAATCTGAGATGGACTGCCTGGAGACTGAACGCTTGATGTTATCAAAGCATGGCTTCTCCGAGTCAGTCATTGATACCTTAATACAGACATGAAAGCTTGTCTCTAGGAAAATTGAACATAGATATGGTGTAAATATCTGATTGTTATGAATCCAAGGGTTACTCATGGAGTAAAGTCTGGATTCCCAGGATATTATCTTTTCTCCAAGATGTTTTTGAGAAAAGGGTTGTCAGCTAATTCCTTAAAAGGGGACAGATTTTTACTCTGTCTATTTTTTTGCACAAGCGTCTGGCAGGTATTCTAGACGTTCAGGCATTTGGTCAGGCTTTGGTTAGATCCAAGCCTGTGTTTAAAACTGTTGCTCCGCCATGGAGCTTAAACCTGATTCTTAAGGTTCTTCAAGAAGTTCCGTTTGAACCTTTTTTGTTCCATAGATATCAATCTTTATCTTGGAAAGTTCCTTTTGGGTAGCTAATTCCTCGACTCGTAGAGTCTCCAAGTTATCTGTGTTACAATGTGATTCTCCTTATCTGGTCCTTCGTACGGATAAGGTAGTCCTGCGTACCAACCTGGGTTTTTTCCTAAGGTGGTATCTAACAAGTACATCACTCAAGAGATAGTTGTTCCATGCTTGTATCCTAATCCTTCCTCAAAGAAGGAACGTCTATTACACAATATTGGACGTGGTTTGTGCTTTAAAGTTTTACTTACAAGCTACTACAGTTTTCATCAAACGTTCACCTTGTTTGTTGTCTATTCTGGACAGAGGAGAGGTCAAAAGACTTCAGCAGCC
Organism: Bombina bombina; assembly: GCF_027579735.1. Lineage (NCBI taxonomy): Eukaryota > Metazoa > Chordata > Amphibia > Anura > Bombinatoridae > Bombina > Bombina bombina. Next base: position 288,092,133 of record NC_069502.1, on the reverse strand, counting down.
TCTCTGTCTTTTTGGTTAAAAAGCATAATTCATTTAGCTTATGAGACTGCTGGACAGCAGCCTCCTGAAGGGATTACAGCTCATTCTACTAGAGCTGTGGTTTTCACTTGGGCCTTTTTTAAATGTGGCTTCTGTTGAACAGATTTACAAGACGGAGTCTTGGTCTGCGCTTCATACTTTTCAAATTTAACAAATTTGATACCTTGCTTCTTCGGAGGCTATTTTTGGGAGAAAGGGCTTTTTTACAGGCAGTGGTAACTTCCGTTTAAGTACCTGCCTTGTCCCTCCCATCATCCGTGTACTTTAGCTTTGGTATTGGTATTCCATAAGTAATGGATGATCCGTGGACTGGATACACTTAACAAGAGAAAACATAATTTATGCTTACCTGATAAATTTATTTCTCTTGTAGTGTATCCAGTCCACGGCCCACCCTGTCACTTTAAGGCAGGTAATTTTTTCATTTCAACTACAGTCACCACTGCACCCTATGGTTTTTCCTTTCTCTGCATGTTTTCGGTCGAATGACTGAATATGGCAGTTAGGGGAGGAGCTATATAGCAGCTTTGCTGTGGGTGGACTCTTGCAGCTTCCTGTTGGGAAGGAGAATATATTCCATAAGTAATGGATGATCCGTGGACTGGATACACTACAAGAGAAATACATTTATCAGGTAAGCATAAATTATGTTTTCTACCGCCCAGATCTCTCTTGTATTCGTTCCCACCAACAGCACAGTTTGTCAGTGCTTCTCTTAAACACTTACATGCCCCTCCCCAATAGGCAGATATGGTAGCTGCCTCACATGGGGCTTTTTTCTGATTGGCTTAGTGATGAAATGTGACTCCTGACCTAACAATAGGTGGGAGTTCCATATAGCACCTTTTAAGATGTTTTCTGCAATAAAGGGAGGCTGAGATTGTCGCTGCTTCTCTCAATGTATTTGCAGCAAAGGTCAGAAGATTTGGTAAGTTTTTTTATTTTAATTTTACTTTAAAATTATTATTTTTTCTTTTCATTACAGGTGATCCTCTGTCTCTCCTGCCTCCCCTGACTACACATCCCTGCTCTGTGTGTGTACATTCATGTTTTTTTCTTTGTATTTGTTTGTGCTTGTGTGTGTGCATGCATGTGTGTGCAATTGTGTGTATGTATATGTGTCCATATCTGTTAACACACATAAGTGAGTGCTTCTCGTGTGTGTACATGCATGTATGTTTGCGTGTGTGTATATGTACTTGTGGGAATGTTCATATTTGTTTGCATGTGAACATTTGTGTCTATGTATAAGTGCATGCTTCTGTGTGTACATGCATGTTTGTACACTTGTGTATGTGCATGTGTGCATGTGCCTGTTTGTATGTATGTGTGAGTGTGTGCTTAGGTGTGTACATGCTTTTTACACAATGGCTAAAAAATGTTTAGAATATTCTTATTATTAGTTATTTGTAGAGTGCCAACAGATTCTGCAGAGCTGTAAACATAGGCATGGTATGCAAGGTAACATTTATAGGGATCAAGTTGGTAGAGGGCCCTGCCGAGAGTTGCACTGTTGTAGTCAGCTCTTATGAAGGTGATCTGCAAACAACTGGCTTCATAGGCTTACATGCTAAGGGGGTTCAAGGGAATGACAAAGGAGGAGAGGAATTGGGGTTGGGAAAGGTTAGTGTAGGTTGCATGCATCCCTGAACAGTAGAGTCTTTACATAGTGCTTGAAATTTTTAAAACTAGGGGAGAGGCTTGTGCAGCAAGGCAGAGAGTTCCACAAGATAGGGGACAGTCTGGAGAAGTCCTGCAGATGGCAATGTCAGGAGGTAACCAGAGGGGAGGAGAAGAGGAGGTCATGAGCAGAGCAAAAGGGACGGGAGGGAGAGTATCTGGAGACAAAGTCTGAGTTATAGGGGGAGCAGAGTAGTTGAGGTCTTGTATGTCAGAGTCAGAATTGTGTGTTTAATTCTGGACGCTAGAGGAAGCCAGTGAAGGGATTGACAGAGAGGTGGAACAGTTGAAGAGCAATGTGTAAGGAAGATGAGCCTGGCCGAGGCATTCATTATGGATTGTAAAGGAGCTAGATGGCAGCTAGTGAGACCGGAGATGATAGAGTTGCAGTAGTCAAGACTGAAAAGAATGAGAGTGTGGATTAAAATATTAGTTGTATCTTTCATCTTTCATAAGGAAATGTTGAATTATAGAGATGTTTTTAAAGTGGAAGTGGCAGGAATTGGCCTGAAGACTGAAGGTGAGAAGAGAAAGAAAGATTTGAGTCAAGTGTGACCCCAAGACATCAGGCATGAGGGTAGGGGTAATGATATTGAATTTGGAAGAAGGGGTGAAAATAAGGAGCTCAGATTTGGAGAGATTTAGCTTAAGCTTAGAGGACATCAAGAATAAGATATGAGAAAGGCAGTTAGTGACACGCATTGGCAAGGAAGGAGATAGGTCTGTTGTAGAGAGGTAGATTTGTCATCAGCATACAAATGATAATGAAATTAGAGCAACAATTTATTTTGGAACCTAATGATGACATGTAGATTGAAAAGAGAAGGGGACAAAGGACAGAGCCATGCGGTACCTAACCCCAACAGAAAGCGGTAAAGGGCAGAGGATGCGCCAGAAAAGGCTATACTAAAGGTACAGTTAGACAGGTAGGAAGAAAACCACCAGAGGGCTCTGATGCAAATGCCGAAGGATTGGAGAATTTGGAGCAAAAGAGAGTGGTCAACAGTATCAAAGACTGCAGACAGATCGTGGAGGATTAGCAGAGAGAAGTGGCCTTTCGATTTTGCTTTAAGTAGTTCATTGGTAACCTTAATGATTGTGGTCTCTCGGAAGTCTTGGGGGCGAAATCCAGATTGCAGAGGGTCAATAAGGGAGTATAATATAAGGAAATATGATAGAAATTCATATAATAGCTTTTTACAATTTGTTTAGGCAAGGGGAGTAGATGTAAATGTGCGGTAGTTGGATGGGGAGGTTGGATCGAGAGAAGGTTTTTTGAGGATAGCTATGACCAGTGCATGTTTTAGAGATGAGGGAAATATACCGGTGCTGCAGTAGAGGTTGAACATGTGTGTAAGTATAGAGCTAAGGGTAGAAGAGATGGAGGGCAATAGCTGTGAGGGGATGGGATTGAGGGGATAGGTAGTGAGGTGAGAGGACAGTATAAGTACATAAACTTCTTCCTCAGTAACAGTAGGAGCTGAATGTATGACTATATGGTTTTTGGATCATTGTGAGTTTTTGAGGGGGAAGGAGACTGGTAGTATGTTAAGAGATGGTTTTGTTTCTGTTGGAATCAATTTTGTTATTGAAGTGGTTGGCAAAATCTTGAGCTGAGAAAGAAGTTGTAGGAGGTGCTGGTCTGAGGAGAAGAGTATTGAAAGTACAGGACAGGCATTTTGGTTTTGAAGAAAGAATAGAGATAAGAGTGGATAAGTAATAGTTCTTAGAAAGGTTAAAGGGACAGTCTACACCTGAAATTTTATTGTTTAAAAAGATAATCCCCTTATTATCCATTCCCCAGGTTTGCATAACCAACACGGTTATATTAACCTCTGTGATTACCTTGTATCTAAGCATCTGCAGACTGCCCCCTTATGTCTTGCATTTTTGCCAATCAGTGCTGACTCCAGGGGGTGAACACAATGTTATCTATATGACACACATGAACTAGCAGTGTCTAACTGTCAAAAACTGTAAAAATTCACTGAGATAAGAGGCAGTTCAATGGCTTAGAAATTAGCATATGAGACTACCTAGGTTTAGCTTTCCACAAAAATACCAAGAGAGCAAAGCTAATTTTATGATAAAAGTAAATTGCAAAGTTGTTTAAAATCGAATGCCCTATTGGCACCATAAAAGTTTAATTTTGACTAGACTGTCAGGGTATCTGTGAGTGTCAGTAGATAATATATATATATATATATATATATATATATATATATATACTGTATATATATATATATATATATATATATATATATATATATATTTATATATATATATATATAAATATATATATATATATATACACATATATATAAATATATATATATGTGTATATATATATGATAAAATAAGAATGCAATTTATTAAATATTAAATTTGAGCATGCTTAATACCATTGCTGGATACATTCTTTGTAACTACTTAGCATGCAAAAGTTAAATATCCCATGCTGGGCTACATCCACCAAATTCTAGACATTTAGTCTATATGGAAGATGAGTAAGAGAAGCATTTTAACCCTGTAGTTAGCTAGATGAATATAGAATTTAGATCCTAGATTCAAGTGTATTGTGAGACAAACTCTCAAATACTCCTTGAATCTTCTCTACAATACACAAAATGATGTTTGAAAGAGACACAGGCAATTGAATGGATACTGGGACTTAAAGTTCATTTTTAAATATAAAACATATTTAAGCTGCAAAAATGTTTAATGGTAATAATATATATATGAACCTAGAAGATTGTCTGTTTGTATAATATTAAATATGATGTGAAGAATAGCTGCATTGGTAGATTTAAAATGTAAAATCTCAGAATAATAACACTGCTTCTTTATTTTTCAGACATATAATAAACCAACAAGATGTCGTATGAATATTGGTCATAAACATAAGTCCAGGCACTGAATATTAAAGTGATATCCACAAGTATACACGCGGCTAGATTACGAGTTTTGCGTTAGAGGCTGTGCGGTGCTAACGAGCAGTTTTCCCTCACCGCTCACTTACCTACAGCGATGACATTATTAGTTTTCAGAAACCCGTCATTAAAAGACAAGAAGTGAGCGTTGAGCAAAATTTTGCTCCAAATCTCACTCCAATACCAGCGCTGCTTAAGTCAGCAGTGAGCTGGTGTAACGTGTTCGTGCACGATTTCCCCAAAGGAATCAACGGGGAGAGCCGGCTGAAAAAAAGTCTAACACCTGCAAAAAAGCAGTGTATAACTCACTAACGCAGCCCCATTGATTCCTATGGGGACACCTAACACCCTAACATGAACCCCGAGTCTAAACACCCCTAATCTTACACTTATTAACCCCTAATCTGCCGCCCCCGACATCGCTGACACCTACATTATAATTATTAACCCCTAATCTGCCGCTCTGGACACCGCCGCCACCTACATTATACTTATGAACCCCTAATCTGCTGCCCCCAACATCGCTGAACCGTACATTATATTTATTAACCTCTACTCTGCCGCCCCCAATGTCGCCGCTACCTACCTACACTTATTGACCCCTAATCTGCTGCCCCAACGTCGCTGCCACTATAATAAACATATTAACCCCTAAACCGCCGCACTCCCGCCTCGCAAACATTAGTTAAATATTATTAACCCCTAATCTGCCGGCCCTAACATCGCCGCCACCTACCTACATTTATTAACCCCTAATCTGCCGCCCCCAATGTCGCCGTCACTATATTAAAGTTATTAACCCCTAAACCTAAGTCTAACCCTAAACCTTATACCCGTAACTTAAATATAATTAAAAGAAATCAAAATAAATATTCCTATCATTAACTAAATTATTCCTAATTAAAACTAAATACTTACCTATAAAATAAACCCTAGGCTAGCTACAATATAACTAATAGTTACATTGTAGCTATCTTAGGATTTATTTTTATTTTACAGGCAAGTTTGTATTTATTTAAACTAGGTAGAATAGTTACTAAATAGTTATTAACTATTTAATAACTACCTAGCTAAAATAAATACAAAAGTACCTGTAAAATAAAACCTAACCTAAGTTACAATTATACCTAACACTACACTATAATTAAATAAATTCCCTAAATTAAATACAATTAAATATAATTAAATAAAATTAGCTAAAGTACCAAAAAAACACTAAATTACAGGAAATAATAAACAAATTACAAGATTTTTAAACTAATTACACCTAATCTAATCCCGCTAACAAAATAAAAAAGCCCCTTAAAATAAAAAAAAGCCCTAGCCTACTCTAAAACCCTACTCTAAAACCCACCCAATACCCCCTTAAAAAAACCTAACACTAAACCCTTGAAGATCACCTTACCGGGAGAAGTCTTCATCCAACCGGGCCGAATTCCTCAACGACAAATAGTTATCCCCAAAGAGATAAACACCCACAAGGTAATCGGTATCCCCATAAAAATAAATACCAAAAGTGGCGAAAATATTCTCAGGGTAACCAAACACCCCAAACTAATAATGCTCCCCAAGATATTAATTCTGAATAAGTTGAACCCCAAAGACAACCACTTCAGAATAGAAACAATAGCTATGATTCTGAGGGATCCCAAGGATCCAGGAATCAATACCCTGGGATATCAAAAAAATCGGTCCATGTGTAACAGTAGCTTGTATAATCAACTGGGCCAACTCAGTATGCAGTTAAATCAATTATGTACACTATTTACTAATATGAGTCAAGCTTTGACGGCTCAGCAATCTAATAATTATTTTTTAGGGGTACAGCCAGTTTGGCCAGCAGCGGGCCACAAGCACAGTCATAAATACTCCGGTATTACCTGAGGGAGAGAGGAGAGAGATGCCAAATGAAATGATCAATGTCAATAATGCTACAAATCATGTTCTCTCCCTACCGCCCAGAAACAGACGGCCTAGCTGTGATGACACAGGGTAACCGAGGCCGACAGACGGGCAACACTACAGTAATTAGTGAGTACTCCAACAGATATTTAAAATTTTGCTGTTAACACTTGAATTAAATGTTCCAAGCCTTGCAGACAATAGAGAACAGCAAACAACACCTGACTGAAGAATATATAACTACACCTTAAAACTTAATCCTATATCAAGGACTTTCTCAAGCTTGTTAACAAACACAAGCAGTAATAATTCATTCATTAAAGGCAAAATAGAGCCATTAACAACTATAGACACTAATAAATTCTGGACACTGCATTTATCCCTAACAAATCTTTAAGCAATAACTCAAGCATCAACTACAATTACAAGCTTGCTAAACAAATAACAACAAGCTTAACCATTAAGCTTATCAACACAAGGGGATCCATATATGAGGAATAAAGTCTAAGGACTTCACATAATAAATGATGAACTGTAATAACCTTATTAAACCCTATTGGCCACCAATAGAGGAATGATTTTTTCATACAACAAGACCTCCAATCATTTTGGACATATTATAAAGTCTACAAATTGTGGCAAAAATTGAGCTCAAAAGACTGATATGCTAATTTATAACTTTTACACCAAGCAGTAAAGCTAAAGACCAATTGATGAGTTCTAGCACACAATTAGCACATATTAAGCAAAGTACTTTGAAAGTTTATATGTTACATCTAATACAAGCTGCTAACAGCAGAGTCTATAACATTGTTACTAACAATATTTTGTATATATCTTTAGATTTTCGACTTTTGTCTTTTAACATCTAGACTTTGCTATAACCAGTTCTTATTTTCACATAGCTCTCTTTACCAACTCACTATCTAGCAGCTAGTTCAATACAGACACAGGAACAAATCTATAAACTTTTTCAGCAAAAATATTGAATCTATTACACTATTAGAGCTGCTTATATTTAGGAAACAGCTTATTAGTGATCTATCATTGATCTTTATCTTTTAGCTTCCTAAATTAACACAGGCTACTCACATATACTGTTACACTTGTTAATTAAACGTCTAGTACTCTACAATTTATTATGGCAGAAAGTTACAATCCCACAGGGGTAGTAGATATAGATAGAAGAAAACACATAAAGAATGTAGCTTTAAAAGGTAACTCCCTTAGAACAGATGATCTAGCAGAAGGAGATCTTACAACTATCTTCTCTAATTTAGAGAATAAGAAATATAAAGAAAGCAATCTATGGTGGGATATAGAATTTCTAGAATTATATATTAATGAGAAAAATGTCCCTAGGGGGCTTAGAATTAAGAAATACCCTTCATTTGCCCTACATAATTCAGGAGTTCATGGAAGAGTGGAATGAAAATTTGACCAACTGCTCCATTATTTTAATGAAGCAGTTGCTCAAACATATAAAAGAAGAAAGAGATACTTTATTGGTGCAAATAGATGAGACACTTGAACTCCTAAAACTATTTGAAAACACTAAAAAATACATAGACTATAAAGCACAATTAGACACCACCATGCAATAATTAGACACAACTCTGTCAGGAAGAAAAGTCAGTTAATATCAGAGAGACATCAAAGACTATGAATTGGATATAGTATACTCATGGAAAAAAAGCCAACCAAACACACAAAAAAAGAATGACAAACAAGGTAATCACAAAAGCAAGAATAAAAATAAAAGAAAAGGCACATTTCATCACACATCAAACACCAAACAAGTGACTTTTTCAAGTATAGACACAGACAATATCGGAAGTCCCTCAGCAATAGAAGATACTGAAGTACATACATCCAAATCTAGTGATGAACTAGATAGTCCAGGCACTTCACAAGGGAGAACCAAATTATTGACACTGGTAAAAACACCAATCAGAAGTAGCACAACAAAAAAGGAACAACCATTATGTTATCCAAGCAGAATCAAAAAAGTGATTCAAAAGAAATAGGATCAGTAATCAATCTTTCCAACACACTACTTACTAGCTCCCAAAATTCACTACTCAACAAATGTTTATCTTTTGCACCATCCACTAATTTTGATTTATTTTCCACTATTTTAGACATCAATGCATTTCTTAGAAAAATCACTTTTTTAAACACTTTATGCCACTTCAAGACACGAGAACGGATTCAGCTAATCCTCATTCAGGGGAGAATAATTCTAGACTTATGTGATTTAAACACCTTAATTTCACTACAAGCAATCACTCTAAGAGAAGAAAGTGCACATGACATTATCCCTAAATTTGATACTACCTCACATTCTAGGTCATATTTCTATCCAGTCCACAGTAGAAGTGAACCAATAGACATATTCCAAAATTTGATAGAATTTGAACTAACTAGATTACACTCTTCTTTGGAAGAAACACTTGACTGGTCACTTAAAACAAAAAAAAACTACAAAAGAGCAGCAAGTCCTAAAGTCACTTAGAGACACAAAGAAGTAGTAGTTACCTAAGCATATAAAGGAGGACCTGTGGTAGTCCTCAACACAACTGACTACAGAAATGAGGTACTCACACAGCTCAATGATACTAACACATACTCTAAATTGACATATAACCCAACAAATAAATACAAAAAAGAGTTACATGACCTTTTAGACACAGCCCCAGAAGAGGGTTTCCTCACAAAAGAACTGGCAGATGGTCAGATACTGGTAGAGTATCCGACCATCCCCACCTTCTGCATAGTACCCAAAATCCATAAAACCCTCATCAATCCACCAGGCAGGCCCATTGTGGCAAGGAGGGGGTCACTATGCGAGAGGGTGGGAGATTGGTTGGACAATGTATTACAACCAATAGTCAAGTCCCTACCTGTATATATAAGTGATAGTACACATCTAATACAGCAGGTAGAAGGAATCAAATGGCAAAACAGTTTTACATGGCTGACTATTGATGTTTCAGTCTTATATTCAAGCATACCACATGATAAAGGCCTACAAGCCCTCAAATGTATGCTAAAACATTATACACATTTCCCAGAGAGATTTATTGAATTCCTAGAGGAATTAACTACTTTGTCTTCGAGGGCCACTACTACCTCCAAAAATGTGGTATGGCTATGGGAATTTGCCCCCTCATATGCCAATATATATGGGATACTTTGAAACCAAGTATCTGCTTGGAGGTGGGCTGGCTCTTGAGGACAAGGTAGTTATATATGGAAGATTTATAGACAATCATTCTAATTTATAGAAATAACACAGAATTGTCTATACAAGAAATACTCACATTTTTTCAATAATAATTCACTCAACCTGAAGTTTACGTTCAAAACTAGTGTTACATTTATTGAATTCCTATATTTAACATTGGAACATGATTTGGAAGGCAACATAATAACCAGTACTTACAGAAAGCCACTATCCAGAAATACAATATTAAGAGCAGACTCCTGCCATGCTCCTCATATGAGGAAAGGCATCCCAAAAGGCCAATACTTAAGGATACAGAGAAATTGTACCTCCCTACACCTATATAATAAACAAGCAAAAGAACTCACTCAAAGATTATTAGCAAGAGGATACCAAAAGAGCATTTTACTTAATATTAAACAACAAGTAGCAAAAATGGATAGAGCTGAACTTCTCAATAAAAAGAAGACAAAAAAGAGTAGCAACCAATGGAACATCAAATATAGAGGGCAAAACAGAAATACCAAGGGAAGATATATACTTCACCACTAAATATAGTAACCAATTCTACATTATTACCAAGATAATAAAAGAAATATTTGCCAGTTTTAAATGGAGACACAACATAAGGAGTAAATTAGAAAAAGGAATAAAATTTGTTGCAAAAAGAGCACCAACCATACGAGATATAGTTACATAGAAATTCCATAAAAAAATTCAAGCAAATACCAACTGGCTGACGTCCATCAAAGGAAACTATAGATGTGGTCGTACTCCATGCAAAAGTTGCTCATACACTAAGAAAAGTCTGACTTTAAACTCTTCCCAAACAAATAAAACATATCATATAGGTCAAAGAATGGATTGCACATCTACACACATTATATATCTTATCACAAACATTGTCTACAGCAATATATAGGTATAACCACATGCCCCCTAAAAGACAGCATTAGAGAACACTTGATCTCCATAGAAGAAGAGATACCCAGAACCCCAGTTGCTAAACACTTTAATCTACATGAACAAAGATTGTTCAATTTTTCTTTCATGGCAATAGATCATATAGAAAAAGATCCATTAGGAGGGGATAGAACTAAAAAACTCCTTAGAAGGGAAGTTTATTGGATCTTCACGTTACAAGCCAGAATACCTCAGGGAATAAATAAAATATATGATGTGAATCTATTTATAGAGTAGTAACAAATACAACACATACCTAACTTAAAAAATAGTCAACTCCCAAATGATATTAAATAATTGACAATAATATATTGAACTAAATACATCATGGACACCAAGAGAACATTTTATAGCCTATTGTTGATTGCCCACCACTAAGGCAACTAACTGAGAAATTTAACACAAAGGGGTAACTTCAACAATAAATAAGTGCCCTGAAATACAGACCTAACATCACAAATATGGTCATGTAAAACTAAGGTGTCTACAGGAGTATATAAGTTAATTTGATGTCTCTCTGATTCATATATACGCAACATTCCCAATATCCCTACCAAAAAATAAAAAATCTAAATCTCCTTCATATACACTTTAAGTCATTTTTATATATATATATATATATATATATATATATATATATATATATATATATATATATATATATATATATATATAAAAATTTACATTATTCTATTTCATTTAACATTCAATATCAGTTTTACTAATTTTTTTTTCAAAAAGTAACAGACTTTTTAGAGAATTTTTGGTTTTATCTAGTGGTACAGTAGATCAATAAGGCAAATATAATGCGGATCTAGTAAAAACAACTAATATCAGTATAGATCCATATAATTAATATATAAGAGCAGACAATAGCCTGTCGTCCCATACATAATAGATAAGAGGGTACGAGTATGAATCACAACAGGACTAGGGCCTATAGTACTATTACATCCCCACTTTCCCCTCCTATTATACTAATCTGTATTTATAGTGAATTAAAATATAGTATAAGTTAGGATTATGATAGGCTTTCACTCTATAGAATGAAACATATATTTGATAAGATAAACAATTACTCAAACAAAGAACTATAGTGAGAGCCTGTCTTTCTCTTTAATAAATATAGTCAGTTTGACAAGACCAACTTATAGGAGGGCCAAATAGTGGAGTAAGAAAAACTAAAGAAAAAATCTTTCTGCCAATAATAGTTTCTAAGTCCAAACCACAACATTTTTTTCACTCTCCTCTTTTTTTTAGTTTTTGACTTTTTTAGTTTTTGCTTTATAGTATTATTTTATTATATTATTTTTATTATATTTTTTAAATTGAAGTAAACGTTTTCAGTTTTTTTTATCTCTTTCTCTTTCTCTTTTTTTACAGTCATGTTTATATGTTCATAAATATGTTGACACAGTAATATGTGAGAACGTATCAACATACTAGAGAAGGAAAAAGAGAAAAGTATTTGTTTGTTAAATGTTAGATGAATACATCTGTTTTGTTTCTCTAACTGCTGTGGATCCAAGTAATGAGTGGATACAAAAGACATGCTTATTAGACCTGTCCCTGTCCAATAACAGGGCATTACACCACGCCCTTAAGCAAAATAGCTGAGCTATTAGGGCTATTAATAGCTAAACACTGACATAAGCACAACTCCCTCTTCTTTTGTAATTGGCTGCACCCTCTACAAAAAGACCCACAGCAGTAGAGACTAATATCTCTGATGAAGCACATGTGCACATGCACGAAACGCGTCAGGTAGGAGCATACCTTTGTCCAGAAGCCTGTTTTCCAATAAACTTGTGGGCATACCAAGAGGCTCAGTGGTTTCTCTCTCCTCATCTCATGTGATGACAGGCAGCCTCAGCCTGGAAGCTCTAACAAATCTCTTCTTTTGCAGTTTTTCCCAAACCTTATTCCCACAGATGCAGTACACAGGAACCCAGTCATACCAGGAAGTGACCGGTAAGAATGGAAATTCTTCTGCATCAGTTAAAGTGGTTTATACAGGTAAAATGTGACGAAGCCCACAAATATGTAAACATGCAAATTTTATATGTGAAATGGTAGAAACTGCAGGGAGATATTATGTATCAGATGAGCTCCAGGATTCAGTTTCCAACCCTATCATGGGATTAATTGATACTGGATCTCAGACAACTATTCTATCCCACAGATACTACACACAGCTAAATGTGCTAACACACACACACCTAAAGTAAAGTAAATAATTTGATGGTTCACTGTTGGGGGTGACTCTCTCAAAGTCTATGGTACTGCATGATTAAAGCAAAAGCTGGGGAACAGGTTAGTAAGACACCCTGTCATTATAGTAGATCTTCCAACTGATTGTTTAATCATTGGTATTGACCTTCTTAAGCGATTAAGTACTGTAATTGATTGTATAAACAATATTATTTGGTCACAAGTTAAAAGACCTATCAATTATGAGCGGTCCAGCATACCTTACACCAGACATAACTGTCACATGGTGGAAGAGAAGCCAGTTGCTCTGGAGATTTGTTTCAGAAATAGCTCTGCACCTGAGATAACAGTCCTTGAAATAGATGGTCAGACTCCCCTAAGTGGTTCTGATGGTAATACCATTAAAATTTCACCTGGGAACATAGCCAATATTTCCATAGATGGCGATGTATTAACCAAATCTCTCCACAAGGGGGATCCTAGATCCTTTAAAGGGGGTGATCATGCTCAATTTCTTGCAGAAATTGAGAGAGTTAGGGATGATCTATTCAGCACTATACAGGTGCATGACCTTGGAAAAAACAAGTATGCCAAATTGAACTTAAAACAGGAAGCTAGCTATATAAGCAAAGGCTTATTGGGACAGATAGCTGAACCTAAGGTGATTAAATATCTTTCTCCCCAAGATCTTTGGGTTCATGGCCTGGATAACAACTCTGAAAGCGATAACGTCACAGCTAAATGTTTATTATCTATCTCCATAGGTAATAAATCAGCAAAGCACCTGTTTTTTGTTTTAAATAATCCCCATAATCAAATGTACATTGGCAATGATATATTACACAGATATGCCATATAAATAGATTTTATTAACCTTTGCCTCTGGAGCAGGTTGAAGGGGGACCCTGAAATATTTCAGGATGAAAACACGGCCCTGAAATCAAACCAGCAAATGCCATATGCTGGGAATATGCAGTTGTCTAATGATGCTGTAATCCCTGCTGGGGCTGATCAATTCCTCTTATCCTTACAGGTAAAAAGAGGTCAGAAATTAAAAACTTCTGAAACACTAATATGCATCTCCCATAGAATGCAAAATCTGGGTATAACAATGACCCATACTCCTATGGTAAATATTGGAACTATTCCAATACATGTTATTGTACATAACACTTCCCCACAGGCTCTAGAATCCAGTTACTACACTTTTGGATTCCAGAATAATATACTTGGGCTAATACCTGAAGGATACTTAACTGAAGAACAGTTAATAGAACAATCCTTTGCATCTCCAGTCTATTCATCCATTCAGCTCAGAGGAAGGCATCTGTAAAATTGAAGAAGCCTCCCTAGTATTTGATCAGCCAATCAAAGAGCAAGAATACCCCAAAACCCAGAATCATGGGGAAAATGTAAATTATAATCAAGTGTATCTCACCTCTAGGTTGGAAGAAGCCTATGAGATAGGACAGCCTGAAATCTTCTCCTTCGCTAATGGCTGTTCCAGTGATGATGAACACCAACAGCTATGAGAACTCCTGATGAAATACAAGGATATTTTTGCTAGGGATTCTTATAACAATCCTATTCTAGGTGTTCTTAAGCCCAATGGACAATGGCTTTTCTGTGCTGACTTAAGACAGCTAAAAAACGATGTCTGGATGGCCTGTGCCATACATTGACCAGTGTCTAGCGCAGATGAAGGGATCCAAAATATTCACTGCCATTGATTGTGCACAGGGATATCGGACCATAAAGGTACATGAGGAGGACCAGCATAAGCTTGCATTCTCCTTCCAAAAGGTTCAGTATGCATTCCAAAGGCTCCTGTTTGGATACATAAATTCAGGATATGAATTTGTTTTAGTGTTGCATAAGGCTATGCCTGATGCACTGGAAAGGGGGGCGTAACCTATGTTGATGATGTTTTGATCAAAAGCACAGACTTTGAAAAACACATCACAGAACTTAAACATGTCCTCAGCCAACTTAAAAGGGCAGGAGTCAAATTATCCCTTCTAATAGCTCAATGGTGCCACACTCGTGTAAACTTCTTGGGACATGAAGTTACTTCTGAAGGGTTAACTCCTCAGAAGAAAAATGTGGAAGCTATAATAAATTCTAAGAACCCAACTAACTTAAAGGAATTAAGATCATTCCTGGGTATGACGAATTATTCTCGCAAATGTATTGATAATTATGCAGAATTAGCTAAACCACTGCTACATCTTCTAAAGAAGGATGTGAAATAGCACTGGAGTGTGGCTCAAGAGACAGCCATAAGAGAGCTGAATCGAAAACTCACTCAAGCACCTTGCTTAGCATACCCTGAAGGTGGTAAGCCTTTCTAATTAGAGACAGGTTACACAGATATAAGCATGAGTGCTTCTTTATACCAAAAGCATGATAATTTAAGCAAAGTCATTGCTTATGCAAGCAAAACTTTATCCCAAGCAGAAATACAATTTAGTCATTGTGAAAAAGCCCTCTTATCTACTGTATGGACTCTACTGTAATGACCCACAAGCCTTTGCTATATCTGCAAAGTGAGAGAATAAGAGATGGAAACCTGTCCAATAGCCGCATAACAGCTTGGACTCTTTCCTTACAAGGCTGGCCTTTATAAATTCGCTACAAGCAAAATAAAAAGAATCCAGTCACACAGGGGCTTGCTGAGCTCCATGACTGTACTGCCAAGGATCATGGGGGAGATTTAATAGAAGATTATTTCCTGGAGGATCAATTGCTTTTCCCATATAAAATATACAATGAGGACCATTGTCAAACATTACCTTGGGCATATATTGATGGTTGTTTTTACAATGCCACTATTGATAATGAGCGCAGATTAGTTGCTGGCATTTGTATAACTTGGGCAAATGGATTCCCAAATATTTCTGTAGGTTTCAACACTGGACCAAGATCCAGTCAAGTAGCAGAACTAGCTGCTGTTCTAAAAACCATTGAAATGGCTATTGAACAATGCAAACACATACAGAGAAGTGTACAATATGGGTTGATACTTTCCTCTTAACATCTGAACCGCAGCCATCCCACAGTCTCTCCTGAAAAACTGTGTAAGTAGATAAGGTGTGCCGAAATGAAGGCGCTGGTTCACTTCATTGGTTACTTTATTCTTCTTCCTTTCTCATCGATTAGGTGTATTCCTGTTCTGAGTACAAGGAATTGTGCTGAGATATCAAACAGAAGCACCTAAGTAAGGTGTGTATACTCACAGTATATATTTTGAACGACCGGCTCTCTCCCAATGTAAAAATACGATTTCACAGGTTCTCTGGTAAAAATTATATTTTATTTTAGCCCAACGAATTTCAACGGACCTATCCATCTTTATCAAGAGCAATAAAAGTGCATAAAAGTGCTTTACAAACCGAAGCATACCTTACCGCTACACAGGCGGTCTTTAACTACAAATTAAATGACACTACCTGTTTCCCCATCGGAGGAAAAACAGGTTTACACACATTTGGAAAATTAACAATCTTAACATATAAAACCTCAAAATTAAATCTAGAAAAACCTAAAATTTACATCTTACATAATGCAAGTGGTGTTAAAAAACATTTATCGTTATCTTAATGCATTTTGTTGTGAAATCGTTTTTTCAGCCGGTTGTAGTTCCCTTTCAAGTAGTTTTATGATGTTGGTCTCCTCTCAGGTCCGTTCAGGATAAAGAGACCACATGATATGAATTGTCCAATAGAATCAGTTTCTGTTATTTCTCGGCTACAAGCGCCGTTTATATATGAAAACATAAAAAATATTAATGTTATTCACAAATCAAAAGAAACAAATCTTTGGTTACACATATTATATATAAATGGAGGTCACAGACTTGGCAGACTTTCATCTTTGATGTAATTGTTGATTTTAAGCAAAAATGAAGTGATACATTTAATCTCTTGTTTAAAACACTTTAGGTTCAAATGCAGAGAGAATGCATAGTTAACAGGTTTAAATACACAGGCAATGCAACATTAATATTATAAAACAGATGATTAATTTTATCCTTACTAAATAAAACAGATATTTATTATTGCAACTAGAAAGTTATTACACAAATGCAGCAATTTTTGTATCCTTAATTAAACCCCATTGTGCATATGTTTTCAGCATATGTATCCATTTCAGTTCTCTTTGATTTAATTGTTTAGCTAGATTTCCCCCTCTCCAATGTAGTTCAACTTTTTCTATCCCTATCCACAGAAATAAATCCTTTGCAAAATGTTTACAATTGTTGCAATGCAGTGGCACTCCTTGATCCTCATGGTTTTTTTTTTCTATTTTATTTTGATGTTCCATAATTCTTGTTTTTAAAAATCTGGACGTTTGTCCTAAATACTGGATTTTGCAGCCGCATTGCAACAAGTATATAACATTTTTACTTTTACACGTAATAAATTATTTGATTTCGTATTTTTTCCTTGTGACTGTAGAATTAAATGTTTTATGTGTTCTAGTGTAATTGCAACCTTTGCATCTCCCACAAGTGAAAAAGCCTGTCATTGCTTATTTGAAGTGTTTTTTAGGGGATATGTCCTTTATCTGTGAAGGGGCTAATTTTTGTTTAAAATGTTGTCCTTTTATGTAAATAACTATGGGTTTAGAGGGGAACAAAGGTCCCAAAAATTCATCTTCCTTTATAATGTGCCAGTGTTTTTCTATAATTTTTTTTATTGTTTTGTGTTCTACATTATATGTAGTCACAAACTTTGGGAAGTTGTTAATAACTGAAGGTTCTTTTTTGTTATTTTCTAACAGAAGTGATCTTGTTTTGTTTTTAACCTCATTTCTTTTATGTTCTAAAATTCTAGGATCGTATCCTTTTTGTATAAATCTTTCCTTAAGAATCTCGGATTGTTGGTCATAGTCTTTTATCTTACTGCAATTTCTGCAAATTCTTAGGAATTGACTTTTAGGCACTGACTTTAACCAATTAGGGTGATGACAACTATCCTGTTTTATATAAGTATTTGTGTCACATTTCTTATAAAAACGTTTTACTTTGGACAATATTTTCATTAATATATAAAGTTAGATCTAGAAAGTTTATTTCTTGTTTATTATATTCAGGGGTTAGTTTCACATGTTGACTGTTGTCATTGAGAGTGTTGACAAATTAAGTTAATTTTATTTCTCCCCCCCTTCCATATACAACTAATATCATCTATATATCTATGCCAGGACACCAGGTCTGCACCAAATTCTGTGTTTTGCCATACATGATTAGTTTAAAAAAATCCTTATAAATATTGGCATAACTTGGTGCAAACCTGGTGCCCATGGCAGTTCCACAGACTTGTAGATAATAATGATCATTAAACCAGAAAAAGTGTGATATAGAATAAATTATATTGCTCTAATTATGAAATCTATTAATTTGGGTTGTAAATCTTTATCTTCAGATAGTTTCCATCTAACTGCTTCTATCCCTTTTTTGTGATCTATTATAGAGTATAGAGAGGTCACGTCCATAGTGACCCATAGAAACTCTTTTTGCCATGTTATATTATGCATAATTTGTAAAACATGTTTAGTGTCCTTTAAATGAGATTTTGCTTTTTGTGCATAGGGTTGTAGAAAAAAAATCTAAAAAAGCTGACATGTTTGAAGTTAGAGAGTCAATACCGCTAATAATGGGCCTACCTGGGGGTTTTGTTGTGCTTGTGTAACTTGGGTAAAAAATAAAAAATAGGGGTTTTTTAATCTATTTTAAATAAAAAGTCATATTCATCCTTTGTTATTAAGTTCTGATTAAGTGCTTCTAAAAGTAGTTTGTGAAGCTAGGAAGTATATTCCTTTTTTTTATTTTTATTTAAAATAATATATGTATTATAATAATCTCCCAAAATTCTATTGGCCTCTTCCATATAATGTTCTCTGTCTAAAATTACCACTCCTCCCCCTTTATCCGCCTCCTTAATGACTATGTCTTCTCTCTTATTCAAAGTTGTTCAAATATCCATTTCCTGTTTAGTCAGATTATGATACCTTTTGTTTGCTTTAATAGATAAATTGTCTATATCCTTCATTATTAGCCTATTAAATACCACTATATTTGGCCCTTTAATATGGCTTGGGTAGAATCTTGATGGATTTTTAAACTTGTTTCTAGAATTTTCCAATGTTTGAATTGGAGTGTATTGCACAGATGGCTGTTTAGCAAAAAAAAACGTTTCACTGTTAAATTTCTCACAAACTTCTGGCGATCAACAAACAGTTGAAAAGAATTAACTCTTTGTGTAGGAATAAATTTCAGCCCTCTAGATAAAACAGATTTTTCTTTCTCACTTATGTTTTTAGAAGATAAGTTAAAAATTCCTTGTATTATTGTCTCCTCTTTCTTTGATTGCCCTCTTCCTCCTCTATTTCCCCTGAATTGGGTGTTCTTCCTCTCTTTTTTGGGGGGTAATCTATCTTGATGGGAGAGTATCAGTTTGGATGTGTCCAGGTTTCCCTGTATGATTTTTTCTCTCTGTCTTTCTTGTGATCCTCTTTGCGATATATGTATTGTTGACGTGGTTCTCTGGGTTTCTCCCTTATCTCTGTTTTGTATCACTCTTTTGTTTCCCCCTTTGTAAAAGGAGATTCTTGTCTTCTATGTGTTTGGTGATTTTCCCATGGTGTCTTTGGTGTATAGTGATATTTATGTGTATCATCAGGTTAATAATCTCTTTGATTTCTATATCCTGAATTGTGATTATAATTTCTATATTGTGAATCGTGATTCCTATGTCTTATATTTTGATGTATATTTCTGTGTGTATATTCTTTGTGTTGAGATCTTGGTCTGATTTCTTTCATAATTAGTATGTAAATTTCTTTCATTTCTATGTGTATAGTTATTTTTTTGTGGTGCAAAATTGTGATCTGAAACTATTTTTTCTCTTTGTTCATTCATATAGTGTTTATTTTGTGTTTCATAATGTAAATAATGTTTATTTTGTGTTTCATAATGTAAATAAGTGCTATTCTGATGTGCTCTCCCCCTTGCATTATGTAGATTAATGGGTTGTTTTTGTACATATTGAGTGCCTGCTTGAAAATCTTCATTGTCCCTAAGGTATTTCTGATGTTTTTTATCCCCTATTTTTTTCATCAAATTATTTTGCTTTTTCTTTGTATTCATAAATTTGTAATCATTACTGACTCAAATTATGTGCGTTACAGTTTTGTTGAATACCTGCCAGCTTGGAAAATAAAACTAACAACAAACCAGTCAAACATGGTAAGTTGTTCTGCGAGATTGATAATCTAGTGGTTTCCAATGGTTTAACCATACACTGGAAAAAGACCAAGGGTCATTCCAGAATTCAAGGTCCTGATAAGGAAGGCAATGATCTTGTAGATTAATTGGCCAAACAAGGAGCCATAACTGGAGAACTCCTTAATATCGAACAATTAATGGGTGCAATTCAGGTAGAAGCCATTACCAGAAACCAGGCTAAACAACAAAATGAGCATAACCATAGTCAGGATTCTCCTAGTGAAGACCTGATCACTAGTCAAGAAAACCCCATTATAGGTATCTTCTATAAACACATAGAATATCCTGAAAACAACCCCATCTCAAAAGAGGACAAGAAAGTCCAGTGTGCTCCAGCACCAAGGTAACCCCCAATGGGGGGCTGCAAATATGCAGGTGTGCAAGCTATTCAAGACTGGCACCACAGTCCCAGATACAATGTAGATCCAAACAAGGAGGATAGCAGCACCTCCAAAAGTTGTAGTAGAACAATTTATTCACCAACATAATAAAAAAGACAACATTTCAGATTCACATCCTTAGTCATGTCTATTGTACAAACAATTAAAATAAGCCTTATATAGGCTCAAGGCCACACCTCCACACATACCTCCACGTGTGTTAACCCCTTCCTTTACAAATTAACATTATTACATATTTGCATAGGAATAGCTTCAGCTAGTGGTCATATAATATAATGTCCTAGCTCAATAAATCAATTTTATGGAAATTTATTGGCACACATGTTGATATATATGTTGATAGAGTAACAGCACCCTCTCACAGTTTAATAACAGGCTTCCCTTTACACAATAGATCAAAGCTCATTTAAAGGCATATACCCCAATCCATTTCCCTATTCATCCCACCGGGGGCCATAGTCCCCAACTCATGAATCCAATATAATTCTCTGCCCAATGGGATTTTTGCCCTGTTACCACCCCTCCTTGACATTTTTACTTGTTCCAAAATCTGAAACCTAAGTTTCTTAAATAGATCCACAGCCAAAATGCCATCTTTGTTATACACTGTGGTGTTAAGGAAATCAATCCTTTCCTCACTCACATTCAGTTTAAATTTTATATGTTGTGTGGCACTATTTAAATCCTTAACAAACTCCTCCAGGGTTCCAATGTTGCCCAACCATGTACCAAAAATATTGTCTGGCACCATATAGAAGAAATAAAGGGTGATCATAAATAAAATATTCTTCAAAGGTGTTCATAAAGATATTGGCATAGGTTAGGGTGACATTGGAACCCATGGCAGTACCCTGTAGCTCTAAATAGAACTGGTCCTAGAACAAAAAATAATTATATCTCAGTACAAAACATAAGAGATCCAAAATAAATTCCCTTTGTTCATTACTTATATCAATATCTTGTAGCAAGTATCTATTCACAGCTCCCAGGCCTGCCTCATATGTAATGGATGTATAAAGGCTTGTGATGTCTAGGCTATACAGAATGCCCTTGCTGTTTTCCAATGTTACATTCTGAACTTTGTTTACAAAATCCCCTGTGTCTTTGATAAAGGAGGTAGAGCTAACAAATGGTCTTAATACTTTATCAAAGTATATTGATATTCTGGATAATATGGAACCAACCCCTGCCACAATCGGATGGCCCAGGGGCCTTGTCATGTCCTTGTGGACCTTAGGGAGAGTATATAAGAAGGTATAATATCCTATACCTCTAAAATAAATGTAACCACTTTGATATCAATCAACCCATATTTTGGGCTTTCTTAACAAAAGCCTCAATCTCTTTTTTAATCCTGTGTGTTGGGTTGTTTGGTAGCAATTTATATACATCCTTATCAGCAAGTTGGCTCTCTATTTCCTTGACATAATACTCTTTTTTCCAAAACCACCAAAGCCTTACGCTTATCAGCTTCTTTAAAGATGAGATTATTTTTCTCCTTTAAATTTTTTAATGCTTCCCTATCCTCCCTATTAAAGTTGTTAACCACATTTACATGTTTGGGGTAGCCTTTTTCCATTTAAAAAAAAAACCATTAACATCAAGCTGAATAAATGTACTGACTCCCGGGTTCACCTTTTGCGGTGTAAAGTTACTTTTATTATTTTAACCCAGTGCTTTCAATTTTAATTTATCCTGCACACTCAAATTATGGATAGATTATTTCTCAATACCGCATTCAAAACCAGAAAAGTGACTTTTTAACTTTAATGTTCTGTTGAACTGATGTAAGTCCCTTCGTAAATCAAAGGTATTAACCTTTTGCTGTATTGGGCAGTATGACAGTCCCTTTGAGAGAACCTGTTGTTCTTCTGATGTTAACGGTTCAGTACTCAAATTCAAGACTACGGACCGTGTTTGCTGCAGGTCATTATCATATCGTCTCTGCCTCTGTCCCTCTGCCGGTTCCTGCCTCTGCATCCTCTTCCGGTGCCTCTTGCTGCCCCACCGGTGCCGCTGCATCTTTCCTGGTCTGAGTCCCCCAACCCTGATTTCAATTTTTGACTCCATGAGCCTGAATGGAGGTTCTGTGTTCATGCCATCTCAGTTCCGGATGCATAGTCATATTTATCTCTACTGAATTTATTCTTTTTACGCTCCTGGATCTCACTTCTCAACTCCAGGATTGGTTTATCCACTGTATCCATATACAGTTGCAAGACATCCGGTGATAGATTAGACTGTAACTCCTGCTTAAACACTTCCAGCTGGAGCTTCTGCTTATCAAGCTCTTGTTGTAGACAGTCAACTGTGAGTACAATTAAATCAAAGGAAAATTTGTTCAAAATTCTTTCAAATTTCTGGCAATAGTCCATATTATGCCTTATGAGTGTCAGATGTACATTCATGTGTAAACCCCTTGGAATGCATTTAACCCTATGATATTCCACAAGGGTAACTGCATGTAACTCAAATGCAGTATTTTTCTTTTTTAAACGCTCAAAATCTTTACTCACTGCTTGTGAGAGTGTAGTTTTCAAGAATTCCCTGGAGCCACGTATAAGTGTGGTAATCCATGCAGCCACAGTTTCTGTATAACCAAAAGTATGTGGCTCATTAATATTCATATTTAATTGATCCACTATATTACCCTGTGCCAGGAACAGGTGCAGAAAATCACAAGAAAGTCCAGTGTGTTCCAGCACCAAGGTAACCCCCAATGTGGGGCTACAAATATGAAGGTGTGCAAGCTATTCAAGACTGACACCACAGTCCCAGATACAATGTAGATCCAAAAAAGGAGGATAGCAGCACCACCAAAAGTTGTAGTAGAACTATTTATTCACCAACATAATAAAAAAGACAACGTTTCGGATTCACATCCTTAGTCATGTCTATTGACTACAAACAATTAAAATCAGCCTTAAATAGGCTCAAGGCCACACCTCCACACACAACTCCACCTGGGTTAACCCCTTCCTTTACAAATTAACATTATTACATCTTTGCATAGGAATAGCTCCATCTAGTGGTCATATAATATAATGTCCTAGCTCAATCAATTTTATGGAAATAAATTGTTGATATATATGTTGATACAGTAACAGCAACCCAGCACCAACAGTTTAATAACAGCATTCCCTATATACAATAGATCAAAGCTCATTTAAAGGCATACACCCTAATCCATGTCCCTATTCATCCCACCAGGGGCCATAGTCCCCAACTAATGAATCCAATATAATTCTCTGCCCAATAGGATTTTTGCCCTGTCACCACCCCTCGGTGGCATTTTTACTTGTTCCAAAATCTGAAACCTAAGTTGGTTAATTTGGTGACCAGCAGAAATAAAATGGTTGGAGACCGGTGCTTCTAAATTTCCTCTCATAATATTGCTTTTGTGCTGGTTGATACACTTGCGGACCTTACGGGTGGTCTCGCCAAAGTACCCCAACCCACAGGGATATTTAATAAGATAAACAGCATAGCTTGTATTACATGTATAATAATACCTTAGTCTATACTTTTTACCTGTGCGTGGATAAGTACAGATTGGGCCTTTAATGATACTGTTACAGTTCTTGCACCCTAAACAGGGAAAACATGCCAGATTCTTACCATCAATATACCTCTGACAAGTAACTTTCTTAGGACCAACATCTGCCTTCACCAATGTGTCTTTCAGATTTCTCCCCCTCCTGAAAGCAGCCAGAGGTAAATTTTCAAACTTCTTTACATCAGGGTTGGAGATTTGCAAAATATGCCAATGTTTGATTGGGGTGTATGCCTTTAAATGAGCTTTGATTTATTGTATATAGGGAGTGCTGTTATTAAACTGTTAGGGGGTGCTGCTACTCTATCAACATATATATCAACATTTGTGCCAATTTATTTCCATAAAAGTGATTGATTGAGCTAGGACATTATATTATATGACCACTAGCTGAAGCTATTCCTATGCAAAGATGTAATAATGTTGATTTGTAAAGGAAGGGGTTAACCCAGGTGGAGGTGTGTGTGGAGGTGTGGCCTTGAGATTAATTAAGGCTGATTTTAATTGTTTGGAACATATGTGTAGTAGACCGAGCGCTAGTATTTAACAACCTTAAGCTCACTAGCAAAAGTCCCCTAGTGGACTCGAGAAGTGACTATAATTGTGTGATATAGTGAGCGCTGGGAAGCTTAAAAGGACTGCAAGAATATGGATGTTTAAAAAATGCAATATATTTAATACAATCAAATAAAATATACAATATAATACATACAGATTAAAAAACTTCTGTTAAAGAAGAATATAGTTGAAGAAGAATATAGTGTTATCTATATCTGTTTAACTGAAAATGCCCTACTGTTGGAACAAGTGTTACGTTAGCTCCAATAACAATCTAAGATCATAATATTATGTGATCTTTAAAATACAATTTGAGCACAAATATTTACATACAGCAAACTGGAGTATAATAACCAGAAATTTAGCGTGATATAATATAGATGGTACGAATGCAATATAAAAGTGTGAGTGGTACAAATTCAATATACATACAATACATTAGTGTGGGATAAATGCAATTGCATTACCAGTAAGGTGACTGGATAAATCCGGTATGTTATATAAAGAAATAGTGAAAAATGTCTCTCAGATGGTCTCTAAAAAATGTCTCTTTGAAGAATCACAATGTTCAAAAAAATATAGTGTTCCACAAAAAAAATTATAATAAATTAGTGTGTGTAAAAAATCCTAGATGATTAACTCCAAATGAAAAATCTTCCCAAAACTTCCAAAAATAACTCCAACGACTGTGGTGAACGTGAGATATAATTAGAAAAAAGTGAGAAAAATGTAAAAGGAAAAAATACAATGATGTGGCGGATAGGTCCAAGATCCTCCTCCTAAATCTGTGGGTAAAATAAAGTACAATAGTGTAATAACGTCTAAATGCGGTATAATGGAATCAGAAATGTGCTCACCAGTATGTCGACGTGTTTCGGCCCTCCTAGGCCTTTCTCAAGACAATACTGGTCTGTATGTCTCTGGGAGCTTTATATCTTAATACTATAGGTGATTGCTTCTACTTTGGCGCCAAAAAACGGGGTCTGCCCTTTCCTGTTTATCCCAGTGTTACATGGGAAATGGTGGTTTTCTTTTTTGTTTAATGTAACTTTTGTATTCTTAAAATATTTTGTATCATATTATTTTCGTATACCTTACTATTTTATGGCCTCTCTTATTTCTCTAATATGGTGTATATCAGACAATATTTCTTTTTCTTGGTTGCCCCACTTCCGGAGCGTTTCACTCATTATCTCTTCCGGTTTCTTTGCCTGTAGCCTAACATCTGGTTTCGCTCTCGCTACTTCCGGTTTCGCTTCTACCCGGAAGTCTGGAATTACTCTTATCCGGTTGTGCTATTGCCGGATGTTTGTCTAATTTATAACTTTAGTTTTACCTGTGACGTTTTCTATTTAGCCTGCATGACTATGTGGTGGGTTAGGGGTCCAGCAATGTCCTAATTTTGTATGTATGGGCCAGTGTTTAACGTATATGTAAAATGCTTATATAAAACATATATAAAAATTAATATAAAACAATTATAAAACAACCTTAGCTTATAGGTGTGAATTTTAACCAGACGATACAGAATGCATAGATACCTATATCTTTAAAATTATTTAAAATTATTAGAAATACTCAAAAAATCCTAGACAATTCTTAAAAAATTCTCCAAAATATCTGTCACAAATATAGGAATTTGTGTGAATAGGTCACACGTTTAAAATACAGAATATTCTTAAAATTCGTTCCATTAGTGTAGACAGGTATATGAGATAAGGGTGTGGTTTATAAGTAACAAAGAGGCTTTTAGGAAGCGTATAGGAGTAAAAAACTCCCATTTGCTTAACCCCTTAATGACCAAGGACGTACGCCACACGTCCTCAAAAAAAATACAGTTAATGACCGAGGACGTGTGGCGTACGTCCTTGGTCTGGAAAGCAGCTGGAAGCGATCCTGCTCGCTTCCAGCTGCTTTCCGGTTATTGCAGTGATGCCTCGATATCGAGGCATCCTGCAATAACCCCCCTTGGCCATCCGATGCAGAGAGAGCCACTCTGTGGCCCTCTCTGCACCGGACATCGGTGGCCGGTATCGTTGGTGGTTGGGAGCAAGTATGGGAGGCGGGTGGGCGGCCATCGATGTGCCGGGTGGAGTGGAGGGGGGCGGGATCGGGTACAGGACATACGGGGGCGCGCACGGGAGAGCGCGCCCGTGCACGGGGGGGCGGCGGGCGGGCGCGTGCACGGGGTGGGAGCGGGAGGGAACCGCTACACTGCAGAAAAAAAAGGTTAAGAAAAGTTAAAAAAAAAACTAATAAAAAAATAATAGTAATAATCTAAGGGTTCCTGAAGGGGTGGGGGGAAAGCTACACTACAGAAAAGGGCAAAAAAAAACCCAAAAATCATACTTTTTTTTACTAAACTGGGTACTGGCAGACAGCTGCCAGTACCCAAGATGGCGCCCATTAAGGCAGAGGGGGGGTTAGAAAGCTGCTTGGTGGGGGATCAGTGAGGTTAGGGGCTAAGGGGGGATTCTTCACAGCAGCATATGTAAATATGCCACAAAAAAAAAAAGCCCAAATATAGCTTTTATTTTAGTACTAGCAGAGTTTCTGCCAGTACTTAAGATGGCGGGGATAATTGTGGGGTGGGGGAGGGAAGAGAGCTGTTTGGGAGGGATCAGGGGATCTGATGTTTTAGGTGGGAGGCTGAGCTCTACACTAAAGCTAAAATTAACCCTGCAAGCTCCCTACAAGCTACATAATTAACCCCATCACTGCTAGCCATAATACAAGTGTGATGCGCAGCGGCATTTGGCGGCCTTCTTATTACCACAAAGCAACGCCAAAGCCATATATGTCTGCTATTTCTGAATAAAGGGGATCCCAGAGAAGCATTTACAACCATTTGTGCCATAATTGCACAAGCTGTTTGTAAATGATTTCAGTGAGAAACCTAAAATTGTGAAACATTTAACGTTTTTTTTAATTTGATCGCATTTGGCGGTGAAATGGTGGCATGAAATGTACCAAAATTGGCCTAGATCAGTACTTTGGGTTGTCTACTACACTACACTAAAGCTAAAATTACCCCTAAAAGCTCCCTACATGCTCTCTAATTAACCCCTTCACTGCTGGGCATAATACACGTGTAGTGCGCAGTGGCATTTAGCAGCCTTCTAATTACCAAAAAGCAATAAGCAATGCCAAAGCGATATATGTATGCTATTTCTGAACAAAGGGGATCCCAGAGAATAATTTACAATAATTTAAGCCATAATTGCACAAGCTGTTTGTAAATAATTTCAGTGAGAAACCAAAAGATTGTGAAAAAATTAGTGAAAAAGTGAACAATTTTTTGTATTTAATCGCATTTGGCGGTGAAATAGTGGCATGAAATATATCAAAATGGGCCTAGATCAATACTTTGGGATGTCTACTAAAAAAAATATATATACATGTCAATGGATATTCAGAGATTCCTGAAAGATATTAGTGTTCTAATGTAACTAGCGCTAATTTTGAAAAATAATGGTTTGGAAATAGCAAAGTGCTATTTGTATTTATGGCCCTATAACTTACAAAAAAAGCAAATAAGATGTAAACATTGGGTATTTCTAAACTCAGGACAAAATTTAGAAACTATTTAGCATGGGTGTTTTTTGGTGGTTGTAGATGTGTAACAGATTTTGGGGGTCAAAGTTAGAAAAAGTGTGTTTTTTCCATTTTTTCCTCATATTTTATAAATTTTTTTATAGTAAATTATAAGATATGATAAAAATAATGGTATTTTTAGAAAGTCCATTTAATGGCGAGAAAAACGGTATATAATATGTGTGGGTACAGTAAATGAGTAAGAGGAAAATTACAGCTAAACACAAACACCGCAGAAATGTAAAAATAGCCTTGGTCCCAAACGGACAAAAAATGGAAAAGTGCTGTGGTCATTAAGGGGTTAAAGTGGTGTTATACCTATTGAGATATATCTCTCGGCAATCTCTCGGAGTACGTTGATAGGAACCTACAAAAATATGTCACAAGGCTTCCATCATACCTGAGGGACTCCACTCAAGTACTATCCATATTGGATAAAATAGTATGGGATGAAAACTACATACTAGCAACATGCAATGTTACATCGCTCTATATGAGCATCCCACATGAGGCAGGCCTAGAAGCAGTGGACTTTTTTCTACTAAAAGATCCTGAAGTACCTGATGGACAACGTGTCTTCATACTAGAGAGCATAAAATACATTCTGAGCCATAATTATTTTTGCAATAACAACACATTCTTTAGACAAATTTGTGGAACAGCAATAGGGACCAGGTTCGCCTAGCTACGCTAATTTATACAAGGGCCATTGGGAACAAATATTCTACGACTCATGCCCAGCAGGCGCGGACCTGGTCCTATACTCAAGATATATAGACGATATTCTTATCATCTGGAAGGGGTCAATCGAAGATCTGATATATACTATTGACGTGATGAATAAAAATCTGAGAAATCTCAAGTTCACGTTTGAATACAGTTATAATAAAATACATTTTCTTGATCTTACAATAGAGGTGAAAAACGGCAAAATTGAAACATCTACTTTTTTTAAAAAAGTAGATTGTAACAATTACATTCACAGTATGAGCTGCCACCACCCTACCTGGAAAGCTAATATTCCAAAAGGACAGCTTCTAAGGGTAAGAAAAAACTGCTCTAATCCCAACAAATGGGCTGAACAAGCAGACATACTAAAAGAAAGATTCCTAGAGAGGGGGTACAAGGAAGAAAATCTGGTGGAAAAGATAGAGGAAGTTGGAAAAACAGACAGAAACAGCTTGCTGAAGTACAAGACAAGACTGACAATAGGAGAAGAAGACAGCAGAATAAATGTACAGATGATAACAGAATATAGTTCTAATAGACATATACTTGAAAGAATCATCAGGAAACACTGGGTCATCCTAAAAGAAGACGATGTGATCGGTGAAAAACCGATAACCTAAAAGGTATATTGGCCCCAACTGTCCTGAAGAACAGAAAAAAGGCTACCACAAACTATCAGGGAAAAGCGATTCAAGGCTTCTTCCCGTGCCCGAACTGTAAGACATGTAGAAGTGGAGTCAAAACGAACAAATTATTTGGACATGACAAGAGGGATGAACACAAGATACAAGACCTCATCAGGTGTCACGATAAGGGAGTCATCTACTTAATATTCTGCCCATGTGGCCTGCAATATATAGGACAAACTTCAAGAACATTAAAGGACAGAATAAGAGAGCATAAATTATGCATTGAAAAATTGGATACAGATACGCCTTTGTACAGACACTTCTCCATAACCCATAGAGGCAATATAAAAGACTTTAAGTTTTTCGGGATCCAAAAGATAGAGAAGAACTGGCGAGGAGGAAAGCACGAGAAGAAATTGCTATTCAATGAATCTAAATGAATCTTTATATTTTATTGACTCTTCCCCAAGGGACTAAATCACAAAGAGGATCTGTCACACTTGCTGTCCTTACGAAAAGACTAGACAGTAATTGTTACTTTTTATAGATGGTGAATATAACAAATATACCACTAAATATCCTTATCAAACAAAAGCATACCAATAAAAGCATGTGTTTTCACACTAGCTGGATTGCACGCTCTAGATTGATAGATTAGTAGACAGAATCCGCAACATACACCAGTAGGTCCCTAGATATTCATTAATAGATTGAATAAACTGAGTAACAATAAGAACCAAAAGAATAGGAATCCTTTTTTCCCATTGAAGATTATTCTCCAAACTCCCACTTTAAGCACCTAAAACATAAGACACACAGTAGAACTCTTCTCCTTCGAGTACATCAGCAAAATCCACCCCCTCCCCCATGTACAATTAACTTAAATTAAGATGTCCCAATTACTGTAGAAAGTGACTCTAACTATCAGCACTTATATATGCCATCCTCAGTAGGTATAACACCACTTTAAGCAAATGGGAGTTTATTTACTCCTATACGCTTCCTAAAAGCCTCTTTGTTACTTATAAACCACACCCTTATCTCATATACCTGTTTACACTAATGGAACGAATTTTAAGAATATTCTGTATTTTAAACGTGTGACCTATTCACACAAATTCCTATATTTGTGACAGATATTTTGGAGAATTTTTTAAGAATTTTCTAAGATTTTTTGAGTATTTCTAATTATTTAAATAATTTTAAAGATATAGGTATCTATGCATTCTGTATCGTCTGGTTAAAATTCAAAACTATAAGCTAAGGTTGTTTTATAATTGTTTTATATAAATTTTTATATATGTTTTATATAAGCATTTTACATATACGTTAAACACTGGCCCATACATACAAAATTAGGACATTGCTGGACCCCTAACCCACCGCATAGTCATGCAGGCTAAATAGAAAACGTCACAGGTAAAACTAAAGTTATAAATTAGACAAACATCCGGCAATAGCACAACCGGATAAGAGTAATTCCAGACTTCCGGTAGAAGCGAAAACGGAAGTAGCGAGAGCGTAAACCGGATGTTAGGCTACAGGCAAAGAAACCGGAAGAGATAAAGAGTGAAACGCTCCGGAAGTGGGGCAACCAAGAAAAATAAATATTGTCTGATATACACCATATTAGAGAAATAAGAGAGGCCATAAAATACTAAGGTATACGAAAAGAATATGATACAAAATATTTTAAGAATACAAAAGTTACATTAAACAAAAAAGAAAACCACCGTTTCCCATGTAACACTGGGATAAACAGGAAAGGGCAGACCCCATTTTTTGGCGCCAAAGTAGAACCAATCACCTATAGTATTAAGATATAAAGCTCCCAGAGACATACAGACCAGTATTGTCTTGAGAAAGGCCTAGGAGGGCCGAAACGCGTCGACATACTGGTGAGCACATTTCTGATTCCATTATACCGCATTTAGACGTTATTATACTATTGTACTTTATTTTACCCACAGATTTAGGAGGAGGATCTTGGACCTATCCGCCACATCATTGTATTTTTTCCTTTTACATTTTTCTCACTTTTTTCTAATTATATCTCACGTTCACCACAGTCATTGGAGTTATTTTTGGAAGTTTTGGGAAGAGTTTTCATTTGGAGTTAATCATCTAGGATTTTTTACACACACTAATTTCTTATAATTTTTTTTGTGGAACACTATATTTTTTTGAACATTGTGATTCTTCAAAGAGACATTTTTTAGAGACCATCTGAGAGACATTTTTCACTATTTCTTTATATAACATACCGGATTTATCCGGTCACCTTACTGGTAATGCAATTGCATTTATCCCACACTACTGTATTGTATGTATATTGAATTTGTACCACTCACACTTTTATATTGCATTCGTACCATCTATATTATATCACGCTAAATTTCTGGTTATTATACTCCAGTTTGCTGTATGTAAATATTTGTGCTCAAATTGTATTTTAAAGATCACATAATATTATGATCTTAGATTGTTATTGGGGCTAACGTAACACTTGTTCCAACAGTAGGGCATTTTCAGTTAAACAGATATAGATAACACTATATTCTTTAATTTCTATCTCATGGATCCATGGAGATTTTAGGAAGTTCTTAAGAAGTTTTTTAATCTGTATGTATTATATTGTATATTTTATTTGATTGTATTAAATATATTGCATTTTTAAACATCCATATTCTTGCAGTCCTTTTAAGCTTCCCAGCGCTCACTATATCACACAATGATTTTAATTGTTTGTACAATAGACATGACTAAGGATGTGAATCCGAAATGTTGTCTTTTTTATTATGTTGGTGAATAAATAGTTCTACTACAACTTTTGGTGGTGCTGCTATCCTCCTTTTTTGGATTCAAAAGAGGACGGTATTAGTAAGAAAGATCTTAGAAACTTTATGAAGTCCAGATCACAATTCAAGTTACAGGATGGTTTGTTAATTAGAACCTCCAAAACTGGCATCCAACAATGAGTGGTACCTACAAAATTCAGAGGTCTCATGCTTCAACATGGCAATGATGCTCCCACATCTGGCCATCGTGGTGCCAAATTAACATATGAAATATTGCGTGACTACACGTTTTGGCCGCATATATTGAAGGATGTTTAAACCTACTGTCAAGGTTGTTTAATCTGTCCACAGTTCCAACTCACTGCGCCACTGCATAGATCCCCATTGCAGAAAAGGGGGATGGTAATTTCATGGTCAGATATCCGAATTGATTTTATTTGTCCAGTTACTAGGTCATCAAGAGGTAACAGATACATGTTGACAGTAACATGCCTGTTCACTAAATGGGTGGAGTGCATCAGTGCACCTAACAATAGTGCTGAAACATGCACAGCATTGTTCATCAACCACTTGTTTTCCAGATTTGGTTTACCCAAGAGAATCGAATCCGATCGGGGAACCCACTTTACTAGGGAAGTGATGACCAATATGTGGAAAATACTAGGGGTTTAAAGGAAGCTCCATATTGCATATAGAGCTGCCTCTAGTGGTGGTGTATAGTTTTACAACCAGTCCATTGTGAAAATCCTCAAAAAGTTTGTGAGTGAAACAGGTAAAGACTCTGATGTAAAATTACCTCTAGTCCTAATGGCATTAAGAGCAACTCCAAGCAGTGCTACTAAGATGTCACCTTTTGAATTGATAACTGGTAGAAGAATGGTTCTACCTCAAAATCTACTGTACCGTACATCAGACCAGAACTTAATAAATGCTGCCAATACACATCAATATGTGGAGAACTTAAGGAAGCATCTGCAATATGCTTTTGCATGTGCTCAAAAGAACATAGAGAAGTCTGCAACTGCCGCTAAAACCTATTATGATCTCAAAACATCCATAAAGGAATATGAAATTAATGATAAAGTTTATTTTTATAACTTTGGAAGGGGGTCTGTTTGTTATTACTGACAAAATATCTCGAGTTGCCTATAAAATTAGGATACCTAAAAATTATACCTTTATGTATAAATGGGTCCATATTAATCAGTTGCGAGCATGCCATCCTAGATCCCAACTGCAAGTCATAGAGGGAGAATGATGTGTCATATCCCCAAATGCACTAAAGAAATATTGCAGTTTAAAGATTCCTAGCTAACAAGCATAAACATGAGGATTGAAAAATAACAGACTTTCTTAATAAGACTGTCTATGATGCATATTGTCAGTACACTCACCAATTACCACAGTACTTTGAGCCAACTCCAATACATGTGTCCTACATATATTAAATTCGGAAGGGGGAATTATGTCTGGGTATCTGTGAGTGTCAGTAGATAATATATATATATATATATATATATATATATATATATATATATATATATAATAAGATAAAATAAGTATGCAATCTATTAAATATTAAATGTGAGCATGCTTCATACCATTGCTGGATACATTCTGTATATTGCAAGTCTGATGTCAGAAATTGGTTGTCTTGCTGATTACACATCAGAATTTAGCTCAGACCCTTCTCCCTACTCACTATGCTAAATTACATATTGCAAGTAGGATACAAAAAAAAAACAGCAAAGAATCTTTGTTCAATACCTTTGCTTAGATCAAAATCTATGACTTTAATAATTACCCTAATAAAAGTCCAAATAGATAATGACCCCATGCAAGGACAAGTCGCTCAGTCTAGAGCTAACCTTTTGAAGCCCAAGTATATGCAAAGGAAAACCGGTTTACAGGATAAGTAACTACTTAGCATGCAAAAGATAAATATCCCATGCTGGGTTACATCCACCAAATTCTAGACATTCTATCTATATGAAAGATGCGTAAGAGAAGCATTTTAACCCTGCAGTTAGCTAGATGAATATAGAATTTAGATCCTAGATTCAAGTGTATTGTGAGACGAAGTCTCAAATATTCCTTGAATCTTCACTACAATACACAAAATTATGTTTGAAAGAGACACAGGCAATTGATTGGATACTGGGACTTTAGTATGAAAATACTCAGATTACATGGTATTATATGGTCCCATATTAGTTAAACATATAATTTATTAATATCAGGAAATGGTAAGTATATTAAAAATACATAAGGCTATAATAATATATTAACAAAGCCGTTTTCCTGCTCATGTTGCCCTCCGGGGGTTTATGCGAGAATTGCAACCAAAGGGGATTGTAGTATCAAATAACCATATGCATTCTCAAAGAACCAATGAAATGTTCAGCTCCGTTAGGGCCAATCAGAGGACAAGCACCGATAGATTGTATACAAAACTTTCACCAATGATTAGAGAATGGAGGAAAACTTTATCACTTGATAAAAGTCTGATGCACAGGAGTAAAAGGGTCATGCTCCTGAATTTGAAGTCACTGACTTATCCGGCTGCCTTGGATTACAGAAAGCAACATTGTGCCTATACATTTTATTTCCAGAATTGCATATACATCTTTGTATGACGGTGAAAAGAAATTATCTTGAAAAACTGAACCTCTCATATGGTATTTGATAATGTATGGCAATTTTATAATTTAATATTTTATAGCAAGGACATTCTTTGTTGTTAGTTTAATTGAAGCTGGGGTTTTAAAAGGGTATTTTGTATTTTAAATTGTATGTCCCATTGGTCTGTAAAGTCTAAACAAATTATATTGATGCTAAGTTATTTTATTGCTAGAAATTAATTTGTATTTTTATATTTATAAGTCAGTCTTACTTATTGTGAAAGCTCTTAGAAATTGCATATAAATTGGATATTGTGTTAATAATATACAAATTCTCTGATTATTATAAGTTCAGCATTATAACTTATAGGCTTATGTAGTGGCAGTAATTTAGAATTGCTGGCTAATTATAGACTGTTCTGGTATTCTCATTTGTGGTTTTAAATAAGCGATTCATTGTGAGTAAGGCTGGTTTATGTGTAGACATATCTTTATAACTGGCTTTGTATAAAATAATTGTAACAGCATAGACATACTTAGATTGGCCATAAGTAATACAATATTTACTACGTAAATATAGTCATTGTGTCTATAAAGATAACTAATCTGAACAAAGGATTAAATATAAATTTTTAATATTCATAATTACAAGACATATACAACATTTTTTTGGTTGGCAACTGCTGTAATAAGTACACCAACAGTCCCTTTAAGGGCAGAATAGTAGGAGTTCAAGATGAACTTGTAGTGAAGAAAGTTAGTTGAAATCTGAGATTTTCTCCAGTGTACTAGTAGGTAACCAGTGGCTCTGGGGTCTAATATATTGTTCACAGTGGACTACTCAAACTTTATGGAGCAGGGACATGTCTATCTCTCACAGCATACTTTTGTTTTTATTCACAAAACAATTATTCCACTCCAGGTTACCTTACTTAGCATCTACCCAAACTCATTATTCTTCAATCTTCTCTCCTAATAAAGAGTGTTTATATATATATATATATATATATATCTATATATCTATATATCTATATATCTA
Organism: Bombina bombina; assembly: GCF_027579735.1. NCBI lineage: Eukaryota > Metazoa > Chordata > Amphibia > Anura > Bombinatoridae > Bombina > Bombina bombina. The sequence goes on along the minus strand of NC_069502.1, from coordinate 288,055,972 downwards.
TATATCTATCTATCTATATATATATATATATATATATATATATGTGTGTGTGTGTGTGTGTTGCATTGATAATGGTTTAAATTACATTGATGTGCTTTAAGTTCTTAGCTTTAATACGGGTTACATACATATTATGTCAAGTAACCGATAACTACTCTGTTTTGTTTGCATTGTTATATTTTTGAAGTACAAATCCCTTTAAGAACAACAATTCTCGCATAAAACCTAACACTACTTATATATGCAAAGGTATCTTTTTTCCAGAAATTGACCTTGGAAAGGTTACATATGTGATCCTAGTTTTGTTGTTTATATTATCATGACTGGAGTTTTTTAATTATTTTTAACATACACTTTTACAATTTATCAATATACAGTGTATGATTAATTTATATATTAAAAAAAAAGGTTTAAATAATTTAAAGGGACATAATACTCATATCCTAAATCACTTGAAACTGATGCAGTATAACTGTAAAAAGCTAACATGAAAATATCACCTGAGCATCTCTATGTAAAAAAGGAAGATATTTTACCTCACAATCTCCTCAGCTCAGTAGAGTAAGTTCTGTGTAAAAAGTTATACTCAGCTGCTCCCAGCTGCAGGTAAAAAAATTAAAAAAATGAAGAAATGAACAGCAGCCAATCAGCATCAGCAGTGCTGAGGTCATGAACTCTTACTGTGATCTCATGAGATTTGACTTAACTCTCATGAGATTTCATAGTAAGCTTCCTTTACCTGATTGGTGAAATAATATGAGAGTGCACAAAGCTCATCCTTTCAGTTGTCCCGGGACAGACATACTAATATGCTGCTTAGAAATCCTTTACAATGGGAGGTGGCTACTGAGGAACTTTTGAGGTAAAATATCTTTCTTTTTTACATAGAGATGTTCAGTTGATATATTCTAATCAGCTTTTTACAGCTATACTGCATCACTTTCAAGTGTTTAAACATTTGGGTATTATTGCCCTTTAAATAAATATTTCACAGCATGCAGAGGTTTTACTTATTTTATTGAAACCGGATTTATTTAAAAGTTGTACTTTTTTTTTTTTAACAAATAAACTGGTTTATACCATGAATATTTTTATTGGGTCTCTGAACAACAATTCACTTATAAATCAAATCAAAAGCTTTTATTTTCTAGTGAAAAGTGATACATTATAGAACATCCTCCTTTTAACTTATATCTTGGGAAATACCACTTTATGTTTTAGGTAATAATGTAGCATTGTTATTTGCTCGAGAAAGTTAATCTGCTCAGTGTTGTAAAATATTTATTTGTAAAATGTTATGAAGACATTATAGCTCCATGGTAAAGATTTAAATAATCATATTTTAACATTTTCCACTTTTACATCTTTAGTAATTTCTCAAAATAAATGATTAGGACACACAACTATATTTCTAGAAAATATTGTTTGTAGTAAAGATATTAAAGGGACAGTCTAGTCGAAATGAAGCTTTCATGATTCAGATAAGGCATGCAATTTTAAACAACTTTCCAATGTACTTTTATCATCAAATTAGCTTTTTTCTATTGGTATTCTTTGTTGAAAGCTAAACCTAGGTAGCCTCATATGTTAATTTCCAAGCCCTCAAAGGCTGCCTCTTATCTGAATGAATTTCACAGTTTTTCACAGCTAGAGGACATTAGTTTATGTGTGACATATAGATAACATTGTGCCCATGCACATGGAGTAACCTAGGAGTCTGCACTGATTGACTAAAATGCAAGTCTGTCAAAAGAATTGAAATAAGGGGGCAGTCTGCAGAGTCTTTGAAGCAAGGTAATCACAGAGGTAAAAAGTATATTACTATAACTGTGTTGGTTATGCAAAACTGGGGAAAAACTTGTAAATGCTTGTGAAATAAAAAATGCAGGCAATGGAAGTCGCCTTGCTAGCTCCTAGAGCCTTGGCCACACACCATGTGATACATGGAGGCTTTAGTCAATGCCATTTTAAACATAGCAACCTTTTTTGCTATTGAAGTTTGTAGGGACCTTAGATAATATTTGAGATATTTTTATCTTGAATAGAATATACAATACTAGCAGAATCTATTACATAATGTCCATTTCCGGACTGCATTCAATTCTTATGTACAACTCATACTTAGATGCAGAGAAGACTTTTGCCCAATCACATAATTTACTAAGGATCTTTAGTTATTATAAGCCTTTTTTTAACCCCCTACAAAAGACCTGGCATTTCAGACTAAAACTTCCACAAAAGACCAGAGCATTTTTTAGCATTTTTGCCATCACTACATTTAAACAGAAATAGAGCCTTGTGTTTTTTTTATTTACCTATCAAAACTATATATATATTTTTTTAGTAGACAACCCAAAGTATTGATCTAGGCCTATTTTGGTATATTTCATGCCACCATTTTACCGCCAAATTTTATCAAATAATAAAAATTGTTAACTTTTTCACAAACTTTAGGTTTCTCACTGAAATTATTTACAAACAGCAATCATGGCACAAATGGCTGTGAAAACTTCTCTGGGATCTCCTTTGTTCAGAAATAACAGACATATATGGCTTTGCCATTGCTTTTTGGTAATTAGAAGGCTGCTAATTGCAGCTTGCACCAAACTTCTTTCATTACCAGCAGTGAAGGTGTTAAATAGGGTAATTTTAGCTTTAGTGTAGAGATTATCCTCCCTCCGGAGTCCTGAGCCCTACCTGATCCCTCTCAAACAGCTCTCTTCCCTCCCCCCCCCCATCTGGTCACCCCATCTTAAGAACTGGCAGACAGTCTGCCAGTATGAAGTTTTAGACCTTTTGTTTTTTATTATTATTCAGCAAAATTACAAGTTTTGCGGTACCGCTAAATTGGCCATTGAGCACTGAATATGCAGGTCTCCCGCTCTACAAGTCGCGGCGGTACAGCTATACCGCTAGCATTTTAGCCTTTATGCAACTCTCCATTCCGCACTCAATAAATGACTTTTGAGGGAGGGTTTGTCATCGGGCCTGTATTACAGGTTGCGCAGTCCGGCAATAACGCTTGCATTATAGTCTATACCGCCACGATCCATTCCGCTTTCTGAGACCAGTAGTTATGGATTTTGCAAAACAAAAATGTTTCACAAAACTCATAACTAAAATGTTACAAAGTACACTAACACCCAAAAACTACCTATTAGCCCCTAAACTGCCATCCCCGCATTGCAAAAACTATATTAAACCTATTCAATTCTAAACCGTCGATACCCCACATAACCAACACTAAATAAACCTATTAACCCCTAAACCACCTGCCCCCCATATCACCAACACTAAATAAAGCTATTAACCCTTAAACCTCCGACCCCCCCACATCGCTACTACTAAAATAAATCTATTAAACCCTAAACTACCAGGCCCCCACATCACTACTGCTAAACTAAAACTTTTTACCCCTAAAGTTCCACCCCCACAACACAATAAACCTAATTAAACTATTAACCACTTAACCCCCATCCCCCCACAATGCAAATAACTAATTTAATCACTAAGCCCCCTAACTTAACATCCCATAAATTAACCGCAATTACATAAAATTAAAAAAAATACCACGTTAAAATTAAAATTAAAATTCCTGATATTACTTAAAACAAACCTAAGATTAAATTTAAATAAATAAATCTAAAATGAAAAAAGTAAAAAAGTCTAAAATTACAGAAAAAAATAAGCCAAATGATCAAAAATAAAAAATTTAAACCTAATCTAATACCCCTAAAAAAAATAAAAAAGCCCCCAAAATAAAAACAACCCCTAATCTAACATTAAGTTACCAATAGCCCTTAAAAGGGCCTTTTGTAGGGCATTGCCCTCAATTAAACAGCTCTTTTACCTAAAACATACAAATTAACCCCTAACAGTAAACCCCCAACCCACCAAACCCCCCAAAATAAAATACCTAACACTAAAAAAATCTAAGCCCACCCATTGCCCCTAAAGGGGCATTTGTATGGGCATTGCACTTAAAAGGGCAATCAGCTCTTTTGCAGCCCATTAAAATAAAATAAAAAATCCCTAATCAAAAAAGAAAACTCCCCAAAAAAACCCCCAAAAAACTCTAAGTCTAACCCAGAAATAACTACTCCCCATTCCTGAAGTCTGTCGGTGAAGGTCTTCTTCCAGGCAGCGACATATTCATCCAGTGCAGGAGCCTCTTATATCTTCATCCAGGGTGATGGCGGAGGGGAGGTGGCCGCGGAACAGGACCAGCAGCCGTGGAGTCATCCAGCATGGAGGATCCTCTTCATGCAATTTATGCCGCACACTGAAGCTTGAATGCAAGGTACCTGTTTTATATTTGGGGTATCTTGCATTCCTATTTATTTTTATTTAATCTTAGTTTTTTTTAGTAATGTTATGATTTTTATTTTTATTTTAACTTAGTATTTTTTATTTTATGTAATTGAGGTTAATTTAGGGGGTTTTAGGTTAGGGGGCTTAGTGATTAAATTAGTTATTTGCATTTTGGGGGGATGGCGGTTTAGGGGTTAATAGTTTAATTCAGTTTAAAGCATTGTGGGGTGCGGCAGTTTAGTGGTTAATAGTGTAATTAGGTTTATTGCGTTGTGGGGGATGGCGGTTTAGGGGTTAAAAGTTTTATTCAGGTGTTAGCGATGCGGGGGGCGGTGGTTTAGGGATTAATCACTTTATTTAGTGTCGGTGATGTCTGGGGCGGTAAATTAGGGGTATTTGGACTAGGGATTTATGTTAGGCTGTTAGGTTTGTACAAAACTTTCTTTTCCCCATAGACATCAATGGGGATTGCGTTACCATTGATGTCTATGGGGGGGAACGTGCATGAGCACGTCAAGTCAGGCCTTGGGTTTTGTGCGGTATGGAGCTTAACGCACCATACTGCACAACAAAAGAAGCTTTTTCAGTAACTTGTAATGGCTTCGCTATGGAGAGTGCGAAACCACAAATTTTTGCGTTATTTACGCACCAGGTTTAGCGCACAACTTGTACGCTTGGTCCTTATTATTTACTTCAGTGTAGGATTACCCCATTACCTTCCTATGTCCCTGATCCATTCGAGAAAGCTCTCTAACCCTCCCCCTCTAATTATTTGATTTGCTACCCTCTATTCCACCCTCCACTATATGGCCCCCCTCTCCCTCCTTCCCTCCTCCCCCTTGCCTCCCTCCTTCCCCCTCCCTGCCACTCTCTTCATTGATTATTTTCTGTAGTGTAGCGGTCACACCCTTTCACACCCCTTCCGCCCCCCTCCAACGATGGGCTGCCCAACCGCCTACCTCCTAACCCTCCCACACCACCAACGATTAGCACCACCGCTACCCGATACAGAGATGGACACAGAGTTTCCCTCTCTGCATCAGTAACTCTGCAACTCTGCAGTGGGCAGGGCATACATTTACATATGTATAGGTACATTCATATATGCACTGCATATGTGATATATTGTTTTACAATTTAAAAGAAAATATATAAGAGCGCTAGAAAGCTAATACCCAAAATGAAGGGAATATATATGTACAGCTAATGTGATCTACAGGAAAAGGGGCATCAGAACCCAAAAGCTAGAAACGGCATGGAGCAATCTCTTTCTGTTAATACTTGTTTATAAGTCACATTTGCACTGTTATGATTGTCACTATAAGTACAGATGTGTTCATAAATCGGTTTTAAAACAGATTTTCACAATTGTTGGTTCAAAAGGAATATATTGCAATCCAATTCCATTCTCAACAGAGCTAAGGAATTTTAATGCCATTCATATCAAGGCATGATGTGTATACTGGATATGTTTACTTAATGACTATAGTATCACTTTTAATACATGAAAAAAAATATTTTTTTCCCACTTATTGATTTAAATGTTGTCAAGGTATATGTAAAGATTAATATATATATATATATATATATATATATATATATATATATATGTATTTTATTTATTTATAGCATATTTTACCAGGAAGGATACATTGAGATTTCTCTCGTTTTCAAGCATGTCCTGGGACCACAAAACATTGAATTGATACAATAGGGTACAATAAAATACAAAAACAATAATAATACTAAATATATGTGTGAGGGAGGTCATTCCATAATTGTGGTGCTCTGTAGGAAAAGGAGGATCGAGCTGCTTTCTTTTTGTATTGAGGCAAGCTAAATAATGTGCTGTTATTGGATCGGAGGTTATAGGAGGTGGGAATAGCAGGGGAGAGTATTCTGCTCAGGTAGGGTTGGAGCTTCCCAGAAAGGCTCTTAAAGACAAGGCAGGAAAGATGGAGGGTGCGTCTGGATTCCAGCAACAGCCAGTTTAGTTCTTTTAGCATGTCACAATAATGGGTCCTGTAGTTACAATGTAGCACAAAGCGTCAGAACGAGTTATACAATGTATTTAGTTTATTAAGGTGAGTTTGCGGAGCAGGTGCATATACTATGTCCCCATAATCCAAGATAGGCATCAGCATTTGCTGTACAATCTTTTCCTTTACTGTAGGGCTGAGGCAGGATTTGTTTCTGTACAGGGCACCTAGTTTTGGATAAAGTTTAGAGGCAAGTTTTTTTATGAGGAGGCCAAAGGATAGATTGGGGTCTAACAACATACCTAAGTATTTAAAAGAGTGGACTGCGGTCAGCGTGCAATTGGATTTTGTTTTGATGCGGAGATGGGAATTTTGTAATTTTTGTAATTTAGGTCCCGTTCCAAAGATCATTGTGACAGTTTTGCCAGTGTTTAGGAAGAGTTTGTTTTTCGAGATCCACTTTTCTACCTCTGTGAACTGGTCTTGGAGTACTGCTTCAAGCTGTGGCAGATCAGATTTGTTTGCATAGATTACCGTGTCGTCTGCGTACATGTGTACAGTTGAGGATTTGCAGACATTAGGCAAATCATTTATAAATAATGTGAATAGTAGGGGGCCGAGAATGGAACCTTGGGGAACACCACACGTGACTGGGAGAGGGAGGGAGTCACTGTTAGAAACAGAGACATATTGTGATCAATCCGATACATTTGATTTAAACCAGGTTAACGGGCGATCAGCAATACCAGAGTTTTTTAGTTTTTTGTAGTATGTCATGGTCCACTGTGTCAAATGCCTTAGCAAAATCAAGGAAAATAGCTCCAGTTACGTCTCCTTGTTCCATGCCAGTTTGGATGTTGTTGCAAACTTTTAGGAGGGCAGTTGTAGTGGAGTGATTCGGTCGAAAACCTGATTGATCAGGGGTCAGATAGTTAGAAAGTTGATAATACTCGCATAATTGCGTATGGACGAATTTTTCTAAGATTTTTGACAATACTGGGAGCAATGATATAGGGCAATAGTTAGAAACCAAGGTTAACTCCCCACTTTTATGAATAGGCACTACTCTTGCAGTTTTTCAGAGTTTGGGTATGTATCCAGACACCAAGGATTCGTTAATTAGGGTTGTGACAGGCTTAGCAATTGCCGGCGCACTGAGCTTCAACAGCATTGCTGGGATTTGATCAGGTCCAGACTGGTTTTTCATTTTTAGATTATTGAGGTGTTTCTTAATGACATTGAAGGGTACAGGTCTAAAATTGAACTTCTCTATATTGGGTCTTTGCTGTTTTAGTGGGGCCTGATCCAGATTTGTAGCTTCAGGATGCATGCCATTTATTAGTTTGTCAATCAGGGTGGTGGAGCATCCGACAAAATAATTGTTAAAGGCATTTGCTACTTCTAAGGGGAGTTGCAGGTTTTGGTTATCCACATTGAAAGTGGAGGGTTGGGAGTGGATTGGTGGATTTTGTAAGTTATTTATGAGTTTCCAAAACTTTCTAGGATTAGATATATTATTGTTCAGATTTTCACAGAAATATTGTGCCTTACAGAATTTTGTTTGTTTAGTACATATATTTCGCCGTTGTCTATATACACAGTGATCATTCATAGAGCCAGTATGCTTGAACTTTTACCACAATGAATCCCGAAATTGGTACATTTGAATGATGTCATCTGTGATCCAATTCAAGTGTGCTCCTTTTACTCTCACCTTACGCAGCGGTGCATGTAAATTCCAAACTTGTAGGAGTTCAGACATAAAGAATTCAACTGCAGAGTCCAGATATGGGATTAGGTTTAATCTGTGCCTGGGGAGGTTCTTGATGTCATTTAGAAATGATTGAAGATTACATTTTTTGAAGGACCTGGTGATTTTAACCTTGGGAGAGGATTTAGTAGCCTTTATTTTGCGCACACAGTACACTAAGCAGTGGTCACTGAAATTGTTACGGAGAACACCTGCCTCCTGGATTCGGTCAGGAGAAGGGGAGAGAATCCAGTCGAGCAGGGTATGATTATGGCTTTTGATGTTTATGCGAGTTGGGGAGGAGATTAATTGCGTTAGCTGCAAAGATTTAAACAGTGAGTGACAACTGTTATTTTTTGGATTCAGCCAATCAATGTTAAAATCTCTAAAAAACAAAATTTCACTTTTTGGGTTTTGAATTATGGATTCACTAAGGAGCTGTGCTATGTCCGAAATGGAATGCACAGGGGAGCTAGGTGGGCGGTAGATTCCTGCAACAATGATTGATTTACTGCACGGGATCTCAATTTTGCCAGAAAGGAAATCAAAGGTGGCAGGAGAGCTAGATTTTTGTATGGGTTGAACTTTGTGGAATTGTCAACATAAATTACAATGCCACCTCCTCTCTTTTCTCTGTCAATTCTATGGCATGAATACCCATGTATTGCAATGGCAGAGTCAGGTATTTTTGCAGTTAGCCATGATTCAGAGATCACAATGATTTTTGGCTTGTATTGTAAACACCAAGCTTGCAGTGCATTAATTTTTGGAAGTAAGCCTCGGATATTACAGTGCACAAAGGGGAGGCCTTTTTTAGCTGGAAGGCTAAGAATGGAATTTGCTGGGGGACCAGGGTTAGACTCTACATCATTTGCAAGGGCAAGTAGCATAAGGAATAGGAATTTGGACATAGTTTTTGTTTGGCTATATAGTGAATGGCATACTTTATAATTTTGTGAGGTGGGGGTAGGAGGGCCATTTTTTATAACTCTCCACCAGCACTCAGCAGATAAGTTACAGCAACAGAGCAGGCCACGGTGTATGATAATTTGTTTTCCAGTTTGAGGTGGGTGCTTATGGCGGTAATGAAGTGAACAAAATTGGAGTGAGAAAAGGGTTGTCACGAATATCAGTATGGTCATATTTTGATACATGTTAGTGCTATGAGATGTGTAGATGAAAATAAAACAAAAATAGTACAATATAAAAAAGAAATATATACAGTGGGGCAAAAAGGTGTTTAGTCAGCCACCAATTGTTCAAGTTCTCCCACTTAAGAAGATGAGAGAGGCCTGTCATTTTCATCATAGGTATACCTCAACTATGAGAGACAAAATGTGGAAAAAAAATCCAGACAATCACATTGTCTGATTTGGAAAGAATTTATTTGCATATTATGGTGGAAAATAAGTATTTGGTCACCTACAAACAAGCAAGATTTCTGGCTCTCACAGACCTGTATCTTCTTATTTAAGAGGCTCCTCTGTCCTCCACTCATTACCTGTATTAATGGCACCTGTTTGAACTTGTTATCAGTATAAAAGACACATGTCCACAACCTCAAACAGTCACACTCCAAACTCCACAATGGTGAAGACCAAAGAGCTGTCAAAGGACACCAGAAACAAAATTGTAGACCTGCACCAGGCTGGGAAGACTGAATCTGCAATAGGCAGTATGAAGAAATCAACTGTGGGAGCAATAATTAGAAAATGGAAGACATACAAGACCACTGATAATCTCCCTCGATATGGGACTCCACGCAAGATCTCACCCCGTGGGGTCAAAATGATCACAAGAACAGTGAGCAAACATCCCAGAACCACACGGGGGGACCTAGTGAATAACCTGCAGAGAGCTGGGACCAACATAACAAAGGCTGCCATCAGTAACACACTATGCCGCCAGGAACTCAGATCCTGCAGTGCCAGACGTGTCCCCCTGCTTAAGCCAGTACATGTCCGGGCCCATCTGAAGTATGCTAGAGAGCATTTGGATGATCCAGAAGTGGATTGGGAGAATGTCATATGGTCAGATGAAACCAAAGTAGAACTGTTTGGTAGAAACACAACTCGTTGTGTTTGGAGGAGAGAGAATGCTGAGTTGCAACCAAAGAACACCATACCTACTGTGAAGCATGGGGGTGGCAACATCATGCTTTAGGGCTGTTTCTCTGCAAAGGGAACAGGACGACTGATCCGTGTACATGAAAGAATGAATGGGGCCATGAATCGTGAGATTTTGAGTGCAAACCTCCTTCCATCAGCAAGGGCATTGAAGATGAAACGTGGCTGGGTCTTTCAGCATGGCAATGATCCCAAACACACCACCTGGGCAACGAAAGGAGTGGCTTTGTAAGAAGCATTTCAAGGTCCTGGAGTGGCCTAGCCAGTCTCCAGATCTCAACCCCATAGAAAATCTTTGGAGGGAGTTGAAAGTCTGTGTTGCCCAGCGACAGCCCCAAAACATCACTGCTCTAGAGGAGATCTGCATGCAGGAATGGGCCAACATACCAGCAAAAGTGTGTGACAACCTTGTGAAGGCTTACAGAAAATGTTTGACCTCTGTCATTGCCAACAAAGGATATATAACAAAGTATTGAGATGAACTTTTAATATTGACCAAATATTTATTTTCCACCATAATTTGTAAATAAATTATTTCCAAATCAGACAATGTGATTGTCTGGATTTGTTTCCACATTTTGTCTCTCATAGTTGAGGTATACCTTTGATGAAAATGACAGGCCTCTCTCATCTTCTTAAGTGGGAGAATTTGCACAATTGGTGGCTGACTAAATACTTTTTTGCCCCACTGTATATGTATATATATATATATATATATATATATATATACACATATATATTCACACACTATTGATGTGGGATATATAGCTATTTGTAGGGAGAGAGGGTATGTATTCTAAAGGGTTAAGTGAATGGAAGGATGTGCTGATTAGTGTTTGCAGCTGTCAGTTTAGGAGAATGAAAGTTGTGTGGGAGACTATCTATAAATGGGGGAATGAACCTGGGGTGGGTGGGGTGAGGGGCAGGGTGGGAGGGTAACTATCTTCCAAAGACTACCTGAAGCAGAGGGCTGTGTCAGCTGAAGTGGGTCTGTGAATGTTCTTTAAAGACTTGTTGTAAGTATACTTTAAAATTCAGCTGGGGGAGAGATATATTAGTGTTAGATTGGTCTGCAAAAAAAGTTAAGGGAGGGTGCTAGGGGTCATACAGGCAAAAAACACAGGGAAAGATCACAAATTAGAGAGATAAGAGAGGTATCCATTGAGGAAAATAAAACCATTAAACAAGCAAGATATATGGCCCATCAATATGCTCCAATATGCATTTAAAATACAGAATAAAAAGAATAGCCAATACATATTACAACATACACATTAGTTGTAACAGGGAAGAAATATAATGAGATAATTATCTTCCAAAGACTACCTGAAGCAGAGGGCTGTGTCAGCTGAAGTGGGTCTGTGAATGTTCTTTAAAGACTTGTTGTAAGTATACTTTAAAATTCAGCTGGGGGAGAGATATATTAGTGTTAGATTGGTCTGCAAAAAAAGTTAAGGGAGGGTGCTAGGGGTCATACAGGCAAAAAACACAGGGAAAGATCACAAATTAGAGAGATAAGAGAGGTATCCATTGAGGAAAATAAAACCATTAAACAAGCAAGATATATGGCCCATCAATGTGCTCCAATATGCATTTAAAATACAGAATAAAAAGAATAGCCAATACATATTACAACATACACATTAGTAGTAACAGGGAAGAAATATAATGAGATAATTATCTTCCAAAGACTACCTGAAGCAGAGGGCTGTGTCAGCTGAAGTGGGTCTGTGAATGTTCTTTAAAGACTTGCTGTAAGTATACTTTAAAATTCAGCTGGGGGAGAGATATATTAGTGTTAGATTGGTCTGCAAAAAAAGTTAAGGTAGGGTGCTAGGGGTCATACAGGCAAAAAACACAGGGAAAGATCACAAATTAGAGAGATAAGAGAGATATCCATTGAGGAAAATAAAACCATTAAACAAGCAAGATATATGGCCCATCAATGTGCTCCAATATGCATTTAAAATACAGAATAAAAAGAATAGCCAATACATATTACAACATACACATTAGTAGTAACAGGGAAGAAATATAATGAGATAATTATCTTCCAAAGACTACCTGAAGCAGAGGGCTGTGTCAGCAGAAGTGGGTCTGTGAATGTTCTTTAAAGACTTGTTGTAAGTATACTTTAAAATTCAGCTGGGGGAGAGATATATTAGTGTTAGATTGGTCTGCAAAAAAAGTTAAGGGAGGGTGCTAGGGGTCATACCGGCAAAAAACACAGGGAAAGATCACAAATTAGAGAGATAAGAGAGGTATCCATTGAGGAAAATAAAACCATTAAACAAGCAAGATATATGGCCCATCAATGTGCTCCAATATGCATTTAAAATACAGAATAAAAAGAATAGCCAATACATATTACAACATACACATTAGTAGTAACAGGGAAGAAATATAATGAGATAATTATCTTCCAAAGACTACCTGAAGCAGAGGGCTGTGTCAGCTGAAGTGGGTCTGTGAATGTTCTTTAAAGACTTGTTGTAAGTATACTTTAAAATTCAGCTGGGGGAGAGATATATTAGTGTTAGATTGGTCTGCAAAAAAAGTTAAGGGAGGGTGCTAGGGGTCATACAGGCAAAAAACACAGGGAAAGATCACAAATTAGAGAGATAAGAGAGGTATCCATTGAGGAAAATAAAACCATTAAACAAGCAAGATATATGGCCCATCAATGTGCTACAATATGCATTTAAAATACAGAATAAAAAGAATAGCCAATACATATTACAACATACACATTAGTAGTAACAGGGAAGAAATATAATGAGATAATTATCTTCCAAAGACTACCTGAAGCAGAGGGCTGTGTCAGCTGAAGTGGGTCTGTGAATGTTCTTTAAAGACTTGTTGTAAGTATACTTTAAAATTCAGCTGAAGCAGAGGGCTGTGTCAGCTGAAGTGGGTCTGTGAATGTTCTTTAAAGACTTGTTGTAAGTATACTTTAAAATTCAGCTGAAGCAGAGGGCTGTGTCAGCTGAAGTGGTTCTGTGAATGTTCTTTAAAGACTTGTTGTAAGTATACTTTAAAATTCAGCTGAAGCAGAGGGCTGTGTCAGCTGAAGTGGGTCTGTGAATGTTCTTTAAAGACTTGTTGAAAGTATACTTTAAAATTCAGCTATTTTGACTCCACATTCCCAGCCTCAAAGTTATGGAAACAGACATCTGAATTTTGGGAGGTATTCAATGAAGGCATGTTTTCTATCTTCCTCTCTCCCTTTTATATATATATATATATATATATATATATATATATATATATATATATATATATATATATATATATATATTTGACTAACCAATTCCAAATGATTCATTCAGAAAAATGTACTTGAAACTCATGTCCCATCCTCCCACATTCAGTATGCAAAGTTGTTTTTTTAACATCCAAATGAGGACAATAAAATATTTGGTCTATTGAACTTAAAACAATCACTTAAAGGAATTTTGTAAAAGTGATCTTTTGAAAGAACAGAGTTTATAACTTGAGATAGGATAAAAACCATTGAGCCATTTCCAAACATCCCTTACCCCATACAGTGGTGGGGGCGGGGTGTCTGAGATATGTCTTTGAGGCCTAATGAGATGGAAATTAGCTTGCTGGAATCTCAAAGGTACATGCTCATATATGGGCGTCCTGCCTGCTAAAGAATTGTTCTATCTGGGAAGGGATCTGAGGATACAGGCATATTAAGGAAATTATGGCTTTTGACAGCTGCCTGTTAAGTGACCCCCTGTGAGCTATAGACACATGTTAAAAGGTAATTTTGAAATTTACTGAAAATACTAAATACAAGATTGCCTGCATAGAAATGAATGTATTTATATACAGCCCTACGAATTGGTTCAAATTGGTGAAGTATAATTGTTCTAATTTTTAATAACTGAAACAAAGGTTATTGGTAGAAATAATAATAAAGAGATTTAAAGGTGCACTCAGTATTTAAACTTTGTTCATAGTCCTATATATAAAGTTAATTGTGTCTATTGCATGCTAAATAATTCATCTGTGCAAAATATAGAATATATATATATATATATATATATATATATATATATATATATATATATATATTAGAATTGGTTTTAATTATAAGTAAATAAGAATGTGTTCCAGTTTAAATAAATAGACATTTAAGTAACTGTTCACATTAAGAGTAAAGGTATTTTTAGTGTCCTAATTAGAATTGTATTAGAATCAATTACAGCTAAATAGCTGCGTATATATATATATATATATATATATATATTGTCCTATTGTTTACTAAGCACTGTTAAAAATTGTATCAGTCTAAATGTTCAGTGGTTTATACTTTAATCTCATTGTGTTAATTGAATGAAAGGCTGCCGTGAGTAAGGCTAATATTAAGGGTAGACTTTTATGAATTTTGCATAGCATATTTGAATAGTTTTTAAACGCGTATAATATTGACTCATATTCTGATTCTTACAAATATATATATTTCAATGTGTTCATAGATATTTACTAATAATAAAGAATTCAGGTATTTATATTAATTTTATTGTCTTAGTGTATGCATATTTTGATTGTGGGTTCAGTTTAAAGAAGGATTGTTAAATATATTCAGTTATAACCCTGCCATATACTCACATATTATTTGGAGAGTACTGCTAAGATTCTTAGAAATATACTGACAAATTATATGGAGGCATTGAGTGAGATATTATAAATATTTATCATATTGATATAACATATTTGTAGTAAATAGAAATTATTATAAAAGAGAGAAAGGAATTTCATATTTCGAAATTGATATTTTGAAAATATAGGTTTTTTTTAAAATTGAAATATTGATTTTCATGTTCAAGATTAATATTAATATTTTGAAATATTATTAAAAATAAATTTTTGGAAAAATTAATAAAAATATAAATTTTTCATATTTCAAAATTAATCAAAAATATAAATTTTTCATATTTCAAAATTCATAAAAATATAAATTTTTCATATTTCAAAATTCATAAAAATATAAATTTTTCATATTTCAAAATTAAGCAAAAATATTAATTTTTCATATTTCAAAATTCATAAAAATATTAATATTTTCCATATTTCAAAATTAATATTGATATTTTGAAAATATATATTTTTTTTCTTTACTCTCTCTTATTGGTCAAAATTGTATTAGTGTTTTTATCTTATTAAGTTCAACACTAGAATAACGATGTCTTCAGCAAAAAGTAATGCTAACGTTTCTGCACATGATGAAATTGTACCCTCCCCAAGATCCTCTGTCCATGAAGTGGTTCAGGAAAAAACTCTCAAATTAGAAGCCATGAACCACATGATGACTAGACTTGATGTTGGGGACGATGTCTCCATGTATATTAAGGGGTGTAAAGATAAGGGCAAAGATTTAGTTAGAGATATGTGGTTTGAAGATGGGGAATTATACCAAATGTTACTGCAACTTAATGAATGCACGGAATTTAGAAGGTGTGATGAATTAATTTTCAAAACTTGGCCGACCCTAATGTATATGAGCTGTGAGATGTCTAACCAAATGGCAGGACAGGATAGACAATTAGGACGGCTAAGGGTTGAAAATGATTCATTACAAGAATTTGAAGAAGCCTTTATTCATGAAAAGGTAGAGGTTTATCGAAGCTAACCAAAAGGTTTCTGACTTAAATAAATATAATCAGAAATTAGTAGCTAAATTTAAAGCTTTCGAAGAAGAATATGAAAAATGTCAAGATGAAAATAAAACTCTAAAAACTAAATACCGTGAGGCTGAAAAAGGATATGAACAGGCAATAAATAAATTAAAAAATCAGCAGTAATAAGGAACCTTTAAGTAATAACACTAATGCTGAAATGTTTAACTCAATTAGGGACTGGAGCAGAAATGAGTTTCAAGATACCAGGCGGGAGGATAGACAAAGATAGCCAAACTATCGCCCTAATTCAGGCCCAGAGGTAACTTTTTCCCCTAGGCAATTACCTAACTCTGGGGGACCAGAAGATTATTGCACCTCAGATGAAGAGGGCAGTTACTATAATGGGTCAGAAAGAAGGACTAGCTTCTCAGACAGCCCATATAGAAATACACGGGTAAGATTTCAGCACAGTAAAGATAGGACAGATGAAAGGCGCCCTAACACAAACAATAAGTCCCCAGTGAAATCCAGTAATGTACCAAATAAAGTGTATGACACCCCCACAATAATTAAATTACTAAAGAATGCAGTACGCCCATTTTCCAAAGGGGGGGCCACTTCCATAATTGACCATTTAGAGGCCTTTGAAAATGCTTTATCTATAATGAGTGTTACAAGTGAGCAGTTAAAAATTGAATTTCTACCCTGGGTATTTAAAGGTAAACATCACAAATTCTTTGCTTCACTAAAGGATATAAATATTAATTCCTGGAGTGAAATAAAACGACAGTGCAGAAAAGAGTTTGGGCAGTATCGCACTAAAACTGCAGCGAAAATAGCTGTATATGGTTTAAAATGTAGTGCGAATCAAAGTCCCATAGAGTTCCTTTCTGTATTGAAAAATGCATACAGTATGGCTGAAGATAATCCCATATTTGAATGCTCAGAGTTTGTGAATCTATTTTTTGAAGCACTGCCCGCACCCATCCAAATTAACTTAGCTAGAGATTTTGATGAGAACTGCTCATTGGAATGGCTGATCAAAGAGAGAACAAAGTTATACTCTATTTAGCAATCCAGTGAACAGGGGAATAAAAGGGAGAGAAAGCCCAATCCTAAAATAGTTGCCGAAACTAGGGTGTCACCTAGCCCCCTAAATTTGGAGTCTAAAAAGAAATCCTACGCGAAAGTGGCCAGAGAAAACAGGCCATCTCCACAGAGGTTTAACTCTACCCCTCCCCCAACACGGGCTGAGACACAGAGATACTATAGCCAAAGTGGGGGACATACTCAGGCGAATAATTACGCCCAAAGAGAATACCCACAGAATAATTGGTACCCACGCAAAGGTAGATACAATAGATGGTGAAGATATTCTCAGGATAACCAGACACCCCAAGTAAATAAGGCTCCCTAAAATAATAATGCTGAACAAATTGAACCCCAGGGGCAACCACGCCAGGATAGAAATAGTGGCTCTGATTCTGAGGGGAACCAATGGTCCAGGAATCATTATTATGGGGCAACAAGAGATAGGCCCAGGAGTAGAGGTAACTTGTACAATCAAGTAGATCAGCTTAGTATCCAGCTAATTCGGTTGAGTGAACAAGTCGCTAATATGAGTCAAAAACTTACAGCTCAGCAACCGAACAATACTTTTTTAGGGGTACAGCCAGTGGCCAGCAGTGGGCACAGTCATAGACACTGCAGTATCACCTGAAAGGGAGGGGAGAGATATACAAAATAAAATGATAACTGTCAAAAATGGTACTAATCATGTTCTCTCCCCACAGACCGGAAACGGACGATTTAGCTGTGATGGCGAGCAACCTCAGCCGGGAAAATTAACCAAATTCTTCCTTTGCAGCGTTCTCTTAACCTTATTTCCACAAATGCAGTACACAAGAATCCGGCCGACCCTGTCAAAGAGGGGACCGGTAGGTATGAAGTTCCTTCTGCATTGGAAAACATGGCGGAATCAGGTAACACGTGGCGAAGCGCACAGATGTATGATAATGACAATTTTATGTGTGAAATGGTAGAAACTTCTGGGAGATATTATGTATTAGCTGAGCTGCAAGATTCAGTCTCCAACCCTATCATGGGATTAATTGATACTGGGTCTCAGGCAACTATCTTATCCCACAGGTACAACACACAGCTAAACGGGCTAACACCCGACAAACCTAAAATAAAAGAATTTGATGGTTCTCATATAGGTGTTGGGGGTGACTTTCTAAAAGTCTACGGTACGGTCTGGTTAAAATTTAAACTAGGGAACAGGGTCATAAGACACCCTGTCATTATAGTGGATCTGCCAACTGATCGTTTAATTATTGGTAGTGATCTCCTGAAACGACTAAGCACCATAATTGATTGCATAAATAATGTAATTTGGTCACAAGTTAAAAGGCCTATCAATTATGAGAAATCTGGTTTATCTGGTACATAATTGTCACGTGGTGGAAGAGAAACCAGATGCTGTGGAGATTCATTTCAGGAAAAACTCTGTACCTGAAATCACCATTTTACAAATAGATGATCAGACTCCTTTAAGTGGCTCTGATGGTAGTACTTTTAAAATTTCGCCTGGAAAGATATATATTTTTATATAGACGGCGATGTATTAACCATATCTCTCACAAGGGGGATCATAAAATCCCTAAGGGGGGGGCACGCTCAATACCTCGCAGAGATTGAGAGAGTTAAAGAGGATCTATTTATCCCTATACAAGTGCATGACCTTGGTACAACAAAATATGCCAAATTGAACTTAAAACAGAAAGCTAGCTATATAAGCAAAGGCTTATTAGCGCAGAAAGCGGAACCTAAAGTGATTAAATATCTTTCTCCCCAAGACCACTGTGTCCACAACCTGGATAACAGATTTGAAAGCTATAACATCACAGCTAAATGCTTATTATCTGTATCTATAGGTAATAAATCAGTGAAGCACCTGTTTTTAGTTTTAAATACTCCCCATAATCAAATATACATTTTCAATGATATCTTACATAGATATGCCATACAAATAGATTTGATTAACTCTTGCCTCTGGAGCAGGTTAAGGGGGGACCCTGAAGTATTTCAGGATGAAAATGCAGCCCTGAAGGATACTTAACTGAAGAACAATTAATAGAACAATCCTTTACATCTATGCCAGAGGGTCTATTTAATATTCAGTCTATTTATCCCTTCAGCTCAGAGGAAGGCATCTGTAAAATTGAAGAAGCCTCTCTAGTGTTTGATCAGCCGATCAAACAGCAAGATTACCCCAATACCCAGACTCATGGGGGCAATGTAAATTATAATCAAGGGGATCTCACCTCTAGGTTGGAAGAAGCCTATGAAATAGGACAGCCTGAAATCTTTACAGGATTTCAGCAAATAGTCGAAGAGCAAATATCCTTAGCTAATGGCTGTTCCAGCGATGATGAACACCAACAGCTGCGAGAACTCCTGATGAAGTACAAGGATATTTTTGCTAGGGATTCTTATGACTGTGGTACTACAGACTTGCACATTGCAAGAATACAAACAGATCCCGAAGCACCACCTGTCTTTGTTAAACAATACAGACTTCCTTTAGCCTCATATGATTCTCTTGCAGAAATAATAAGGATCTTGGAAGAAAGAGGTATTATCAGACAGGTGCACAGCTCTTACAACAATCCTATTCTAGGTGTTCTTAAGCCCAATGGACAATGGTGTTTGTGTGCTTATTTAAGACAACTAAACAAACAAGTGTACATGTCTGGCTGGCCTGTACCATACATTGACCAATGCCTAGCACAGATGCATGGATCCAAAATATTCACTGCCATTGATTGTGCACAGGGATATTGGACCATTAAAGTACATGAGGAGGACCAGTATAAGCTGGCATTCTCATTCCAAAAGGTCCAATATGCATTTCAGAGACTCCCTTTTGGATACATAAATTCGGAACATGAATTTGCTGTATTCATGCATAAGGTTATGCCTGATGCACTAGAAAGGGGGACCTTATCTTATGTTGATGATGTTTTAATCAAAAGCACAGACTTTGAAAAACACATTGCAGAGCTTAAACACGTCCTCAGCCAACTTAAAAGGGCAGGTGTCAAATTATCCCTACAAAAAGCTCAATGGTGCCGCACTCGTGTAAACTTTTTGGGACATGAGGTTACTTCTGAAGGCCTAAATCCTCAGAAGAAAAAGGTGGAAGCTATAGTAAATTCTAAAAACCCAACTAAATTAAAGGAATTGAGATCATTCCTGAGTATGACAAATTATTCTCGCAAATTCATTGATAATTATGCAGAGTTTAAAAAATAATAAAAAACAGAGGTGCCACCATGGCCTAATATCGCCAGTATAGGTAAAATGAGCAGCAATATGAGAATGTGAATACTCACAAACATAAAGCACCCCACTGGTGCTAGTAGAGCAGACTGACACTTCTCAGTGGTTCAGCACACTGTATCCAAAGCGCAGAGACAGTCAGGAATCCTCTGACACTCCAATGTATATGTGCCTATGGATAAAGGAAAAAGCAACACGACATGGCCCAATATCATCAGGACAAGGGGAAAATAATACCAATAGCTTGCACTTACAAGATGGTGGGCACCTGCAGGTGCAATCTCAGCAAACTGGAGCCAAAACGTCGCCCAGTAGACTTAAAACAGCAATCCTCAACAGGAACCAGAATCAACGATAACATTTATCACAGGAGGTGAAAAATATATATACAATAGCAAGTGTATAAAAGTATAAAAAGTCTTTATTAACACAGCAACTAGTTTCTCAGCCTACTCAGGGCTGTTTCATCAGGCTATGACATACATTATAAAACACTTGCTATTTAACAGAAATCTAAAAACAAATGGGCTATTGTGATTGGATAATCAATTAGCAGAAACACAATTGGCAAAAAAAACCACACCTAACTACAATCACCTTTGTGTGGTTGTTAAGGTAACCTTTGTAAACACATGTAGGTACGAAGATATTTACATGTTGAACCTCCTTACAAATACAATGTATAAATAGATGTATAAAAACATACAATACAAAATAACTAAAAAACTACATTAAACATAACATTTTTTGTCCAAAGTCTATCTCAATAGGACATATTAAACAATTGATATAAATCATTGAACCATTGCTTTTATCTATATACATAAACCCAAAGTGCATCTAAAATAACTGCCTATACATTCTCTCAATTTAAATCTCCTTAGTTTCTCAGTATGCTGCAAGTCTGATACTCTTAATATTAATGTTGCCACTTGTTGAGACTAGCTGATTGATCTCAAATGTTAGATAACACATTAGTGCTGACTTACGGTTTATTAGGGTAACGTATGATTGTCTTGAGCAGACTTTCCATAACTGTTTAATTTGATATTTGTATTGGTACTATTACTTCAAAAGTAGAGCTGTAACTCCTTAAACATAAAAATAGAGCCATAACTGTTTTTAGGGGCAAGCTATCAATCACAGGATCAACCGGTGTGGCAAGGACCTGTGGTGCCCCACTCCTCCCAAAGAGTAAAAAGACCACTAGGAAGCGAGGAACTCGAGGTAAATCCCTCACCCGCAAAAAGGAAAAATTAGAGAGACTTCAAAAAGGTATATTTAATCTCTCATCACATATACTCAGTGATGATGAGATTAGAGTTCTTGGGAGAGGGTTATCTTTTAGTCCCTCTAATCATTTCAATATATATGAAATATTTGTGGATATAAATAGCTATGTGAGGAAATTATCCCTACAGAAATACTTTGCCGATAAGAAAAACAAGATTGATAATCTCAGACCCATTGTTACTAACTCAATGGACTCTCATCTATCAGAAGAATTTGAGGCCTAAATCCACCTTTGTCCCACCCAAGAATAATGTCAATCATATTGACATTTATGCTAACTTGGTCTTAGGAGACCTAGAAAAATTAGCCAAAAAACAAAAAAAGCTTAGGTATAAATACAATCTGAATTATAATGAACGTAAGGCCTTCTTAGGTCTCACCAATAGATCTGATCTGGTGATCAGACAGGCGGACAAAGGCGGAGGAATTGTTTTACAAAACATACAAGACTATATTCTAGAGGCAAATCGTATATTAAATGATAAGGAGTATTACCAAGTTCTATCTGGTGACCCGACTCCTCGCTATCTTGAACAGTTAAAACAAATCCTACAGAGAGGTCTTGATATTGGTATTATGAACAAATCTGAAAGACTTTTGTCTCCCCAAATATCCTTGCACGGCATTTTACTATCATCTGCCCAAAGTCCATAAGGACCCTCTGAAACCCCAGGGCAGACCTATCATCGCTGGCATAGGAAGCCTTACTGATTCCTTATCAGCTTATATCGATCATTATCTGCAGAAATTTGTCATTACCCTTCCTTCCTACATCAAGGACTCCACAGATTTACTATTAAAATTACAGGATTGTGTCCTGGACGAACACTGTTGGTGGGTGTCCTGCGACGTAGGGGCCCTCTATTCAAATATACGTCACGATTTAGGCATTAAAGCAGTTCAGTCGTATCTAGAACAGGATATTTACATGCCAGTCCAACAAATAGATTTTATCAATGAGTTGATAAGTTTTATTCTCGGACACAACTACTTCTTATATCAAAGCAGATATTATCTGCAGATCAAAGGGACGGCCATGGGCACCAGGTTCGCTCCAAGCTTTGCTAATCTTTTTATGGGTAGTTTTGAACAATCTTATATCTATAATACCCAGTTTGCAGCGAACCTGGTGTTCTATGGCCGCTACATAGACAACCTGCTATTTATTTATAGAGGGTCGAGAGATGAGATCAGTGCCTTTCTTGATCACCTAAATTCCAACACTTATGGAATATCCTTTACTCATGATATCCAGCGAGAGGAAATTGATTTTTTAGATCCAACCCTAAGGCGTACTGCTGAGGGGAGAGTTCAATCTAAGACCTATTTCAAAACTGTTGACTGCAACAGCTTTCTTCATTATGAAAGCAATCATTACAAACAATGGAAGACTAATGTCCCATATGGACAGTTTAGAAGGATCAGAAGGAATTGTACACGACTGGAAGACTACGATGCACAAGCTAAGGTCATTGGGGATAGATTCCTTGAGAAAGGATACCCTAAAGACCTAATATATCGCGAAACCAGTAGGGTTAGGCAGGAAGATAGATCTTGCTATTTCAACACTAAATCAAAAGTTAAGGAACAATTCAAAGATTGCAATCCCCCGTTGTTTATTACCAAATTTAACTCTAATCACCATGCTATTATCAAAATTCTCAATAAACACTGGCCAGTCCTCATGCAAGATCCAACTCTTACCAAAATAGTAGGTAATAAGCCTAAAGTAGTATTTAGGAGAGCACCTACTCTCAAGACTGCTCTAGCTCCCAGTAAGGTGGTTAGGGACAAATACCAAGAGAGAAATAGTCATGGCACCAATTCTGATCTCAACAGAATATCCAAGTGCTATAGGAAACATTGTGGTATGTGCAGTTATACATCACACAAGGCCACAAGCTTCACATCACACACCACAGGAGAAACCTTTAAAATTAAAGGTTTTCTAACATGTGAGACATCCTTTGTTGTATACTTATTGAGCTGTTGTTGCGGGGTCCAATATGTTGGACGCACCTGTCGCAAGGTAAAAAAGAGGTGGAGTGAACACTCCTACAACATAAATAAAAAATCCAAATTACATAGTGTATCAAGACATTGTCTTGCCTACCACCACCAACAAAAAAAACCCAATGAAAATTATACCCTTAGAGGCTATCTCTAGAGGTTCACCTGATGCTTTCCTGATGCTCAGGAAAAGAGAGACTTTTTGGATCAGGAAATTGAGGACACTTCAACCAGATGGACTCAATGAAAATCTAGATATGGCAGCCTTCTAAATAGAATTACTGAAATATGAGCACTCCAGTTGTTATTTCTATTATGATATTTATGATTTTTTATCTCTAGGGTCCTGTAGTTATCTCGTTTTTTTAGACCCATTATTTAATTAGGGGTGCATTTATTCTGCAATATCTGATATATACAATGTTTGTATGACTGTCTGTCTCACACAGAATATCATTCATACTCTATTAACCTCAGTAGAAGTGAATACCATTATCATTTCAGATCTTACCCACTTCCATTGACTACAGTCACCTATATAAAGGGTATATATATTTATTTTATTAATTAGTTACACCATATACACCACTAATATAGTCACTCTTTATATCAACCCCATTATTAATTATTTCTAGTCACACCTCTCACATCACTAATATAGTCACTGCTACACAGTGTCATCATATTTTACATTGGTATTAGTCACACATATATATTATCAACATTCATTTTATTTTATTTTTTATATTTTTTTTTTTTTTTTTTCATAACACATCACTTTTCACACCACTAATTTAGTCACTGTTACACAGTGCTATTAATATATTCTTCATACTTGCACTAGTCCCTATAAACACACCATTAACTTTGTATATATTATTTAGTTTTTAATACTTAATTATTTAACATGTATATCACTTTTTTATAGGATATCACCATGTATCTATTCTAGCACTACTAAATCATATGGAACAGTGATTACCATTTGTAATTTAATATACATGTTCTCTATGTGAACACTGATAGTTACTGGCAGCACAGGTCTAATCCCCTGGATGAGATATAAATTATTTAATAAAACAGAATATAGATAAGCACTTTAATGTTTTTCTCAATTGGAGAAAGAGGATTCACTAACAAGAAATTATTGTTTAGTTACTGTGTCTCTTAATAACTTGTTAAAATAGATTCACCAAATAGTGAATTAACAATGCACATCATATATTTTCCAATATGTTATACCTGTTTATTATTTACATAAAATATCATGCCTTTACAACTAAAAAACATTTTATAAATCCTGCATTTCTGCCCTTACCCTTAGCAATTGCAACTGTCTGTTCAATTCTGGATTTATAAAAAACATTTTATAAATCCTGCACTTCTGCCCTCACCCTTAGCAATTGCAACTGTCTGTTCAATTCTGAGGTTCATTAATATGCACAATCTCAGTGTTTGACTGGCATCTATATGGACCAATCACCTAACACTTCACATCAAAACACTTGATACACCCATTCAATGAATCAAGTGTGACAGGCAGCAAAAGCTGCATTCAAGACATCTGTTCACAAAACAGTTATGGCTCTATTTTTATGTTTAAGGAGTTACAGCTCTACTTTTGAAGTAATAGTACCAATACAAATATCAAATTAAACAGTTATGGAAAGTCTGCTCAAGACAATCATACGTTACCCTAATAAACCGTAAGTCAGCACTAATGTGTTATCTAACATTTGAGATCAATCAGCTAGTCTCAACAAGTGGCAACATTAATATTAAGAGTATCAGACTTGCAGCATACTGAGAAACTAAGGAGATTTAAATTGAGAGAATGTATAGGCAGTTATTTTAGATGCACTTTGGGTTTATGTATATAGATAAAAGCAATGGTTCAATGATTTATATCAATTTTTTAATATGTCCTATTGAGATAGACTTTGGACAAAAAATGTTATGTTTAATGTAGTTTTTTAGTTATTTTGTATTGTATGTTTTTATACATCTATTTATACATTGTATTTGTAAGGAGGTTCAACATGTAAATATCTTCTTACCTACATGTGTTTACAAAGGTTACCTTAACAACCACACAAAGGTGATTGTAGTTAGGTGTGGTTTTTTTGCCAATTTTGTTTCTGCTAATTGATTATCCAATCACAATAGCCCATTTGTTTTTAGATTTCTGTTAAATAGCAAGTGTTTTATAATGTATGTCATAGCCTGATGAAACAGCCCTGAGTAGGCTGAGAAACTAGTTGCTGTGTTAATAAAGGCCTTTTATACACTTGCTATTGTATATATATTTTTCACCTCCTGTGATAAATGTTATCGTTGATTCTGGTTCCTGTTGAGGATTGCTGTTTTAAGTCTACTGGGCGACGTTTTGGCTCCAGTTTGCTGAGATTGCACCTGCAGGTGCCCACCATCTTGTAAGTGCAAGCTATTGGTATTATTTTCCCCTTGTCCTGATGATATTGGGCCATGTCGTGTTGCTTTTTCCTTTATCCATGCGCACATATACATTGGAGTGTCAGAGGATTCCTGACTGTCTCTGCGCTTTGGATACAGTGTGCTGAACCACTGAGAAGTGTCAGTCTGCTCTACTAGCACCAGTGGGGTGCTTTATGTTTGTGAGTATTCACATTCTCATATTGCTGCTCATTTGACCTGTACTGGCGATATTAGGCCATGGTGGCGCCTCTGTTTTTTATTCTTTTTTAGATTCCATACTACAGGATAGCCATCCTTTGACAGAGTGCAGCCTCAAACATCTGGGAACTGTCATTACCCTGGACTCATAGAATTTCACATTATCATTATTTGGTTTTGAATTGGTTTTAATATTTTTTCTAATCTATGTTTATATTCCAGTAATATATATATATATATTCTCATATATATATATATATATATATATATATATATATATATATATATAGTTTTTTACTATTATCATTTTCAGCATTGTGGTTACTTACTTATGTCCACATTTTAGATTTTTTAGGGTTTTATTTATAGTTTTATTATTGTTGCTATTATCATATTTCTAGATTTAGGCCTGTTTTTTTCTGTTGAGACATTACAAGCACTACCATATCACCTATTATATTGGAACTGAGGAAGCGCCCCCTAAGGGCGTGGTGTGTCCACTGAGTGCATACCACTCTCTCCATACATACTAGAATACCACTGGCTAACACTAGGGGTAGCTGCATCCCTTTTTCATATAGATACACTTTTTTATCTTTATATACATATATTAGGGCTAATATGCTTTCCTCCTCAGAAAGAGCAAATCGGAGGGTAAATGTTGAATCTATTGGTTCTACTTCTGAAGTAGCCAGCCCACCTCTGTCTTTACAATCTGCATTTAATAAACTAGAGTCTTTGCTCAAAACTGAACATAGACATTGGTGGGATTTGGATACTCTTAAGAAGTATAAAAATAAGAAGCAATACCCAGAGGTCTTAGGATGTTTAAAAATTGCTCTTTCAAAAACAATGATGATGTTATTAAAGAATGGGAGAATGCTTTAAACACTTGTTCTATGACCCTTATGGATATTTTAATCAAACACAGACAAACACTAGTTGATGAAGTAGGACTTGAAATTGACAAATTACAACAAGAAATTGAGGTCCATAAATCATCCCCACAATTTGAACTTTTGAGGAAAGATACTTACGATAAAGCTGATGATTATCAGCAACAAATCATTTTCCACAAATATAAAAAAATGGAAAGGGATAACGAGGATTATTCCAAAGGTCAGGTATACACTTATAATCGGATAAATAGAACACCTAGACCTGTAAATATTGCGGATCACTCCAACGTAAGTGGACCAAGCACAAATGGAGGGTGGCAAATAGCAGGGGAGAGGAGACGTAATAATTATCCAAAATCACAGACTAATACAAATAAACCTTCAAATGGTAGAAACAATTCATCCTACCATAATAACTCGACACCTAACCCTTTCACACCCCCCGTATATACCAATTATTCTTCTCACTCTTCCTACCATCATCATAATTCTTACAATAGAGAACATATACCTTATAATTCCACAAGTAGGGACTACAGACCTCAATATCATGAGAACAGAATGACTAATCGCGTTAATCATACCAATAATCACAATAGAGATCCCTATTGGGCCTCACCTACTGTCACTAGTGATAGAAGAGGTCACCATTTAGAATCTGGCCCCCGAGATACAGATCAAAGGATACAGCAGAATTTTGTACACCCTAATATATATCAGTTGCTACAAAACAATGAAGAAGAGACTAATGTTAATAATGCTGTCAACTCTATTCCACATGCACCTTTTTTAGGGGCAAGCCATCAATCACAGGATCAACCGGTGTGGCAAGGACCTGTGGGGCCCCACTCCTCCCAAAGAGTAAAAGGACCACTAGGAAGCGAGGAACTCGAGGTAAATCCCTCACCCGCAAAAAGGAAAAATTAGAGAGACTTCAAAAAGATATTTTTAATCTCTCATCACATATACTCAGTGATGATGAGATTAGAGTTCTTGGGAGAGGGTTATCTTTTAGTCCCTCTAATCATTTCAATATATATGAAATATTTGTGGATATAAATAGCTATGTGAGGAAATTATCCCTACAGAAATACTTTGCCGATAAGAAAAACAAGATTGATAATCTCAGACCCATTGTTACTAACTCAATGAACTCTCATCTATCAGAAGGTTTTGTTACCTATGAACCCCATACTCTTATGGAAGACTTGTTTGATGCCTTCATTCATACGAATTTGAGGCCTAAATCCACCTTTGTCCCACCCAAGAATAATGTCAATCATATTGACATTTATGCTAACTTGGTCTTAGGAGACCTAGAAAAATTAGCCAAAAAACAAAAAAAGCTTAGGTATAAATACAATCTGAATTATAATGAACGTAAAGGCCTTATTAGGTCTCACCAATAGATCTGATCTGGTGATCAGACAGGCGGACAAAGGCGGAGGAATTGTTTTACAAAACATACAAGACTATATTCTAGAGGCAAATCGTATATTAAATGATAAGGAGTATTACCAAGTTCTATCTGGTGACCCGACTCCTCGCTATCTTGAACAGTTAAAACAAATCCTACAGAGAGGTCTTGATATTGGTATTATGAACAAATCTGAAAGAGACTTTTGTCTCCCCAAATATCATTGCACAGCATTTTACTATCATCTGCCCAAAGTCCATAAGGACCCTCTGAAACCCCAGGGCAGACCTATCATCGCTGGCATAGGAAGCCTTACTGATTCCTTATCAGCTTATATCGATCATTATCTGCAGAAATTTGTCATTACCCTTCCTTCCTACATCAAGGACTCCACAGATTTACTATTAAAATTACAGGATTGTGTCCTGGACGAACACTGTTGGTGGGTGTCCTGCGACGTAGGGGCCCTCTATTCAAATATACGTCACGATTTAGGCATTAAAGCAGTTCAGTCGTATCTAGAACAGGATATTTACATGCCAGTCCAACAAATAGATTTTATCATTGAGTTGATAAGTTTTATTCTCGGACACAACTACTTCTTATATCAAAGCAGATATTATCTGCAGATCAAAGGGACGGCCATGGGCACCAGGTTCGCTCCAAGCTTTGCCAATCTTTTTATGGGTAGTTTTGAACAATCTTATATCTATAATACCCAGTTTGCAGCGAACCTGGTGTTCTATGGCCGCTACATAGACGACCTGCTATTTATTTATAGAGGGTCGAGAGATGAGATCAGTGCCTTTCTTGATCACCTAAATTCCAACACTTATGGAATATCCTTTACTCATGATATCCAGCGAGAGGAAATTGATTTTTTAGATCCAACCCTAAGGCGTACTGCTGAGGGGAGAGTTCAATCTAAGACCTATTTCAAAACTGTTGACTGCAACAGCTTTCTTCATTATGAAAGCAATCATTACAAACAATGGAAGACTAATGTCCCATATGGACAGTTTAGAAGGATCAGAAGGAATTGTACACGACTGGAAGACTACGATGCACAAGCTAAGGTCATTGGGGATAAATTCCTTGAGAAAGGATACCCTAAAGACCTAATAGATCGCGAAACCAGTAGGGTTAGGCAGGAAGATAGATCTTGCTATTTCAACACTAAATCAAAAGTTAAGGAACAATTCAAAGATTGCAATCCCCCGTTGTTTATTACCAAATTTAACTCTAATCACCATGCTATTATCAAAATTCTCAATAAACACTGGCCAGTCCTCATGCAAGATCCAACTCTTACCAAAATAGTAGGTAATAAGCCTAAAGTAGTATTTAGGAGAGCACCTACTCTCAAGACTGCTCTAGCTCCCAGTAAGGTGGTTAGGGACAAATACCAAGAGAAAAATAGTCATGGCACCAATTCTGATCTCAACAGAATATCCAAGTGCTATAGGAAACATTGTGGTATGTGCAGTTATACATCACACAAGGCCACAAGCTTCACATCACACACCACAGGAGAAACCTTTAAAGTTAAAGGTTTTCTAACATGTGAGACATCCTTTGTTGTATACTTATTGAGCTGTTGTTGCGGGGTCCAATATGTTGGACGCACCTGTCGCAAGGTAAAAAAGAGGTGGAGTGAACACTCCTACAAGATATGGCAGCCTTCTAAATAGAATTACTGAAATATGAGCACTCCAGTTGTTATTTCTATTATGATATTTATGATTTTTTATCTCTAGGGTCCTGTAGTTATCTCGTTTTTTTAGACCCATTATTTAATTAGGGGTGCATTTATTCTGCAATATCTGATATATACAATGTTTGTATGACTGTCTGTCTCACACAGAACATCATTCATACTCTATTAACCTCAGTAGAAGTGAATACCATTATCATTTCAGATCTTACCCACTTCCATTGACTACAGTCACCTATATAAAGGGTATATATATTTATTTTATTAATTAGTTACACCATATACACCACTAATATAGTCACTCTTTATATCAACCCCATTATTAATTATTTCTAGTCACACCTCTCACATCACTAATATAGTCACTGCTACACAGTGTCATCATATTTTACATTGGTATTAGTCACACATATATATTATCAACATTCATTTTATTTTATTTTTTATATTTTTTTTTTTTTTTTTTCATAACACATCACTTTTCACACCACTAATTTAGTCACTGTTACACAGTGCTATTAATATATTCTTCATACTTGCACTAGTCCCTATAAACACACCATTAACTTTGTATATATTATTTAGTTTTTAATACTTAATTATTTAACATGTATATCACTTTTTTATAGGATATCACCATGTATCTATTCTAGCACTACTAAATCATATGGAACAGTGATTACCATTTGTAATTTAATATACATGTTCTCTATGTGAACACTGATAGTTACTGGCAGCACAGGTCTAATCCCCTGGATGAGATATAAATTATTTAATAAAACAGAATATAGATAAGCACTTTAATGTTTTTCTCAATTGGAGAAAGAGGATTCACTAACAAGAAATTATTGTTTAGTTACTGTGTCTCTTAATAACTTGTTAAAATAGATTCACCAAATAGTGAATTAACAATGCACATCATATATTTTCCAATATGTTATACCTGTTTATTATTTACATAAAATATCATGCCTTTACAACTAAAAAACATTTTATAAATCCTGCATTTCTGCCCTTACCCTTAGCAATTGCAACTGTCTGTTCAATTCTGGATTTATAAAAAACATTTTATAAATCCTGCACTTCTGCCCTCACCCTTAGCAATTGCAACTGTCTGTTCAATTCTGAGGTTCATTAATATGCACAATCTCAGTGTTTGACTGGCATCTATATGGACCAATCACCTAACACTTCACATCAAAACACTTGATACACCCATTCAATGAATCAAGTGTGACAGGCAGCAAAAGCTGCATTCAAGACATCTGTTCACAAAACAGTTATGGCTCTATTTTTATGTTTAAGGAGTTACAGCTCTACTTTTGAAGTAATAGTACCAATACAAATATCAAATTAAACAGTTATGGAAAGTCTGCTCAAGACAATCATACGTTACTCTAATAAACCGTAAGTCAGCACTAATGTGTTATCTAACATTTGAGATCAATCAGCTAGTCTCAACAAGTGGCAACATTAATATTAAGAGTATCAGACTTGCAGCATACTGAGAAACTAAGGAGATTTAAATTGAGAGAATGTATAGGCAGTTATTTTAGATGCACTTTGGGTTTATGTATATAGATAAAAGCAATGGTTCAATGATTTATATCAATTTTTTAATATGTCCTATTGAGATAGACTTTGGACAAAAAATGTTATGTTTAATGTAGTTTTTTAGTTATTTTGTATTGTATGTTTTTATACATCTATTTATACATTGAATTTGTAAGGAGGTTCAACATGTAAATATCTTCTTACCTACATGTGTTTACAAAGGTTACCTTAACAACCACACAAAGGTGATTGTAGTTAGGTGTGTTTTTTTTTGCCAATTGTGTTTCTGCTAATTGATTATCCAATCACAATAGCCCATTTGTTTTTAGATTTCTGTTAAATAGCAAGTGTTTTATAATGTATGTCATAGCCTGATGAAACAGCCCTGAGTAGGCTGAGAAACTAGTTGCTGTGTTAATAAAGACTTTTTATACTTTTATACACTTGCTATTGTATATATATTTTTCACCTCCTGTGATAAATGTTATCGTTGATTCTGGTTCCTGTTGAGGATTGCTGTTTTAAGTCTACTGGGCGACGTTTTGGCTCCAGTTTGCTGAGATTGCACCTGCAGGTGCCCACCATCTTGTAAGTGCAAGCTATTGGTATTATTTTCCCCTTGTCCTGATGATATTGGGCCATGTCGTGTTGCTTTTTCCTTTATCCATAGGCACATATACATTGGAGTGTCAGAGGATTCCTGACTGTCTCTGCGCTTTGGATACAGTGTGCTGAACCACTGAGAAGTGTCAGTCTGCTCTACTAGCACCAGTGGGGTGCTTTATGTTTGTGAGTATTCACATTCTCATATTGCTGCTCATTTGACCTGTACTGGCGATATTAGGCCATGGTGGCGCCTCTGTTTTTTATTCTTTTTTAGATTCCATACTACAGGATAGCCATCCTTTGACAGAGTGCAGCCTCAAACATCTGGGAACTGTCATTACCCTGGACATTATCATTATTTGGTTTTGAATTGGTTTTAATATTTTTTCTAATCTATGTTTATATTCCAGATATATATATATATATATATATATATATATATATATATATATATATATATATATATATGTATAGTTTTTTACTATTATCATTTTCAGCATTGTGGTTACTTACTTATGTCCACATTTTAGATTTTTTAAGGTTTTATTTATAGTTTTATTATTGTTGCTATTATCATATTTCTAGATTTAGGCCTGTTTTTTTCTGTTGAGGCATTACAAGCACTACCATATCACCTATTATATTGGAACTGAGGAAGCGCCCCCTAAGGGCGTGGTGTGTCCACTGAGTACACACCACTCTCTCCATACATACTAAATTATGCAGAGTTAGCTAAACCACTACTACTTCTTCTAAAGAAGGATGTGAAATGGCACTTGAGTGAGTCTCAAGAGACAGCCATCAAAGAGTTAAAGAGAAAACTCATACAAGCACCTTGTTTAGCATACCCTGAAGGTGGTAAACCTTTCTTCTTAGAGACAGGTTACACAGATGTAAGCATGAGTGCTGTTTTATACCAAAAGCATGATAATTTAAGCAAAGCCATTGCTTATGCGAGCAAAACTCTATCCCCAGTAGAAATCAAATTTAGCAATTGTGAAAAAGCCCTCTTATCTACTGTATGGGCTCTACAAAATTTCCACAGCTATATACAGGGCGAGAAAATTATTGTAGAAACGGCCCACCAGCCTTTGCTATATTTGCAAAGGGAAAGAATAAGAGATGGGAATTTGTCAAATAGCCCCATAACAGCGTGGACTCTTTCCTTTCAAGGCTGGCCTTTAGAAATTTGCTACAAGCAGAATAAAAAGAATCCAGTTGCACAGGGGCTTGCTGAGCTCCACGACTGTACTGCTAAAGATCCTGGGGAAGAATTATCAGAAGATGATTTCCTGGAGGAACAATTGCTTTCCCCATATAAAATGTACAATGAGGACCATTGTCAAACATTACCTTGGGTATACGTTGATGGTTCTTCTTACCATGCCACTATTGATAATGAGCGCAGATTAGTCACTGGCATTGGCATAACTTGGGCAAATGGATTCTCAAATATATCTATAGGTTTCAACATTGGACCAAGATCCAGTCAAGTTGCAGAACTAACT
Organism: Bombina bombina; assembly: GCF_027579735.1. Lineage (NCBI taxonomy): Eukaryota > Metazoa > Chordata > Amphibia > Anura > Bombinatoridae > Bombina > Bombina bombina. Next base: position 288,022,179 of record NC_069502.1, on the reverse strand, counting down.
GCTGTTCTAAAAACCATTGAAATGGCTATTGAACATGGTAATTATGAATTTGTAATCATAACTGACTCAAATTATGTGCGTAGCAGTTTTGTTGAATACCTGCCAACTTGGAAAAGAAATGGCATGCAGAAAAACAATAACAAACCAGTCAAGCATGGCAAGTTGTTCTGCGAGATTGATAATCTGGTGGTATCCAATGATTTAACCATACACTGGAAAAAGACCAAGGGTCATTCCAGGGTTCTAGGCCCAGATAAGGAAGGCAATGATCTTGCGGATTCATTAGCCAAACAAGGAGCCATAACTGGAGAACTCCTTAATATTGACCACTTAATGGGTGCAATTCAGGTAGAAGCCATTACCAGAAACCAAGCAAAACAACAGAGTGAGCCTAACTTGGTACAATTGAGTCAGGATTCTCCAAATGAGGACCTGATCACTAGTCAAAAAGAGACCCTATTGTAGGCACCTTCTATAAACACATAGAAGATCCTGAAAATAACCCCATATCAAAAGATGACTGTAATAGCCCCATAACAGCGTGGACTCTTTCCTTTCAAGGCTGGCCTTTAGAAATTTGCTACAAGCAGAATAAAAAGAATCCAGTTGCACAGGGGCTTGCTGAGCTCCATGACTGTACTGCTAAAGATCCTGGGGAAGAATTATCAGAAGATGATTTCCTGGAGGAACAATTGCTTTCCCCATATAAAATGTACAATGAGGACCATTGTCAAACATTACCTTGGGTATACGTTGATGGTTCTTCTTACCATGCCACTATTGATAATGAGCGCAGATTAGTCACTGGCATTGGCATAACTTGGGCAAATGGATTCTCAAATATATCTATAGGTTTCAACATTGGACCAAGATCCAGTCAAGTTGCAGAACTAACTGCTGTTCTAAAAACCATTGAAATGGCTATTGAACATGGTAATTATGAATTTGTAATCATAACTGACTCAAATTATGTGCGTAGCAGTTTTGTTGAATACCTGCCAACTTGGAAAAGAAATGGCATGCAGAAAAGCAATAACAAACCAGTCAAGCATGGCAAGTTGTTCTGCGAGATTGATAATCTGGTGGTATCCAATGATTTAACCATATACTGGAAAAAGACCAAGGGTCATTCCAGGGTTCTAGGCCCAGATAAGGAAGGCAATGATCTTGCGGATTCATTAGCCAAACAAGGAGCCATAACTGGAGAACTCCTTAATATTGACCACTTAATGGGTGCAATTCAGGTAGAAGCCATTACCAGAAACCAAGCAAAACAACAGAGTGAGCCTAACTTGGTACAATTGAGTCAGGATTCTCCAAATGAGGACCTGATCACTAGTCAAAAAGAGACCCTATTGTAGGCACCTTCTATAAACACATAGAAGATCCTGAAAATAACCCCATATCAAAAGATGACTGTATTGGCAAGGAAGATCTTAGAATCTTAATGGAATCCAGAACACAATTCAAGTTACAGGATGGTTTGTTAATTAGAACCTCCAAAACTGGCATCCAGCAATGGATAGTACCCACCAAGTTCAGAGGTCTAATGCTTCAACATGCCCATGATGCTCCCACATCTGGTCATCGTGGTGCCAAACTCACATATGAAATATTGCGTGACTATGCTTTTTGGCCACACATGTTGAAAGATGTCCAAACCTACTGTCAAGGGTGTTTAATCTGTCCAAAGTTCCAACCCACTGCACCAACGCATAGAGCGCGATTGCAGAAAAGGGGGATGGTAATGCCATGGTCAGATATACAAATTGATTTTATTGGTCCAGTAACAAGGTCATCAAGAGGTAACAAATACATGTTTACCCATTTAGTGAACAGGCATGTCACGGTTGAGTGCATCAGTGCACCTAACAATAGTGCTGAAACATGCGCAGTATTGCTCATCAACCACGTGTTTTCCAGATTTGGTCTACCCCAAAGAATCAAATCCAATCGGGGAACCCACTTCACTAGCGAAGTGATGACCAAAATGTGGAAAATACTAGGGGTAAAAAGAAAGCTCCATATTGCTTATAGAGCTGCCTCAAGTGGTGGTGTAGAGTGTTACAACCAGTCCATTGTGAAAATCCTCAAAAAGTTTGTGAGTGAAACGGGTAAAGACTGGGATGTAAAACTACCTCTAGTCTTAATGGCATTTAGAGCAACTCCAAATAGTGCTACCAAGATGTCACCTTTTGAACTGATGACTGGTAGGGGAATGGTTCTACCTCAGCATCTGCTGTACCATACATCAGATCAAAACTTGATAAACGCTGCCAATACACAGCAATAAGTGGAGAACCTAAGGAAGCACCTGCAATATGCCTTTGCATTTGCTCAGATGAATTTAGAGAAAGCTGCAACTGCCACTAAAACCTATTATGATCTTAAAACATCCAAAAAGGAATATGAAATAAATGATAAAGTTTATCTTTATAACTTTGGAAGAGATCAGGTTAGGGAGAAGAAATTTCTTCCATCATGGAAAGGTCCTTTTGTCATAACTGACAAAATATCTCCAGTGTCCTATAAAATACGGATCCCCAAAAATGAAAGTTCCATAGATAAATGGGTCCATATCAATCAATTGCGAACGTGTCATCCTAGGTCCCAACTACAAGTCATAGAGGGAGAATGAAGTGTCATGTCCCCAAATGCACTAAAGACGTACTATAGCTTAAAGATGCATAGCTGATAAGCATGAAGGCTCAAAAATGATGGACTCTCTACATAGAAGACTGTCTATGATGTGTACGGTCAACATCCTCACCAAATACCATTGACTCTAAGCCAATTTAAATACATGTGTCCTACATCTATTTAAAATTGGAAGGGGGATTTATGTCAAGGTATATGTAAAGATTAATGCATATATATATATATATATATATATATATATATATATATATATATATATATATTATATATTTGACTAACCAATTCCAAATGATTCATTCAGAAAAATTTACTTGAAACTCATGTCCCACCCTCCCACATTCAGTATGCAAAGTTGTTTTTTTAACATCCAAATGAGGACAATAAAATATTTGGTCTATTGAACTTAAAACAATCACTTAAAGGAATTTGTAAAAGTGATCTTTTGAAAGAACAGAGTTTATAACTTGAGATAGGATAAAAACCATTGAGCCATTTCCAAACATCTCTTACCCCATACAGTGAGTGGGGATGGGGTGTCTGGGATATGTCTTTGAGGCCTAATGAGATAGAAATTAGTTTGCTGGAATCTCAAAGGTACATGCTCATATATGGGCTGCCTGCCTGCTAAAGAATCATTCTATCTGGGAAGGGATCTGAGGATACAGGCATATTAAGAAAATTATGGCTTTTGACAGCTGCCTGTTAAGTGACCCCCTGTGAGCTATAGACACATGTTACAAGGTAATTTTGAAATTTACTGAAAATACTAAATACAAGATTTCCTGCATAGAAATGAATGTGTATACATATATATATTTTGAAAGCATAAAATGTCTTAGCCTCTGTGTTTTTAAGAATATAAATAGATATTTGTGGACCTAAAAAGAAATGATTAATAACACTTATTTTATTTCAGATCTACATAGACAAGATTCATACATCCAGGATTTATTAGAAATATGAAATATAGTATATTAATGTTGGAATACAGTGCAGTACTGAATATGAAATAGGCTGTATTTGTATATAAATGCCAGAATACTGATAAAATTGTTAATGGATTTTAAGCTAATCATTAGCAGTATAATTACGTTATTATAATAGAATGTTAAAGACACATGATGTTTCAATCAGAAAAAATATGATACTACCCCATCTACAATTAATATTGTAATTTATTAATGCAATGGTATAGTATTGTTTAATATAATCATTATATGGAAAATATTGTAAAATGTTTAGAAATGATTAAATGTATTGCTGTGTTTGTCTGCTGCCCCCCGATGGCCAGAATCCAGTATGACAGTCAAGTGACTTAACTGTTAAAAGATGTGTTTCCATAGCGACAATATATACTGAACCAATGGGGCGCGTTCCCCAAAGTATCCAATGAGAAGGGATAAGCACTTGGGCGTGAACGAAAAAGGTCATCACTGATTAGATAAAAAGGAATAGTAAATACAAACAGGGACGTTTTTTTGTGACTTGCTGGATACTGGTGATTTGATATTTGGCGGCCATACTTGGGAACACATCTCACTAAGCAAGAAACTGAAAACTTACCTTGATATGCGATAACTTTCCTTCAAATGAAATGATCTAAAGACCCCTACGAATTGGTTAAAATTTGTGAAGTATAATTGTTCTAATTTTTAATAAGTGAAACAAAGGTTATTGGTAGAAACATAGTCAATTTATAGTAAAGAGATTTAAAGGTGCACTCAGTATTTTAACTGTGTTCATAGTCCTATATATAAAGTTAAGTGTGTCTCTTGCATGCTAAATAATTCTTCTGTGCAAAATATAGAATATATATATATATATATATATATATATATATATATATATATATATATATATATATATATATATATATATCTTAGAATTGGTTTTAATTATAAGTAAATAAGAATTTGTTCCAGTTTAAATAAATAGACATTTAAGTAACTGTTCACATTAAGAATATAGGTATTTTTAGTGTACTAATTAGAATTGTATTAGAATCAATTACAGCTAAATAGCTGCGTGTATATATATATATATATATATATATATATATATATATATATATATATATTGTCCTATTGTTTACTAAGCACTGTTAAAAAATGTATCAGTCTAAATGTTTAGTGGTTTATACTTTAATCTTTTTGTGTTAATTGAATGAAAGGCTGCCGTGAGTAAGACTAATTTTAAGGGTAGACTTTTATGAATTTTGCATAGCATATTTGAATAGTTTTTAAACGCGTATAATATTGACTCATATTCTGATTCTTATAAATATATATATTTCAATGTGTTCATAGATATTTACTAATAATAACGAATTCAGGTATTTATTTTAATTTTATTGTCTTAGTGTATGCATATTTTGATTGTGGGTTCAGTTTAAAGAAAGATTGTTAAATATATTCAGTTATAACCCTACCATATACTCACATATTATTTGGAGAGTACTGCTAAGATTCTTATAAATATACTGACAATGTACTATTTTCCAATTTTGTATCATCTACATCCGAAAACAAGAAGACTACTGTTTCAATTAGAAGGACATATGACATCTTCTTCTGGATTTTAACAGGACTGAAACTGTAAAATGTAAAACTACCTTCATAAATGCAAAGTCCAAACATATTCATGACAGTGTGCTTTACAGTGCTTGAGCCTACATTATTGAACTTATAAATGGGATTGCACCTTCGTGAATGTGAATTCAATAATGTAGGCAGACCAATGAGAAGGATTTTTTAGGAATGTTTCTAGAGAAAACACTTCCCGGTTGGGGGCTTTTAACATACGGATCCATTTGGGATTGTGAACAAGTTGGCTATTTCAGCAGATAGTAAAAAGCCATTTTGCGAGGAAATAGTTGATAGATTGTAATCAACCCCAAAGTTAGAACTTGGTATTATATATACATACATCCCATTAGAATTTTAGATTATTTTGTGAACAGCTTGAGGAAGGTCCTTGTTCCATCATGACTGTGCCCCTGTACACAAAAGGAGACCCATGAAGACATGGTTTAAAGAGTTTGCCTGCATAGAGCCGTGACCTGAATACCACTGAACACCTTTGGGATAAATTGGAATACCAATTGTGATCCTGACCTTCTCGTCCAACATGAGTGCCTAACCTCACAATGTGTGTGTGTGTGTATTTGTGTTAAATAAATATATATATATATATATATATATATATATATATATATATATATATATATATATAAAACTGCTACCTACTCCTTAAGTTGCAGAAGAAAAGCTAAACAGCTTACATATCAAACTCTCTAAAAGTTTTAAAACACTTTTGATGGGCAGGAGCTAAAATGACTCAATTCTTCCTCAACCTGAAAACTGGTGATAGTCATCTGTCATTCCAGAATACACAGTTCAAACTTACTCCACTGGTTCCTGAAACCAGAGACTTTAAAGAAAGAAGTGCAAAGTATTTGTGCATTCATATAAGGCTAGGTTGATTATTTCACCTCATACAAACTCTGTTCAGATGATGAAAGTTAAAAAAAAATATAGAAATCAGAAAGTCTCTTGAGTGATGAGGGTTTTTTAAGCAGTTACAATTTTTAAGGCTTTGAATTTAAGTTGGATCTTAATAAATTGAATTCTATTTTTATTTTAACGTTTCATTTTTTTAGAAGTTCTCACGGGAATAGGGCCCTCAATTCCTCTTGTATGTATTTGTACTTGTACTTGTCTCTTACAAGTTTGATATCATTGTTTTTACAGGTAGAATTCTATCAGCCAATCGGAATTGAAGGGATGCCATCTTGGATGATGTAATTTAAAGGAACCTTCATTCAGTCTGCCAGTCTGTAGGACCACTTCTGCCCGGTTGGATGAAGACTTCTGTCCATCTGGAGGACCACTTCTGCCTGGTTGGGTGAAGACGTCTCCCGGTAAGGTGATCTTCAAGGGGTTAGTGTTAGGTTTTTTTAAGAGGGTATTGGGTGGGTTTTAGAGTAGGGTTGGCTGTGTGGGTGGTGGGTTTTAATGTTGGGGGGGATTGTAATTTTTTTTCAGGTAAAAGAGCTGATTACTTTGGGGCAATGCCCCGCAAAAGGCCCTTTTAAGGGCTATTTGTAATTTAGTGTAGGGTAGGGTTTTTTTTATTTTGTTAGGGGGATTAGATTAGGTGTAATTAGTTTAAAAATCTTGGAATTTCTTTATAATTTAGGTAATTAATTTAATTGCAGTGTAGTGTTAGGTGTAATTGTAACTTAGGTTAGGCTTTATTTTACAGGTAAATTTGTCTTTATTTTAACTAGGTAGTTATTAAATAGTTAATAAATATTTAATAACTATTCTACCTAGTTAAAATAAATACAAACTTGCCTGTAAAATAAAAATAAACCCTAAACTAGATACAATGTAACTATTAGTTATGTTGTAGCTAGCTTAGGGTTAATTTATAGGTAAGTATTTAGTTTTAAATAGGAATTATTTAGTTAATGATAGTAATTTTATTTAGATTTATTTAAATTATATTTAAGTTAGGGGGGTTAGGGTTAGACTTAGTTTTAGGGGTTAATATGTTTATTATAGTGGTGACTAGACATGTGCGGTTCGTTTCGGATTAATTCGGAAATTCGGTAAATTCGGTAAATTCGGAGATTCGGATCGATTCGGATTTCCGAATTAAAATACTTCCGAATCTACCGAATGAATCCGAAATAGCTGCCGTATCTCCGAATAAATCCGAATTAGCTCGTTAAGATTCGGCATTTCCCCATAGGAAACAATGGGAGTTTCGGCTGAAAAAAAACTAACACCGCAGCCCCATTGTTTCCTATGGGGAAACACTAAGTCTGCACCTAACACCCTAACATGTACCCCGAGTCTCTAAACACCCCTAATCTAACACTTATTAACCCCTAATCTGCTGCCTCCGCTATCGCTGACACCTGCATTATTTTATTAACCCCTAATCTGCCGACCAAATATCGCCGCCACCTACATTATAACTATTAACCCCTAATCTGCTGTCCCTAACACCGCCGACCCCTACATTATAGTTATTAACCCCTAATCTGCCCCCCCAGCGTCGCCGCAATCTAACTACAAGTATTAACCCCTAATCTGCCGACCCGATATCGCCGCCGCCTACATTATAACTATTAACCCCTAATCTGCTGTCCCTAACACCGCCGACCCCTACATTATAGTTATTAACCCCTAATCTGCCCCCCCCCAACGTCGCCGCAATCTAACTACAAGTATTAACCCCTAATCTGCCGACCCGATATCGCCGCCGCCTACATTATAACTATTAACCCCTAATCTGCTGTCCCTAACACCGCCGACCCCTACATTATAGTTATTAACCCCTAATCTGCCTCCCCCCAACGTCGCCACAATCTAACTACAAGTATTAACCCCTAATCTGCCGACCGCAAATCGCCGCCACTATAATAAATGTATTAACCCCTAAACCGCCGCACTCCCGCCTCGCAAACACTATAATACATTTTATTAACCCCTAATCTGCCCTCTGCCCTCCCTAACATCGCCGCCACCTACCTACAATTATTAACCCCTAATCTCCCGCCCCCATCGTCGCCGCTACTATAATAAGGTTATTAACCCCTAAACCTAAATCTAACCCTAACACTAACACCCCCTAACTTAAATATAATTTAAATAAAACGAAATAAGTTTACTATAGTTAAATAAATGAATCCTATTTAAAACTAAATACTTACCTGTAAAATAAACCCTAAGGTAGCTGCAATATAACTAATAGTTACATTGTAGCTATTTTAGCATTTATTTTTATTTTACAGGCAACTTTGTATTTATTTTAACTAGGTACAATAGTTATTAAATAGTTAATAACTATTTAATAACTACCTAGCTAAAATAAATACAAATTTACCTGTAAAATAAATCCTAACCTAAGTTACAATTACACCTAACACTACACTATCATTAAATTAACTAAATAAATGAATCATATTTAAAACAAAATACTTACCTGTAAAATAAACCCTAATATAGCTGCAATATAACTAATAGTTACATTGTAGCTATTTTAGCATTTATATTTATTTTACAGGCAACTTTGTATTTATTTTAACTAGGTACAAAAGCTATTAAATAGTTATTGACTAATTAATAGCTACCTAGTTAAAATAATTACAAAATTACCTGTAAAATAAATCCTAACCTAAGTTACAATTAAACCTAACACTACACTGTCATTAAATAAATTAACTACAAGTACCTACAATTATCTACAATTAAATAAACTAAAGTACAAAACCCCCCCACTAAATTACAAAAAAAAACAAACACTAAATTACAAAAAATAAAAAAATATTACAAGAATTTTAAACTAATTACACCTAATCTAAGCCCCCTAATAAAATAACAAAGCCCCCCAAAATAAAAAAAATGCCCTACCCTATACTAAATTACAAAAGTTAACAGCTCTATTACCTTACCAGCCCTGAACAGGGCCCTTTGCGGGGCATGCCCCAAAGAAAACAGCTCTTTTGCCTGTAAAAAAAAAACACAATCCCCCCCCCCACATTACAACCCACCACCCACATACCCCTACTCTAACCCAAACCCCCCTTAAATAAACCTAACACTACCCCCCTGAAGATCTCCCTACCTTGAGACGTGTTCACCCAGCCGGGACGAAGTCTTCATCCGATGGGGCAGAAGAGGACATCCAGACCGGCAGAAGTCTTCATCCAAGCGGGGCAAGAAGAGGTCTTCCATCCATCATACAAGTACCAAAATACAAACAAACACTAAATTACCAAAAATAATAAAATATTACAATAATTTTAAACTAATTACACCTAATCTAAGCCCCCTACTAGCTATTAATATAGCTTCAATATAACTAATAGTTACATTGTAGCTATTTTAGGATTTATATGTATTTTACAGGCAACTTTGTATTTATTTTAACTAGGTACAATAGTTATTAAATAGTTAATAACTATTTAATAACTACCTAGCTAAAATAAATACAAATTTACCTGTAAAATAAATCATAACCTAAGTTACAATTACACCTAACACTACACTATCATTAAATTAACTAAATAAATGAATCCTATATAAAACTAAAGACTTACCTGTAAAATAAACCCTAATATAGCTGCAATATAACTAATAGTTACATTGTAGCTATTTTAGCATTTATATTTATTGTACAGGCAACTTTGTATTCATTTTAACTAGGTTCAATAGCTATTAAATAGATACTGACTATTTAATAGCTACCTAGTTAAAATAATTACAAAATTACCTGTAAAATAAATCCTAACCTAAGTTACAATTAAACCTAACACTACACTATCATTAAATAAATTAACTACAAGTACCTACAATTAAATACAATTAAAAAAACTAAACTAAAGTACAAACCCCCGCCCACTAAATTACAAAAAATAAAAAAAATATTACAAGAATTTTAAACTAATTACACCTAATCTAAGCCCCCTAATAAAATAACAAAGCCCCCCAAAATAAAAAAAATGCCCTAACCTATACTAAATTACAAAAGTTAACAGCTCTATTACCTTACCAGCCCTGAACAGGGCCCTTTGCGGGGCATGCCCCAAAGAAAACAGCTCTTTTGCCTGTAAAAAAAAAAACACAATCCCCCCCCCACATTACAACCCACCACCCACATACCCCTACTCTAACCCAAACCCCCCTTAAATAAACCTAACACTACCCCCCTGAAAAAAATCTCCCTACCTTGAGTGGTGTTCACCCAGCCGGGCCGAAGTCTTCATCCGATGGGGCAGAAGAGGACATCCAGACCGGCAGAAGTCTTCATCCAAGCGGGGCAAGAAGAGGTCTTCCATCCATCAGAAAAGTACAAAAAAACAAACAAACACTAAATTAGCAAAAATAATAAAATATTACAATAATTTTAAACTAATTACACCTAATCTAAGCCCCCTACTAGCTATTAATATAGCTACAATATAACTAATAGTTACATTGTAGCTATTTTAGGATTTATATTTATTTTACAGGCAACTTTGTATTTATTTTAACTAGGTACAATAGCTATTAAATAGTTAATAACTACCTAGCTAAAATAAATACAAATTTACCTGTAAAATAAACCCTAACCTAAGTTACAATTACACCTAACACTACACTGTCATTAAATTAACTAAATAAATTAATCCTATATAAAACTAAATACTTACCTGTAAAATAAACCCTAATATAGCTACAATATAACTAATAGTTACATTGTAGCTATTTTAGCATTTATATTTATTTTACAGGCAACTTTGTATTTATTTTAACTATGTACAATAGCTATTACATAGTTATTGACTAATTAATAGCTACCTAGTTAAAATAATTACAAAATTACCAGTAAAATAAATCCTAACCTAAGTTACTATTAAACCTAACACTACACTATCATTAAATAAATTAACTACAAGTACCTACAATTAAATACAATGAAATAAACTAAACTAAAGTACAAAAAAAACAAACACTAAATTACAAAAAATAAAAAAATTACAAGAATTTTAAACTAATTACACCTAATCTAAGCCCCCTAATAAAATAACAAAGCCCCCCAAAATAAAAAAATGCCCTACCCTATACTAAATTACAAAAGTAATCAGCTCTATTACCTTACCAGCCCTGAACAGGGCCTTTTGCGGGGCATGCCCCAAAGAAAACAGCTCTTTTGCCTGTAAAAAAAACCACAATACCCCCCCCACATTACAACCCACCACCCACATACCCCTACTCTAACCCAAACCCCCCTTAAATAAACCTAACACTACCCCCCTGAAGATCTCTCTACCGTGTTTTCACCCAGCGGGCCGAAGTCTTCATCCAATCGGGCAGAAGAGGACATCCAGACCGGCAGAAGTCTTCATCCAAGCGGGGCAAGAAGAGGTCTTCCATCCATCAGAAGTCTTGATCCAGACGGCATCTTCTCTGTTCATCCATCCGGAGCGGAGCGGCAGCATCCTGAAGACATCCCACGCAGAGCATCCTCTTCTTTCTTGATCCGACGACTAGGTGACTGTACCTTTAAGTGACGTCATCCAAGATGGCGTCCCTTGAATTCCGATTGGCTGATAGGATTCTATCAGCCAATCGGAATTAAGGTAGGAAAAATCTGATTGGCTGATTCAATCAGCCAATCAGATTCAAGTTCAATCCGATTGGCTGATGGAATCAGCCAATCAGATTGACCTCGCATTCTATTGGCTGTTCCAATCAGCCAATAGAATGCGAGCTCAATCTGATTGGCTGATTGGATCAGCCAATCGGATTGAACTTGAATCTGATTGGCTGATTGAATCAGCCAATCAGATTTTTCCTACCTTAATTCCGATTGGCTGATAGAATCCTATCAGCCAATCGGAATTCAAGGGACGCCATCTTGGATGACGTCACTTAAAGGTACAGTCACCTAGTCGTCGGATCAAGAAAGAAGAGGATGCTCTGCGTGGGATGTCTTCAGGATGCTGCCGCTCCGCTCCGGATGGATGAACAGAGAAGATGCTGCCTGGATCAAGACTTCTGATGGATGGAAGACCTCTTCTTGCCCCGCTTGGATGAAGACTTCTGCCGGTCTGGATGTCCTCTTCTGCCCGATCGGATGAAGACTTTGGCCCGCTGGGTGAAGACACGGTAGAGAGATCTTCAGGGGGGTAGTGTTAGGTTTATTTAAGGGGGGTTTGGGTTAGAGTAGGGGTATGTGGGTGGTGGGTTGTAATGTGGGGGGGGGGTATTGTGTTTTTTTTTACAGGCAAAAGAGCTGTTTTCTTTGGGGCATGCCCCCGCAAAAGGCCCTTTTAAGGGCTGGTAAGGTAATAGAGCTGATTACTTTTGTAATTTAGTATAGGGTAGGGCATTTTTTTATTTTGGGGGGCTTTGTTATTTTATTAGGGGGCTTAGATTAGGTGTAATTAGTTTAAAATTCTTGTAATTTTTTTTATTTTTTGTAATTTAGTGTTTGTTTTTTTTGTACTTTAGTTTAGTTTATTTCATTGTATTTAATTGTAGGTACTTGTAGTTAATTTATTTAATGATAGTGTAGTGTTAGGTTTAATAGTAACTTAGGTTAGGATTTATTTTACTGGTAATTTTGTAATTATTTTAACTAGGTAGCTATTAAACAGTAAATATCTATTTAATAGCTATTGTACCTAGTTAAAATAAATACAAAGTTGCCTGTAAAATAAATATAAATGCTAAAATAGCTACAATGTAACTATTAGTTATATTGTAGCTATATTAGGGTTTATTTTACAGGTAAGTATTTAGTTTTATATAGGATTAATTTATTTAGTTAATTTAATGACAGTGTAGTGTTAGGTGTAATTGTAACTTAGGTTAGGGTTTATTTTACAGGTAAATTTGTATTTATTTTATCTAGGTAGTTATTAACTATTTAATAGCTATTGTACCTAGTTAAAATAAATACAAAGTTGCCTGTAAAATAAATATAAATCCTAAAATAGCTACAATGTAACTATTAGTTATATTGTAGCTATATTAATAGCTAGTAGGGGGCTTAGATTAGGTGTAATTAGTTTAAAATTATTGTAATATTTTATTATTTTTGCTAATTTAGTGTTTGTTTGTTTTTTTGTACTTTTCTGATGGATGGAAGACCTCTTCTTGCCCCGCTTGGATGAAGACTTCTGCCGGTCTGGATGTCCTCTTCTGCCCCATCGGATGAAGACTTCGGCCCGGCTGGGTGAACACGACTCAAGGTAGGGAGATCTTCAGGGGGGTAGTGTTAGGTTTATTTAAGGGGGGTTTGGGTTAGAGTAGGGGTATGTGGGTGGTGGGTTGTAATGTGGGGGGGGGGTATTGTGTTTTTTTTTACAGGCAAAAGAGCTGTTTTCTTTGGGGCATGCCCCGCAAAAAGCCCTGTTCAGGGCTGGTAAGGTAATAGAGCTGTTAACTTTTGTAATTTAGTATAGGGTAGGGCATTTTTTTTTTATTTTGGGGAGCTTTGTTATTTTATTAGGGGGCTTAGATTAGGTGTAATTAGTTTAAAATTCTTGTAATATTTTTTTATTTTTTGTAATTTAGTGGGGGGGTTTTTGTACTTTAGTTTAGTTTTTTAATTGTATTTAATTGTAGGTACTTGTAGTTAATTTATTTAATGATAGTGTAGTGTTAGGTTTAATTGTAACTTAGGTTAGGATTTATTTTACAGGTAATTTTGTAATTATTTTAACTAGGTAGCTATTAAACAGTAAATATCTATTTAATAGCTATTGTACCTAGTTAAAATAAATACAAAGTTGCCTGTACAATAAATATATATGCTAAAATAGCTACAATGTAACTATTAGTTATATTGCAGCTATATTAGGGTTTATTTTACAGGTAAGTCTTTAGTTTTATATAGGATTCATTTATTTAGTAAATTTAATGATAGTGTAGTGTTAGGTGTAATTGTAACTTAGGTTATGATTTATTTTACAGGTAAATTTATTTTAGCTAGGTAGTTATTAAATAGTTATTAACTATTTAATAGCTATTGTACCTAGTTAAAATAAATACAAAGTTGCCTGTAAAATAAATATAAATCCTAAAATAGCTACAATGTAACTATTAGTTATATTGAAGCTATATTAATAGCTAGTAGGGGGCTTAGATTAGGTGTAATTAGTTTAAAATTATTGTAATATTTTATTATTTTTTGTAATTTAGTGTTTGTTTGTATTTTGGTACTTGTATGATGGATGGAAGACCTCTTCTTGCCCCGCTTGGATGAAGACTTCTGCCGGTCTGGATGTCCTCTTCTGCCCCATCGGATGAAGACTTCGGCCCGGCTGGGTGAACACGACTCAAGGTAGGGAGATCTTCAGGGGGGTAGTGTTAGGTTTATTTAAGGGGGGTTTGGGTTAGAGTAGGGGTATGTGGGTGGTGGGTTGTAATGTGGGGGGGGGGGATTGTGTTTTTTTTTACAGGCAAAAGAGCTGTTTTCTTTGGGGCATGCCCCGCAAAGGGCCCTGTTCAGGGCTGGTAAGGTAATAGAGCTGTTAACTTTTGTAATTTAGAATAGGGTAGGGCATTTTTTTTATTTTGGGGGGCTTTGTTATTTTATTAGGGGGCTTAGATTAGGTGTAATTAGTTTAAAATTCTTGTAATATTTTTTTATTTTTTGTAATTTAGTGTTTGGTTTTTTTTGTAATTTAGTGGGGGGGTTTTGTACTTTAGTTTATTTAATTGTAGATAATTGTAGGTACTTGTAGTTAATTTATTTAATGACAGTGTAGTGTTAGGTTTAATTGTAACTTAGGTTAGGATTTATTTTACAGTTAATTTTGTAATTATTTTAACTAGGTAGCTATTAAATAGTCAATATCTATTTAATAGCTATTGTACCTAGTTAAAATAAATACAAAGTTGCCTGTAAAATAAATATAAATGCTAAAATAGCTACAATGTAACTATTAGTTATATTGCAGCTATATTAGGGTTTATTTTACAGGTAAGTATTTTGTTTTAAATATGATTCATTTATTTAGTTAATTTAATGATAGTGTAGTGTTAGGTGTTAGTGTAACTTAGGTTAGGATTTATTTTACAGGTAAATTTGTATTTATTTTAGCTAGGTAGTTATTAAATAGTTATTAACTATTTAATAACTATTGTACCTAGTTAAAATAAATACAAAGTTGCCTGTAAAATAAAAATAAATGCTAAAATAGCTACAATGTAACTATTAGTTATATTGCAGCTACCTTAGGGTTTATTTTACAGGTAAGTATTTAGTTTTAAATAGGATTCATTTATTTAACTATAGTAAACTTATTTCGTTTTATTTAAATTATATTTAAGTTAGGGGGTGTTAGTGTTAGGGTTAGATTTAGGTTTAGGGGTTAATAACCTTATTATAGTAGCGGCGACGATGGGGGCGGGAGATTAGGGGTTAATAATTGTAGGTAGGTGGCGGCGATGTTAGGGAGGGCAGATTAGGGGTTAATAAAATGTATTATAGTGTTTGCGAGGCGGGAGTGCGGCGGTTTAGGGGTTAATACATTTATTATAGTGGCGGCGATTTGCGGTCGGCAGATTAGGGGTTAATACTTGTAGTTAGATTGCGGCGACGTTGGGGGAGGCAGATTAGGGGTTAATAACTATAATGTAGGGGTCGGCGCTGTTAGGGACAGCAGATTAGGGGTTAATAGTTATAATGTAGGCGGCGGCGATATCGGGTCGGCAGATTAGGGGTTAATACTTGTAGTTAGATTGCGGCGACGTTGGGGGAGGCAGATTAGGGGTTAATAACTATAATGTAGGGGTCGGCGGTGTTAGGGACAGCAGATTAGGGGTTAATAGTTATAATGTAGGCGGCGGCGATATCGGGTCGGCAGATTAGGGGTTAATACTTGTAGTTAGATTGCGGCGACGTTGGGGGAGGCAGATTAGGGGTTAATAACTATAATGTAGGGGTCGGCGGTGTTAGGGACAGCAGATTAGGGGTTAATAGTTATAATGTAGGCGGCGGCGATATCGGGTCGGCAGATTAGGGGTTAATACTTGTAGTTAGATTGCGGCGACGTTGGGGGAGGCAGATTAGGGGTTAATAACTATAATGTAGGGGTCGGCGGTGTTAGGGACAGCAGATTAGGGGTTAATAGCTATAATGTAGGCGGCGGCGATATCCGATCGGCAGATTAGGGGTTAAATAATGTTATTATAGGGTTTGCGATGTGGGGGGGCCTCGGTTTAGTGGTTCATAGGTAGTTTATGGGTGTTAGTGACTTAGTGTACTAAATGGGTGTTAGTGTACTAAAAACATACCGAATTTCGGAATGGAATAGAACCGAATTCAGCCGAATCCGAATAAATCCGAAACGAATTTATTCGGATCCGAATAAATCCGAAACGAATTTATTCAAATTTTGCCGAATCAGATTCGATCCGAAACGAAATTCGAAAAGTCCGAATCGATCCGAACCGAAAACGAACCGAATTTTTTAGCGGTGCACATGTCTAGTGGTGACGACGTTGGGGGCAGCAGATTAGGGGTTAATAAGTGTTGTTAATAAGGTGTCGTCACCGGAGTGGTAAGCCCGCTGTTTTCCTACAATAAGTCTTGAACTATAAAGATGGTTACTAAACTTTATATTTTGTGATATCCGCATATAGTGTTAAGGGTAGTTTTTTCACAAAAGACTTTCTGTAACAAATTTCATCAACACTGTTGTAGTCTGAACAAGTTTTGGGATACAAGTTAATAAGTGTAGTTAGGTTGCGGCAACATTGGGGGCAGCAGATTAGGGGTTAATAAATATAATGTAGGTGTCGGCGATGTTGGGGGCAGCAGATTAGGGGTTCATAAGTATAATAAGGTGGCAGCGGTATCCGGAGCGGCAAATTAAGGGTTAATAATATAATGTAGGTGTCAGCGATGTCGGGGGTGGCAGATTAGGGGTCAATATGTGTAAGATTAGGGGTATTTAGACTCGGGGTTCATGTTAGGTTGTTAGGTGTAGACATAAATGTATTTCCCCATAGTAATCAATGGGGCTGCGTTAGGAGCTAAACGAGGTTTTTTTTCAGCCGGCTCTCCCCGTTGATTCCTATGGGGAAATCGTGCACAAGCACGTTTTACCAGCTCACCGCTAACGTAAGCAGCGCTTGTATTAAGGTGAAATATAAATTTTGCTCTTCGCTCACTTTTTTGCGGTTAACACTGGGTTTGTAAAAATCCGTAATACCAGCGCTGTCTGTAAGTGAGCGGTGAGCATAAACTGCTCGTTAGCCCCGCACAGCCTGCAAAACTCGTAATCTAGGCGTAAGAATACTGTTTTTCACTATTTGTGTCACTTTCTAATTATTTGGAGAAGAACTAGGCTAAAGTGGATACAGTGACATAAAATCCAGTTTAAGGTGGTTGGTGTGGGCATTTCTCCTTTACATTTACAAGAATAATATAGATGCTATTTTTATTATAGGGCAGGCAGAGGTTCCAGCTATGGCACCTGTCTGTCCATGTTAGCAGTGAGTAGACAAAGGGTCACTGCCTGCATTTGTTATTAAATAAGGAAGTGTGCTTGATAAATGGGGGCCATAGTATTTTGTGTTCAATACACGGCTGTTTGGAACTTCTTGTTTATAGATTCATATCTTTAGTTAACATTAAAAACAATATCTTATTTCTATCATTATAAATTCTTTATGACCCCATATTGGCATACATTCCGCCTTTAATAATAACGCAAAACACAAGAGATGGGTGTATAGGCCGCAGCCAGCATTTATTAAAATATTTAATAAATATAACTTTATAAACTTCAACAAATTCAAATAACCATTAAACATGTTAACCTGCTAACCCTAAGGTGCTTGTCCCCAGGGATGTACCTTCCCCCGGCTTACCACCAGGTACATCCCCCCCCAAAACTCTCCCACCTCTTTAGGGAGGTACCAATTTTTTAACTTCCAACATATAAAACCAGCACCCCTGCCCACGCTGCGACATAATCCTAACAAAAGTGGAGGGAGGGAGGGAACTACACCTTGCGCTTGCAGAGGCAAAAGAGGATGAGCGGCTTCCGCTCCGGGCTTAAATACTGCCCCCCCCGGCTCCACCTATTCCCTTCTAGCCTGCTCCATTTGCCGCAATAGGGGTCAAATTCCCCGGCGTCTATGCTCTCCTCCAGGGAGCATTGACCCCATATTGGCATACATTCTGCCTTTAATAATAAAGCAACACACAAGAGATGGGTGTAAAGGCCGCAGCCCGCATTTATTAAAATATTTAATAAATATAACTTTATAAACTTTAACAAATTCAAATAACCATTAAACATGTTAACCTTTTAACCCTAAGGTGCTTGTCCCCAGGGATGTACCTTCCCCCGGCTTACCACCAGGTACACCCCCCCCCCCAAACTTTCCCGCCTCTTTAGGGAGGTACCAATTTTTTAACTTCCAGCATATAAAACAAGCACCCCCGCCACAGCACGTCATAGACGAGCCACCCCCACCCGAGCTAAGGCCTTTAACACCCCCTCTTTGATGTTGAAATTAAAGAGGTGCAGATCAACTTCATTTAGATGTACCCCATCCTTTAGGAAAAAGCACCTCCCCGTCTCACCCTCAAACTCTACATGGCGAATGCCAAACCCCCTAATCTTAGCCACAAAACTACTTACTGATCTATTAATCTTTTTCCTAGATTCCTCCAGCTTTCTATAGTCCCATGCCGACCTCCACACTGACTGTGGTTCTATGTCAGACCACACTATCACCAAGTCAGGAAACAAATCCTTCAGCCTGCACAAATCCTTCTTGATCCTATCCAACAACTCCTTCTGTGACTGAAAACCCAAATCTTTACCCCCAGCATGGACTACTAAGATAGCTTCTATGTCAGACCACACTATCACCAAGTCAGGAAACAAATCCTTCAGCCTGCACAAATCCTTCTTGATCCTATCCAACAACTCCTTCTGTGACTGAAAACCCAAATCGTTACCCCCAGCATGGACTGCTAAGATAGCTTGAGGCCAGAACAACCTCGCATAATCCACCACCCTCCTAAGAATCTGATCCCACCTTAGTCCCCTAACACCAAACCACCGTAACAACACTGTCTCCTCTTCCAATCTTAACTGCGTGCCTTGCTCCATCACTGCTGCTGCTTTATGGGCCCAATAGATGTAGGAATGCCCCACAATCCAACAATGAACTGGACCTGTCAAAACAAATAAAAATTCTAAACTTTCAATTCAGGTCTAACGTACAACTTAAAACATGCAGACTTCCAACCACCAATCTTCCTAATCACATTCTCACCCAACCCCAAGCTGGCGGCCTCAGTAGCCGCCCCAATTCGAAACAAGTGCGTACCAAAATCTTCTGCTACATATCCCAAAACCACCAGAACCTTCCTAAAAACTGCAAGAAATTGAAACCGAGATAAACTCGAACCATCCTGATGAATCAACAACAGTAAGGAGCCAGATGGCCGAGCATTTAGGAATGCTGTTACAATGGCCACTGGACAAATCCGCCCCTTCACCTCCCTAATTTGAATCCAACGCCCCACCCCGTCTTGATCAGTTTTTAACCTCCTAAACCAAATCCACAACACCCCATCCCTAATGGACACATCTCTAGCCTGAAGGCCCCTGTATCTTTTTTATTCACCCCCACCAACTCAGATACACAGAAGGCTCCAAGAAACGCCAACACAAAAGCTGCCTGAAACAACCTCACCTCAAATTCTGAAGAACAGACCATCTCCAAGGAACCCAATAACTGCGCCAAGGTGTCGAAAACCACCGTCCGCCTCTTATCCTTCCTCACCATCCTCTTACCCACTCCACACACCGCTAAGTGGATAACAAACAATTTTGTAAGATCCTCCCACCCCATTAATTTGAGCAAAATCCCAATGCTGCCATCCTCCATCTCACTACCGACTTTGACAGGCTCTTTGAACTCCCATCCCCAATCCACGCCAATAGGCCCCGGATCCATCCCTCCCTTGAAGCTTCAAACCCACCCCCTTTCAAAAATTGCACCCATTGCCCCCATATTTTAACATAAGAGTTCCAGGTACCTTAAGCTAGCGCTCCCCTAGCCACTTTGATTAGTTCCACAAGTCCAACTGCAACAGCTCTGGGGGACATCTGACTCCGTCCTCCTCTGCCTCCGGTGCCACCTCCCGGAATCTTTCCCACTGAAAGCGAGAGAGCATCAGCTATAACATTCTGGCAACCTGGCACATGGACAGCACGAAACAGGACATTCAACTGCATACACTCCAATACAAGCAGCCTCAGCAACCTCACCACCAGCAGAGAGCTAGATGTCAACTTGTTGATCGCAAAAACCACACCAAGATTATCCATGTGGAACACTACCTTCCTGTCCCTCAACTGATCCCACCAAACTTTCAATGCCACCAGCAAAGGAAATAACTCTAGGAAAACCAAATTCCTTGTAAGACCTTACGTCCCTCCACACCTGAGGCCACTCCCCCGCTGACCAACTTCCTTGGCAATATGCCCCAAAGCCTCTTGACCCATCCTTGCATCCGTAAACAAATGGAGCTCCTCATTGAAAACCGCCCTCTCCTGCACCAATGCCCTCCCATTAAAATCTTCCAGAAATAGCATCCACACTTTTAGATCCTCCTTCAAACCCGCCCCCAAATGAATCCAATGCCTAGACTCCTTGACACCAACCGTAGCCAGAGACAGCCTCCTGCAAAACACCCTCCCCACTGGGATAATCCTACAAGCGAAATAAAGTTTGCCCACCAATGATTGCATCTCACGAAGCTGAAGCTTCTTTTTTCCTAACACCCCGCGGATGGTACCCTTAAGGTCCACCAACTTATCCACCAGCAAACGGCACTCCATCCTAATAGAATCAATTTCAATGCCCAGGAAACTCAACACCGTGACCGGGCTCTCTGTCTTTTCATGCGCCACCGGAATGCCAAACTCTTCAGCCACCGCAAAGAAATGTTCCATTAGCCAAACACAATCCGAGTTCTCTGCTTTCCCCACAAATAGGAAGTCATCCAAATAATGAACAACCGACGACAGACCAGAAACCTGCTGCACCACCCATTCCACAAAGGTGCTGAACTTCTCAAAGTACGCACACAATATAGAACACCCCATCGGAAGGCAGAGGTCCACATAGAAGGAATCCCGGAAAAAACAACCAAGCAAATGATGGCACACGGGGTGAACCGGTAACAGCCGAAAGGCCGCCTCCACATCCACCTTCCCCATAAGCGCCCCTACCCCCGCTACCGCCACCAAGCCCACCGCCTCGTCAAAGGACACATACCTCACTGCCGCCACCTCCGGGTCAATCCCATCGTTAACCGATGCTCCCTTTGGGTAGGATAAGTGGTGAGTCACACGGAACTGCCCCTCCACCTTCTTGGGAACAACCCCCAAAGGGGATACCCTCAAATCCCGTAATGGAAGGCACTCAAACAGTCCTGCCATCCTCCCTATCGAAACTTATTTTTCCAATTTCCCTTGAACCACCTCTGGGAATTCTCTGGCTGATTTTAAATTATCCGCAATTAGAAAACTCCCTCCCTCCACAAACGGAATCCAAAACCCTGAACTGAACCCCGTGAGCAAAAGTTCAGCATCCCTTGTCTTGCCCCTAACCTTAGAGAATTGCTCTAACCACGGCACCAACTTTCTTACCTTCACCGTGGTCTTGGCCGTTAGGAGTAACCTCCCCTGTTTTTCCACTTCCCCCGCCTTTTTTGAAACATCTAGCCCATGGATGGGCCCCTTCGCATCCTGAGCAGGCATGCTTATACTTGCATCCGACCCCAAATTTACATTGGCCATCGTTGTACTGGAAACAGAGGCCCTTTCTAATGGCCACTGCCACTCCCCCGCTTGCACTGCCGCTGGGCACCCCTCCCCCGTTCCTCCTGTGGGGCCCCAAAAGGACCCACATAACGGCATCATTAGCTCCAACCATATGCCCATATCTCTATCATCCCACCTCATCTCTGGCCTAACGGCCAGCCGCTGCCGAAACTGTTCATCATACCGCCACCATGCTAAGCCCCCTATACGTCCGATAGGCCCCCGCTATTTCGTCATAATAACAAAACAACGCTGAGCATTGATCGGGAAATCTTTCCCCAACCACCGCCGCCAGTATACAGAAAGCCTTAGACCAATTAGTGAGTGTTTTTGGTAGTTTCCTGTATCTCTTCTTCCTCTCATCTTCTTCCTTCTTCTCCATATCCTTTGTGTCTTCTTTGATCTCCACCATCTGATCCAAAGGCATCTGATCCACTCCCCCGCTTGCACTGCCGCTGGGCACCCCTCCCCCGTTCCTCCTGTGGGGCCCCAAAAGGACCCATGTAACGGCGTCATTAGCTCCAACCATATGACCATATCTCTATCATCCCACCTCATCTCTGGCCTAACGGCCAGCCGCTGCAGAAACTGTTCATCATATCACCACCACGCTAAGCCCCCATACGTCCGATAGGCCCCCGCTATTTCGTCATAATAACAAAACAATGCTGAGCATTGATCGGGAAATCTTTCCCCAACCACCGCCGCCAGTATACAGAAAGCCTTAGACCAATTAGTGAGTGTTTTTGGTAGTTTCCTGTATCTCTTCTTCCTCTCGTCTTCTTCCTTCTTCTCCTTATCCTTTGTGTCTTCTTTGATCTCCACCATCTGATCCAAAGGCAGCAGAGAAAATATTTCCAAGAATTCTATTTTCCATATTTTCTCCTTCACATCCTGTGCCAGATGAATCCCAAGCGGCCCGATCGAGCACAAGCATGGCCTCCTCATTGCACTCTCCGGAACCTTCAGTACCTCCCCCATACTACCCCCACTACTCCTAACCACCGTGGCCCCCCCCGTCACCTGGCCAGTCTCACCGGACCCCGTACTCACTCCAGCTGTGGCACCCCCCGCTTCCGTCATGGCCCCCCACGCCGTAGTCATGTTCCCTTGCTGTCCCTCCAGCTGCTTCTCCAGGTGCACCAACAAATCCCTTACCCCACTCAACAAGGAACTCTGTGCCACACCCTCACCATGCTCACCACCAGCCACACACCTTGCCATGGAAACGCCCTCACCTGCTGTCCTGGGCGCCATTGCTGCTCCTGCCACTCCCGCTGCCCTTTCTGCTTCCCTGACTTCCGTGTGCCTCCTGGCCTCACGCTCCCTGGGCCCGTGTGCGCTCTTCCTAGGGGTTGGCAACCTGGACCTCCTCCTTCTGCCACTCCTGTCAGCAGTCCTCTCCAGCCTCCCCCATGAAGGGGATCGCCTCTCCGCCTGATGCCTTGTCCTCTCCCTAGGCGAACAAGATTTTTCCCGCCCCCGCTCTGCTCCCAACCTTCGTGGGCTGCAGCACACCAGGGGATCCCTCCCCTGTGACCGTATTTGTGGAGAGGAGACAGTGAAATCCCTATCCTGCCTCCCTCCCCCCCTAACACTCCTGATACTCCCCTCCCTAGACCTCACCCCTGACCTACCAATCCCCCTACTCTCCTGTCCCCCTTGCTCTGGCGCCAAAGCCCTAATCAGCTGCTCAATCACAGCCAGGTCACCTACCTGGCGCTGTCCCAGAGGTCCCGCTGAAGTCCCCTCTCCCGGATCCTCCACCTCCAGGTCACTGTATGAGTAATCAAAATACAGTGCATCCCCTTCCAGGTCCTGAACTGCAGTCTTCACAGAAAGTTCTGGGCCATAGCCCACCTGGCCTTCTGGCACAGTCCCCCCACCTGCAGGACACACATATGACAAATTAAGCCCACCCCCACTGCCCTCCCCTACCTGCTGTCCCCTACCCACCACACTCCTCTGATTCCCTACCCCTTTCTTATTGCCCCGCCACCTCCCCCCCTGGGAGCCTTATTTACTGGCCTCCCCTTAGTCCCTCTTAATTCCCTGCTTTGCATCCCTTTCCTGACACCCCCAACCTTTCTATGCTGCTCCCTCAAATCCCTGTCTTTCTCCACATTCCCCTGCCCCCCCCATTCCACTGCTACCTGCTGACACATCATCTACCTCTTTTTTCCCCTTTTCACCACAGGCCTCTGTTGATCCATCCCCCTACCCCTCCCTGCTCTCCTCTAGCTCCCTCTCCCCCTTGCCCCGCTACTCTCTCCTTGGCCTCTGCCCTGCTTGCCTCCTGCTCCTTCCATCTGCTCCTGATCCCCATGCAAGGCCCTGGGAGCTCCCTCCCCTGCTGTGACCACCTCCAAAACAGCTGCCGGCCCCCGCTCCCGACTTGCCATTCCCATTGAAAGATCAAGGCCCAGCCCTCCTCCACCGGCTCCCTTACCTGCCGCAACTCCATTCCGGAAAGGCGCCTCCTCCATGTGCCCGACATCCGTCGCCTGCACCGCCATCTGCTCCCACTCCTCACCGTCACTCATCCGACTCCTCACACGGCCACCGGACCCACCCGACTGAGAGGGCCCAGCGCCGTCACTGCTCCTACTGCCCCCTCTGACGTCAGGGGATAAACGCTCAGGAGGCCTCGACCACCTCAGCGGCCTGACGTACCCGCTCCCACCTTCCGACGCCGCCTCTGCAGACCCAGAAAAACGCAGGGGAATTTGACCCCTATTGCGGCAAATGGAGCAGGCTTAAATACTGGCCCCCCGGCTCCACCTATTCCCCTCTAGCCTGCTCCATTTGCCGCAATAGGGGTCAAATTCCCCTGCATCCATGCTCTCCTCCAGGGAGCATTTACTTTAATATATATTTATTTCATGATTTAATATATTTTACATTCATGTTTATAGATTCATGTTATATATAAAACATAGTTCTTAAATATTAAGATGATAATACTGTATGTGTGTTTGTTATAAATGTTTTAAAAATGTTTCACATTTGCTAATATTAAAACATTGATATTCCCACAAGCAATTTTGCATAAAAAGTATAGAATACACAGTTGAAAGTAAATGCAATGTTAATTTAATTGACTAAAATATAGTACACAATGTATTCACTTGAGGTTTTCTCTTATCTTATATGTTTAATATAGTAATTTATTTATGAATAATTTGAACAAGAAATACACATATATTGTCATGTTAGCTACAAAGTATAAGGTTTGAATTTAATAGAATTTGCAGCTTATTCCCTAATTAATTGAATTGTACTGTTCTCTCCTAAACCAGAAATTTGCTGAGCCCCACTGTGTAAACTAAAGAGTTTAAAATGGGGTTTATACTTTGATACCTTTCTCAAGGGTCATTAAAAGCATAAAATCTTAGTTCTGAAAAACACTGATGCATTTCAATGATGGAATCACAGACTGCTTTATTGTGGTATACACATTACCATTAATAAGTCAAAATAATATCAAACGCAAAGCAATCCACAACCATATATTAACTATTCATGTACTCAATAATAGTGCAGTTTTTATAACAAGAATAGAATTTTAAAAAACTGTTAACATGTCTCTGTAAAATATAACCAAACCTTAAGCAAGGATTTAAATACCCTCTTACCTCATTAACAATCAACCCACATGATATTTATTAGCGAATAAACGGTACAACTGTTCTGCAAGTAATCAGTTGATCTTTTGTATGGTTTGCAGACATTTTTAACATTGTTTAGTATTTACTTATTTACTTCCCCGAAACGTTACACATAAGGGCATAAAGTGTTTTCACCCCTTGTTAAATTCGGTGAGTGCCTTCTATTTTTTGCTATATTTACATATTTGTAGTGCACCCCAGTACAATAATGGTCGTCGAGAATGCTAGACTATAATGAACTTGTACATTAAAAATTGCCTAGAGCACCCAACCTTAAAGACAAAGGATCACAATATCAATATTGTTGCTCTGAATACTACTAACTATGTCACAACAGGAAACCGCAATCAATAGGAATAGTAGTGATCAGTCTATTCCAGGGGCAAGTGTCTTCCAATTCTCTGAAGAGGATGCAGCAAACATTCTGTTTGACACATTGACTACAGGACCATCTGACAAACCAGCTACACATATTGTACCACACCTTCTCAAACTTAAAAGAATAGATAAAGATTTGGAGCTACATGGGAAATACCTATCAGAATATCACAGAAAACGACACATACCTAGAGGATTTAGAGTTAAAAATGTTCCCACAATTGGAAAGAACAACCCTATATTCTGTGAAAAATGGTGGAGCATTTTGAATAAGTGCTCATTTGACCTCATCCTACTTGTTATACAAGAGGTAAGGAAATTACTGGCATTAAGCAAAACTGAACTAGAGAAGTACAAAGAGGAGTATATACCTATCTTAATAGAGAAACTGACTGGGAAGATAAGATAAAGACACAACTAGAGCAATACCAGAAAGAACTGACAGCAGAGGAGACAACACTGCTGCAGAAGGGCTTCTCTTTTGTACCCACAAATTGCATTAATAAAATCGATCTGCACATAGACATTCTCTGCTTTCAATGCATCCTGAATAGTGATGTCGTGAACCTAAATATTTGGGTTCGCGAACGGCGAACGCGAACTTCCGCAAAAGTTTGCGAACGGGCGAACCGCCATAGACTTCAATAGGCAGGCGAATTTTAAAACCCACATGGACTCTTTCTGGCCACAATAGTGATGGAAAAGTTGTTTCAAGGGCACTAACACCTGGACTGTGGCATGCCAGAGGGGGATCCATGGCAAAACTCCCATGGAAAATTACATAGTTGATGCAGAGTCTGGTTTAAATCCATAAAGGGCATAAATCACCTAACATTCCTAAATTGTTTGGAATAACGTGCTTTAAAACATATGGGGGGGTAGTTATCAAGCCGTCAACCTCAAATACGCTGGAATTCCGCAGCGTATTTGTGGCGAGGCTGATTCGCCTTAGTTATCAAAGGCTACAGACTGGCAAAAGTAGAATTTTGTGACGTAAACTTCGATCCGCCGGACTCAGTCCGACACAGATCGATTCTTACGTCACTCCAGATGTTCCGCACACAAGTGCGGCACAATCTAACTACTTTTGCTAGTTATCAAAAAACTAGCAGGTACGCTCGGCACTTTTACGGCCCAGCGTACCTGGTTTTCAATCCGCCACCCTGGAGGCGGCGGATTCCATAGGAATCAATGGGAGTCTGACCATAGCGAAAGTACAAGTTCGCTGCTGCCAGATATCCCATTGATTTCTATGGGAGCTGTCTACACCTAACACCCTAACATGTACCCCAAGTCTAAACACCACTAATCTGTCCCCCCCTACACCGCCGCAACTAAATAAAGTTATTACCCCCTAAACCGCCACTCCCGGAGCCCACCGCAACTATAATAAGTGTATTAACCCCTAAACCGCCGCTCCCGGAGCCCACCGCAAGCTACTCTATACCTATTAACCCCTAAACCGCCGCTCCCTGACCCTGCCGCAACCTATATTAAATTTATTAACCCCTATCCTGCCCCCCTACACCGTCGCCACCTATAATAAATTTATTAACCCCTATCCTGCCCCCCACTACACCGCCGCCACTGTAATAAAATTATTAACCCCTAAACCTAAGTCTAACACTAACCCTAACACCCCCCCTAACTTAAATATTAATTAAATAAATCTAAATAATATTTCTATTATTAACTAAGTTAATCCTATTTAAAACTAAATACTTACCTATAAAATAAACCCTAATATAGCTACAATATAAATAATAATTATATTGTAGCTATCTTAGGATTTATTTTTATTTTACAGGCACTTTTCAATTTATTTTAACTAGGTACAATAGCTATTAAATAGTTATTAACTATTTAATAGCTTACCTAGCTAAAATAAAGAGAAATTTACCTGTAAAATAAATCCTAACCTAAGTTACAATTAAACCTAACACTACACTATCATTAAATAAATTAAATAAACTACCTACAAATAATTACAATTAAATACAATTACATAAACTAACTAAAGTACAAAAAATAAAAAAAGCTGTTACAAAAAATAAAAAAAATAAGTTACAAACATTTTAAAAAATATTACAACAATTTTAAGCTACTTACACCTAATCTAAGCTTCCTAATAAAATAACAAACCCCCCCCAAAATAAAAAAATGCCCTACCCTATTCTACATTAAAAAAGTTCAAAGCTCTTTTACCTTACCAGCCCTTAAAAGGGCCTTTTGTGGGGGCAAAGAGTTCAGCTCAGCCCACATACCCCTAATCTAACCCAAACCCCCCTTAAAATAACCTAACACTAATCCCCTGAAGATCATCCTACCTTTAGTCGTCTTCACTCAGCCGAGCCACCGATGGAACTGAAGAGGACATCTGGACCGGCAGAAGTGATCATCCAAGGGGCGCTGAAGAAATCTTCCATCCGATGAAGTGATCCTCCAAGCGGCGCTGAAGAAATCTTCCATCCGGGCGAGGTAATCTTCCAAGAGGCGCTGAAGAAGTCTTCTATCCGGGCGAGGTCATCTTTGAAGCCGGGTCTTGAATCTTCTGATCTTCTGATCGGAACAGCCAATAGAATGCGAACTCAATCTGATTGGCTGATTGGATCAGCCAATCGGATTGAACTTGAATCTGATTGGCTGATTCCATCAGCCAATCAGAATTTTCCTACCTTAATTCCGATTGGCTGATAGAATCCTATCAGCCAATCGGAATTGAAGGGACGCCATCTTGGATGACGTCCCTTAAAGGAGCCTTCATTCGTCGGTAGTCCGTCGGGAAAGAAGGATGTTCCGCGTCGGCGGGATGAAGATTCAAGACCCGGCTTCGAAGATGACCTCGCCCGGATAGAAGACTTCTTCAGCGCCTCTTGGAAGATGACCTCGCCCGGATGGAAGATTTCTTCAGCGCCGCTTGGAGGATCACTTCATCGGATGGAAGATTTCTTCAGCGCCCCTTGGATGATCACTTCTGCCGGTCCGGATGTCCTCTTCAGTTCCATCGGTGGCTCGGCTGAGTGAAGACGACTAAAGGTAGGATGATCTTCAGGGGATTATTGTTAGGTTATTTTAAGGGGGGTTTGGGTTATATTAGGGGTATGTGGGTGGTGGGTTTTAATGTTGGGGGGGTTGTATTTTTCTTTTACAGGCAAAAGAGCTGAACTCTTTGGGGCATGCCCCCACAAAAGGCCCTTTTAAGGGCTGGTAAGGTAAAAGAGCTTTGAACTTTTTTAATGTAGAATAGGGTAGGGCATTTTTGTATTTTGGGGGGGTTTGTTATTTTATTAGGGGGCTTAGATTAGGTGTAAGTAGCTTAAAATTGTTGTAATATTTTTTTAAATGTTTGTAACTTATTTTTTTTATTTTTTGTAACTTAGCTTTTTTTTATTTTTTGTACTTTAGTTAGTTTATGTAATTGTATTTAATTGTAGTTATTTTTAGGTAGTTTATTTAATTAATTTAATGATAGTGTAGTGTTAGGTTTAATTGTAACTTAGGTAAGGATTTATTTTACAGGTAATTTTGTATTTCTTTTAGCTAGGTAGTTATTAAATAGTAAATAACTATTTAATAACTATTCTAACTAGCTAAAATAAATACAAAGTTACCTGTAAAATAAATATAAATCCTAAGATAGCTACAATGTAATTATTAATTATATTGTAGCTATCTTAGGGTTTATTTTACAGGTAAGTATTTAGTTTTAAATAGGAATAATTTATTAAAGTATAGTGTAGTGTTAGGTGTAATTGTAACTTAGGTTAGTTTTTATTTTACAGGTTAATTTCTCTTTATTTTAGCTAGGTAAGCTATTAAATAGTTAATAACTATTTAATAGCTATTGTACCTAGTTAAAATAAATTGAAAGGTGCCTGTAAAATAAAAATAAATCCTAAGATAGCTACAATATAATTATTATTTATATTGTAGCTATATTAGGGTTTATTTTAAAGATAAGTATTTAGTTTTAAATAGGATTAATTTAGTTCATAATAGAAATATTATTTAGATTTATTTAATTAATATTTAAGTTAGGGGGGTGTTAGGGTTAGTGTTAGACTTAGGTTTAGGGGTTAATAATTTTATTACAGTGGCGGCGGTGTAGTGGGGGGCAGGATAGGGGTTAATAAATTTATTATAGGTGGCGACGGTGTAGGGGGGCAGGATAGGGGTTAATAAATTTAATATAGGTTGCGGCGGGTTCAGGGAGCGGCGGTTTAGGGGTTAAACTATTTATTTGCGGCGAGGTGCGGGATCAGCAGGATAGGGGTTAATAACTTTATTATAGAGGGCGACGGTATAGGGGGGCAGGATAGGGGTTACTAGGTATAATGTAGGTGGCAGCGGTGTCCGGGAGCGGCGGTTCAGGGGTTAATACATTTATAAGACTTGCGGCGGGGTCTAGGAGCGGCGGTTTAGGGGTTAGTAACTTTATTTAGTTGCGGGGGGCTCCGGGGGCGCCAGTATAGGGGGTAGAACAGTGCAGTTTAGTGTGACTGCTTAGTGACAGGCTAGCAAGAAAGCTGTCAAACAGCCGAAGAGCAGCGAGATTGGATGAGTGATAACTCTCACAGTCCGCTGCTCATCGCCCCGCGTTTTTTTGACAGCTTTACTTGATAACTTAGGCGTATTTTTTCAGGTCCGCGGCGGCGAAGGTAGGCGAGCTTAGGCGGGCGTATTGGGCCGGCGAAGGCAGGAAAGTTGACACGTTGATAACTACCCCCCAGGTATGATGTTGTATCGATCAGGTAGTGTAAGGTTTACGCCCGCTTCACAGTGTGCAGTGTAGGTGATATACCTGCCCTGACCATGCTTTGCAGACCAGGTATCAGTGGTCAGATGGACCCTTGCCCCAACACTGTGTGCTAGACATGCCATTATAGCAGACTTATATGGCTTTGGCGTTGCTTTTTGGTAATTAGAAGGCTGCTAAATGCCACTGCGCACCACACGTGTTTTATGCCCAGCAGTGAAGGGGTTAATTAGGGAGCATGTAGGCAGCTTGTAGAGTTAATTTTAGCTTAAGTGTAGTAGACAACCCAAAGTATTGATCTAGGCCCATTTTGGTATATTTCATGCCACCATTTCACCGCCAAATGCGATCAAATAAAACAAAATTGTTCACTTTTTCACAAACTTTAGTTTTCTCACAGAAATTATTTACAGCTTGTGCAATTATGGCACAAATGGTTGTAAATGCTTCTCTAGGATCTCCTTTGTTCAGAAATAGCAGACATATATGACTTTGGCGTTGCTTTCTGGTAATTAGAAGGCTGCTAAATGCTGCTGCACATCACACGTGTATTATGGCTAGCAGTAAAGGGGTTAATTAGGTAGTTTGTAGGGAGCTTGCAGGGTTAATTTTAGCTTTACTGTAGAGATCAGCCTCCCACCTGACACATCAGACCCCCTGATCCCTCTCAAACTGCTCCCTTCCCTCCCCCACCCCACAATTGTCCCCGCCATCTTAAGTACTGGCAGAAAGTCTGCCAGTACTAAAATAAAAGGTTTTTAATTTTTTTTTTTTTTTATAGCAAATTTACATATGCTGTGGTGTAGCATCCCCCCTTAGCCCCCAACCTTCCTGATCCCCCCCCCCAAAACAGCTCTCTAACCCTCCCCATCTGACTTATTGGCGGCCATCTTGGGTACTGGCAGCTGTCTGCTATTATTTCACAGTCAAAAAAGTGTTGTTTTTTTTAAATGTACACTACTGATACACCAGATATGAGTGGTGGCACTGGGCAAGTGGGCACAGTATACGCTGTGAGCCTGATTACACAGGAAAAAAAGCAGACTGATGTTCTAGCCCTTAAAAGGGCTTTTTGGGGTGCTGTCCTTACAGCAGAGATCAGATGAGTCCTTCAGGACTGTAGCTATCGATTTCCCTATTAAATCAGCAGCAGCTACACTGTCCCTCCTCTCACTAAGAATGCAGCTTCCAAATGAATCTAAAATGGATTCTGTCCAGGAGGTGGGAGGGTCTGGGAGGGAGGGTTCTTCTGCTGATTGGCTGTAATGCGTATTCTGACTGTGAGGCACAGGGTCAAAGTTTACTCAATGATGACGAATAGGGGGCGGATCGAACATTGCACTATTCGCGACATCACTAATTCCTGAAACTAAACGAAAACTTCGGCTCTAGTACAAGTGAATATAGTATATTTATAAAGAAAGGAGTATTTGAACCCACAAGTACAAACAGTACTATCATGACATTCTCTAAGAAACTTAAGAAAGATCTGCTTGACTCAGCATCGGAGCAAAGGCAACAGGTTAAGTTTAACCTCACCAGAAAAGAGAAAGAAGCACTGAATAAACTGATAAAAGACTAGACTATAGCCATAAGGAGAGCTGACAAAGGCGGAGCAATAGTCATCATGGACTACAAATACTATCAGATGGAGATACTACAACAATTGAATGATATTAGCACATATCGGACCTTACCTTGTAACCCCACGATGCAGTTCAAGAAGGAGATTGATGCATTGTTGGATAGAGCACATGAAGCAGACTAGATTGATAAACAGACCTTGGAGTACCTGAAAGTGGAAAACTCGAAGGTACAGGTATTGCCAAAGGTGCATAAGAACTATAAAGAACCCCCTGACCATCCAATAGTGGCAGCTACGGACTCTCTCCTACAACCATTGGTGGTATACATTGACACTATACTACAACCTCTTGAGCAATGGATGGATAGTTACCTGAGAGATGCAGAGGATGTAATACGTCAACTAAAAGCTATAGGGCCTATGAATGAAGAAGACCTGTTTGTAACCCTTGATGTTACAAGCCTGTATACAGTCATACTGCACTGTGAAGGACTTGAGTCTATCAAGAGACGACTGCAAAGGTATCCATATATTGGACCACCTGAAGAATTCATATTGGAACTCATTGACAACTGCTTAAGGAAGAACTTCTTCTTCAGGTTCGAGAGCAAGTATTACCTGCAATTAACTGGTACAGCAATGGGAACAAATATGGCCCCATCCTATGAAAATCTATTTATGGAAATATTTGAGATAGACAACAACAGTATCTTCAGAAACCTGAAGATAATCCTTTACAAAATGTATATTGACGACCTCTTCATTATATGGAGAGGGTATCCAGAATCACTTCAAGAATGGGCTAAAGAACTTAACGAGCAGCATCAGTCATTAAAATTCAAATTGAATTGGAGTGAGAAGGAAATATAATTCCTAGACCTAAAGATCTATAAAGAAAACAACACACTGCAGACAACCCTCTATAAGAATCCAACAGATAGAAATTCACTGCTGGAAGCTTCAAACTGCCACCCTCCAGCTTTGAAGAAAGCACTTCCGGAGTCACAGTTTATTAGAGTGACAAGAAATAACACCAAAAAATACACTGCACAGATCCAGCAGGAAGAAATGGAACAGAACTTTAAATAAAGAGGATATAAGAGCAAGGTCCTGAGAGAACAAACGATTCAGGCTGGGATGGCAAAACAGAAGAACAAGGAGTTAACATAACCAAACAAAAAGAGGCTGACATTCACTACAACATATACAGCAGAAAACACTGGAAAAGAGAACAGAACAGGCGTAGCCCGACTCAAGTGCAATAAAAATTAATATAGCGTAAGTGCGCAAATTACAAGTGGCTACTTACAAGAAAACAAATAAAACAAGCAATAAAATGGTTAAAAACCAATGCGGTATGGGATTGGCATCTGTTCCAAATCAGAGAGGGGTAGTCCTGTATGTCAATTCTACCTCAGTCGTAGTGAGAACCAAGTGTAGAGCAGGGTGCAGGATGTTCCTTCCGAATATTTGCAGTAACTGCCGAGTGTAAGGGTCTCTGCGCATTTCGTCAGAGAACGCTCAGACTTTTTCAAGAGTGAGTTCATTGGTGGCTCTAACCAGCTTTTTAAAGAGCCAATGGGAAGTTAATGTTAATACAATGACCAATCACATATGCGTATACATCTGACATATGTTACATATGTTACACTTGTAGCAAATTCGCATTAAAAAAATAGTAAAAATAGTATTGATAAAAGTATACAGGCTTTGCATAAAAACAGTACACAACAGAACACAACAAAAGCATCCACTATATAAAATGCAACAAACTGTAAGAATAATCAAAAATAATTTAAGATCATAGGGATATTTACAACCTATTACCACTGTCAGCCAATAGAATGCAAGCTCAATCTGATTGGCTGATTGGATCAGCCAATCGGATTGAACTTGAATCTGATTGGCTGATTGAATAAGCCAATCAGATTTTTCCTACCTTAATTACGGTTGGCTGATAGAATCCTATCAGCCAATCGGAATTCGAGGGACGCCATCTTGGATGACGTCATTTAAAGGAACCTTCTTTCGGCGAGTAGGCGTCGGTTGAAGAGGATGGATCCGCGTCGGCTGGGAAGAAGATGGCTCCGCTCCGCTCCGGATGGATGAAGATAGAAGATGCCGCTTGGATGAAGATGTCTGCCGGTCCGGATGTCCTCTTCTTCTCGGATAGGATGAAGACTTCTGCCGGTCTGGATGTCCTCTTCTGCCCCATCGGATGAAGACTTCAGCCCGGCTGGGTGAAGATGACTTAAGGTAGGGAGATCTTCAGGGGGGTAGTGTTAGGTTTATTTAAGGGGGGTTTGGGTGGGTTAGAGTAGGGGTATGTGGGTGGTGGGTTTTAATGTTGGGGGGGTTGTATTTTTTTTTACAGGCAAAAGAGCCGATTACTTTGGGTCATGCCCCGCAAAAAGCCTTTTTAAGGGCTGGTAAAAGAGCTGATTACTTTGTAATGTAGAATAGCTGTATGATCAAAGAGATAAATAGAGGCGCCTCATGGGACAGTATCGTACCAAACAGGGATGTCACACAATGAGACGACACGTAATGTGATATACTCACAAAGGTGGTGGCATATGAGGATGCCTAGTAGAGCGGGACGGGACTTTAGGTCGCCCGACAGACAAACACTGCAGTACGTTGAAACGTCAGATCACGGGCCCGTTCAGCCAATCGGCAGCCACAAAAAGTCGGCATCAAACGTGGAAGCTGTTCCGGGAATAGCCAATGTCAGGCTTCACAGATAGACTGGCAGGTCAACGGACCAATTAGGATAATGATAGCGAAGAGCAAGGAGTAATGGATAAAAAGGACCAATGAAATTGTTTTTAATGTCGTGATCTATCAATTGTGTATAAATTTTGTTATTTTTAAATTGAGGTGTAATATGTATATGTTTCGGTTTTATATAATTTTTAAGATGAATTGCTGTTAACTCTAAATTTTTAGTATATTTAAATGCCGATATTACATTTGGCTCACGTCACACACACACACTTTACCTATTGGACGAATGTGAACGGCCATGAGCCAATCCCTCTTTGGCTCTCCCATTGGCCCCCTATAGGGGTGTGTGAGTCAGGTCAGCTTTTGATAGGCTTAAAGATACTACAAGTAGAGCAAGTTGTTATGTAGGCATTATCAGCCTGATGAAATGACCCGAGAAACGCGTTGCTGTATGCTATTTGTTTTAAAATAACTCAATAAATACGAGTTTTTTATCCATTACTCCTTGCTCTTCGCTATCATTATCCTAATTGGTCCGTTGACCTGCCAGTCTATCTGTGAAGCCTGACATTGGCTATTCCCGGAACAGCTTCCACGTTTGATGCCGACTGTTTGTAGCTGCCGATTGGCTGAACGGGCCCCGTGACCTGACATCTCAACGTACTGCAGTGTTTGTCTGTCGGGCGACCTAAAGTCCCGTCCCGCTCTACTAGGCATCCTCATATGCCGCCACCTTTGTGAGTATATCACATTACATGTCGTCTCATTGTGTGACATCCCTGTTTGGTACGATACTGTCCCATGAGGCGCCTCTATTTATCTCTTTGATCATACAGGTATCCATTATCACTATACAAGAGTGCTGCCTGCTCCTCCGGAAGACACTGGGAATCTCCACTAAATGAACGCCTTTGGGAACTTTGCGCACCTCATATAGAGACTTTCTCCACTCTATATTTATTATTATTAATTATTAATAATAATTAATGTAGAATAGGGTAGGGACTTTTATTATTTTGGTTTTTTTTTAATTTTATTAGGGGGCTTAGATTAGGTGTAATTAGTTTAAAATTCTTGTAATATTTTTTTATTTTTTGTAATTTAGTGTTTGTTTTTTTGTAATTTAGTTTAGATTATTTAATTTTATTTAATTGTAGGTATTGGTAGTTAATTTATTTAATTAATTTAATGATAGTGTAGTGTTAGGTTTAATTGTAACTTAGGTTAGGATTTATTTTACAGGTAATTTTGTAATTATTTTAACTAGGTAGCTATTAAATAGTTAATAACTATTTAATAGCTATTGTACCTAGTTAAAATAAATACAAAGTTGCCTGTAAAATAAATATAAATTCTAAAATAGCTACAATATAATTATTCGTTATATTGTAGCTATATTAGGGTTTATTTTACAGGTAAGTATTTAGTTTTAAATAGGAATACTTTAGTTAATAAGAGTTAATTTATTTTGTTAGATTAAAATTATATTTAATTTAGGGGTGTTAGGGTTAGATTTAGCTTTAGGGGTTAATACATTTATTATAGTAGCGGCGAGGTCCGGTCGGCAGATTAGGGGTTAATACTTGAAGTTAGGTGGCGGAGACGTTGGGGGGGCAGATTAGGGGTTAATAAATATTATGTAGGTGTCGGCGATGTTAGGGGCAGCAGATTAGGGGTTCATAGGGATAATGTAGGTGGCGGCGATGTGCGGTCGGCAGATTAGGGGTTAAAAATATTTATTATAGTAGCGGCGATGTGGGGGGACCTCGGTTTAGGGGTGCATAGGTAGTTTATGGGTGTTAGTGTACTTTAGAGCACTGTAGTTAAGAGCTTTATATACTGGCGTTAGCCCATAAAGCTCTTAACTACAGCCTTTCCATGGGCGTTAGGAGTCTTATCGGTAGAGGGTCTACCGCTCACTTCAGCCAAGACTCTAAATACCGGCGTTAGGAAGATCCCATTGAAAAGATAGGATACGCAATTGGCGTAAGGGGATCTGCGGTATGGAAAAGTCGCAGCTTGAAAGTGAGTGGTACACCTTTACCTGGCCGACTCTAAATACCAGCGGGCGGCCAAAAGCAGCGTTAGGACCCCTTAACGCTGCTTTTGACGGCTAACGCAGAACTCTAAATCTAAGTGTATGTGTTTTTAAACCCGTTTTTATGTTGTTCACATGCTCATTTAATTTGGTGCGGATGTTCCTTTTGGTTCTCCCTACATAGATCATTCCACAGCTGCAGCTAAGGAGAAACACTACATATGTAGTGCCGCAGTTGCATTTCATATTGAATGTTTTAGTCACCCCAGAATTCATGAAAGTGTTGCCCTTATCTACATATTTGCACATTCTACATCTTGCTACTCCACATTTATATGTGCCTGGCTTTTGTTCCAACCAATGGGTGACTGTGATTTCTCTTTGTTGTTGTGACAGATCTCGTAACTTGGTAGGTGCAAGTATATTTTTAAGATCTCTATTCTTCCTAAACGTCACTAATGATTTGTCAGGTAGAGTACTTCCTAAAATGGGATCTGCCCTTAGTACTCCCCAATGTTTTTTTAAGATATTTTGGATATCTTTTGAGCCCTGATTTAAGTTGTTGTAAATCTAATGTTGTTATTACCAGTATTAGCAACAATGGGTTGTCTCATTTCTAGGGGTTTAAGAAGTGTTTTTCTATTCATATTCTGAACCATTTCCTTGGCGAATTTAATGATAGACTCATCATAACCTTTTTCTAAAAATCTAGCATCCAAGATGGCTGCTTCATTAATATAATAAATTTCCCTAGTGCAATTTCTCTTGACTCGTTGGTATTGTCCTATGGGAATATTGGTTTTCCACCTGGACAAATGAACACTTTTGGCATTCAGGAAACCGTTTTTATCAGTGGGTTTCCGATAATTTTTAACAGCCACTTTATTGTTATCATCGACAAAAAGCACCGGGTCAAGAAATTCAACTTGTTTGTTGTCCACCTTGGACACAAATTTAAGATTGAAGTTATTTTTGGTTAATGTAATTGATGAACTCTCCACTAGTGATTTCTGTACATTTCCAGGTGATTATTACATCATCAATGTATCTGTAATAGCGAATAAGATTGTTGGTATATGGATTATTGAACTAAATGTATTTTTCCTCGAAACTATGCATATAAAGGTTAGCGTACGATGGGGCAAATGTAGTCCCCATCGCCGTTCCTTGTATCTGTTTATAGAATTGTTTATCAAAAATAAAATAATTATGTGATAAAATAAATCTAATACCTGCTAAAATAAATTCTAAATGAGATTGAGATAGATTGTCTTCACTGAGTATTTTCTGTACTGCTTGAATCCCTGATTCATGTGGAATACATGTGTAAAGAGATGAAACACCACATGTAATCCACATGACATCATCTTCACAGTCCATACCTTCAAAAATATTGATGGTATGAGTATCTCTAAGGTATGCCTTAGTGGACTGGACCACAGGCTGCAAATAATAGTCTATATAGAAAGGTTATTAGTTAGGTTATTAGTTACCTATACCCGAAATTATGGGCCTACCCGGTGGTGAAATGAGGGTTTTATGCACTTTCAGTAAGTGATAAAAAGTTGGAACAGTAGGGTGGTTCTCAGTCAAAAAATGAAACTCATCATTATTAAGGATATTATTGTTTTTGGCCTCCTTCAGAATTACATTAAGGTCTTTTTTATATTTGAGGGTGGGGACAAAGTTCAATTTTTTGTATGTTTTATGATCATTAAGAATGTTAAAAATCTCTTTTAAATAGTCATTTCTATTTTGTATAACTACCCCTCCTCCCTTATCAGCCGCCCTGATAATGATGTTTTTATTGTTTTTTAAAGCTTTGAGTATTCTCCTCTCTTCAAAGGTGAGATTGTCGTATTTATTAATCCACTCTTTATCTCTTTTTTTCCCAGAGTTTGGTTAGATCTCCACAGACAAGTTTATTAAACGTAGTTATAAATTCTCCCTGGGCTGAATAGGGATAGAAGCTTGACTTTCTTTTGAAATTACTATGTTTTATGGAATCATCATGATCATGGATGCTTAAATTTAGCAGATCTTCCATAATTTCTTGGTCAGATATAGGTATAGCCGAACTATCCAAGTGATTATCTAAGTGATTAAGTACTCCTAATGTCTGATAATCTAAATGATTAAACTTTATGGGAGAGGAGGGAATCACCTTCGGTACACTTTTTATAAAATATCTCTTCAAGGTGAGGTTTCTTATATATTTTTGTATATCTATATATGTCTGAAATTTATCTGGGGCTTTTTTAAGTGCAAAGTTTAAGCACTTAGCTAAAAAATGTATTTAATTATTACCTAATAGGGTGTCTGAAAGGTTAAAAATGTTAGCTTTATTCTTTTCTATCTCATTCTTTTTATATTTGAGGTACTGAATTTTTCTCCCCCCTCTACATCCCCGCTTGCCCTTCTTCATTTGCACGGAGTAACTCTTAAATCCCACTTGGTTGGATCCTCTACTTCTATTGGTTTTTGAAACCTCCCTGTTGGAGGAATCGCAAGATCTAAAAAATGTAGTTGATGATTAAGCTCATTTGAATATGATCTTTCTGATTTTGGGTCCTTCTCAGTACTGTGACATTTTAGGTTTTGCTCCTTGTGTATGCCAATTAAGATGTTGATGATTAACTTGTTCCTGGTCTACTAATATTTCAAATCTATTGCTAGTGTGTATAGGTAATGGACTATTGATATGATTGTTCCTAGATCTATCGTTTTTCATATAGGGGGGTTAAAACAAATGGACTTGTTATTTCTCCACGTATGTTGCCTGGGTGAATGATAACCGCCTCCCATACATGGTGGTCCATTTTCCCTTTGATGATTTGGACCTTGTCCTTTAAAATGTCCTATATTGTTATATCCTTTATTGTTATGATGATAGCTCTCTCTAGAGGGTTTGTTAATCCCTCGTTTATATTGTGTTGTTCTATAGTTTGTTCCATAGTGAGTATGGGGTTGATAATCCCTATTATTATTATAATTATATTGGTTATTGGATGGAAAATTTCTATTACTCTTATGACTATTGTTATTATGGATGGCCTTGTTGTCATAAGTATATGTTGTCCTCTGATTATGGTTAGTAGTATTAAATTGGACATTTTTAGAATTTTTAGGGATCGTACAGCTATCCTCATTGTTATCAATTTGATTATGGGGATTATTGCTATTTGTGTTGCTGGTTGTTACATCTTTGTTTTTATATGTGTATATCATTTCTATAATCTTCCTTATCTCTGCATAATTTCTTATGTTTGGCTTTCATCAAATCCAAACCAAACCTCTTATTCCTTTCTTGCATGCTGTCATTAAGTTTTCTCCATTTTGCGTCTGTTTTAAAATGTATAATTTTTGGTAATAGGCTATCCAGGGAGCCTTTGATTTTTTCAACTTTATGTTCCCTATATTTAATGAGAATTTAAGTGTTAGAGAACAGTCATGAAAGGCATTATCCCATTCGGTGCTATATTCCACTTCCTCTAGTTCAAATGCTGTTTTTATATATAATCTCAAACCCCTTGGAACTATATCGTGTAACACATAATTATCAAGGAGAATGAGGTCCTGCCATTCCCTAGTGTCATTATTGAGCAATTTCTCTAATTCTTTAAAGAGTTCATTTGGATCTGTATTGTCTGAGTTATTAAGATATCTGTTTGTGCTAATAGATCAAACGCTCTTCTCCTATGATGTCTATTTGGGCAGTCTCCGAAGTTGAAATTGTTCATATTTATTAGAATGAGAATTTAAAAATACCTCACGGGATTAGTATAGGTGTGAAGTCTAAAGTACTTCTAGTGATGAAGTATACATATATACACACAAATATGCTGACAGTGGTAATAGGATGTAAATATCCCTTTGATCTTAAATTATTTTTAGATTATTCTTACAGTTTGTTGCATTTTATATAGTGGATGCTTTTGTTGTGTTCTGCTGTGTACTGTTTTTATGCAAAGCCTGTATACTTTTATCGATACTATTTTTACTATTTTTTAATGCGAATTTGCTACAAGTGTAACATATGTAACATATGTCAGATGTATACGTATATGTGATTGGTCATTGTATTAACATTAACTTCCATTGGCTCTTTAAAAAGCTGGTTAGAGCCACCAATGAACTCACTCTTGAAAAAGTCTAAGCGTTCTCAGATGAAACGCATAGAGACTCTTACACTCGGCAGTTACTGCAAATAATCTGAAGGAAGATCCTGCACCCTACTCTCACTTGGTTCTCACTACAGCTGAGGTAGAATTGACATACAGGACTAACCCTCTCTGATTTGGAACAGATGCCGATCCCATAATGCATTGTTTTCTTGTAAGTAGCCACTTGTATTTTGCGCACTTACGCTATATTAAATTTTATTGCACTTGAGTCGGGCTGCGCCTGTTATGTTCTCTTTTCCAGTGTTTCCTTCTTTTGATGGGATTGGAGAATACCCAGCTACGTCACGGGCGGCAAACGACCAAACGGAAGGGAGATCTGTGAGATCTGTACAACTAGCGTCTCCACTTCCGTCTTTTCCAAAAGGAACAACCGTCTTTCATCTTATTTGCTCAAAGATTGTCTTCAGATGGCTGACCCAGTGCACTGCTACTCAAAAAACTGGTTGAATAAGAAAACGACTAAACTGGGTTGCTACAGATGTAGCGGCTGTACAACATGTAACGGATTACAGGTGGGTAGATATTTCAATCACCCCAGGCACAAGAAGAAGTATTACCTTAAACACAGGGTCACCTACACCAGCCCATACATTGTATACCTGCTTTACTGCCTGTGTAGTTTGTTTTACGTGGGTAAAACCTGTGACAACTTAAGAACAAGGATGTTTAACCATCGGAGTGTCATATGACAAGCATTACGTATAGGAGACTCTAACCAACTGATAGCATAACATTTCCTACAATGAGGTCATAACGTATCAGACTTATGATATCATATTATAGACCATGTACCTACACTCAGACGTGGAGGATATAAGAATAGGATACTCCTACAGAAAGAAATAAGATGGACCTTTGATTGGACACTATTACCCCGAAGGGCCTTAATACGAAACTGGAATGGCAAAGTTTCCTTTAAAGTTCCATTTGGATAATATAGCCTAACTGTTGCTCTGAAAGTGCCAGGCTCTCCTTCTCTCTCTCTTTCTTTCTCAGTTTCTGTAACGCCGCGCCATTGCTAGGGGCGCGGTGTCCTCTCATGCTCGTTGCCTAGGGCTGTGTTGGTTCAAGATGCGTGCGGTGCTGATGTTATCGCTGCACGCTCCTGATGCCGGCCGGTCTCTTGGTGCCAATCCAGAGGTATTTAAGCGGGTAGCAAACGACCTGTCATTGCCCGAGTATAGTTGCTATTTCTTGTGCTCTTGGGAGTGACAGATTGTTTGCTGGACTGATATCTTGTTGCCTGAACCCTGCCTGTCTCACTACGCTAACTGGTTAACCCCTAATCTGCTGGACTGATATCTTGTTGCCTGAACCCTGCCTGTCTCACTACGCTAACTGGTTAACACCTAATCTGCTGGACTGATACCTTGTTGCCTGAACCCTGCCTGTCTCACTACGCTAACTGGTTAACCCCTAATCTGCTGGACTGATATCTTGTTGCCTGAACCCTGCCTTTCTCACTACGCTAACTGGTTAACCCCTAATCTGCTGGATTGCTACCTTGTTGCCTGAACCCTGCCTGTCTCACTACACTAACTGTTTAACCCCTGATTTGCTGGACTAGTTTTCTTTTGCCATTTCCTGTCTGCCAAATTTGCCTTGTGCTGTCCTGCCTGTTGTGAGTGCCACACTCCTCATTTTCCTGATATTCTCTGCTCTGGGATATATCCTATCTTTCCGGCTCGACGTCGGGATAACAAGACTACTGGCCGAGTTTGGTCTGATAGAGGAGTATCCCACGAGCCTTACACTTTCTTTCTCTTTCTCTTTTTCTCTTCTTTCCCCTTATCTTTTTCTTTTCTCTCCTTTTTCTTTTCTTTTTTTCTTTTTTCTTCTTATTTTCCATTTCCTATCTTCTTTCTAGTCTCACCTCTTTTCAATCTCCCTATAATTTTGTGCATTTTTTGTATTTTTTTTTTGTTTTTTCTATATGTTTCTTGTTGTATGCTCTTTAGCTTTATTTTTTGTTTAATTTTTGCCCGTTTTTATTATTTATTTTTTATTTTATTTTTTTATTTATTTATTTTGTACTTTATTTCTTGTTAATATTTTTTCTTAGTTTATTTCGAATTTACTTCTTGTTCCTCTGCGTATCTATATTAGTATTTTCATGCTATACCTCCTTTAAGCATATGTGAAATATGATATGCCTTGAGAGCGTGCAGCGAATATTATCATCATAGTTATTAGCATTCATTGCTTAACATATTTATTAGCGAATAGACGGTACAACTGTTCTGCAAGTAAATTAGTTGATCTTTTGTATGGTTTGCAGACATTTTTAACATTTAACATTA
Organism: Bombina bombina; assembly: GCF_027579735.1. NCBI lineage: Eukaryota > Metazoa > Chordata > Amphibia > Anura > Bombinatoridae > Bombina > Bombina bombina. Next base: position 287,978,519 of record NC_069502.1, on the reverse strand, counting down.
TTACTTATTTACATATTTAAAATACGGTCTAGTCAATTAGTTGTAGTGCACACTGATAGTATTTAGTAATTTGTTTTTAAGTAAAGTTTCATAGCACAGGTGTTAGTTATGTCTAAAATTACATGGTAATGGTTATAGACAAATGCTGGCAGGTTGCTAGGCAACGGACGTCATCTGACACACGCACCGGGACACCCACCTGCTGGACTTCACATGTGGGTTGATTGTTAATGAGGTAAGAGGGTTTTTAAATCCTTGCTTAAGGTTTGGTTAAATTGATTGTCTGAAGACGGGAGTGTTTCCCCAAAACGTTACACATAAGGGAATAAAGTGTTTTCACCCCTTGTTAAATCCGGTGAGTGCCTTCTATTTTTTTGCTAAATTTACATATTTGTAGTGCACCCCGGTACAATAACGCTCGTCGAGAGTGCTAGGCCATACTGAACTTATATATATATATATATATATATATATATATATATATATATACACAGTATATGTAGGCAACAGTAGAAGGTCATAACTAATACATTCCTCACAATTAAAGTCTCTCTATAGCTGCATTTCCACCATTTTAGGTACTGGCAGCTGTCTGCCAGTACCCAGTTTTCTAACGTTTTTATTTTCAAACAAAGGAGTTATTATTGCAAACAAATGCGTTCTTAAAAGTGCTTAAAAGTGTTCTTGAATGTTGACAATTAATTCTTAAGAAAACTTTTTATATATGTATTACAAAAATCGACATTAAACAAATTGGAATACAATAGAATATCCAACAAAACCATGATGCAAAAGTGTGGATGAACTGGGATTGGATACTTGAAAAAAAAAATGAGATAATTGTCAAGTTTTACATATTTTATTGTTTTATATGTCAATCATGGACAGATACTTTATTGCTGTATTTGAATATTGTGATTATTTGTGCCCAATGCTATATACTTAGAGCGAAGTTTACAGCTCTGAAGAGTGTATGTTTTGTTGTACACTTAAAAATTAAGTATATTGTTGTTACGGTACCAACTGTGTACCAAGGGTTAACCCCAGATGAACAATGTCCTGCATAGACAATCAGCAATTCACAACCCAGCCAGTTTCAGGTTTAAAACAGAATGACAACTTTATTTGAAGGCAGCACACAGATTTATACAGGTTTTTGACCCCCCCCTCAGATGGGGGTTGAAAGAATGTTGTACATTAGATAAAAGGGAGAAGCGCCCTTGACATGATACAATAGAATTATATTACTTAAATACTTTACTTAGGCAGATAACAACTTAAACACATTTGGCTTGTCTTATCACCTAGCCTCTGTTCTCTGAGGGTGATTAAACAATGGCCTGTTTATTACTTAAATGTAATTATAGCACACAATAGCTGAGGCCAGAAAACCTGTCTTTATAAATTAGATTCTTAAAGCTAAACACAGTTAACTCTTTCAGTCCTGACAGAAGGGTCTGTCACATAGCTCCCCCCTTGTGGAACACTCCGGCAGACCCGGCTTGACCCTTTTGCGGGTCAACCTGGGGATGACCGGACTAGGAGGTGGTAGGCATGTCAGTTTGCTGGGACAATCCATCTGTATTCCCGTTATGAGAGAGAATCCCTGTCTGTATAAATAAGGGTTCAACCTCTTCAGTGCCCCGACTAGGGCTAGACAGTCCTTCAAAATATCATCGGCTTCTTTACGTGGTTTTTGTACCTGCTCTTTATAGGTATCCACAATCCCTTCATACTGACATAGGGTGCCCTTGAGTTGCTGCACCTCCCTATGAGCCAGCGTCAGCTTCTCCTCCAGTGTCACTAAGTTTGTCCTTAATGTTTCATGTTCCACTCTCAAGCTGGTGTTTTCTGCAGTCTGTCGGTGCAGCTTGTCTAGCAGAGATTCCTGTTCTAAACGTGCTTTTTCCTCTGCACTCCTCTTCTCTCCCGCTAGCACTGTTACATGATTATTTAACGTGACCATTTTATCCTCTACGTGACTCTTCTCCTTCATCAGCGCATTGTAACGTGACTCCCACATATCAATAGTGGATAGAGATTTACTGAGCTCAGCGTCCTGGGGCTTAGCAGCAGGGGGGTCAGTCTCTGCTGCACGGATCTGAGCACGGGTAGTCACAGGGTTAACATCAGCGGGACCCATGGGAGCATAGGCAGAAACAAGGGGGACCAAGGTATTTCCAAGGAGAACATCAGCTGGTAAATCCTTCATGACCCCCACATTCACAGGTCTAGCGCCCCCTCCCCAATCCAAATGCACCCTGGCAACAGGTAGGCGGAACACAGTGCCCCCTGCTACCCTCACAGCCACAGTGTCTCCTGTGTGCTGTTTCTCAGACACCAAGTTCTTTCGAAGCAAAGTCATGGTAGCACCAGTATCCCGTAGACCACTGACCTCCTTCCCATTCACTTTAACCAGTTGCCGGTTATTCCGGTGGGCAGCTTGCACAAGGTCTGCCTCATGTAGGATGCCCCAGCATTCTTGCGCCTCTACATAGCGGGCCGCAGGCTGAGGATTACGTGGGATTCCGCTAGCGGGTCTTCTCCAGGACTGTACTTGGTTCGCTGCGTTTAGGGGACACTCTGGTCTTTTGTGCCCTAGTTGCTTACATCCAAAGCACCGAATAGGTTGTGAGTAGCCCCGCAAATTGAACCAGGCTCTCTGAGGGTAGTTCGTGGCCCGAGACCGTGTGGTATAGCGGTGTGCTGGGGTTTGGTAACTGGCAGGTGCTGGGGTGACTGGGGGTCTGTACTCCACTCTGGCAGGGGGCTTAGTGGTAGCAGTGTCCAGTTTGCGGGCATCCGTATACTCATCTGCCAAGCGAGCCGCTTCATGCAGGGTGGAGGGTTTACGGTCCCGAACCCACTCTCGAACTCCTGCGGGTAACTTGTCGAAGCAATGTTCCAACAGGAATAGCTGCAGCACCTCTTCCCCAGATACGGCTTGGCACCCCGCTATCCAGTGAGCTGCTGTGCGGTGCACCTTACATGCCCACTCAAGGTAGGAATCACCAGCCAATTTAACAGTGTCTCTGAACCGCCTCCGGTATGCCTCCGGTGTAACCGCATACCTGGAGAGCAGAGCCTCTTTTACAGTATTATAATCCCCGACTTCCTCATCTGGAATGGCCCGAAAAGCCTCACTGGCCCGGCCGGATAATTTTCCGGATAATATCGTGACCCAGTCCTCTGCGGGTACCTTGTGTAGTGCACATTGCCTCTCAAAATCTGCAAGGTACCCATCAATCTCTCCTTCTGTTTCCAGGAAGTTTTTAAAAGCTGCAAAATTTACTTTTCTCTTTTCCACTGGGTTTGCTGCAGCGCCGCTTTGGCGAAGTAGGTTGGCCTCCACAGCTGCTATGACCCGGTCGATAATTTCCGCAGATGGGTTGGGGCCATAATGTGCCAGTCTTATTTTAACCGCCCGATCAAAGCTTGCTTCTGCGGGGGTTCTGTCTGCTATGCTGGGCCCATTGGTTCCTTCTGTCCCTGGTACTCTTTCCATCTTAGTCAGTATTGTAATAATCCCCCTCTTCCTGAGGTTACTGGCTTGTGTAGTTGCTCTTCTGGGCGATAAGGATTCTCCCGTCGCTTGCCACCAATGTTACGGTACCAACTGTGTACCAAGGGTTAACCCCAGATGAACAATGTCCTGCATAGACAATCAGCAATTCACAACCCAGCCAGTTTCAGGTTTAAAACAGAATGACAACTTTATTTGAAGGCAGCACACAGATTTATACAGGTTTTTGACCCCCCCTCAGATGGGGGTTGAAAGAATGTTGTACATTAGATAAAAGGGAGAAGCGCCCTTGACATGATACAATAGAATTATATTACTTAAATACTTTACTTAGGCAGATAACAACTTAAACACATTTGGCTTGTCTTATCACCTAGCCTCTGTTCTCTGAGGGTGATTAAACAATGGCCTGTTTATTACTTAAATGTAATTATAGCACACAATAGCTGAGGCCAGAAAACCTGTCTTTATAAATTAGATTCTTAAAGCTAAACACAGTTAACTCTTTCAGTCCTGACAGAAGGGTCTGTCACAATTGTATCTCACTATTAGTGTCACTTTCTAATTATTTGGAGACGAACTAGGCTAATGTGAATACAGTGACATAAAGTTCAGTTTAAGGTGGGTGCTGAGGGCATTTTTTCTTTACATTTACAAGAATAATATACATGCTAATTTTATTATAGGGCAGGCAAGGCAGAGGTTCCAGCTATGGCACCTGTCCATCCATGTTAGCAGTAGTGATGTCGTGAACAGTTCGCCGGAGAACAGTTCCCGACGAACATAGCTTGTTTGCGTTCGCCGCGGCGGGTGAACATGTGCGATGTTTGATCCGCCCCCTATTCGTCATCATTGAGTAAACTTTGACCCTGTATCTCACAGTCTGCAGACACATTACAGCCAATCAGCAGCAGACACTCCCTCCCAGACCCTCCCAGCTCCTGGGCAGCAGCCATTTTAGATTCATTCTGATCCTGCATTCTTAGTGAGAGGAGGGATATACTGTGCCTACTTGCTCAGTGCCACCAGTCATATCTGGTGTAACATTAGTGTAAATTTAAAAAAAAAACTTTTACATCAGTCTGCTAGTGTTAGTGTAATCTAATTTCAGTTGCCAGGCAAGCCTGCCACTGCCAGGCTGTGTGTCAGGCTCACAGCATATACTGTGCCTACTTGCTCAGTGCCACCACTCGTATCTGGTGTAACAGTAGTGTAAATTTTGAAAAAAAACTTTTACATCAGTCTGCTAGTGTAATCTAATTTCAGTTGCCAGGTCAGCCTGCCACTGCCAGCTTGTGTGTCAGGCTCACAGCATATACTGTGCCTACTTGCTCAGTGCCACCACTCATATCTGGTGTAACATTAGTGTAAATTTAAAAAAAAAACTTTTACATCAGTCTGCTAGTGTAATCTAATTTCAGTTGCCAGGCCAGCGTGCCACCGCCAACCTGTGTGTCAGACTCACAGCATATACTGTGCCTACTTGCTCAGTGCCACCAGTCATATCTGGTGTAACATTAGTGTAAATTAAAAAAAAAAAAAAAAACTTTTACATCAGTCTGCTAGTGTAATCTAATTTCAGTTGCCAGACCAGCCTTCCACTGCCAGCCTGTGTGTCAGGCTCACAGCATATACTGTGCCACCACTCATATCTGGTGTAACATTAGTGTAATTTAAAAAAAAAAAACTTTTACATCAGTCTGCTAGTGTAATCTAATTTCAGTTGCCAGGCCAGCCTGCCACTGCCAGCCTGTGTGTCAGGCTCACAGCATATACTGTGCCTACTTGCTCAGTGCCACCAGTCATATCTGGTGTAACATTAGTGTAAATTTAAAAAAAAAAACTTTTACATCAGTCTGCTAGTGTAATCTAATTTCAGTTGCCAGTCCAGCCTGCCACTGCCAGCTTGTGTGTCAGGCTCACAGCATATACTGTGCCTACTTGCTCAGTGCCACCACTCATAGCTGGTGTAACATTAGTGTAAATTTAAAAAAAAAAAACTTTTACATCAGTCTGCTAGTGTAATCTAATTTCAGTTGCCAGGCCAGCCTGCCACTGTCAGCCTGTGTGTCAGGCTCACAGCATATACTGTGCCTACTTGCTCAGTGCCACCAGTCATATCTGGTGTAACATTAGTGTAAATTAAAAAAAAAAACTTTTACATCAGTCTGCTAGTGTAATCTAATTTCAGTTGCCAGGTCAGCCTGCCACTGCCAGCTTGTGTGTCAGGCTCACAGCATATACTGTGCCTACTTGCTCAGTGCCACCACTCATATCTGGTGTAACATTAGTGTAAATTTAAAAAAAATAAAATTTACATCAGTCTGCTAGTGTAATCTAATTTCAGTTGCCAGGCCAGCGTGCCACCGCCAACCTGTGTGTCACACTCACAGCATATACTGTGCCTACTTGCTCAGTGCCACCAGTCATATCTGGTGTAACATTAGTGTAAATTTAAAAAAAAAAAACTTTTACATCAGTCTGCTAGTGTAATCTAATTTCAGTTGCCAGACCAGCCTTCCACTGCCAGCCTGTGTGTCAGGCTCACAGCATATACTGTGCCTACTTGCTCAGTGCCACCACTCATATCTGGTGTAACATTAGTGTAAATTTAAAAAAAAAAACTTTTACATCAGTCTGCTAGTGTAATCTAATTTCAGTTGCCAGTCCAGCCTGCCACTGCCAGCTTGTGTGTCAGGCTCACAGCATATACTGTGCCTACTTGCTCAGTGCCACCACTCATATCTGGTGTAACATTAGTGTAAATTTAAAAAAAAAAAACGTTTACATCAGTCTGCTAGTGTAATCTAATTTCAGTTGCCACTGCCAGCCTGTGTGTCAGGCTCACAGCATATACTTTGCCTACTTGCTCAGTGCCACCACTCATATCTGGTGGCACAATAGATTGCACGCGCAGTGCCCCAAATTTGAAGTAGGAGAACCGACCAAGCATCTTTTTCCATCTCCCGGTTCCGAAAATCCATGCCATATACACGTCCCCTGGCGCCGCAACTGCCTCTGGGAACCTTACCATGGGTCCCAGGCCGCACGTCCTGTAATTCTCTGTCTGGGAAATTATATATCTATCAAATCTATCTATTTATCTATCAAATCTATCTAACTATCAATCGTATCTATCAAATGTATATTGCATCTATTGATCTATGTAATTCGTATCTTTAAAATGTATATTGCATCTATTGATCTATGTAATTCGTATCTATCAAATGTATATTGCATTTATTGATCTATGTAATTTGTATCTATCAAATGTATATTGCATCTATTGATCTATGTAATATATGTATCTATCTATCAAATCTATCTATCTCGTGGCCAGACTGTTTTGTGACAGCCACTTGTGTTTCGGCCAAATTTGAAGTAGGAGGACCGACCAAGCATCTTTTTCCATCTCCCGGTTCCTAAAATCCATGCCATATAGACCTCCCCCGATACGGGGGAGTAACAGGTATTAAACTGATCAGAATAGTACTACTTAACACACCACTCATATCTGGTGCCACAGTAGATTGCACGCGCAGTGCCCCAAATTTGAAGTAGGAGGACCGACCAAGCATCTTTTTCCATCTCCCGGTTCCTAAAATCCCTGCCATATACACCTCCCCTGGCACCGCAACTGCCTCTGGGAACCTTACCATGGGTCCCAGACCGCACGTCTTGTAATTCTCTGTCTGGGAAATTATATATCTATCAAATCTATCTATTTGTCTATCAAATCTATCTAACTATCAATCGTATCTATCAAATGTATATTGCATCTATTGATCTATGTAATCTATGTATCTATCTATCTATTAAATCTATCTATCTTGTGGTTGTGCAAATGGACTGTTTGCGGTTGTTTGCATTACATGGGGAGTTTGGTCTGTCACTGTGAAGCGGGCGTAACCCTTATACTACCTGATCGATACAACATCATACCTGATGTTTTAAAGCATGTTATTCCAAACAATTTAGGAATGTTAGGTGATTTATACCCTTTATGGCTTAAAACCAGACTCTGCATCAACTATGTTATTTTCCGTGGGAGTTTTGCCATGGATCCCCCTCCGGCATGCCACAGTCCAGGTGTTAGTCCCCTTGAAACAACTTTTCCATCACTATTGTGGCAGAAAGAGTCCCTGTTGGTTTTAAAGTTTGCCTGCCTATTGAAGTCAATGGCGGTTCACCCGGTTCGCCGGTTCGCGAACAGTTGCGGAAGTTCGAGTCCGCCGTTCGCGATCCGAAATTTTTAGGTTCGCGACATCACTAGTTAGCAGTGAGTAGACAAAGGGTCACTACCTGCATTTGTTATTAAACACGGAAGTGTGCTTGATAAATGGGGACCATATTAGTTTGTGTTCACCACAATGCTGATTGGAACTTCTTGTTTATAGATTCATATCTTTAGTTAAAGTGATGGTAAATCCTAGCGTTTATGAAACTCTATGATTTACCATTGAAACAAATAAAGGGGACTTTCATTCATGAAGTATAAAATACTTCATTCTGAAAACTTCTTTATTTGTTTGCAGCGTTCGCTACACTGAGCTGCTAAGACAGCCCACGGCAGAACGCTATTTGGCTGAGAGATGACGTTTCCACCTCTTAGCCAATAGCCGTGCGGGAAATCTGGCTTGGAAATCTGGCGAACGCTGCAAACAAATGTAGGAGCTTTCAGAATGAAGGATTTTATACTTCATGAATGAAAGTCCCCTTTATATGTTTCAATGGTAAATCCTAGCATCACTTTTACATTAAAAACAATATCTTGTTTCTATCATTATAAATTCTTTATTACCTTAATATATATTTATTTCATGATTTAATATATGTTACATTTATGTTTATAGGTGCATGTTATATATAGAACATAGTTCTTAAATCTTTAAATGATAATACTGTATGTGTGTTTGTTATAAATGTTTTAAAAATGTTTCACATTTGCTAATATTAACCCATTCATACTCCCACAAGCAGTTTTGCACTTTAATACACAGTTAAAAGTAAATGCAATGTTAATTTAATTGACTATAAAATAGTACACAATGTATTAACATGAGATTTTTTTGTATCTTATATTTTTATATAGTAATTTAGTTATGAATAATTTGAATAAGTTGAAATACACATATATTGTCATGTTAGCTACAAAGTACAAGGTTTGCATTTAATAGAATTTGCAGCTTATTCCCTAATTAATTGAATTGTACTGTTCTCTCCTAAACCAGAAATGTACTGAGCCCCACTATGTAAGCTAAAGAGTTTATAATGGGATTTATACTTTGATCATTTTCTCAAGGGACATTAAAAGCATAAAATCTTAGTTCTGAAAAACGCTGATGCATTTCAATGATTAAATCACAGACTGCTTTATTGTGGTATACACATTACCATTAATAAGTCAAAAACTATCAAACACAAAGCAATCCACAACCATATATTAACTATTCACTACTCAATAATAGTGCAGTTTTTATAACATGAACAGAATTTGAAAAAAAAACTGTTAACAAGTCCCTGTAAATGTATGTATATATATATAGTCTGTCTATAGCTGCATGACCTAAACACTGGTAAAAAAAAAAAAAAGTATTTAGGTTTCTGGCTATACAGGTAGCCCTCAGTTTACGCCAGGGTTAGGTTCCAGAAGGAATGGTTGTAAATCGAAACCGTTGTAAATTGAAACCCAGTTTATAATGTAAGTCAATGGGAAGTGAGAGAGAGAGGTTCCAGGCCCCTCTCAAAATTGTCATAAGTAACACCTAATACATTATTTTTAAAGCTTTGAAATGAGGACTTTAAAAGCTAAACAGCATTATAAACCTAATAAAATAATCACACAACACAGAATATATAATTAAACTAAGTTAAAACATTTGCTAAACAGCATTATAAACCTTATAAAATAATCACACAACACAGACTTCACTTGCATTTTTCCGCAAGCAGTTCTTTCTATGCATTCCAATCTGGACTGATTTATAGACAGAAAGATCTTGTTCCTTTTGAAATCTGCTTGATAGCTCAGGTCTGGTTAAACTGATTAATTTCAGCTTGCTTAGCTTTGCTGCAACACAAGCGGACAGCTCCACCTACTGGCTATTTTAATAAATGCACTGCTTCGCAATGCTTTTCAATAGCAGTCACATGACTGGAAAAAAAGGTTGTTATTCTGAAACGGTGTAAATTGAACCGTTGTAAAACGAGGGCCACCTGTATTCCTGTTTTTTTTTGTTTTGTTTTGTTTTTTTGTAGATCATATTATTATTTGCCTTAGTCCAATTCCTTATTTACAGAACATATGTTTATAATGAAAATATTACAAATACTATATTCCAGTTCTAAAAATGAATTTCTGTTTGGGATGGGTATTTCAATCTACACTTATATCACACTCAATAGCTATTTCCAGCTTGATTGATTTTCCCATTTATTTTTTATGATGATTTCAATCTTGCATAACTCAAGTCATTGTACATGTAACAGCCTTTGATATTTGTCAGATCATCTGTATTTCTTACATCCAATGTCAGTAAAAGCATTGCTCCAAGAAATAGCTAACGATCTAATGAGTCAGTATTAAAGGAACATAAAATTCAGTAGCATACTGGGGCTGTCCGGCAGCAATACAAGTTGTGTTAATGAAGGCTGCTTTAGCCTTTTTGAGTGGTATATTGGTGTCATGTGCATTTACCCAGTGTACTCATGCTGTCACTTTTTATTGGTATTTTCTGTTTACAGTGCTGAATGAATAAACTCCAATTAACCTCTGAATTAAAGCTGCAACTGGTGCTGCCTGTGTAACAAGACTAGCCACTGTCATAAAGTTAAGATAAAATGCAAAGTTTTGCAGTTGTTACCTTATAAAGCCAATTATGGACAAATTTGTAGTAGGGTTAGCTTTGATGAGTCAACAGGTGCATTTAAAAAATTGCTCAATGCTCAAAGCTAAATTACATGAAAAGGAGGCAAAATAAATAATTGTTTCATTGCACATAACTAAACACTTTATATACAAATTTCAAGGTGTTTACTGTCCCATTATCCTCCTACATGATCTTCCCCCAATGCTACTGACATATACCACAAGAATCTGTAGCCTATAATTCTTGCAGCATCATATTCCCATTAGTTGATGATCTACTGCATGGGAACATCACCACCGCTCATAACCACCCCTCCAGACCCCCTTAGTCTATCCCACACTGGTTTATGCCTTACAGGACTGGACCATCACCATCAAAGGACAACTAAATACAGGGTATCTATAAATGTCATTAAATAATATATATACCCATATATATATATATATATATATATATATATGATAAGTCAAAAGATTTAATTTATATATTAAGCTATATTTTATCAGATATTACTGTAAGATTACAATTCTTACAGATTTCTGAATACACATCTCAGAGCTCAATGCAGACAAGATGTTTCAAAATTACAAAGAGAACATTTGTTCCCTAACTAGAAAGTAGAAACTTCAAAAGATTCCTTACCTCATCACTTAATGAGATTAGATCTTTTCAAACAAGATAAACATGGTACCTAGATCAGGATGCTACCTGGGGCGAGAGCGACGTTGAGTCTGTACTTAAGTGGAGATATGCTCAGAATCCCAGGATATGTTAAGTTAACAGATACATGTGATAATCAAAATGATGATTCACTAGGTCCTCTTTGAAGTCAAAATACACATCTTGTCTGGAAACAAAGAAAGACACTTGCAGGCATGTGGAAATGCTGTGACTTAAAATTCATTTGAAATGACTTGCGTTAAAGCTTAAGTCATATAGTAAAATACTTAGATTATGGTGAATGTACCGATATTGAATAATTAGCTGCATTGATAAATTTTTTTTTTTTTTTTTGTTTTATTTTTTTTTTAAAGTAATTTTTATTGAGGTTCTCAAATGAGCAAACAGACAATTGCTAACAATATAGTATAGGACGTAACACAATGGTAATATGTATCATGCATCTAAATAAACACATTCTCTAATGAACTCTACTCCAATGGAGTCACTGGGATCTAAAACAGAAATACATCAAACGTCCTAATAAATTATTACAGTCTCATCTGACGCTATACACATAAAATTCTTACATAGATAGATGAAGGACCTCATATTTTCAAATTTCTTTCTTGAGATATTGCCCTTAATGAACATTCAAATCATCTTGTATTTAAATATCTGTATAGGGATTGGTTAGAAAGATATGTCAAGGTAGACATCAAATGTAAACCAAATAGACTTATACGCCAGCTTAGGAGGATATAAAACAAGGTGAATATCAAATGCAAACTAAATAATTGTGTAGGCATTACTTGGGGAGGTATAACAACAAGGTGATTATCAAATAGATTAGATAAATGCAAAGAAGCTTCTCAGGGAGATGTAACAATGAGGTAAACCTCAATTGTAAGCTCAGTATTGATGAAAGAATTGCTTAGGGAAATAAAATAGTAAGGTGAATATCAGATATAAACTAAATATATAATATGCGAGGAAGAGAAAAAAAAAAAAAGTAGTACTAAACAATCTTGTACAGCTTGGGAGGGAAAGTAGTACCAATATAATTTTGTTGTGCAAGATATAATTGTAAAAAGGGGGGGGAAATACGGTGTGGTATTGACAAGAGAAACCACATAATTCACTCTCCTAGACTAGGAGATATATTAAGGGGGGGGGGGGAGGTGATGAGTTACATAGGGTGGACCAATTGTATGAGTTAAGCGCCACATCAGGACTGGGGGAAGCACAAGCCCCACGCTACGTGAAAAAAAAAAAAAAAAAAATGTTGTGGACATATTGGGTTCTTTTCAACCAGTGAGCTGTCCTCCACTATCATGGATGGTTAATTATCAACCTAGTAGAGTGTAAATACTGTAGTGAAGGAATGTTTTCCTATATATGAGTAATGTGAAGAACTATATTGATATGTTGCGGTGACTAGCAAGAAAACTGAAATTTTAACATGGGAGAGGAGAAGATGATAGGTTATCGTGCAATGCCAAAGAGGGGAAACAAAGCCAATAACGAGGTATACTGCAAGATTTGATATTAGCAAGTATGAGCAGGGTGCGGCATAGACTAGATGAGCTGTATATATAATCCTCCACACCTAGGAGGTGTATTCATTGTGTGGGGGGGAGAAGGAGGTAATGTAGATGAAATAGTGCCCATAAGTTTCTATGCAATTAGGCAGTATGTCTGTGTGAGTGGTTTTACAGGCATATGGGAACTAATGTGTACATGAAATTGGGTCAGTTGTGTGTCAGGACTCCATTATACCTGGGTTAGAAAGATTGAAAACTCTAAGATAAAATACATTATGGACTGCGGGGCCCAGCTGCGGTATTGTGAGGAGAAAGGTTATATGTGGTGGCAATAGTGCAGGTCCGGCCCGCCCTAGAGTACCACACTAAACAGTGACAGGAAGTGCAGCGCATCATAAGATAGGGATGGTCAGAATTACAGGTAGGGAGCTCAACCCATAGTAAATATAATACCAGAGAAACCTAGATATGTGCATAGATATGCGAACGTGCTGTTTGGCCTGCCACCACATTTAAATAGTTTCCAAGGTGTCATATTTGGCATTAATAGGCATCAGATAATTGGGTCTATCCACCAAGGTGTGGTCACATAGAGAAAAGTAAATTTTTTAATCCTAGTTTGCCATGAGGTCCTCCGGCAGTATACAAGTTAAAAATGTGGAAGGCTCAGACATCTCGGCCGCAGATATCCAAGCTCCTAGTTGCATTTAAACTAGTAGGGAGCACCATAGCAGAGATCCCCTTGGAAGGGTATGCATAGCAGGCAATCACATGTAGAGGGAGGGAAACAGGACCTTGGTTGGTAATTTAGTTGAGCCATAAATAATACTGTAGTACACATCCCATTCAGTACAGAAGAAAACAACATTCAGGGGAGCATCTATAGCTATTTAACATAGTAAACTTGTCTAGTTGGAAACACGGTATAGTAGACACCTAAAAGTATGGTGTTAGGGAGAGCTATATGAATATATTTTAAGCATCAAACTCTAGTCATATAATATGTAGGAAATAGGCATAGTTAAAAAGCAGCCGAGCCACACAGTGCAGTAACAAATATACAATAACCCATGTCAGATAACCTCTTTTTAGGAAACATTAGGTTCAATAAGCTACCGCTCAGATAATGGTATGTTGATTGGTAAATTTTAGCAACTAACATTTAACTACATTCCATACACATCTACATATGAAGTATCTAATAAAACAATGAACAGCACACCATGTTAACTAACATGAAACCACAAACTAACTGAGCAAGGCTGTATAATGAAGGGAGATACGTAGCATACAGGCCTGTAATAACATCTCACAAATCTGGCTAATAGCATACATATTATTAAGAGAGATGGGGGACGAGATACAGTCAGCAGTGCAGATTGCACCCAGCCTGCTCGGCAAGCTTCGGCAGTCGATTCCGCTGTGTAGAGAGCAGTTAACCTACTCCTCTTCTGCTAGTACCCAAGGCAGGAGGAGCACGAAAAGGAAGCGGATCGTGTGGAGTGATAGAGGGAGACTCACTGTGGGCCTGTAGGCGTTTGAGGGAGAGTTCCAAGTTCCTTGCCCCTGTGTATAAAGTGAGTGGGTAGCGGAGCTTCATAGAGCTGCTGAAGTATGCGAGCTCACCTGGTAAATCACAAACAAAGGACGGCTCGGGAGAAGGATATGAGTGTAAGACCTGACGAGTTACCGCTCTCCCCCTTTGCTCAAGGCTTTGCCGGGTTGGTTTTGCGTCTTGCAGTGTCACCGATGCTTCAATGGCAGACGTGACCCCGGGTATGCCTAGTGAATACCTGCCTTCTTGGTGTGTGTCGCCTTGTTGCCTAGCATGGTCGGCAGGCATACTATTGCGAGTTTTCTCTCTAGCTGTGCTCGCATCTCGCCCCTCATTGAATATGCTGCAGGGAGGGAGTAGGCTTTTATCCGTAGCCATGTGTCTCAGTCTCCCGTCACTTTCTCGTGAGCCCACTCTGCCCTGAGCTGCTGAGCAGATTTCTAGTTGTTGCTTAGATCTCTGTCCTGCGGAGCTGCCAAACACTCGCTCGGTGGAAGCAGAGGTGCGCAACGCATGTCGGGGCTCAGAAGCAGCACCACTGACTCCATTCTCGGTCACTGTATTCGAGCAGCCCTCCGGTGGGGTCCCGGCACTAAGCACGGAAACCGGCAGTGAATTAAAAGAGGCGTCAGGCATAAGTCTATACATTTCTAGAAGTTTACCAAGCTCAAACAAGATCCAGTGAGCGCTCTCCATAGTGAATAAGTCACTAGCTCTTGTGGCCACAAGTATGGTTGCTGACTGCGTAGGCTGAATTTAAACCACCGGCCTCACTTTTAATTTATAAATAAAATCGGCTCTTCATCCAGTCTGTGGCCAGGCAGTCAAACCATAGATTTGCTCTTTGTTTTTAGGGGAAATGGGTAGTTAAATGCTGTATTTTATAGCAGTTAGAGCCAGAGCTCCAAAAGCTTGCGACCGTTCCTGTAGGCTGCTGGCTCCGCCCCCAAATTTAAAATTTTTAACCAACTTTCTTCATGATAAATACCATCTTCTTTGTTTCTTCCAGTCATCTGATAAACCAGTGAGATTCCAAATATGAATAAATACAGATGCAATATGTTCTCCTATTAATATGTCATAGATAGGGCTCAATATTTTAAACATTGTTGAGAGATGTGCCATAATAAAATGGAATATATATAGTCAATACTAATTATGCTCATATATATATATATATATATATATATATATATATATATATATATATATAGGAACACAACAGGTAAGGGTAGGATGCTCCAATCAACTCTTTCTCATGGCGTTCTTCTGCGTTACCACGTGTCCTGCTCCTCGGCCACTGCGGGTGCACGTAGGGATTACGTCTCTGTCCAGACGCTGCACATAGAGAGGAACAAGGAAACTCCTCGGCACACCAGGGATAGGTAAAAAGCCAGTCTTTATTTAGTAAATAATAAAAGCAAGATCCTCATACAGCAACATGGTAAAAACAATAAATGAACTGGAACAGGGGGAACAACACCTCCTGTGACATCATACGCGTTTCATGCCTCTGGGGCACTTGTTCACTGATAGAGAACAGGTGGTGTAGGTGCTCTTAATATACAGATTTCTGTCCAATGACATAACATCAATCAAAACACATTTCATTAACCCCTGAAGTTCCTGTCACAAACAAAAAATTCTAGTCTATATAGCCTCTCTATGTGGTACCTATTACAGAAATGTGTGCATATATATATACACTGTAACATGTATTTAGTTCACAGTATCACAATTTAATAATGACCATATATACTGTTGTTTTTCTTTGCATCAAACAATGAAATATTGAAATATTAATGCTATAAAACAAGAAATGAAATAAACTCAAGTATAAATGTAGGTATATAATTAAATTGGACATCAAGACCTAATCCTCACTGTAATGTAAATAACAAAAAAAGTTTATAATACGTTAATTAAATAGTATTATATATATAAGGACACTTTTTTTCCCCATAACAATGCATTATAGTCGATTGGTCAACGTTGAACAAACATATTTACATCCATTCTGGAATTCAAACCCGTAGGTACCCTAGTTTTTAAATGCAGAATCCAAAAGACCTCTCTTTCATCCAGTTTCTTTTCCCTGTCTCCACCCCAGGGATGTCTAGGGATAAAGTCTATGCCCTGTACTTTCAACAGAGATTTGTCAGAATTGTGAAAATTTCTAAAATGTTTGGCAATGGCCGTTCTTGAGTCAGGGTCCTCTATGGACCTAAGATGTTCCATGACCCGGTCCTTCAAGGACCGTTTAGTACGTCCCACATATTGAATATTAGATCCCTGATAAGTCAATAGATAAATTACGTGTGTACTATTGCAGTTTATAAAATATCTTATATCACTTGTCTTGCCTAATGCTTCTGATCTGCAGGTGTTACCCTGAACTATATGAGAGCATGTTTTGCATCGTGAGGCATTACATTTGTAACACCCCTTGCGTTTTTGTAACCATGTGTCATTTACGACTCTGGGCAGCATAGAGGGCGATAAAATGTTTCTCAGAGTCTTAGCTTTACGTGACACAAATTTGCAACCTCCCTCCAGGACTCGATTTAATTTTTCGTCACTCTCTAGGATTGGAAGACTCTTTTTAATTATTTTACAGATCTTTCCATACTCCATACTGTATGGTGTAGCAAAAATTGGTACAGAATTATAAGGTTTCTCATTACTCTCCTTTGTAACCCTTCTGTCTTTTTTATAAGTCAGAAGTTCTGACCTAGGGACCTTATCTACTTCAATTTTTGCTTGTGTCAAAATATTTTTTGGATAGCCTCGTGATTTTAATCGCTTCACGGTGTCTGCAGCATGCTCTTCATAGGTTTTCGGATCAGTGCAGTTCCGTTTCACCCGAATGAGTTGGCTTTTGGGGATGGAGGCAAGGAGATGTGATGGATGACAAGAGTCATATTTGAGGATACTATTACCCGACGTGGGCTTACGGTATAGTTCAACCTGAATTTCTTCATCTATTGGTCTAATGGTCACATCCAAAAAGTTTAAATAATCTACACTGGATTCTATTGTGAAAATGAGGTTTAACCTATTGTTTGACACATATTGGTATTTTTAGGTTGGTGGGAGCTCTTCCACATCTTTGGAGGCACAAACCCCTTCAGGCAATCTATTATTTACTATGGTCGCTACATAGACGACCTGGTATTTATCTGGGATGGAGACAATGAATCTATTCACTCTTTTTACCAATATGTGTCAAACAATAGGTTAAACCTCATTTTCACAATAGAATCCAGTGTAGATTCTTTAAACTTTTTGGATGTGACCATTAGACCAATAGATGAAGAAATTCAGGTTGAACTATACCGTAAGCCCACGTCGGGTAATAGTATCCTCAAATATGACTCTTGTCATCCATCACATCTCCTTGCCTCCATCCCCAAAAGCCAACTCATTCGGGTGAAACGGAACTGCACTGATCCGAAAACCTATGAAGAGCATGCTGCAGACACCGTGAAGCGATTAAAATCATGAGGCTATCCAAAAAATATTTTGACACAAGCAAAAATTGAAGTAGATAAGGTCCCTAGGTCAGAACTTCTGACTTATAAAAAAGACAGAAGGGGTACAAAGGAGAGTAATGAGAAACCTTTTACTTCTGTACCAATTTTTGCTACACCATACAGTATGGAGTATGGAAAGATCTGTAAAATAATTAAAAAGAGTCTTCCAATCCTAGAGAGTGACGAAAAATTAAATCGAGTCCTGGAGGGAGGTTGCAAATTTGTGTCACGTAAAGCTAAGACTCTGAGAAACATTTTATCGCCCTCTATGCTGCCCAGAGTCGTAAATGACACATGGTTACAAAAACGCAAGGGGTGTTACAAATGTAATGCCTCACGATGCAAAACATGCTCTCATATAGTTCAGGGTAACACCTGCAGATCAGAAGCATTAGGCAAGACAAGTGATATAAGATATTTTATAAACTGCAATAGTACACACGTAATTTATCTATTGACTTGTCAGGGATGTAATATTCAATATGTGGGACGTACTAAACGGTCCTTGAAGGACCGGGTCATGGAACATCTTAGGTCCATAGAGGACCCTGACTCAAGAACGCCCATTGCCAAACATTTTAGAAATTTTCACAATTCTGACAAATCTCTGTTGAAAGTACAGGGCATAGACTTTATCCCTAGACATCCCCGGGGTGGAGACAGGGAAAAGAAACTGGATGAAAGAGAGGTCTTTTGGATTCTGCATTTAAAAACTAGGGTACCTACGGGTTTGAATTCCAGAATGGATGTAAATATGTTTGTTCAACGTTGACCAATCGACTATAATGTATTGTTATGGGGAAAAAAAGTTTCCTTATATATATAATACTATTTAATTAACATATTATAAACTTTTTTTGTTATTTACATTACAGTGAGGATTAGGTCTTGATGTCCAATTTAATTATATACCTACATTTATACTTGAGTTTATTTCATTTCTTGTTTTATAGCATTAATATTTCAATATTTCATTGTTTGATGCAAAGAAAAACAACAGTATATATGGTCATTATTAAATTGTGACACTGTGAACTAAATACATGTTACAGTGTATATATATATGCACACATTTCTGTAATAGGTACCACATAGAGAGGCTATATAGACTAGAATTTTTTGTTTGTGACAGGAACTTCAGGGGTTAATGAAATGTGTTTTGATTGATGTTATGTCATTGGACAGAAATCTGTATATTAAGAGCACCTACACCACCTGTTCTCTATCAGTGAACAAGTGCCACAGAGGCATGAAACGCGTATGATGTCACAGGAGGTGTTGTTCCCCCTGTTCCAGTTCATTTATTGTTTTTACCATGTTGCTGTATGAGGATCTTGCTTTTATTATTTACTAAATAAAGACTGGCTTTTTACCTATCCCTGGTGTGCCGAGGAGTTTCCTTGTTCCTCTCTCTCTATATATATATATATATATCATTATTAAATTGCTACAGAACTCTATTGCAGGTATGTATGATATTTAGAGATATACTCAAAATTATAGCAATATAACAGAAAAATATGAAATTAAATATTATTAGGGTTCCTGAAAGGTTGACTGATGTCATACTGTAATTATTGGTTTATACTACTAGTCCACTCATTAAAAATATGACTTTTAAATATATTTTTTAAAATATAAAATAGGAGGAAATATTATTATATGTATATTTATTTATATATATATTCTAAATATACTCATGTCTGGTATTAAAATACACATGCTCAATTAAGCCAGATAGTCACATATATGTTGACCAGAAAGTTTATTAAAGGGGCAGTCTAGTCCAAAATAAACTTTCATGATTCAGATAGGGCATGTAATTTTAAACAATTTTCCAATTTACTTTTATCACCAATTTTGCTTTGTTCTCTTGATATTCTTAGTTGAAAGCTTAACCTAGGAGGTTTATATGCTAATTTCTTAGGCCTTGAAGGCCACCTCTTTTCAGAATGCATTTTAACAGTTTTTCACCACTAGAGGGTGTTAGTTCACGTGTTTCATATAGATAACACTGTGTTCATGCACGTGAAGTTATCTGGGAGCAGGCACTGATTGGCTAAACTGCAAGTCTGTCAAAAGAACTGCAATAAAGGGGCAGTTTGCAGAGGTTTAGATACAAGATAATCACAGAGGTTAAAAGTATATTAATATAACTGTGTTGGTTATGCAAAACTGGGGAATGGGTAATAAAGGGATTATCTATCTTTTAAAACAATGAAAATTCTGGTGTAGATTGTCCCTTTAATATTAGAAAATATGAGTATATTTAAATATAGACATTTGATAAAAATATAGACTAAGAAACAGAATGTTTTTTATATGAAATGAAAATGCATTCCAGTTTACTTGTCATCCCCCTGGTGTTTTGTGCGAGAATTGCAACCTAAAGGTATTTTAGATTATCAAGGAATTTAAAATAGCTATGTGCATTCTCAAAGGGCCAATGAGAGACAAGCTCCAATTAAGGGCGTAAACAATTTCTGTTGGAATGAATAGAAGTGAAGGAGTGGCTTATCACTGATAAAAGTTGCTACACTAGTTGTGAGAGGGACTGATATAGACTCAGATTCATAGAGACAAAACCTCTTGGAGACTTTTTGGCTGCAGACTCACTTGGCTGGCACTCATTCACTGGACTAAAACAGAGATACACACTAGTTTCTCTGACTCCATTTTGTTTGGACCCTTTCTTGGGATAAGAAAGATAACTTTGAGGCCTGTACCCTTCACATACATTCCTTCACGTATGACCAACCAGAAGCCACAGGATATTGAATTATCATACTGGTTTGCTGGTGATGTATATGGTTATTTTATATTTTAATAGATTTAACAAAGGTATTCTATAGCTAAATGGTAGCTGTGATTTGTAAGTGTAAATTGTAAGTACAGGTAGGGGTTCCATAGTCCTGTGTAGTTTAGAAATAATTATATTGGTGCTAAATGATTGTATTGCTGGAAAAGATTTTGTGAAATCTCTCAGATATTGCATATAAATTGGTTATTGTGTTAATAATATACATTTTCTCTGGTTTTTTATATATTCAGTATTGTAACTTAGTGACTTATATAATGGCAGTAAATTAGAGTTGTCGGCTAATTATAGATTGTTCTGGTATTCTCATTTGTGATATCTTAATAGGTGATTCATTTGGAGCTAATGTTAAGTTATAGAAATATATTTTATGGTTTGCTTTGTATATAAAATTGTAACAGCATAGACATATATAATTGATTCATAATTTATTTTCTACATACATTTATTTAATGTGTATATAAAGGTAACTGATCAGAACTAATTATTAAATGTTAAATTTCAGTTGGAATTATTGTTGTGTAAATATACCCACATCGTTTGGAGGTTACTGCTGAAGTATATAGTATGAATATATAGAGATATAAATATATAGAGATATACTGTATAAATATATAAATATTTATTAAAAAAACACATTTTTTTCTAAGTGAAAAACAGGAAAGTATTTCTATTCTAAAACCCATTAAAATGGTTAAAATGATATTGCATATTTCAAGGTATTTGACTAAGAAGGGTTTAAATACATATTTAGACCTATAAACACATAAATACAATATCTGCCTTTCTATGGCCTAGATTTAGAGTTCGGCGTTAGCCGTGAAAACCAGCGTTAGAGGCTCCTAACGCTGGTTTTAGGCTACCGCCGGTATTTGGAGTCACTCAAAATAGGGTCTAACGCTCACTTTTCAGCCGCGACTTTTCCATACCGCAGATCCCCTTACGTCAATTGCATATCCTATCTTTTCAATGGGATCTTCCTAACGCCGGTATTTAGAGTCGTTTCTGAAGTGAGCGTTAGACATCTAACGACAAAACTCCAGCCGCAGAAAAAAAGCAGGAGTTAAGAGCTTTCTGGGCTAACGCCGGTTCATAAAGCTCTTAACTACTGTACCCTAAAGTACACTAACACCCATAAACTACCTATGTACCCCTAAACTGAGGTCCCCCCACATCGCCGCAACTCGATTACATTTTTTTAACCCCTAATCTGCCGACCGCCACCTACGTTATACTTATGTACCCCTAATCTGCTGCCCCTAACACCGCCAACCCCTGTATTATATTTATTAACCCCTAACCTGCCCCCCTCAACGTCGCCGCCAGCTACTTACAATAATTAACCCCTAATCTGCCGACCGCAAAGCGCCGCCACCTACGTTATCCTTATGTACCCCTAATCTGCTGCCCCTAACACCGCCGACCCCTATATTATATTTATTAACCCCTAATCTGCCCCCTCAACGTCGCCTCCACCTGCCTACACTTATTAACCCCTAATCTGCCGAGCGGACCTCACCGCTACTATAAATGGATTAACCCCTAATCCGCCTCACTAACCCTATCATAAATAGTATTAACCCCTAATCTGCCCTCCCTAACATCGCCGACACATAACTTTAAATATTAACCCCTAATCTGACGACCGGAGCTCACCGCTACTATAATAAATGGATTAACCCCTAAAGCTAAGTCTAACCCTAACACTAACACCCTCCTAAGTTAAATATAATTTAAATCTAACGAAATTAATTAACTCTTATTAAATAAATTATTCCTATTTAAAGCTAAATACTTACCTGTAAAATACATCCTAATATAGCTACAATATATATTATAATTACATTGTAGCTATTTTAGGATTAATATTTATTTTACAGGCAACTTTGTAATTATTTTAACCAGGTACAATAGCTATTAAATAGTTAAGAACTATTTAATAGTTACCTAGTTAAACTAATAACAAAATTACCTGTAAAATAAATCCTAACCTAAGTTATAATTAAACCTAACACTATACTATCAATAAATTAATTAAATAAAATACCTACAATTACCTACAATAAAACCTAACACTACACTATCAATAAATAAATAAAATACAATTCCTACAAATAACTACAATTACATAAACTAACTAAAGTACAAAAAATAAAAAAATATTTACAAACATAAGAAAAATATTACAACAATTTTAAACTAATTACACCTACTCTAAGCCCCCTAATAAAATAACAAAGACCCCCAAAATAAAAAAATGCCCTACCCTATTCTAAATTAATAGAGTTAAAAGCTCTTTTACCTTACCAGCCCTGAACAGGGCCCTTTGCGGGGCATGCCCCAAGAAAATCAGCTCTTTTGCCTGTAAAAAAAAACATACAATACCCCCCCCCAACATTACAACCCACCACCCACATACGCCTAATCTAACCCAAACCCCCTTAAATAAACCTAACACTAAGCCCCTGAAGATCTTCCTACCTTGTCTTCACCTCAACAGGTATCACCGATCCGTCCTGGCATCCGGTGCTGAAGAGGTCCAGAAGAGGCTCCAAAGTCTTCCTTCTATCCGGCAAGAAGAGGATTCTATCAGCCACTCGGAATTAAGGTAGGAATATTCTGAGTGGCTGATGGAATCAGCCAATCAGAATCAAGTTCAATCCGATTGGCTGATCCAATCAGCCAATCAGATTGAGCTCGCATTATATTGGCTGATCGGAACAGCCAATAGAATGCGAGCTCATTCTGATTGGCTGATTGGATCAGCCAATCGGATTGAACTTGATTCTGATTGGCTGATTCCATCAGCCAATCAGAATATTCCTACCTTAATTCCGATTGGCTGATAGAATCCTATCAGCCAATCGGAATTCGTGGGACGCCATCTTGGATGACGTCCCTTAAAGGAACCGTCATTCGTCGGGAGACGCAGAAAGAAGAGGATGGATCCGCGTCGGCTGCTTCAACATGGACCCGTTCCGCACCGGATGGAAGAAGATCGAAGATGCCACTTGGATGAAGATGTTTGCCGGTCCGGATGTCCTCTTCTTGCCGGATAGGAGGAAGACTTTGGAGCCTCTTCTGGACCTCTTCAGCACCGGATGCCAGGACGGATCGGTGATACCTGTTGAGGTGAAGACAAGGTAGGAAGATCTTCAGGGGCTTAGTGTTAGGTTTATTTAAGGGGGGTTTGGGTTAGATTAGGGGTATGTGGGTGGTGGGTTGTAATGTGGGGGGGGGTATTGTATGTTTTTTTTTACAGGCAAAAGAGCTGATTTTCTTGGGGCATGCCCCGCAAAGGGCCCTGTTCAGGGCTGGTAAGGTAAAAGAGCTTTTAACTCTATTAATTTAGAATAGGGTAGGGCATTTTTTTTATTTTGGGGGTCTTTGTTATTTTATTAGGGGGCTTAGAGTAGGTGTAATTAGTTTAAAATTGTTGTAATATTTTTCTTATGTTTGTAAATATTTTTTTATTTTTTGTAACTTAGTTCTTTTTTATTTTTTGTACTTTAGTTAGTTTATGTAATTGTAGTTATTTGTAGGAATTGTATTTAATTTATTTATTGATAGTGTAGTGTTAGGTTTTATTGTAGGTAATTGTAGGTATTTTATTTAATTAATTTATTGATAGTATAGTGTTAGGTTTAATTATAACTTAGGTTAGGATTTATTTTACAGGTAATTTTGTTATTAGTTTAACTAGGTAACTATTAAATAGTTCTTAACTATTTAATAGCTATTGTACCTGGTTAAAATAATTACAAAGTTGCCTGTAAAATAAATATTAATCCTAAAATAGCTACAATGTAATTATAATTTATATTGTAGCTATATTAGGATGTATTTTACAGGTAAGTATTTAGCTTTAAATAGGAATAATTTATTTAATAAGAGTTAATTAATTTCGTTAGATTTAAATTATATTTAACTTAGGGGGGTGTTAGTGTTAGGGTTAGACTTAGCTTTAGGGGTTAATCCATTTATTATAGTAGCGGTGAGGTCCGCTCGGCAGATTAGGGGTTAATAAGTGTAGGCAGGTGTCGGCGACGTTGATGGGGGCAGATTAGGGGTTAATAAATATAATATAGGGGTCGGCGGTGTTAGGGGCAGCAGATTAGGGGTACATAAGGATAACGTAGGTGGCGGCGCTTTGCGGTCGGCAGATTAGGGGTTAATTATTGTAAGTAGCTGGCGGCGACGTTGTGGGGGGCAGGTTAGGGGTTAATAAATATAATACAGGGGTTGGCGGTGTTATTATTATATTTAACTTAGGAGGGTGTTAGTGTTAGGGTTAGACTTAGCTTTAGGGGTTAATCCATTTATTATAGTAGCGGTGAGCTCCGGTCGTCAGATTAGGGGTTAATATTTAAAGTTATGTGTCGGCGATGTTAGGGAGGGCAGATTAGGGGTTAATACTATTTATGATAGGGTTAGTGAGGCGGATTAGGGGTTAATCCATTTATTATAGTAGCGGTGAGGTCCGCTCGGCAGATTAGGGGTTAATAAGTGTAGGCAGGTGGAGGCGACGTTGAGGGGGCAGATTAGGGGTTAATAAATATAATATAGGGGTCGGCGGTGTTAGGGGCAGCAGATTAGGGGTACATAAGGATAACGTAGGTGGCGGCGCTTTGCGGTCGGCAGATTAGGGGTTAATTATTGTAAGTAGCTGGCGGCGACGTTGTGGGGGGCAGGTTAGGGGTTAATAAATATAATACAGGGGTTGGCGGTGTTAGGGGCAGCAGATTAGGGGTACATAGGGATAATGTAAGTTGCGGCGGTTTACGGAGCGGAAGATTAGGGGTTAATAATATAATGCAGGGGTCAGCAATAGCGGGGGCGGCAGATTAGGGGTTAATAAGTGTAAGGGTAGGGGTGTTTAGACTCAGTGTACATGTTAGAGTGTTAGGTGCAGACGTAGGAAGTGTTTCCCCATAGGAAACAATGGGGCTGCGTTAGGAGCTGAACGCTGCTTTTTTGCAGGTGTTAGGTTTTTTTTCAGCTCAAACAGCCCCATTGTTTCCTATGGGAGAATCGTGCACGAGCACGTTTTTGAGGCTGGCCGCGTCCGTAAGCAACTCTGGTATCGAGAGTTGCATTTGCGGTAAAAATGCTCTACGCTCCTTTTTTGGAGCCTAACGCAGCATTTTTTTGGACTCTCGATACCAGAGTTAAATTTATGGTGCGGCCAGAAAAAAGCCTGCGTAGCGTTAACAACCCATCTACCGCCAAACTCCAAATCTAGGCCTAAGGGAGCTATAATGGTTAAAGCCAGGGGCATAACTAGACCTCATTGTTTCCTGGGCAAGTGCTGTGGTGGTGCATCACATTTCAGAAGCACATTAATCATTTGTTATAATTTATTAACACGGAAGCTGTTGATACTTAAACATAGAGTACAATTTAGGCGATAACGCTGTTATTAAGCAAATATCAGTATTTGTATCCCGATGTGGGGTTGTTTTACATTTAATACAGCATGAAAGGAAGTGGGTATATTATTAGTATATTATTTTGTGGTACCTACCACCGCCAACCACAGCTGACAACTGGGCGTTCCCTTATAATTCAACAGCTTTATTATTTCCCGCCCTATGGTTAAATCCTCTACAAGACTACACAACAGTGGAGTACGTTGTTATTTGTTGCTATTTGTTTAAACCCTTACTAGCATGTATATGTGAGACACAACCCAATCTCACTCTTTCTTATTAACCTGTTAGTATAGCTTATTAGAACGGAAGCTATTGGTACATAATGTGGAGTATAATTTAGGTGCCAACGCTGCTTCTTATTGGTAGTGTCTAATCTCAGCTCACCACCCAAGTGTATGTAATAGACAGCAACACACATAGAAATCTTATGATTCACTCCCCTCAGAAGTGACTAGTGTGTCGTTTAATTCTACATGGGGAGGGTGAAATATGCCTAACTGTATATCCAACCTAGTGTAAATATTAGATACAACCGTATTAACCGTTTACATAGGAAGTCAATAAACTATATCACAACATTACCATAAACCAACATAAAGGGTAACATGGGAATATCCTGACACACTTAGCTCATCTTTGTACCCATTTCCAATAATTGGAATTGATATCATATATACAATATTTTGTTTAGCACCACAACAAAAATTGCAGATTTCTTATATAACGAGCAAGCTTGAAACCCATATAGGATGTGACTACCATTTAAAGTTATAGCTTCTTCTGCTGAGATTTAAAAGGGGCACTTGGCAGCAATACGATTATTAACTTTATTGAACTTCCTTGCCATTTTGTGGCTCCCTTCAATGCATTCAGCCTAATATGGTTTATTTAATTACTCA
Organism: Bombina bombina; assembly: GCF_027579735.1. Taxonomy (NCBI): domain Eukaryota; kingdom Metazoa; phylum Chordata; class Amphibia; order Anura; family Bombinatoridae; genus Bombina; species Bombina bombina. Next base: position 287,951,686 of record NC_069502.1, on the reverse strand, counting down.
ATTTTGAGGGTATCCAATTTTATTTTCAAGAGGTATTATTCTCTGGAAGTTTAACCTGATTGGTGCTTCACTTATTGTATCACACTGTGATTTTAATTCACATTATGTTTTATTTTTACCTTATTAAAAGTTAAGTTTTATCCCTTCACCCCTTTTATTGGAAGATCCCCGTTTGGGTCCTCCTTGAACCTTAAGCCTCTCATTCTTTAGTGGTGTTGAGTGCTATTTATGTGCATACTTTTCAAATGCCCACATTTGAATTCCCCAACATTTCAGAAGCATCCTTTCTGGCTGTAGCCAGCAGAAGCTAAGCTGGCAGCTCATTTGAAACTTCTATATGACTGTGAATTATTATTCCTGCCTGGTTAGTCCATAGATAAGATATTAACATCCTGTACAAATATGGTGGCAGGCTTTTCTTTACAGTAACACTGTGGTAGAAACCCCTGTCACCATATTTAAAAGGGCAAACACACTTTCCTAGCACTTTGAGTTCTGTTTTGAGGGTACACAGAGATCTATGACAAACAGGATTGCTTTAGAGACCATCCTGGACTGATTTGGTAATCATCAAACTACTTTGAAGCCATTTACACATCATCAGACATCATCAGGCTTGTGCAGTCATCAGCTAAAATAAAAATAATTCTGGGTGATGACTTCACAATGATTAGCAGATTACTTTACTGATTACATCACAAGCATGAACAGGCACTGGGGTAAATTTATTATTGTGCGGACGGACATGATACGATGTAGCATATCATGTCCAACGCACATTGAGCGTATGCTGTCGATATTTATCATTGCACCAGCAGTTCTTGTGAACTGCTGGTGCAATACTGCCCCCTGCAGATTTGCGGTCAATCGGCCGCTAGCAGGGGGTGTCAATCAACCCGATCGTATTCTATCGGGCTGATTGCTGTCTGCGACCTCAGAGGTGTCGGACGAGTTAAGGAGCAGCAGTCTTAGGACCGCTGCTTCTTAACTTCCACTTCAGGGGGAACTGAAGCAGAGTGGGTTGGAAGCAGCATCCGCTGCTTCATAAATCGACCCCACTGAATTAATCTAGTTTCATCTCATTAAAATTCTTCAGGATGGCTTCCGATGACTAGTCTGGATTCATTGATTACTTCAGAATGACTCCAGAAAGATCATCTTTTTTGACTAGGGGAGGCCGGAGAGGAAGCAGGTAGAGTCTGGGACCCACCAGACTCCCCTATAGCAATGCCACTACTAAACGTAGGGCCAGATGTGTCCCCTAGAGTTACTGTAGCAGTAATATATTTAATATGTTTCTATATTGAGTCCTAGATAGGTGCAAGTGTTTAGGGAGTTCAAAATCTTAGATTAACCCAGGGACATATAAAATAAAAACGAAATATACCAGAGCATATACAGCTGTAAAAGGCAATGCAGATTTATTCAACTTTCTTTATGTCAGTTTTAAATGGTTAGAGAGAACTATAAGTATTTGGCCCACTGGAAAGCACAAGCTGTTATTTCCTTTCAATTGGAAGATTTTGTTAATGACACACTGTTAATTCCTAAACTAGATGTTTTCAAAGCACAGTAATGACTATTCTGCCGTCATATACTTGTTAATAATTGCAGTTGAAGACAGCAGTTTCAGGATGATCACAAAAAGCAGAAGAAACATCTGTGAAAACTCACTTATTGTTGCAATTGAAGAATAAAACTCTTTTTTTAGAACATTAATAATCACTAATCCTACTGTGACAATTTCCTTTCCTTCGTGTTTATGCAAAAGCACTGGAACTTTTTTTTTATATATAATCAACTAATTGGAAATTAGCAAAAAAAATATTTCACTCTAATTTGGAATAACTTTGGGGGTCAGTTTTGAATTTCCTGATGCTGAATGTGAGGAAATTTCAACAATTTAATTATGTGTAATTGGCTGCTAATTATTTAACAGGGGAGAAAGACCACTAATGGAATAAGGTTTAGACTCCATTTGAATTACAATGTTTAAATTAGAGGTCTTCATTTCTTCTTTGAATAAAAGATCATTGACATGAATGTAAGGCCGGCATATTTAAAAGGAACAAAAAAAGGATCATTAAAAGTTGATTTCCCTATAAAATATTTAATTACGCATTATAACAACTTTGTAATACACATTCATTATGTTGTCTGATTTCCCTGTAATTTACCTCTGATAATTGAAATTTTGTACAATCCCAGAAGTGGATCTTGCATGAGACAGAAAATTGACCCTGCAACATTCTTCAACACAGTGAATAATTGATCAACGCAGGATCTCATTTGTAGCTGTCCCTACCAGGGTGCCGCAAAAGAGATAAGATAAACAATGTTTGAGAGACTTTACAAGTGTTTGTCTCGTGAAAAGTGGGAGAAAACATGTTAGTGAGTTTCACCTGACTGGAAGCTGGGAAGAATTTAAAATATAAGATATGGGGGTACAATATTTAACCTTTAACAAGTTAAAGAGCCCGCAAACACTTGATTAAAATGCTTTAAAGGGGCAGTGTACAACAATTTTCATATAACTGCATGTAATAGACACTACTATAAAGAAGAATATGCGCAGATACTGATCTAAAAATCCAGTATCAAACCTTTTACAAACGTACTTAGAAGCTCCTAGTTAAGCACTGTTAATGAGGTTGACTGGGACACCCAGTGAAAGGTGCTTGGAAAACAAGAAGAGCAGAAACTCCCCCCTTCCCTGCATATGAAAAACATATAACATAAACAGGAGCCAGCAGTAGTCTGTAAACGCGTGTATACATATGACATCTGGGTTTGGTTAGGAGTCTGAACATCATCACAATGATATTAAAAAATAAGCAATACGTGCACATTGTTTCTTTATGCAAACTTTTTAAGGCTCCAGTGCCTACTGAATATGTGCAAGAGAGCACAGTGTATACATGTATGCATTGTGTGATTAGCTAATGGCTGTCACATGATAGGAGGGATATGGCGGGGCTGATTAACTTTGAAATTTGTCAGAAAACATTCTATTGCCCATTTCAAATTTAAAGTGCAATTACATTGTCTTTTTATTGTGTATTTGCCATTTTTTAAATTCTACTGTATTTAGTGGTAAGTTAATTATACATAGTAAAGGAACTTTGCAGTATACTTTCAATATTTATTTCTCTCTTTTTTCTGTAAAAATAAACCTGAAAGACCACATGACAAACTTTTCTATTGAAGCCAAACAAAGGAGATATTTTTTTACTAAAATGGCAGTGGGAACCCTTGTGTTCTCCAAACTCAAGTCCAGATTGGCCCCTCCAATTGGAAAATAATGGCTGTATTTTGACAGTTGAAAAACAATTTCAGCAAACAAGGTGATGATTTGTTCTAATAACATCCAGATTGGAAGACGTAGGAAGCCACAATAGGTACTTACATAAAAAGACAATAAACAAAGTGGTGTATATAACAAAAACATTTCAAATTTATAGAAATGAGGATAAATAGGTCCAATATGAACATATTTTAGAACTAGGCATGAAAGTTATTAATACTGAATCAGAAGCCATGTAATATTATGATACAAACAATCAGTACCATCTGGTATATAGTATGACCAAATAATTTTAACCCACATGTCTTCTAACACAGAGCTAATTCTAATGCATAGTTTCTGTTTACTGTTAGACTTCAGTATACTCAGCATAAAATAAACTAAGAAAAAAAACACATTGAATATGGTGAAGTACTATATTGAAGAATCACAAGCAGATCCTTTCACACCAATAACGTACTATATTTGTTAGTGGTAAATAATCTTTCTATTATGCCCCTTGCCTGATTCACTTTGTGTGCAGACTTCATGGGGAGTGGCTAAATCCGATCCTAGTACAGGATAGTTTGTTCAGATTATGACATATAATCCATTGCAATTAGTATTGTATGGCTGGATTATAGTATATTAACTGTGAATTACTTGTGTACTCTGAGTATTTTTGCAACATTATTTATAACTATTTTATTTATTTATTTTTAATTTTGTTTATTTGAACAAAATGTTTTGAGACCAGTCACTAAAACAGGCAATAGCGGAGACCTTGTTTAGCTGCAACAAATTGGGTCAGAAAATCTGCATATGTAATAGCATCACTAAATATATATTACAAGTATGTTTTGTTACCATAATAAAGTCATTATGAAAAATCATAGGTAGTTTTGTATCAACTCTATTATAGATAGCTGCATAGGATCTAGGCCCAAGTCTTAAATTTTTGAGTTCCAAAAAAAAGTTTGACAAGAAGAGATATTTGGAAAAAAAGTCAATAATATTGTTACCCTCTACTCATATTAAATAATTTAAATGTTAGTTCACTAATAAGTGCAGGTCTAACCAAAAGCCCTATGGAGAAACCAAGGGCAACACTTTCTTCAGAAGCTGTAAAGGGCTACGTTTGTGTCTTTTTTATTTCCAGTCCTTAGGTATAGGTTGGTCTACTGTAGTGGAGATGTGCATGGGAGAAAATCTCACTTCAAGCAAATAATTTGTCCCAAATTTTTAAAGAAATTGGTTTCAATTAATATAAGTATATACTTAAAGGGACATAAAACCCAATATACTTCTATTATCTAATTTGTTTTGTTCTCTTGACATCCTTTGTTGAAAAGGATACCTAGGTAGGCTCAGTAACTGCTGATTGGTTGCTGCACAAATATGCTTCATGTTATTGGCTCACCCAGTGTGTTAACTAGGTCCCAGTAGTGCATTGCTTCTTCTTCAACAAATAATACTAAGAAAAATAAGCAAATTAGATAATAGTAGTAATTTGTAAAATTGTATTCTCTATCTGAATCATGAAAGAAAAAATATCAGTTTCATGTCCCATTAATTTGTTTCAGACTAATCCCCTAAACCTAAGCACTTTTAACCCATAACCACCAGCCCTCTCTTGCAATAAACCCAAATGACCAATACAACCAAACATACACTTAACCAGGCCACCATCACAATTATTTAATGTGCTCTAACTGCGACCCCTCACCAACATTCAAGCACTGAAACGCCCACTGCATCTAACCCCTAACCATGACCCCACCGTGTACTTATTCTCCTAACTGCAGGACACTGCAGGATCCTACCACCACACTTAAACCCTGAACCACCCACTGCATCTAACCCCTAACCATGACCCCACCGTGTACTTATCCTCCTAACTGCAGGACCCTGCATGATCCCACCATGGCACTTAACATTCTTAACCATAACCCAGGGAAATTAGATGTGAGGGGTTTAGGCTATTGGGAGTTAAGTGCAGTGAGGGGTCATGGTTTGTAGTGGTAGGGTGAAAGTATTTGCGGTTAGGTGGGTTAGGTACGGTGAGGGTTTTGGTGGCTAGGGATTTAAGTGAAATGGAATAGTCTTACTTTAGGAGGCTAGGTGCAGTGTGAGCTCAGCAGTTAGGGGTTTAATTGCAGTGGGGGTTGTAGGTTAGGAAGTTAGGTGTGGTGGGGGTTTGGTGGTTAGAGGGTTAAGTGTGGTGGAAGGATTACGGTTAATTTAGGGTTAAATTGTAATGATGCATCAATTCATGTAGGTGGCAGGATGTTATTCGTTTTTGCACAAAATCAATAAAAAAACTAAATTTTATTTGCATTCATACAAATTAAATGAACATCTCTAATACAGAGACTCTTACTTTTGTTAATCTGGAAACTTGCAGGTATTATACTTTTATTCTCATGTATTATATGCTCTGAAGGAATAGAAAGGGGCTTTATATTTCTGTTTGTGGTGTTTTTCCTTTGATTTGATCTGTTGTTTTCGGTGCCATTTTGTCAATGTTTTGCATGAATAAAGGAGACATAACTGAAACGGGAGCCATATAATTACAACATTGCTGATTCAAGTGTTAGTAGCTCCAGGTTAAGACAGAATTTTTGATGCTTTTAGAGTTCCAGATCAGCCTAATGTATTGTTATATGTTAGGCACTTCTTGTGGGCTACTTACACATACAGTACCTTTTCCCACATTTAGTGAACTTGTACTTTGTATTGACATTTTAACTATTTTCTTCTCCCTTTTAAGGTTCATTCAAAAGCCCTTTTAAATAAATTGTAGACTGATTTGGATGTGCCACCTTGCAATTCAAGGGAATGTTACATCAGTATAAGTATAAATAAAGCAAAAACAAAACCTTTCTTCATAATGCTTATGAAACAATATGATCATAACCTAACCAAAGTTGGGTGGATTGTCCACTCCCCAACCACACACTGTCAAACAAAATAACAAAACTTACAGTCTTAAAATACTAAAACAGGCTGACGACCTCACGTTGTTTTTAACGAATCCGCTGGAATTGCTCCCTCCCCTCCTGGAGACTATTGACACCTTTGGTAGAATAACGAACTATAGGATTAATGTCTCTATGACTGAGGCCTATACGATACACGTTGGGCAGGCTGAACAGAGATGCCTTAGATGGTATTACTCGTTCAGGTGGTCAGTGGACGGGATTAGACACTTGGGGGTCTTCCTATCCCATGGGAAGGATATAGTGATACAGGAAAAGTATGCTACTCTGCTAAAGGAGGTTGACAGCAGGTTGAAATCTAAGAAATATGAGGAAATCTCTTGGACGGGCAGAATTGCCGCATTAAAAATGATGATCCTTCCCAAGTTAACTTACATCATGCGGTGTATCCCTATCCCAGTGCCGGAGCGGATCCTGCGCGGCTTCCAAGCATCATTTAATTCCTATGTTTGAGCGAACAAGCGGCCCGAGAGTTGCAGCGGCCACGCTTCAGGCTCCGGTAATCCGAGGTGGACTGGGTTTACCCAACGTCCAACTATACTATCAGGCGACTATGATTTTGCATGTTTCAGCGTGGGGACCAGCCCTACCCCCCACAAGATGGAAGGAGCTAGAACAGGCTTCCCTACCTGCATACACTGAACTCTCAGACCTACTTTGGGTCCCCCCGCACTTAGCTTCACGAATACCTGTCTCTAACCAACTCATCAAAGGCTGTCAAACAGCCTGGTTCCAACTGCGGCACAACCAGTTGATAGCCCCACACTCATCTCCCATTCACCCGGTCGCGTCACTCCTACAAGGGCTGCCGAATGTCCGACTAGCCCTCTGGAAGACCCTTGAGATCATTACTTTAAGCGACTTCTACTTAAATGAGAAACTTCTCTCAGCCCAAGATATAATAGCCAGGTTTGGCATCCCTCGTCGCTTGGAATTTGATCTTATGAGACTTAGATCCTTCATGAAAGCCTGGGGATTTCTGACCGACAAGATCAGGACCCCCACCATCTGGGAGATCAGATGGAAAGCAAATCTGCAACTATACAAACCCCTTACCGCTCACTACAAATCCCTCCTAGGGCCTCCCACCCTTATAAAAACAAGACATATGACCTCCTGGGAAACTGAATTAAGACTGACTTACACGTCCCAAGACTGGTCCAGGGCGATACAGTTGACTAAATCTGCACTACATTGTGCCACGATGTACAAACTTTACTTTAAGATTATTACTAGATGGCATTTAGTGCCGACCAAGCTTCGGACTCTGTACCCTGCTCACTCACCCCTATGTTGGAGAGGGTGTGGTGAGATTGGCACCCCGCTCCATGTGTGGTGGTCATGTGACAGACTCCGACCACTTTGGTCTAAGACTTCTGCGACCTGTGCGGCCCTAGAGCTCACGACGCCAGATAATCCAGGCCTAGCCCTCCTACATATCGGGGTAAAGAAAATACCCAAGCATAAGCGATACTTGTTAGTCTACCTATTGACATTTGTCAAGATGTTAATAGCAAGGAACTGGAAGAAACAGCATACCCCAAGATGGCAAGCTGTGGTCAACTACCTGAACTACATTAAATCCATGGAATACTATGTCTTCTGGATGCAACACCAACCTGACCTCTTCAGCCAAATCTGGGGGCCCTGGGAGGCTCACCTTAAACAGACCCCTAGACCTGCTTTTGATCATGACCCTACCTGGACTTAGAGGAAGCACCTTGCTGTGATTGAGACTGAGGTGCCCGCCCATAAGATTCCCCCCCCCCTCCCCGCTTTGATACCCTCCCTCCCTTCTCTCCCATCCCCCCCTTCCCATAGGGGTGTGAGTGAACTAGTCTCACCCCCTAATTTCTAAACATATATACTACGTATGCCTAGTATCTCCTCCTCACGATTGTCAGGCCTACTAGGTGTGGCATTTATTGCCGTACGACACTTAAAATATAAAAACTTAAATATTCCTATAGAATAGCCAAAACATAACAACCAAGACACACAGATACACGCTAGGGTATGTTTAAATACTCCTTCTGACTTCTTTATTAAGTGCATTGATTTCCTGCTAATGTCATTCCTTCTATGCCTAATCGTGTATATTTTCGTTCATAACTATGTCTAAAGATAATTGCGTTGTTAAATGGTTTCTGTACTATATTTGCCAATAAAAAAACTTATTTAAAAAAAATCTAAAAAAAAAAAAACAGCTCACCATCAGCATGTTTTTCTGTTTCTCACAGTTCCTCCCTAACAACCTCAGCATACATTACTTAACACGTGCTTATTGCTAATTATTAGCTGCAAGTAAATAGGCCCATTTGAATGGGCATGGTCTTGTTCAAATGAGTAAAATAAAATAATAAACAAAAACATAAAATAAACACAGCAATACCACATAATTTAATACTTTGCATTTGGTATGTCTTTGAAAAACATAAAGGGGACCCAAATTTTAAAATACTGCATTCCTTTTAACTGAACTCAAGTCTAATGACAATATTTAAATAGTATCTTATCTAAAACCACTGAGTGGAATGAAGCAAAATTTTACATTGATCCGTAACCATAGTTGTTCAAACTGTGTTGTCGTCCCCAAAACTCTTGAAAGCAAGTATGCTGGTATAGACTGATGTTGCTATACTTCACTTGTAGCATGGAGGTCATAGGTCACATGGTTTGGCAGTCATATAAAAAAAATTGTGACCAATTTCTCAAAACATTTGAAAATCTTCTCTAGCTGCATCCAGGTGGATTCCGAAAATGGCAGGGTGGTGAAATAATCCACAGAAGGCCATTTTCAGAATCCACCGGGATGCAGCAAAGGCAAACGGAGCATTACAAAAAAAATAACCGTCCGCAATAAGTAATAAAAAAAAAAAATAACCGCCCACAAAAAGTATTTTAAGAAAAGAAAAAAAATACCCCAAAAAATTATTAACCCCTAAATCCACCAACCACAACATTGCAAACTACCTAATACATCTATTAACCCCTAATCCGCAACCCCCCACAACTCATTACACCTAATTTACCTATTAACTCCTAAACCGCCAACCTCCACAATGCAAAAAAATAATTTAATGACTAAGCCCCCTAACCTAACACCCCCTAAATTAACCCTTAATTACATTTAAAAAATACTACATTACAATTCAAATAAAAAATATTACATTACATGAATATAAAATTACAGAAAAAAAAAAGGCTAACATTACAAAAAATAATAAACAACACTATCCAAAATAAAAAAAATAAACCTAATCCCTATGAAAATAAAAAGCCCCCCCAAAATAAAAACATCCCCTAATCTAAGAATAAGCTACCAATAGCCTTTAAAATGGGTTTTTGTAGGGCAGTGCCCTAAAGAAATCAGCTCTTTTACATTAAAAATAAACAAAGTCCCCCCCCTAACAGTAAAACACCCCACCCACCAAACCCTCCAAAATTAAAAAAACTAACACTAATAAACCTAAACTACCCATTGCCCCTAAAGGGGCATTTGTATGGGCATTGCCCTTAAAAGGGCATTAATCCCTGTTGCAAATTGCCCAATAAACCCTAATCTAAAAAAAAGAAAAACTCCAAAAAATAAAACACTAAAGCCCCAAATAGGTACTCACGGTTTCAGAAGTCCAGCGGAGAAGGTGTTCTTCCAGGCGGGTCCATCATCTTCATCCACAGCAAAGGCGGCGTGGAGCAGAGGTCCGGAGTGGTCTTCCCAGATGTGGCGGTCTTCCCACATGTGCGCAGAGCGGAGGTCTGGAGCAGTCTTCCCAGATGTGGCGATCCTCGGCAGCGGTCATCGGCGGCGGTGTTCTACGGCGAAGGCGGAGAGGTTCCTCTTCATGCGATCGTCCGCCACACACTGAAGATTGAATTCAAGGTACCCCATATTTATTGGGGTACCTTGCATTCCTATTGGCTGAAATTTTAAATATCAGCCAATAGGATAAGAGCTATTGAAATCTTATTGGCTGATTTGAACAGCCAATAGGATTTCAGTAGCTCTAATCCTATTGGCTGTTTTGAAAAATTCAGCCAATAGGAATGCAAGGTACCCCAAATTGATTGCGGTACCTTGTATTTAATATTCAGTATTCGACAGACATCGGATGAAGAAGAGCCTCCATGCCGCCGAGGATCACCGCTGCCACGACGAATGCCGCCACCGAGGTCCGCCAAAGCCGCCACAGATGACCACCGCTTTCACTGTGGATGAAGATGATGGACCCGTCTGGAAGAAGAACTTCTCCACTGGACTGGACTTCTGAAACCGTGAGTAGCTATTTGGGCCTTTAGTGTTAGGGTTTTTTTAAATTTTTGGGGGGGTTTATTTTTTAGATTAGGGTTCATTGGGCAATTTCAAAAAGCGCTGAATGCCCTTTTAAGGGCAGTGAAAAAGAGCTAAGTGCTATTTTAAGGGCAATGCCCATACAGATGCCACTTTAGGGGCAATGGGTAGTTTTATTTTGGGGGGTTTGGTGGGTGGGGGGTTTTACTGTTAGGGGGGACTTTGTCTATTTTTAATGTAAAAGAGCTGATTTATTTAGCACAATGCCCTACAAAAAGCCATTTTAGGGGCTATTGGTCATTTAGTATTAGATTAGGGGGTGTTTTTATTTTGGGGGGATTTTTTTATTTTTATAGGGGTATTCGTTTAGGTTTAATTTTATTATTTTGGATAGCTTTGTTTATTTTTTTTTTCTGTATTTTTACTTTTTAAGTTTTTGTAGCTTGGGGGTTACATTTTTAATGCATAAACTGCCCTCTGGGCAGGCTTATCAACTAGTATTAATATAACCGTGTTAGTTATGCAAAACTGGAGTAGACCCTTTAAGTGTATGTAATATTTGTATGTTAGATATTTATACCTACATATTTTTGGATAAATTGCAAAATTGTGCAAAGTAATTTTGTTTTTATATTTTTCTATATTTTTAGTTGTTATTTTAATTGAACCATAAAAGCATCAAATCATAAATTTTGCTTTTTTGGAAAGGTGAAGTGATGCTAAATGTAGGACAATAAAATGTGTTTTTGAAATATTTAACAAATAATGACTCCCATCCATGCTGCTATTTAATGTACACCATTTATATGGTGGTGTTTTCCCATATTATGACATTGCTGCAAACTAAAGTTATTTTTTAAAAATGCTTTAGTGAAAAAGTGACATATAATATGTATGGGTACCTCACAGAAAAAAGAGTTAAAATGTATGTGTAAATGCAATGAAAGCCAAACAACTACAATTCTAGATTCATTGGTTGTACGAGAGAAGAGGATCAGTTACATGATGGGGCGTCTGTATTGGATTGCGCAAAAATCTTCAATCATATGTATTATTCTGCCACTTCATTTATTTGACAATTTATTTTTATTTTCATTTTTATTATTTATGTTAAAGAGAAATCGGGGACGAATTATTAAGCTTTGAATGGAGCTTGATGTCCCTGTTTCGTGCCGGAAACAGCAATTATGAAGTAAACGGTCTAAAGACCACTGCTCCATAAATGGTCTGCTGCCTCTGAGGCTGCGGTCTGTAATCTGCCCGATCCTATGCGATCAAGCTGATTGACACCCCCTGATAGCGGGCGATTGTGCAATGATAAATGCCTGACAGCGTATGCTGTCGGCATTCAGCAATGTCTGTCGGACATGATATGCTACAGCGCATCATGTCGGACAGACATTGATAAATCGGCCCCATCGAATGTTAAACTTTTATAATCCAGAAAGAGTTTTAAACTTTAAAAACCTTTCCATTATCAAATTTCAGATTTAGCTCTTACTCTAGGTAGCTTTTATTGATTTGAAAGCACATTCTTAGGAAGTCTAAGGAGCATGCCCATGTCTTTAGTATTATGTGATCCAAGATATGTGCACCCTCCTAAACTTTCTCCAGAATTTACAGAAGAGAAAGATGTAAATTTGATTAAAGAAAGAAATAGGAAAGATTTTAAAATCTGTACACTCTGTTTCATTAAAGTTTAATTTCTGTATCACATATCAAATGCATTTAATCATTCAAATATTCATCCTGGTATGATGATGTGTTTGATCTTTTGTATACTACTTAATTATTTCTGTTCACAGGCTGCTTATATTTTACTTTATCTGCAAAACATACAACATTAGTTTGATATGTCACTATTTGGGCTTGTAGGCGTGAACGTCTAAAACAATATTAAATCATTTGAAGTTTATTTTTCTATGTTTTATTCATGGGGTGTTTTGAATTACAACACATCCTCCTTATCAACAACACCTGAAAGTCTTACCTATGTCTTCCTATCCAGATAATTCAATTTAACATGAGAAGCATCACCACTACATAATATAGCAGTAGGGGATATGGAGGTAGTGCATGAGTACAACCGTTTTTTATAGACTTCAAACTCAACACAAAAGTTTTTGCTTTACCCTGTAAAAATACCTTCCATGTGTTTAAAAGATGCAGATCTTTACAAGGGTATGCTGGCATAATTTCATAGTTCTTTATTTTTTTGGGGGTTAATCAGAGTGTGCATAAGCATGTCTCTTGTCACATTCTTGCCTGTGACACATTTTTGCCTGGCTGCCATGGAGTGTGGCAGATAACAAAAGCAGTCTACTCCTCTCACTCCCCCCTGCACAGAAAGACATCACACAACTGTGTTTTAGAGACAGCAAACTGTGCACATGCAAGACAGAAACAGCAGATTGTAGAATGCTGACACGAGTTACTGCATTGCCAGGAGTCTGACCAGATGTGCTATTGGGAATGACAGAGAGGCAGCAGTACAAGGGGGTCTGATCTGAGGTGGCTTTGTGCTTCACAGAGTTACTGCATTGCTGGGAGTCTGACCAGATGTGCTATTGGGACTGACAGAGAGGCAGCAGTACAAGGGGTCTGATCTGAGGTGGATTTGTGCTTTACAGAGGGACTGCATTGCTGAGAGTCTGACCACCAGATGTGTTATTGGGACTGACAGAGAGAGGCAGCAGTACAAGGGGTCTGACCTGATTTGGTTATATGGCTGAGAAGGGGGCTGCAGGGTCATAGTGTTTGATCTGATGTTGATATGAATCTAAAGGCTCAAGTTTCTGTCCCTAAGGTGGGTTTGTTACTGAGAGAGGACAGCAGGGCATAGCAAATGCAATAAGCACTATTTCCTGGTACTCTTACATATATAATATGTGATATATATGTAAGAAAAATCCAGCAAGCATTACGTCTTCTACTTAACTTATTTGCTTCCAGAGCTGCATTGAATACATAATAATAGCAATGTGATTAAAAATGTCACCGTCAGCCTTTATGTCTCTTTAATTACAGCTATACTATAAAAATGGCACAATCTTTTTTTCCCCCTGTGGTGGGATGCTTCTGCAAACTAACAGTACGTGATCATGGCTAGTGTCTTCTTTTTATAAGTTACTTGCGTCTTAACTTTTTTCAAAACTATAATAGGTTATTAATATTTTCCTGTGTAATAATTCTTCATAAGTCAGGCAGGCAGTAATCTCTTCAGATGTAATTATTACTAACAAAAAAAACACCATTAGTTAGAGGAAATAAATTACCCATCAATTAAAAATGTTACATCATATTATAAGGCATTTATGTGTTTGCCTTAATCCTTAATATTTATTATCACTAGGCTTGCTCATACAGACAGAATGGTGAGCATTTTTATTACACTTCTATTAATGTCATTTTTTTTACAGGCTGTCAGATGTGATCAGTAGGGGCGTGGCTAGCATAAGATCTGGAGGATAAGGCACAGAGCTCAAGTGGACTTGAGAACAGCTGGCTGAGGAGGATCAGAAAAATGAACACTGCATGTCCACATAACGCTTTATTTACTTCCCCATCTGAGCAGAAATCTGAAAGTAACTTGATACGTTAATGTGGAGTTCTGTTTTGTTGAGGTAAGAAGTCACTTCAATCTGTGCAAACTACTGTATCTAGACTTGTAAAACATTAACAGAAAACAATTTACAGGGCATTTCATGTAATAAAATCTAATAACCAGCACATTTTCTTATTGTTTATTCAAAACATGATTTTAACAAATTTGCACTGCTGATTTGAAATAGTTTATAATGTACAGAATTGGCATTAAAAGGGCTTTATGTAGGATAAATTATTTTGCATAAATGTTTAGATGTTTTATTTTTTCCCTTTTGTTTCAATTTGGTCGCTGTATTCTTTTTTACAGGAAAACAATTCATTAAAGCAATGTTTTTTTTCATTTTTTTTTTTTTTTTTTTTTTTTTCTAAAGAAGACTGGCGATAATGTAAAAGGTTATCTTAAGTACTTGGACTGAACAGTAAAAACAGATGTTATTTAATTAGAGTCTAATGGTGTAAAATGTCTTATTCCTTTTTTTATCTGTAAAACAAACAACAAGCATATATTATGATGAAATAAAGTTTTTTTTCCCTCTAGTAAAAGTACAATAATATCTTTAAGTTAAAGTTGTGAATTATATTTGTGCTTTAGCTATTAATTTATTTGAGCTCTGGGGAATGCATATGGGTTTTGCAGCTTTCTGCCCATCACTTGAACTGCAGACTGGCTTTTTTACAGCTCTGCAAAACTCTTTCTGCCAAGTATGCCAGATTAGGAATCAGTTAATTGACCTAATGATTGGCCAGTGCTGTTCATAAATTAATATCTGCCAGTTTTCTGTACTTAATACTGTAATTAAGTGTATGGCTAATATAGTGCTGTACATGATGTAAGAGTGTATTTTGACTGCCGGAAATGCAAACCATCTTTATAGTAAAGTTAGAATTTATTATGATTGGTGAATCCTGTAGTTTGAATTACTCCAGTACATTAATTAGTACAATAAGTCTTTTTCTGAAACAATTTTAAGCAAAAGGGAAGAAGTAATTTTACATGTATTCTTATTTTCTGTACTTCTGTAAAATTGTGGATTTTAGTAACATATATTACACTTGTTTGAATCTCCTCTCCTAAGTGAGGTATGTATTTATTATATGGAAAAAAAAATTCTGTGTCTAAGAAAGTGCTGTAAGTTGTATAATGTATGTACCTTTTAAAAAAAGAGACTTCATTTTTCTTCATACCTTTGACAGATTTGATTCATTAGTATAATAACATTTACAGAATGTCAGCCTCTGTAATTAGATACAATGCTTTTACTTTGGGATACATTTTATTCCAGTTGAACATTTTATTTAAAGGGACAGTCTACTCCAGAATTTTTGTTTAAAAAGAAAAAGAAAATCCCTTTATTACCCATTCCCCAGTTTTTGCATAATCAACACAGTTATATTAATATATGTTTTACCTCTGTAATTATCTAGTATCTAAGCCTCTGCTGACTGCCCCCCTTATTTCAGTTCTTTTGACAGACTTGCATTTTAGACAACCAGTGTTGACATTAAAGGTAACTCCACAGGGGTGAGCACAATTGTATCTATATGGCACACACAAATTAGCTCTGTCTAGCTGTTAAAAAAAACCTGTTAAAATGCACTGAGATAAGAGGTGGCCTTCAAGGTTTTAGAAATTAGCATATGAGCCTATCTAGGTTTAGCTTTCAACAGAGAATTCCAAAAGAAAAAAGCAAATTTGATGATAAAAGTAAATTGAAAGTTGTTTAAAATTGCATGTCCTATCTTAATCAGGCAAGTTTAATTTTGACTAAACTGTCCCTTTAAATGTTTGACAATAAAAATAAACCTTACACTTTAATGGATAATTGTATTTAAACAAGTATTTGTACTGTTGTAGGATCTAACACTATATGTTACACCAAATATAACATTAGTGAGGGACATACCATTTAGCTATCTATTGAATAATATATATATACTGTATATATATATATATATATATATATATATATATATATATTTAAATATATATATTCTCTTATTCTATTTATTTTAGTTTAGTTTTATAACATATCTGAATTATTATGCAAATTACCAACTTGCTCAAATGTTTACGTTTTGATTATTTTATATAAAGGTGACTGTACATTTTCACAGAATACTCAAGTAAAATCTATATTTAAAAAAATTATGTAAGATAAAGAGAATGCAACAAATATGCATTTTTCCACCACTAAAATTAATCACATCTCTTCTAAATACTTTTTGTATGAAATCAGTTTTTGGGGAGTAAAAATTTTTTAATGTTTTCGAAACTATGTTGTTGGTTTGTTTGTTAACAAAATGAGGAATAAGAAATATCGAATGTGGCGGCGCTGTGTCACCTCAAGGGATGCAAACTGCTCTTTTCCTCTGTGAATCCTGCCTTCTTTCAACCCCAAAATAAAAAGCTCACAATGGTGTAGCACGTTTCAAATAAAATGGTAGGCGCACAAACAGGTCATACTCAACAGGATTTCTGTTTTAAATCAGCCTTTTATTAAAACCATCACAAGGGTATCTTCAGATGCAGGAGTAATAGATTGCACAAACACCTATCTGCTCCCAAAAACAGATAGATTAAGGAAAAAGAAGAAGTGTAACAAATTTGGTGAAAGTGCGCTGGCAGCAACAGGGGTTTGAAATATAACTATTAGAAAAGACAAATTCTATATAGAATCAAACTCTGTTTAAAAAGAATGAATATATCAATTGATGGATAAAATATTTAAACATTTATTATAATAAACAAAAGGATGTTCAATATTACAAATCTATGACCGGTCATATAAAATTTAAAAGCCTTCCTAGTAAAATCTATAAAATTAACAAAACATAATATCAATATATTAATATATATGGATAATGCATTGATATTGTACCTAATAATGAACTTCAGGGAGCGTTAGCTATGACACAAATATTAGCGGTGCACCACTCTCGAATATATAAAATATTAATAAGACTTATCACCATTCCACGTTAAGCGAAAAATATTAATATAATGTGCGTGATGTGTTGCACAAATATCCAAAAAGTCACACTGTTGGATAAAGTTGGTGGTATATATGATAATTCGTTCTAAATATCTTGTCCCATGTAGTGGTTGATAGTCTTTCTGGTGTAATTTTCCCACGTACTCTTCTGTTAATACAGGGTAGCCTGTTTAACAAGACGTGATAGCTTGTAGGTGGGTCGTGTGTTTCACTCATACTATCGGCTACTTTACCTCTAGATGCCTACCTGTCCGTTTGTGGGTATGTCTCGTCCACTCACCCGTATGGCACAGGTATCATTGCAGCCCCACGGATAGTCAGTGACGTCACACGCCGTCCGTCCTCTTCAGAAAGTAGATCCGTCCGGATGGGAGAACTTCAACTCTGCACAGAGTATGTTGGATATTGTAGAAGGGAAAAAAGTGCCAATGCAATCCTTTGTATCCTTAGTCCCTTTAGGTTTGTAAGGTTAGACAAAGTTATGTTTGTGTCGTGAGGCAACCATCAACGCGTTTCACCACTTGTCGTGGCTTTCTCATCTTGACAATCATGTCAAAGCAACTTGAGAAAGGTTTGTTTTGCCGAAACGCGTTGAGCTATATTTTAATAAAATCTGAAGCAGCATCTGAAGATACCCTTGTGATGATTTTAATAAAAGGCTGATTTAAAAGGGAAATCCTGTGAGTATTACCTGTTTGTGCCCCTTCATTTTATTTGAAACGTGCTACACCATTGTGAAATTTTTATTTTAGAGTTGAAAGAAGGCAGGTTTCACAGATGAATACAGCAGCTTGCAATCCCCTGTGGTGATACAGTGCCGACCACATTCAATATTTCTTGTTTATGGATCTGGTCTGGGAGAACCAGGCTGGCAGCGAGCATCTGTAGGGAAGTGCTAACATAGCTTCATACTTTACTGCTATTTACAAACAAAATGAGGAATAAAAAACCGATTTACAGTAACAAAACATAAATATCTGTTATCAGAAATAAGGTTATACTCAAATCAAACCTAGCAAAGGTTAAAAGATTTATTAATTGGTCAATCTACTAATGCCTTTTGATATCACAACTAGTGTACATTATTGTTTGCCCACAAACCCATATAAACTTAAAAAGTTTTTGCTAATCCCCAATACATTTTAAGATTGAATCTACTGGGCAACCAGTTGTAGAGAATGCAGAAATGTATGACCAGTAAATATTATTTCTTTTTTTTTGTCATCAAGTATTTTATTAATATTTCACAGAGTATGAACAAATAAGATCACACAAATAAAACAAATTTACAACAGAATCAGTATGCACTTATCAGTGACACTAGATATTCAATGGCAAATACTACACAATAAATAAGCACAAAGAAAATCTTATAGCATCTAATTTTTTTATTTTTTTTCCCCCTTCCATTCTCTTTCTCAAAAAAAAAATCAAAACAAATAAACAACAAAAAAGGGGCCCTTTCTGCTCCTTCCTCATCAACTACATATTACCTTCTTCATTACCGTAAACCTAAGGTCACAAAGTCACTATTTCTAAAAGGGTATATTAATTGATTCTTAGTGAAGATGGCGAATACAATGTTTTTTGTGATGACACTTCTTTCCCTTAAATGAATCGTCTAATCAAAATTAAACTTTCATGATTCTGATTAGAGCAGGGAATTGTAATCCACTTTTTAATTTACTCCTTTTACCAAGTTTTCTTTGTTCCCTTGGTATCTTTATTTAAAAAAAACAAAAAAAAAAACAGGAATGTAAGCTTAGGAGCCAGCCCATTTTTGGTTCAGGACCTGGGTAGAACTTTCTGATTGGTGTCTAAATGTAGCCAACCATTCAGCAAGCGCTACCCAGGTGCCTGAACAAAAAATGGGCTGGCTCCTAAGCTTATATTCAAATAAGATACCAAGATAACAAAGAAAAATTGATAATAGGAGTACATTAGAAAGTTGCTTAAAATTTCTTTATCTGAATCATGAAAGTTTAATTTTGATGAGGACTATTCCTTTAAGCTAAATAACCTAATGAAGGATTTAGCCCTGTGCATTATATTTCATATATTCCAATAAAATTACAATGTAACACAAAGTCAGTCAAGTTTAATCAAGGGAAATCTGTGCATGTTTTTACATTTGAATCTATCGGCTAGATTTAGAGTTTGCTGGTAGCCGTCACAAACCAGCGTTAGAGGCTCCTAACGCTGGTTTTGGGCTACCACTGGTATTTAGAGTCAGTCAGGAAAGGGTCTAACGCTCACTTTGCAGCCGCGACTTTTCCATACCGCAGATCCCCCTACGCCATTTGCGTATCCAATCTTTTCAATGGGATCTTTCTGACGCTGGTATTTAGAGTCTTGGCTGAAGTGTGCATTAGAAATCTAACGACAAAAACTCCAGCCGCAGAAAAAAATGTCAGTAGTTAAGAGCTTTATGGGCTAACGCCTGTTTATAAAGCTCTTAACTACTGTGCTCTAAAGTACACTAACACCCATAAACTACCTATGTACCCCCTAAACCGAGGTCCCCCCACATCGCTGCCACTATATTAAAAATTTTTAAACCCCCTAATCTGCCGACCGCACACCGCCGCCACCTACGTTATCCCTATGTACCCCTAATCTGCTGCCCCTAATACCGCCGACCCCTATATTATATGTATTAAACCCTAATCTTGCCACCCCCCCACTATCGCTGACCCCCTGGCATATTATTATTACCCCTAATCTGACGCTCCATACACCGCCGCAACCTACGTTATCCCTATGTACCCCTAATCTGCTGCCCCTAACACCGCCGACCCCTATATTATATTTATTACCCCTAATTTGCCGCACCAATGTCGCCTCCACCTAACTACAATAATTAACCCCCTAATCTGCCAACCGGATCTCACTGCTACTCTAATAAATGTGAAATATAAAATAAGATAGAAAAAATACCCAGGGTATATGAGATTACCTAGAACAGCAAGGGAATAAACGGCACACATAGAAGACTTTTCAAAAATTTATTTATAATAATTTCCCAAAAATACACTTAAGTATATAGCGATATCTTATCTGTCAATATCAGTTACCACTAAAGACAGCAAAATCTAAAACATTTAAAGTGCACTAAGACCTAATACTTTCCCTATGCTATAAATTACAAAAAGACATCATAAACAATAAGGGGTAACCAGAAAACTCATGTTTATAACGAATGTTACATTGAATCTAATGTTTATAGGACATATATAGTAAGTAGGCAAAATACATGTTAAACATATGGCTGCAGTCCAAACAGAGGTGAACTATATTATGTATCAAAAGCGCTTGTTTTTCCTCTTTATATATACCAGGGAATCTTCTCTTAAGGCAAATAAATGTGCCACAAATAGTACTGCTGGATAAGAGTCTCTAGCAAGTGTAATAATTCAGTTGGAAAACACAGCATATACTTAGCTTAAGTCCTCCGGTTTTTGTTGTTTCCACTTGTCTTCTGCTTACAAGCACCTGTGATGATTACTTGGCGTGTGACGTCAGCAACAGTGGGAGTGGTATCTCGTCACCAGGGACTATGAGTGGCTATAGACAGAAGGATCCATTTGAATTCAATTTTGCGTTGTAAGTTTTGCCAAGAACTTTGACAAATGACTGTATCGCAAAGTTATGTATAAGTTTCACCTATCGTATAGGCACATCTTCCATTGCACTCCATAAGCACACTCCCTCAAACACTTACTCCACTGTCGGAGTCACACCTGAAAGATTTGTAGCACACTTTAAAGGTACAAGCTGCATGTATAGAGCCAAAAATGTCTCTGAAAAAACAAGACGATTCAGGGAATAGGCCTGGACAGGTGCACTAGAAATCCTGGCCCACGGTACATTCAACAGGTACCTGGGTTCTCATAAACACATAGTGCAACGCACGTTTCTCCCCCCACCTCCAGTACTGTGTTAACAGGGATCATCAGGGCATGTAGAGTCCTCAGTGGACTTCCTCTTTTATGCATATACCTAATTGCTTACAGGTGTTTTTTCCAAAGCTATCCTGTGCAACACCTTAAAGCTGTATCACTTTTAACCCCTGTATTTCAAAAAAGCCTCTCAAAACTCAAAATTGTGTTAGAAAGTAATAGCTAAATATGTTTTGGTTCCAACCTAAATTCCTGGTTACCCCAATACTTTCAAGATACACAACAGAAGAGATAGAAATCAATCTTTTCAATGGGATCTTTCTGACGCTGGTATTTAGAGTCTGGCTGAAGTGTGCATTTAGAAATCTAAAGTCAAAACTCCAGCCGCAGAAAAAGTCAGTAGTTAAGAGCTTTATGGGCTAACGCCTGTTTATAAAGCTCTTAACTACTGTGCTCTAAAGTACACTACACCCATAAACTACCTATGTACCCCTAAACGAGGTCCCCCCCACATCGCTGCCACTCTATTAAAATTGTTTAACCCCTAATCTGCCCTAATCTGACGACCCGCACACCGCGCCACCTACGTTATCCCTATGTACCCCTAATCCTGCTGCCCCCAAATACCGCCGACCCCCTTTATTATATGTATTAACCCCTAATACTGCCACCCGACGCTATCACTGACCCCCTGCATATTATTATTAACCCCCCTAATCTGCCGCTCCATACACCGCACGCAACCTCGTTATCCCTATGTACCCCTAATCTGATGCCCCTAACACCCGCCGACCCCCTATAATATATTTATTAACCCCTAATCTGCCGCACACCAATGTCGCCTCCAACCTCAACTACAATAATTACCCCCTAATCTGCCAACCGGATCTCACCGCCTACTCTAATAAATGTATTAACCCCTAAAGCTAAGTCTACCCTAACACTAACACCCCCCTAAGTTTAAATATAATTTAAATCTAACAAATAAATTAACTCTTATTAAATAAATTATTCCTATTTAAATCTAAATACCTACCTGTAAAATAAACCCTAATATAGCTACAATATAAATATAAATTATATTGCAGCTATTTTAGGATTAATATTTATTTTACAGACAACTTTGTAATTATATTATCTAGGTACAATAGATATTAAATAGTTAATAACCTAAGCTTACAAAAAATAAAAGAAATATTTACAAACATTAGAAAAATATTACAACAATTTTAAACTAATTACACCTACTCTAGCCCCCTAATAAAATAACAAAGCCCCCCAAAATAAAAAAAATGCCCTACCCCTATTCTAAAATTAAATTAGAAACGCTCTTTTGCCTTACCAGCCCTTAAAAGGGCCATTTGCAGGGCATGCCCCAAAGAATTCAGCTCTTTTGCATGGAGAAAAAAAAACATACAATACCCCCCCAACATTACAAACCCACCACCCACAATACCCCCTAATCTAACCCAAACCCCCCTTAAATAAACCTAACACTAAGCCCCTGAAGATCTTCCTACCTTATCTTCACACACCGGGTATCACACCGATCCGTCCTGGCTCCGATATCTTGATCCCAAGCCCAAGCGGGGGGCTGAAGACATCCATCCATCGGCTGAAGTCTTTATCCAAGCGGGTAGAAGAGGACATCAGGACCGGCAAACATCCAAGCCGCATCTTCTATGTTCTACCATCCCGATGACGACCGGCTGATCTTCAAGACCTCCACCGCGGATCCATCCTCTTCTTCGACGACTAGACGATGGAATGAAGCTTCCTTTAAGGGATGTCATCCAAGATGGCGTCCCTCGAATTCGATTGGCTGATAGGATTCTATCAGCCAATCGGAATTAAGGTAGGAAAATTCTGATTGGATGATGGAATCAGCCAATCTGATTCAAGTTCAATCCGATGGCTGATCCAATCAGATTGTTCCAATCAGCCAATAGAATGCGATCTCAATCTGATTGGCTGATGGATCAGCCAAATCGGATTGAACTTGAATCTGATTGGCTGATTCATCAATCAATCTGAATTTTTCTACCTTAATTCCGATTGGCTGATAGAATCCTATCAGCAATCGGAATTCGAGGGACGCCATCTTGGATGAGTCCCTTAAAGGAACCTTCATTCGTCGTCTAGTCGTCGGAAGAAGAGGATGGATCTGCACGGTGGAGGTCTTTGAAGATCAGCTGGTCGTCATCGGATGGAAGAACATAGAAGATGCGGCTTGGATGCAGATGTTTGCCGGTCCGGATGTCCTCTTCCTGCCCGCTTGGATCAAGACTTCAGCCAGAGGAAGGATGTCTTCAGCCCCCCGCTTGGGCTTGGATCAAGACATCGGAGCCAGGACGGATCGGTGTGATACCCGGGTGTGGTAAAGATAAGGTAGGAAGATCTTCAGGGGCTTAGTGTTAGGTTTATTTAAGGGGGGTTTGGGTTAGATTAGGGGTATGTGGGTGGTGGGTTGTAATGTCTGGGGGGGTTATTGTATGTTTTTTTTATCCAGGCCAAAAGAGCTGAATTCTTTGGGGTATGCCCACGCAAATGGCCCTTTTAAGGGCTCGGTAAGGTAAAAGAGCTTTTCTATTTTAATTTTAGAATAGGAGTAGGGCATTTTTTTATTTTGGGGGGCTTTGTTATTTTATTAGGGGGCTCTAGAGTAGGTGTAATTAGTTTAAAATTGTTGTAATATTTTTCTAATGTTTGTAAATATTTTTTTATTTTTTGTAACTTAGTTCTTTTTTATTCTTATGCACTTTAGTTGTTTATTTAATTGTATTTATTTGTAGGTATTTTATTTAATTTATTTATTGATAGTGTAGTGTTAGGTTTTAATTGTAACTTAATTGTAAACTTAGGATTTATTTACAGGTAATTTTGTAATTATTTTAACAAGGTAACTAACTATTTAATAACTATTGTACCTGGTTGATAAAATAATTACAATAGTTGCATGTAAAATAAATATTAATACTAAAATAGCTACAATATAATTATAATTTATATTAGTAGCTATATTAGGTTTATTTTATAGGTAAGTATTTAGCTTTAAATAGGATTAATTTATTTAATAAGAGTTAATTTATTTCTTTAGATTTAAATTATATTTAACTTAGGGGGGGTGTTGTAAGTGTTAGGGTTAGACTTAGCTTTAGGAGTTAATACATTTATTAGAGTAGCGGCGAGCTAGCCGGTCGGCAGATTAGGGGTTAATAAATATAATATATGGGTCGGCGGTGTTAGGGGCAGCAGATTAGGTGTACATAGGTATAATGTAGGTTGCGGCGGTGTACGGAGCGGCAGATTAGGGGTTAATGATAATATGCAGGGGTCAGCGATAGCGGGGGCGGCAGATTAGGGGTTAATAAGTGTAAGGTTAGGGGTGTTTAGACTCGGGGTACATGTTTGGGTGTTAGGTGCAGACTTAGTAAGTGTTTCCCCATAGGAAACAATGGGGCTGCAGGTGTTAGGTGTTTTTCAGCTCAAACAGCCCCATTGTTTCCTATGGGGGAATAGTGCACGAGCACGTTTTTGAAGCTGGCCGCGTCCGTAAGCACCGCTGGTATCGAGAGTTGAAGTGGCGGTAAATATGCACTACGCTCCCTTTTTTGGAGCCTAACGCAGCCCTTCTGTGAACTCTAAATACCAGCGGTATTTAAAAGATGCGGGAGAAAAAAAGCACGCGTAGCTAACGCACCCCTTTGGCCGCAGAACTCTAAATATAGCCGTATGTGTTTCCATCTTTTTGACAAACATGGGTTCTCTTCAGCTGAAATTATTTATGAACGTTAAATAATATATCTTGTTATTTTTTTTTACTTGCTTTGATTGGATAATATCCCTTATTGTTAAATTGTAATTTAAACTATTTATGATTGTCAATACTTTTTAAAATAAACTTACATTGAACATACCTCAAAAACGTTAAACTAATGAAACAACATTGCTGCTTGATTATGCTGTAAATTACTCTAAATTATGTTCCACTCAAGTAAGAAAAAGCTGGGACTTAAATTCTTAATTTAACAAACATTTAACTCCCTTCTCAGCAAGTATTTTTCTTACGAGGAATTATCAACGCTGCTGTAACAAGCAAAATCCTTATTTTGCAAAAGTATACTAGGCTGTTTAGTTGTGGATATTATTGTAGGATATTAGCCAGAAATCAGCAGTATGTCCTGGCCACAATAACTGGCAAGCTGTTTTTTTAAGAATATGAATTGTGTCATATAAATGTAAGATTAAAATATAAGCTATACATGCTAATATATACAAATCTATAGTGGTGAATGAAATTGTGTCAGTTTGTCTAAAAAGGCATTCAATATATTATAATTACTGAACAAACACAGTGCTTAACTGCCTAAACGGAGAACAAAAGAAGAAGGCTTCTCTCCGCTCTTTCCCATGAGTTCTATAATACATTTTCATTCATTTTTACTACAAGTGCATGCTTGTGATTGGCTAGTAACAAAGCTGCATTATACATCACAATATGTTTCAAGATTTGAAAGCAGATTTCAATTTGTGTTTAATTTCCCTTTAAGATGTCTCAAAATTCCTAATTCTAAAATACATGCCACTGGAAATATCAATTTCGGGCTATTATTTATAGCAACAATTATACATTAAGCCAGGGTACTTCAAATTCATGTGTCCGGACCCATTACTTGGTCGCAACACATGTTTACTTGGTCGCAACTTATGTGTGTGTTATATAAGTGCGTGGTGTGTTATATGAGTGTGTGGTGTTTGTTGTAATGAGTGTGTGATGTGTGTGTGGTATGTGTTATATGAGTTTGTGAGTGTGGTTATATAAGTGTGTGGTGTTGTCTGTATGAGTGTGGTGTGTGTGTGTTATATGAGTGTTTGGTTTGTGTTGTAGGAGTGTGTATGTGTGTGCTGTACGAGTGCTGTGTGTGTGTCTTATATGAGTGTGTGTCAGTGATATATACATTTTTGTGGTGTGTTTTGTCTGTTGTATGAGTGTGTGGTGTGTGTGTATGTGTTATATGTGTCTGGTTTGTTTTATATAGGTGTGTGTGTAAGGGCTGTATGAGTGTGGTGTGTGTGTGTTATATGAGTGTGTGTGATGTATGTTAAGTTTGTTGTATTGAGAGTGTGTGTTATTAGCTTATACATCACTTACAAGTTTGACTACAATCAGGATAAAGCATGAACATATTTTTGTTGTATATTACTTTAGAAATTTTGAAACCAAGCACTAGAAATAGGGTCACAAAATTATGTAGTATCATGACACTATGTCTTGAGAAAAAAAGTTTAAAGAGAACTCAACTAGTGTATAGAAAACCATAAATGGTTATTCACAATTTTCAATTTAAACAAAGCTGTAGAATTTATGTTTTTTACTTTAGAGATGAGTTAGTGTCCTTCATTTACTAAATCACCATCAGTGTTGGCATTGGGGTTGCCTACTGATACATTTTTTCTTAATATTTAAGATAGGCGCCAATGTCCTAGATTTCATACTAATTCCCTAACAACTATATTAACTTTTAGAAAAGAAGCAAACGAATGGAAGCTAATTTCTATTTTAGTAAGTCAGATCACAACGTAATAAGTGGGGGCCAATTTTATCAAGCTCCGAACGAGCTTGTGGGCCGTGTTTCTGGCGAGTCTTCAGACTCGCCAGAAACAAACAGCAGTTATGAAGCTGCGGTCTAAAGAACGCTGCTCTATAACCCTGTCAGCCCTGATCTGATGAGGCGGACAGGAATCGCCGGAAATCAACCCGATCAAGTACGATCGGGTTGATTGACACTTCCCTGCTGGCAGGTGGCGGCGTTGCACCATACCCCATAGTCTGAATTTTATTTTGCTTGAGAGTTGTTGTTTTTTAACAATTCTGAAATGCTATAGCCATCTGTGTTATTTCCTCTTAAAACAAATGCTAGAAAAAAAGCTCCCATTATGAGTAATGTACCTTTAACAATGTTTTTAAATAATAATGTAATAGTACGTCCAATATTACATTTCAGGGAGTGTCAGATTTAGAATAAAATGTCCACGTATTGTTTATGAATTTGAGCTATTTGCATAAATATATCAAAATAATGACATGTGATGCATGTATTCAGACAATAGCTGTGTTTTTATACATTTAGTATACTGGGTCATATTACCTAGGAAAAAAACTAACAGCTAGATTACGAGTTATGCGTTAAGGTAAAAAAGCAGCGTTAACAGGTCGTAATGCTGCTTTTTTACGGCCGCTGGTATTACGAGTACTTGCAGGTATAGGTTTACCGCACACTTGTTTGGCCTTACACGCAAACCGGCTTATGCAAACTTTGTAAACCTCCTTTTTTCTATGGGACTTCCATTAGCGCCGGTATTACGAGTCTGTCTGGGAGGCCAAAAAGTGAGTGGTACACCCAATACCGAACAAGAATCCCTAATCGATTTCTAAAGTCAGTACGTTATGAGTTTTACACTACAACGCCGTAGCATAAAAATCATAACTAAGTGCTAAAAAGTACACTAAACACCCATAGACTACCTATTAACCCCCTAACCGAGGCCCTCCCACATCTGCAAAACAACTATAATAAAATTTTTAACCCCTAATCTGCCGCTCAGGACATCGCCACCACTATAATAAACATATTACCCCTATACGCTGCATTCCCGCCTCGCAAAAACTAGTTAAATATTATTAACCCCTAATCTGCCACCCCTAACATCGCCGCACCTACATTATACTTATTAACCCTAATCCTTCCGCTCCAGACATCGCCGCAAACCTTACATTATATTTATTAACCCCTAATCTGCCTGCCCCCAACCCCATCACCACCACCTACTCCTACATTTATTAACCCCTAATCTGCCGTCCCCAACGTTGCCACCCACTATACTTAAATTTATTAAACCCCTAAAACTAAAGTCTAAACCCTAACCACCTAAAACCCCTAGCTTAAATATAATTTAAATAAATCTAAATAAAAATTACTATCATTAACTAAATTTAAATGTAACTATTTTTTTGGTTAGGGCTTTGGGGCTGCAATAGAGCCTAAAATGCCCTTTTAAGGGCAATGCCCATCCAAATGCCCTTTTCAGGCATTTTTTTTTGTTTGTGATTTAGCTAATTTAATTTATTTAATTGTATTTAATTTAGGGAATTGATTTAATACCTAGTATACTTAGTTAAAATAAATACAAACTTGTCTGTAAAATAAAAATAAACCCTAAGCTAGATACAATGTAACTATTAGTTATATTGTAGCTAGCTTAGGGGTTTATCTTTATAGGTAAGTACAGGTAGCCCCTCAGTTTAAGCTGGGCGTTAGGTTCCAGAAGGAATGGTTGTAAATCGAAACCGTTGTAAATTGAAAACCCAGTTTATAATGTAAGTCAATGGGAAGTGAGGGAGATACAGGGAGTGCAGAATTATTAGGCAAGTTGTATTTTTGAGGATTCATTTTATTATTGAAACAACAACCATGTTCTCAATGAACCCAAAAAAATCATTAATATCAAAGCTGAATAGTTTTGGAAGTAGTTTTTAGTTTGTTTTAGTTATAGCTATTTTAGTGGGATATCTGTTTGTGCAGGTGATAGTACTGTGCATAATTATTAGGCAACTTAACAAAAAAACAAATATATACCCATTTCATTTATTTATTTTTAACAGTGAAACTTAATATAAACATCTCAACATTCACAAATATACATTTCTGACATTCAAAACAAAACAAAAACAAATCAGTGACCCAATTATAGCAACCTTTCCTTTCGCAAAAGGACCACTCAAAAGCCCTGCCATCCATGGATTCTGTCAGTGTTTTGATCTGTTCACCATCAACTTGCGTGCAGCAGCAACCACAAGCCTCCCAGACACTGTGCAGAGAGGTGTACTGTTTTCCCTCCTTGTAAATCTCACATTTGATGATGGACCACAGGTTCTCAATGGGGTTCAGATCAGGTGAACAAGGAGGCCATGTCATTAGATTTTCTTCTTTTATCACCTTTCTTGCCAGCCACGCTGTGGAGTACTTGGACGCGTGTGATGGAGCATTGTCCTGCATGAAAATCATGTTTTTCTTGAAGGATGCAGACTTCTTCCTGTACCACATGCTTGAAGAAGGTGTCTTCCAGAAACTGGCAGTAGGACTGGGAGTTGAGCTTGACTCCATCCTCAACCCGAAAAAGCCCCACCAAGCTCATCTTTGATGATACCAGCCCAAACCAGTACTCCACCTACCACCCTTGCTGGCGTCTGAGTCGGACTCGAGCTCTCTGCCCTTTACCAATCAGCCACGGGCCCATCCATCTGGACCATCAAGACTCACTCTCATTTCATCAGTCCATAAAAACCTTAGAAAAATCAGTCTTGAGATATTTCTTGGCCCAGTCTTGACGTTTCAGACTTGTGTGTCTTGTTCAGTGGTGGTCATTCCTTTCAGCCTTTCTTACCTTGGCCATGTCTCTGAGTATTGCACACCTTGTGCTTTTGGGCACTCCAGTGATGTTGCAGCTATGAAATTATGGCCAAACTGGTGGCAAAGTGGCATCTATGGCAGCTTCCACCTTGACTTTTCTCAGTTTCATGGGCAGTTATTTTGCGCCTTGGTTTTTCCAACACGCTTCTTGCGACCCTGTTGACTACGCTTGATTGTTCGCATGATCACGCTTCAGAAGCTTTGCAATTTTAAGAGTGCTGCATCCCCTCTGCAAGATATCTCACTATTTTTGACTTTTCTGAGCTGTCAAAGTCCTTCTTTTGACCCATTTTGCCAAAGGAAGGAAGTTGCCTAATAAATTATGCAACACTGATATAGGGTGTTGATGTCATTAGACCACACCCCTTCTCATTACCAGAGATGCACATCACCTAAAATGCTTAATTGGTAGTAGGCTTTCGAGCCTATACAGCTTGGAGTCAGACAACATGCATAAAGAGGATGATGTGGTCAAAATACTCATTTGCTAATATTCTGCACTCCCTGTAGGTTCCAGGCTCCTCTCAAAATTGTCATAAGTAACAACCTAATACATTAATTTTTAAAGCTTTGAAAATTAAGACGTTAAATGCTTTACCAGCATTATAAACCTAATAAAATAATCACACAAAACAGAATATATAATTAAACTAAGTTAAATGAACAAAAAACATTTGCTAAACAGCATTATGAACCTAATAAATAATCACACAACACAGATCTCACTTGCATTTTTCTGCAAAACAGTCTCTTTCTAGCATTCCAATCTGGACTGATATATAGGACAGGAAGATCTTGTTCCTTTGAAATCTGCTTGATAGCTCAGGTCTGGTTAAACTGATTAATTTCAGCTTGACTTGCTTTGCTGCAACACAAGCGGACAGCTCCACCTACTGGCTATTTTAATAAATGCACTGCTTCTCAATGCATTTCCAATAGCAGTCACATGACTGGAAAAAAAAGGTTGTTATTCTGAAAACGGTGTAAATTAAACCGTTGTAAAACGAGGGCCACCTGTATTTAGTTTTAAATAGGAATAATTTAGTTAATGAATATTAATTTTTTTTTAGATTTATTTAAAATTATATTTAAGTTAGGGGGTGTTAGGGTATAGACTTAGGTTTAGGGGTTAATAACTTTAATATAGTGGCGGCGACATTGGGGGCGGCAGATTAGGGGTTAATAAGTGTAAGATTAGGGGTGTTTTAGACTCGGGGTTCATGTTAGAAGGTGTTAGGTGTAAACATAAAATGTGTTTCCCCATAGGAATCAATGGGGATGCCGTTACTGAGTTTTACGCTGCTTTTTGGCAGGTGTTAGACTTTTTCTCAGCCGGCTCTCCCCATTAATGTCTATGGTGAATCCTGCACAATGCACGTACGACCAGCTCACCGCTGACTTAAGCAGCGCTGGTAATTGGAGTGCGGTATGGAGCACAATTTTGCCTCTACGCCTCACTTCTTGCCTTTTTAACGCCGGGTTTATAAAAAACCTGTAACTACCAGCGCTGCAGGTAAGTGAGTGGTGACAAAAAAACTGCACGTTAGCACCGCACAGCTCATAACGCAAAACTCGTAATCTGGCCGATTAAGTAAGTTAATTCCTCTCTTTTTTCCGTTGAGAACTTTTCAGATATATATGTTTGCAATGTAAAAAGCAAATACAAAATATCTACTGGTAGTTTTAATTTAGAAATATTAAACTACAATTGTTCTGTTTGCTTTAAATGTGCTTAGTCCATTATATTAGTGAAATCCCTGCAAACTGCATGGAAATTGGTGTCTATGTAATTTTGTTTATATTACTTGATACATTTCAGTGTACATCTTGAGAATTTATGGGATAGCTACCCCATTCAGATATAAATTCTGCAGCATTTATAACCATGTAATTGAACTGCTTCAAAGATAAATGGGATAGGAAGTCAGTGAAAAGATGGGTATATATAAAGCTTAAACTACATATTATTTTACCCTTGACATAAACCGTTTTCCTTCACCTATCCAGATAAAGGGAAATTGAATCTATAAACTACTGTGTTAATCTAATAAATAGATCAGATTAACATATTTTGTTACAAAAAGGACAAGTATACACACATATTGTTACATTATATTTCTACATTATAGGATACTAATGTACAGAAAGCATCATAAATTAAATTATGTGCTAGCGAGTAGTTACATTTTGTAAAGTTGAAACCTTTGGATATTCGTTACAGAAATAAATTGGATCTGCACAATAAAGTTAATGAAAGCCTTTAAGAATTAAAAACCAATATGGAATACCATGGTCGTAATAGTAACTTAAAGGGACAATATTAAGCTTCCACAATTTAGATATAACATGCAATTGAGAACTAGTGCTGATTGGTGGCTGCACATATATTGCCTATTGTCATTGATTCTCTTGATAAGTTCAGCTAGCTCCCAGTAGTGCAATGCTGCTTCTTACAACAAAGGATACCAAGGGAATGAAAGAACATTTTGTTATACATAAGTAATTAGAAACTTGTTTTAAAACTGTATGCTTTATCTGAAACATGAGGGTTTCATGATTCTGTAATACATTTAGCAGATTAACTACTGTAATGGGTCAGAATACAGTTTGTATTGTAGTGTGAGATGCAACTGAAATATTTTCCACACACAATTTATGTATAGTTGAAGTTCACCCGTTATAAGCTTGTGAACATTTGTATGTGAAACTGATTTCCAATTCTAATTTTGTTTGTGGCCATCCAAAAAAAAAAGTCATTTCCCCACCATATGTTCATGGCTGACAGAGTAATGAAGACCGTTGACAGTTCTTGAGGACAGGAAGAAATGAATTGCTCCCTGTATGATACTGTCATGATTTATCTGTTACAGATAGTTGTTTTGCTGTTCTTCTGAATAGGTCTATTGGGAATTGAAAACCCTGGAGAATAGCCTAAGCCCATATAACAGAGGAATGTTCCCCCATAAAGAAGAATTGACATGTGTTTTTTATTTTAACTAAATGTGATACATTTTTATTCTCCTCTGTAGCATATTATAAAACACATTTCTCTTCTAAGTTACGCAATACTTTTTTTTGTAAAATTAAAGTTTCCTTAAAGTTGGAATTGTAGCTCCTAAGCACGACATAGATCCATAATGTACGATCAATAACAGATATTCTGCTGTCAACTAAACAATAATTATAAATTGTAAAGTCATTCTAAACCATACTAGATATCCAAGGGATTCCAATATTCATGCTATTTTCAATAGTATTGCAAAAGAAGTATAGTTAAAGGGATACTAAACCCAATTTTTTCCTTTCATAATTCAGATAGAGGACTGCGATTTTAAGCAACTTTCTAATATACTCCTATTATCATTTTTTCTTCGTTCTCTTGCTATCTCTAATTAAAAAGCATGAATGTAAAGCTTAGGAGCCAGCCCATTTTAGATTCAGAACCCTGGATAGCACTTGCTTATTGGTGGCTACATTTAGCAAACAAATAAGCAAGCAAAACCCACGGTCTGAACCCAAAACGGGCCCTGCTCCTAACTTTGCAATCCTGATTTTTAAACAAAGATAACAACGAGAATGAAGAAAATTTGATAATAGGAGTTAATTAGAAGTTGCTTAAAATTGCATACTCTATTCTGAATCATGAAAGAAAACAATTGGGTTTAGTATCCCTTTAAAGAATATTATATTTGTAGTGCAGAGTATGTAAGTGTTATTCTTGTATTTATGTCCATTGGTTCTATATGGAAGGGAAGCTGTACAATTATTATTATTATCATTTATTTGTATAGCGCCGCCAAATTCCGTAGCGCTGGGTACAACGATGGGGGTATACAATGACAAAGATCTGTGATACATACAAAAACATAACAAGACTAAACAAATCTAGCACAGGATGAGAGGGCCACTGCTCCGGAGAGCTCACAGTCTATAGGTTTAGGGTGCAGAGACTTAGCCAGGTTATGGTTCTCTGGGCATCCTAGCTATTATATTTAATATAATCTATATATAAATGATTTGCTATGGAGATTATAATCAAGGGTGATAGTATACCATGGAGTGTACTCAAAGGTCTATGAATGAAGTAAAACTTTATGTTTAATGTGTGTGATGAAACACAGTGTGTATGATATTTAATTATCTTCAATATTATCAGCAATATCTATAACTCTCCGCGTCCATGATTCATTCCAGCAAAAACTATTTTTCCACTATATAGCGCAAGAATAGTTTGTAAAAAAAATGCAATATAATCGGTGTAGAAAAATCATAATCCAATAGCTATTTTCTAACTGAGAGTACAGAAGAGTGAAC
This sequence comes from Bombina bombina, assembly GCF_027579735.1. Lineage (NCBI taxonomy): Eukaryota > Metazoa > Chordata > Amphibia > Anura > Bombinatoridae > Bombina > Bombina bombina. Next base: position 287,917,830 of record NC_069502.1, on the reverse strand, counting down.
AAAGTGACAGTCTTAACGCATATCTAAGTGTCTGATCACTGTATATACAACATCATGCGCATGCTGGGTGGACAATTGCTCATGGTGCATATTCACCCAATTACATAGGTTAGAAAACTAAATTAACAGAACCTTTTTTCTTTTCCTTTTTTTTTTAAAAAAAAACAAGTATATTGATATTTTGTTTAGCAAAATATTAAGCAACTGAATGTTGTGTTGTATTTCAAGTGGATAAAAATGAAATTAAAAAAAAAGAAGGATCACTGGCCATAGAAATAAGTGAGGGTTTCTGTGTGAACTGGATGGGCTGTAATATTTAGAATATTATAACTACCCGGCTTTCCTTCCATTCTTATCCTGTAGGCTTTACAACATATCCGTTTTGTGATTATATCATCTGTAATTTATTATGGTTGCAAGATTATTGCTAGAGATTTGCTGAAACATCACATTTGATGGAATTAGGGAAGGCAACTAACAATATCTAGTAAAACGTGATCTGTATGGTGTACCTCAGGGCTTTGTAGTACTAAATACCAGATCTGCATATATTCATTTCATTCCAAAATTCATGCCTATATCTGTAACTTCTAACATACTGGAAAAAGTGTTCTTTGCTCCCCTTTTGTCCATTAATACAACTTTGCAGTGTTTTAATTGCTAAATAGTTTTCCTTGTTAAAGTTATAGTCATCTATTTATCAAAGCGTCGACTTTCTTGCATTCGCCGGCACCTATTCGCTCGCCTAAGATCGCCCTAACATTGCTGCCGCGAACCTGAATACGTTCTCCAAAATTACCAAAAAAGCTGTCAAAAAGCCACGCACCAAGTACGGGGCGATAAGCAGCGGACTGTTGTTACCTAACAGCCATCTTGCTGCTATTCGGCTTTTTTACAGCTTTATTGGTACCCTGTCACTAAACACCCACACTATACTATACTGTTTTACCCCTATACCACCGCTCCCGGAGCCCACCGCAACTCTAATAAATGTATTAACCCCTAAACTGCCGCTCCCGGACCCCGCCGCAACTAAATAAAGTGTTTAACCCCTAAACCGACGCTCCCGGAGCCCACCGCCACCTACATTATATTTATTAACCCCTAATCTGCCCCCCCTACACCGCCGCCACCTACATTATATTTATTAACCCCTAATCTGAGCCCCCTACAACGCCGCCACTATATTAAATGTATTAACCCCTAAACCTAAGTCTAACCCTATCACTCCCTAACTTAAATGTAATTTAAATACATCTAAATAAATTATTCCTAATTAAAACTAAATACTTTCCTATAAATTAAACCCTTAGATAGCTAAAATAAAACCTAACCTAAGTTACAATTACACCTAACACTACACTATAATTAAATTAAATTAATTACCTACATTAACTACAATTAACTACAATTAAATAAAATTATCTAAAGTCCAAAAAAAAATCCACTAAATTACAGAAAATAAAATAATTACAAGATGTTTAAACTAATTACACCTACTCTAATCCCCCTAATAAAATAACCCCCCCAAAAAAATTATAAAAAGCCCTACCCTATACTAAATTACAAATAGCCCTTAAAAGGGTTTTTTGCGGGGCATTGCCCCAAAGTAATCAGCTCTTTTACCTGAAAAAAAGTACAATACCCCCCAACATTAAAACCCACCACCACACACCAAACCCTATTCTAAAACCCACCCAATCCCCCCTAAAAAAAAACTAACACTAACCCCTTGAAGATCACCCTACCTTGAGAAGTCTTCACCCAACCGGGCCGAAGTCTTCATCCAAGCCGGGCGAAGTGGTCCTCCAGACGGGCAGAAGTCTTCATCCAAGCCAGGCAGAATAGGTTCTCCAGATGGGCAGAAGTCTTCATCCAGACGGCATCTTCTATCTTCATCCATCCGGCGCGGAGCGGCTCCATCTTCAAGACATCCGATGCGGAGCATCCTCTTCTTTTGACGTCTTCAAACAGAATGAAGGTTCCTTTAAATGACATCATCCAAGATGGCGTCCCTTCAATTCTGATTGGCTGATAGAATTCTATCAGCCAATCGGAATTAAGGTAGGAAAAATCCTATTGGTTGATGCAATCAGCCAATAGGATTGAGCTTGCATTCTATTCACCAGGTTTGCACACATCTCAGGAGGGATTTTGTCCCACTCCTCTTTGCAGATCGTCTCCAAGTCATTAAGGTTTTGAGGCTGATGTTTGGCAACTCTAACCTTCAGCTCCCTCCTCAGATTGGGAGTAAGGTCTGTAGACTAGCTAGGCCACTAGCTAGGCCACTCCAGGACCTTAATGTGCTTCTTCTTGAGCCACTCCTTTGTTGCCTTGACCAAGTATTTTGGGTCATTGTCTTGCTGGAATACCCATCCACAACACATTTTCAATGCCCTGGCTGAGGGAAGGAGGTTCTAACCCATGATTTGAAGGTACATGGCCCAATCCATCATCCCTTTGATGCAGTGAAGTTGTCCTGTCCCCTTAGCATAAAAAACCCAAAGCATGTTTCCACCTCCATTTTTGACCGTGGGGATGGTGTTCTTGGGGTCATAGGCCGCATTCCTCCTCCTCCAAACACGGCGAGTTGAGTTGATTCCAAAGAGCTTGATTTCAGTCTCATCTGACCACACAACACTTTCCCCCACTTCTCCTCTGAATCATTCAGATGTTCACTGGCAAACTTCAGATGGGACTGTACTTGTGCTTTCTTGAGCAGGGGGAACTTGCTGGCGCTGCAGGATTTCAGTCCTTTACGGCGTAATGTGTTACTAATTGTTTTCTTGGTGACTATGGTCCCAGCTGCCTTGAGATAATTGACAAGATCGTCCCGTGTAGTTCTGGGCTGATTCCTCACCGTTCTCATGATCATTGGAACTCCACGAGGTAAGGACTTGCACGGAGCCCCAGGCCAAGGCAGATTGACATTTATTTTGTGTTTCTTCCATTTGCGAATAATCGCACCAACTGTTGTCACCTTCTCACCAAGCTGCTTGGCGATGGTCTTGTAGCCCATTCCAGCCTTGTGTAGGTCTACAATCTTGTCCCTGACATCCTTGGTCAGCTCTTTGGTCTTGGTGGAGAGTTTGGAATCTGATTGATTGCTTCTGTGGACAGATGTCTTTTATACAGGTAACAAGTTGAGATTAGGAGCATGTTACCTGTATAAAAGACACCTGGGAGCCAGAAATCTTGCTGATTGATAGGGGATCAAATACTTATTTCACTCATTAAAATGCAAATCGATTTATAACTTTTTTGAAATGCGTTTTTCTGTTTTTTTTGGTGTTATTCTGGCTTTTACTGTTCAAATAAACCTACCTAAGTTATAGACTGATCATTTCTTTGTCAGTGGGCAAACGTACAAAATCAGCAGGGGATCAAATGTTTTTTCCCTCACTGTAGATATATAGAAAGATTTATTTTTATATATATATATATATATATATATATATATATATATATATATATATTTATATATATAAACCTACCTGCTAAATATAGAGCTGTGGTATGTTCCCTGGGTGTAGAAGCAATCAGAAATTCAACTGAGATTCTATGTGTTGTTTGATGGCGATATGGTATATCTCACCTGGTGAGGTAGGCGTAAAACTTCCTTCTAGCCGTAAAACCTTGGAGGTGATAGGGTTGCATCACACAGAAATCAGCCGATTTTATAACATACTCCTGCAGTAACTGTTAAAATCAGTAACCCTTGATATGTCGCAATTAACCCTGTGAGTAGACAGCCTTGATACATCTCCCACTCAATGGAATGTTTTATGCCCGTGTTCTATTGTGAACTGTCTGTCAGAGACTTTTATACAACACCTGAAAATATGTTTTCCTTTGATTCAGGACTGACACTATTGGTCTCTCAGTATCTAATGAACACAGAATAACTCTAGTAATCTATATAAGTGGGCCCACATTTGTGTTGTTGTATTTAAGGTGGCAATAAAGTATCATTTAGTCCTATAAGATTAACCTATTATAGTGTTTTATATGATGCACTGGGTGTTTCTTTTCTGCATATTTAGATACTATACCTGTAAGTCCTACCCCTGTTAATTTTACTATTTAGTTAGATGTTTAACCATATATATTTTGGTGCCGGACAAAGGGAACTATATGTGGATTTAACCACACCTTCTTTTTTATTGTTATCTTAAATTGTTTTCTCTTTCCCCACTGTGCACAGTGTGCCCTGATATTGTTTAAAATTGCTCTTTCTAAATCATGAAAGAAATCATTTGGGTTTCATGTCTCTTTAAGCTCTCTGAGGTTTTAAGATTCTATAAGAAATTGACCAGTATTGTGAAGCCCCCTGATCTCATTCTATAAAGGCAAATTTTTACTTTGAGAACAGTCAGCAGATTATGAGTTTTGCGTTATGGCTGGCTCACTAATAACTTGCAAGTTATTGTCACCGCTCACCTTTAATAGCGCTGCTATTACAGGTTTGCAAAAAATGGTTTGTGTGGGCGATATGGTTGCGTTTGAGCTCCAATACCGCCACCCAAATACAAGCAGTGTTTTGACGTGCTCGTGCATGATTTCCCCATAGAGATCAATGGGAGAAGCGGCTAAAAAAAGCCTGGATCAGCCAATAGGATTGAGCTTGCATTCTATTGTCTATTCCAATCAGCCAAATAGAATGAGAGCTCAATCTATTGGCTGACTGGATCAGCCAATAGGATGAAAGTCAAATAGGCTGTACCGCTCACTTTTTGACCTCCCAGGCAAAACTCGTAATACCGGCGCTTCTGGAAGTCCCATTGAATAGGACTCTTTTTTAAAAGTGCAGGTACTTATGTTGCGTGACGGCCCGAAAAGGTGTGCGGTACAGCTATACCTACAAAAACTCGTTAATAGCAGCGGTAGTGAAAAAGAGCCATAACGATGCTTTTTTACTCATAACGCAACAACTCGTAATCTTGCTGAGTGTGTCCTATAAAATAATCTAAAATTAAATATTGAAATAAAAAAATTCAGTAAAACATTGTATTGTATATTCTCTTTAAAATCCCTAAACAATTTTTGTCTGCAAAAAAAAGTATTTTATGGAAATAATGTAAAAGTCGCATTGAAATTATGCCAGGAAAAAGCTATTTTAGGAGCACAGCTAGAAATCATAATACAACTGCAATGCAACATGCAAAACATGTTGTGAAATTTATATTTATAATATGCTAGAGGGCAGAACAGGGGCGTTCTTATAGGTATAGCTGAAATGTATCAACCAGTCTGACAAATGTTTGACTTGCATTCTCCAAACATTTTCCCACTACAGATCCCGCTGTGTTTATCTTGCAAACTAAAAATATGCTGAGATTGTGTCATAAAATGCCCAAAACCTTTATTATTTTTATGGAAAAAACACTGTATAGGAAAAAAGTATGCCCCCTCCCTCTCTCCTAACTTCCCTCTCCCCAGCCAAAGTTTGCCTTTCTTTTTTGTGTTTAGCGTGTATTTAGTGTTTAATATGCTTTAAAGAGCGCCCAGATGTATTTATTTATATCACTGACTTGAGACCTAAAAATAATACACAAAAAAAATCGTGCTCTTTCTATGAATTTTCCTGTACAGTCACCATTAATAACTCTTCCCAGAACTATTTTCTACTCTCGTAAAACCCCAACTCTTCCAGACAGCTCACACTGGCACAGATCACCCTAATCATTAAATCCCTGTTCTCCTATATACAGTATCTGCTATTTGAACCTTATACTTCATCTGCCCACAACTCATTGTTCCACTTTCAGAGATGTAAGTGCTTATTTAAAGGGATAGAAATGCCAAATTTAAATGTGCTTGGGTACACTTCAATTTGAAATAAAAGCATTTTGCAATATACTTCCATTAGACAAAAAAGCTGAGCATGAAGATTCAAACACTACACCCTTTGCAGAGAGTCAGCGGTGGCTTGTATGACACAAATTATTATCTTCACAGAAGAAATACGCACCACTGCAAGCTCATTGCGCTGCATTATTTTTATGATATTTATTTATGAAGCGCAAACATATTCCGCTAGCGCTGTTTATGGATTCAATTCATATAAATAAAAACAATGAATATAAAACTTGTAAGAAAACAGGATAACATTTACAAACACATAGAGGAGGATATTGAGGGCCCTATTCCCGTGGGGACTTTGAATATTAGTGCACAGCCCCTCATATGCCGCAGGAAAACAGTAATACATTAAAACTAGAAGTATTTTTGCTTAAAACAAGTACCCATCATTTTTTACTTTTCTATCCTTTAAAGGGACACTGAACACCTGTTGTGTTTTCCCATATTCCCTGAAGCAAAATTATGTAAAATTGGGTTTCTTCAAAAGCTGCAAATTAAAGGGACAGTCTAGGCCAAAATAAACTTTCCATGATTCAGATAGGGCATGTAATTTTAAACATTTTCCAATTTACTTTTATCACCAATTTTGCTTTGTTCTCTTGGTATTCTTAGTTGAAAGCTAACCTAGCGAGCGTTAATATGCTAATTTCTTAGACCTTGAAAGCCCACCTCATTTTCAGAATGCATTTTAACCACTAGAGGGTGTTAGTTTATGTATTTCATATAGATAACACTGTGCTCGTGCATGTGATGTTAACTGGGAGCAGGCACTGATTGGCTAAAACTGCAAGTCTGTCAAAAGAACTGAATATAAGGGGCAGTTTGCAGAGGCTTGGATAACAAGATAATACGACAAGAGGTTAAAAGTATATTAATATAACTGTGTTGTTTATGCAAAACTGGGGAATGGGTAATAAAGGTATTATCTATATTTTAAAACAATAAAAAATACTGGTGTAGACCTGTCCCTTTAATTTGCTAGATTAGCCAATTTAAAGCATTAAAAAAAAATAGCTAGGACTGTGAGCTCCATTTCAGCAGGGTCAATGTAATCCTCATATTATTCTACCTCCTTAACCCCTGTAAAGCATTGATGCACTTAAATGCTGATTTATTACATGCAAATGCAGAGCTAGTGCTTAAGAAAAAAACATATTGTTTGCACTTACAGTTTTGTCATACTGTATTTTCAGTTGCAGAAACCTATAACAGTGAACCCTGGGATGCATTTTCATTTGCTTCCTGGAATTTTTGTATTCTTTGTAGAAAACTATCTTCTTAGCACAATAGTAATCTAGTGATAAAAAATATTTGATCTCTTCAAAATTGTATGATCTTATCTGATTACATCATGTTACAAAATGTATTATCGGATTACATCATATTACAAAATGTATTATCTGATTACATCATGTTACAAAATGTATTATCGGATTACATCATATTAAAGAATTTATTATCTTGTCTTATTAGATCATATTTAGAAACAGTTCTGTTTCTTATCATTCACAGCTAGTTATTGTAATATAATATTGCATTTTGCAATAAAAGTGCAGGGAAATGCTCATTTCTTACAGAAAGAAATCCATTATTCCTCCATATATCTTTAGCTATCCTGTTTTTATGAATCATACATTAAGTAAAAGTACTTATTCCTTATCAATATATTATGTTATATTATATATATAATTCCTTGTTATAAATTGATGAAGTGATTTTTATTTTTCAAAATTGTCTTCTACCAGCCAGTATTCAGTATTGTGAAAGAGATACGGTTTATGTCTAAAATGCCTAAAATGTGGCAGAGTAAAATTATTCAGATTCAATCCAATCTTGCATAAGCAGGGGCCAGCATTACACAAGTAGCGACAGGAGCAAACCTTGTCATTTTACTTTTAATAAATGGGGTCCAATGTACATATTCACCTTGATCCGAAAGTTTACTTTGCATTAGATACACAATTCACACTTTTCTTTATGTAGCACAGAGCCAGACTATGATTTTTAAAAGCCCAGACAAGATATCAAACTGGACTACTCCCCCCCCTCTCCTCAGACATACATCTTATCTTTAAGCCCATACGAATTTTCATATTAACAGTTAATATAAGACTAAATTAGAACAATATTCTTGCACCTTATAATATTACATCATCTCATTTATAGAAATATTATTATACATTTTAGCTAACAATTGGTGCGTGTGTATGCACATACAGTATATATGTATATATGCATTATATACTTTATTACACTTATATTAAAAAACAGTATTCAATATACAGTTGAGATATCAGCAGCTTAATATAGTACAGTTGTATCTTCATGCTAAATTAATGAAACATTCAACAACTTTTGGTTATTTATATATAACTTTTTATTGCATTTAGTATACTAATACATTCATATACAGTTGTTACATAGATTAGTATATTAATGTGTGTTTGTCCATGTTGGTGAATCTATAAATGTACCTGACAGTACCAATTTATTACTAGTCATTTCAAATTTGATTTGTAAACTGTATTTATTTAACTTCTTAAATGCTAAGGACGACAAAATGTAGCCCTTGCTATTACACTAAAAATGCGGAGGATGACAATGAGTTATCTTCCTGTGGAGGTGCTCCCCCATTGAAGGTTACTTTGACCCCCTTCACAGGCATCTCTGCTACATGGTGATGTGTATATATATATATATATATATAAATATATATGATGTCTGGAGCAGCTGCCATCTCGTGCTCTTGCAAATGAATAACTCTCAAAAACTGCTACAATTTAGGTTCAGATGATCTAAAGGTCTTTGGGCTGCTGAGATTCTTTAATCCACTCTTTCATCATTTCCTGCCTTGACTATTGCAACTCCATCCTCTCCAGCCTCCCTAGCTGCCTTTTATCTCCCTTACAATCCATAATAAATGCCTCTGCCAGGCTGATCTTCCTTACATGTCGCTCTTCATCTGCTGCACTTCTCTGCCAGTCCCTTCACTGGCTTCCTCTAACCTTCAGAATAAAACACAAAATCCTAACTCTAACTTTTAAAGCTCTCAGTAACACTGATGCACTCTATATCTCTGACCTAGTCTCTAGATACTCTCCCTCCCGTCCCCTCCTCTCTGCTCATGACCTCCTTCTCGTCTCCTCTCTTGTTACCTTCTCACATTCCCATCTACAAGACTTCTCTAGACTGGCCCCTATTTTGTGGAACTCTCTCCCTCGCTCTACACGACTCTCCCCTAGTTTTCAAATTTGCAAGTGCTCCTTAAAGACTCTACTGTTCAGGGATGCATATAATATACATTAAGATTTTCTTATCTTAGTTCCTCTCCTCCTTTCATTATCCCCTTGAACCCTTCTTAGCATGTAACTCTACAAGCCTAGCTGCTTTGTAGATCACCTTCATGAGAGATGATTTATAACAGTGAAACTCTTGGCAGGACCCTCTATCCCTTTGTCTCCCATAACTGTCACCTTGCATGTTAGATCCATGTCTTTACTGCTGCGGAATCTGTTGGCACCCTATAAATAATTGATAATAATAATAAGAAGAAGAATGCTTGCCAGTACTTCTATATCCCTTGTGGAATTATATAAAGTCACTTTTTACCCTGAAAACATGGTGTTTCACTAAGGGGCGTATACTGCATTGTCATATGGGAAGGATATGCATACATTACAAAAGTGCACAATGGAAATTGTAATTTTAAAAATGATACAAAACAAATAATTAAACCATTTGCACAAAAAATTGTATTGTTAAGGTGCATCAAAAATTGTAATAAAATTGATCCCCTAAAATCGTATTTTTATCAAAAATGTAAGATTTGTATGTAAATTACTCAGGGATAAATCACATTAAAAATATGCACAGAATAAATCATACTTTAAGTACACTGGATGTGCAAAAACACATAGAAATTCGTACTTAGAAGTACAAAATACAAAGCATTATTGTTTTTTATCATAAAATGGGCGTTTAGTGGATGTGTATGAAATTGTCTCAAATCCAAGCATAATTATCTAAACATTTCCCCCCTACAGATCTCACTGTTTTTTCTCACAACGTAAAAAGTGGTGAGCTTTTATGAAAATACTCGAACCACTAATTACTCTGAAAGAAAAACCTATGCATACAAAAATAATAGTGTTTTTAAGCTATATGTACTAGCTATAAAATAAATTAAACATATGCCGGGTTTTCCTGTGTACTTCGTACAACATTGCCAAGTTTTACATAGCAGAGAGCTCACATTATTTCTATGGAGACAGCTTGCCACTCAGAGGGACAGTCCATTTTGTTTGATAATTGCACCAAGACTGTTCCTTCCGAGGCTAAATATGGTTTTGTCACATTTTTTCTTGTAAGGAGAATGATGAAAATTTGATATAACACAAGTAAATTAGAAAATTGTTTATAAATGTATGCTCCATCTGAATCATGAGTTTGGGTTTCATGTTCCTTTCATTTAATTTCAGCAGCAGTACTTCTGATAGATCGGAAATTAATTGAAAAGGATGTTTCCACATGGCAAACTTTATGGATTGTAAATGGAGTTAGTGTAATAATGTTCTTTTACTGCATGCTGAGAGCATCAGTAGTACCATATATAGAATAAAGCATTTTTCTACTATAATCTAGATGGAAGAATCCTGTATTATAAAAAAAAATAAAACAGGCCTGGCATCTGATTGTAAAACCTTAACCTCAACCTAAAAACATATTAGTGATAAAATACATTTCTGTGAAGTACGTTTCTTCACTAGGAAAATAGCTTTGAATGGTAATAAAAAAACTGTATTATTGAATGTTAGAGATTTGGGTACTTTTTAAGTTCTTTACATAGGTGAAAAGGTCTTAACCCTTTGATGACATGGTAAATTTGTCTACATCGGAAGACTGTTCTGATGTAAACAAATTGAAATCCCACTATCATGCACACAATCACAAGATTTCAATGATGGGATCGGGTCAGGGGGGCATTCCTATGATGCTAGGCACTCCCTCCAGACCGCGATCGCATCCTGGAAGCACCGTTGGCTTTAGGACAGCCAAATGGCTTCTATTACGTCCTAACGGCACTAAAGCCTGGCACGGTTAGGACGGAATAGAACGCCATAAAGGCATTAAAAGGTTAAACACTGTCCTTTGTATTTGGTTATCAAGCATTTTTTTTTGCATAGACATACTATACAAATAAAACTTTTATGTAAAGCTAAGAACATTTTTCTAGATTTCTCATTTAGTTAATTAGAAGATGAAATTATTATATAAACATTAAGGGTTTTTTTTATACTTCAGTTATGCTCCCTATATCTGTTAGATATATATCACACATCTTTGATGAGAGAAACTCCACTAGAAACAATATATGGTTTTAGCCTTGATTTATTGACATTGACTGATGGAGATAATAGATTTAGACTATAAATTCGCATTAGCCATGGATAATTATATTATGACAAGGTTAATGCACAGTTCACCTTGTATGACAGCATTCATCAGCATTGATAGTGGTGTATAATGTACCATCAATAAGCTATGTAATGCACAGACAGATATAAATAAGACATTCAAGCAATATCCATCCGTATTATTTTTTAAAAGATAAAATGAAAGCATTTCTCATAAGACTTAACTTTTATATAATACATTTAAAAGTACTGCTCAAATGGTGAGTCTTATAGACTTAAAGGGATGTGAAAGTCAAAATTAAACTTCCATGGTTCAGATAGAGCATGCAAGTTTATGATACTTTTAAATTCCCTTCTATTATCAAATGCACTTTGTTCTCTTGAAATCCATTGTTGAAAAGTATGTGTATATATATATATATATATATATATATATACACTATATGGACAAAGGTCTGCGGACACATGTCCATCACACTTTATAAGCTTGTAGGACATTACATTCCAAAATCATGGGTAATAATATGGAGTTGACATCCCTTTTTGGCTATAACAACCACAACACTTGTGTGAAGGCTTTCCACAAGATTTTGGAGTGTGTCTGTGGGAACTTGTGCCTACTCAGCAAACAGAGCATTTGCCAGGTATATAGTGTTCCAGATCTTTCCTTCAGACTACCAGATAATTAAAAATTATTAATTACTCAAGGAAACATGTTTTCACCACTCTAGAGTCCACCAGTGGTGTCGTGCTTTACACCACTCCAGCCAACGCTTGTGATTGGATTGACCACATTGATTTTCCTAGTTCTTGTGTTGATGTTGCTTCCAGAGATTGTTTGGAACTCTGTAGTAAGTGATGCAATAGATGACATGGGATGTTTAGTCACTACATGAATCAACACTCAGCATCTCCACTCTGTGGGGTCAATTTATCAAGCTCCATTTGGAGCTTGATGCCCCGTGTTTCCGGCGAGCCTTCAGGCTCTCCGGAAACAGAAGTTATGAAGTAGCGGTCTAAAGACCGCTGTTCCATAACCTGTTCGCCTGCTCTGTGGCGGCGGACAGAAATCAACCTGATCAGATACGATCGGGTTGATTGACACCCCCTGCTAGTGGCCAATTGGTCACGAATCTGCAGGGGGCAGTATTGTACCAGAAGTTCACAAGAACTGCTGGTGCAATGATAAATGCTGACAGCGTATACTGTTGGCATTTATCGATGTGCAGCGGATACATCGTATCATGTCTGCTCACACATTAATAAATCGACCCCTGTGAGTTTATTTGGTCTACCACTTTGTGACTGTGCTGTTGTTGCTCCTAGATGCTTCCACTTCACAAGAATACCACTTACAGTTGACCAGTCAGATATAGTGTGACAGAAATGGCATGAATTGACTTGTGGCAAAGTTGGTATCCTATGACAGTGCCATGTTTAAAGCCACTGCGCTCTTCAGTATGACCCATTGTGCTGCTAATGTTTCAAAATACACGCTATCAGTGGCACTACTTATTCTTCTTCTGGTTACTATGTCCTTAATGTACTGTCAATGTTTGTCTATGGATATTTCATTGTTATGTACTGGATTTCATGTGCGGCTGAAACATCTGAACTACATAATTAGTAGGGGTGTTGACATATTTTTGGTCATATAGTGTATATTCAGCACCAGCAGTGCACTACAGAGAAATGCCTGGTGTTTGGTGGCTACACACAATAATGCTCCTATTAATGCATTGCTACTCTTGAGCTGATTTTAACTATGGGCTAGATTACAAGTGGAGCACAATTTATAGTGCAGGGTGCACAAAGAAAAACAAATAATCTGGTATTTCAAGTGGGTGTTTCCACTTTAATGTGGGCAAAGCTTTTTTTTATCATTCTTTATACTTTTTATAGATAGTGCATGGCGCACTTTAGAATTGAGTTTAATACTGTGCTCGGGCACAATCCAAAATACACCTGTAAAATGTAGTGCTTTTTAATACCTGATGTAAGTCATAAACAGAACTACATGAAGAACTCAGAGCACCCTTCGGCAAGTGCCCTAGTGATATCTAACATGAATTTTACAGCACACCCCATAGAAGTTGTCAGGGTACCTGTGAAATAACATTAAATAAACTACAGATGTATCAAATAATGTAATATTTCATTTTAGCTAATATCTGATTTGATATGAATTGGTCTTACTACAGCCCCTGTCCCCCTTACTGCTCAATACATCTAAAAGAGAGCAAAAGGGAAACATTTGTTTCAATTAGTGAAGTTGACGAACCCCTGCAATGAGGTAGTCAGTCTAAAATATTCACTACAATATTCAACTCTTTTGAAGCCCAAGTACATACACAAAAAAACAGGTTTTTCATGGAAGTAGACTACTTAACATGCGAAAGCTAAGTATCCCCTGCTGGGCTACATACACCAAATTCTAGATATCACAACTCTATAAGATAAGTAAGAGAAGCATTTTAACCCTGTGAGTGCTGAAAGCATATAAGAATGTAAATCTTGATTTTAAAAGGGGAAATTAGAACTTCATATCAAATTAAATTATGTAATTTTCAAATATTCAATATGTGACTCAAACTGTGTAAATAAATGTATACTTATGGACCAGGGGAGATGTGTCTAACGCATAAGATAGCTTTAAATCTAAAGTGAATATATAAATGTCTATTTTAAGTGTTTAACCAACTTACTTCAGAATAACAACATTGTTTCTTTCATTCCAGACCTGTTAGAAACCAGTGAATCGTCCAATGAAGTATATCATATCTGTGTTTTCATGCATTCAAAACAATGTTATATCAGAATATGAATTGATATATTAATTAGATTCATACTGAAAGTATTAGAGTCCTTTTAAGTCCCTCATAAAAATGTGATTTTAATACATCTTTTAAAATATTTAAATATATAGGGACTACTTCGTAATATGGTACAAGAGATATACTTATGTTAAGTATGAAAATACTCACACTAAATAGTAGTATATGGTCCCACACATGCAGAACATATAATTTATATCAGAAAATAGTGAGTATATTAAATAAACATTTGAAGATCTATAGTAAAATGTATTTACTATTAGCAATATTGATAATTAGACTGCATATCTAGTTGTCTGCTTCCCCCTAGTGGACTAAAACTGGTATGACAGCCAAACAAATTGACTGTTAGAGCCCATACATTTCCAAGTAAGCCAATAAGGGACAAGCTTCGTTAAGGGCCTATCAAAGTGACAAGCTTCTGTAAGTGCATATCCAAAACGTTCACAAATGATTACAAAATAGAGGCGGGTTTATCACTTGATAAACTCATGCAAGAGGAAGGAGGTCTTGTTGTCTTTGGCTGGAATTTTGACTGACTCAGAACTGCTGCCTTTTGAAACACAGTCTCTATAAAGCAAGCCTGGGCCTAACTTTCTTTATCCATAATTGCAATACTTCTCATATGAGGTGAACTGGATTTATCTGAAAAAGCTGAACTTCAAATTGGTTTCTTTAGTGATGTATATGATTGCTCTATATTTTTAATGTTTTCAATCAAAGGTATTCTAAAGCTATAATTAGATTGCAGCTGGTAATTTAAATAGCATATTTGGTGTTTTAAGTTTATATCCATAGTCCTGTTTAATTTCGAATCAGTCAAATTTAATGCTAAGTAATTTATTTGCTAGACAGAATTTCGCACTCCAGATTTATAAGTCAGTCATTATTGTGAACTATTTCAGAACTGTACATAAATTGGTTATTGTGGTTAAAAATCTTGTTATATTGTTTAACTAAGCACTGTTAAGATAGCGGTCGATATTCTGGTATTTTATTGTAGTATTTTAATGTGATTCATTGTGAGTAAGGCTAACTTTAAAGACATATTTTTTTATGATCTGTTGTATAGAATATTGTAACGGAATAAGCGTGCATAATTGTTTCATAATATAGTTTCTACATAAATATAATTCAAGGTGTTTATAAATTTAACTAATCTAGAACAAAGGAATAAATATTAATAATTGCTACATATATACATTTTATTGGTTGGCAACTGCTGATGCTGAAATAAGTACACCAACATTTTCTTGGAGGTTATTGCTAAGATAATAATAAATACTATTTTTGTAACCTTGTATATACTGACAAAGTCTATTATGCAAGGGATATAGCACACCTGAGCAATTATTATTATTATCAGTTATATGTAGAGTGGAAACAGATTCCATCCCAGATCAGTGATAGACAACCTTGGAACCCATGATGTTTCGATCTAAATTTCTCGTGATGCTCAACTAGATTGCAGAGTGCCTAAGCATCATGGGAAATGTTGTTCCAAAACATCTGGGGTGCCAAGGTTAGCCATCCCTGGTTTAGACTATCACTTGATAACTTTGAGAACAATGTTAGCATACAATAGCTCTCATTTTTTTGCGCTCCAGTTGTAATCTAGGCCTATGTGTTTAATTAATATGAAGAGGTTAAAACACAGTTATATACAAACAACAGTGCAATAACAAAATGCCCTAACATATTTGTATATACCTTTCAGTTAATGAATGTCAACATCCTACTGTTATTTTCAATGCTTCTAATATTTCTTTAGAAACTAACATTTGAGATAACAAAATTCTGCAGAGCCATTTTATAGTAGGAAAAAAGGTTAAAGAGATCAATTGCTTTACTATTCAGCTGTCATACTTTTAACATAGTTCTACTGTCAAGCCATTCAAATTCTTAAATGATCATTACACGCCCATGATCTACCTACAGAGCTATTCTGTTAAACCAGACTTAACCTATATTGAATGTTCTGAAAAATAATTTATTGTGGAGCAAATTCATTTGATCTGTCATGATAATAGTGGTTCCAAAAAAAGGAGCAATGCTTAATACCATCTGAATCCCTAATTATATAAAAAAAAAATCATAAAATAGCACCCTTGATTATTAGAAAAACAGCACAATTAAAGAAAATGTTACAAAAGTATATGTATCATAAGAATATGCTAATAATAAATAAGTTAAAATACAATTTTTTAATAATAATTAAACAATAATTAAGGAAAATACAGAAGTAAACGTAATCAGCAATAGCAAGATGTCAGAGTAATGCAACAATAATAATGAAATTAGCTAAACTTTTTTCTAATGTGAGAGGTTACAACAATAATTATTATTCCCATATATTTGGATTTTGCAAGTCAAATTATAAAAAACGTATATGCAATTATTTTATAAAATAGAAAGCGCAATAATAAGTATGCAAGTGTCTGGTCGAGGTAGTTTACCGGCACACAATAAATAACCGCAAGTTTTTTACAAGTAGCTGATTATTGCTACAGTGAGATCGCAGTAGCAATTGGCGCTCAGAAAATTAACCAGAAATAAGATCTCTGGCTAATTTTCTAAAAGTGCACCTAAAATAAAGTGTCTTACAGTTTTTTGTGAAAAAAACTGTAGTTTTTCTTAATAGTAGCATTTTTTTTTCCATAAAAAACTATTGCACCAGGCAGTTTTTAGGAGTTAAAAGTGGTGGGTGTGAGGTGTTAGAAGAAACAAAACTGCACTGAAAATTGCCTTTACATAGTGGTCTAAGGGGACTGTGTGTTCACTATAAATATAAATGTATATGCTTATATTTATGTGTTAATATGTGTGTATACATATATATATATATATATATATTCATTCAGAGTATTAGACTGTCCCTCCATCTATGTCTTGTGTGTGCCTGGTCAGTCTCTCTAGTGTCTCAATGTCCTGGGAAAATCCCCCTTTTCTGTGGTGTTCACTATTTATAATGAGCTTCTTCCACAAGTTAATTCTGCTTATAACATTCCTTATAAAGAAAATTCCAGGCACAGCAAAACTTTCCACCGGCAGGAAATACAGAGTCAATGCTTTCCACGTCATCAGCATTGACTCTGTATTTCAGCAAGGTGCAAAACCGCTAAACAGGGATACACCCTATATACACCATCAAAGTGGAAAAACAGTTGTACACTAGTGGTTTTAAAATGAAAAACTAATTTTTATTCCATCCATTAAAAACAGTCTATGTTGCTTAATCAAAGTCTATGATTAAGTGATCCCAGGGGCGCGAAAAGCGTAAGTCGATGAGCCAATGTCTGTTCAACAACTATTTTTAAAGGATAAAATAAAGGTTAATTTTTATTTTTAAAACCATTGGTGTACAACATTTCTTTTTACTTTGATGCCTTTAACATTCTTTCTCTTTGATATGTCCAATGTTATCTTGGATCATTAAAGTATTATAATGGAAAATTAAGTTTTCAGAAATTAATATGCTTCTAACACACTAGGTGTCACCCTTGTTTCACTTTACAGATAATATAATAATGTAACTTATGAGACATTTTGACGGATTACTTTGCCATTAGTGAATATTAGATATTTTGGTAGGCTTTCTCGGACATAGTAGCTCCTGAAATATGCATACACACATACTCACACACATTATATATATCTTTATGTGAGCCCCTAACATAGCAGATTTACAATTTTAGAGAAAATATGATTGTCTTAACAATGAGACTTTGGACTTATTTACCAATTGAGGACCAGATTACAGTTGCTCGCAAGCGAAAAGGGGTTTATTGTGGGTGTTTGCACGTGCCAGATGTAGTACTCGTATTTCAAGTTGAAAGTAAACTCAATCACTTGAGCGCAATTTAATTTAACGCCTGTCGGGATAGTGCATCTTCAGAGTCTGGTTAATTGTTTTGCGAAACAAAATAGTGATACATACATATACATGTCTAAAGATGTAAATATATGTATGAACATTTGTATTTATGTATTTATATATGTGTATATATGTATTTACAGACATATATACACATATAAACTTATAAATACAAATGTACACACACACACATGTATATATATATATATATATATATATATATATATAAATGAAGGAAAGCACTCTCTGGTCTTTTGGTGAATATTTAATCAAGCGTGACGTTTCGGGGACACACTCCCCTTCCTCAGACAAACAAAAACTGCATTCAACGGAAAATTTAAACAAAATAAGCCCCTCCCCCAGTGAAGAAATTGCGCCAAAAACAGTTGTCATGGTGATCCTCAATAAACAAGTACTGGCTATCTAGAGCCTAGTGCACAGTGCATCATACTCAATAACAAAAATGCTCTGATATCAGTGATATCATCTCAAAAATCGTGATACAGATACACCTATCCCACATGTGTCCCCTAGCACCCTGGTTCAGGTGAACTGTGTACATAATATAGTTAGTGCAGTGTCTAGTGATTAATAGTGTTTAACAACCTAGATGGCCACCAGGAAACATAATATCTGAGGACCGTAATTACACTCAACCATAAAATCATAATCCAGGTTCAAAGAAATATCATATAACCTCCGGTACATGTTTATACTGTTTTACTACGGGTAATTCAAACTCGATCATTCAATATTTAAATACCTAAATACCTGTTCAGTATATTCCAGTTGCGATGAAGCACTAAGATGCAGCGGGGGACACGCTCCTCACGGCCATGCCGTGACGTAAACAATAAGCGCCATACCTCACTAGATTGTTAGTTGCCATAGCAACAATACACATAGAACAGCCGGTGGGAAAGACTTAGGAATGCTATGATCGAAACTCTGTTAACACATGACAGTTCCCACTTTACTGGGGCTGGTTCAAGCTCAAATGTTCATTATATTTCTCTACCTGGTCCAGTATATTTAAGTTGCGGGAAAGCACTTAATGTTACGTGGGAGCCGCTCATCAACCCTGCCGGGGCGTAACCAAGACGCTCTGTGACTCTCTAAGTTACTGGTTGCCATAGCAACAAAATATGCAAACAAACTGGTGACCAAGGAAAAGTATCATTATCAATTGATTGCGGCTAACCCGCCACTATGCAAGGAACCAATGCATGCCTAACCTATGAACCAAGGAATAAGGAACTGAATAAAGGATGGCACATAATATCTGGCATATAGCTATGTAAATCAATAGACACCCACAGAGGGTCCATTCAGTACCCCTCCATACCACTTGTATATAAATGGTCAATCCCTAAAATATCCTAAACTCTTGAGGAAAATGTATGTATAAACAGTATAGAAGTATGTGCTGATCAATGTGTATAGGAAAATAATGATGAAAGGATTGTGAAACACCCCAACAAAAGTACAAATCTCCAACATAAACAAATAAACTAAGTAAACAAGCACTAGACTCAACAGGCACATAGACCCATATTCACAAAACAAAACATATGAATAAATAAATGAAAATAAAATATAAAATAAATAAAATCTAAAGATAAGATAAGAATGTGTGAATAAATAAAATAAAATAAACAATATTAAATCAGATACATAAAATAGAATAAAGAAACATAAAGGGATGAAAATGTACTAGAAAATAAACCCAGAGATAAAAGCAAGAAGGAAAACACCCAAAAATCGAAGAACAAAGAGAAGCAAAAAGAAAATCAGACCTAGGGAGCTGAAGGGAAAGGGGGGGGAACGGGGGGGGGGAAATGGTAGGGGGGAGGGGGGGGAAGAAAGAGGGAAAGGGGAGAGAGGTAGACAGAAGGGAAGAGGGACTGCGGGGAGGGGGGGAGGGGGGGGGAGTGGGGGAAAAGCATAGTGCCCAAAGATCACCTGATAGTCAAATGGTTGTGCAGGAAACGCAAAGAATGTTCATCTGGGATCCACATGATCCACATGTTAGGATTATCTTGATAGAGTCATCTTGATAAGAAGTCCCCTGGATTCACAGAAAACAATGCCAGACCAGACTGACATTGAGACCCCTCGGGCGTAAAGTGTTCAGCTTGAACATCCACTTAGATTCTAATTGTAGTAATGTCCAGTGTCTGTCACCTCTTCTCGGGGTACAGGTACATGGTCGATGATCTTAAACCTTAAGTCCTGTACACTATGTCCGCTAGTGGCAAAATGATGTGCCACCGGTTGGTCACTTCCTTGGTTCTTAATTGCAGCTCTGATCGCTGATCTATGGTTGGCCATGCGAGTGCGGACGTCATCAGTTGTTTTTCCTACGTAAAACAGTCCGCACGGGCAATTGATGAGATAAACCACAAAAGGTGTAGTGCAAGTAAGGTAATGGTGTATCTTGTAATTAAGATTAGTATCTGGATGGAGAAAAGTGGCTCCAGGGATCATGGAATGACATGTGGTGCACCCTATACACCGAAAGCATCCCTTCTTATTATGAGATAACCAAGTCTTATTGTCTTAACAATGTATAGGGTCGGTCATCACCAGTTGGTCTCTCAAGTTCCGATTCCTTTTAAACCCCACTCTGGGGCTATCCCAGTCTCCAAAAGGTAATGTGGGGTCACTTTGAATAATATGCCAATGTGTCTTTAGGTTGTGTCCAATGTGCTCTTAATCAGGACAGTATTTCGTTGTAAAGGTCATAATAAGAAGGGATGCGTTCGGTGTATAGGGTGCACCACATGTCATTCCATTATCCCTGGAGCCATTTTTCGCCATCCAGATACTAATCTTAATTACAAAATACACCATTACCTTACTTGCACTACACCTTTTGTGGTTTATCTCATCAATTGCCTGTGCGGACTGTTTTACGTAGGAAAAACAACTGATGACATCCGCACTCGCATGGCCAACCATAGATCAGCGATCAGAGGTGCAATTAAGAACCAAGGAAGTGACCAACCGGTGGCACATCATTTTGCCACTAGCGGACATAGTGTACAGGACTTAAGGTTTAAGATCATCGACCATGTACCTGTACCCCCGAGAGGAGGTGACAGACACCGGACATTACTACAATTAGAATCTAAGTGGATGTTCAAGCTGAACACTTTACGCCCGAGGGGTCTCAATGTCAGTCTGGACTGGCATTGTTTTCTGTGAATCCAGGGGACTTCTTATCAAGATGACTCTATCAAGATAATCCTAACATGTGGATCATGTGGATCCCAGATGAACATTCTTTGCGTTTCCTGCACAACCATTTGATTATCTGAGAGTCTATGATCCATTCATACCCTTCACCGATTCAGGTGATCTTTGGGCACTATGCTTTTTCCCCCACTCCACTCCCTCCCACCTCCCCCCTCCCCGCAGTCCTTCTTCCCTTCTGTCTACCTCTCTCCCCTTTCCCTCTTTCTTTTCCTCCCCCCCTCCCCCCCCCCTACCATTCCCCCCCCCCCCCTTTCCCTTCAGCTCCCTAGGTCTGATTTTCTTTTTGCTTCTCTTTGTTCTTCGATTTTTGGGTGTTTTCCTTCTTGCTTTTATCTCTGGGTTTATTTTTTAGTACATTTTCATCCCTTTATGTTTCTTTATTCTATTTTATGTATCTGATTTAATATTGTTTATTTTATTTTATTTATTCACACATTCTTATCTTATCTTTATATTTTATTTATTTTATATTTTATTTTCATTTATTTATTCATATGTTTTGTTTTGTGAATATGGGTCTATGTGCCTGTTGAGTCTAGTGCTTGTTTACTTAGTTTATTTGTTTATGTTGGAGATTTGTACTTTTGTTGGGGTGTTTCACAATCCTTTCATCATTATTTTCCTATACACATTGATCAGCACATGCTTCTATACTGTTTATACATATATTTTCCTCAAGAGTTTAGGATATTTTAGGGATTGACCATTTATATACAAGTGGTATGGAGGGGTACTGAATGGACCCTCTGTGGGTGTCTATTGATTTACATAGCTATATGCCAGATATTGTGTGCCATCCTTTATTCAGTTCCTTTTTCCTTGGTTCATAGGTTAGGCATGCATTGGTTCCTTGCATAGTGGCGGGTTAGCCGCAATCAATTGATAATTATACTTTTCCTCGGTCACCAGTTTGTTTGCATATTTTGTTTCTATGGCAAACAGTAACTTAGAGAGTCACGGAGCGTCTTTGTTACGCCCCGGCAGGGTTGATGAGCGGGTCCCACATAACATTAAGTGCTTTCCCGCAACTTAAATATACTGGACCAGGTAGAAAAATATAATGAACATTTGTGCTTGAACCAGCCCCAGTAAAGTGGGAACAGTCATGTGTTAACAGAGTGGCGATCGTAGCATTCCTAAGTCTTTCCCACCGGCTGTTCTATGTGTATTGTTGCTATGGCAACTAACAATCTAGTGAGGTATGGCGCTTATTGTTTACGTCACGGCATGGCCGTGAGGAGCGTGTCCCCTGCTGCATCTTAGTGCTTCATCGCAACTGGAATATACTGAACAGGTATTTAGGTATTTAAACATTGAATGATCGAGTTTGAATTACCCGTAGTAAAACAGTATAAACATGTACCGGAGGTTATATGATATTTCTTTGAACCTGGATTATGACTTTATGGTTGAGTGTAATTACGGTCCTCAGATATTATGTTTCCTGGTGGCGATCTAGGTTGTTAAACACTATTAATCACTAGACACTGCACTAACTATATTATGTACACATTTCACCTGAACCAGGGTGCTAGGGGACACATGTGGGATAGGTGTATCTGTATCACGATTTTTGAGATGATATCACTGCGTATGCCATTACAATACAGCACATTAGGGGAATGAATGTATTTTTAAATGTATTATACAAATGTATTTTCACATGAAATGATCTTTGTCTGAGGAAGGGGAGTGTGTCCCTGAAACGTCACGCTTGATTAAATATTCACCAAAAGACCAGAGAGTGCTTTCCTTCATTTATATACATATCTGCTAGCACCCTGGCATTTAAACTTTGGAAGTGAGAGTGCTCTCTTTGAATCATTATATATATATATACAGTATCTCACAAAACTGAGTACACCCCTCACATTTTTGTAAATATTTTATTATATATTTTCATGTGACAACACTGAAGAAATGACACTTAGCTACAATGTAAAGTAGTGAGTGTACAGCCTGTGTAACAGTGTAAATTTGCTGTCCCCTGAAAATAACTCAACACACAGCTATTAATGTCTAAACTTTTGGCAACAAATGTGAGTACACCCCTAAGTGGAAATGTCCAAATTGGGCCCAAAGTGTCAATATTTTATGTGGCCACCATTATTTTCCAGCACTGCCTTAACCCTCTTGGGCATGGAGTTCACCAGAGCTCCACAGGTTGCCACTAGAGTCCTCTTCCACTTCTCCATGATGACATCGCGGAGCTGGTGGATGTTAGAGACCTTGCGCTCCCCCAACTTCCCTTTGAGGATGCCCCACAGATGCTCAATAGGGTTTAGGTCTGGAGACATGCTTGGACAGTCCACCACCATTTCCCTCAGCTTCTTTAGCAAGGCAGTGGTCGTCTTGGAGGTGTGTTTTGGGTTGTTATCATGTTGGAATACTGTCCTTCGGCCTAGTCTCTGAAGGGAGGGGATCATGCTCTGCTTCAGTATATCACAGTACATGTTGGCATTCATGGTTCCCTCAACGAACTGTAGCTCCCTAGTACCGGCAGCACTCATGCAGGCCCAGACCATGACACTCCCACCACCATGCTTGACTGTAGGCAAGGCACACTTGTCTTTGTACTCCTCACCTGGTTGCCACCACACACGCTTAATACCATCTGAACCAAATAAGTTTATCTTGGTCTCATCGGACTACAGTACATAGTTCCAGTAATCCATGTGCTTAGTCTGCTTGTCTTCAGCAAACTGTTTGCAGGCTTTTTTGTGCATCATCTTTTGAACAGGCATTCTTCTGGGTTGACAGCCATGCAGACCAATTTGATGCAGTGTGCGACATATGGTCTGAGCCTTAATAGGCTGAGCCCCCACCCCTTCAAACTCTCCAGCAATGCTGGCAGCACTAATACTAATACTAATACTAATCTCTGGATATGACACTGAGCACCGGCATTCAACTTCTTTGATTGACCATGGCGAAGCCTGTTTTGAATGGAACCTGTCCTGTTAAACCACTGTATGGTCTTGCTCACCGTGATACAGCTCAGTTTCAGCATCTTGGCAATCTTATTATAGCCTAGGCCATCTTTATGTAGCACAACAATTCTTTTTTTCAGATCCTCAGAGAGTTCTTTGCCATGAGGTGCCATGTTGAACTTCCAGTGACCAGTATGAGAGAGTGTGAGAGCGATAACACCAAATGACACCAGGGAGGGAAAATGGCTAATCTGGCCCAATTTGGACTTTCCACTTAGGGGTGTATTCACTTTTGTTGCCAATGGTTTAGACATTATTGGCTGTGTGTTGAGTTATTTTGAGGGGACAGCAAATTGTACACTCACTACTTTACATTGTAGCAAAGTGTAATTTCTTCAGTGTTGTCACATGAAAAGATATAATAAAATATTCACAAAAATGTTAGGGGTGTACTCATTTTTGTGAGATACTGTATATATATATATATATATATATATATATATATATATATATATATATATATATATACAGGCCACTTTATTAGGTACACCTGTTCAATTGCTTGGTAACACAAATTGCTAATTAGCCAATCACATGGAAGCAACTCAATTCATTTAGGCATCTAGATGTGGTGAAGACGGCTTGCTGAAGTTCAAACCAAGCATCAGAATGGGAGAGAAAGGGGATTTAAGTGACTTTGAGCATGGAATGGTTGTTGGTGCCAGGCGGGCTAGTCTGAGTATTTCAAAAATTACTGGGATTTTCCCGCACAAACATCTCTAGGGTTCACAGAGAATGGTCCGAAAAAAAGAAAATATCCAGTGAGCGGCAGTTGTGTGGACAAAAATGCCTTGTTGATGTCAGAGGTCAGAGGAGAATGGGCAGACTGGTTCGAAATGATAGAAAGGCAACAGTAGCTCAAATAACCACTCATTACAACCAAGGTATGCAAAATACTATCTCTTCGAACCTTGAAGCAGATGGGCTACAGCAGCAGAAGACCACACCGGTGCCACTCCTGTCAGCTAAGAACAGGAAACTGAGGCTACAATTCACACAGGCTCACCAAACTTGGACAATAGAAGATTGGAAAAAAATTGCCTGGTCTGATGAGTCTCAATTTCAGCTGCGACATTCAGATGGTAGGGACAGAATTTGGCATAAACAACATGAAACCATGGATCCATCCTGCCTTGTATCAATGGTTCAGGCTGTTGGTGGTAGTGTAATGTTTTGGGGAATATTTTCTTGCCACACTTTTGGCCCCTTAGTACCAATTGAGCATTGTTTAAATGCCATGGCCTACCTGAATATTGTTGCTGACCAAGTCCATTCCTTTATGACTACAGTGTACCCATCTTCTGATGGCTACTTCCAGCAGGTTAATGCAACATGTCACACAGCTCAAATCATCTCAAACTAGTTTCTTGAACATGACAATGAGTTCACTGTACTCCAATGGCCTCCACAGTCACCAGATCTCAATCCAATAGAGCACCTTTGGGATGTGGTTGAATGGGAGATTTGCATCATGGATGTACAGCCGAATAATCTGCAGCAACTTCGTGATGCTATCATGTCAATATGGACCACAATGTCTAAGGAATGTTTCCAACACCTTGTTGAATCTATGCCACTAAATATTAAGACAGTTCTAAAGGCAAAAGGGGGTCCAACCCGATACTAGCAAGGTATACCTAATAAAGTGGCCAGTGCGTATATATATATATATATATATATATACACACAGTGGGGCAAAAAAGTATTTAGTCAGCCACCAATTGTGCAAGTTCTCCCACATAAGAAGATGAGAGAGGACTGTAATTTTCATCATAGGTATACCTCAACTATGAGAGACAAAATGTGGAAACAAATCCAGACAATCACATTGTCTGATTTGGAAAGAATTTATTTGCAAATTATGGTGGAAAATAAGTATTTGGTCAATATCAAAAGTTAATCTCAATACTTTGTTATAGATCCTTTGTTGGCAATGACAGAGGTCAAACATTTTCTGTAAGTCTTCACAAGGTTGTCACACACTGTTGCTGATATGTTGGCCCATTCCTGCATGCAGATCTCCTCTAGAGCAGTGATGTTTTGGGGCTGTCGCTGGGCAACACGGACTTTCAACTCCCTCCAAAGGTTTTCTATGGGGTTGAAATCTGGAGACTGGCTAGGCCACTCCAGGACCTTGAAATGCTTCTTACGAAGCCACTCCTTTGTTGCCCAGGCAGTGTGTTTTGGATCATTGTCATGTTGAAAGACCTAGCCATGTTTCATCTTCAATGCCCTTGCTGATGGAAGGAGGTTTGCACTCAAAATCTCATGATACATGGCCCCATTCATTCTTTCATGTACACGGATCAGTCGTCTTGTTCCCTTTGCAGAGAAACAGCCCCAAAACATGATGTTGCCACCCCCATGCTTCACAGTAGGTATGGTGTTCTTTGGTTGCAACTCAGCATTCTCTCTCCTCCAAACATGACGAGTTGTGTTTCTACCAAACAGTTCTACTTTGGTTTCATCTGACCATATGACATTCTCCCAATCTGCTTCTGGATCATACAAATGCTCTCTAGCATACTTCAGATGTGCCCGGACATGTACTGGCTTAAGCAGGGGGACATGTCTGGCACTGCAGTATCTGAGTCCCTGGAGCCGTAGTGTTTTACTGATGGTAGCCTTTGTTACGTTGGTCCCAGCTCTCTGTAGGTCATTCACTAGGTCCCCTGTGTCAGCGGTCGCCAACCAGTGGTCCATGGACCACTGGTGGTCCACGAGAAGATGTTGGTGGTCCTTGACACCATCAAGAAGGAATTAATCTCCTCTGATGGTGTCACCCCCAATGCGCCGCAATTCCCTACAGTGCCTGGCTGGACATCAGTGAAAACCGACGAAGGTGGAGTTAAATTACAACCTATCTATACAAGTTGCGTAGTACTGCGCAACTTGCATAGCTAGATTGTATTTTTAACTCCTCCCGCCCAGCGCGCTGCTCAGAGGAAGATGTTTCCATTCTAAAGCCAGCAGAGGTTGGTATAGTCTTGGTTTGAAATAGTGGAATTAAAGTATATGTAAAAAAAATCTCTCATATTTCATTTATTTTCTTCCCTTTATCTGTCTCTTTGTAGTAGTTTTCCTAATTCCTTCAGATGGACTTAATAATAATAATAATAATGGATACTTGACCTCGAACTTAATTGACTTGCGGCACTGATAACAGGTATTATTACTTACATCACTGTTTGTCTTCCTCCCCTCCGTTTTCTTTTTTTAAAATTAAATATTAATTATTTTTCATTCTAATAATTTACCCGTGCACAAAGCCATTCCACCTGAATTCCAGTAATTGCCATCCAGCAGATCATCCATATCCCAGCAGTATTATAGTAATTGCCAGTAGCATCTGTCATGGTAAGCTCACATCCATATCCCAGCAGTATTATAGTAATTGCCAGTAACATCTGTCATGGTAAGCTCACATCCATATTAAGAGCTTTCTGATATAAACCTGGGGAGGTCACTTGGAAGTCTTGTGTTCCTTTTAAACATAATTATTTTTTTTCCACTTTCTACCTTTCTGTTTCCAGCTCAAAAGTTGGCACTCACCCTTCATCTGTCATTTGGAAGTATTATCTCAGTTCTCTCATTCAGTTAGTTAATTCCAAAAAATATTTCTTAAAAATGTGTACATATTTACATAGGGGCCTATCTTTCAAGCTCTGTATGGAGCTTGAGGGCCTGTGTTTCTGGCGCGCCTGCAGGCTCGCTAGAAACAGCAGTTGTGAAGCAGTGGTCTAAAGTTCTGAGCAGGCGGACAGGAATCGCGGCAATTCAACTCGATCAAGTACGATCGGCTTGATTGACACCTCCCTGCTGCGGCAGATTGGCCGCAAGTCTGCAAGGGGCGGCGTCTGCACCAGCAGCTCTTGTGAGCTGCTGGTGCAATGCTGAATACGGAGAGCGTATTGCTCTCTGCATTCAGCGAGTACTTGCGGACCTGATCCGCACTGTCGGATCAGGTCCGCAAGACCTTTAATAAATAGGCCTCATAATGTTAACTTGGTTATGGTTATACTAGTTATGTACAGTATGTGTGTGTATATGTATATATATACACATTATAGAGGTTTGTACCTTTTTTAAAAAAAATCATGTTAGTGGTCCACAGGATTCAAAATTGAGTTTAGAGGTCCCTGAGGTCTGAAAGGTTGGCGACCCCTGCTCTGTGTGGTTCTGGGATGTTTGCTTACTGTTCTTGTGATCATTTTGACCCCACGGGGTGAGATCTTGCATGGAACCCCAGATCGAGGGAGATTATCAGTGGTCTTGTATGTCTTCCATTTTCTAATTATTGCTCCCACAGTTGATTTATTCACACCAAACTGCTTGCCTATTGCAGATTCACTCTTATCAGCCAGGTGTAGGTCTACATTTTGTTTCTGTTGTCCTTCGACAGCTCTTTGGTCTTCACCATAGTGGAGTTTGGAGTTGTGACTGTTTTGAGGTTGTGGACAGGTGTCTTTTATACTGATAACAAGTTCAAACAGATGCATTAATCAGGTAATGAGTGGAGGCAGCCTCTTAAAGAAGAATACATTATTTTTCCACCATACAATATGCAAATAAAATTATTTCCAAATCAGACAAAGTGATTGTCTGGATTTGGTTTTCCACATTTTTCTCTCATAGTTGAGTATACCTATGTGAAAATTACAGGCCTCTCTCATCTTCTTCAGTGGGAGAACATGCACAATTGGTGGTTGACTAAATACTTTTTTGCCCCACTGTATATATCTAGTATATATATAGTGCATTGGAGCACTTTGCAGTTAAGTAGATGAAAAAAATGAAAAAACATATTTGCAATATTCATCTTTAATAAAGGTGTCATACTGTGTACTGTTAATAATTTTATATTGCAATGTTCTGCACATAGGGGAATATGTTCTTTGTATTTTTAAATAGATATTCTTACATGTGTATATATATATATATATATATATATATATATATATATATATATATATTGTACTAAAATACCATCAATATATATAGAAATTTGTATTATGAATAAATAGAACATATTTTTCTATGTGGAGAAACATTTTCATGTCGGGGTTAGCACACTGAAAATATGAGAACAGGTTTGGGTGCGAGTAAGGTGTTAGAGGTTTTTTTTCCCACTTTTTTTCCTCCATTTACTGGTCATAGGAATACGTGAAGGCGATCGTTATTTAAGTTTAGCTTTTTGCACGTATCAGTTAGCTCATGATGGAAAACTTTTTTACTTTCAAATTGTAATACGAGTGCTACACGACGCGTGCAAAAACCTTACTTCCTGTGCGACCGGAGTGTTTAAATACTGCTCCACTTGTAATCTGGTCCTAAATACTTTTACGTGAGAGAACACATCTACAGTTTTTCTGAGAACTGTGCTAGGTAAATTGTTTAAGTAAGCCATTACCTGTATGTGACATAAGCATACATACAAATTAGCATAATGTTTATAATATAATAATTGTATAATATAATAATTGTATATAAACTACATGAAAATTAAAATAATAATGCATCCCTCTATATTATGACACTTCACACAAGATGGTTACTGAAAATATGTTTTATTTTATCCCATTACTTATTCTCGTAGTGGTATTTGTTATTCAACTTTTAGGGGCCCCATTTAAAACAATGTGAGGATGGACAATGTTCCCATGCCGCACCTAAAACTTGCGGAAGAACAATATAATATAAATATAATGTATTTATATTTGTTCTTGTTAAAGATGAGAGTGACACTGATTTAATATTACTTCTTGCTCCAGATAGACAGTTTATAACAGTGGGATAAATTAAACAGCCATCAGAATAATATTTTAAGGGGAGAAACTTAAAATAATATTTTTTTATTAAAGGGATAGGAAGTAAAATGAAATGTTCACAAATAAAGAATATTTTTAAGACAATTTCTAAATGTACTTATGTTAGCAATTTTACTTTGTTCTCTTGGTATCTTTTGTGGAAACATATGTAATACCAGCGCACATTAGCACATCAGTGGAGCACAAATATCGCATTCACAAAAGTTGATATTTAGAGATCCACTTGTAATCTTCCCCTTAGTGGGGAGCTAGCTGGTGCTAGGTGGCTACACATAATTGTCAATGGACATTTAGGCATTAGGCTCACCAAATGTGTTTATCTAACTCCCATGTAGTGCATTGCTTCTCTGGCTAGTTGACTTTAACATTGTTATTAATCTCTTACATGGATAATTAAATAGTTATATGCAAGCATATTTCAATAATAAAATGGTATAATCTATTAGAGCATTTTCTTTTTGCACTTTATACCCCTTTAATCTTTTCTCAGCCAGGGTGATTACAAAACATCACAGAATGGTCCAGAATGTCCACTTCCCAAATAGTCTCACCAACCAAATTCACACACTCAACAATGCTAGAAAGGAGACTATAAAAAAAATGTAATGCAAAGAGGGCTTGGAACACACAAATCAAATTCCCCAGTTCCACAGGATTAGGAGGAAACAAGATAATGAGGCACATATCCACCATGGAATCCATATCCACATGAAAAAGTTTTTTGCAAAGATTATCCCAGAATATCCACTTTCCAAATACCCATAACAACCAATTCAGGTTATTTATGTATTTACTTTAAAGAAACAGACACTTAGATGTCCATTATGTTATGGGTCTATGGCTCATTGTCACTGTGGTCATTGTTTTGTATTGAACCTACTTGAGAAGAGATTAAAGGGATTTCCAGATTTTCATCTCCAAAATGTTGTTCTGAAGGGTATGAAGGGTATCAAGGGATGATTTTCTAAATAAAGGAATCAATCATTTTTTAAATGTATTTATTGGTGTATGTAATCCATTTACATTATTAAATAGCAGTACAAAATATTTGCTTATGTGTTTTATTTGAAAAGCCACTGCATTAACACCTTACATGTAACATGTACTGTTCAATCATATGATTATGGGAAAATGCAGAAATCTATACATCTTATTATATGCTGTAAACACAGCTTAGAAGAAAAACAGTAAAATGTAAACACATTTAAATAATATTTCTGTTTTTCAAGGAAAATAAATAAATCTAAGTACAAAAATGTGTCCTTTTAGGCCTAGTAAATACCAAGTTATTACAAGACATATCTATTGCGTAGCTAAAATATAGCATAGTAGCCACATCTTAACGTTTTTAAAACAGATTAACCTCCTTTTCACTGCAATTATATTTTAATAGCCAAACTCCTTCCACTGGTTGCCTTTTTTGGAAGAATCAACCTGGGCTTTAGTCTGCAGACAACAAGGCTAGCCACAGTTATTATGTTAGTATAAAGTACTGTACTATGTTTTGCAGTTATCAATTAAAGGGACAGTCTACACCAGAATTTTTATTGTTTTAAAAGATAGATAATCCCTTTATTACCCATTTCCCAGTTTTGCATAACTAACACATTTATAATAATATACTTTTAACCTCTGTGATTATCTTGTATCTAAGCCTCTGCAAACTGCCCCTTTTTTCAGTTCTTTTGACAGACTTGCAGTCTAGCCAATCAGTGCCTGCACGAGCACAGTGTTATCTATATGAAATACGTGAACTAACACCCTCTAGTGGTGAAAAACTGTTAAAATGCAATCTGAAAGAGGTGGTCTTCAAGGTCTAAGAAATTAGCATATGAACCTCCTAGGTTAAGCTTTCAACTAAGAATACCAAGAGAACAAAGCAAAATTGGTGATAAAAGTAAATTGGAAAATTGTTTAAAATTACATGCTCTATCTGAATCATGAAAGTTTATTTTGGCCTAGACTGTCCCTTTAATGTAAATTAGGCATAGATATGTTATATAAGTTTGAGAAGACAGCAGGGTGCTTTTTATATTCTGAGAATTAGAAATTGTTTGAAAAAGGGGCAATATTGAAAAGCTGTTTCATTTTGGGATAACTAAACATTTTATATAAAAATCTCAAGGTGTATACTGTCCCTGTAATGGGACATTTGACCCCAATTTTTTCTTTCGTGATTCCAATAGAGCATGCAATTTTAATCAACTTTCCAATTTACTTTAATTATCTAATTTGCTGTAGGCTCAGGAGCAGCAGAGCACTACTGGGAGCTAGCTGCTGGTTTGCTGATTGGTGTTTGCACATATATGCCTATTTTCATTGGCTGAAACTATGTTTTCAGATAGCTCCCAGTAGTTCATTGTTGCTTCTTCAAAAAAGGATAAGAGAATGAAGCAATGTTGGTAAAAGAAGTAAACTGGAAAGTTTTTTTAAAATTGTATGCTGCGTCTGAATCATAAAATATCACAATGGGTGATGCTTTTAATGAATAAAACCAGCTATTTCAAACACAAAAATAAAAGCTGAAGGGGCTATTTCCCATGCATTCAAAGGGATAGGAAAGTCAAAATTAAACTTGCATGATTAAGATAGAGCATGTGATTTTAAGACACAAATTTACTTCTATTTTTAAATCTAC
The DNA here is from genome assembly GCF_027579735.1 of Bombina bombina. Lineage (NCBI taxonomy): Eukaryota > Metazoa > Chordata > Amphibia > Anura > Bombinatoridae > Bombina > Bombina bombina. The sequence goes on along the minus strand of NC_069502.1, from coordinate 287,885,132 downwards.
TTTGTTCTCTTGGTATCCATTATTAATAAAGAATATGCACATATACTGCACTAGTGGGAGCTTGCTGATGATTGGTGCCTGCAGACAATTGTCTATTGTGATTGGCTAACTAGATATGCTCAGCTAGCTCCCAGTAGTGCAGCACTGCTCTTTCAGCAAAGGATATCAAGGGAATGATGCAGATTTGATAATAGAAGTAAATTGGAAAGTCATTTAAAATCGTATGTTTTTTTCTGAATCCCAGAAGAAAAAAACAGGGTTTTCATGTCCTTTTAATAATCTTCAGCAGTGCCCCAAGCAGGGATAGGCAAGGTGTCCGTACACGGACACTGGTGTCCGTGACTAGCCCTTGCAGTGTCCGCCACAACCTTAGTATATCTTTTTATTTCTGATTAAATAATAGGAATAAAAAAAAAATATGTGGTGTGAATAAAGTTAGTGGCTTGTCAAGAGACTGCTAGCGATATTGGGTGATAATTTATGGAAAAAATAAAGCCTGAGTGAAATACTGGATGTGCATCTGCAAGTGTATAAAAACACCAAGCTCTATACAAAGACACAGTAGTGACACTGGCTCATGGGTATAGCCAGACAAGGGCTGGTTATAGAGTCAGTGGTATCTGCATCAGTATAATAACACCCAGCGCTATATAATGACACAGTAGTGATACTGGCACATGCGTATAGCCAGACAAGGGCTGGTTATAGAGTCAGTGGTATCTGCATCAGTATAATAACACCCATCGCTATATAATGACACAGTAGTGACACTGGCACATGGGTATAGCCAGAGGAGGGCTGGTTATAGGATCAGTGGTATCTGCATCAGTATAATAACACCCAGCGCTATATAATGACACAGTAGTGACACTGGCACATGGGTATAGCCAGAGGAGGGCTGGTTATAGGGTCAGTGGTATCTGCATCAGTATAAGAACACCCAGCACTATATAATGACACAGTAGTGACACTGGCACATGGGTATAGCCAGAGGAGGGCTGGTTATAGAATCAGTGGTATCTGCATCAGTATAATAACACCCAGCACTATATAATGACACAGTAGTGACACTGGCACATGGGTATAGCCAGAGGAGGGCTGGTTATAGGGTCAGTGGTATCTGCATCAGTATAATAACACCCTGCACTATATAATGACACAGTAGTGACACTGGCACATGGGTATAGCCAGAGGAGGGCTGGTTATAGGGTCAGTGGTATCTGCATCAGTATAATAACACCCAGCGCTATATAATGACACAGTAGTGACACTGGCACATGGGTATAGCCAGAGGAGGGCTGGTTATAGGGTCAGTGGTATCTGCATCAGTATAATAACACCCAGCGCTATATAATGACCCAGTAGTGACACTGGCACATGGGTATAGCCAGAGGAGGGCTGGTTAGTAGGGTCAGTGGGTATCTGGCATCATATAATAATCACCCAGCTTCTATACTAAGACACAGTAGTGACACTGGCCACATGGGTAAAAGCCCAGAGGAGGAGGCTGGTTATCAGGGTCAGTGGGATCTGCATCAGTATAATAACACCCAGCGCTATTAATGACCCAGTAGGTGACACTGGCTCATGGGTATAGCCAGAGGAGGGCTGGTTATAGGGTCAGTGGTATCTGCATCAGTATAATAACACCCAGCGCGTATATAATGACCCAGTTAGTGACACTGGCACATGGGTATAGCCAGAGGAGGGCTGGTTATAGGGTCAGTGGTATCTGCATCAGTATAATAACACACCCAGCTCTATACAAAGACACAGTAGTGACACTGGCACATGGGTATAGGCCAGAGGAGGGCTGGTTTATAGGGTCAGTGGTATCTGCATCAGTATAATAACACCCAGCGCTATATAATGACCCAGTAGTGACACTGGCACATGGGTATAGCCAGAGGAGGGCTGGTTATAGGGTCAGTGGTATCTGCATCAGTATAATAACACCCCAGCGCTATATAATGACCCAGTAGTGACACTGGCACATGCGTATAGCCAGAGGAGGGCTGGTTATAGGATCAGTAGTATCTGCATCAGTATATAACACCCAGCTCTATACAAAGACACACTAGTGACACTGGCACATGCGTATAGCCAGAGGAGGGCTGGACTATAGGATCAGTGCATTCTGCATCAGTATAATAACACCAAGGCATATATAATGACACAGTAGTGACACTGGCACATGGGTATAGCCTGAGGTGGGGCTGGTTATAGGGGTCAGTGGTATCTGCTCAGTATAATAACACCCAGCACTATATAATGACACAGTACTAGTGACACTGGCACATGGGTATAGCCAGAGGTGGGCTGGTTATAGGGGTCAGTGGTATCTGCATCAGTATAATAACACCCAGCACTATATAATGACACAGTAGTGACACTGGCACATGGGTATAGCCAGAGGTGGGCTGGTTATAGGGTCAGTGGTATCTGCATCAGTATAATAACACCCAGCACTATATAATGACACGAGTAGTGACACTGGCACATGGGTATAGCCAGAGGTGGGCTGGTTATAGGGTCAGTGGTATCTGCATCAGTATAATAACACCACAGCACTATATAATGACACTGGTAGTGACACTGGCACATGGGTAGAGCCAGAGGAGGAGGGCTGGTTATAAGGTCAGTGGTATCTGCATCAGTATAATAACACCAAGCACTATAAAATAATGTTTTTAATTTCAAATGTACCTTGGTGTCCTTCCCTAAGGTCCTGTACTTTGTAAAATGTCCGCAACAGCCTTGTCTGTGCCTATCCCTGGCCCCAAGGTGAGGGCCCGGGGTAACAGATTTCATTGTGCATAAGGCATAACAAAACTTAAACTGTACCTTTTAGTAAATAAAAATATTAAACATCAGTTTTTAGGGGGTTAAAAAAAACTGCACTGAAAAATTGCCTTAACATTGCGTTCTATGGGAACTGTGTGTTCGCTATAAATATATATGTATATGCTTATATACATAAAATATTTATGTGTTAATTTGTGGTATATACACATATAAACACATAAATATATACTGTATGTATATATTCATATATATTTATATTATGCTGCCCATCACTGCGCAACTTACCCCCTTTGTTGAGCTAAGTTTCTCAGCCGCACCTTACGGCATGAGAACGAGTCTTCCATGGAAGCCTATGGATGCACGCTCTCTTGAGCGCAAAGCTTCTGTACACCTAACTTATAATACCAGTGCACGCAAATGTGTATACCGAAAGTGATATTTTGTGCTCCACTTGTAATCTAGCCTATATTATCTATAACAAATTGTATAAAAGAATATATTCAATTCATATCTAACATTTTTTGTGTTCTTAAAATTAGAATATATTCTATGTCAAAGCACTATCTAAAAAGTTAAAGTACTATCTATACGTGTGTATTTATTACCTTAGAATCATGCAATATCATATCAAACTTCTGAGAGTGGAAAAAAAAAACAAATATAGTTTATTAGATACTTTATTTGCTAAAGATAAAAAACTGTAAGACTGTTACTCCTACTATAAGTAAGAGCAAGTAAAAAGAAATTGCACATATACAGTTGCAATTGCAGTTGCAGTTGTGAGATTACCTGGATTTTTGTATTGATTACTCATAAAGGGACTAGATTACGAGTGGCGTGTCCAACAGTTCTGTGCGAGTAAAAAGGGGTTTGTTTGCTCATGTCGGATTTTCCGCTCGTGTTATAAAGTTGAAAGTAAACGCGATTGTTATAAGCGCAATTTAAGTTAACGCACAACCAGATTAGTGCAACCTCAGAGCTCTGGTTCACTGTTTTTGCAAATCAAAAAAGTCTCACAAAAATACATCAAGAATGCTTTACAAAGTATAGTTACAACATAACAGCATCTAATAAAAAATATTTAAAAAATATTTGCACAAAAATGTTATAAGGGCTCAAAGATATGAGGTCTCAGTGTTAGAAAAAAAAAGCAGACAAAGGGTTTTAATATTAAGATACATACATTAACATGTCTAAATAGTGTACTGGTGTATATATGTGTATATATATATAATGTATATAATATATATATAGTATATACTGTATATATATATATATATACACAGTATGAGGGTGTATATGTGTGTACATATGTATTTATGTAGTTATATCTGTATATATGTATTCTACAGACATACTGTATATACACATATCAACCTAGAAATATATATGTATACATATATAGACAAATATATACGTGCATTAGAGAGCTCTTTGCAGTCAAGTAGATGAAAACATGTAAAATCATATTTATGCAAATAATCATATTTAGGATTAATACGCTAAGAAAAAAAAATATCACCATGTTGGGTGAATAATTAATATTACCCCCCGGGGACTTATGTTAAGCCTCGGAGGGGGGGGGGGTGAGTTAGATGAATAGTCAGTACGAGGACAGCCATCTTCTCTTCTACATAATGTCTCTATATACGCTTATCTACATCATGGTGCCACATAAATGTCAAACCTAAATACTAGCGGGGCCTTTTTATACTGAATGCTTAAATATGCGTTGTTATGAGCTTTACAACATATCTGCAAAATCCATTAATGTTTAACTGTATAACCCCTTAGTGTTTTAAAATAGTGAAGGGAGGACATATAGAGGCTTAATAGGGGTACTTATTACTAAGGGTGATATCCAACGTTTGCAGAGTGGTAATGTTAACACACATAGAATATGACAAACCTAAGATACATTACATCGGTTAAGTAACAAATACATGAAAGATATCCTTTTACCAAACAAACATGCAAGACAGGTAAATATAATACAGTGTGCTTAGGATTACCGTAAGTATGAAAAAGAGTGTGCAATTAAGAGTTCTGTTACTTAAGGATAGCAAGTAATGGCAGTCAGTAATGACTTAAGTATATAGGGTAGGAACGAAATAAAGTTGCTCTCAATATAAGAGTAGAATTAAATATATGCAATAACCAAAACCTTAGGTACATTGAGTCCAATGGAGGTTGCTCTACATCAGAGTGAGCCAAGTGGATTATTTTATCTTGAGAAAGAGAGGCTCAATTACTATTTCTGAAGACTTCTTAAACAAAGCATATCAGCTTGAAACGTGATAACAGGGTTATAATACAGGAGGGGAAAAAATATCAAATGAGTAAGGAGTAGCTCCTGCCAAAGTTATGTATAAGGGGGGTTATTTATAAAATATATGGATTGCAAAGGTCTTCGGAATGAGCCCCCCCTCCTAGGGGAGTGCCAGCTATAGGCGATGTGGGGGAAAGGAATGGGGGTATGACCCGCAGACAACAAGTGCCGGCAGGAATGGGAGAGAGGGGCCAGAGAGAAGTAGATGAATTGTCCGCATTAACAGCTACACACAGGAAGTATAAACCAACTAGGATTATAATGTCATAATGTAGTGTGAAAAATCTGGACAAACAGGCATTCTGAAAAAATACAGATATAGAGATAGAGTTCACCATTTCTTGGGAGAGTGCAAATGAAAACTGTCTGAGAAATGCTTCAAGTTATCTCCACTGATAAGGAGCAAATAGAAGAATTAGGAGGATAATATATATTTAACAAACAGATTAACTCAGCAGAATTAAGCAGAATAGGGAACTAACTCAGATTATAAACAACACTTAACTTGCAAATCAGTTTTGTATAACCTCAGCCATACACAACATAATGAGGGTATTTATAATTGGTGAAGTTCTTTATCCCGATTCCAGTCACCAGGAGGCTAAAATAGGGAGCAGTGAGCTGTGGTTCTTTGCTCGAGGCGAATCCTCTCGGCGTAGCTTATCATGAAGATCATGCAGGGCACTACAAGTCAGGTCATAGTCACAGTTTAAAGCTCGGGTCATGGAGCTTCACATGAAGGTCGTCCTGCAGCTCAGGTAGGTGAAATAGGTTTTTCCGGTCTGTGCAGACCTGGACTCTAGTTGCTTATCGTGCAGAGGATAACCTGGTGGGGACATGACGAGAGTGCTGCACACTGCATCTCTGCTAAGGACTTGGATCTCCCTCCTTCGTCGTCCGGCGCAGCTCTCAAGGCGCCATCGGCCTCCTCTATGGGAAAACGAGGGAATGTAGCTCTCAGATATAGAGGGTGAGGTGAGTCATTTTCAGTGCTTTTACGTATGCCTATTTTTACTCCGGCCCCCGCTCCGACCGGCCGCTCCGGAGCAGGAGTCAGATGCATCACGGCACGTGGACAATAGGGCTCTCTTTATCCGCACTTGGAAGATAAGAAGCTTGTGTGTCTTCCATGACGGCCCGATCACTGGATGCAGGTGGGTGTAGGTTGTTAGCTGGCGGTGCTGTCAAGTTTGCTTCCATCGGCTCCAGAGGACCATGCTGCGCCATAGCAGCTTTCACAGTGTGCGACAGATGGGCAAATGCGCTATCCATTTTATATTCAAATTCCTGTAAACAGGCAAGAAGGGCTTGTGAAGCTACATCCTGGGTCACAGCCATTGTAAAACTGCAGGTACAGGGTCTAATAGCAGAAGTGTATCTTTGTATAAGTGTTATGCTGAAGAACCGGATAGATGTTCCGTGAGGTTGCGGCCTTCACTGCTTTGCTGTATCAATGTTCCTGAATACTCGTCTCTGCAGCAAAGTAGTTTCCTCTGCCTCCTTAATGTTCTTATATGATGACAGGAGAGTTTTAGGTGCAAATAAGATCTTAAATTATAACTTTAATCCCCATATTAATGTTTTTAGGAGAGAGCTCCTCTGTAACACGTCTGCTCTTATCCAGTGTTGGCTCCGCCCCCCATGATTATACTTTTGATTAATTTGTTTTTAAAAGATGACAGTTTTGGGGCTATCTATCAAAAATATATGATGCAATACATTGTGTATTCAGTTTTGTAACTATGTATCAGTCAGTTTTTTATTTTAAAGTACAATATATTTTTAAAAATTTTCTCTGTTACATATTCAGCATTCATATATGCTTAATACACCGCTGTTTATGTGCCGTTTCCTAGGAGATGGTCTTTCAAGAATCTTATTGGCTATAGGTTTTCTTATAAGGGTGTGTTCTGCATACATCGAGTCATCCTATGATTAAGTGACGTCTGGCACGAAACATGTCAGGACTCTCCACCTCCTCCTTCTTGAGTGCTGCCTACACCTTGTATTTGTATATATATTTTCAGGCTGGCTCGGCTCCTTTTCTCTGGCTGGCACCACGCCAACAGTGCACGCTGATCATTTTATGGGTTTGCCTGGATATTCATCTTGATTGGACTACAGCAACCACAACACCTCTTGGGCTGAGCTATGTCATCGTTTCACTTCTGCATAACACTAATAAGTGCTAATTGATTGACTAACCGCAGACCACCTTCCAGTATTTCTACTTTGTACCATATATAACATTTTATTTGGGAATTCAATTTCTACACACTCTTGGGAACATCACCCACTGCAAAGTGATTATATATGAGCCTGATTGTTACCTCATTTCATTAAGGGTTTTTAATGTGAGTGCAAATTTTTACTATTTTTGGAAGGACGCACAAGGGATCGCACATATAATATATATATATATATATATATATATATATATATTACAAGTTTCACTGAGGACCCACACTCTAACCTTACCTCATATTGATTGAGGGTAGCTCTTGTGAGTATATTTTCATAAGGGCTTGTGTGGATACCCCTTCACCTATCGGAGTGTTTCTGAATCTATGGGACTATTAGCTTTGATATCACGCACCCCCAGTGTGTACCTTATTGGCTTGAAACTGTGTTCATTCGTTTTCGGATTCACAATAGTAATTCCTTTCCCTATTTGATATTTATCAGTCATATTTATCAGTTGTATTTTTCAACTTATGTATATCGTTATATCGGATTTATATATTCACTTTTATAATTAATCTCTTAAGCATATGGAAGTGTATACATATTATTGTGCATCTGTTATTTTAATTAGGATCTAGCACTCCTTAAGTTTAATATTTTGTTCTTCTTTTTTTAGCGCTTGCCTCATATCCCCCATTCCCTCTTTTTTATCTTCTGTTACTTTATTAGAAATATTTGGGAAATAATATTTTGCTGTTTGGGGAAGGTTGTGGTTAGCAGCTTTCTTTTGAGACATAGTATTCATGTTTTTAAATTATACATTATTTTGTTTTGACTCTGGTACTATTATACAAGTAACCTATTCAGTAGAGACCAATTTATTTTCTTTCTTGTCAGTTTAGTATTTACATTCTTACAAAATTGTATTATATTATATTGTATTTTATTGTGTTGACCCCTTGTGTTTGCGCTCAGTAGGCTCCAAAGCTTATAGCACTGCTTGCCAGTGGTATATTCTAGCTGTATATATATATATATATATATATATATATATATATATATATATATACCTATATAATCATGTATAAATATATATTTGTGCAAAATACCATAATATATAATATATATATATATATATATATAGTGTATATACAGTATATATATATATACAGGGAGTGCAGAATTATTAGGCAAATGAGTATTTTGACCACATCATCCTCTTTATGCATGTTGTCTTACTCCAAGCTGTATAGGCTCGAAAGCCTACTACCAATTAAGCATATTAGGTGATGTGCAATCTCTGTAATGAGAAGGGGTGTGATCTAATGACATCAACACCCTATATCAGGTGTGCATAATTATTAGGCAACTTCCTTTCCTTTGGCAAAATGGGTCAAAAGAAGGACTTGACAGGCTCAGAAAAGTAAAAAATAGTGAGATATCTTGCAGAGGGATACAGCACTCTTAAAATTGCAAAGCTTCTGAAGCGTGATCATCGAACAATCAAGCGTTTCATTCAAAATAGTCAACAGGGTCGCAAGAAGCGTGTGAAAAAAACCAAGGCACAAAATAACTGCCCATGAACTGAGAAAAGTCAAGTGTGCAGCTGCCAAGATGCCACTTGCCACCAGTTTGGCCATATTTCAGAGCTGCAAACATCACTGGAGTGCCCAAAGCACAAGGTGTGCAATACTCAGAGACATGGCCAAGGTAAGAAAGGCTGAAAGACGACCACCACTGAACAAGACACTAAGCTGAAACGTCAAGACTGGGCCAAGAATTATCTCAAGACTGATTTTTTTAAGGTTTTATGGACTGATGAAATGAGAGTGAGTCTTGATGGGCCAGATGGATGGGCCCGTGGCTGGATTGGTAAAGGGCAGAGAGCTCAGTCCGACTCAGATGCCAGCAAGGTGGAGGTGGAGTACTGGTTTGGGCTGGTATCATCAAAGATGAGCTTGTGGGGCCTTTTCGGGTTGAGGATGGAGTCAAGCTCAACTCCCAGTCCTACTGCCAGTTTCTGGAAGACACCTTCTTCAAGCAGTGGTACAGGAAGAAGTCTGCATCCTTCAAGAAAAACATGATTTTCATGCAGGACAATGTTCCATCACACGCGTCCAAGTACTCCACAGCGTGGCTGGCAAGAAAGGGTATAAAAGAAGAAAATCTAATGACATGGCCTCCTTGTTCACCTGATCTGAACCCCATTGAGAACCTGTGGTCCATCATCAAATGTGGAGATTTACAAGGAGGGAAAACAGTACACCTCTCTGAACAGTGTCTGGGAGGCTGTGGTTGCTGCTGCACACAATGTTGATGGTGAGCAGATCAAAACACTGACAGAATCCATGGATGGCAGGCTTTTGAGTGTCCTTGCAAAGAAAGGTGGCTATATTGGTCACTGATTTGTTTTTGTTTTGTTTTTGAATGTCCGAAATGTATATTTGTGTATGTTGAGATGTTATATTGGTTTTCACTGGTAAAAAATAAATAATTGAAATGGGTATATATTTGTTTTTTGTTAAGTTGCCTAATAATTATACACAGTAATAGTCACCTGCACACACAGATATCCCCCTAAAATAGCTATAACTAAAAACAAACTAAAAACTACTTCCAAAACTATTCAGCTTTGATATTAATGAGTTTTTTTGGGTTCATTGAGAACATGGTTGTTGTTCAATAATAAAATGAATCCTCAAAAATACAACTTGCCTAATAATTCTGCACTCCCTGTATATATATATATATACATGCATGAATAAATAGAACATATTATTCTATGTGAAATACATTGAAATATCGTATTTAATGTCGGGTTTGCTGACTTGAAAATATGCAATCGGGTTTGTGCCAAGAAGGGTGTTATGTTCTTTTTCCTCTTTTTTTGCTCCATTGAATTCTATGGGTGGAACACATCATCATGCGCACAATATTCTAACTTTGGCTTTTTATACTCGTCAGGTTAGCGCGTGAGCACAACCCAATGCGCGCAAAAAGCTTACTTCTAGCACAGTTAACGCTTGAGCAGGAGCATTAAATAGGGCTCTACTTGTAATGTGGCCCAAAATGTGGTCTGATCTTCATCTAAGTCGCAATTATAGACAAACATAATCTATCTAAACTAAGAACACACAGATAGCTGTGGATTACATTGTAAATTCGGGTTGCACATTTGCCCCGCTCTTTAATTAAAGGCACACAAAGCCTGGTCACTGACACATCTGTTCTTTTCAAGAAAGATTGGTTGGCGTGACTCATGACTCAATTCCAACAAGGACCTCAGAAGATGCATGACCCCTTATAGGCATACGTTCCGCCCTACCTAAATAAATAGACACACAAAGAGGTGGGTGTAAAGGCCGCAGCCGGCATTTATTAGATTATTCAATAAATATAACACTATAACATTAAACATACTTCCAATAACCATAACGTATTAACTTGTTACCCTAAGGTGCTTGTCCACAGGATGAACCTTCCCCGGCTTACCGCCAGGAACATCCCCCCCAGAACTCTCCCGCCCCTTAGGGAGGTCCCCACCTTCTTAAGTTACAGCATATAAAACAAGCACCCCCGCCACAGCTGCGACTAAAACCTAACACTAGGGGAGGGAGGGAACTTCACCTTGCATTTGCAGGGCCGAAAAGAGGACGCCTAACTTCTGGATCCCCCCTAAATACCCGCCACCCCAGGCTCCGCCAATCCCCTACGGGCTGCTCCACTTGCCCTGAAAGGGGTTCAAATACCCTTACGTCGATGCTCTCCTCCAGGGAGCATTGACCCCTTATAGGCATACGTTCCGCCCTACCTAAATAAATAGACACACAAAGAGGTGGGTGTAAAGGCCGCAGCCCGCATTTATTAGATTATTCAATAAATATAACACTATAACATTAAACAACTTCCAATAACCATAACGTATTAATGTATTAACTTGTTCCCCTAAAGTGCTTGTCCACAGGGATGAACCTTCCCCCGGCTTACCACCAGGAACATCCCCCCCAGAACTCTCCCGCCTCTTAAGTTACAGCATATAAAACAAGCACCCCCGCCACAGCCCGTCAACGACGGGCGACCCCCACCCGAGCTAAGGCCTTTAACACCCCCTCTTTAACCCCTTAATGACCACAGCACTTTTCCATTTTCTGTCCGTTTGGGACCAAGGCTATTTTTACATTTCTGCTGTGTTTGTGTTTAGCTGTGTTTTTCCTCTTACTCATTTACTGTACCCACACATATTATATACCATTTTTCTCGCCATTAAATGGACTTTCTAAAGATACCATTATTTTCATCATATCTTATAATTTACTATAAAAAAATTATAAAATATGAGGAAAAAAAAATGGAAAAAAACACACTTTTTCTAACTTTGACCCCCAAAATCTGTTGCACATCTACAACCACCAAAAAACACCCATGCTAAAAAGTTTCTAAATTTTGTCCAGAGTTTAGAAATACCCAATGTTTACTTGTTCTTTGCTTTTTTTTGCAAGTTATAGGGCCATAAATATAAGTAGCACTTTGCTATTACCAAACCATTTTTTTTTTCAAAATTAGCGCTAGTTACATTGAGGACACTGATATCTTTCAGGAATCCCTGAATATCAATTGACATTATATAATTTTTTTAGTAGACATCCCAAAGTATTGATCTAGGCCCATTTTGGTATATTTCATGCCACCAATTTCACCGCCAAATGCGATCAAATACAAAAAAAACGTTCACTTTTTCACAAATTTTTTCACAAACTTTTGGTTTCTCACTGAAATTATTTACAAACAGCTTGTGCAATTATGGCATAAATGGTTGAAAAATCTTCTCTGGGATCCCCTTTGTTCAGAAATAGCAGACATATATGGCTTTGGCATTGCTTTTTTGGTAATTAGAAGGCCGCAAAATGCCGCTGCGCACCCCACGTGTATTATGCCCTGCAGTGCAGGGGTTAATTAGGGAGCTTGTATGGAGCTCGTAGGGTTAATTTTAGCTTTAGTGTAGTGTAGTAGACAACCCAAAGTATTGATCTAGGCCCATTTTGGTATATTTTTATATAAAATAAAATGTTCCCTTTTTCACAAACTTTAGGTTTCTCACTGAAATTATTTACAAACAGCTTGTGCAATTATGGCACAATGGTTGTAAATGCTTCTCTGGGATCCCCTTTGTTCAGAAATAGCAGACATATATGGCTTTGGTGTTGCTTTTTGGTAATTAGAAGGCCGCAAAATGCCACTGCGCACAACACGTGAATTATGCCCAGCAGTGAAGGGGTTAATTAGGTAGCTTGTAGAAAGCTTGCAGGGTTAATTTTAGCTTTAGTGTAGAGCTTAGCCTCCACCTGAAACATCAGACCCCCTGATCCTCCCAAACAGCTCTCTTCCCTCCCCCACCCCACAATTGTCCCCCTCCATCTTAAGTACTGGCAGAAACTCTGCCAGTACTAAAATAAAAGGTATATTTGGGCTTTTTAGTGTGTTTTTTTTAGCATATTTACATATGCTGCTGTGTAGGATGCCCCCAACCTCACTGATTCCCACCAAACAGCTGTCTAACCCTCCCCCCTCTGCCTTAATGGGCGCCATCTTGGGTACTGGCAGCTGTCTGCCAGTACCCAGTTAAGAAAAAAGTGTTGTTGTTTTTTAGAAAAAATCCCTTTTTCTGTAATGTAGCTTCTCCCCCCACCCAAGACCAACCCTCCACCACTCCAAAATCACTTTGTTTATTATTTTATTTCTATTTTAGTGCCCTTTTGCCCCACATATGTATTTAAACTTTTCTGTAGTATAGTCGTTCCCACCCACTCCCGCCCGTGCACGTGCCCGCCCGCCGCCCCCCCTGTGCACGTGCGCGCGCCCGCGCGCGCGCCCCCTCAGCTCCGCCCCCGATCCCGCCCCCCTCCACCTTAAACAGCTCACCGATGGCCGCCCACCCGCCGCCCAAGTCGGCTCCCACCCACCAACGATACCGGCCATCGATGTCCGGTGCAGAGAGGGCCACAGAGTGGCTCTCTCTGCATCGGATGGCCATGTAAGGTTATTGCAGGATGCCTCCATATCGAGGCATCACTGCAATAACCGGAAAGCAGCTGGAAGCGATCAGGATCGCTTCCAGCTGCTTTCCACACCGAGGACGTGCACGGTACGTCCTCAGGCGTTAACTGCCTTTTTTTTGAGGACGTACCCTGCACGTCCTCGGTCATTAAGGGGTTAATGTTGAAATTAAACAAATGAAGGCCCACTTCATTCAAGTGCACTCCATCCTTTAGGAAAAAACACCGTCCCGTCTCTCCTTCGAATTCTATCCTTGCTACAAAACTAGTAATCGACCGATTAATCTTTTTCCTAGAGGCCTCCAGCTTCTTAAAGTCCCATGCGGCCCTCCACACCGAACGTGGTTCAATGTTAGACCATACTATCACCAGCTCCGGGAACAAATCCCTCAACCTGACCAAATCCCTCTTGATCCTATCCAACAAGTCCTTCTGTGACTGGAAGCCCAAATCATTCCCACCCGCATGGATCACTAGAATAGCTGGAGGCCGAAACAGCCTTGCGTAATCTACCACCCTCTTAAGCATTTGATCCCATCTCAATCCTCTCACCCCAAACCATCTCAGCAACACTGTCTCCTCGTCCAATCTCAACTGCGTGCCTTGCTCCAACACCGCTGCTGCCTTACGAGCCCAATAGATGTAGGAATGGCCTACAATCCAACAATGGACGGGACCTGTCAAAACAAACAAACAATCTAAACTCTTAGGTCCGGCCTAACGTACAACTTAAAGCATCCAGACTTCCAACCCCCAATCTTCCTAATCACACTCTCCCCCAATCCCAGGCTGGCGGCTTCCGTAGCAGCCCCTATCCTGAAGGAATGAGTACCAATCTTGCTTGCAGCATAACCTAACCCCGTCAGAACCCGCCGGAATATCGCTAAAAATTGAAATCGAGATAAGCACGACCCATCCTTATGAATCAACAGAGGCATAAAGCCACCCGGCCTAACTCCCAAAAAGGCCTCCACAGCAGCCACCGGACAGCACTGCCCCCTTATTTCCTTAAGTTGCACCCAATGACCCACCCCTTGCTGATCCATCTTATACTTATGGAGCCAAATCCACAACACCCTGTCCCTAATTGAAACGTCCTTCACCTGCAGTCCTCCCACAAATCTTCTATTCGCCCCCCACCAGCTCTGAGATGCGAAAGGCTCCAAAGAATGCCAACACAAACGCGGACCTGAACAACAAGACCTCAAACTCCGAGTCACCACACCTCCTCCAGAAACCCGACCACCTGCCTTAAGGTACTGAACACCACCGGACTCCTCCCATCCCTACACTTTTTTCCTTTGCACACTCCTCTCACCGCTAACTGCACTACAAATAGCTTAGTTATATCCTCCCACCCCAAAAGCTTGAATAAGAACCCCAAGGCCGCCACATTTCTTTTAATCCCCACCCTAGACATACCTTGTACCCCCCATTCCCCAATCCATGCCAACAATCCTTGGATCCACCCCTCCCTTGAATTTTCACACCCCTTCTTCCTCAAAACTTCCAGCCACCTCCCCCAGGTTTTAACATAAGCCACCCAAGTACCTTGAGATAACGCTCCCCTCGCCACTCTGATTAAATCCAACGCTCCAACTGCATCAGCTCTGGTGGACAGACGATCCCTTCCTCCTCTGCCTCCGGTGCCATTTCCCGGAACCTCTCCCACTGGAATTGAGAAAGAGCATCAGCTATTACATTCTGGCAACCTGGCACATGAACAGCACGGAATACTACATTCGCACGCATGCAATCCAGAACAAACAGCCTTAGCAGCCGCACTACTGGCAACAAGTTTGAAGTCAGCCTGTTGACTGCAAAAACTACCCCTAGATTATCCGTATGGAAGACCACCCTCCTGTTCTGCAAACAACTCCGCCAAATTCTCAATGCCACCACCAGAGGAAATAGTTCCAGAAAAACCAAATTCTTCGTCAGCCCTTCATCCATCCATAGCTGAGGCCACCATCCCGCCGACCAACTTCCTTGACAATACGCCCCAAAACCCTACTGACCCAGCCGCGTCAGTAAACAAGTGCAGCTCCTCATTCCCAACTGACTTCTCCTGCCACCATCGCTCTCCCATTGAAATCCTCCAGGAACACCGACCACACTTTAAGGTCCTCCTTCAGGTCCGCCCCCAAATGGATCCAGTGCTTAGGATCCTTCACCCCCACATATGCCATCGACAGCCTCCTGCAAAAAAACCTCCCCACCGGAATGATTCTGCAAGCAAAATTAAGCTTGCCAACCAAGGACTGCAATTCACGAAGCTGTATCTTCTTTTTTGCAATCACCCCCACAATGGTACCCTGTGGGTCAACCAACTTGTCCTCCGGCAAACGGCATTCTAGCCTCATGGAATCAATTTCAATACCCAAAAAACTCACCACCGCAAAGAATTGTTCCATCAGCCTTGCGCAAACCGGCCTATGTGCCTTCCCAACGAATAAGAAATCGTCCAGGTAATGGACCATAGACTTCAGCCCGGAAGCCTGCTTCACCACCCACTCCACAAAGGTGCTAAATTTTTCAAAATAAGCACACGATAAGGAGCAACCCATAGGCAAGCAGAGGTCCACATAATAGGAACCCCAGAAAAAACAACCTAGCAAATGATGGCAGTCTGGGTGTACTGGTAACTGCCGAAAGGCAGCCTCCACATCCACTTTCCCCATCAACGCCCCCACACCCGCCTCCTTAACCAGCTCCACCGCCTTGTTGAAAGAGGCGTACTTCACTGCCGTCAATTCAGGGTCAATGCCATCATTTACCGACGTCCCCTTCGGATAAGACAGGTGGTGAATCATCCGAAATTGCCCCACCATTTTCTTGGGGACCACCCCCAATGGGGAAACTCTCAAATTCGGAAATGGAGGGCATGCAAACGGGCCTGCCATCTTCCCTAAAGCCACCTCCCTTTCCAACTTCCCTTGGACCACCTCTGGGAATTCCCTGGCCGATTTCATATTACCGAAATTGCGAACCCCCCCTTCTTCAAATGGGATCCAAAAACCCGAGCTAAACCCCGCGAGCAACAGCTCTGCATCCCTCGCATTTCCCCTAACCTTAGCGATCCGATCTAACCATGGCACCATTCTTATTACCTTCACCGGAGTCCTGGCCCTTAGGAGTAGCCTCCCCCGCTTTCCCACTTCCAATGCCCTCTTAAAACATCTTGCCCACGGGTGAGCCCCTTAGCAGCCTGAACAGGCATGCTTGTACTTGCAACTACTCCCGAACTTACACTGTCCGTCGTTGAATTGGAAACAGAGGCCTTTCTTACTGGCAAGTGAAGATCCCCCAACCGCGCTCCCACTGACCCCTCCCCCTCCCGCAGCTCCACTGGGGCCTCGAAAGGATCCCCGCAAAGGAGTCATTAACTCCAACTAAATTCCCATGTCTCTATCATCCCACCGCATTTCTGGCCTCATTGCCAGCCGCTGACGAAACTGCTCGTCGTATCGCCACCATGCCAAACCCCCATAAGTCCGATATGCCCCTGCAATCTCATCGTTAATAGCAGAATAAAGCTGAGCATTGCTCTGGAAATTTCTTCCCAATCACCGCCGCCAAAATACAAAATGCTCTGGACCATTTAGTTATCGTCTTCGGTAACTTGCGGTACCTCTTCTTTCGCTCGTCCTCCTCCTTCTTCTCTTTATCCTTCGCGTCCTCCTTGACCTCCACGACTTGATCTAATGGCAACAGAGAAAATATTTCCAAGAATTCTCTTTTCCATATCTTCTCCTTCACCTCCTGCGCCAGATGGATCCCCAACGGCCCAATCAAGCACAAGCACGGCCTCCTCATCGGACTCTCTGGAACATTCAACACTTCCCCTGCAGCACTCCCACTGCTCTGACCCGTCGTGGCCGCCCCTTGCGACTGGCCACCTGCCCCCGCAACCGTGCTCGCCCCCACCCCTGCACTTACGGCTCCTGCCCCAGTCCCCCATGCTGCTGCCACGCTCCCCTGTTGCCCACCTGACTGCTTCTCAAATTGCGCCAGCAAATCCTTCAAACCTTTCAGCAGTTCACTCTGTGCCACTCCTATGCCATGCTCAACGCCATCCACACTCATTGATTTGGAAGCACCCTCACCTGTAGTCCTGGGCACCGTGTCCGCTCCCGTCCTCTCCGAAACCACCACCTCCTTGGTACCAAGCCGTTCCCTGGCCTCACGACCCCTAGGTCTGCGCTCACCCCTCCTCTGGGACAGAGACCTGGACCTCCTCCTTCTTCCCGTGCGGCCAACTTCTCCCTCCAGTCTCCCCCACGTAGGAAACCTCCTGTCTGTCCTATATCTCGTCCTTTCCCTAGGCGACTGGGATTTTTCCCTCCGCCTGTCTGCTCCCGACCTCCTTGGGCTGTGGCGCGCCAGGGAATCCTCGCCCTGCGGCCGTATCTGTGGAGAGGAGACAGTGAAAACCCTATCCCGCCTACCCCCACTCTCCCTCCTACCGCTCCCCTCCCTATCCTGCCTACTCCTACTCTCCCTCCTAATGCTCCCCTCCCTATCCTGCCTACCCCCACCCTCCCTCCTAATGCTCCCCTCTCTCTGGTCCCCCCTTTCACTACCCCTCCCCCTTACCACCTGCCCACCGTGCTCTGTGGCCAGAACCCTAATTAGCTGATCCAGTGTGGCCAGGTCCCCTACCTGCCGTTGCACTGCTGGTCCTGCAGATGTGCCCTCTCCAGGGTCCTCCAGCTCCAAATCTCTGTATGAGTAGTCCAGAAACAGGGCATCCCCATCCAGGTCCTGACATTCGATTACTGCAGAGGCCTCTGCCCCACCGCCCACATTCTCCTCTGACTCCTCCCCTACACCTGTAAAGAATGACATTGACATATTAGACCCCTCCCTTCCAATCCCCTTTGCATGCTGCTCTGCTCCCTTTCTTCTGCCCTGAATTCCTGCACCCACCTTTTTTCCCCGCCCCCTCCCCCTTAACTAGAGCCTTCTGCACTGACCCCTTATCGCACACCCTTCCTTTAACACCCTGCGCAGCCCTCCCTCTTCCCCTTCCAACTGACTTTGCCTGTTTCTTACCCCCCCCATTCCATCCCTTTCTGTGTGATCTTCACCTCTCTACCTGAACCTACCCCTTGAGAACCTAACTCCCCTTCCCCCAGCTCCTTGCCCCACGACCTTGACCCCTTCCTGCAAACTGACACCTCCATCACCCGAATCTTTCCTTCCTCTCTTCCTGCCTGATCCGACCCCACTCACCTTCCTACTAATTCCCTTGTCTCCCTCATGCCTCCTACCACTGTTGACCCCTACTGCCTCCGTTTGCTCCCGTGTGCTCCCTGTGGCCTGGGGAGATCCCTCCCCCACCGTAGCCTTCTCCGTAACTGATGTCGGCCCCTGCTCCCGCCTTGCCGTCTGCACACTGGGATCGAGGCCCGGCCCTCCACCACCGGCCACCTTACCTGAAGTCCCACCGCTCCTGCCTTGCGCCGCTCCTCCTCTGCCAGCATCCACCTGTGTCCCCATCTGACCGCGATCTTCCGATCTACGCCCTTGCCTCACCTCTTGCCTCTCCCACGTGCTCTCAGCTCCGACAACTAGGGCCGTCCTCTGCTCCCGCTCTTCACCTCTGCACACTAGCGACCGGCCTCTGGACTCATCACTACCATGCTGGGGTCCAACGATGTTGTCACTCCTCCTGCCTCCGACGACTTCAGGAGACAACCGCTCTGGGGGTCTCGACCGCCTCAACGGAGTGCCATTACTGCTCCCGCCTCCAACCGCCGCAGGACTAGGTAAGTTGGCAGCAGCCAGGTAATCCCTGAGCCATGCCGTACCTCTCTCCGCAGCTACCCTCTGTAGGCCCACCAACAGGCTCTCCATCCTTTTCGTCACTGCAAACGCAAGCTCCGACCAAGAACTTCACCTTGCGTTTGCAGGGCCGAAAAGAGGACGCCTAACTTCCGGATCCCCCCTAAATACCCGCCACCCCAGGCTCCGCCAATCCCCTACGGGCTGCTCCACTTGCCCTGAAAGGGGGTCAAATACCCTTACGTCGATGCTCTCCTCCAGGGAGCATTTATAGAGATGCACAAAGCTGGAAATGTTACAAAAACATTGCTAAAGATTTGTCTGTCCTTTTCAATAAATGTGAATGTGTTAGTTCTATCTGAGTGGCTTTAACAGTGATTTTTTTGTCATTATATCTATGTTAGGGTAAATCTATTAATGTTTTATCAGAGTGTGAGCAAGTGGCTCTGTCAATACATTAATTAATTTGTCTATTTGAAGAAGTGAATCTATCAAACAGTCATTTTACTGGTATTGTTGTTACAGACATGTGAGACAGGATGTGTAAGTATATTAGTGTGAGTATATGTGTCCCTCTGAAAGGATCTCTCACGGTACACGCATGTGGTACACTTTTTAGATTTTTATAATCTGGGGCTAAATATTAAAATAAGAATTATAACAGAATCTGTATGTATAGACAGATTTTAAAAGTTTCCACTATCCAAGGGATTAATAAGAAGATCTTCTTGGTTGTACATTATTATTATTATTATTATTATTATTATTATTATTATTATTATTAATGTGAAAACAGATTGCAGAGTTTCTTGGTTACAAATGATAATTCATTCCTGGATGATCTCTTAGAATTTACATAAAGTAAACAAATATTTGGATGAATGTCAGCAACAAAGATAACATGCAGCTGGAATGTTAAAGTCACAAAAAATGTTTATCATCCTTTAAAAAACAGATTGCAACATTACATTTTACAGATCTGAAGCATAAAAATGTAGTGGACTTTAAGAGAAAACATTTTGGGCTAGATTACCAAAAAACTGCACTAAGCAGTTTTTGGGGGCTAAAGTTGGCAGGTGTGGGTAGTTAAAGTGCCTTTAAATTGCGGTATATATATATATTTATATATATATATATATATATATATATATATATATATATATATATATAGTTATATACAGATATATTTATGTGTTAATATGTATATATACATTCATATTAACACATAAATATATATGCATATATACATACAGTATATATTTATATTTCCTGCCCATCATTTTGCGATTTACCCACTTCGCTGCTCTAGTTCTCATGCCGTGTCTCACGGGATGAAAACGACGCTCCCATTGGAACCTCCCATTGGAGCCTATGGAAGAGTGCTCTCATGAGGGCAATGCTTCCATGCAATGCAAATGTGAGGTCACAATCACATTGCACCTCACTTGTTATACCAGTGCACATTTGCATGACTGGTGTTACAAAGTTGAGCGCAAATATCACTTTCGTGGTAGCGATATTTTGCACTTTTGCACTCAACTTGTAATTTGGCTCTTTGTGTGAGACAATGGTTGACACACTAGACTAATCTCCAATGGAGTCTTTTATGATTCTAGTTATCAAGGTAAAAATACAAATACAAATATTTTACAGAATATTGACAAATAAATGTCATATTTCCTGTAAAATTGGTGACTAAGATCCATGAACATGAATGCCGGTGTTCCAAGATTTTAAAAACATTAATTTTGGTTTACTTAACCCGACATCTCTGAAGTTCCTCTATCTTGAATAGCATGGTTGGTCATATTCTGATTTGGCTGCATATCTAGTAAATTAACTACTAGTCACATATAATTTTTGCAGAATAGAAGTGAACTTCCTCTTCTTGTCTCACTGTTGAAAAGTATATTGTTTCAGTACCTAAACCTTTAACATCTACCAAGTGGATCTTTTTGTTTTTTAGTAGAGGGGATTGCTGTCTCAAAATAGGATTTTACTCCTTCTGTGTTGACAACACCGCTTAATAAACTACATGTCATCAGCTTCCTCTTCAACATACAACAAATCAGAATCACTGAAAACATTTTTAACTGTACTATTTAACACCCTAACTAGAGTTTATTGAAGACTTACCCTTAAGCCTCGTTTCAATTGAGTTGGTAAAGTGTAGAAACTGGTGGTAACATAAAAATTCTCCATAGAGTTTAATATTTTATCACCAGTTTCCAAACTTTACCACCTCAATGGAAACTAGGGCTTAGTTGCACCATCTAAAAATGTGTTTTGTGTGAAATATTTGTTTACTTCATTTTCAATTATCTGGACGAATATTCATTACCATATTTGTTTGTTAACAGATATTCATTCACAATTATTTTCAATGGACACTGAATTTGCAACAAATTTTAACATAAAACTTACATTGAAAAATAAAAGAACCGTTCATTTAACGCCGACAATAGTTACAGAACGTATAAAAATATATATATTTCATTAAGAATTTTTTCATACAGAAATCAAATAATTCCTTTAATATTAAATTTAATAATACTGTATGAGACAAATAGTAATAAATAAGGTTTTGTTGCACAGCTTAAAAAAGTAAAAATAAAGAAGTCACTTGGAGTAGTGTTGGATTGTACTAAAGTAACTAAACATTTGCACTGTGTGGTCACTTAGGTCCAAATGTATTAACCAAGCTCACATACTGACTCTCAAAATGGTTCTGATCAGAGCTAGCTAAGGCAGCAGTTTAAGGGCCAGGTTTAACAAGCAGCGGATGCTGATGTCTCTGCCCGAAGTTTCCGGCTCACTGGAAACTGAAGTTAAGAAGCAGCGGTCGTAAGACTGCTGCTCCTTAAAGGGACACTGAACCCAAATTTTTTCTTTCATGATTCAGATAGAACATGCAATTTTAAGCAATTTTCTAATTTACTCCTATTATCACATTTTATTCATTCTCTTGATATGTTCATTTGAAAAGCAAGAATGTAAGTTTAGATGCCGGCCCATTTTTGGTGAACAACATGGGTTGTTCGTGCTGATTGGTGGATAAATTCACCCACCAATAAACAAGTGCTGTCCATGGTCTAAACCAAAAATTGTCTGGCTCCTTAGCTTAGATGCCTTCTTTTCCAAATAAAGATAGTAAGAGAACGAAGAAAAGTTGATAATAGAAGTAAATTAGAAAGTTCCTTAAAATTGCATGCTCTATCTGAATCATGAAAGAAAAAATTTGGGTTCAGCGTCCCTTTAACTTGTCTGCCACTCACAATACGATCGGGATTATTGACACCCCCTGCTAGTGCTGTGCAGTGTTAAATGCCGACAGCGTATGCATTTAATAAATCTACCTCTAAGTGTGTTTTTTAACCCGACAAATGGGACTGGGTAGGAAATTGCACACATCACTCTAAGTTCACTTTCAATTTTGACAATGACAGGCTGCTTAAATATTAAGCAATCAATCAATTTAGCACTTCCTGATCTTTTGTAATTGGCTTCTCATCTGTATTTTTCATAGAACAAATATGAACAAATGTATGAACGAAATTTGTTTGTTCAAACATTTGTTTATTTGTTTATTGGTTCAAATGGTGATTCATTCATTAGTTCCTAAACAAATGCAATGTATAACGATTTTCTTTTTATTCTTGCATTAGTTTCTGAATAAATACGTATCTCTAATTGCCACTGATTTGCTCAAAAAGAACAATATGTTAATGTACCACATATAACTAACACATACTTTTAGATTAAATTAAACAAATATATAAATTAAATTAAAAAACTGTATATAATGTGTGTTCTTCTAAATGAAACAGGCTAAATGTGATTAATGTTTTCATTTACAAAAATGACTGAAGGCAATTACCATCTTTAAGCAACAACGTAAATGATATGTTAAAAAATATCTAATAGGTAAAAAAATACCACTTTTTACTACGTTATAACGGTTTATTCAGTAAGTGAATCAGCTTCAAATGTTGTTACTCTATGGGATCAATTCAATAAAGTGTGAATCAGTTTCTGTCACAGGGGCCTCATTAATTTAATGCCCAAGGCCATGAAAATCTAATACAGATTTGACTGAATGCAGGCACTCATTTTCCACAGAAAATGACAAAATGTATATATTATATCTCAATCAATATAGAAATATTAACTTTTACAATTTTATTTTAAATTTGTATAATTATTATTATTATTTTTTTTTTAGTAATGTACTAGTGGCTTAACAAATTAACTATTTATTTCTAACTGACTAAACATCCACTGATTAAAATGAAATACTAACAGCATTTTTTTTCTCCCTAGAAATACATCTCTCAAATTATTAATCAAGTAGACTGTAACTAAGTAACAATGACTTTCCATTTGTTCTCGGCCTTTAATTGGAGTGAAATGTGAACTTCCAGTCTTAATTGAATTTCCTGGATTTTGTCATCTCATATATGTGACGTTGATTGTTGCAGAAAAGCTGTTCTAATATGTGGATTTAAAACAGTACATCATTCTAATTATAGCCCAATAGCTTTGTAAGAGATAATTCAATGTGTTTAACGGCTGCAGGTTCAATCAAAAAGTCTTCAATTGTTTAAAAAAAGATAAAGTGTTAGGAATAGATTAACATTGTTTAGGTTGTTAAAGGAAACAACAAATTAATATTTAAAAAAATACAATAATCTCATATATGGATAATTCTGAGTAAAAACATGGTTGTATGGACAGTTATTGAACTTTTTTAGTGTATTTGTTTTTTCTAAAGTAGTAAATTTGTGTGTGAATTCATGTGTGAGTTTCTGAATGTATTTGTATTTGTTTGTGTGTGTATGCATGTTATTGTGGGTGTACATATGTGTGCGTGCATGTGTGAGAATGCATGTGCGTGTGCATATGTGTGCATGCATGTGTGAGTTTCTGTATGTGTTTGAATATATTTGTGTGTGTGCATGTGTGCATATGTGTGCCTGCATGTGTGAGTTTCTGTATGTATTTGTATATGTTTGTGTGTGTGCATGTGTTATTGTGTGTGTACATATGTGTGCGTTCATGTGTGAGAATGTATGTGCAGTTAAGCAGATTTGATTCAGGTATTGAGGGATATGAAAACAGTAGACAGGTTCTGGTCAACCCTTACAAGTTTCCTTACTTTATAAGAGTTGCTCAACTAAGGGCTCAATTAGTGAGGCTACAGATGTAGTTTTGGAGACCATGAGGTGCAGGTTTATTCATGCAGCCTGCAACCACAAGTTCAGTAGCAGCGATGATAAAACATACTGGACTGATCTATCTGGATGATTGAAAAGTCCTGCTCTCATGCAGTTGGTTGTGTGACACCATGGGGCTGAGCTGCACAACTGATTGCTTGTGCAATCTTGAATTACGTTGCTCTCCAGAAACCTTGTCCGTCCACAATATAATACATGTAGGCCTATATCTTAAGCTATAAGGATCAGGGCACGATCGCATATGGTGACGGGCACAAAACCCAGCATCGCCAATTTTTAGTCTAAGCGATCGAGCACATGTATAAGGCGCAGCAGACAAGTTACGCACATATATATGCTACATGTCGGCCGCAGTTTTTACTCCCATAAACTAACATAGAACTGGCATCGCCAGTCAGTATCACATATGCAGCGCAAGGACTTATGCATACAGAATGGAGATATTTTACTTAATTTTCACCTCACCACACACCATACGCAGCAAGCCTTGCAGTGAGTAAAAAAGTTCTGTAACTCCCTGGAAGCCTTAACAAACACCTAACGCATGTACAACCCTTAAACCACAATCCCCCCGCATCGCAATGTCTAATAAATGTATTAACCCCTAAACCGCCATTCCCCACAACAAAAAGTACCTAATAAAACTATTAACCCCTAAACCACAATCCCCCACAAAGAAATTTTCCTAATAAAACTATAAACCTTTAAACCACAATCCCCCACAACGAAAAGTACCTAATAAAATTATTAACCTCTAAACCACCAACCCCCCACAATGCAAACTATCTAATTTAACTATTAACCCCTAAACCACCACCCCCACAATGCAAACATCTAATTCAAATATTAACACCCAATCTGTCAACCCCCACAATGCAAAGTATTAACCTAATAACTAAGCCCCCTAACCTAACACCCCCTAACTTAACCCCAATTAAAATTACACTTAAATAAATTAAAAAGACACTAACTACCTTAAAAATAATAAAAGATTACGAAAACTAAAAAAACTAAAAAAACTATTAAAAAAATAACAATACCCAAAATAAAAAACCCTAACATTACAGAAAATAAAAAAAAACTAACATTACAGAAAAAAAATCTAACATTACAAAAAATAAAAAAGCTAACATTACAAAAAATAACAAACTAAATTATCCAAAATACAAAAAAAATATTCCTATTCTAATACCCCAATTAAAAAAAAAAACACCCCAAAATAAAAATAAATAAAACTAATCTATCAATAAACTACCAATAGCCCTAAAAGGGCCTTTTGTAGGACATTGCCGGTTTATTTATTTTTTCCGGTTTAGATTTTTTACATGCGATTTCAACATTTTTAGTGTGCAAGATGATATACTGGCGACGCCAGAAATTTGTAATTGCGCACATTTCTGAACCTCACCAGTTTTTCCAACTTACGGCAGTATAGCATCTGGTGGCGCTGGTTATGTGATTCACCCAATGTGCAAGGTGAATTTACGGGTGACGTGGGTTTCAGCAGTTGCGCTGAAACTTACGCCACACATGTAATCTTGCCCCTGGTTGGCAAGGATTATGATCTGGATACATTTTCTAGCCACTTACATCTGAGGGGTTTGTCAACATAATACTTCAGTCCATCTTTTTCACTGTACTTTACTTTTTCCTGGCTCACTACCAGGTGTACATTTGAGTCAACAATAAAAGTTGGCACAATATAAAGTATTTTATGTACAGAGAAGAATGCCCAGAGACCTGAGAGTCACGGATTGCATAAATTGTCGAACTCAAACCAGCTCTAGACCAACAGGAGCATGCTTAGCAAAAGTAAAATTACTGCAAACATTTGCTTAATGATATGAGAAATCAAACTAGTATTCTTTAAAGGGACATATTAATGCACACTGTGAGGTCTATCTATCAAGCCGTCAACTTTCTTGCATTAGATGGCACCAATACGCTCGCCTAACATCGCCTAACATCGCGGCCGCGGGCCTGAATTCAATCTCCATATTTATTAAAAAAAGCTGGCAAAGTATGGGGCGATGAGCAGCGGACTGTTGTTAATTAGCAGTCATCGATCGCGCTGCTATTCGGCTTTTTACCAACTTTATTTATACCCTGTCACTAAACACCGCCACTATACTAAAAAGTTTAACCCCTATCCCACCGCTCCCGGACCCCACTGCAACTAAATAAAAGTATTAACCCCTATTCCACCACTCCCAGACCCCACCGCAACTAAATAAAAGTATTTACCCCTATTCCGCCGCTCCCGGACCCCACCGCAACTAAATAAATGTATTAACCCCTAAACCCCTAGTCTCCCACATCACTACCACTTACTAAACATATTAACCACTAAACCTCCAGCCCCCCACATCGCCATAAACTAAATTAACCTATTAACCCCTTAACCTAACAACCCGCTAACTTCACATTAAAATTACAACATCCCTATCTTATAATAATTTTAAACTTACCTGTAGAATTAAAGTAAACTATATTAAACTATTAATTAACCTACCCTAACTATTATACTAAAATTAAATTAAACTATATTAAACTATTCATTAACCTACCCTAACTATTATACTAAAATTAAATTAAACTATATTAAACTATTAATTAACCTACCCTAACTATTATACTAAAATTAAATTAAACTATATTAAACTATTATTTAACCTACCCTAACTATTATACTAAAATTACATTAAACTACCAATTAAATTAACTATATTACATATTTAAAATCCTAACCCTACTCAAATTATTTAAATCTACAATTAAAAATTACTAAATTACAAAAAAATAAACGCTGTTACAAAAAATAAAAAAACCTAAGTTACAAAAAATAAAAAACACTAAGCTACAAAAAATATAAAACCACAGTATCAAAAATAAAAAAGAATTACACCTAATCTAATATCCCTATCAAAATAAAAAAGCCCCCCCAACATAACCCCCCCCCTAGTCTGCAATAAACTACCAATGGCCCTGAAAAAGGCCTTTTGCGGGGCATTGCCACAAATAAATCAGCTCTTCTACCTGTAAAAAAATATATACATACCCCCCAACAGTAAAACCCACCACCCACACAACAACCTCCCAAAATATTAATAGTTTAATATAATTTAATTTAATTTTAGTATAATAGTTAGGGTAGGTTAATTAATAGTTTAATATAGTTTAATTTAATTCTACAGGTAAGTTTAAATTTATTATAAGATAGTGATGTTGTAATTTTAATGTAAAGTTAGCGAGTTGTTAGGTTAAGGGGTTAATAGCTTAATTATGTTTATGGCGATGTGGGGGGCTGGTGGTTTAAGGGTTAATAGGTTTAGTAAAGTGGTAGTGATGTGGGAGGCCAGGGTTTTAGGGGTTAATACATTTATTTAGTTGCAGTTGGGTCCGGGAGCGACAGGATAGGGGCTAATACTTTTATTTAGTTGTGGTGGGGTCCGGGAGCTGCAGGATAGGGGTTAATAACATTATGTAGGTGGTGGCGATGTCGGGCGGCAGATGCGGTGTTTAGACTCGGGGCTTATGTTAGGGTGTTAGGTGTAAACGTAACTGGTTTTCTACCATAGAAATCAATGGGATATCTGGCAGCATTGAACATAAGCTTTTGCTGCTTTCAGACTCCCATTGATTCCAATGGCATCCGCGGCCTCCAGGGTGATGGATTGAAAACCGGGTACGCTGGGCCGGAATAGCCGCGAGCGTACCTGTTAAGTATTTGATAACTTTTAAAAAGTGTCAAATAGTGCCGAATGTGTATTCAGATCATCTGTAATAATGATGTAAGCATCGATCTGTGTCGGATTGAGACCGGCGGATCATATGTTACGTCACAGATTTCAACTTTTGCCTGTCTGTAGGCTTTGATAACTAGGTCGAATCAAGCTTGCCACAATTACCATGCAGAATTCCAGTGTATTTCAGGTTGACGGCTTGATAAATATCCCCATTATATGCTATAATTAATTAACTGATGTATGGTTTGCATTACTGACCTTAGCTTGCTATAGTGTTGATCACAATCTTGTGTTTGCTTTCGGTAGATAATTTGTGATTAGCTGGTATTGGCAATGTGTTTTTCTGGTGATCACAATCCTAATATGCTTCTGCTGTTAATACCCTGAATCTTGGAATTATTACCTACTGAAACTTTAAATTATTATCTGCATTAATAATAATCTTGCCATTTTTTAATTAAAAAATCAAATGTTCATGATTAATTGACAAATAAAATGGCAATTTCTGGGTTGAGCAATTACAAGTTGAAGGACCTGTATGTGGATTAAACCCTTTTAATAGTGTCAAGTAATGCTAATAGGTTACATGTGTGCTATTAATTTGTTGTACTCGAACACGACAGAGATATGTGTTTACGTTTCTCAATTATTTGAAAAGGGGAATTATCAGTATTGTGGACATGTGTGTTTGTTGGGTTGTGGATTTGATTAATTTCTATTAGTGTAAAAGTGCTTATTTATTTTTTAACTAATTCATTGAGAACATAGAGGTTGTATCTGCTTGGTGATATTGCTTCCTAATCTCATCCAAAATGGCAGGGCTAATGTCACTTGTTTGTATATTACATTTAAAAACTTTTGGGGGCTTCTCAGTAATAAGTGGAAAAGTGTTGTCTGTGTATTTTTGAGTCCATCAGCTGATTATTTCACCAGTGCTCTAGTTAAGATATCATGAAAATCTGGTTGGAGTACTTGAGGACTGGAGTTGTTAAACGCTAAAATATATGACCATTCTCCGCAGAACCGATAATAAACAAATGCTGCCTATAAACTATAAAAATGGCTGATTGTAATGGGGTCAGCATTGAAAACGGCTCATCTGCAGACGTTAACATGCAGATACTAATTAAAACAATAGATTGTGATCAACTCTTATTTGTTTATCTTCCCACACACAAAGAAGTTAAGCTCATGGGTAAAGTCCCAAAAAGGAGCTGCAATGATTGCAGTTCCTGAGCAGGACATAGCTGGTTCTTGCCAGCTATGTATAATTGCCATTCCTGAGTGACTTTACCAGCTGAGTGCTTTAATCCTTGTGGCTTTCAAGCTGGACTATTTAAACCCATTTGTGGATGTTAAAAACATAACAGCTTAGAGCACATCATTTTTTTATATTAGAATATGCTTTTGAGAATTAGGAAGTCTCTCAGTAGATGCTTTTTTAAACTGAATATGTGAAAACATAAAAGTCTTATAATGTCGATCAAAAAGGATTAGAGTCACAGGGAAACTTTTTAATAACTAATCTAAATTAAACACCACTGGAGATAATGCTAATTAATATGACCATGTGCTAATAGTTCTATAACCTACAATTAATAGTTTGATCAACTAAAAAAACAAACAAAAAAACAACTTATTTACTTAAAGGGATACTAAACCCAATATTTTTTCCTTTATGATTCAGATAGAGCATGCTTAAAATGGCATGCTCTATCTGAATCACGAAAGGAAAAATGTGGGTTCAGTGTCCCTTTAAAGTAATATTGCAAATTGCTGTGCTATAAGCCAACAAGCACCTTTAAAAAACAACTGTTTATAAACTACAGTCTATTTTAGTTGTTAATTTCACTACCTGGGAACCTCTGTAATTTGTTTTAAAAGTAGCAAGTGCCATAGCATTTAGCTTTATATATTTAATTATTTACAAAATTCTGTAATGAAAAATCCCTTTCATTCACTTTGTGCCAAAAACTACATTATAAAACACTGTAATCTCACAACTGTGCACTGTGGCTTCACTAACATTACAAGTCTTGTCTGTTCCTTCATCATCTATTACATATTATGTGTTCATGCAGAGCAGCCAGTTTAAATACATTACATTACACATTTTTTGTATAAATAGTTTCACATAATTTGTACATTCAACAAACTGAAAGGACATAATGTATCTTAGATGTTTGTCTCAAAATAATCTCTTATAGAAAACATCTTAGTCACATAGTCTTACTTATTATGAGTACCCTATTAAACATACGCACATTCATTTTTCACTCTTTAACCAGCTGTTTCCAAGTTGCTTATTTTCCCATGGAGAAATGTTAAGTCTAGGGGCCTGTTTTCAGTGCTTCTATTATTAGCTATCCAAAGACTGATAAGATAAAGAGCAGAAATCAGGACAGCATTCACTGCTCATTCTATTTAGGCCACAGGTCTAGGTTTAAGCAAATGGAAAATTATCAGGAGAATTAGAATCTTAGATAACAAAGCTATAAATATTAATGGACACAAACACCTTGTTCTGTGTAGTGTTGCAATAAATTAACATACGTGCTATCTGTAAAACATTTCTTAATACATTAAGGGCTAGATTACAATGTGGTCATGATAACCAAAATATCGCCACAGTGCTAACTTGCACACGTATTACAAGTTAAAAGTAAAGAAAACGCGTTTGCTTGAGTGCAAATTAAGTTTGCGCGCGTTAGGTTTGCACGAGTGGAGACCTAGGGGTAGATTTAACAAGCAGCTAATGCTGCTTTCTACACCAAGCGTTTCAGGCTTGCCTGAAAAGGAAGTTAAGAAGCAGCAGTCATAGGACCACTGCTCCTTAACTTCTTGGCCACCTTTTAGGTGGCGGACTGCAATCATTCCGATCCAATCAGGATGATTGACACCCCCTGCTAGCGGACGATTGGCTGTCGGTGAGCAGGGGGCGGCATTGCACAAGCATTTCACTAGAAATGCTTGTGCAATGTTAAATGTCATCGTCATTTAGCGTTGTCAGGCGGACATGATTTGCTATAGCAAATCATGTCCGCCCGGCACTTGGTAAATTGACCACCTAGCATAAAGTGTAAGGGTTAAAAAAATTATCACCAAACACAACATAAATACATTAAAATAAAGTGTTACACTCATGTATACACTATCTGATAAAAAAATATTCATAAATAAATATTATAAAAAATGTTTTATAACGGTTAAAATGTGTATGGTATATGACAATGGACGCATGTAGGAGCGTGTTGCGGTCTGTTTCTTTTTTGAAAAGGGTGGTGTCAAGACATGTGCCCTCCTTGAAGATCCTGAGGTCAAGGAAGTCCTTCTTGCTATATATATACCCTTTACACCTGAAAAATTATTTTTAAACAATTTTAATATTTAATAATGTGTTTAACTGTGTTTTACTGTAAATATTTAAAATTCCAATGATCTTCACTTAGAAGAAAATGTTCTTTTTAATTTTTAAATGTGTTTCTCTCTCTCTGTCTGTCTTTCTCTCTCTCTTTCTCTCTCTCTCTCTATATATATATATATCTATCTCTTTCTCTCTCTCTCTTTCTATATATATATTTATATATATATATATATATACATATATATATATATATATATATATATATATATATATATAAAATGTGCAAAGGTCCAGCAGTCACTGCTTGTAGTCACAACGTCCCAGGTGCACTCCAACCAAATTACATACCATAATCAACCAAGGATGCACTATGTATATTAAAGTGATATGTTGGAAAACGGAGAGTGCATCCTTTGTTGATTATGGTATATATATATATATATACACAGTACTGTGCAAAAGTCTTAGGCCACCATTAGATTTGTTGTTTTAGCAATGGTATAATGACCAAATATAATTATTTCTCAGTCTCTTTATTAGAATACAACCTGAAAATACAGGACATTTTATGCAGTTTAAAAAAAAAAAAGTAGGAAAAACAGCTTCTATAGGCAAGTATTTAATGTGACCTCCCCTTACACTTGAGCAATAGCAGGAACCTGGCTCTCATAAACCTAAATGGAATGTAACCCTAATTAATGTCATTGCTAACACCTGTATTTGTCCTATTATTTCATGTCAAAACGACTGCTGTGAAAAAGGTCTATTACACCAGGATTGTGCAAGAAATGCTTGAGTATTACATACACATGTGGTATGATTTTAAATTATTAGAAGCTAAGCTTGCTAATAAGACCAACTTTCAATCACATCATTCCATTCAAAATGCCAAAGATCACAGAATTTGACAGACATAAAATCATACTTTTTCATCAGCAATGCCACTCTCAAAGGAAAATCAGCAAATAAACTGGATAATCAAGATGTGGTATTCAAGCAGTTATAAAGAAATTTGAAGAAGCAGGAGAGGACAAAAAAGGACTGGAAGGCCAAGAAAACTTTCAAAATCTGATGAGTAGTTTCTCAGAGTTTCTTCTTTGAGAGGCCGGAAGAAGTCCAGCAAGGACCTGGCTCAGCATCTGGCAGCTTAATCGGGATGCCAAGTTGACCCTTCTACAGTCTGAAGAAGCTTGATCAGAAATGGTCTTTGTGGAAGGGTAGCAGCCAAGAAACAACTTTTTCGGAAGGGGCACAGGGTGAAAAAGCTCAGATATGCTAAAGCTCACAAAGATTGGAATGAAGATCAGTGAAAAATGGTATTATGGAGTGATGAATCCAAGCTTGAAATGTTTGGGCCCAATTGTCTACAATATGTGAAAAGAAGAGTTGGAGAGAGATGGAAGAATGAGTGCTTGTGGCCTTCAGTGAAACATGGTGTAGGGTGTCCTGGTTTTGGGCTGCATTTCTGCCAGTGGTGTTGGAGATATTGTCTGGCCTTGACTTTACCTACATATTTGATTTAAGTTAAATAATCCTTAGATATTAACACATACTTAGTTTATCTCACTCATGTTTTAGGTTTTGCACAAAGATTGCCATACTTCCTGCTCTGCATAACTTAGAAATTATATATGATAAGTAGGTTGCAGTCAGCTGATTTTGTGGAAAGTAAAGTTGCTTATTGTCCTTTACACACAGGGAAAATGGACAGGAAACCCATTCAGGCAAAGTGAGGACAATCTGAGACGTATAGCTTAGCCCTTTCAAAAATTAGGGACAGACTGACCAAATTAAGGACTCTCCCAAACAGAAAAGAAAATAGGGATACTGTCCAAATCCAGGACTGTCCCTAAAAAAATAGATGTTTGGTCACCTTATATTAAAACAGTTTTTGTTCTCCCACTATTTGCCTCAATTGGAGGAGCCTATCCAGGCTTGTTACAGAAGTAATTAATTGTATTTTTTTACTGTATCATGTTATTACTTTTTATGAGGCCAGTTAGAGAAATATATATATATAGCATGGTTAGGCTTGTGAAGTCTTTAGTGCTCAATTATAATTCTCCAAATGTGAAAATCCACAATTTTCAGAATTTAATTACATATAAAGGGGGACACATTTTCGCCTAGATTACGAGTTTTGCGTTAACAGGGGTGCGGTGCTAACAAGCAGTTTATGCTCACCGCTCACTTACAGACAGCGCTGGTATTACAGGTTTTTACAAACCCGGCGTTAATACCAGCGCTGCTTACGTTAGCAATGAGCTGCTAAAATGTGCTCGTGCACAATTTCCCCATAGGAATCAATGGGGGAGAGCCGGCTGAAAAAAAACCTAACACCTGCAAAAAAGCAGCGTAAAGCTCCTAACACAGCCCCATTGATTCCTATGGGGAAACACATTTTATGTCTACACCTAACACCCTAACATGAACCCCAAGTCTAAACACCCCTAATCTTACACTTATTAACCCCTAATCTGCCGCCCCCAACATTGCCAACACCTGCATTATATTATTAACCCCTAATCTGCCACTCCGGACACCGCCGCCACCTACATTATACTTATGAACCCCTAATCTGCCGCCCCCAACATCGCCGACACCTACATTATATTTATTAACCCCTACTCTGCCGCCCCCAATATCGCCGCCACCTACCTACATTTATTAACCCCTAATCTGCCGCCCCCGTCGCCGCCACTATAATAAAGTTATTAACCCCTAAACCTAAGTCTAACCCTAACCCTAACATCCCCTAACTTAAATATAATTAAAATAAATCTAAATAAAATTACTACAATTAACTAAATTATTCATATTTAAAACTAAATACTTACCTATAAAATAAACCCTAAGATAGCTACAATATAACTAATAGTTACATTGTAGCTAGCTTAGGGTTTATTTTTATTTTACAGGCAACTTTGTATTTATTTTAACTAGGTACAATAGTTATTAAATAGTTATTAACTATTTAATAACTACCTAGTTAAAATAAATACAAATTTACCTGTAAAATAAAACCTAACCTAAGTTACAATTACACCTAACACTACACTACAATTAAATTAATTACCTAAATTAAATACAATTAATTACAATTAAATAAAATTATCTAAAGTACGGAAAAAAAAACACTAAATTTTAGAAAATAATAAAGAAATTACAAGATTTTTAAACTAATTACACCTAATCTAATTCTCCTAACAAAATAAAAAAGCCACCCAAAATAAAAAAGCCCTACCCTACACTAAATTACAAATAGCCCTTAAAAGGGCCTTTTGCAGGGCATTGTCCCAAAGTAATCAGCACTTATACCTGTAAAAAAAAATTACAATCCCCCCCAACATTAAAACCCACCACCCACACAACCAACCCTACTCTAAAACCCACCCAATCCCCCTTAAAAAAACCTAACACTAACCCCTTGAAGATCACCCTACCGGGAGACGTCTTCACCCAACCGGGCAGAAGTGGACCTCCAGACGGGCAGAAGTCTTCATCCAACCGGGCAGAAGGGGGTCCTCCAGACGGGCAGAAGTCTTCATCCAGACTGTATCTTCTATCTTCATCCATCCGGCACGGAACGGGTCCATCTTCAAGACATCCGACGCGGAGCATCCTCTTCATCCAAAACATTAAGGTAGAAAAAATCCTAATGACTGATTGGATCAGCCAATAGCATTGAACTGACATTCTATTGGCTGATTGAAACAGCCATTAGAATTCCAGCTCAATCCTATTGGCTGATCCAATCAGCCATAGGATTGAAGTTTAATCCTATTGGCTGATGCAATCAGCCAATAGGATTTTTTCTACCTTAATTCCGATTGGCTGATAGAATTAGGGCCGGCAGATTAGGGGTTAATAATATTTAACTAATGTTTGCGAGGCGGGAGTGCGGCGGTTTAGGGGTTAATATGTTTATTATAGTGGCGGCGATGTCCGGTTCGGCAGATTAGGGGTTAAAATATTTATTTAAGTGTTTGCGATGTGGGAGGGCCTCGGTTTAGGGGTTAATAGGTAGTTTATGGGTGTTAGTGTACTTTTTAGCACTTTAATTAAGAGTTTTATGCTACGGTGTTGTAGTGTAAAACTCTTAACTACTGACTTTCAAATGCGGTACCAGGCTTGACAGGAGAGGGTCTACCACTCACTTTTGGTCAGACTCGTAATACCGGCGCTATGCAAGTTCCATTGAAAATATAGGATACGCAATTGACGTAAGTGGATTTGCGGTATTTCCGAGTCTGGCCAAAAAAGTGAGCGTTACACCTGTCACTTCAAGACTCGTAATACCAGCGGGCGTTAAAAAGCAGCATTAGGACCTCTTAACGCTGCTTTTTAACCCTAACGCACAACTCGTAATCTAGGCCACTGTTTTTTATTATGGATAATTAAACATTTTATATTAAAAGAGCAAAGTTTAATAATCATGTAATACACCGAATTAAAAGCAAAACAAAAATGATATATTAGTTTTACTAAGCAATATTCAATCTATTTATATTATATTTTCTTGCTGCGTGGCAAATATTAATTGCTTAAATTATAGAAATTAATAGATATCTCATAGCCAGTTAAAATATCTAAGGTAAGTTGTAAGCTGCATTTAAGAAATATTAACTCAACTTTGTTAACTCTTCTTTAATAATGTTTAAAGTCACTCATACAGGGCCTGTTACTCTAAAGCTTTCTGGGCTTGTGAGATTCAATCAGAAATCTTGTTGGTACTATGAAGTCCCTGTCATAATTCTATAAAGGCAGTTATTACGCATCATTCTTTTGCATGCAAGTTAATTGAAGTTAATGCTTATAAGGTTAGTGCATCCTCAGAGCTGTGGTTAACGGTTTTGTGAAAACAAAAAAGTGTCATAAAACACATCAAAAATACATTTCACCATACAGTTACACTCATATGAAACACTATCTAATAAAAAAAAATTGCACAAAAATGTTATAAGGGCTAAAAGATATGAGATCTCATGTGTTTGGGAAAAAAAAGGCAGGCAAAGGGATTTAACATAAAGATACATACATATACATGTCTAAAGATGTCTATGTATATGTATTTATATGTATTTATATGTGTATATATGTATTTACAGACATATATACACATATAAACACATAAACACATATGTACACATATATTAGCATATGTATAAGTGCATTGGAGTGGATGAAAACATGTAAAATCATATGTATGCAATATTTATATGAAATTGTTATAGTGTTCATTTACTGTAAATATTTCATATTCCAATGTTCTGCACATAGAAGAATATGTATAAGTATTTAAAAATAGATATTCCTATATATATATGAATATATCTATACCTATATATAATTATAGGTAAAGATATATATTGTACCAAATTAGCATCAGATATATGTAGAAATATGTATTTATGAATAAATAGAACATATTCTGCTATGTGCAGAACTTTGGAATGTGAAATAGTCATATTTTCAAGTTGGGTTAGCACACTTGAGAATATGCATTTGGGTTAGTGCACGAGTGGTAAAAAAAAGATCGCAAGATATTCTAAATTCGGCTTTTGGCACACATCGGGTTAGCGCATGAGCAATAACGTTTTACTTTCAACTTGTAATACAAGTGCAACACGACACACTCAAAAAGTTTACTTCTAGTGCAGTTAGCGTGCGAGTGAAACCGCTTAATAGCGATCCACTCGTAATCTGGCCCTAATGCTTTAATTCATCCTCACCAACCTCGTTTCTATCCTAAACAATCCATTTAAACCATGCTAACTAAATTAAACTATAATGTTATATCCACTAAAACAAAAGGTCTATCTGACACTTTTAGCCATTATCTCCTCTTAGAAATGTTTCCATTATTTTGGTAACTGAGCTAGTGAGCTATTACCTATATTTCATACAAGCATGCATAAATATTAAAGGGACAGTCAAGTCAAAATTAAATTTTCATGATTCAGATAGGGCATGCAATTTTAAACAACTTTCCAATTTACTTTTATCATCAAATGTGCTTGTTCTCTTAGTATTCTTTGTTGAAAGCTAAACCTAGGTAGGCGCAAACTGATTTCTAAGATGTTGAAGGCCTCTGTTATCACAGAGGTAAAACGTGTATTCATATAACAGTGTGAGTTATGCAAAACTGGAGAATGTGTAATAAAGGGATTATCTATTCCCACATTAACATATTAGCTACCAAATGCGGAAGTTGGTGGCATCTTGTGTATTTTCAGCTATTTTCATAGCTGGGTTTATGCCTGTTAAAGATCACCACACTAATATCTGTGCAAATGCAAATCTTAGTGTAGTGATCTTTCAAAAGCATAAATCCGGCTCCGAAAATAGCCGAAGTCCACGAGCCGCCACCTACTTTCTCATTCGGTAGCTAACAAAGCTGCCGAATTCCAATGCCTAATAATAATTATGTGATAACTACATAAATATAAAATAAATTAATATAATAATGCACTACGCTATATTATGACACTTCAGACAAGATGGCTATAGAAAATGTGTTTAATTTTATCTCATTACTCATTCTCTTAGTGGTATTTGTTATTCATTCTACTTTTAAGGCCCCTTTTAACAATGGAGGGTTGACAAGGTTCTGCATGCATGCCCCCACCCCCTCAAACTTGTGGAAGACAATATAAAAATATATATTCAAATGTATTCTTTTTAAGGACTAGAGTGCCACTGATTCAATTATATTTGTTGCTCCAGATAGGGATTTTGGAACAGGCCAGAACAATCATATAATAAATCAAATTAGAGTTTTATTAAACAATGTATCATCTGATTCTTTGCCTCTCTCAGTAGGGGGTAACACAAGGTTCTGTCTTCTATTCCTTGCGTTTCTAAATCTATAAATCCTCTCTTGGAAAATGTATATCTTTCTTTTAACTCCGGTATTTTTCTATGCTGATTACACCCAAGTCTATCTTTGTCTGAACTCTTATTCACTCCATATATATAAGCGGTTACCAAGTCCTGTTGTGTGTATCATAAGCAACATCTCTAGAATTACTCTTTCCTTCTCCAAAATACTACCAACTTTTAATTCACTTATGTTGTCTAGTATTGACTACTGTCTTTCCCAACTCTCATCTCTCCCCCATATCATGAATGCTTTAGATAGATTTATCTACATAAAATGTTAATTCGATTCACATGCCTTGCTCAATCCCTACAATGACTCTTCTTATGCCTCTAATACTTCTCTCATGCTGCTTTTACTGTCTGGAACTTTCTGCCACTCTCCACCAGACAATCAACCCACCTATATAGCAAGGTTACCACCTCTCCCCTGAATGATCCTCTTCATCCTAACCAAAATAAATATCCTAAACTGCTTTGCTTCACAGCTGCAACTAGTGACAATCTGCCCCACACCATATGTTTTCTCACCCTTTAACCTTTAGATTGTAAACTTGTCTGAGTAGCTTCCCCCTCAATTTGTTTTGTTTAGTCTATTAAACCATTATTTTTAATTTTTTGGTTTTTTTTTTATAACCAGCTGCCAGGGTATTTCTGACCCCAGTTGCTATAACATTGATTTTATATCCATATTATATAGTGAACCGCTGTATAACCTATTAACCCTTACTGCCCCACATCTAGAGTTACCTTAGTTATGACCAACTGAAAATAATCTGTATCAAGCTGCCCATTTGCAACCAACTGTCACCATCCCCCTGCATTTTACCCTAACTGCTAACCAACTCCCTACTGTTACTGTCCATGATCTTTCTGTATTGCAAACTCCAACAGTAATAAAAACCCACAAACACCCACATATGATCCTCCATGGCTAAACCCTTCTCCAGAATTTCCTCCCCATGGCAAATAACCACACACCAAATCTAGGTCCCTACATGTTCCACTCCAAAGGTAATCCCATTCCTACATGATCTCTTCTACCAACACAGAGTATACCTAACAATCAATGCTCTTGCACATGCAACTGGCTCATGCCTGTGTAATTGATTAAATGTCAAAAAGGACTAAAAATCGTCTTTTTAAAGTACTTTGCATTACAAATTGTCTTTTATTACTGTCATGTCATATGGCTGTACTACTACCTCCCAATTCTTTTTAAGGAGTTTCTTCTAAAAAAATGTTATAGACAATGTTGCAGTCCCAATTGGTTAATCAGTGTTACCAATCAGGACTGTGGATTGTTAGAGTAACTTTCAAAACTTCCAATATTCCCACAATTTGTAATTAACCAAATAGAAGAGATGGTGGGCTCTATTTTGAAATGTAGCCTGCCCATGGCAGCATGCATATAGCACATTAAAATCATATCAATCATGAACAGTCTCCAGGAAGCAAAAAAAATAAACAAATAAATAAAAACCAGCTTAACATACACATTAAAATGACAATGCACACACTTTACTACTTTACCTGCACAACCCACAAGATGCATTTCTTAGTTATTTTGTATATTGAAATGTAAAAAATATGCATTATGAACAATTAATTATTAATCTAATTATTATTATTATGATCTTTGATTCTTATAGAGTAATAAGGTATAAAATATATATGTATGATCTATGAAAACTGTGAGTTACCAATCACGAAATTGCTCAACTTGAATGTATCTCTGCTACCAAGTGATTGTTTAATTTAAATCAATGCACAAGATCATTTGTATCTAACCTTTGATGACTAACAACAAATGAAAACAAACAAAAATACTCAAGAGGGTTTTCAATGGACTTATCCCCGGACTAGTCTGTATTTGGAATACACAAAAAAATATACTGATGAAATTATTTCAAAAATGTATTTTGAATGCAAAAAATGTGCAATGCAGCTTTAAGGTGTTGATATATTCAATGTATAAATAATATGTCTTTAAAATCTATTTTTGATAACCATAGATATCATGTTTTATGTTATTTAATGCAGTATATTATATATAATAACTTGTCCAAGTTGTGCTGTTTTAATAA
The DNA here is from genome assembly GCF_027579735.1 of Bombina bombina. Classification (NCBI taxonomy): domain Eukaryota; kingdom Metazoa; phylum Chordata; class Amphibia; order Anura; family Bombinatoridae; genus Bombina; species Bombina bombina. The sequence continues at coordinate 287,844,664 of NC_069502.1, read as the reverse complement.
TGTTTCCACTATTTATCATTATATTTTACAGGCAAACACAACATAGCTGTGGATTAAGCTTCAATAAAAATAGTCAAGATGTTCTTGAATACATCAACAATGGAGGAAGACAACCTTGAAACCAATCTACCCAAATGTCAAGGATCAGGAAGACATAATTACATATTTATTGCAATTCCAATAGTTTATAGCATAATATTTGTTATAGGAATCTTTGGAAACAGTCTAGTTGTAATTGTCATTTATTGCTACATGAAAATGAAGACGGTGGCCAGTGTCTTTTTATTGAATTTGGCATTGGCTGATTTGTGTTTTGTGATCACATTACCTCTATGGGCAGCCTACACAGCTATGCATTACCACTGGCCATTTGGCAATCTATTGTGCAAATTTGCTTCAGCTGCAATCACTTTAAACCTATACACAAGTGTATTCTTACTTACATGCCTCAGTATTGATCGATATATAGCCATTGTCCATCCAATGAAATCACGTGTTTGTCGCACAATGATGTTTGCCAGGCTAACATGTGTTGGTATATGGCTCCTTGCATTTGTGGCCAGCATACCGAATATAATCTATCGCGAAATAATCTATTTGGAAGAAGTAAACACAACAGTCTGCGGTTATAATTATGTCAACAGCACTCTACTGGTCAGCATGGGTTTAACAAAGAGTATTGCTGGTTTCTTCCTTCCATTTTTGATCATGTTAACTTGCTACACACTTATTGGGATGACACTGAAAAAAGCATTAAAAGTTAAAAAAGGAAGGGGCAGGAATGATGAAATTTTTAAGATGATTGTGGCCATAGTGCTGGTTTTCTTCTTTTGTTGGATTCCTCATCAAATTTTTAACATTTTGGATGTCTTGAATCAGCTGAAAGTAATTAAAAGCTGTCAAGCGATTGATATATTAGACACAGGTATGCCCATCACTATCTGTATTGCTTACTTCAACAGTTGCTTAAACCCTTTCCTTTATGGCTTCTTTGGAAAAAATTTCAGGAAACATTTTCTTCAACTTTTAAAATATATACCACCAAAACTAAGGACACATGAAAGTATCAACACAAAAATGAGCACTCTGTCTTATCGTCCATCTGAGAAAAATAGTTCTGCCAAATGTATTTTAAAAGGATGTGATAATGAAGGACGTGTTGAGCAACAGGAACAATGTAAATAGACTTCAGAGACAATTGTATTGTACAAAAGATGCAGCACCCTTAAATTAAATAAAGAATTAGATATTGTTTTCATACTAAAGCTTAAAGGGACATAATACTCATATGCTAAATCACTTGAAACTGATGCAGTATAACTGTAAAAGCTGACAGGAAAATATCACCTGAGCATCTCTATGTAAAAAAGGAAGATATTTTACCTCACAACTTCCTTAGCTCAGCAGAGTAAGTTCTGTGTAAAAAGTTATACTTCAGCTGCAGGTAAAAAAAATAATTAAGAAATGAACAGCAGCCAATCAGCATCAGCAGTGCTGAGGTCATGAACTCTTTTACTGTGATCTCATGAGATTTGACTTAACTCTCATGAGATTTCATAGTTAACTTCCTTAAACTGAATAGGGAAATAAGATGAGTGTGCACGAAGCTCGCTCCTTTGCCTGTCCTGGGACAGACATACTGATTTGCTGCTTAGAAGTCCTTTACAATGGGATGTGGCTACTGAGACACTTTTGAGGTAAAATATCTTTCTTTTTTACATAGAGATGTTCAGGTGATATTTTCTAGTCAGCTTTTTACAGCTATGCTGCATCACTTTCAAGTGTTTCAACATTTGGGTATCATGGCCCTTTAAAAGAACACATATCCAACACTACTTAATGTGATGGATAAAGACAAATTTAATGGATATTCTAATGAAAAAAAGAGTTTTAATTCAGTAGAATATATATATATCTCCTGCATTTCTAACCAAATCTTACTATTAGCTTAACCTCCACAAAGAGGTTAAACACAAAGTCACAATTGTAAGTTTTGAGGCTTGTAGCTTCCAAGTAGAACATGGTCAATGAGCCAATGAGGAGAAGCAGTTACATAACCCCTCCTATCTGAGGTTACAACCACTGAACAGGAATTGACCTATGTGTTTAACTCCCTTGTATTACCTAGGGCTCCATAATGCAAACATTACACACTCTAGCAAATTAGACCATGTCAGTGTTTTGAAACAGAAAATCCCTTTAATTGCTTGTTGCTCTAAATGCTAGAACATCTTCTGCAGCAGGTTTTATTTAATATGTGTTGTTCCCAAATGTCTTTGATTTAACATACAGTATATTAACTAGTTTAATTACCTAATAAGGTAAAATACCACATTACTGAATTAAGCTGAAGAAAAGCTGCAGTAGGAGAAAATGATGTATTTTTTTCCATAAGAGGAAAATCATAACAATACCTCATTTTGGGCAAGTTTTTGCATCACTGGCTCACACATATTAATTTATTATTGTTTATGATCAGTTAAGCATAAGAATGATTTCTTTATTAATATTACAAAATATGTTGAAGTTATCATTGTACATACATTTTATACTGTACATACATATGAACTATTAGTTATTTTTGAATTTATGTTGCACATGAAAGTCGTTAACTGCGTTATAGTCACATGTTCACAAAGTGTAGATTTTTTTATTGCTTTGTATAATTATTTAAACTGGGATTAATAAACTATTAGTTTGTATAAAAAACTCTTCAAACAAAACACATTATATTGTTTTCTACTTTTGAAAGTGATCACGGAATGTAGTCCTGTGCAGTGTATTGCATTGTTGTGCTTTTACACTGAAGCTATAGGCCCTGCTTTCGCAACAGTTAAAGACATATGAAAACCAAGATTTTTTTTGTGATTCAAACAGAGCATACCATTTAAAAAAAGCATATAGCCATGCTTTCAACAAAAGATACCATGAAAACAAAGTAAAATTAATAAGAGAAGTAAATTAGAAAGTTGTTTAAAATCGCATGCTCTATCTGAATCATGAAATAAACATTTTTGGGTTTCAAATCCCTTTAAGGCATTGCATCTGTGCAATGAATGTCTGAAAAATGTACAGAAGGAGATTAGTCAGTGCAGCCCGTTTTGAAATGATACCAACAGATAAAATAATATGTTTAGATATGCCTGAATAATGTATTAACATTATAAAATACACAACCAAACATGTAATTAATGTCTGCTTTCTCATGACTGTGTGTTCAGAATCAGGGCTCCTTAGATTTTCCTCCTAACAAATTGAATAATTCAATTTTTCATACTTCCATTCTGCTGTTAAAAATGTAATAATGTAGGATAAAAAAGAAAAATTATGAATGTGCCTTAGTGTTTGCAGAATCATATTTTACAGCTTTTATAAAGTACATGGTAGTGAAATTTAATTTACATCTTTAGCTGGAAAAATTGTTATCATTCTTACGTATCACAAACTGCCCCTTTGAGACCATTCTTTAAAATTCCTACCCTCTTTCTGCTGCTTTAACTCAAACACTTATTTCTTTACCTCTTTCATGACTGTGACATATTTTCATCGGCCTCTAAAATTAAATAATTGCTTCTACACTGAAGAAAACCTACATTGATCCAAAGTCATCATCAAACTAGTACCCTATCTTGCTACTTCCCCTAGCTCAAATTTATTATAATGGCTATTGTACAACATCATTGCTGACTTTCTAACTCCTTCACTTCACTCCTACACCTCTTCTAATGTCAATGAACTCCTTTGAACTTAAATATCATCATTAATATATACTAAATGTAACCTTCATCCCCAAGGTCTCTTGCCCTCTGTCCTATCTCATAGGAAAATTAAATATTTCAAAGACAAAAATATTGCTTATAACCCTTTCTAGTATAAGTTCACCAAAAATATTGTATATGCCCCCTCTTCAACTAATTTGCAGTTACACTTGACCATGGTTTTTCTTTGTCTCTTACATTTAATCACTCACTAACATTTGTTACAACCATATGTTCAACAAATCTAAAATCCACTTCAAAACACCAGATTCCAGTTAAACACTGATTCACACTCTAATGATTTCCAGTCTTATCTACTGTAGACATTAAATGGGCTTCCCCTCTCTTAGCTCTGTCCCATCCAATCTGTTTTTATTGTTCCTGCCAGATGAATCCACTACACTTATCATTCTAAATTAACTGCTCTACAGTGTAATTCCCTTTATATGACAGTCACTTCAATACGTCATGTATTTGTGTATTCTTGAAACCCATATATATTAAAAGGAGCATCTAACAGAGAACAAATATTATAATTACTACACTTAATTTTCACTTAAATTCTTATTCCAACATAAACTAAGCTATCCCTTTATCACCTAGACTGTAAGTTCCCAAAGGAATCATGTGAATGTGTGTTTGTTATTGTTTATCAAGCTTTTATTGCATTTTTGAGCCATTGTGGTTCAGGTAACCAAAGAAGTAGTGATCTTTTTCTTATCAATGAATGCTCTGTATTTTAAGCCCTTTGGTGGGCTAAAAATCTTTCTGGACTGTTGCATTTGAGATGATTAACAAGCATTGTAAACTGAGGAAGAGGTAGTACAAGTTTTTACTTCTGCAATGATACATTTTGGTGGTGTTTTCTGCCTTGCTAGCCCAAATCTAGGAAGACAGGTTCCCTAGCTTTATAAATAGAGCATAATAATAACAATAATGTTAATTTTAACTAGAACCACCCAGTTGTTTTCTCCAGAGAAAAAAAGACTCTAATTCAATTATTATTCTGTAGAGCCATGCACAAAAGTATTAAAAGATCTTAAATACTTTTTTTTATATGCTACATGGAAAAAGGAGAATTTGATGAGCAATACACTCTTGAGAAAACTGATTTACATTAGGAAATTACTTAAAATCCATAATTCCATAGATGAGTAGATGGATAGATTAATTCCAAATGTATTAAGCAAGATTAACAAATTATTAATGCATCACCATTTCCAAGTTACAAAGATACATTAATTATTACATATTTTATATCATGTTCATTCCAAATGGAGTGCCCAGTTCTTAAAATCAACAGCTTATTTTACTGAGCATTATATTCTAAATTAAGTGTCTCTCCTTAACATAAAGCATATTAGTGAACTCTCCTTAATGAGACACAAGACACAGTTACCAAGACAAATATTGCCTTTACAATAATCATTGAGGAAATTCTCACCAGACCAGGGAGCTTTAGAGAATTTGGCCCTAAGTGCCAATGTTTTCTATTTACTGTATCACAAAGTCACATATGCAACTTAAAGGGACTTTAAACTCACATCATATCTAAGTTAAGCATCACATTACATTTAACACTGGTATTTTGTAAGCACAATTTGCAAGGTTTTATAAATCAAGCACAGACCAGGGATATACCTTTAGAAAAGCCTGGTGGATTTCACGTTAATGGTTTTCTTTCTGTGAACAGTTAAGACCTTGTGCCCTGAGCTAACTGATCCCTTTTTAGAATACTGTAGGCTCAGTTAAATGTCACCATCGAGGCTCCTCAACAATATTCAGAAGTATTTCACAGCAAAAGCAGCTGAAATAAATTATGTCTATATAATGTAATTTTGTTTTACTTTCGCATTTTACAGGGATATTAAATGTTAGATGTCCCTAATATTTGTAATAGGGGATAACGTTAGGTATAGGGAACAATTCAAACTAAAGCCTCCAAAAGAAATGTTTGGTTTATCTAATTCATTTAGATAAGTTTACAGTGGTAGATAAGTTAACCCCTTTGCTACCAGGAATTGCATAGAAAAACTAGCCCAAACTACTGGATCATTTTTAGCATTTTTGCTATCACTCCATTAAAATATTTTTATTTACCTATCAGAACTATATATTTTTTAAGTAGATAACCTAAGGCATTGTAGGAACAATGTGTGGGAATGAAAGAGAGAATTCCCACTAAAGAATGTGTTGTAGCACTCTCTGTCCTGACTACTAGGCTGAAGTTGAAGACAAATTAAAATATAACTTTTATTAGTTACACAATAAAATTGGGTAAGAATTGAAATAAAACCATAGAAGGAGAAGTGGAAAAATGGTAACCACTTCTCAATGCATGGTTTTATTTAAATTCTTACCCAATTTTATTGTGTAACTAATAAAAGTTATATTTTAATTTTTAACGCATTCTTTAGTGGGAATTCTCTTTTTCCTTCCCACACATTGTTCCTATGGTTTAGTCGTGCAAAGCACCGCTCCCTATAGTTTAACAAGTAATAGCACTAATTTTAGTGATACTTACATAAACTGTATTGGGAGATTACCCCCTTGTAGTGCCATTGCCCCAACTTAGTTCAAACCTAAGGTATTGATCTGGGTCCATTTTGGTATATTTTATGCCACAATTTCACCTCCAAATGCGATCATATAAAAAAAAAAATCTTTAACTCTTTCACAAACTTTGTGTTTCTCGCTAAAATTATTTACATCCTGCTTGTGCAATCAATACAAAAAATATAAATACTTATATTGGATACCCTTTGTTTGTAAATAGCAGACATGCATGGCTTTGCCATTTGTTTTTGGTAATTAGAAGGCCGCTAATTGCAGCTGCACACCACACTGAAATTCCCGGCAGTGAAGGCGTTAAATTAGTTAGCTGGTAAGGGAAATAGCGTAGTCTTATAGGTATTACCTCCTACCTGACACCTCCCTGAACATCCCAAACAGCTCTTCCCCCACCCCCCACATCAACATTCTTCCCACCATCTTAGGTAGTGTCAGACAGTCTGCCCGTATGCAGTTTAGATGAGGTGGTTTATTATTTTTTTATTATTATTATTTTTTCTGCATTGTAGTGATCCCTCCTCAACCCTCCCACCTTCCTGATCCCTCCCAAACAGTTACCTGCCAGTTCCCAATTTATCATTTTTTTTAAATTATATTTTTAATGAAGTTATAATTCTTTATTATTTCTGTGTAACTGTTCCCCTATCCCCGTGATAGTTATTTAGTGGCCCCTACCACCCCTCTTAAGCTTTTTCTGTAGTGCAGTGCCCCATCTCTTCCTCTTTCTTTAAAATATTTTTTTCTGCAGTTCAGTTTAATGCCTTCCATTCCCTCCCGCCCGCCCCCGCAGCTCCAACCCCCACCTCCCACTGGCACCAACGGATATTATTACTGATCTTGCAGTTGTCACTTGACAACCAGGACTGCTAGAACTTCCAGGAGCAGTTACTTTGGGTTTATGGGGAGTGTCACATACCCCCAATCATTATTTTAGCACTCACAGTTATCTAAGGTGTCAATAGCTAAGGTGTCAATATGTTTGCAAGGTAGACTTTGATTTTTATTTCTTTGCTCTATACAGGACAAGGAGAGGGGTAAACTGTGGAAAAAGTTTGATTTAGTGTCAAAAAGGGACAGAAAATTATTGCCCCGTTCTATCTTCTATAATCTGGAGAAACCCTTGTTAGCACCCTCAGTTATTGGAATCTATACCATTCCTGCACATTAGCAATGATATATTTAGGCTCTTATAGAGAATTATTTATTAATTCAGATTCAGTTCTAATAGGACTTGTCCATTTATAAAGGGGAATAATTTGTTTTTATATAGTTGGATTTTGCACAGGATTTTGATACAAGTAGCAGAAAATGGACCATACTATGATTGGACAAAGTTAATTTTAAAAGAGGAAATTGTGTGATGGCACTACTGGAAATCAAGAGGGATGGGCTGGTAATGGTCAAAAAATGGCCTTATTTTATTATCAAATGCCCTTGGGTGCTGTGTACTTATTCACAATGCAGAAAGTAACCTAGTGGTTACAAAAAAAGAGTACACTTGGAAGCACTCGCCCCCTCATTAGTGTATGAGAATATAGCGTGATGTATGTGAAAAAAAGGACAAATTAAAACCATAAACACTTTAATAGAACAATTTAAAACTTGGGTGCATTTAAAAACACTAGAGAACTATTAGGTAGTATTATATAGTTGCTATGAGGTGTCTGACCTTGTGTTATAATACTACTGATTAGTCAGATGTAAAGTTAAACTGAAGTCACATTTAATGTGAAATGACCCAGATGTATAAAGGATGTATGAGTAATGAGATAGACACTATATATTATGTGTAAGACCAATAAATGGAATTACTCTTATCAAGCTAAGTGTCATTACTTGAACAGTGTCTCCTGTTTCTGGTTCTGTTCACGTGTGAGCGTTGCTCTCTTAGTAATGTATTAAATGGTCATTTGTCAGGGATAATAGTAAGCCCGTTCTATAGGAGTATAAAGGTGTATTAGCTTCTCATAATAGTTAGGATTGGTTATGGTATCCTATTCACTATAGTGAGCAATGTAGCAATATTGTGACCTGCTTCTAAAGAAGCAAAGTAAAGAACTATACTGATTGTACCAAATGGTAAATAGGAATTAAATAGCATCAATGAGTGTGGCTCAATTCTGTTAAGGATACTGATGGCAGGTTAAACCCCCTTGGGGTAGACGGTTAGTCTCAGTATATTAATGGTGGCTATATTGCAGCATAGTGGTTATAACTTAATGCAAATAAGGGAGTTAGTTAATTCCCTCAGGATTCTCTGTGAATAGGCATGTGTTAAACTAGCGACAGTAAATATTCAATTATACGCTTGCCTCTGTACATTCACAGGGAATTGCAGAGAGAGCCAAATGCCAGTATAAGAATTAAATCATGGTTGCATAAAAAGAGTTTACCGGGTTAATGTTGAAACCGGCAGTTTACGTAGTAGTTCTTTAAAATCCTTATACCTTATGATCTAATAGTAGATACATTACTGGAGAAGACATAATTACGTTAGATGTTAACTAATCTCCACCAACTGATTGTGTATATATACGTTTCAATGCATTACTAGGGTTGCATACTTAGGTATTAGAGTGTTGTTATTATGGCTCACTACTGCAATTATATCGCGGCAGCGTCCTGGCAATAGCACGTTACTTAGGGATGTATGCTAACCCTATATTTTAAAAAAATCATGCTCTTATACACAATTATAAAATAGATTAGTTACTCATTATATAGTGATTGGCAGAGACAAATACCAAGCCTTTGACTTAATCCCTTAAATTAAATGACCAGTAAATGTGTTCATACTGCATTGTTACGATTACTCGCTACAAGTAAAGTTATATATAAAAGACTATGCAAGATGTTACAAATCTGTAGTGTAACAAAATTACTGTCTGATAGTTACTATATAGAAGTGTAGCAGAGTACCCGACCAAAGAGAGCAGCGGTAATATCAGTAACCGCTTAATGAGACGACAGGTCTCAGTGTATTGGAGTCATGCTCCTAAACAAATGGACTGACTGACTAATCTGAGTATGCGTTGAATCGACAGCTCAGATATCAAATGTTACCTTACTAATAGTTCAACTAAACTCTAAAATAGAGGGGACCCAATTCCCCCTTCTCCTGACATGTTTCGCCGGGTGAACCGGCTTTTTCGAAGGCCCATTTAATGTGACTTCAGTTTAACTTTACATCTGACTAATCAGTAGTATTATAACACAAGGTCAGACACCTCATAGCAACTATATAATACTACCTAATAGTTCTCTAGTGTTTTTAAATGCACCCAAGTTTTAAATTGTTCTATTAAAGTGTTTATGGTTTTAATGTGTCCCTTTTTTCACATACATCACGCTATATTCTCATACACTAATGAGGGGGCGAGTGCTTCCAAGTGTCCTCTTTTTTTGTAACCACTAGGTTACTTTCTGCATGGACAAAGTTAATTATCAGACTTTAGCAGGGATCAGTGATGGGGCCTTTTCTTTTTAATATTTTTTATTTGGGACTTTGAGAAAGGATTAAATAGTAACATCTCTAATTTTGCAGATGATAAAAAGTTTTGTAATTTTATTAGTGCGGGATTTAATTACTTTGAAAATGGATTTACAAAAAATTTAAGAATGGGCTGGTAAATGTAAAATGAGATTTAATACTGGAAAATGTAAGGTTCTACATTTTGAAACTAAAAATAAACAGGCAATCTATTACTTAAATTTAATTAGATTTAGCAAAGCAAAGAAGGAAAAGGATTTGGGCGCACTTATAGATTACAAGCTAAGAATGAGTCTGTAAGGCAGGGCAGTGGCTACTAAGGCTAATAAGATACCAGTATGTATTAAAAGAGGCATTGATGCAGGGAGGAAAGCATAACTCTGTCCCTATATAAATCCTGAGTAAAACCCCACTTTGAGTATGCAGTGCAGTTCAAAGAATCAATTTTTAAAAAAAAGTTTAAAGCTAATAAGGACAATGGACATGATATGAGAGTTTTGTTACACTTACACTTTGTGCATTGTATTTTATATTTTACTATACACTTCAGATTGGGTACTTTCAGTATTATTACATGTAAGCTTTGCACTTTCTATTTTCTATTTTATTACATTTAGATCTAGATCCAGCAGTGATTTACAAATTCTGGTTATGTTTTGAAAGTTTCTGTGTTACTTTAACCCCTTAGTGACCAGACCACTTTTCAATTTGTTGACCATCTGGGACCAAGGCTATTTTTGCATTTCTGCGATGTTTGTATTTAACTGTAATTTTCCTCTTACTCATTTACTGTACCCACACATATTATATACTGTTTTTCTCGCCATTAAATGGACTTTCTAAAGATACCATTTTTTTCATCATATCTTATAATTTACTATAAAAAAAAATATAAAATATGAGGAAAAAATGAAAAAAAATGCACTTTTTCTAACTTTGAGCCCCAAAATCTCTTACACATCTACAACCACCATAAAATACCAATGCTAAACAGTTTCTAAATTTTGTCCTGAGTTTATAAATACCCAATGTTTACATGTTCTTTGCTTTTTTTGCAAGTTATAGGGCAATAAGTACAAGTAGCACTTTGCTATTTCAAAACCATGTTTTTTCAAAATTGGCGATAGTTACATTGTAACACCAATATCTGTCATGAATCCCTGAATAACCCTTCAAATGTATATATTTTTTAAAAGAAGACAACCTAAGGTATTAAACTTGGGGTATTTTGACTTTTTTCATGCAACCATTTTACCACCAATCTATGCCAAAGTTTGGGGGGGAAAAAAAAATAATTTGATTTTTTGACAAAATAGCAATTTAAGAATACATTTACTGATAATATTAAGGGTTACTGCCAAATAACACCCTCATATGTCTTCAGCAGCATCTCCTGGGTACAGTGATACCACCCATGTATAGGTGTGTCGGGTTCTCGGGGGGCTAAAAGCTCTTATTTTTAGGGAGCGCATTCCAGTTTTTCAACTTGGAATTTTCACATCGGTCATCATGCACCCATGTCCTATTTGGGACATTTCTGAAGCTGGTCAATGGAATTTACCCCCATCAAACCATATATTTTTGAAAAGTAGACACCCTAGGGTATTTCAAATGCTTGTATTTTAACACTTTCCATGCACTAATTCAACCACCAGTCTTTGTCAAACTTTTGGGTAGTCATTATTTTGTGTTATTTTTCACACACATTGTACTTTAGGCATGGATTCTCAGTTCCTGTTATGTGTTACTGCCAAAAAAAACCTCAATATGTGTTCAACAACATCTCCTGAGTACAGTGATACCACCCATGTATAGGTGTGTCGGGTTCTCTGGGGGCTAAAAGGCCTTAATTTTAGGAAGCGCATTCCAGTTTTTCAACTTGGAATTTTCACATCGGTCATCATGCACCCATGTCCTATTTGGGACATTTCTGAAGCTGGCCAATGGAATTTACCCCCATCAAACCATATATTTTTGAAAAGTAGACACCCTAGGGTATTTCAAATGCTGGTATTTTAACACTTTCCATGCACTAATTCAACCACCAGTCTTTGTCAAACTTTTGGGTAGTCATTTTTTTTGTGTTATTTTTCACACACATTGTATTTTAGGCATGGATTCTCAGTTCCTGTTATGTGTTACTGCCAAAAAGCACCTCAATATGTGTTCAACAACATCTCCTGAGTACAGCGATACCACCTATGTATAGGTGTGTTGGGTTCTCTGGGGGCTAGAAGGCCTTATTTTTAGGAAGCGCATTCCAGTTTTTCAACTTGGAATTTTCACATCGGTCATCATGCACCCATGTCCTATTTGGGACATTTCTGAAGCTGGTCAATGGAATTTACCCCCATCAAACCATATATTTTTGAAAAGTAGACACCCTAGGGTATTTCAAATGCTTGTATTTTAACACTTTCCATGCACTAATTCAACCACCAGTCTTTGTCAAACTTTTGGGTAGTCATTATTTTGTGTTATTTTTCACACACATTGTACTTTAGGCATGGATTCTCAGTTCCTGTTATGTGTTACTACCAAAAAAAACCTCAATATGTGATCAACAACATCTCCTGAGTACAGTGATACCACCCATGTATAGGTGTGTCGGGTTCTCTGGGGGCTAAAAGGCCTTAATTTTAGGAAGCGCATTCCAGTTTTTCAACTTGGAATTTTCACATCGGTCATCATGCACCCATGTCCTATTTGGGACATTTCTGAAGCTGGTCAATGGAATTTACCCCCATCAAACCATATATTTTTGAAAAGTAGACACCCTAGGGTATTTCAAATGCTTGTATTTTAACACTTTCCATGCACTAATTCAACCACCAGTCTTTGTCAAACTTTTGGGTAGTCATTATTTTGTGTTATTTTTCACACACATTGTACTTTAGGCATGGATTCTCAGTTCCTATTATGTGTTACTGCCAAAAAAAACCTCAATATGTGTTCAACAACATCTCCTGAGTACAGTGATACCACCCATGTATAGGTGTGTCGGGTTCTCTGGGGGCTAAAAGGCCTTAATTTTAGGAAGCGCATTCCAGTTTTTCAACTTGGAATTTTCACATCGGTCATCATGCACCCATGTCCTATTTGGGACATTTCTGAAGCTGGTCAATGGAATTTACCCCCATCAAACCATATATTTTTGAAAAGTAGACACCCTAGGGTATTTCAAATGCTTGTATTTTAACACTTTCCATGCACTAATTCAACCACCAGTCTTTGTCAAACTTTTGGGTAGTCATTATTTTGTGTTATTTTTCACACACATTGTACTTTAGGCATGGATTCTCAGTTCCTGTTATGTGTTACTGCCAAAAAAAACCTCAATATGTGTTCAACAACATCTCCTGAGTACAGTGATACCACCCATGTATAGGTGTGTCGGGTTCTCTGGGGGCTAAAAGGCCTTAATTTTAGGAAGCGCATTCCAGTTTTTCAACTTGGAATTTTCACATCGGTCATCATGCACCCATGTCCTATTTGGGACATTTCTGAAGCTGGTCAATGGAATTTACCCCCATCAAACCATATATTTTTGAAAAGTAGACACCCTAGGGTATTTCAAATGCTTGTATTTTAACACTTTCCATGCACTAATTCAACCACCAGTCTTTGTCAAACTTTTGGGTAGTCATTATTTTGTGTTATTTTTCACACACATTGTATTTTAGGCATGGATTCTCAGTTCCTGTTATGTGTTACTGCCAAAAAAAACCTCAATATGTGTTCAACAACATCTCCTGAGTACAGTGATACCACCCATGTATAGGTGTGTCGGGTTCTCTGGGGGCTAAAAGGCCTTAATTTTAGGAAGCGCATTCCAGTTTTTCAACTTGGAATTTTCACATCGGTCATCATGCACCCATGTCCTATTTGGGACATTTCTGAAGCTGGTCAATGGAATTTACCCCCATCAAACCATATATTTTTGAAAAGTAGACACCCTAGGGTATTTCAAATGCTTGTATTTTAACACTTTTCATGCACTAATTCAACCACCAGTCTTTGTCAAACTTTTGGGTAGTCATTATTTTGTGTTATTTTTCACACACATTGTACTTTAGGCATGGATTCTCAGTTCCTGTTATGTGTTACTGCCAAAAAAAACCTCAATATGTGTTCAACAACATCTCCTGAGTACAGTGATACCACCCATGTATAGGTGTGTTGGGTTCTCTGGGGGCTAGAAGGCCTTATTTTTAGGAAGCGCATTCCAGTTTTTCAACTTGGAATTTTCACATCGGTCATCATGCACCCATGTCCTATTTGGGACATTTCTGAAGCCGGTCAATGAAATTTACCCCCATAAAACCATATATTTTTGAGAAGTAGACCCCCTAGGGTATTTGAAATGCTGGTATTTTCACACTTTCCATGAACTTATTTAACCACCAGTCTTTGTCAAACTTTTGGGTAGTCATTTTTTTGTGTTATTTTTCACACACATTGTACTTTAGGCATGGATTCTCAGTTCCTGTTATGTGTTTACTGCCAAAAAACACCTCAATATGTGTTCAACAACATCTCCTGAGTACAGTGATACCACCCATGTATAGGTGTGTTGGGTTCTCTGGGGGCTAGAAGGCCTTATTTTTAGGAAGCGCATTCCAGTTTTTCAACTTGGAATTTTCACATCGGTCATCATGCACCCATGTCCTATTTGGGACATTTCTGAAGCCGGTCAATGAAATTTACCCCCATAAAACCATATATTTTTGAGAAGTAGACACCCTAGGGTATTTGAAATGCTGGTATTTTCACACTTTCCATGAACTTATTTAACCACCAGTCTTTGTCAAACTTTTGGGTAGTCATTTTTTTGTGTTATTTTTCACACACATTGTACTTTAGGCATGGATTCTCAGTTCCTGTTATGTGTTTACTGCCAAAAAACACCTCAATATGTGTTCAACAACATCTCCTGAGTACAGTGATACCACCCATGTATAGGTGTGTTGGGTTCTCTGGGGGCTAGAAGGCCTTATTTTTAGGAAGCGCATTCCATTTTTTACACTTCCCATTTTCACATCCCATGCACCCATGTTCTATTTAAGACATTTCTGAAGCCGGCCAATGTAATTTACCCCCATAAAACCATATATTTTTGAAAAGTAGACATCCTAGGGTATTTCAAATGCAGGTGTTTTAACACTTTCCATACACTAATTCAACCACTAGTCTTTGTCAAACTATTGGGCATTCATTTCTTTGTGTTATTTTTCACATACATTGTACTTTAGACATGGATTCACAGCTCCTGTTATGTGTTACTACCAAAGAAGACACCAATATGTGGTCACCAACATCTCCTGAGTTCAGTGATACCACCTATGCATAGGTTTGGTGGCTTGTTTGGGCGGTGCAATGCCAAATGTCTGACATGTGTTTGTGATTTTTTTTCACATTTAACATATTTTCTTTGCCTATCGTCTTTTTTTGGGGGTCTTTTAACATACCCCAATTTATTTGTTTTCCATAAATGTGATTATATTTAAAAAGTTGACCCCCCAAGGTATTATACATGGAGTGGTTTGATGACTTTGATGCAACCGTTTTAGCCCAAAAAATTGGAGAAAGTATATGGTGGTAATTTTTCAATTTTCATTGTTACAGACACATTGCTTTTTTACTATGATTTAGGAGAGACTGTTGTAAGTTATTGCAAAAGAATACTTTAGGTTGTTTTCTGCAAGGCACCCTGAGTACACCTATGCCCCCCATGCATAGGTTTGCCAGGATTTTGGGAAGGTTATGTTACATGATTTTAGTTATTAAAAATGAGAGTATTTCTTCTGATAGGCCTATCTTTAGTTTGGGGCCTATCACATACCCCACTTTTATTTATTGCATTCAAAGTGTATATTTTTTAAATGTTGACACCCCAAGGTATTGTATATGGTGTGCTTTGATGCCTTTGAAGCAACCGTTTTAGCCCAAAAAATTGGAGAAAGTATATGGTGGTAATTTTTCAATTTTCATTTTTACAGACACATTGCTTTTTGACTATGATTTAGGAGAGATTGTTGTAAGTTATTGCAAAAGAATACTTCAGGTTGTTTTCTGCAAGGCACCCTGAGTACACCTATGCCCCCCATGCATAGGTTTGCCAGGATTTTGGGAAGGTTATGTTACAATTTTATGACTTGTGATTTTAGTTATTAAAAATGAGAGTATTTCTTCTGATAGGCCTATCTTTAGTTTGGGGCCTATCACATACCCCACTTTTATTTATTACATTCAAAGTGTATATTTTTTAAATGTTGACACCCCAAGGTATTGTATATGGTGTGCTTTGATGCCTTTGAAGCAACCGTTTTAGCCCAAAAAATTGGAGAAAGTATATGGTGGTAATTTTTCAATTTTCATTGTTACAGACACATTGCTTTTTTACTATGATTTAGGAGAGACTGTTGTAAGTTATTGCAAAAGAATACTTCAGGTTGTTTTCTGCAAGGCACCCTGAGTACACCTATGCCCCCCATGCATAGGTTTGCCAGGATTTTGGGAAGGTTATGTTACATGATTTTAGTTATTAAAAATGAGAGTATTTCTTCTGATAGGCCTATCTTTAGTTTGGGGCCTATCACATACCCCACTTTTATTTATTGCATTCAAAGTGTATATTTTTTAAATGTTGACACCCCAAGGTATTGTATATGGTGTGCTTTGATGCCTTTGAAGCAACCGTTTTAGCCCAAAAAATTGGAGAAAGTATATGGTGGTAATTTTTCAATTTTCATTGTTACAGACACATTGCTTTTTTACTATGATTTAGGAGAGACTGTTGTAAGTTATTGCAAAAGAATACTTCAGGTTGTTTTCTGCAAGGCACCCTGAGTACACCTATGCCCCCCATGCATAGGTTTGCCAGGATTTTGGGAAGGTTATGTTACATGATTTTAGTTATTAAAAATGAGAGTATTTCTTCTGATAGGCCTATCTTTAGTTTGGGGCCTATCACATACCCCACTTTTATTTATTGCATTCAAAGTGTATATTTTTTAAATGTTGACACCCCAAGGTATTGTATATGGTGTGCTTTGATGCCTTTGAAGCAACCGTTTTAGCCCAAAAAATTGGAGAAAGTATATGGTGGTAATTTTTCAATTTTCATTTTTACAGACACATTGCTTTTTGACTATGATTTAGGAGAGATTGTTGTAAGTTATTGCAAAATAATACTTCAGGTTGTTTTCTGCAAGGCACCCTGAGTACACCTATGCCCCCCATGCATAGGTTTGCCAGGATTTTGGGAAGGTTATGTTACAATTTTATGACTTGTGATTTTAGTTATTAAAAATGAGAGTATTTCTTCTGATAGGCCTATCTTTAGTTTGGGGCCTATCGCATACCCCACTTTTATTTATTGCATTCAAAGTGTATATTTTTTAAATGTTGACACCCCAAGGTATTGTATATGGTGTGCTTTGATGCCTTTGAAGCAACCGTTTTAGCCCAAAAAATTGGAGAAAGTGTATGGTGGTAATTTTTCAATTTTCATTTTTACAGACACATTGCTTTTTGACTATAATTTAGGAGAGACTGTTGTAAGTTATTACAAAAACATACTTCAGGTTGTTTTCTGCAAGGCACCCTGAGAACACCTATGTCCCCCATGCATAGGTTTGACAGGGGTTTTGGTTAAAAAAAAAAACAGGCCCAATTTTAGAAAAAAATAGAGTAGTGAAATGTAAAAATCTGGCACAGTAAAAGTAAAAAAAACAAAAAAACATCTAACTATAAACATAACCAAAAAAATATATATATATGTAACAGCAAATGTATTTATTTTTTTTAAAAATTGACCATTGTATGGTACCGCTTGAAGCAGTCCCCAATGCAGAGTGCAGGCTGTCCAGGGCAATCAGGACAGTAATATATGGTGTCCCTTCTCTTCCCCCTCTTGGTACAGACTCTGCATTTTTTTTGTGGTTTCTGCTTTGTGGCATTAGGGGGGATTTTAAAAATAAAATGGGTAGCCCCAACTCTGCTCTCTCCCATCACCGCCCGGGGAGCAGGTGCATCATGGTACAAAATCCCCGTAATAATCTGGAGCTGAAACTGTAAAAAAGTCTTTTTAACTCTGGGGTTTGCTTTTTTGAACAACAAAAAAGCGTTGTGGGTTGCAATCTGCATTAGGTAAATTGCAACCTTTTTGTACCAGGCCCTTGTCTTCCGCATAATTAGATAGGGCTGCAGCAGCTGATCAGCCAGATCAACCCCACCCATATGCCGGTTATAAGACTTGATGCACACTGGCTTCCTTATGATCTCAGCTCTGCCACGTACAGAAACCGCCACCGTCCTCTCTGTGTGGATGGTGGTAAGAAGGTATACATCCTTCTTGTCTCTGTACTTCAGTGCCAACAGCTCCTCTTGGCGCAGAGCTGAGGTCTCCCCCCTTCGTAGCCGGGTGCGTACAAGCTGTCCTGGGAAACCTGCGCGGTTCTTTTTAATTGTACCGCAAGCTACTGTATCAAAGCAATACAGTAGCTTGAACAAAAGGACACTTGTATAAAAATTGTCTAAGTACAAGTGATACCCTTTGTTCATTAGGGGTAATATCAGGTCCCAGACAATCTTGCCAGTGGTTCCCATATGTTCTGGGCAACCTGGAGGGTCAAGGTGGCTATCCTTTCCCTCATACACCCGGAAGGCCTGAGTATACCCAGTCTCGCTGTCACAGAGCTTATACACCTTTACCCCATATCTGGAGCGTTTGGAAGGAATATACTGCTTGAATCCCAGCCTTCCCTTATACTTCATAAGGGATTCATCAACGCATATATTCCTTCCAGGTGTATAAGCCTCTGCAAACCTGGCAGAAAAGTGGGTTATCAGGGGGCGGATTTTATACAGCCTGTCAAATTGGGGATGCTCCCTAGGGGGGCACAGGCTGTTGTCGCTGAAGTGCATGAAATGCAGAATCATTTCATACCTCTTCCTCGACATAGTCTGGGAGAAAATGGGGGTAGAGCAGATGGGGCTAGTACTCCAGTAGGAGCGAATGGAGGGTTTCTTTATGATGCCCATCAGCATAGTCAATGCCCAGAATTTTTTGAATTCTGGCACATTGATGGGGGCCCATTGCTGCTTTGCCAAATATGTTCCAGGCTTTGCAGCACGGAACTGATGGGCATATAAATTAGTTTGGGCGACAATGTTCCCCAATATATCATCGCCCAGAAACACTTCCAGAAACTGCTGGGGGCTAAAACCTGCCACATCTATATTTATGCCAGCATTTGCTGTGAAGGGTGGGATATCTGGCCTCTGGAGATGAGGCGTTACCCACTCTTCAGCAGCAATGGCAGCAACACGCCTCCTTCTGGCAGGGGGGCTAGCAGGGGGGCTGGCAGGGGGGCTGGCAGGGGGGCTAGCAGCCACAGATACATCACTATCAGTTGAGACTGCATCTAGTGATGTATCTGAGCACATGGCAGGGTCAAAATTGGGGTCTGAGTCAGAAATAGAGGCATCTGACTCTGACGCAAGGATGGCATACGCCTCCTCAGCACTATATCTTTTCTGTGACATTTTTGTATCACAGAAAACAATTACTAAAAAAAATTAAATTAACTAAATTAATTAACTAAATTAACTAGCAAAAAAGTACAGCTATGCTACTGCCAGTGATTTATAGCGATCACTGGCAAGCTAGAGGTTAATGGCTCTGAAAATTAAATTAAATTAACTAAATTAATTAACTAAATTAACTAGCAAAAAAGTGCACCTTTGCTACTGCCAGTGATATATAGCGATCACTGGCAAGCTAGGGGTTAATGGCTCTGAAAATTAAATTAAATTAACTAAATGTTTCTGAAAAGAGCCTTTGGGTTTTTAAAAAATTACAACAACAAAATTAACCCCTAAAAAATGCACAGACAGCAAAATGCAGCAAAAAAAAAGTGCACCTTTGCTACTGCCAGTGATATATAGCGATCACTGGCAAGCTAGGGGTTAATGGCTCTGAAAATTAAATTAAATTAACTAAATGTTTCTGAAAAGAGCCTTTGGGTTTTTAAAAAATTACAACAACAAAATTAACCCCTAAAAAAATGCACAGACAGCAAAATGCAGCAAAAAAAAAAGTGCACCTTTGCTACTGCCAGTGATATATAGCGATCACTGGCAAGCTAGGGGTTAATGGCTCTGAAAATTAAATTAAATTAACTAAATGTTTCTGAAAAGAGCCTTTGGGTTTTTAAAAAATTACAACAACAAAATTAACCCCTAAAAAAATGCACAGACAGCAAAATGCAGCAAAAAAAAAAGTGCACCTTTGCTACTGCCAGTGATATATAGCGATCACTGGCAAGCTAGGGGTTAATGGCTCTGAAAATTAAATTAAATTAACTAAATGTTTCTGAAAAGAGCCTTTGGGTTTTTTAAAAATTACAACAACAAAATTAACCCCTAAAAAAACGCACAGACAGCAAAATGCAGCAAAAAAAAAGTGCACCTATGTTACTGCCAGTGATATATAGTGATCACTGGCAAGCTAGGGGTTAATGGCTCTGAAAAGAGCCTTTGGTTCTATATTTTTTAACAAATAAAAGAAATAAATCTCTCTCTCTGCTAAATACAGGTCTCTCTCTCTCTCCAACAAAATAGCAAGTGAGGAGAGGGAGGGAGATCCACACTGATCATAGTCAATATTTACAAATATTGACATGATCAGACAAATGGGGTATTTTATTATTATTATTTTTTTTAGGGTGGGAGGCTCAGATTGGGTGACCCTAGCTTGCCCCTATGATGATGCAGGCTAGGGACACCCCCAGAGGCCCCATGATGCACTGGGCATCGCCATCTTGGATGCCTAGTGAAGGGGGAGGGGGGGGGCTATTTAGGGCTTTTTTTTTTATTATTCGTTTTTTTTTTTTTTTTTTTTTTTATTTTAATTTATAACTAAGTGCCTCGACCCACCGAGGCACTTAGCAAACAAGCAGAGCATCGGAAGTGTGTCCGATTGCTTCCGATGCTCTAAAACACTGCCGGGCTCCACGTGGAGCGAAACCGGAAGTGATCACTCGTGGGGGAGTGATCAATCCGGTCCCGGCACTCGGGAACAGTATTGCAGGATGCCTAGACCTCAAGGCAAGCCTGCAATACTGTTAGAGCAGCTGGAAGCGATTTCGATCGCTTCCAGTGCTCTGTTAAACCGACGACGTATGCCATACGTCCTCGGTCGTTAAGTGCTTTTTTTTTTAGGACGTATGGCATACGTCGTCGGTCGTTAAGGGGTTAAGAACAAATAAGGATCATAATTAGTATATGTATGTTTATCTTTTAAAAATTATATTGCCCTTTGTATTTTCTCTATTGTAAAATGAAACAGCTACAGAAAATGGGAAGGGCAGTTCCCTGGACTGAACAGAGGAGATCCTAGGGTATCCCTGAAGGTCTCTCACAATTCTTGGGAAATGCTGTAAGCATTTTAAACAAGCTGGTCTCACTTATTTATCTCACAAGTTGTATGCAGGTGGAGTTTGCTTAAAGTTCACAATGAACTTATTTACCTGAAAAGTGATATATACTAAAACTAAACTACTGATAAAAACAAGTTAAATTGTAGTAAACTCAATTCAGTTTCATTTGTATTTGCTACACATTGAAACTTAATCTCAGCCCCAGGGGTTCTCCTTCTCCCTCCCCTGTGAAATTCTGTATCCCAGACATCCTCATTACTTTCTATTGGAGTTATCTCTCATCTTTCTGGCGCTTCCAGGTTATTCCCTTTTTTCTTATAGAAACCAGCCCCTGTGAAGCCTGCACTATAATTGTTCTCCAATCTAGAGAATCTTTGCTTATCGGGCCCATAGAAAGTAGTGAAGCTCTCTGGGATACCAAAGCTCTCAGTTTTTCAGTTTTAATTTAAATAGAAGTACAATGTAATTTGTAAAAGATGCATATAAATATACAAAATATGAGCCAAAGTTGTTGAAGTTACACAGAAACTGTGAAAGCATAATTAGATTTTTAAAATCACAATTCTGAATACACTGCTGTATGCAAAATAAAAATCAAAATAGAAAGTGCAAAGTTAAAATTTAATAGAATTTAATATGGAGTGTTAATTTATATAGAATACAAAGCACAAAGTGTAAATGCAGCAGAACTCTCATGTCATACAGTGCTATATTGCACTGGGCTTGTCTTTCCTTCACATACATTTTTAGAATTTCATTAGGGATCTCGCAGTGCTGGAGGATCATTTCATATCATCTCATCTAAGCAGAAACGTTTATATCATCAGGCCTTTAATCTCCAAGAATGCAAATGTTTTTTTCACTTTAAAAGGAATACAATTGTGGAACTCATTGCCTAAGGGGGTAGTGAATGCCAATATACCTTAGATACAATTAAAATGGCTTAGATATATTTCTGTCTAGAAACAGAATTCAGGGATATGATTGATTGTCTTAAAAGAGTCAGCTTTTTAATGGTATAAGTTTAAAGGGACATTGTACATTTGATTTTTCTTTGCATAAATGTTTTGTAGATTATCCATTTATATAGCCCATCTGGTAGTGTTTTTGTAAAAATTTATAGTTTTGCTTATTTTTTAAGAACATTGTGCTGATTTTCAAACTCCTAAACAAGCCCCACTGTGTCAGATGTATACAGACTCCTGCTGGCTCCTGTTTATGCACTGAGGGGGGAAGTGTCTGCTCTTCCTGTTTCACAGCCCCTTTCACTGGGTGTCCCATCCTAACCTCATTAACAGTGCTAAACTAGGAGCTTCTAAGTAAGTATTTAAAATGTTTTATACTGGATTTTTAGATCAGTATCTGTGCATATTCTTTGTTATAGTAGCATATGTTACATACAGTTATATAAAACATGGTGTATACTGTCCCTTTAAGCTCAATTGGAGCTTCTTTATTGTAAATTAAGTAGTATCTGTATAGGTTGAACTTGATGGACTTCTGTCTTCTTTCAACCTCATCTACTGTGTTACTATGTTACTAGTTATGCATCAATCTGTAAGAGATAGGACAAAAGTAATCACAATTTTATTTAACTGCTTGGTTTGCTGAAAACTGTTTCCATTTTTATTAAACTGTTAATTTAAAAGGACACTGAACCCAAATTTTTCTTTCATGATTCAGATAGAGCATGCAATTTTAAGCAACTTTCTAATTTACTCCTATTATCATTTTTCTTCATTCCTTTGCTATCTTTATTTGAAAAGCAATGTAAGTTTAGAAGCCGGACCATTTTTGGTTCACAACCTGGGTTGTCCTTGCTGATTGTTCAGCATTAATGAACAAGTGCTGTCCAAGGTCTGAACCAAAAATTGTCCGGCTCCTTAGCTTAGATGCCTTTTTTTTTTTTTTTTTTTTAAATAAAGATAGCAAGAGAACGAAAAAAAAAATGATAACAGGAGTAAATTAGAAAGTTGCTCAAAATCGCATGCTCTATCTGAATTATGAAAGAAAAAAATTGGGTTTAGTGTCCCTTTAAATAAAATAGCATTATTTTCCTTTTAAATTGCCGTTCCAGAAGCACAGAATAGAAGCTGCCTATCACTGCACAGTGTTTGTCACAAATTTCTACAGTAAATTTTTATACGACTATAATGAATTACTGTTCAAATTCTAAATGTTTTTGATTCTTGTAAAGTTATCTAATTCTAGGCAGTAATACATCCCAGTGCTGGCATCAACACTATCAGCACCTGAAGGTAAAGCTTAGAATTCTTATATATTATCATGTAGTTATTCAGTTAGCTTATACTTCCAAAAGTGTGTAATTATCATTTTTAGGACAATAACTCATGTACACACCTGTGTTATGTTATAGGGAAGCATTTGTCTGTTGCCCCACAGTATTACTTTACCTCTCCATCTTCAACATGTGCCTAACCATAAAACCCATCCAAGCAGCAAAGGGCTGAAGATAAGGAGTTATCTTTAACTAATTTGCCCATTTCCTCTCTACTGGGACAGAGTATGTATGTTCCTGGCTCTGTGTTTTAATTCTAGGTACTTGTGCAAGCCGAAGCAATGATAAGTATCTTTGTAAACTACTGATTATTGAAATATACATTTTTGAAATATACAAGTTTGTATATATATTGGTGTGAAAAGTTTCTTTTCTGAAAGTTAATACTTTGGGGCCCATTTATTAAGAGTCGGACGGACATGATCCGCTGTAGCGATCATGTCCGCCCGACATCGCTGAATGTCAACAACATATGCTGTCGGCATTTATCATTGCATAAGCAGTTCTGGTGAACTGCTTGTGCAATGCTGCCTCCTGCAGATTCAGCTAGCAGGGGTGTCAATCAACCCGATCGTATGTGATCGGGCTGATTGCTGTACGCCGCCTCAGAGGTGGGATACGAGTTAAGGAGCAGCAGTCTTAAGACCGCTGCTTCTTAACTCCTGTTTCCAGTGAGCCTCAAGTCTCGCATGGAAACAGCTGCATTGGGGCTGATTCGGGCAATGATAAATTGGCCCCTTTATGTGTATTGATAGAGCACCTAAGAGGAGGTTTTCAACCTAGAAAGTGATTTATCTAAACCAATGGAACATTTAGAAAAACATGCTTGTCTGTGAGCTATATAACCAAACCTACCTAAAATATATGACGCTTGATACACAAGATTTGTACATTTTGATAAAATGTAAATTTATCCTGTGTTTAAGTCATTTACTTTAAATGTTGTTACGAGATAAGATAAAATGTACCATTAAAAGGGCATAAAAATATAAACACACTCTGTGGGGTCGATTTATGAAGCAGCGAATGCTGCTTCCGACCCACTCCGCTTCAGTTCCGACTGAAGCGGAAGTTAAGAAGCAGCGGTCCTAAGAGCTCTGCTCTTTAACTCGTCAGCCACCTCGGGTTGATTGACACCCCCTGCTAGTGGCCGATTGGCCGCAAATCTGCAGGGGCAGCATTGCACCAGCAGTTCACCAGAACTGCTGGTGCAATGATAAATGCATATGCTGTGGGCATTTATCGATGTGCGGCGGACATGATACGATACAGCGTATCGTGTCCGCCTGCACCTTAATGAATTGACCCCTATTGGAGCTTGATTGGAGCTTGATGCCCCGTGTTTCTGGCGAGCCTGCTGACTCGCCAGAAACAGCAGTTATGAAGCAGCGGTCACAAAGACCGCTGCTCCATAACCTGTCCGCCTGCTCTGAGCAGGCGGACAGACATCGCTGGAAATCAACCCGATCGAGTACGATCGGGTTGATTAACACCCCCTGCTGGCGGCCTATTGGCCGCGAGTCTGCAGGGGGCAGCGTTGCACCAGCAGCTCTTGTGAGCTGCTGGTGCAATGCTGAATATGGTGAGCGTATTGCTCACCGTATTCAGCGAGGTCTGTCGGACCTGATCCGCACTGTCGGATCAGGTCCGACAGACCTTCATAACTAGAGGCCATAATCAGGACCTAGTTGCCTGTATTGCTGCTCATAAGAGGCAGGCAAAAAATATAGGGAATTTGTTTTAAAATAACATTTTCTTATGTTTTTACATGTTTTTGATGTAAAGTAAATGTTTTGTATAGTATATCAATTTGTTGTAAAATAGATCGGAATAATTTAATGATAATTTTACTTGTATCTTACAATTACTTAAAAACATGTTAGCCTGCTGAATATGTAAAAATATATGTGTGTGTGTGTATGTATATATATATATATATATATATATATATATATATATATCACATTTACAAACTTGTAATGTGGTTTGGACAGTAGTATTAGATTAAAATAAGATTGAATTTGTTACCGGTGTATTACCATGTAAATAATGACAAACCTAAAGCATTGTAAAAATTGTAAACAGATGTCATTTAAACTCTACGTGAAGGTGACATTTAGTAAAATTATAAGTTTTACACACAAAGAAAGCACATAAAGCTAGATCTCAGCCTTGTCACAGTTTCTTATGACAGGACCAGCATATACTGTCATTGTGCCGGATCATAATTTTGGATTTGTATATTATACAGTATACCCTGTGCGCAGTAAACATAAACGCTGTTAACTTTTTCTAGATGCATTTTAGTACATTCATGTGTACTGGAAAGAGGATTCTTTCAAAACTGAAATACAATCAAAATGTTAGTTTTAACTTTAAGGTCTGCAATAAGGTTTAATTGTTTTGTTGCAGTTAGGGTTAATTCAGTTCAGGGTATGAAATGATATACTAAACAGTATGGGCCAGCTTGAGTGTAAACTAGGCAAGAAGTAAGCTTTTTGTGAGCGCCTGGTAACGCACGTTTTTCAAGTTGAAGGTAAAAGTTTTGCGTGCGAGCGAAACCCAAAATGCTAACCAAATATTGCAACCGCATTCATGTATTCTCCCCATAGAATTCAATGGAGAGCTCAGAAGAAATAACCTAATATCTATCGCACACTAACCCGACAGGAGCTATGAATATTTCACATTCTGTTCTTCACATAAAGAACAATGTAATTTTTATTGTAAATATATATATATATATATATATATATATATATATATATATATAGTATATATATATATATATATATATATACACTGCTCAAAAAAATAAAGGGAACACTTAAACAACACAATGTATCTCCAAGTCAATCACACTTCTGTGAAATCAAACTGTCCACTTAGGAAGCAACACTGAGTGACAATCAATTTCACATGCTGTTGTGCAAATGGGATAGACAACAGGTGGAAATTATAGGCAATTAGCAAGACACCCCCAATAAAGGAGTGGTTCTGCAGGTGGTGACCACAGACCACTTCTCAGTTCCTATGCTTTCTGGCTGATGTTATGGTTACTTTGGAATGCTGGTGGTGCTTGCACTCTAGTGGTAGCATGAGACGGAGTCTACAACCCACACAAGTGGCTCAGGTAGTGCAGCTCATCCAGGATGGCACATCAGTGCGAGCTGTGGCAAGAAGGATTGCTGTGTCTGTCAGCGTAGTGTCCAGAGCATGGAGGCGCTACCAGGAGACAGGCCAGTACATCAGGAGACGTGGAGGAGGCCGTAGGAGGGCAACAACCCAGCAGCAGGACCGCTACCTCCGCCTTTGTGCAAGGAGGAACAGGAGGAGCACTGCCAGAGCCCTGCAAAATGACCTCCAGCAGGCCACAAATGTGCATGTGTCTGCTCAAACGGTCAGAAACAGACTACATGAGGGTGGTATGAGGACCCAACGTCAACAGGTGGGGGTTGTGCTTACAGTCCAACACCGTGCAGGACGTTTGACATTTGCCAGAGAACACCAAGATTGGCAAATTCGCCACTGGCGCCCTGTGCTCTTCACAGATGAAAGCAGGGGCACACTGAGCACATTTGACAGACGTGACAGTCTGGAGACGCCGTGGAGAACGTTCTGCTGCCTGCAACATCCTCCAGCATGGCCAGTTTGGCAGTGGGTCAGTAATGGTGTGGGGTGGCATTTCTTTGAGGGGCCGAACAGTCCTCCATGTGCTCGCCAGAGGTAGCCTGACTGCCATTAGGTATCAAGATGAGATCCTCAGACCCCTTGTGAGACCATATGCTGGTGCGGTTGGCCCTGGGTTCCTCCTAATGCAAGACAATGCTAGACCTCATGTGGCTGGAGTGTGTCAGCAGTTCCTGCAAGATGAAGGCATTGATGCTATGGACTGGCCCTCCCGTTCCCCAGACCTGAATCCAATTGAGCACATCTGGGACATCATGTCTCGCTCCATCCACCAACTTCACTTTGCACCACAGACTGTCCAGGAGTTGGTGGATGCTTTAGTCCAGGTCTGGGAGGAGATCCCTCAGGAGACCATCCGCCACCTCATCAGGAGCATGCACAGGCGTTGTAGGGAGGTCATACAGGCACGTGGAGGCCACACACACTACTGAGCCTCATTTTGACTTGTTTTAAGGACATTACATCAAAGTTGGATCTGCCTGTAGTGTGTTTTTCCACTTTAATTTTGAGTGTGACTCCAAATCCAGACCTCCATGGGTTGAAAATTTTGATTTCCATTTTTTAATTTTTGTGTGATTTTGTTGTCAGCACATTCAACTATGTAAAGAACAAAGTATTTAATTAGAATATTTTATTCATTCAGATCTAGGATGTGTTATTTTAGTGTTCCCTTTATTTTTTTGAGCAGTGTATATATATGTGTGAGTGTGTGTGTGTGTACATATACCTGTATATCTATTCCTATAGATATATAGATATTTATTTTGCATTAACAGTATCACACACACACAAACACACACACACATATATATATATATATATATATATATATATATATATATTTATATTTAATAATAACAATTTAAAATTTTCTATGTGATGAACATAGAAATGTAAAATATGCGTAATATAATTTGTGTCAGTTTGTATACATGAAGAATTACTAATCTTACATTGTGTTATCGAAATATTACATATAAAATATTAAAAACAAATAATAATTAAAAAATATTATATGTACTGTAAAATAATTAGCTTTTTTACAGATATAACCATTTTAATAACTATTATTCCTTTTTAAAAATATTTAAATGTAATATTTTAATAATGTGATGTAAGATTAGTAATTCTTCATGTGCCCTAACCCGACACTGCATTAGACCTGAATTGCAAAACAAGAAATACGTTAGAAGTCCCTGTAATTATGGTGTCATGGCTACAGTTAATTTGGGAGGAACATAATATGGGTGAATTAAGCATGCAGGGGTTATTCTAAGAGTTTATTATGTTGGCCTTTGTAACCAGCAACAGGGACCTGCTGTGAAGAAAAAAAAATTAAAGTCCTCACTAAATTAAAGGGACATTAAACCAAATTGTTTTCTTTCATGATTCAGAAGGAGCATGCAGTTTTAAATGACTTTCCAATTTATTCCTATTATCTAATTTGTTTCATTTTCTTTGTGTCCTTTTGTTGAAAAGAATACCAAGGTAGGCTCAGCAGCTGCTGATTGGTGGCTGCACATAAATGCCTTTTGTCATTGGCTTTCAGATAGCTCCGGGTAGTGTATTACTGCTCCTTAAAAAAGCATACCAAGAGAATGAAGCAAATTAGATAACAGAAGTAAATTGGAAGGTTAATGCAGAGAATATATTTGCAAAGCAGCTAGTGGGTAAAATTGTCGACAATAGGGCTAAGAACTGGCCATGGGAATATGAAACAGTTGTGTTATAATTATTATCCCCCTACTCACAGAAATATAACCAACATAACCATAAAAAACGTACAATAAAATTCAAGTGAAACATAGAAATGATCAAAATAATATAATAAATCTATATGTTTGCAACTCAGTGCATTACGTATGCAATTACCAGCTCCAACAAATGAAGGGACAAATGGCTTTATGAAACTCAGTTCCCACAAAGAAATCTTGTGTCTGAGAATATCAGCGTCTTCCAAATCTCCTTTTTATGCCGGGTGCTGCCAAACTCCGAGGTGCGTCACAGAACACTCTCTATTCAAGAATAATCTAGAGCAGAAACTAAAGAGGAGAGCGCAACCCCACATCAAGGTAGAAGATTTGATTTATTGGCACACAACATACGGTTAAAAACACAAGATAAAAAGTGCAAAGTCACAATAACATAGACAAGGGAAAAAAATGGAAGGTTGTTTAAAATTGTATGCTCTATCGGAATCACAAAAGAAAATGTTTGGGTTTTATATAGTTTTAAAGCAACTAATTATGATCATGTCATTCAAATGGAGCCAATATGAAAACAATATTTCCACACCTTCTTTCTTATACCAACTCAATCTCTGTTGCAGCCTTCATATCCAATCCATAGTTTATAAAGATGATATAGTTTTAAAGCCATTTAGCCCCTCAGTATCCATCTACAAAAGTTCACTACGTTGTAAGGATATAGATTGCTCTACAAAAGATTTGTTAAGAATAGAGACTTCCCCTACTGACTCATCCACCCATTTTAAAATCCTTAGGGAACAATACTTACCATCGTCATACTGCTTTGCCATATTTTGCAACTGTATATATGATGATGGTTTAAAATATTATATATTATTAATGTCAGATAACATTGATCAAAAAATTTTTTATTACCTAAACAGTAATACCTAATTTTAGATACAAACAGCTTAGACAAAGAGGCCAAGCTATGTATTCAATTCACGCATTGTGTCACTCCTTTATACTTTTAACACTGTAGCATCTCAAAATCATAGTCAAAGCACTTTTATTTTAATAGGAGCACAAATATAATATCTCATCATACTTTTATACTATTTTTTAAATATTTTCCATACCTCTCTCTGATCTTTATAATTCCTTATAATATCCACTTTCCATTCTTTGCGTAAGGTGATATTCAAATATTAAAATGTTATTTTATTTCTAATGGCACAAGCAAGACCAAAGCTAATGAACACATCTCATGTAGTATGCCTGGATTTTGACATTGATATTGTTTAATATTGTTGTTTTGTGTTTCGATTTAGTTTAAATTTACACATCAGAGACAAACAGATATATAATTCACAACGATTCTCTGTATTCTGAATGTATTGTTGTATTTGGATAAAAAATGCTCTTCAACACATAGAATAGCATTAAAGTTGTGTATTTTTGTAGATAAATGATTTAATGTTGTACTTTCTATGTATTTCCACCTGTTTCAATAAACACTGTCTACTTTAAAGCTATTGTAACACAATCATTTTTTTAAACACTTGATTTATATAGAGGATGTAATTTAAAAAAAAAAAATGTCCATGTTAATACTAATTTTACGTTGCTCTCTTCACTAAGGAGCATGAGTACTAAATGACAGTGGTGTTTGTAACAATGGCTTTAATAGTGTTATACGTTGTTAAGCACTACATGGCAGCAGTTTTTGCAACATAATATAACATTGTTAGAAATATTGTTGCAAGCAATGCTGCCATATAGTTCTCAGAACATGTGCACACTCCTGATGCTAGCTAGCTGTGCTCTTCAATAAAGGATATTAAAAACAAAGTAAATATGATAATAAAAGTAAATTGGAAAGTTGTTTAAAATGACAGCCTCTATCAATACCAATATGGACTCTTATGTCCCTTTACTATACATTTATTATTAAACTAAACTAAAAAAATATTAACTATATTACATTTTAGAAGCCTTTTTTACTCATTTTCTATATAATATCTTAAAGGGACATCATAGGCATATTTGACATTCTTAGTTTGATTTTGCATCTATGAGGACATTTTAAAATTTTACACAATTTTATTTGTAAAATGGATTATTTATTATTATTATTATTATGTTTATTTGTATAGCGATGCAAATTTCTGTAGAGCTTGGTACAGAGATAGAGGTATGCAATGAAATAGATTTGTGATAAGATACAAATACATAACAGACTAAACAGAACTAGTACAGAAGGAGGAGGGCCCTGCTCCAAAGAACTTACAGTCTACAGGTGAGGGTGCAGAGACATAAGGTTTGTGGTAGCTTGTCACGTGGATTGTAGTTGCAGCAGTGAATTGAGGCAGTTCAAGGTTTGTTTTAGGTAGGATGAAAAACAGAGGAGAGATGGTAAGCCTCTCTTAATAGGTGGTTATTAAAAGAGTGTCGGAAGTTATACAAGGTTGTACACAGTCTGAGTGAGTGGGGTAGAGCATACCAGAGGACGGAAGCAGCGTGTGAGAAGTCTTGGTGGCATGAGAGGGATGTACAGATAATATGAGTTAAGAGACATAGGTCAGAGGTTGTTTGAAGAGGGTGCCTTGAGGACCATTTGGAAATGAGAAAGGAATTATAGTTGGAAGTGAGGTTGTTGAGTGCTTTATAGCTTAGGGTTAATGCTTTCAATTGTTCTCTAGATTGTATGGGGAGCCAGAGAGTGGCAGAGAGGAGCAGCTGATCAACGACTTAGGTGGATGAGTCTAGCTGAAGTATTCGTGATAGATTTGGGGCAGGGGGAGGCAGTATTTGGGAAGGCCATTTAGAAGGAAATTGCAGCAATGTGTGACAAAATCAGGGAATGAATTAGTATTTTGTAGTTTCTTGAGTAAGGAAAGATCAAATTCTGAAATGTTGCATAGATGTTCACAGCAGGATTTGGTTAGAGTTTGAACATGTAAAGTTAATGCAAGTTAAGAGTCAAGTGTGACCCCAAAACAGCAAAATTATGGTGCAGTGCTGAAAATAGAGTCTCCAAATGTAAGAGAAATTTCAGGTGTAAGATTTTTTGGAGAGGGAGAAATAAGAAGCAGCTCAGTTTTAGATAGGTTGAGCTGGAGGTAGTGAAAAGTCATTGAAGAGGAAATTGCAGAGAGCGTAGGTAATCTGAGTAAAAAGGGAAAGGTATCAGGAGAGGATAAATAGATGTGGGTATCATCAACATATAAGAGGGTACTGGAACCCAAAGGAGTAATTTTTTCAAAGGGGGACGAGAGAAAAAAACAAGGGACCCAAGTCAGAGCCTTGCAGTACTCCTAACTGAGAAAGGCAAAGGATCAGAGAATATGCTGTTAAAGGAAACTGTGAATGAGCGGTTTGAGAGATAGGAATCAAACCAGGAGAGGACTGTGTTTCAGATGCCAAAAGATTGTAGGATTTGTATGAGAATAGAATGGTCAACTATGTCCAAAGCAGTCAATAAATCCAGAATAATTAGTAAGGAATAACGTCTCTTTGCTTTTACTGATAGCAGATCATTGGTTAGTTTAGCAAGAGCAGCTTTTGTTGAGTGTTTAGAGCAGAAACTAGATAGTAGTGGATCAAGTATAAAGTTAGTTGATGAAAATTGAGTCATTCCAATAATTTGAAGGCAAAGGGAAGTAAGGAGACTGGCTGATAGAATGGTGGAGGTAGGGGTTTTTAGTATTATTTTAATTGATCACATCAGGAAATGTGCCAGTGGTGAAAGACTGGTTAAATAGATGAGGTAAGGACAAGGGTTTAAACAGAGCAAGAAGGAAAAAGTAATGAATTAATAGGATCATGTGGACAGGTTGTGAGATAAGCTGAAGATAAGAATATTAAGACATTTTCCTCTGTTACAGAAGAGAAGTCACAGAGATATTTGCTAATATAAGTGGTGAGTAGAAGGGTTGGGTTTGAGGGGTGTAAGGGAGAGGTCTTTTCTAATTGTGTCCTTTTTATTTTTGAAGTGATCAGCAATAATTTGAGCAACGAAGTGGGAGGAGGGATGTAGAAGAGAGTTATAGGTAGAAAACAGCCTTCTGGAATTGGATGCATTAGTTGACACGAGGGAGGAGAAATAGACTTGGTTGTCCAGGCTGAGGGCAGAGTTGTATTATCTGAGGATGAATCTATAGTCCAGGAAATCGGCACAGCTGTGTGATTTTCTCCACAGATGTTAAACAGTCCGTGAACATGGTGACAGATAGTGGGTTTGTTTGGCGCGTCATAGTTGTCATTGAGTGTTTGATGCACAGTGAACAGTGGAGGGGGGGGGGGCTTTGTCAAGTGCTGATTTCAGTGCTGAATTATACTGTAAGGTCACAAGATCCGGGCAAGAGAGGGAGGAAATGTTGTAGAGAAAAGGTTTCAGTTGAGCAGTAAAGTCTGTGAGATCCAAGTAATTTAAATTTCTGTAATATAGCCATCTTTTTTTTTGGGGGGGGGGGCTTTGATGATGCTGTAGTTAAAGTAAGAGACACATTTATGAGATGGAGGTAAGAGAGAGAAAATGGAAAGTTAGAGAACTTGGAAATGGCACATATATTGGTGAAGACCAGGTCTGCTTTCATAGTGGGTTGAAGATGTTGACCACTGGGAGAGGCCAAAAGAGGTGGTAAGGGAAATAAATTTAGAGGTATGTTAGGACTGTCAATTGGGTATGTTCAAGTCACCTAAGAATTATTGCAAGACAGAAACTGTTTAAGACAGGCTTCAAAGTGGTCTAAAAATGTGTTGCTGGAGTCGGAGGCCGAAAAGTATCAGTCATGGTTGTAAGAAGAGAGAAGCAGAGGATGGACCTGGGGTAGGCGAGACATCCCCAGCTGCATGGAGAAAGAAGATTGTAAGAGACTGAAGAAAGTGTGCCTTATGTGAGTGTTTTGTATTGATAACATGTTATTGTATGTTTTAAGGAATGTCACCAGTAAGGAATTGGACATTGTGCTTATCATCCAGTCAGCTGTCAGTCTTTAAGGACCTTTTCAAGCAAAAATAATATATCTATTTATATATATATAACATGTTCTCATCATTTATTTGTAAAATGCAGACAAATTCTGTAGCACTGGTTAAAATAGAATGACATTGGTTTATAGTATGGATTTATTGGAAATACAGACAAAACAAAACACATAAACACAGTATTAGGAAACCTTGTTCTGAAGAAGAGCTTATATTCTGTAGGTAGTAGAGTGAGGAGACAAAAGTGTGCTTGACATGTGGACTACAGTCGCAGCAAGGAGATAAAAGCTGTTCAATATTTATTTTTTGTTTATTAGGATGAAAAGGACCATGTAGAGCAAGTAGGGTAAGCTTCTCTAAAAAGATAAGTTTGCAAAGAGTGCAATGTAGAGTTCTATTTCATATGCATGATGTACATCTTTACAGTTTAATTTCCAACTGTCTAAGCACACTCTGGATAAGAATCAGTAATGTATGGTAAATACTTGGTAACCACAAAGTTACATTTGTTTAAAGGACCACTAAGTACAATACAATTGCATAATCAACAAGTGCATAATAAAAAGACAATGCAATAACATCTACTCTGAATTTCAAATAAATTGGAAAGTGTTTTAAAACTTCATAATCTTTCTGAATCATAAAACTGTATTTTTACTTGTGTCCCTTTAAGCACTGATATTAACTTGTGCCCACTTACAGTATTTCTAAATGTCTTTTGTAAAAATTAAAATAATAAACATTTTTTATTAAAAACTCCACTAAGCACTACTGGAAATATAAACAAAGGTAAGGATTAATTTGTACTGTTTTGTCGTCTTTTTTTTTGTTTTGTTTGTTTGTTTTTGGGCTGCTAATGTACACTTGAATGGTGCATTTGCTTATATGTCCATTTTGTGTTTTTATCTTTAAAAAATGTTGTTACTGTCTAATAAACACCCCCCCCCACACACACACACACACACTAATCTGCTCATTCTTTTGTAATGCTAAGCTCATAAATTCTAATGTGAATACTGCCACAAAAATTACATGAGTAAAAAAATAAGATGCACATAAAAATGTGGTTTAAAGCTCTCTAATACAATATCTTCCAAAAACATTGAACTTAGAGTTTAGTAAGAAAACATTTTTATGAGACATTTGGGAGTCTATCAGCAATGTGTATTCCCTCTTGGTTAGCATACAAAATGAGAGTACAAGTCAGGATAATTAGCTTCCTAATGCCAAAAATGCATGGTTTTATTATCTCTTCAAAAACATGTGTACAGAAGCCAGGAAAAGATCATATTTTTCTAATATGAAAACAACAAGCTAATATGTTATCAATAAATGTAACTTTTAAGTTGGAAGCTGTTCCTATATCATGAAAATTCCCATTATTACACAGCATTTTTACAAATTAAAAACAGCGTTCAATAATATTGGCAGTCCAATGCTGTTTTAAAAAAAAAGGAAACAGCTGCATTTATTACACAATTTGCTTGTTTATACAATTAGATCAATATGAACCTTACAAAGGAACAACTTGCACATGTGGATGTGTAATGCATTAAAAGCAAAATATTGATATAGGAGAGAATTGCAGAAATAAGAACTGATGCTAATGGAAAAAAGATCCCTGAATTAACATTATATATATATATATATATATATATATATATATATATATATATATATATATAGTAAAGCAAGCAGGGGTTGGCACATCAATGGCAGGCAATGCCGAATATGCAAACAACTTCTGGGGTGCTCTATGCAGACCAAGTATACATCAAAACAACATAGGCAAAGGCACTCACCATTTGGAATCTAATCAGTCAGTTTATTGAGATGTTTCAGGGTGGTGCCCCTTCCTCAGACAGACATACATGTATATATACAAGCAAAAGTTAAGGATCCACACTCACTGGACTTTCAGAATAAAGAATTTATTGTGAGGTTTTGTGGATCAAACCGTCCCCTTTATTAGACCAAAGTGAACCAAAATGTGTGCTTAAATTATATGGGAAGGAGATGCATACATTAAAGAAGGGCACAATCAAACCCATCATTTTAAAATCAGACCAAAATGAATAATTGAACCATTCACACAACAATACTCAGGAAAATAAATTGTATTGTTAAAGTGCATTATAAATTGTAACAACATTTTTCACCAAATATTGTATTTTTTCAAAAACGTAAAAATTTGTATGTAAACTACACAAAAGCAAATCATATTTAATTTTCACAGAATAAACCATAATTTGAAAATACAGGATGTGCAAAAACACATAGAAATTCATACTTCTAAATACAAACTTCAAAATATAATTGATTTTTCATAAAATGGGCTGAACATAAGCGTATATGAAATTGTCTCTCAAATCCCAGTGTAATTCTATAAACATTTCCACCCTACAGATCTTAATTTAGTGGGTTATGTCCCTGAATATACGTGAAAGCCCAATTAGGTTGACATTGGAATTTTCATATAATGAGATACACTTTTTGGTGTGAAACATCTTTAAAATGAAAGAGGTTGATACATTTAATTTTGGCACATCATTATATGCAAACCCAACTGACCGAAATTCTGTATTGATATCCAGTAGTTATCCTCCACATCAAAAAGGAAGTATTATCTCCTCCCAGCTCACTTGTGTAATACTTATTAACACTGTGGCTGCTTTGCAGGAGATACAGCATAAAGAAATGAAACAGAAGCTTTAAGCATGTGACTACAGGACTAATGAGGATGAGACAGTGTTACTCTTTGCATTATGGACTCTGGTGTATGTGGCAACAGGGTTGATTCATCAGAAAGTATGATTAATTTTGTTATTACTTTTACCCCAATGTATCATTCTGTAAGAGCATCAGTGAAGAATAATTGTACTTTTATCAATACTAACAAATCCTTGCAATTTGTTTGGACTGATCCTTCTAAGGTTTTATGTCACTGTGCAGTAATTTACAGGACTTGTTGGTCAAAACGGACCCTGTCAGATGTTACCAGAAGGGTACGTGGCTCAAGTCACAAACAATAGGCTGTTGCAAATGTGAGGATTGTTTCACATGCAATAGTGTGTTCTTAAGATCTTAATTTCAGCATCCACATAAGAATAAATGCATTAAGATTCACCATGATCTCACTTGTACCAGTGAGTATGTTGTTTATATTTGGATATTCCCATTTTCCCTCTATTATGTGGGCAAGACAGCAGTCACATCTTTCAGGGAAATAATGGCTAATCACAGTTATGCTATAAGAGAATCCATTAAAAGTGGCATCTCTAAACAGCCTGTGGCATGTCACTTCATGGGAAAATTGACACAACTATAATAGTTGACCATGAGTCTCCGTTACTAGTGGGAAAAAAGTTACTGCAATTAGGAGGAAACTTCCGGGCAGTTGCCATGATCGGTCACACGTCTGCAAGCTGCTCCAGCTTTTTAGTGTAATCTATCTGATATCACCCTTTACAACACACATCTGAGACAAAGACTAATACAACAACTGCCTACTAAAGAAAGTCTATACAACAAGACCAATTTTACTGAGATAGCTGCTGACTTCAGAGCCTGGAGCTTTATTTGAAGTTGTGGCCTCCAACATCAGCCACGTGGAATTCCCCCCGGCAGGATGTTCTCCAGCTTCTGTCTTAGTTAGCACCGTGAGTGCATCTACAATAATCAGCAAGCTAACAACTGGCAAAGGAGCCTTTCATAAACTGGTTGCCTCTCAATACAATGATGATTACAATCTGGACTGTTTTAGATGAGGTAGAACGCCTTCTGAGCTACCACAACTTGCAATTCTGCCTACAGCTAGACTCAGAATGGGGAACATTTTGGACCAATGTTGCTGAAACTGTTTGCATAGAAATGAGACAGGATCAAATGAGTGGCCGCCAGCACGCAGCCGAAGTACCCCTGCATAAGTCGGGAATTCGCTGTGAGGTGAAAGAAAGAATACAATCAATAGAAAGCCATGGGGACCAAGCCCTTCCTACCCCTATAGCCAACAACAGCACAACAACTACTATGGATCAGCAAGACGATATGAAATCCTCACTGAACCCATGTAGACTTTACCCACTGCTGGATTCCTTTTCTGTGAATACTAAAGAAGACAAGACGGAGACAGTACTGATACTTACTGGAAAACGCATATATCTGTACCACTTGTGCTGGTTCCCTCAGGTCAAATCCGTAAACAATTTGGGTCGCTGTTGTCACATGCCAGCATGGCAGTAGGGTGTCGGATCTTTAAGGCTGGAGTTGGATGAACCATATATATTCTGTTTATCCCCTAAACTTCATATATGCCACCCTTATCCCCTAGAAAGATTTATGCTAATTTCATTACAAGGGTGAAATGACAGCCTTATTACATGGACTTGAAGCACCTAACTCCCACAGTATTATGTCTTGTAGTTTAATCTTCCCTACCTAATATATGTTGCACTTTCTTTCAAATGTTTGTAATTCACCATGACATGGGAAAATCAAAACTGTTTTGGTGTATAGTGTTAGGAGATATAAGTAATATTTGCGTTTATTTTTTTAATTTTTTTTTCTATTCCACTGCTTTCTCTCAGCAGCTAATATATTGGTTAGACCCTTAATGCAGTCAACCACTCAGTAGTTTTTTATGTAAAGGAGGTGTCAGTTTCAAATTATAGAGGTCCCAATTACATGCGGGTCTCCCATGTTTGACACCATTTGTGAAGTTCACTTATCCATAAAAACTTATATTTTTGCTTAGTTTCATGCTACCCATATTCCCTGAGAGGATTAAAACCAATCTCATCAGGTGTAATTACAGCCTTATTAGATAGAATTGAGAAAACTAACCCCCATAAATGTTATGTCTAGAAGCTCAATTTACCTCTTTTAACATACATCTCATTATCTATCCATCTCTCTGATTCAATATGGCATGCAAATATCTGAATGGCTCTGAATGTGTGGTAATGTGGGATATGGGCGGCATCTGCTTCTATTCCTTACTACTGCTCCATGACAATTTATGTACTTGGTGGGTCTTTAATGCACTTATCTGTGTCCAACATATTATATCACTGCACTGCAGTACTGGGTGTGGTGGGAGTTCTCCAATGTAAATGTATGCTTTCTGATATATATATATATATATATATATATATATATATATAGAACCAAGAGAAGGTAAAGTATAGAGGCGCTTAGTGAAAGGAGCTAGTTACTGTATCTATAATAAGACACATATAGTACAAAAAGTCACAATATTTGACTGCTGATTAATATAGGGGGGAAAAAAAGTTTAAAAAAAAAAAAAACAGATACATATATAAAACTATCACAGTGTGTAAATTAAAATTATAAATTAAAATTATATTGCTAATATCAAATACCTGTAGCTATCTGTAGTATATATAGAGACTAGTCTAGCAGATGATATTGTTATTGCTAGAACACCATACAGATTGAGGTAAAGGAGAGTAAGTAGAACCCCCTGAGGGGACAGTGTGATCCGCCACTTTGGGATTTCCACCTTTTCCTTTTTTGCACAACAGTATCACATATGGACTCTAACTGCATGCACATTTTTGTGGTTTTTCTTTTGTAAATTGCCTGTACTAATTGTATGTACTGCGAACCTTTTTGTCACCTGTGGTGTTCTAGCAATAACAATATCATCTGCTAGACTAGTCTCTATATATACTACAGATAGCTACAGGTATTTGATATAAGCAATATAATTTTAATTTACACACTGTGATAGTTTTATATATGTATCTGGTTTTTTTTTAACTTTTTTTTCCCCCCTATATTAATCAAATATTGTGACTTTTTGTACTATATGTGTCTTATTATAGATACAGTAACTAGCTCCTTTCACTAAGCGCCTCTATACTTTACCTTCTCTTGGTTCTATATTTTTTGGGCTTTATTGGTCTTGTGGGGTTTGGGGATCCCAATTTTGGGGCAGCATAGTGAGCTAACTACACTTCATTCATATATATATAATATAATAATATAAAAATATTTCTTTTCAGGAATTTTCATTAGCATCACCTATTTTTGCGCCGTTGTCACAATCTTTCTCTTTGTCCACATATGTATATATATATATATATATATATATATATATATATATATATATACAGTACAGAGGGTATATCTCTCACTAATTATTTTATGTAAAATATGTGATAATGTATTTTATTTGCTGTGTCTTCTTATGCAATCCTTATGTTATAGCTATAGCGATCATACACTAAGGCCTAGATTTGGAGTTTGGCGTTAGCCGTGAAAACCAGCGTTAGAGGCTCCTAACGCTGGTTTTAGGCTAACTCCGGTATTTGGAGTCACTCAAAAAAGGGTCTAACGCTCACTTTTCAGCCGCGACTTTTCCATACCGCAGATCCCCTTACGTCAATTGCGTATCCTATCTTTTCAATGGGATCTTTCTAACTCCGGTATTTAGAGTCGTGTCTGAAGTGAGCGTTAGAAATCTAACGACAAAACTCCAGCCGCAGAAAAAAGTCAGTAGTTAAGAGCTTTTTGGGCTAACGCCGGTTCATAAAGCTCTTAACTACTGTACTCTAAAGTACACTAACACCCATAAACTACCTATGTACCCCTAAACCGAGGCCCCCCCCACATCGCCGCCACTCGATTAAATTTTTTTAACCCCTAATCTGCCGACCGCCACCTACGTTATACTTATGTACCCCTAATCTGCTGCCCCTAACACCGCCGACCCCTGTATTATATTTATTAACCCCTAATATGCCCCCCACAACGTCGCCGCCAGCTACCTACAATAATTAACCCCTAATCTGCCGACCGCAAAGCGCTGCCACCTACATTATAGCTATGTACCCCTAATCTGCTGCCCCTAACACCGCCAACCCCTATATTATATTTATTAACCCCTAATCTGCTCCCCTCAACGTCGCCTCCACCTGCCTACACTTATTAACCCCTAATCTGCCGAGCGGACAGCACCACTACTATAATAAAGTTATTAATCCCTAATCCGCCTCACTAACTCTATAATAAATAGTATTAACCCCTAATCTGCCCTCCCTAACATCGCCGACACCTAACTTCAATTATTAACCCCTAATCTGCTGACCGGAGCTCACCGCTATTCTAATAAATGTATTAACCCCTAAAGCTAAGTCTAACCCTAACACTAACACCCCCCTAAATTAAATATAATTTTAATCTAACGAAATTAATTAACTCTTATTAAATAAATTATTCCTATTTAAAGCTAAATACTTACCTGTAAAATAAATCCTAATATAGCTACAATATAAATTATAATTACATTGTAGCTATTTTAGGATTAATATTTATTTTACAGCCAACTTTGTAATTATTTTAACCAGGTACAATAGCTATTAAATAGTTAAGAACTATTTAATAGCTACCTAGTTAAAATAATTACAAAATTACCTGTAAAATAAATCCTAACCTAAGTTAAAATTAAACCTAACACTATACTATCATTAAATTAATTAAATAAAATACCTATAATTACCTACAATTAAACCTAACACTACACTATCAATACATTAATTAAATACAATATCTACAAATAACTACAATGAAATAAACTAACTAAAGTACAAAAAATAAAAAAGAACTAAGTTACAAAAAATAAAAAAATATTTACAAACATAAGAAAAATATTACAACAATTTTAAACTAATTACACCTACTCTAAGCCCCCTAATAAAATAACAAAGACCCCCAAAATAAAAAATGCCCTACCCTATTCTAAATTACTAAAGTTCAAAGCTCTTTTACCTTACCAGCCCTGAACAGGGCCCTTTGCGGGGCATGCCCCAAGAAGTTCATCTCTTTTGCCTGTAAAAAAAAACATACAATACCCCCCCCCAACATTACAACCCACCACCCACATACCCCTAATCTAACCCAAACCCCCCTTAAATAAACCTAACACTAAGCCCCTGAAGATCATCCTACCTTGTCTTCACCTCACCAGGTATCACCGATCCGTCCTGGCTCCAAATTCTTCATCCAACCCAAGCGGGGGCTGGCGATCAATCATCCGGTGGCTGAAGAGGTCCAGAAGAGGCTCCAAAGTCTTCATCCGATCCGGGAAGAAGAGGCGATCTGGACCGGCAACCATCTTGATCCAAGCGGCATCTTCTATCTTCATCCGATGACGACCGGCTCCATCCTGAAGACCTCCACCGCGGACCCATCTTCTTCCGGCGACGTCCAACTGAAGAATGACGGTTCCTTTAAGGGACATCATCCAAGATGGCGTCCCTCGAATTCCGATTGGCTGATAGGATTCTATCAGCCAATCGGAATTAAGGTAGGAATATTCTGATTGGCTGATGGAATCAGCCAATCAGAATCAAGTTCAATCCGATTGGCTGATCCAATCAGCCAATCAGATTGAGCTCGCATTCTATTGGCTGATCGGAACAGCCAATAGAATGCGAGCTCAATCTGATTGGCTGATTGGATCAGCCAATCGGATTGAACTTGATTCTGATTGGCTGATTCCATCAGCCAATCAGAATATTCCTACCTTAATTCGGATTGGCTGATAGAATCCTATCAGCCAATCGGAATTCGAGGGACGCCATCTTGGATGACGTCCCTTAAAGGAACCTTCATTCGGCTAGTAGGCGTCGGGAGAAGAGGATGTTCCGCGTCGGATGGAAGATGATGGCTCCCGAAGAAAGAAGATTGAAGATGCCATTGATAGAAGACTTCATCCGGATCATGAACCTCTTCAGCTCCCACTTGGATGAAGACTTCATCCGGATCATGGACCTCTTCAGCTCCCACTTGGATGAAGACTTCAGCTGGATCATGGACCTCTTCAGCCCCCCGCTTGGGCTTGGATCAGGACATCGGAGGAGCTCTTCAGGACGGATCGGGGAACCTGGTATGGTGAAGATAAGGTAGGAAGATCTTCAGGGGCTTAGTGTTAGCTTTATTTAAGGGGGGTTTGGATTAGATTAGGGGTATGTGGGTGGTGGGTTGTAATGTTGGGGGGGGGTATTGTATGTTTTTTTTACAGGCAAAAGAGCTGAACTTCTTGGGGCATGCCCCGCAAAGGGCCCTGTTCAGGGCTGGTAAGGTAAAAGAGCTTTGAACTTTAGTAATTTAGAATAGGGTAGGGCATTTTGTTATTTTGGGGGTCTTTGTTATTTTATTAGGGGGCTTAGAGTAGGTGTAATTAGTTTAAAATTGTTGTAATATTTTTCTTATGTTTGTAGATATATTTTTTTATTTTTTGTAACTTAGTTCTTTTTTATTTTTTGTACTTTAGTTAGTTTATTTCATTGTAGTTATTTGTAGATATTGTATTTAATTAATTTATTGATAGTGTAGTGTTAGGTTTAATTGTAGGTATTTTATCGGAACAGCCAATAGAATGCGAGCTTATCGGAACAGCCAATAGAATGCGAGCTCAATCTGATTGGCTGATTGGATCAGCCAATCGGATTGAACTTGATTCTGATTGGCTGATTCCATCAGCCAATCAGAATATTCCTACCTTAATTCGGATTGGCTGATAGAATCCTATCAGCCAATCGGAATTCGAGGGACGCCATCTTGGATGACTTCCCTTAAAGGAACCTTCATTCGGCTAGTAGGCGTCGGGAGAAGAGGATGTTCCGCGTCGGATGGAAGATGATGGCTCCCGAAGAAAGAAGATTGAAGATGCCGTTGATAGAAGACTTCATCCGGATCATGAACCTCTTCAGCTCCCACTTGGATGAAGACTTCAGCCGGATCATGGA
This sequence comes from Bombina bombina, assembly GCF_027579735.1. Taxonomy (NCBI): domain Eukaryota; kingdom Metazoa; phylum Chordata; class Amphibia; order Anura; family Bombinatoridae; genus Bombina; species Bombina bombina. The sequence goes on along the minus strand of NC_069502.1, from coordinate 287,800,962 downwards.
CCTCTTCAGCCCCCCGCTTGGGCTTGGATCAGGACATCGGAGGAGCTCTTCAGGACGGATCGGTGAACCTGGTATGGTGAAGATAAGGTAGGAAGATCTTCAGGGGCTTAGTGTTAGCTTTATTTAACCCCTTAATGACCGCAGCACTTTTCCATTTTCTGTCCGTTTGGGACCAAGGCTATTTTTACATTTTTGCAGTGTTTGTGTTTAGCTGTAATTTTCCTCTTACTCATTTACTGTACCCACACATATTATATACCGTTTTTCTCGCCATTAAATGGACTTTCTAAAGATACCATTATTTTCATCATATCTTATAATTTACTATAAAAAAAATTATAAAATATGAGGAAAAATTGAAAAAAAATACACTTTTTCTAACTTTGACCCCCAAAATCTGTTACATATCTACAACCACCAAAAAACACCTATGCTAAATAGTTTCTAAATTTTGTCCTGAGTTTAGAAATACCCAATGTTTACATGTTCTTTACTTTTTTTGCAAGTTATAGGGCCATAAATACAAGTAGCACTTTGCTATTTCCAAACCCCTTTTTTTCAAAATTAGCGCTAGTTACATTAGAACCCTGATATCTTTCAGGAATCTCTGAATATCCATTGACATGTATATATTTTTTTTTAGTAGACAACCCAAAGTATTGATCTAGGCCCATTTTGGTATATTTCATGCCACCATTTCACCGCCAAATGCGTTAAAACAAAAAAAATTGTTCACTTTTTCACAAATTTTTTCACAAACTTTAGGTTTCTCACTGAAATTATTTACAAACAGCTTGTGCAATTATGGCATAAATGGTTGTAAATTCTTCTCTGGGATCCCCTTTGTTCAGAAATAGCAGACTTATATGGCTTTGGTGTTGCTTTTTGGTAATTAGAATGCCACTAAATGCCACTGCGCACCACACGTGTATTATGCCCAGCAGTGAAGGGGTTAATTAGGGAGCATGTAGGGAGCTTTTTGGGGTAATTTTAGCTTTAGTGTAGTGTAGTAGACAACCCCAAGTATTGATCTAGGCCCATTTTGGTATATTTCATGCCACCATTTCACCGCCAAATGCGATCAAATTAAAAAAAACGTTAAATTTTTCACAATTTTAGGTTTCTCACTGAAATCATTTACAAACAGCTTGTGCAGTTATGGCACAAATGGTTGTAAATGCTTCTCTGGGATCCCCTTTGTTCATAAATAGCAGACATATATGGCTTTGGCGTTGCTTTTTGGTATTTAGAAGGCCGCTAAATGCCGCTGCGCATCACACGTGTATTATGGCTAGCAGTGAAGGGGTTAATTAGGTAGCTTGTAGGGAGCTTGCAGGGTTAATATCACATTTAGTGTAGAGCTCAGCCTCCCACCTGAAACATCAGACCCCCTGATCCCTCCCAAACAGCTCTCTTCCCTCCCCCACTCCACAATTGTCCCCGCCATCTTAAGTACTGGCAGAAAGTCTGCCAGTACTAAAATAAAAGCTATGTTTTTTTTTTTTTTTTTTTTTTAAAAAGCATATTTACATATGCTGCTGTGTACTATCCCCCCCTTAGCCCCCAACCTCACTGATCCCCCCCAAACAGCTCTATAACCCTCCCACTCTAACTTAATCTGCGCCATTTTGGGTACTGGCAGCTGTCTGCCAGTACCCAGTTTAGCAGAAAAAATGGTTTTTTTTTTAGTTTTTATTAAATTTTTCTGCAGTGTAGCTTCCCCCCACACAAAACCAACCCCCCACCCCTCCATGATCTCTTTTTGTGCTTTTGCACAAACAAGATTTGGCCATTTGTTACCAAAAATTTTTTCCATAGTGTAGCGGTTCCCACCCGCTCCCGCCCCGTGCACGCGCCCGCCCGCCACCCTCCGTGCGCGCCCCCTAACGGCCCGCCCCCGATCCCGCCCCCCTTGACGACACAGGGAACACCGATGGCCGCCCACCCGCCTCCCAAGTCGGCTCCCACCCACCAACGATACCGGCCATCGATGTCCGGTGCAGAGAGGGCCACAGAGTGGCTCTCTCTGCATCGGATGGCCGTGTAAAGTTATTGCAGGATGCCTCCATATCGAGGCATCACTGCAATAACCGGAAAGCAGCTGGAAGCGAGCAAGATCGCTTCCAGCTGCTTTCCACACCGAGGACGTGCAGGGTACGTCCTCAGGCATTAACTGCCTTTTTTTTGAGGACGTACCCTGCACGTCCTCGGTCATTAAGGGGTTAAGGGGGGTTTGGGTTAGATTAGGGGTATGTGGGTGGTGGGTTGTAATGTTGGGGGGGGGTATTGTATGTTTTTTTTACAGGCAAAAGAGCTGAACTTCCTGGGGCATGCCCCGCAAAGGGCCCTGTTCAGGGCTGGTAAGGTAAAAGAGCTTTGAACTTTAGTAATTTAGAATAGGGTAGGGCATTTTGTTATTTTGGGGGTCTTTGTTATTTTATTAGGGGGCTTAGAGTAGGTGTAATTAGTTTAAAATTGTTGTAATATTTTTCTTATGTTTGTAGATATTTTTTTATTTTTTGTAACTTAGTTCTTTTTTATTTTTTGTACTTTAGTTAGTTTATTTCATTGTAGTTATTTGTAGATATTGTATTTAATTAATTTATTGATAGTGTAGTGTTAGGTTTAATTGTAGGTAATTGTAGGTATTTTATTTAATTATTTTAATGATATTATAGTGTTAGGTTTAATTGTAACTTAGGTTAGGATTTATTTTACAGGTAATGTTGTAATTATTTTAACTAGGTAACTATTAAATAGTTCTTAACTATTTAATAGCTATTGTACCTGGTTAAAATAAATACAAAGTTACCTGTAAAATAAATATTAATCCTAAAATAGCTACAATGTAATTATAATTTATATTGTAGCTATATTAGGATTTATTTTACAGGTAAGTATTTAGCTTTAAATAGGAATAATTTATTTAATAAGAGTTAATTAATTTCGTTAGATTAAAATTATATTTAATTTAGGGGGGGTGTTAGGGGTTAATACATTTATTAGAATAGCGGTGAGCTCCGTTCGGCAGATTAGGGGTTAATAATTGAAGTTAGGTGTCGGCGATGTTAGGGAGAGCAGATTAGGGGTTAATACTATTTATTATAGGGTTAGTGAGGCGGATTAGGGGTTAATAACTTTATTATAGTAGCGCTCAGGTCCGGTCGGCAGATTAGGGGTTAATAAGTGTAGGCAGGTGGAGGCGACGTTGTGGGGAGCAGATTAGGGGTTAATAAATATAATATAGGGGTTGGCGGTGTTAGGGGCAGCAGATTAGGGGTACATAGGGATAATGTAAGTAGCGGCGGTTTATGGAGCGGCAGATTAGGGGTTAAAAAAATATGCAGGGGTCAGCGATAGCGGGGGCGGCAGAATAGGGGTTAAAAAGTGTAAGGTTAGTGGTGTTTAGATTCGGGGTACATGTTAGGGTTTTAGGTGCAGACGTAGGAAGTGTTTACGCATAGCAAACAATGGGGCTGCGTTAAGAGCTGAACGCGGCTTTTTTGCAGGTTTTAGTTTTTTTTTCAGCTCAAACAGCCCCATTGTTTCCTATGGGGGAATCGTGCACGAGCACGTTTTTGAGGCTGGCCGCTTGCGTAAGCAACTCTGGTATCGAGAGTTGAAGCTGCGTTAAATATGCTCTACGCTCCTTTTTTGGAGCCTAACGCAGCCTTTATGTGGACTCTCAATACCAGAGTTATTTCTATGGTGCGGCCAGAAAAAAGCCGGCGTTAGCTTTTCGGGTCGTTACCGACAAAACTCCAAATCTCCTAATCATAAATTGTATTACATACTTTAGATTAGTTCTGGTAGGTAATGTTGGTCCGGAGCGGATCAACGTGTCCAGATCCTAACTTATACCTGTAGCTGTACATATTGTTTGGAAACTAATTATATTTAATCAGATTATATATACGTCTTCTACTAGACTTAGATCTATATCAATGATGAATTGCGTCAAACTGCAGGAAGCTAGTTACAAGCCAGCATATAGGCTGGCTCACATATGTACCAGTCTCCTATCCACTCTCATTCTCCAGTCCTTTGATATACCACCCTACGCTCCATAGCTCTAATCTCACTGGAAGACAGTTATCTAGACACATATTACTACCTATGAAATTGTAGCTGCTAAAACCAGACAGTCCTCTGAAGACCCTCCAATGATAAGAACTAGTGATCAAATTTTACTCTTTCTTTCCGTTAAGCTATAAGCTCCTCTTTAACTAAACTCAGTCCAGCCACTAATATTTGGACCCTTAGTAACCCATTTGGTGTCCAGGGAGAAATTTAGCATTGGTACCTACTGGCTTCTTTGCTAAACCATTATATCGCTATTACTAAATTGTTCTAAACATAGTTAAAAGGGATTAAATTTGGTAGTTTGCATATTTTTTTCTTGTTACAATCCCTAAGTGTTTGTTATGCATGATACAAAACATTATAAAAATGAGGTTTATCATTTGAGATCCACAAGTGATCTCCTTTGTTTGTGGTAACCTTCTTTGGTTTCTTTAATACTATCTTTTACTTTTGGAGGCCCAAAAGTGGCCTATTGTGTAATTTAGACGGTTTCTAGGTAATTGGCAACCTATCTATATAATGTTTACATGGTACTCATACTATTAGCTTTGTGTTTCTTATCCTTTTATTTTACTGTACTTCCTGTAAAACTATCTTATCTCATGTGACATAAGAATTTATTTTTATGATGTTGTATGCCTTTGAATGAGCCTTAAATAAAAAATAAAAAAGTTACTGCAATTAGAGACTCAATATACACACTGGATACTGTAGCCCCTAGAGGACCTAACACTGGGCTAGAATACAAGTGGCACACTATTTAGTGTTTTTACTTGAGCGATAACACCTCCAGAAGTAAAGATTTTCCGCATGTGGGTTAGTGAGTATATCACAAGTTAAAGGTAAACCTTTTGCATGCAAGCGAAATCCGACAGGCGATAACTATAGGACAAATACCAAAAAAGTTGCACACTATGTAGTGAGCTAAAGGAATCTTACCGCTCTCGGTGACACCCTATCTTCTCCGATCACTATCCGGATCGTCCAATCTCCCTCTGTTGTTTTCGGAAGGACAAAATGCTGCTAGGCTGGCTCCCAGCGGCTCTTCACGGCTTCTCTACTCCAATATTTCAATTTGAAGGTGCCGACTACTGCCGCTCTGCCTCCTCTCCCCTCACCAGTGTGTCGGCGTCTGACGTCACCCGGCCTGTTCGGTCACGTGACTTCCTCTCTGCCTCTGGTATCGGGGTATTGCAAAATCCTCCGCTCCGTAAGATCTAGGGAATGTCTCCTTCAGTTGGGGTGTCACCGGTCCTGGCGGCCCACTTTGGAAGTCCTGTGGGGTAACCCAGATGCCACTGGGATTTGTTTGCAAAAATAAGTCTTACTTAAACCTGGCCGGACGGCACTCTCCTATGCCGTATTGCAGCAATCACCAAAGGAAAACGGCACAGGTGTAAAACTTAAAAATTACTTTATTACTTCTTCTTAAAACAAGGCATATTAATAAAAACACAGCACACTCCTGATAGACATGTCTAACATGTTTCGGCTTTAATTAGCCTTAATCATAGACTCTACTTGTCATAACCAATTGGTGTCTTTTATTTCACTCCCTTTGTGTTGATTGGTTGTCTGTGTTAAATGTTTCTAGCTCCTTTTCCCTATTTTGTCTGAGGATACTGGTTACTTGTTAGTGCTCACCTAAATAATATTTTATTATTACAATAACCGATTGATATTCTATTTAGTAATGTTAGATAAGATAACTTTTATGCACAATTCCTTTTTTATGCACAATATTAGATAAGATAATTTTTATGCACTATTCCTTTGCAGTAGTTGTCAATATTTCTAAAAGAATTAACATTAATTGCTTTTATTTTAGTAATTACCATTGCTATCTTCGGCATTATGTCTTCCTACTCTCATTACTTCTATTTCCATAGTTTGACAAAACACATCTTTTGTATGTATCTTGGTATTAATACACACATGATCCCCATTGTTGATAATATTATTGTGGATTTAACATACAGATTTGCTAGTCAGGTATCAGAGGTGGGGGCATATTCTATTCCCTCCTGGTTATTACCAGTGATATTTATTATGATGTTATCCTTAGAGAAATGCTTTTATCTATTCTTTTGGGGCATAGTTATGGTGCAGTTAGGAAAGTACAAATGGAACACAATATCTTTGCTGTATATTAGATTTTCAATATATTATTGCCAGTGATTAATGAGATCAGTCTCGATATTTAGGCCTTTCGGCATTCGTGTGTTCAATTTGAAAATCCAAAAAGCCTCCTTTTTATATAGCTCCTTTACTCTATTGCCTCCTCTAGGTTTGTTTTTAATAATATCTATAATCATCCAGGTAAATGTTTTAACACTACCTCCATGTTCATAGATAAAATGCTTAGATGCCCCTGTTGCTGTCCTCCCTTTCTCAATGTCATTCAAATGTTCACGTATCCGTTCACGTGTCTCTCGTGTCGTGCACCCTATATACTGTTTCTGACAGAATGTACAGGTAATTGCATAAATTGCAAATTCAGAACGACAGTTGGTACAATAGTTACAATCAAAAACTCGTTGCGTATAGCATGACTGAAACACCTTGCCACTGGTGGTATATCCACATGCAGTGCAGCCATGTGAACCACATTTATAGTGTCCCTTACAGCTAAGCCAGCTACTTTCCTTCTGTAATTTCCTAAGGGCGCTGGGTGACACAATGTTGCCTATTGTTAAGTTTCTTTTTGAAACAAATTGGCAACCTTTATCTATCACTCCTTTCAATGCTTCGTCTGCCCTTAAGATTGGCAAATTTTTCCTGTTAAAATTTAACAGAAGAATTGGTTTGGGAGCCAAATTATAACTGGCTCACCATAGACGTGGTGGGACTTTATTCAGCTATCCCCCACAAGGAGGGCCTTGAAGCTGTTAAATATATGTTAGACAGCTTCAGTGATTACGACACCAACCTTAAAAGCTATATTTTGCGAACGCTCCTATTTTTACTAACTCACAATTATTTTGAGTTTAACGGCTTGTATTACCTGCAGAGACGTGGGACAGCCATGGGGGCAAAATTTGCCCCGGCCTTTGCAAACATCTATATGGGCTGGTGGGAGCTGTCCCACGTCTATGCAGATGACAATCCCTTCAGAGACTCAATTGTAGCATACAAGCGCTACATTGACGATTTGATAATGGTTTGGTCAGGTACGGAAGCAGAGAGTGTATCCTTTATGGAATACCTAAACTGCAATAGAGCTGGTTTGCAGTTTACTTATGCCTTTGATGTCAAGAAAGTACCATACCTAGATGTGGAATTGGAAGGTGACAGAGCAGAGAGAGCAGTAATATCCACCCTGTATGTAAAACCAATTACGGCTAATGCATTTCTGCATGCAAAGAGCTGTCATCCACGCCATATGAATTATGGAGTGGCAAAGGGACAATTCATAAGGCTGAAACGCAACTGCTCTAGAGAAACAGATTACCAAGTAGAAAGCAAGTTGTTATGGAAAAAACTTAAAGCCAGGATTTACCCGGATGGGCCTTTGAGAAAGGCTTATTTTGATGTACAAAAAATCTCTAGGGAAGATCTACTAAAGCCAAAAGCATCAGGTGATTGTACAAAAAGACAAAGTGAGATTACATTTGTGACAAACTACTCAAATCAGTACAGGGAGGTTTGCGAGATTATTAGGAAAAATTTGCCAATCTTAAGGGCAGACGAAGCATTGAAAGGAGTGATAGATAAAGGTTGCCAATTTGTTTCAAAAAGAAACTTAACAATAGGCAACATTGTGTCACCCAGCGCCCTTAGGAAATTACAGAAGGAAAGTAGCTGGCTTAGCTGTAAGGGACACTATAAATGTGGTTCACATGGCTGCACTGCATGTGGATATACCACCAGTGGCAAGGTGTTTCAGTCATGCTATACGCAACGAGTTTTTGATTGTAACTATTGTACCAACTGTCGTTCTGAATTTGCAATTTATGCAATTACCTGTACATTCTGTCAGAAACAGTATATAGGGTGCACGACATGAGAGACACGTGAACGGATACGTGAACATTTGAATGACATTGAGAAAGGGAGGACAGCAACAGGGGCATCTAAGCATTTTATCTATGAACATGGAGGTAGTGTTAAAACATTTACCTGGATGATTATAGATATTATTAAAAACAAACCTAGAGGAGGCAATAGAGTAAAGGAGCTATATAAAAAGGAGGCTTTTTGGATTTTCAAATTGAACACACGAATGCCGAAAGGCCTAAATATCGAGACTGATCTCATTAATCACTGGCAATAATATATTGAAAATCTAATATACAGCAAAGATATTGTGTTCCATTTGTACTTTCCTAACTGCACCATAACTATGCCCCAAAAGAATAGATAAAAGCATTTCTCTAAGGATAACATCATAATAAATATCACTGGTAATAACCAGGAGGGAATAGAATATGCCCCCACCTCTGATACCTGACTAGCAAATCTGTATGTTAAATCCACAATAATATTATCAACAATGGGGATCATGTGTGTATTAATACCAAGATACATGCAAAAGATGTGTTTTGTCAAACTATGGAAATAGAAGTAATGAGAGTAGGAAGACATAATGCCGAAGATAGCAATGGTAATTACTAAAATAAAAGCAATTAATGTTAATTCTTTTAGAAATATTGACAACTACTGCAAAGGAATAGTGCATAAAAATTATCTTATCTAATATTGTGCATAAAAAAGGAATTGTGCATAAAAGTTATCTTATCTAACATTACTAAATAGAATATCAATCGGTTATTGTAATAATAAAATATTATTTAGGTGAGCACTAACAAGTAACCAGTATCCTCAGACAAAATAGGGAAAAGGAGCTAGAAACATTTAACACAGACAACCAATCAACACAAAGGGAGTGAAATAAAAGACACCAATTGGTTATGACAAGTAGAGTCTATGATTAAGGCTAATTAAAGCCGAAACATGTTAGACATGTCTATCAGGAGTGTGCTGTGTTTTTATTGATAACTATAGGACTTCAGATATCATGACTGTGCTAACTTATTCTCCCCATAGACTTCAATGGAGAGCTCATCATAAAACAAAACCCAGCACAATATTAAACCAGCAGCGCTGTACCTGAAAGGAGTTGTTAATATTTCACATTCCAATGTTGTTCACATACAGGAAAATGTTTAAATACATTTTTCTAAAACTATATATATATATATATATATATATATATATACCCATACCTGTACATATATATATATTCTGGAACAGAAGAGGGAAGGGCGCACAGCAAAAGAAACCTCCTGGTGTAGTATATCAAGACACTTGTTATATTTACTATAGTGCAGTGACAAATGCAAACTCACGTGTTTCCACCTCAACCTTATGAGGTATAGATAAGACTCTGAGTAGTGAATATCCACTAAGGAAGGCAATCCAATCCCCTTTTGCTTACAACTTGTACTTCTCTCCTTATATGTAGTCCTCACCTCTCCAGCAGAAAATTAACCACTTTGAAAAAGGAGGCTGCAATGTCTATCCTGGAGGAAATCCTCTGTCAAGCGTTATTTTTGGGGGATGAAAGAATAGGTGTCGCACACCACGGAGTTCTTTAAAAGTGTGCTTTAATTTGACATATTGTGCATGAATATGACATGAAAAACCGCATATGACCGGTTCAATAATAAAATATACAAAGGTGGCTGTAAAAAACTCACTCGTATTGTATTTATATAAAAAAACAATATGTCTGGTTATAAAATCCCCAGTGAATTTTACAGATTGGGACTGTCCAGGTTTATAGCGCTGTAATACTCTGTTTGTTTATATATATATATATATATATATATATATATATATATATATATATATATATATATATATATATATACAGTATATATATATATATATATATTTAATTTTACTCATATTGCATCATATTGGTCCAGTTTTGTACAGTATTTTATGTGTTTGAGATTAAGAATAACCTACAGTATCTACTTTTTTGCTCTTCCATGTAATATTGAGGACAACAATATAAACTATGGAATATATTACTGTATACCAAACACAGAGAAAGTGAGAAAACCTCTATACCTAACAGGAATTTAATAAACGTCCCATCTCAAATTATACCATCAAATGTATGTACGGTATGACAGGAGCAAAATCATACAGTCTTTGGTAAATGACAGTCAATGTAAAAGCAAGACAGATAGCAGTGGTGTGGTATATGGAAATATATATGCAGATATGTGTGATACAGTCTCACCTCCGTTGCGTGTGACTCCAAGACTTGGGAATCCAGACAGCGTTCCGCTGTTGTTACCGTCAGGTCACAAGGCCACTGTAGGATATCTGCACACAAGCACCCACCAGGGGGGCGTGTACAGTGCTGTACCTTATTGATCCATGAATCGTTCCGTAAATATATACACACACACACCGCTTGTCAGGAAATCAGCCGAAAGCTCATCCAGAGGATCTGCGATATTACGCCCACCAGGGGGCGTGTCCAAGACTCCACTGGACAATCCTCCAACTGAAGAGCTCGGCTGCACAGCGTGACACCCGATATCCACCAATACAAGAACTGCAGCCTGAGGCCCTAGGAATCCTCCAATCAAGTGATAGAATTATGGCACCAATCTGGCTACTGCACAATTGTAGCCGTAAAACTTCTCAGGCACCGATTGTCTTGGTGTCCCAGGGTATAGACTGTCGATTACTCCCAGAGAACAGAGGGAGGGACAAGGCAGGGAACTAACGCTCTCCAGGCAAAAATATAAAGTCCACCAAAAAAAGAGTAAGCGAGAGCGTTAGAAAGTTAAATAAAACATAACCTTTATTGGTCAATAAAAAAGTCGGACATGCACAGTGTCAAAAGAGCAGAGATGGGGCACCTCTGGCTGGCAGTCTTACGCGTTTCGGCATAGCCGTAATCATAGCATACTGAAGCCAGCCACAGGTGTTCCTTATATACAAGATAAGAACAACATCATTGGATAAAACATATTGAAAAACAACACGCCCTGAGATATTTTAACCCCATATATACCGGAGGTGAAATGATAAAAACAGAGCAACAAGAGGTCATAAAAAACCTTTGCATATATATATGAATACATATTAATGGATAGATTAACAATGTCTAGAGTATAACATTCAAGAGATTATGTTTGTATACAATAATATATATATAGTATGATATTGAATACCATATTAAACAAATTGTATCCCTAGTATCTAAGAAAGGCATCTAATCATGGTGATATATATATAGATCATAATACAAAATACAACAAAGTCATAATTATAAACATGATCATAAAAGGAGCGTGATGCCATCACAGAACATTTTAGCTTTTGAACACCCATTTCCTGAGTATATCATTGTGTGACCACATATATGAATGAAGGCCGAGCACTCAAGCTCCAGGGGATTATTTAACTAAGTATGCGGTCATATAGGCCGCTTGTTTATCTCCTTAGAACCACTCTTGTGGATACACACAGTAGGTAGACCCAAGAACAGGAGAAAATGTACCTCTTACAATAATATGTACAATATATGGAAATACATTATCAAAATTCATTGAGAGTATTACATTACTATATCCACCTCTATTCATGGGTTATTGGTATATACGATGGATATATATGTAGTAATAGCCGCAAAATAATTATGTAGGACCATTGAGTGTATGTAGTGTATAGTCACATAGTTGGTTTAGAACAAGGGGAGATGTAATGTAAGAGATGGAGGGGGGAAAGACTCACTTATTCCCAGTAATTAATAAGATCAGGCTGCCACGAGAAACAAGTCAGATCTTTTTCATGGATCTGGGCAAAGTAATGTACTATAGGAGTAGTAGCCTTGTCCACTCTGATGGTGGACAGGTTCTCTCTAATCCTACTTTTGATGTCTCTCGTCGTAAGCCCTATATATTGTTTTCCACATCTTGTGCAGGTGATAATAAAGGTAGATGTGCAGTTGAGGCAGAAATTAATTTCATAGGAAATACCCGTCACAGTTAAGCGAAAATGTTCTGACACAGTCAGATATTCACATGCCCCACATCTGGAGCTACCACATTTATAGGACCCCTTACTGCTTAACCATGCATTCCCTTGTAAGATCGATTTCGGCAGAACAGTTGGGGACAAAATATTTCCTATGGTTTTGTTTCGTCTGTATGAACATCTAAGTCCTTCTTTTACACATTGTATTAATCTGTCGTCTGCTATTAGCATATTAAAATGATGTTTAACAATACTGAAGACCTCCTAATACTGGGTACTATAGTCCGTGACAAAGGTTACCCCTTTCATATTATCCTTTTTCTCTGGTCTCTTGTCCTTCAGTAAGTCACATCTGTTCAAATTCTTTACCTCCCTCAGGGCCCTATTTACAACCTTTTTCGGGTAGCCCCTCTGTAAGAGGCGCTTTTTCACTTCCATCATTTGGATCTCACCTTCCCTAATGTCAGAGCAATTTCATTTTGCCCTCATGAGTTGACCTTTAGCTATGCCATAAGGCACATGTTTAGAGTGGCAACTCTTGGCATGCAGAAAAGAGTTGCCTGAGATAGGTTTTCTATACAGGCTTGTTTTAACTAAGCCCTCAGGGCTGCCACTCAGGACTACATCCAGATAATAATCTGTGTCTGTTGAATCTCACTCGTAAATTTGAGGCCAATGTCATTAACATTGAGCCCTTCAATGAATCCTTTTAGATCATTGGGGTCACCGGGCCATATGAGGATCAAATGGTCGATAAAACGGTGATAAAAAACAATACAGTCACGAAATGGGTTCCTTTCTCCAAAGATGTGGGACAGCTCCCACCAACCCATGAAAAGGTTGGCATAGGAGGGGGCAAATTTGGCCCCCATCACCGTCCCACATCTCTGGAGATAGAAAACACCCTCAAACTCAAAAATTTTATGAGTCAATAAAAACTCAGTCACTTGTAGAACATATTGTTGAAAATCTATTGTGAAAGAGGACCAGTTTTTTAGAAAAAATGATACAGCTTCCATTCCCTTTGAATGTGGGATGGAAGAGTAAAGTGCTGTAACATCAATGGTTGCCCATAGATGTATCCCTTCCTGCCATGTAACATCCTGTACCAAGTTCATAAGGTGCTTGGTGTCCTTTAGAAAGCTGGGGAGTGCTTCTACAAATGGATGTAGGATCATGTCCAGCCATTGGGACAGGCGTTCAAATAGAGACCCTATACCGCTCACTATTGGACGTCCTTTGACATCCTGCAAGGACTTGTGCACCTTTGGAAGGTGATGGAAAACAGGAGTTACCGGATTTTCAACATATATGTATGACATGGTGTCCTTGTCAATAAAACCATTTTCCATCCCTTCATCCAAAAGGTGCAAGAGCTCTCTCTGAAAACGAAAGGTGGGGTTGGTTGGCAGTACTAAATAGCAACGGTCATCATTCAATTGACGCAAGGCTTCATTTAGATCACTCTCCACTCTTTTGTAGAAGTTTTCAACTACTGTCCCCCTACTATGTATGGGGTAAAACTTTGATGGTAGTTTGAGACTTTTGACTCTATTTGTACTTAGTGGAGCCCCTGGCTCATTGCCTTCTATCAAAAGAGTGTTGAGTGAAACTAGGTCACAGGATTCAGGGAATGATAGATCGGTATTTAAATTAGTGGTAACCCACTGTGTACACTGACCTTCATCTAGTAGTACTATATCTCCACCTGAGAAGTGGCCTTTTAGTGTAATATTGCGGATTAGACAATTTACATCAATTACTGTTCTAAAGAGATTGAAATTTGTGGTTGGCACAAATCCCAGTCCCAGACTCAGTACACGTATCTGGGTATCAGACAATGTTACATCAGAAATGTTTATTAAACATGTTACTTGTACTTTGTTTGGTTCCTTGTCTTCCTCAACCTGTATCCTGTTTTGGCCTGTCCCAATATCACTCCCCTGTCAGGGTTGCTCTGTGGTAAGGAAAAAACCTGCTGTACTTGTTTTTGCCCAATATTAGGGTTAATGGGTATAGCAGACCTCATAGTATTAGCCCCAGCTACATCCCTTTGGGGTGCTGCAGGTTCACTAGCCTTATACTTACTACCTGTTTCCTTCTGTTTTTTTGAAAGATCAACTCCAGATGTTTTGTGAGTGGGCGCATTGTATACTGTTCCCTCGGCTTGATTGTGTTTAAGGATTCCTCTATGTGGTACAGTTTCATCTCCACTAGCACTATCCCCTGATTCTGCCTCAGTGTCTGAGAAAGTTACCTGTGACTGTCTCCTCCCTCCTCTATTACGTCTTCCCCTATTACGGTTCTGTTGTCTGCGAACCTGTGTCCGTCTGTATAACATTGATAGATAAATACTTATTTATTATTTGGGCTATCGGCATGTGTGTAGATGTTCCTTTTAAATATTTGGATATAACATTCTTCCTTAACTGTATGCATCCCTAGTGGGTGTGCTAATTATGATAACATATAGATAGACATTGAAATGTCATGGATTTTAATAATTTTAAACGTATGCTTTATTACATCCAATGATATGCTTCTCTCTTGTAATGTGGATATATTTGTATAGTTGTAAAATTATTCAACCCCCATTGCAAAGCAGATTTATTGTCAAAATGTACAGACTTTTAGCTGATTGCAATGAACAAATCAATCAAACGCAATTGAAATAGCTCAACACAATGAATGCTTCAAGAAGTTTCCCCAAATTCAACTGAAAATTCAACTTTTAATGAATTTGCAGTCTCAAAATGATTCAACCCCTTCATGGCAAGCATCTTTAGTACTTAGTAGAGCACCCTTTTGCAGTTATGACCTGCTGCAAATGAGATGCATAGCCAGACACCAGTGTCTTGCAGCATTCCTGAGGAATCTTAGCCCATTCCTCATGAGCAATGGCCTCCAGTTCAGTAATATTTTTGGGTTTGCGTGCTGCAACTGCCTTTTCTAAATCTCACCAGAGATTTCCTAAGGGGATCAAGTAAGGTGACTGTGATGGCCACTGTAGAATCTTCCAGGAATTCTTCTGCAACCAAGCATTGGTGGAATTCTAGTTATGCTGCCTTGGGATAATTAAGGCCCATTGATGCCCAAGCTTCAGCTTCCTCAAAGACAGCATGACACTTTCTCCTAGGATATTCTGATACCTCAGTGAATCCATCTTGCCTTCCACACACTGCAGGTTTCTAGTGCCAGAGGATGCAAAGCAGCCCCAGAGCATCACCGAGCCACCACCATGCTTAACTGTAGTGTTTTTTTTAGCCTATGCTTCATTCTTCTTCCTCCAGACATACCGCTGAAATACCAGGCCGAAAAGTTCCAGTTTTGTTTCATTGCTCCACAGAACAGAATTCCAAAACTTCTGTGGATTATTTATATAATTTTGAGCATATTGGAGCATATTTATTGTGCTTTTGGGTCAATAGTGGTGTACATCTTTGAGTTCTGGCATGGAAACCTTCTGCGTTTAGTACGCACAACTTGAAACCTCAGTGCATGGTGCCACCAAGTCTAGCTGCAGCTCTTTTGCAGTCACTCAAGGGTTCTCAACCTGCCTTCTCAGTAATCTGGTTACAGCAGTTGATAGCTTCCTTTTTCTGCCCTGTCCAGGTAGTATAAGCACTGTACCTTTAACTTTGAACTTGTGAACTATGCCTCCTATGGTGTATCTAGGAACATTCAGTGCCTTTGCTATTTCTTTGTATTCTGTCCCTTGTTTGTGAAAAGTGATGATCTCTTAACTTTCTGGATCATTCTTTTGGCTTAGCCATATTTCTAACATGCAGTCAAATGTGACTCTCAACAAACCCCTAGCCAGTTCAGGTATTTCATATTTTCTAGCTCAAGCACACCTGGTGCAACTAATGAAGCCCTTGATTAGTTGCATCAAGTGAGCTTGAGGTAACACCTGTTTTGCATATTTGTGCTGTTTTGCGGGATTCTATTTAGGGGGTTGAATAATTTTGAGACTGCAGAATTTATTTAAAGTTGTGTTTTCAGTTGAATTTGGAGAAACCACTTGAAACATTTATTGTGTTGAGCTATTCCAATTTCTTTTATTTGATTTGTCCATTGCAAACAACTAAAAGTCTGTAAATGTTGACAATAAACCTGATTTGCAATGGGGGTTGAATAATTTTGATTACAACTGTATAGTATATGATGTCTTGCATACATTTGTAGTTTTAATAACAAGACATTTGGAAATATACAGAAGTTATAAAATAAAACTGTTTTGGAACTCACTTAAAGGGACACTGTACCCAAAAAATGTATTTTGTGATTCAGATTGAGCATGAAATTTTAAGCAAATTTCGAATTTACTCCTAGTATCCAATTGTCTTCATTCTCTTGGTATCTTTATTTAAAATGCAAGAATGTAAGTTTAGATGCCGGCCCATTTTTGGTGAACAACCTGGGTTGTCCTTGCTGATTGGTGGATAAATTCACCCACCAATAAAAAAGTGCTGTCCAGAGTACTGAAACCAAAAAAAAGCTTTGATGCCTTCTTTTACAAATATCAAGAGATGGAAGAAAATTTGATAATATGAGTAAATTAGAAAGTTGCTTAAAATTGCATGCTCTTTCTGAATTACAAAAGAAAAAATGTGGGTTTAGTGTCCCTTTAAGCATTATCTTTAATTACAAAAACATATCTCTGAGGATTGATATACTTGATATGTTAAAGATGTGGGGAAAAGACAAAGCAAAATTATATATGTTTCGGTTTACAGATTAAAGATTTAGTAAGGCAAAAAATAAGGAATTTCTAAGACCTGTATTAAGAATTTATCCATAGACCCTATGATATACATGGGATCCTAGCCGTCAGCAATTTTAATGTGAAAAATGTTTACACAGTATGCAGTGGTACCAGCTGTAAAATGTCATTTGACTTGACATTAGCTTAACTAGCCATCCTCAGCCCTTACATACACAAACAATACTTGGGATACTTGTAAAATGAAACCTGTATAAAAGAGCTACTGTTGATGTAAGGGAATTTAAAAATCCAAACATAATATTTTTTATATAATTTTACTCCCTAAGGGGATTCAAAGCTCTTAGAAGTTTAAACCCAAGAAATATTAACAATTAACAGTACAACTGTACTTTTATTTATTATCTTTGGAAGAGTATATAGTTGATGCTCAGTCAGGGATGAATACCTTCTTGGCTAATAAAAGGGCCATTAAAGGGACAGTCAACACCAGAATTTTTGTTGTTTTAAAAGATAGATAATCCCTTAATTACCCATTCCCCAGTTTGCATAACCAACACAGTTATTATAATATATGTTTTACCTCTGTAATTACCTTGTATCTAAGCCTCTGCAAACTGCCCCCTTATTTCAGTTCTTTTAACAGACTTGCATTTCGAGCCAATCAGTGCTCACTCCTCTGTAAATTCACGTGCATGAGCTCAATGTTATCTATATGAAACACATGAAGTCAAAAAAGAGGAAAGTGCAGCCGCACATATAAGAGGCACCAAAGGACTGTAAAATAAAAAATTAGCTTTATTTAGATAAAAAGGAAAAAGTACATAGTCGTAGTCATCCTGACTGGTTTCGTGCCTCACCAGGCACTTAATCATAGGATACTATATACTGTGCAGACTCCCTATTTAAAGGGAACTCATCAGCCTGCAATCAAGCAACAATTTAAAAACATTAAAGATAATATATACATAAGCATTATAAATGTAAAATTACTATGAATGATGGATTCTTGCATACCACACTTTCTTTGTATTCAGGCTGATAACTATTTTTGGATAACTACACAAGATTCACAAATTAGAGCAAGGTCTTTTTGTGTGAAGTGGTTGATTTTCTATTGAAACTTAACTTTTTTTTTTTTTTTTTAACTGACTTTATTTGAAAATTTGAAAATTACAATATGGGAGGCGCAGCTCCCCAGTAATTGCATAGTTGCGTCAGTAAGATTTTACAAAGTAATGACAGAAACTTTATGGAAAAAGAAACAGAAGTACCTTCATTTATAAATGTGTATATGACCATTTAAACTGATTGTCTAAGAGTTTTACCAGTTTTGAAGTCAATGAGAGTAAACATGAATTACTTACTATCTGAGTTGAAGGTAAGGATGAGAGAAAGAAGTGGAGTAGAAAAAGAAAAGAAGTGGCTGTTTTACACTCTGCCCAAGAACTGTACGTCTAGCTGCTGAGTTGAAGCAATGAAGTCGTAGTATTTCTTGAAACTTTGGCCTCTATTTATTAAGCTGTCAACCGCAAATACGCTGGATTTCCGCAGCATATTTGTGGCGAGGCTGATTTGCCATAGTTATCAAGCCCTACAGACTGGCAAAAGTAGAATCTAGTGACGTAACATACGATCCGCCGGACTCAGTCCGACACAGATCAATGGTTACGTCACTCCGGATGTTCCGAATGCAAGTTTGGCACAATCTGACTACTTTTGGTAGTTATCAAAGAACAACTAGGTATGCTCGCCACTATTCCGGCCCAGCGTACCTGGTTTTAAAACCGATCCCATAGGAATCAATGGGAGTCTGACAGCAGCAAGAGCTCATGTTCGCTGCTGCCCGATATCCCATTGATTCCTATGGGAAGTGTCTGCACCTAACACCCTAACATGTACCCTGAATCTAAACACCCCTAATCTGCCCCCCCCTACATCGTCGCCACCTACATTATACATATTAACCCCTAAACCGCCGCTCCCGGACCCCGCCGCAACTAAATAAAATGTTTAACCACTAAACCGCCGCTCCTGGACCCGGCCGCAACTATAATAAATTTATTAACCCCTAAACTGCCACTCCTGGACCCCGCCGCCACCTACACTATACCTATTAACCCCTAATCTGCTGCCCCCTATACCGCTGCCACCTACATAAAGTCTATCCCTAACCCTAACACCCCCCTAACTTAAATATTTAAATTAATCTAAATAAATATTCCTATAATTGAATAAATTATTCCTATTTAAAACTAAATACTTACCTATTAAATAAACCCTAAGATAGCTACAATATAACTAATAGTTACATTGTAGCTATTTTAGGGTTTATATTTTTTTACAGGCAACTTTGTATTTATTTTAACTAGGTACAATAGTTATTAAATAGTTATTAACTATTTAATAGCTACCTAGTTAAAATAACTACAAATTTACCTGTAAAATAAATCCTAACCTACGTTACAATTACACCTAACACTATACTACAATTAAATAAATTAAATTAATTAAATACAATTACCTACAATTAAATAAAAATAACTAAAATTAAGTACAAAAAACCCCTCTAAATTACAGAAAATAAAAAAAATTACAAGACGTTTAAACTAATTACACCTAATCTAAGCCCCTAATAAAATAAAAAATCCCCCCAAAATAATAAAATTCCCTACCCTATACTAAATTACAAATAACCCTTAAAAGGGTTTTTTGCAGGGCATTGCCCCAAAGTAATCAGCTCTTTTACCTGTAAAAAAAGAAATACACCCCCCAACATTAAAACCCACCACCCACACCCAACCTTACTCTAAAACCCACCCAAATCCCCCTTAAAAAAAACCTAACACTACCCTCCTGAAGATCTCCCTACCTTGAGCCGTCTTCACCCAGCTGGGCCTAAGTCCTCAACGAATCCGGGCGAAGTGGTCCTCCAGATGGGCAGAAGTCTTCATCCAATCCGTCCAGAAGAGGTCCTCCAGATGGGCAGAAGTCTTCATCCAATCCGGCCAGAAGAGGTCCTCCAGATGGGCAGAAGTCTTCATCCAAGAGGCATTTTCTATCTTCTTCCATCCGACGAGGAGCGGCACCATCTTGAAGACATCCGACGCGGAGCATCCATCGATCCTGACAACTAAACGACGAATGATGGTTCCTTTAAATTACGTCATCCAAGATGGCGTCCCTTGAATACCGATTGGCTGATAGGATTCTATCAGCCAATCGGAATAAAGGTAGAAAAAATTAGATTGGCTGATCCAATCAGCCAATAGGATAAAGCTTGCATTCTATTGGCTGTTCCGATCAGCCAATAGAATGCAAGCTCAATTCCATTGGCTGATTGAATTCTATAGAATCCTATCAGCCAATCGGAAATTCAAGGGACGCCATCTTGGATGACGTCATTTAAAGGAACCGTCATTCGTCGTTTAGTCGTCGGGATCGATGGATGCTCCACGTCGGATGTCTTCAAGTGAAACATTTTAAATTCTTGCAGTAGAGGAGGAATGGATGTTTCTGGTTCAGTTATTGAAAAAAGTATGTCATCCACAAAGAGACATATAGTATATTATTGTGATCCAATTTGTATGCCTTTTATAAATTAATTTTGCCTGATTTTGGTTGCTATGGTTTCA
This sequence comes from Bombina bombina, assembly GCF_027579735.1. Classification (NCBI taxonomy): domain Eukaryota; kingdom Metazoa; phylum Chordata; class Amphibia; order Anura; family Bombinatoridae; genus Bombina; species Bombina bombina. Next base: position 287,780,517 of record NC_069502.1, on the reverse strand, counting down.
ATAAAACAGGTGATTAAGAGTGGAGAAAGGGGGCATCCCTGGTGGGTCCCATTAGTTATTGTGAAAGGTTTTGAAAGCGTCCCATTTATTAATAATTTGGAATTGGGGTGAGTATAGAGAGATTATTCTATCCATTATACAGGGTCCAAATCCCATGTGTGCAACTGTAGAGGGCAAAAATTCCCAGTCAACACGGTCAAAGGCCTTCTCTGCATCTATGGACATAAGGTGTAACAGTTCTCTTTATATGAGAGTTTTATAGTTTGTAGCTCTTGTGTAAACAGACCCCAAAAGTATCCTTTTACTTAGGGAGGAAGATACAGTGAGCGTGTTTTAATAATACAGCAAAATTAGAAGCAGTGTGAATGCTTCAATGATACTTGTGTCTCCTAGAGCTTGTATAAGTTTAAGAAACAAGTAAGTGATACTTTGTATAGTTATTAACTCGTAGTGGTTAAACTTAGGTAGGTAATGTGCTTGATTGTAACCTTCACACACACACACACTCTCTTCACTCAGGCACGCTAGTTCACACAGATAAAAACAGATAGGATCGACATATACAGGGAATAAGTTCAACCAAGTCAAGATAAAGAACCGTAAATAAATCAAGCAGGTTCGTTGGTTCGTATATTAGGAATGGATATGATATAGCCCATACAGAGTTTGGTAACAGATCACCTTGGTAAGTTTAAAGAGCTATTTTGTACCTGTTCGGCGAGGAGCGTAGCAAGCTGAGACTGCAGCGTGTGTGTGACTCACTTCCGGTCCTGCGGTAGCTGCGATTCTCGGTGTCACTAGTAAGCAGCGCTAGGAATTCGGCAGTGGAGAGAAGAGTTGATACCGGTATAAAGGTTTGTTGTGAGATATCAATAATCCTTCCTTCCGATGAGTGAAAGAGATATTTAAGAGACCAAAGTAATATTGGATTTGTGGCAAGTTTCAGAACCCTAAACGGGTATTACAAAACTATAGCTGGAAGAGCCAGAAGGTGCTAGTAGCTGGAGTAGCGTTAGTCCTTCAATATTCAGGCAAGGAATGAGTGAAACAGGAAGCCTTATAAAGGATCAGTGAGGTAGGAGGGGATATACCTTAAAGGTATATCACATACCCCCCCCCCGGCAAGCTCCCCCAAATCCCCCAGTTTAGGAAGGCTTGTCAGGATAACGGCGATGAAAAGCTGCTTGCAATCTAGGAGCGTGAAGATCCAAGTGGGACACCCAGGAATTCTCTTCCAACCCATAACCCTTCCATTTAACAAAATACTGGAGAGTACCCCGATATTTACGGGAATCAAGTATCCGTTCAACCTCAAATTCAGGTTCATCCGAAAGCGGTAGAGGAGGAGGTGGCAAATCCTTTTGTAGGGAATGGTATGGCTTTAGCAGCGATACATGAAAGGCTGGGTGTAATCTACAGTCAGATGGTAATTTCAGTTTGACAGCATTCGGGTTGATGATGGAGACTATAGGAAAAGGTCCTAAGTATTGATTGGCCAATTTCTTGCTGGGGAGTTGAAGTTTCAGATGTTTAGTGGATAGAAGTACTGAATCACCGACTTTGTAAGATGGAGTTGGAGAGTGATGCAGATCATAGTATTTCTTCTGGCGTTCTTTAGCCTCAGATAAATGGAGTTTGATTATTTTCAATCTGTCTTCTAAAGTCGAGGAGAAGTCAGTTACACTTGGACAAGGTACTGCAACATGAGATAGAGCTATTGTTGAGGGATGGTAGCCATAGGTGGCAAAGAAAGGTGTCATCTTAGTGGAGCTTGAGATCGAGTTATTGTATGAAAATTCCGCCATCGGCAGATAATCAATCCAATCATCTTGTAAATGGGTGAGGTAACATCGTAAGAACTGCTCTAACGTCTGGTTCAAACGTTCAGTGAGACCATTTGTCTGTGGGTGAAATGTTGTCGAGTATCTTGTGTCTATTTTCAAAAACTGTGTCCCCCGGTCAGTGATAATGGTTGAGGGAAGGCCATGTAGACGTACTATGTGATCTAAGAAAACCTTAGCAGTGGCTATAGCGGTAGGTAGTTTTTTAAGCGGTAGAAAATGTGCCAGTTTAGTCAGATGGTCAACAACTACTAATATAGTGTTGTGTTGTTGAGATACTGGTAGATCCACTATAAAATCCATTGATATGATGAACCATGATGAACTCGGTATTGGCAGAGGTGTGAGATAACCTATTGGTTTTTTATGTATAATTTTGTTCCTTGCACAGGTGTCACAGGATTTTATGTATGTTTCAATACTATGTTCCATTTGAGGCCACCAAAAGTAACGTTTGATTAGCTCGGTGGTTTTTTGTACACCCTTGTGCCCAGCTAAGACATTATCGTGATGGTGTTGTAGGATGATTTCTCTGAGTGTTCTGGGAACATATATTTTATTGTGATGTAGGTAAAGGTTTGTTTTAATATCCTTGACACAATCCATAGGTAAGTCTTTTTCTTTATTAGCCTCTAGTATGATCTCTTTTTCTAGTGTTGTGAGGGATCTCAGGAATTTTTCGTGAGAAATGATGGGATTTAAAGTTTCAGGATTTAACTTGTTTTCAGGAATTCGGGATAGGGCATCAGCTTTTATATTGGATGTGCCAGGCTTGTACGTGATTAAAAAATCAAACCTGTCAAGGAACAGGGACCATCTTACTTGATGAGCAGACAGTGTCTTGTTTTTCCTGAGGTACTCAAGATTCTTGTGATCGGTGTAGATCAAGAATGGGACTGAAGATCCCTCTAAGAGATGCCTCCAATGCTCCAAGGAACATTTGATCGCTAGTAATTCCTTATCACCTACATTATAGTTTATTTTGGCTGGAAGTAAGGATCTTGAGTGGAATGCAATTGGATGTAATTCTTGTGTAGTTTTACTTCTTTGAGATAAGACGGCTCCGATACCAAAATTAGAGGCATCAACCTCTAAAATGAATTGTGAACTGTAATCTGGTAATGTCAGAACAGGTGCTGAGGTAAAATAATGTTTTAAGTCTTCAAAAGCCTTTTGAGCTTCATTGTTCCATTTGTAGGGGTGGTTTTTCCTGGTGAGCAATGTGAGCGGTTTAACTACCATTGAAAATTTTTTAATAAACTTTCGGTAAAAGTTAGAGAACCCCAAAAACCTCTGGAGTGCTCGAACAGTCTTGGGTTCTGGCCAGTTATTTATAGTAGTGATCTTATCCGGATCCATTTGTATTTTGTTTGGTGAGATTACATAACCAAGGAACTTTATTTCTTGGACATGGAAATTGCACTTTTCCATTTTTGCAAACAATCTGTGTTCTCGTAATCTTGTCAGAACCCACCTTACGTGTTTCTCATGTTCCTGAAGAGTTTTGGAGTACACCAAAATGTCATCTAAGTAGATAATGACGCATATGTCTGTGAGGTCATGGAAAATCTCGTTGATAAAAAATTGAAAAGTTGCCGGGGCATTTGTTAATCCGAATGGCATCACGTTATATTGAAATAACCCATAGCGGGTCCTAAAGGCTGTCTTCCACTCATCTACCTTTTTGATGCGAATCAAATTGTAAGCACCTTTAAGGTCCAGCTTGGTATATATAGTGGCGTTTGTAAGTCTTTCTATTAGCTCCGGAATCAGGGGTAGAGGGTAAAGTTTTTTTATGGTTATGGCGTTTAAGGCTCTATAGTCGATAATCGGACGGAGTGAGTGATCCTTATTTTTCACGAAAAATATGCCAGCTGCTGCTGGTGAGGTGGAATGCGAAATGAAACCTTTTTTGAGATTTTCATCTAAATAGGTGCGAAGGTGAGATAATTCGTTTTGGGATAACGGATATATCTTACCATATGGGATCACTGATCCAGGTATTATGTCTATCGGGCAGTCGAAAAGCCTGTGTGGAGGTAAACTTTCGGCCTCTTTTAGATCAAATACGTCTACCAAATCGGAGTACACCATGGGTATACCAGTCTCAATGTTACCTATGGAAACATGTGGATAACAGGTTGTGGAACAATAGTCAGAGGAAAGTTGCAATGAGTTGCAGAACCAGTCGATTTGTGGATTGTGAAGGTGTAACCAAGAATACCCAAAAATAACTGTATGTTTGTCAATGGGTATTATGTCATATGTGAGATATTCAGTATGACCTTGTATTGTTGTTGTAAGCAGTGGAATTGTGTGGTGAGTTATAGGACCGTGTTGGATCAGAGTACCATCAATTAATTTGACAAAAACTGGCTGCTTTTTACACAAAGTAGGGATTTTATTATTTTTAACATAAGTGATATCTATATATAATCCAGATGCTCCTGAATCTATTAGGGCGTCAGTCAGTATATGTGTTTGGTCCCACTGCAAAGAAATGGAAATAGTGAGTTGATTTGGAACACTTATGGTACATATAGATACAGAATTTTTTATCTTACCCTTATTTTGTTTGGCCAGTAAGGGGCAAGTAGAGACAGAATGGTCCTTATGGGCACAATAAAGGCAGAGATTAGCCAATCTCCTTCTGGTCTTTTCCTCAGGGGACAACGGTCCTTTGATGGTACCGATTTCCATAGGAGTGGCTTGATTTGTGGTTCTTTCTTGTACTGGTGTGGATGGCAGCAAACGTCACGTTGGAGGTTCATAGATACCTTTTTCAGCCTTTCTTTCTCTCAATCTGCGATCCAAGGTAGTACTAAGTTTGATTAATGCTGTAAGTCTTTCTGGTATTTCTAAGCGGGAGAGTTCATCTTTCAAAGATTCAGAAAGCCCTAACCGAAATTGATTTTTTAAACTAATCTCGTTCCAGAGAGAATCAGCGGCCCACATTTGGAAGTCAGTGGTATATTCTTCCACTGTTCTCTTTCCTTGTTTGAGAGCCCATAATTTTGTTTCAGCATTCAGTTGGCTGTTAGCATCCTCATAAAGGCCTGAGAGTGCTGTGAAGAATTCCTGCAAAGAATCTAAGATTGGGTTATTATTCTCAAAGAAGCGGTTAGCCCAAGTACGGGGTTCACCATTTAGGAAGGAGATGGTGGTGCAAACCTTTATGCGATCTGTGGGATAAGTGCATGGGTTCATGGAAAATAATAAGTTACATGCATTTTTAAAATCGCGAAACTCTGACCTTTTCCCAGAGAAAGGTGTGGGAAGTTGTATGTGAGGTTCAGGAATTTGTGATTCTTTAGTGGTTAAACAGTCTTTAATCAGTTGTCTTATTGCTTTGTTTTCAGCCTGAAGGTCTGTGAGAGCACGTGCCACATAATCAAGTTTTTGATAAACATTGTTAAATTCTTGTTTGATCTCATTAGGATCCATGGTTGCTGTATTTATTAGGTAACCGGAACCTAATGTTAAATGGCCTGAATATTATGTAACAGTTCTCTTTATATGAGAGTTTTATAGTTTGTAGCTCTTGTGTAAACAGACCCCAAAAGTATCCTTTTACTTAGGGAGGAAGATACAGTGAGCGTGTTTTAATAATACAGCAAAATTAGAAGCAGTGTGAATGCTTCAATGATACTTGTGTCTCCTAGAGCTTGTATAAGTTTAAGAAACAAGTAAGTGATACTTTGTATAGTTATTAACTCGTAGTGGTTATACTTAGGTAGGTAATGTGCTTGATTGTAGCCTTCACACACACACACTCTCTTCACTCAGGCACGCTAGTTCACACAGATAAAAACAGATAGGATCGATATATACAGGGAATAAGTTCAACCAAGTCAAGATACAGAACCGTAAATAAATCAAGCAGGTTCGTTGGTTTGTATATTAGGAATGGATATGATATAGCCCATACAGAGTTTGGTAACAGATCACCTTGGTAAGTTTAAAGAGCTATTTTGTACCTGTTCGGCGAGGAGCGTAGCAAGCTGAGACTGCAGCGTGTGTGTGACTCACTTCCGGTCCTGCGGTAGCTGCGATTCTCTGTGTCACTAGTAAGCAGCGTTAGGAATTCGGCAGTGGAGAGAAGAGTTGATACCGGTATAAAGGTTTGTTGTGAGATATCAACAATCCTTCCTTCCGATGAGTGAAAGAGATATTTAAGAGACCAAAGTAATATTGGATTTGTGGCAAGTTTCAGAACCCTAAACGGGTATTACAAAACTATAGCTGGAAGAGCCAGAAGGTGCTAGTAGCTGGAGTAGTGTTAGTCCTTCAATATTCAGGCAAGGAATGAGTGAAACAGGAAGCCTTATAAAGGATCAGTGAGGTAGGAGGGGATATACCTTAAAGGTATATCACATAAGGATTCCTGGGACTCCTCAGTCACGTGCATATTGGATGAAATTCAAGGCCCTGACCGTGTTGTCTTTAGCTTCACGCTTTGGTATAAATCCCACCTGGTCCTGATGGATTATGTCTGGCAATATGTGGTTTATCCAATTTGCCAGTACCTTCGCATAAATCTTTACATCCAAGTTTAGAAGTGATATTGTCCTAAAATATGATGGGTGGTCTAGTGATTTATTTGGCTTAGGTAGTAAGATGATATGGGCTTCTAATGATCTAGGAGAAAGTGTTTTGGATTTATCTTTTAAAAAAATTTTTTTAGATGAAGTAGCAATTCTTCTTGCATTAGTTTATAATATCTGTTGCCAAATCCATTTGGAGCCTTACCAACTGGGAGATCCTTAATAGCTATTTTTATTTCTTCCAGCGTTATAGGATCTTCCAGTTGTTCCTTTTGAGAGGTGGAAATTTGGGGGAGGTCAAGAGAGGTTAAGTAGGAATTTATTGCTGTAGGTTTAGGGGTTAATAACTTTAGTATGGTGGTGGCGACATTGGGGGCAGCAGATTAGGGGTTAATAACTGTAAAGTAGGTGGCGGCGATATTGGGGGTGGCAGATTAGGGGTTAATAACTGTAATGTAGGTGGCGGCGATATCGGGAGCGGCAGATTAGGGGTGTTTAGGCATGGTTTTCATGTTAGGGTGTTAGGTTTCAACATAACTTTTTCTTTCCCCATAGACATCAATGGGGCTGCGTTACGGAGCTTTTGTTTCCTGCGATCGCAGGTGTTAGGCTTCTTTTTTGCCGGCTCTCCCAATTGATGTCTATGGGGAAGTTGTGCACGAGCACGTCAAAGCAGCGCTTGTATTTCGGTGAGGTATGGATCTTAACGCCACCATATCACCAGCACAAGCCTGGTTTTTACAAACTTGTAATAGCAGCGCTATAGGGAGGTGAAATAATTAAAGAATTAAAATCCCTATAGCGCTGAAACACTCATAATCTATCTGAATGAGGGTATGTACTTAAATCCTTCAAACAAATATACATATATACATGTTTGAATATACCATGTGATAAGTCAAAATCTAAAGAGATAGCTGTGAAAAATATATAATATAAACTGTGTAAATAAACAAATTATAAAAGTAAAAATAAAAAATAATAATATGTTAAACTGAAAAAAAAATAAGATTGAATGAAAAATAGAACCTAGATAAAAATCCTTGAATCAGCAGAGATGATCTAGAAAGAGGATAAATAAGAGCGTGTATTGCACTTACTTCTAGTGCATTCTCTCTTGTCAGCAAGAATTTGTCAGATATTAACATTTATTTCATTTATCACTGAGATAACTGCACCATGAGGCGCTCTTCTTTAACCAATCGGCAAGAAGACGAGCTGACTCGAGGAATTTTACCTAGATTCTATTTTTGATTCAATCTTAATTTTTTCAATTTTACTTATTATTATTTTTACTTTTATAAATAAATATATATATATATATATATATTTAAACCTTTCTCTTCTCACGTTTACTTTTACTTACCATCTCATCTGTTAATGGCATCTACTACTGAGAGTCCCTCGTCCATTTCCCAACTCTCCCCTTCAGAATAAAATGTAATCAAGGGGTACTGACGTATTTTGCATTCCTCTTACCTTTTTCTGGATGATAGCAACTACCCAAATTTGGCAGCCTTTAGTGCCAACTTCAGAGCTCCTGGCTAAACACCCCACTTTGATCCATACATGAGCCCATGTTACTTACAATAGCCCATATCTATTTACAGGGACAACACAAAGCTCGATCTGGTAGATAACGGTCTCACTAATGCCCAAAAAATGCATATTTTCCAGATGTTATCACAAACAATTGTTCCATAATAGGAATTGATATAATGGTGAACATGGGCATTATTACTAATTAAACAGGATATTTTTCATGAAACCGTGTGAAATGGATTTTTGTCTGTACACATTGGCATAAAGCCATTATGAGAATAAAACAAATTTGATTCTTAACTATTAGTAACATTTCACTGACCACTATCATTTATTTATCATAGTTTCTTGATGTTTTCATACAGCAAATCTAAACTTGTCTTAAAAGTAGATTTATTGAAGAAAACATTTCAAGTACAATGAGCTGGAATTCTCAAGCTTTATCCTAAACATCTGTTAACATAGTGTATAGATACACAAGTCCCCTTGCTTTCTCTTGCAGTTTACATTATATTCTTTAATATAAATGTTGTGCACTAACAGAATTTGCACTCATTGACCTTATAGCTTCTATATACTTAGTTCATAATGAACAATTTCTTGGGAAAGCAAAAGAAAATGATGGACCTGTAGTATGTAAAAAAGATATGTCTGATACAGCTAGATAGCTAAAGATATCTAAAGCTTCTTTTCATGAGTGAAACGCATCACATATCAGAAGCCCCTCTCATATGAATTTAAATAATATTGAATAAATGTTTTTTATTTATTCACCTGTGGAGCATCAAGCACTTTTGTTTCCTATCTTCTAAACAATTAAATATACTGTAGGTATATTCTAAAACTGTTATTGTTATTTTGTACATTTAATAAAGACTACAACTACATCTATTTGCCAACAAACTATGAGCTAGGTTGTGAGCTTGATGAAATTAAAAGCAGCTAGGTCAGTGCATAGTAAAAAAATAATTGTTATCAGTTTATCAAACGTATCTTAGCATTTATGCACACATTGTGAAAACAAGAATTAACCCATTCGCTATCAGGAATTTAAGAAAAAGAACTTGCCCAAAGAACTGGATAATTTTTAGTTAGTTAGCATGTAGTATTAATATTTGTTTTAGTGTAGGTATTACCCTCCCATCTGACACCTCCCGCCTCCTGATCCATACAGGATCCCTCCCAAACACCTCTCTTCCTTGGTCACCCCCTCCACTGGTAACTACCATCTTAGGTACTGACCGACAGTCTGCCAGTATACAGTTGTATATATATATGTGTGTGTGTGTATACATATATATATATATATATATAATACAGTGTAGATCCCTCCTCACCCTCCTACCTACCTGACCCCCCCTCCACAAACTGCTCTTTAAGCCTTCACCCTCTTTTTTTTATTTAGGTCTAGATTACAAGTGGTGCCCAAATGATTTTGCAAGGGTTTTCGCAATTGTTAGCACTCCTTTTTATTTGTGCTGATATTACAAGATGGAATCGTTACCGTGATCTCAGAGCTCTGGTTAACTGTTTTGTGAAACTAAAAACATTTCTAAAATACATTTAAAAGTGCAGTTACACTCATAATAACACTATCTAATAAAAATTATTTCAAAAAAATATTGCACAAAAAAGTTATATGGGCTCATTACAGTATGCTATCATCTTTACACATGTTACAGTATGCGATCGGGTATGCGCATATTACAAACAAACATGTTACAGAACATTGGAATCTGAAATATTCATATTTTCATGTCAGGTTAACGCTAATGAGAATATCTGATGGTGTTTGCGTGAGAGTGGGGTTTTTTACAACTTTTTCTTTTCCTTTGACTTCTATGGGGGAATACATGAATGTGCAAAATCTTAATTCTAGCTGAGTTTTCACTATAGAAAAAATGCAAAACAACCCTCCACTTATAAACTAGCCCATAATATTTGTTATTTATTTTTTCACCTGCCCTCTCCAAGATTACCTTTTCTGTAGTGTAGGGCCCCCCTCCAGCTAATATTGTTCCATTGTGTAGGGCGCCATCCCTCCCTCTTCCTGCATAACTTTTCCGTAATGAAGAGAGCCCCTCCCTTTCATCACCTCTACTTGGCTGCCCACCCACCCACCTCCCTCCCAATTGGTTCTCTGTAACGAATGATGACCTGGCTTCATATGGAAAGGAAGTATTATCAGTCAGTATTATCAGTCAGAGGCATAACTAGAAACCACAGGGCACAGGTGCAAGAATCTAAGAAGCCCCCCCCCCCCACTCCCCCCAAAAAAGTGAATTTATAGTGACACTGTTTAACCCACCAGTACTATATATAGTGAGTCAGTGACACAGTCTGTAATCTGCCGGTGAGATGGCTGGCCTGACCCTACCTGCCCCAGTACTTTATAAAGTGACCACAGTAATCTGTGACATGGTCCAGCCCCCCGTACTGAATATAGTGGTACTGAATAGACTGACACTGTTTACCCCCCGCCCCCCCCCCATGCTGTAGTAACAAGGTCTGTAATTTGCTGGTTCCACAAACATACACAGACACACTTACATGCATAAATACACACACAGTCACATACATACACACACACACACACACACACACACATGCATAAATACACACACAGTCACATACATACACACACACACACACATACATACATAAATGCACACACAGTCACATACATACACACACACACATGCATACATAAATGCACACACAGTCACATACATACACACACACACACACACAGACAGGCATAAATACACACAAAGTCACATACATACAAACACACACACACATGCATAAATACACACACAGTCACACACACACACACGCACACACACACACATAATCACCAATGGGTAAAACAGAAACACTAAACCCTGTAGTCAGATACACTAGTGAAGCATCATGTCACACTCACATGATATCAGTGCAGGCAGTGGCAGGTCAACGTTTTTTATTGAAAAAAAAAAAAATCTGACCCCAGCTGTAGTCTCCACTATCTAAGCTCAAAGGGGAGACTGCAACATGTACCTTTGTGTTGGATGTAGGCACTATGTCAACACAGTACGCTGGACAAAGTATTGTGTGATGTAGTACCTATGTCCAATTGGTGCAAGGGGTTAATAACAGTTAGGTGTGTGAGATTGCTGATGTGTCAAAAGGTTTTTTAGATTCTGTGGAGTTTTACAGTGGGAGTTCTTGTACGTAACCCTTTAGGTGTTGAGCATTTGAGGAGCGGTTGCATGCAGGGTCTCTTAGGTATTATAGGAGCTTACGTGGGGGTATAATGAAAAAGGTATTTCCTTAGCTGTTGAGAGATTTGAGATAAGTGGTTTTGTGGATGGGAAACAGGATTTTAAGATTGAGTAGAGGGTACTTTGGGGGTTTATAGCTAGGATATTTGTGTAGGGGGGATTGATTTGGTCTTGCAATAGCGGGTATTCATATTGGGTTCTGGGGTTGTAAAATAGACTGGTGTATATGCAAACACTTGATTCTTTTCACAGCAAATCAATTTTAGAAATGTATATAGGATCTAGTACAATGACAAGTCAAACTCACTCCATTGAGAAAAGCACAATCAATCAGGATCTAATGAATTCTTGTACACCATTCAAATGACCAAAGTTAATCATTTTAATTATAATCTTCAGCATATTTTTCAATTCTAAAGTAAACAAATACCCATCAATTATTTAGTGTTATTCACTGACAACACCATTTCATTTAGAAGATACAATTCAGAGTGAACAGTTTCTAACTGTGTTGATAATTAGTGAAAATATCCAGTAATGCTGGCTGTAAACTTAAACAGGACCCCTGAGATACATAAGATATTTAAAACCTCTATACAAATGGTGTTGGAAGAACTTTTAAACATTTTTGTCAGTGACACATAAGAGCTGCATATGAAAACAGGATCTAATGTGTGTTAAGTACTATTTTTGCACTCTTTATCATTGTCAGTCTGAAAAAGATATCTCTTTAGAAAGAGACAAAATAGACTCTAGCAGGCACCCATGCCAACATAGATAAGGTTTACATTTTTTCAAATTTTGTGAGACATTGTGACTTTTATTTCCATTTATGCATAACCCCTAACTGTTGTATAAACTGTATATACTGTATATATATATGTGGGAAGATGCATAAGCTTATATGTAAATTTAAATGAGCTCTACGATCACTTATTTTAACCAACTGTGTCATACATTAAAAGAGGAGTGGTATTTTTGTGCAAGATTTCTAGCATAAAGAAGTAAAGTTCTTCCACTCTCCCGGTCCTTTGACAAAGGCTATTACACTTTTACTAATTTTCAGAGAGGACACCTTTTGAATTAGTTGTTTGGTGGATCAGTGACTGCAAGAACGGCTAGTGGAATACTTTATTTTCTTATGAAGGTTGACAAGTATTTTACAGCGAATGGGAAGATGAGCTCTAAAAATAAACAAGCTGATAAGAAACAACGTCACTTAGCAGAGATTTATGTATAACCAACTCCTTCACCTGAGAAAAATTCACAGAATATGGACGTCCCTGCAATGCTTATTAATGAGCTCAAGGCAATTATTCTCCCTAAAATGGAATCACTCCAGGCGGGAGTAGACACCTTAACAAGAGAGTTACGTCAGTATTCTACTAGATTTACCCAGGCAGAGCAAAGAATTTCAGATGTGGAGGACAGGCAAATTTCTAACACCAACTCCATAAGCCATATTTTGAAGCAGAATGGATGTCGAGAGGGCACACAGAGTGGGACCGGATTGAGGTCTTACAACAACCCAGAATAGACCCAGACAGGTTGTATTCAAATGCCTAATTCCCAGGAGAAGCTGGCCTTGCTGAGAGCATATAGAACAAAAAAAAACAGACCTTTTATATGAAGAGCATAAATTATTCATTATTCAGGACTTTTCCTCTGAGGTCACGAAAATGAGAAAGAAATTTGCCCCCTATTGCTCTAAATTGTAGGAACAGGGCAGACAGGTAGCTCTTCTTTTCCCAGCAAAACTCAGACTGCAAACCCGTTAAGGACCGAGATTCTTTCGCAGTCTGAAGGAACTTCAATGCTATTTGGACACTGAGCCTTAAGCAGAAAAGAGCTAAAGAGCGTCATACTTGCTTGAAACTTTTATGGTTACTTAAGAAATGTTTTTTCAAACCACACCAACTCTCTGTATTACAACAAACAGTGATACTAGTAGAAGAGCCTCTGGTGTTGAATGACATAGAGAGCTCAACAAAAGAAAGAGTTACTACCTCACAGGGGGTTCTAATAGTTAAATGTTCAAAGCAACAGGGCCCTGTTGGCCCAAGTAATAACCATGTTCCTCAAAATATTCAGGTCTGTTATTTGGTTTTGTTTGTTTTGTTTTTATTTTTTAATCAGACAATATGGAAGATTAGCATATTTTCAATTAGTGCACTTAGATGTTTATTGTTACTATTGTATTCTGTGCTATTCATAGTATGATCATATATAGTGAATGATTAGCGCTCCATAAACTGCCTATATGCAGGGGTTTAATGTTATTTATGTACTATTGTATATTACTGAATGCCTGTCTAATGATTTTCTTTTCCAGAGAACATCTGTGGCTTTATAGCTTGGAAGGAACCCACTCAGACCCTCCAGTGCCCCGCCAGCCTCTATACAGTGGTTCCGGCCATTCTGACTTCCTAACAGTGAGTAGCATCCATAGGCATAGCAGGCCACTGCACTTAAGTAACTGTAGTACTTGCCCTTACCCAGCATACACCACACAAACATGGCTGTGGGACTTAAGTCTCCTGGAACGTGGGTGGTGGTCACCTCTCCCGCAAAGAGAAGCAAAATACTACACTATTTATAAACTATGCATACAGACATTGCCCTGCTCCAAGAAACCCACCTCACTAAGGAGGAACATGAGAAATTGAGAGTAAAATGGGTAATAAACATTTTATACACTCCAACAGAGGGAAGTAAAAGAGGAGTAGCAATATTGATATGGAAGGGACTGCCTATAACAACTATGAACACATTGACCAACCCAAAGGGTAGATACATTGTTACGGATTTATAAACCAACAAATGCACAATCAGATTGTGTAAAGTATATGGGCCTAATCACCTGAATTCTGACTTTTGGGCACTACTTCAATCACACCTCACACTGCACAGTGACATGCCTCTGGTGGTGGGGGAGGTTTAACCTTGGTCAGAACATTCCCCAGGACAGATTTATTGACCCGACACAACTTACTACAGCTAGAGTGGACTCTCCCCCACATAGGAAGGAGGTACAACTTATCGCAAGATTTAAAGATGGACTGGGGCTCCTTGATATTTGGAGGACACGACACCCTGATACCCATGACTTTACCTGTGTTTCAAAGACTCATCATACACTCTCCCACATTGACTATTTCCTCACATCACCGGCCCTAACACCAAATATTTCCCAAATATCCATACAACAGATTACCATCTCTGATCACGCCCCAATAAGATTGTGCCTTCAAATGTCCCCTCCAAACACACAACAAAAATCATGGCGTTTTCCTACTTATCTATATCAAAAGGCAGATTTCAGACAACAACTCTGCTCATACTGGATTGAGTACATTGTTGACAATGTACAACATAGGGATAATCTAGATTTATATTAGCATGCCTCCAAAGCAGTACTACGGGATAGAATCACAGCTTACACAGCTCACCACAATAAGTCACTAAAGAAAACAGCAACTCAGATACTAGCAGACCTCACTAAAGCATATAATCAATATTTATCCTCACCTACCCCACAGTCCAGACAAACATACTATAATTTGAAAGCAGAAAGGGACACTTTTATACAGCAACAGGATCAAACCTTTACCAAGCATAGACAAGGCAAATTTTATAGATACAGCAATAAAGCTGGGAAATTGTTGGCAAACATGGAACGCCTTACTACACCTAAATCCTACATAACCACAATGAAAACAGACTCCCAATTGCAGACTAGTACCCTCCAGAAATCATGAAAGCCTTTGTCTCTTACTACAGAACACTATATACTAAACAAAACATAGATGCTCAGGACAAACTACAATTTTGGGGGAAAATTAAAATACCACAACTAACAGAGGAACAGATAGCCATGTTGAACTCTCCGATTCAGAGTGCAGAAGTAGTTAAGGCCATTAAAAATGCTAAATTTGGTAAATCAGCAGGTCTGATTCCCTCCCCATAGAATTTTACAAAATGATTTAGGAAAGTGTGAGCGGACATTATCCAATATTGTGGATCATGTTCGCTGCACATCGATAAATGCCCACAGCATACGCTGTCTGCATTTATCATTGCACCAGCAGTTCTTGTGAACTGCTGGTGCAATACCGCCCCCCGCAGATTCGCGGGTGTCAATCAACCCGATTGTATTGGATACGAGCTTGATAAATATGCCCCATAGTCCCTACTTTAACCTCCCTTTTTGCACAATACTTATTAGGTCAAGTAAAGCCAGATCCCCATTTTTCTGAAGCCCACATATGCCTGCTACCCAAGCCGGATAGAGATCCCACAAACGCGTCTTCCTATAGGCCAATATTGCTCCTCAACAGCGATTATAAATTATTTACAAAAATCTTAGCAGACAGACATGCGGCAGTCCTTTACTCCCTGGTCCACACATACCAAACGGCTTCCTTAAGAGCTGTTCTTTGGTTACTAATATTATGAAAACCCTCGCAACCATCTTACAACCATCTTACATTATTGGCAAAATAGGCAAACTCCAGTAATGTCCCCATTACCAGATGCATGCCTGCTGTCGGTCGATGCTGAAAAGGGACCATCTTTACACATCACTGCATAACTTTGGCATAACTGGTAATTATTTGCAAGAAATAAAACTTCTATAAGTGTCTCCCTCTGCCTCCATCCTTATTAATGGGGGTATATCACCTGCTTTTCAACTAGAACGTGGAAGGAGACAGGGGTGTCCACTGTCCCCCCTGTTGTTCAACTTGGCTATTAAACCTCTTGCTTGCTATATCAGACAGCATACAGAAGGATTACAAATTAATTCACTTATTATTCACCTATCATTGTACGTGGATGACCTGCTCCTTTACGTACCTAACCCAGTTAAGAATGTGCCGCAATTGCTCGAAGGAATTATGAAATTCAGTAATTTCACATTGTATAAAATAAACACTGGCAAATCAGAAGTAATTTGGCTCCAAAATAATAACAATGCCACTCTCAAAGACATTGGCCTCCCGACATCCATAAACTCTTTTAAATATTAGGGATAAATCTACATAGTGACCCTAACCGATTATACTCTCCACAGTCATTTTAAACATATAAAATATTATACAAGGTTGGAAGAACCTACCTCTATCCCTAACTTATAGAATATATCTCCTCAAAATGATGCTCCTACCAAAATTGCTCTATCCGCTACAACTGCTCCCCCTTTTAATGACTGCAAAAGAAATAAAAAAGTTACAACCCTGTTTGGCAACTTAATCTGGAAACAAAAAAAAACACAGAATTGATAAAACACATATGGCCATGCCACTTGCCTATGGTGGCTTGAAACTACCTAGCATACAGTGGTACAATTGGGCCGCACTTGTTAAGTTAATTATAGGATGCCTGATTGATTCTGATCACTTTTGTCCAGCTATCGAATTGATAGCCCAATTTCATCCCGCCTTCTTGCCACACAC